>NC_066617.1:285507899-286791232 GCF_025201925.1 Gopherus flavomarginatus
AGACAGAATTATTAATTTCCTTGGCACTCATCACTGTACTATTTTAGTGTTTCATGATCTTTAGTGTATTTATATTCTAAAGATGAAAGGCAAGGCACAGAAAGATTAAGGTCAAATGTGTCCACTAATTTTGGGTGCCCAGGCTGAGATGCTGATAACCTGATTTTTCAGAGTACTTACCATTCAGTAGCATTTTTTTTAATGTTCAAAGCAAAACTCCTATTCACTTTAGTTTCAGTTGCAAGTTCTCAGCACTTCTGCATATCAGACCCCAGGTCTGAAAAGTTTAAGTGATTTTTCAGCATTACACAGGAACTATGTGAATAAGCAGAGACAGAATTCAACTGCCTTAATCAAGAGACCACCACTTCTCTTTCTGCAATGGAAATAACGAAGTTAAAATGAGATTTCTAGCTTTTTCTGCAACACCCTACGTCATTCACTATATACCTTTCAGCTTCTGCAATAAATGAAACAGGCTCCTCCATGACACATCCTTGATTCATCTGTGGAGCAGACCCATCCTGTACACCAAATAAGGCAGGAATCCTATAAAAAAAAATAGGCAACCTTAATTCTGGCATTTCCTAACTTTTGACTTGCAACCCTAACCATGTTCTGTTAATATGATTTTTTTGTGCAATTTTCTGAGTTTATAAAAAAGCCAAATTCCATCATGTGACAGCATATAACATGAGTCAGCATCAGAAATTAACCTTTTGCTCCAATGCAGTGGAGCAATTTTCATGTCCATCTGCAAGACCCTACTTTTCCCACTTTGAAATCCATCTTAAAACCTCTATTCTTCAGTGCTACCTCTGCCTGCACAAATAAACAAGATTTACCAATCTCTTTTTTTGTTCTCTTTCCCGACCCTTGCCTACTTGTCTGTCTAGTCTCAGACTTTGAGCTGAGCAGTAACCATATCTTCTTATGTTTGGCAAGTACCTAGTGCATGAGGAGCACTAGCACAAACAAATAATAAGTCACCTATAGTGAGACAACTCTTCCACAGCAGGGTTGTTTTAACTGCTGTCTACATTACAGCGAGGGGTGGAGAATCTGATTGTTCTGAATCAGAATTAGTGTTTATTAAGAGATGGGGAAATAATTTTCTTGTGATTTCTTGTGTAATTTTATGACTAATAACACTTATTGTTATGTATCAGAGATGTAACAGTGTTAGTCTGGATCTGTAAAAGCAGCAAAGAATCCTGTGGCACCTTATAGACTAACAGATGTTTTGGAGCGTGTGCTTTTGTCGGTGAATACCCACTTCGTTGGATGCATGTATACATATATTCACCCACGAAAGCACATGCTCCAAAACGTCTGTTAGTTTATAAGGTGCCACAGGATTCTTTGCTGCTTTTACTTATTGTTATGCATTCTAATAAAGAGGAATCAAATCTTATGCTTCAGGACTTTAGCTTCTCTTCATAGGAATCACAAAAATAATGTTTTATTTGCAGACAGCATTTAAGAGAAGGACTAGATGAATTAGCAAGGTGTGTGGGTGATTTGCCTCCTTTGAATCATGAGATAGTGGAACTGCCAGAGACAGTATAATAGTGTTAATGGACCAATATTCTAACTGAATGAGGTAAATTGTCTGAGCCAAACTATGCACTGGTTTACAATCTATGACACACCAATGAAATTACAATTTCCTTTTCATGGTCCTGAAGTCAGTGCCAGTTAGGATAAACTGCCTATAAAATATCATTAATATTTATTTTGAAGTAAATTCTTTCATAATATTGTCAAGATGTTTGGCCCTATTTATTTGTTCTAAACTTTCTTTTCAGCTATTTTCATAGGGTTTTTTTTTTGCCTCTATCACAGCATTATCTAAATTATAATAAGAAACAAGGACCCCAGAATGTTTCTTTCTGTGGAAAATACAGATTAGTTTCCATAAAACATGTTATCAATCAGCAGAGTAATTATTTAAGAATTATTTCATCTTACATTCAAAGTAAAATTTGGGACCAGATTATCTTCTCGTATAAATCAACACAGCTGTGTTGTAGCCTGTGGAACTACACCAGTTTACACTAGCTGAGGATCTGGCCCTTGATCTTTAAAATATTCTTGACTAAATTAAACAGTGATATAAATGGTGATGTAAATTACACATCTGGAGCTTGATTCACCACAGTATTACTCCAGTTTTTTGCAGGTGTAAATCCATTGTAAAAAAAACAAACGGCATAATATAGACCTAGGCTTGAAGTAATAAGAAAATATATGTGAGCAGCATAGTGTATCTAACACGAATTTGTCATTCAGTAGGTCATCTTACACCAATGCTATTTTATGAGGGTCAGTTTCATCCTTGGCAACATAAATGAGTGCAACTCCAAATTGAAGTCAATAGGAGTTGTGATTGCCATACGGGGGATGGTGTAGGCACCCCCCAAATTAAATTACGGAGACTGCTTGTAATACACCTTGTGTCAGGTATCCTGCATGTTGCCCCTTGACATGTAAGCTATTTTTGTTTTGCCCATCACCTGAATGACAAATCAATGAAGATTATCTTTGCCGCTTATAAGTGGGGCATATTCCCACACCATCAAAACCATTAGTTTTTCTGCTCTTAATTGCAAAGGGAGCCAGAACAGGTTTCTGAAACAAATCTTATACCTGCATTTGCATTACTTCTAAACTTGTTCCAAAGACTTTCTGGAAGTTATACCATCCTATTCTGTGTCTCACCCCCACAGCTACTATTTCTAAAGCTTTGTTTATACTTTTGATGATGCTTCTGTAAAAACAAGGATGAAAACAAGAATGACAAAGGAGTGAGTAATATATTGAGCCTCAAAATGAAACTTTTGCCTTATTTAAAGCATCAAAACATTAAAGAGAAAAGAAAGGCACTTGGTGATCATTGAAAATCTTTACAAGCAATCCTATCTGTGCTGTAGTGCATAGTGTAAACACCTGCTATAGCGACAAAAGTGGTTTTCCCATTGCTGCAGTTAATCCACCTCCTTGACAGTGAAATACTTTCATGAACCTAGCAATGTCTATACTGGGGCTTAAGTTGATTTTATGGGCTTTTCTACACTACTGCACAAATTTGATCTAAGATATGCAACTTCAGCTATATGAATAGCATAGCTGAAGTCAATGTACTTAGATCTACTTACCGCGGTATCTTCACTGCTGCAAGTCGACAGCTGACACTCTTCCGTCTACTCCATTTGTGCTTCTCCGGTACTCCACCAGAACGAGTTGATGGGAGAGTGCTCAGCGGTTAATTTATTGTGTCTATACTAGACACGATAAATCAACCCCCGCTAGGTTGATCACTGCCCACCAGTCCATCCGGTCGTGTAGACAAGCCCTATGTCTATCACTCAATGGTGTGAATTTTCACCATCCTGAGCAACATAGCTAGTCCAACCTAAGTTTTAGGTGCAGATCAGTCCTAAATCTCTCTGTTCTTGGCTTTAAGAAGAAATCTGTTTAAAGATTCTTTTCTAGTTTTAAAATATAGTTCTTTTCTGCATAGCAAATTTTGGAACAAAGGCTCAATCCTGTAAACTTTGAATCTAATGAGGAATCTCATTGATTTAATTAGGAGATCTCACATGATTCAGAATTTGAAGGATCAGGCCCAAAGTCTCTCTTGAATTAATGTTACGTTATTTTTGTTACAAGAGTAGTAGCTTTTTTTCAGGTCTTTCAAACAAACAAAAAATCAAAGATACTTCACAGATTTCAGATTCTGAAATAATTCAAAACCTTGAGTTTCCTGGAAGGTTTTTGTTTTGTTTCAATATGTGTTTCTTGTTTTAGAAAGCCCTTGTTTAATAATATTCTTTGATTCTCACCTTTTTCTCTATTCCTGTTTTTTCGATCATTATTCATATTCTAAGTACTTTCAGAGCCCATGGATACAAGGGTAATCTCCAACCAATTTCTCTCCTTTGTGAAAGAACAAAGGGGAGGCCATTTCTACCATAGCCTCTTCTGTTAGAAAAACAAGATTGTAAAGATGTAAAGATCACAAACAGTTCTTGAGAAGAAATAGTTTGAAGTTATTAAATAAAGAATGATATTTCAGTGATAACCCTACATTGTGATCTCATTAACTGGTGCAAAATTGGAGTAACTCCAGTGAAATCAGATGAGGCCAGATCCTTAGCTAGTATAAATTGGGATAGCTCAAGTGATTTGATTTACATTTCTGTAAAATCAGTTCAGAATCTGGCCCGTGTCTTTTTATAGTACACAGATTAATTTAGTATACATGTTGACCATATTTTAGAAACAGCATAACAGTATAATAATTGGCAGGGATTTGGTATATTAGAGTTCTTGATTCTGAATAGTAAATATAGTGCTTGTTTTTCGGTTTTGTTGTTTTTTTTATTATGCAGCATTAAATTTCACTATTGTCTTTTATATTGCTCATTATCTCTATTTGCTTTACATATGCTACATATGGCCACATGCTCCTTCAAAAGTTGCTTGGAAATATAAGAGAAAAAACATGTCCTAAATTATTTAATGTGCTAAGTGCTAAGTGAATGGGAAGGCTGGAGAAAATGTTATAGTAACTCCCATGAGATTTAGAGCATTTATTGTTTACTAATTTATAGTCACAGAAGTTTTAGATTTCACACATAGCTTTTCTTTAAAAAATTGACTGCTCCTGCACTCCCTCGATAAATAAACAGCCCATTGAGGTCAAGAAGCGAGATCCTCACAGCTTTCTGCCCCTCCTCCAATCCTCTCAGTTCAGCTCCCAACATAAATTTAAGAAGATTTAGGGCTGCTCTAACTTCCAAAGACAGCCACTATCTTCTAGGGGTCATTCACACACCTTAGCATACTTCAGCCCGCCTCCTTCTCTCTCCTCTCTTAAATGCTCCCTATGATTCAGTACTCTACGTCTGCTGGTGTAGAGATTGCTATGCTGGCTTTATGCCACTTTGTGGTTTTCCCTAAGCAAAAGGAATCCTTCTCTGGCTCTTGTCACTTTTGTGATACTAGCAATGGACAATGCAGAGCTGAGGATGTGACCTAATACATTTTTGCCTTCCTCAAAGGAAATCTACATCCTTTTGCTCATCCCAGAAGTATGAAATTCACAAAATAATAAACAGTTTTCATGGGGTGAAATAGATCCCTGTGCAGAAGGCCAACTGAAGGTCTGTGTATCATGAAATCCTCATTTCAAGGGCTTACATAGGATTTAAGTACTGCATAGGCCTTCTGATAGGCTTTGGCATGAAGACAAATATCACCCAGGATGCATAAATTGTAAAATGCACTTTTTTTCATTTATTTACTTTACATAGTCAGGGCCAGATGAAGGCATAGGTCATAGCCCCATCTCCTGAGTCATATCATTACAAAAGAATCTCAGCTTTCATACAAAAAAACCAACCAATCAACAGCCAAAAAACAACCAAAAAAAAAAATCACAAGCTTTCCAGCCCTCATGGATGTGAAGAAAAGCTTGAAAACTTCCTTGGGGAGTAAATGCTGCAACAACTTCTTGAATCTGTGGACACCCTGAATTGATAGCACTGAGCGGAGAAAACTGTCCTGCATCTCAGTGGGGTGTTATCTCCAAAACACACTGCTTGAATGGCGTACATCCAAGTAGATACTTGGCTGCTGAGATTAAGTACTTTCCCCTCTCCTCCCTACAGTGCCACCCTGCCTCTTCAGAAGGGAGAGGATCCCTGCTGTGGGGGACAGGAGGGTCACAGGGCAAGGGTTACCCATACCACTGTTCCTGCCTTTTGGAGAGAAGACAGTGGCCCCTGCTACTCCAAGCCAGGAGTGGGGACATGACCTGAGGGCAGAGCCATGGGAGCATAGCTGCACAGGGACTCTGTTATTGTGTGCCTTAAACCCAAGATTGCCTTAATCTAGTTATGTTAGTACTTGGGTCATCCATCCTGCTGAACAGTGTTCTCATGAGTGCCATTGTTAGTCAGAGAACTCAGACCAGGATACTTTGCACCACTTGCCAACCTGCTCTAATAATAGGTTACAAAACCTATAATGTTTGCATATGTTTAACTGTAAACCCTTAGATATGAAAGTTGCTTTTGTCTGTTAAACCAGCATAGTGCCCCCTTTCCACCTGGTTACCTTTTTTAATGCCGGTCTGCTTACAGGTTTTGATGGACAGGTTTGGGTTTCTTTGGAACCTGCCACCCACTTAGCAGGGTGTATTTTCTTTATTTTTTTTATGAATGTATTTGCCGATGCCTTCACGTCCCTCGCTGTTTCCTGGCAAAGTTACCAGGGCAGCATGGGAGGAAAATTCTAACCACAGGATAATCCCCACTTACTTGCCAGATAGTTGGAGACTTTTAAGAAATAACACAAACACATTAATTATATTAAACAGGAGACAAATATAACATAACAAGTTAAAACACCATTTTTAGGTTCACTATTTTTAGGCCCATGCTGCTAATGCCTGTGACTTTCCCCAGTCATGCGACTTGATGTAGCAAATGCAAGATTAGTGTCCCATTGGTATGCATACTTTGTTGGGGCCCTTGATGACCTATGACCACAAAAAAAATAATAATTCTGCAGTGTTTTAGCAGTGTGGTTAACTGGGTTCAGTACAGCCCAAAGGACTTACAAGTGGGAGGAGGTGGTGAATATGCAGCAGGTTATAAAATCCCCAAATCCTTACTCCCTGGCTTGAGGACACAGTTCAGGAAGTAGGAGGTCCCCAAAACAAATTCCCTGACTGACTAACTAAAACATGGGTCAGCAACCTTTGGCACACGGCTCGCCAGGGTAAGCACCCTGGTGGGCCGGGCCAGTTTGTTTACTTGCTGCGTCGGCAGGTTAGGCTGACTCCGGCTCCCCCGGGCTGTGGTTCGCCGTCCCAGGCCAATAGGGGTGGTGGAAAGCCACGGCCAGCACATCCCTCACCCGTGCCACTCCCTGCCTCCCCCATTGGCCTGAGACAGCAAACCGCGGCCAGTGGGAGCCATGGTCCGCCAAACCTACCAACCCAACAGGTAAACAAAGTGGCCCAGCCCATGAGGGTGCTTACTCTGGTGAGCCACGTGCCAGAGGTTCCCGACCCCTGAGCTAAAAGATGGTGCACTCACAAACTTCACGAATGATCTTCAGGTTCAGAAATGACTGTGGACCCCTCGGTCACTGCAAAGCAGCTGATCTCTGCTGGCAGGGATCCTCTTCAGGCAGGAATCAAGCTGCTTCGGCCCCAGGATTTCCCCTCACCACAAAAGGATGCAGGGCTCAAAGTGCAGATTACACAACTGCACTAAAATCCAAACTGCAGTTTCCTAGCCCAGTGTCCAGACACAGTCACAGCTGGCAGCAGCCCTAAACTAGCAGACAGGGCAGAGCTGACCATGTGGTTACTGGTCTCACCTAGGGAGCTGAAGTTCTAAGTCAGCCTGGCTGGGGAAGTTTCCCAGAAAAACCTCTATAAACTGGGAATCATTAGTGGAGAAGGAAAAGCCCAGCTCAGGGATCTTGTTTTTAGGTCCTTAGAGGCCAGTTCTCGGGGGAACCCTGCATGAAGGCCTGGGACTTACCAGCTCCCCACACAGCCAGTCTTGCCCTTGCCCTGGCTGGCTCCACACTGACTCAAAAATGGCTTCTTCCCTTTTCTGAACTCCCTGGGAGGGGCATTTCACTTTCTATTGGTTGCCTGGTAGACTCTGAGTATGCCTTGACTCCCCCTCCCTACCAGGGACAGTGTACATCTTCCTGAGCTGCCAGGAGACAGAGCCCCAGGAATTTAGGTAATCTCCTTGGGGGTTATACCAGTATTTAAACAGGATGGAAAATTGGTTTTAATTTTCTTGCAATGGATTTTCACATAACAAGAATCACCAAAAATATCACTTTCCAGCAAAGGTCATGCACAAGATATACCAAACTACTCACATGATTTTCGTGGTATTCAATTGTTAGTATGATAATTGCCAAAAAATATGATGGGGTTTATCAGAACAGAATATCAGCTGCAGATAGACAGATGAGTCTCTTGACCTATTTGGCATCATGGCAGGCTTGGGACAATTTAGTATTCCACATTTTTGTCTAGAAAAGCTTAATTCTACCAAAATTAAAATTGTTTTCAATTCTATGTCATAAAGTTTCAATAATTAGTCTTTATCTGTAGAATACCTATTTTGGTTTTCAAATATGAAAAGGCAACTTCCACATACATTAGGATTATTTCTGGGAGAAGTCCACTGAATTGAATGTGCTCATGTCAACAGAGTTGAATTTGGCTCTTGATTATCATTATACTATGATAGAGAATAATCAAATTATATAACATTTGGAATCTATCAATGAGAAATGTCAAAATGTAAAGCTGGAGTAAAATCTAACCACGATTTTTCTAACACAGAATTTTTTTTTTTCTGGATGATTCGTTACAAGTATGTTCCAACATTCTCAGGAGCCACATACAATAGACTCTTTGCTCTTGGTAGATTTGCAAACTGCTCCACTAACCTCAGGCCATACACGGAGGGCTTTTTCTTTTCCTTTTCTTTGGCTAGGTCTGGCAGCAGGAGCTGTAAAATACCTGCAGTGGACATCTATCTGGTGAAGCAAGCAATGACATCACAGCTGAGTTACCGAGGGTTATATTGATTCAGATGATATGTTAATCCTATATTCACAGATAGAATGTCATATTCAGTGCTTCTTTCACGGAGCACTTGAAAGTGAGTTGGGAACCTGAAAGATTTAGGTATCTTGAAATGCATGCAGGCAGTTCTCAGTTAGATACATCTCAGTTAGACAACCTTGTGTGAGCAACAAGGGTGATGTCATTAGAACGGCCATACTGGGTCAGACCAAAGGTCCATCAAGCCCGGTATCCTGTCTTCTGACAGTGGCCAATAGCAGGTGTCCCAAAGGGAATGAACAGACAGGTTATCATTAAGTGATCCATGCCCTGTCACCCAATCCCAGCTTCTAGGAAACAGAGGCTAGGGACACAATTCCTCCCCATCCTGGCTAATAGCCACTGATGGACATATCTTCAATTAATCTATTTAGTTCCCTTTTGAACCCCGTCATAGTATCTGCCTTCAGAGGTTGACAGCTGGTGATTCTTGCATGTATGTCCCATTTTTCAAGCAGCCTGGTTAGTTCACAAAAATTGTTTTTATTTGTTATAGTGTTAGTATCACTGTGTGAATTTTTTTTGTTTGTATATTAAATCACCAGAGTCTCCTGACATTAATATTAATATATAAACTCTAGGAAGCCACTTTCTTACATAGCTTATGTATCTTCAATGGAAGTTTTCTTGTATTTTCCCCCCTAGATCTGATGCAACAGCAGTGACAATCTATATTTATCAGCTTATAAAATATATCTTACCTGTGTTTGTAAAATAAATTACACACTAATATTTCAGGCTCTGATAGCTCTTCTATCAACTTCACATTTTTTACAGATACAATCCAAAGCTACAGAGGTAATTAGAAACAAAATAAAGGGCTTAGAAGTGGATTGGGCCTGAGCTGAAAAGTTAGAATATGATTCTAGATGACTCCAAAGTTCTGGAGTGTTCAGAACAACTATTTTGATTTGATCTTATTGTGTCCATAACATCTTTCTCTGGATTTAGTCCAGACAATATATAATGTGGAATGCAGTAGAGAAAAGTAAATATATGTATTAGGAACATGTTGAGATTTAGCTTAGTGAAGACATAAATGATAGACAGATTCCTGCTCTAATGTCATAATCTATTTAAGAAGTAGTTCATGTCTACATTCTTGTTCTAAACAGTGTTCAGGACTATTGGGAATTGGTTTCAGGGAAGGCACTAGAGCAGTGGTTTCAACATTTTTTCATTTGCAGACTCCAAAAATAATTCAAATGGGTATGCAGACCCCTTTGGAAATCTTAGACATAGTCTGGACTGAAAAGTGTCCACAGACCACAGGTTGAAAACCGCTGCACTAGAGAATAAAAGAAACAAAGAGACCCCAAAATCAATGCAATCTGTTGTGATAGATCAATAACTACCAAAGCAATTTTATGATTTATGATTGCTCAACATTTGAAAAATGAAACAAAATCATTCAAAACATTCAAAACATGGAGGAAATGACAGTGTAATAAAAGAATGCTTAATAATACCTCCAATGAGAATTAATAGAAATAATAGAAGTAAAAAGGAGGGAATTGTATAAAAATGAAAAAAATAAGATATTTGAAATGAAGAAGCATAAAAAACCTATAACAGCATTCAAAATACATCTAATAGTCATCTTACTTACTCTCCAAACAAGCCATTCATCAAAAACATTAAATTATCACATTGCTTATTTTTCTGTTCTTCTCTGAAATAAGCATGGTGAAATTACCCATCATTTTAAATGTAACGCATGAACATTATTCTCTAATACTAGCACCATTTCTTCTAAATGCCTTAAAGAACATTTAGAAAAGTGGTGTTCTGTATTACTTAAATATTACATTATCCTGCTCTTACAGAAAAAACATTTCTCTCATCAAGATAAATGGGGAAAAAAATCTGCATGCCAATTTGCTATATTTATATTGAGAATTTTGGTGGGGACATACAAATATTTTCAGTCTTTTCTTTGAAGCTGGAGGGGTGTGAGTTAGAATAGCAGCTTTTCACCTCCACATATGTATCTCTTGTCAAAACTAGGAAGTTCAGCAGGTTTGTTTCGAGTGTCAAAATTCATATCATCTCAAAATTTAGAGCAAAATTCAGGGTGCCTAAACAACCTGAATTGAAACCACTAGTTAAATGATCTGAAGCCAGTTGGTTTTGTATTTCACTTTTCATAATGTTTTACTCAGCAAACCTTAGATAGACTTGTGGATTTACAGAAATCCAGGATGAGAGACCTTGCTCATGTTTGAAATATTATATAGCAGGGATCGGCAACCTTTGCATGTGGCTCACCAGGTAAGCCCCCTGGCGGGCCTGGCCGGTTTGTTTACCCATTGCATCCACAGGTTCGGCTGATCGCATCTCCCACTGGTTGCGGTTCACCACTCCAGGCCAATGGAGAAGTGGTACAGGCCGAGGGATGTGCTGGCTGCTGCTTCTGGCAGCCCCCATGGGCCTGGAGCAGTCAAGCCTGCGGACACAGCAGGTAAACAAACTGGCTCAGCCTGCCAGGGGGCTTACCTGGCAAGCCACATGCCAGAGGTTGCTGATCCCTGTTATATAGTTTGGTGTTAGCTGTGAATATTTAGAGATACTATTCAAGGAGGGCTGTAGAGGCATATATTAGGGACATAAGGATCTGCAGTATCTTATTAAACTGATATTTTCTAAATTACTTGGAGTCAAAACCTTTATAATGGAGAAAGACTGAATCTGGATTCTGTTTCTAAAATGCGTTGCGTGGGGAAAGAAGCAGAGACAGATCTATGCTGCCTCAGTCTCTGCTGATTTTGCAAGTATTAAAATGCAAGTTATATTTGAGCATAGGAAGTCATACTGACGGAGGCTGCACTCACAATTACTACTTGCAACTAGTGCTGTCAAACAATAAAAAAAATTGACTAATCATGAGATTAAAAAAATCATGATTAATCACAGTTTTAATTGCACTGTTAAACAATAATGAAATACCATTTATTTAAATATTTTTGATGTATTTTACATTTTCACATCTATTCATTTCAATTATAGCACAGATTACAAAACGTATAGTGCAGCACATTCCTCGCCCATTCCGCTTCCCGCCACCCCATTGGCCTGGGATGGCGAACCGCGGCCATTGGGAGCCCCGGTCCACCGAACCTGCTGACGCGGCAGATAAACAAACTGGCCTGGCCCACCAGGGTGCTTACCCTGGCAAGCCACGTGCCAGGGGTTGCCAACCCCTGATATATATAAACATGCTGTCAGAAGTTTTAAAAGAGGAACACTCTGATTCAGAAACTACAGAACCCGGACGACCAAAAAAGAAAATCAACCTTCTGCTGCTTGCATCTGACTCGGATGATGAAAATTAATGCGCCTCAGTATGCACTGCTTTGATCATATCAAGCAGAATCTGTCATCAGCGTGGTATCATGCCCTCTGGAGTGGTGGTTGAAGCATGAAGGGGTATAGGAATATTTAGCATATGTGGCACATAAATACCTTGGAATGCTGGCTACAGCTGTGCCATGCGGACACTTGTTCTCACTTTCAGGTGACAAGAAGCAGGCAGCTTTATCTCCCATAAATGTAAACAAAGTTGTTTTCCTTAGAGATTGGATGAACAAGAAGTAGGTCTGAGTGGACTCGTAGACTCTTAAGTTTTATTTTGTTTTCTTTCTGAGTACAGTTATATAACAAAAAAAATCTACAGTTGTAAGTTGTACATAAAGAGATTGCATGACTATACTTGTGTGAAGTGAATTGAAAAATACTATTTCTTTTGTTTATCTTTTTTACAGTGCAAATATTTGTAAGAAAATAATACTATAAAGTGAGCCGTATATACTTCTTATTCTGCGTTATAACAAATAAATATATTTGGAAATGTAGAAAAAAATCAAAAAAATATTGATAATAAATTTAAATCAGTATTCTATTATTGTGTAACAGTGTGATCAAACTGGGATTAATCATGATTTTTTTTTAATTGAGTTAGTTTGTTTTTGTTAATTGTTTGAATTAACTCCAAAAATTGACAGTCCTACAACTCTTCCATCTACAGGTATTATACTTTCCAGTTATCACCAGTGTGCCTGACCATGAAGTATACAGGTCCAGAAACTCCTCCTCCCACCATAACAGTCCTTGTATCCCAGGTGACTGCATGTAGGCTGATAGGCCTGCATGTAGTGCTTTCATCATCTTATTAAATTCTGGATTAAGATTTAAAATATCACTTTTTCATTCCCATCTGCCAAGATCAATATCTGCTGTTGCTAGCTCCACTCCTCTGACCAGCTGAAGACTTGTCTGCACTGGAGATTTTCCCATGATTGCAGCCATTGGTGGAAAGAGTCCAGTTTTAAACTGGGATAAGCGCAACTGGTGCAGATGGGTTGGCCTATCTATACAATGTATTACCAATACACTGATGGCTAGCTACTAATAAAGGGAAGCTCCCAGTGTAGATGGAGCTAGAAATCTCATTTTAACTTTGTTATTTCCATTGTAATTTTAATTTTAATTTTATTAGCTGAGTATACTATGAATAATGGAAACTCCAAAAACAAATATTGGAATATTTGCCAATCCCTATTAAGCACAAAAAAACAGAAGCATGAACATAGCATATCAGTTTAAAGCAATGCATTGTTTGCTAGGCACAAAGGACTATATCATGCCATTAATTTTTAAGCAAAATTTCCCACTGAAGCCAATGAGAAACTATGTTTAAAAACAGATGGCAGAGTACAGCCCTACATTGTTTAAAAAACATACCATCAGACTATTATTATTATTATTATTACTGGAAATCTCTCATGCTTCAGTTTATTCTAGCTGCTATAGGATTGTGATTATTGAAGGCAGGTCTCGTCCAACACCTTTTATATGTTACAATATATACTGTGTTGGATACTGAAGAGAATAACTTCAATAAATAGTAAATATTAGTCAACTTTATTTTGGCTCAGGGTGACATAACTAGCCTCATAGTAATAAGCCTCAAACTAAGAAGTTTACTAACTAAATATAAAAGGTAGGCAATGGGTAACAGAGGAGAAATGCTTCAGTCACATCAGGTCAGTGGCTGAGCTGGAAATAGAACTCCGGTTTCCTGGGGTTCAGTAGCCTATAGCCTTTCCTGCAGATGAGGCAGCAAGTGCTGCAGAGGTGCATGAGAGTTAGCAGTGGTAAATAAAAGGGAATGCAATATTATATGAGATTGCTTAGTGTTACAGTATTTAAGTGGATGCCCAGTGCTTTAATTATCGAGGATTGTTAGAAGAAAACCAAAAATGCAACACCACCACCCCACCTACACTGGAACTAAATTCTGTTGAAGTCCCCCAGTTTCTGTGGAAAAATGAAAACTAAGTTGCAGTCTGAACAGTACAGAATATCAGAACACATTTTTGGAGGGAGATTACATATATAACAATATTACCCATTTACCTGAATAATTAATAACATCTCCGGTGGCAAATGTTTTACCATACATCGTAATTTCTAGTATGCTACAATACCCAGTATAAGTATGACACAAAAATCAGAGCAATATGCTGCAGGATATATCATCAAGAATATACCATATCTGCTCCTTGTGAGTGCTGAGAAAGCGTAGCAGGCAGCTATGGAGGGAGTTGGAGAAAAGGACCAAACATAAAAGGACAGGAAGCCAACATAGGGTGAATAAGGGGTGAGAAACCACAACAGGGAGCTTGTGGGAAAGAAGTGTAGATGTTAACTTCCTAGATGTTTAATTTTATCTTGATTTCAAGGGGTGACTAGTCTAGAAAGTCTGTGAAGAACTTTTAGAGAGCTCTAGCTTCTAAGACCAGAAGGGACCATTATGATCATCTAGTCTGACCTGTATATCATAGGCCATAGAACTTCCCCTGAATGATTGTAAATAAATGTAGCACTCATGTTGATTAGAGATGAAGTCTACAATGTTGTAGTTATAGGTCAGGTTCCGTTTCTGGGTTTCAATAGCAAATTCAGCTAATTATGGAATATATCTACTGAAAATAGCTAAAATCCCTGTCTTTGTGAGGAAGGAAAAGCAGACAGGGAGCAAAAAAGGCAATCAAGTGTTCCAAAACCAGCCATGCTGTCCCACAGCTCAGGCTTCCAATAAGCCAGGAGCTGAAGGTCTGTGGGTTACCAACCAAAACAATACAACCCTTAGATGGTTCTGATGTGGTGTGTGATTATATCTATTAATATCAGGTAAATATATGGCTCCCTTTACTGTAATATCTGAGAGCATCACCATCTTTAATTTATTTATCCTCATAACATCCCTGTGAGAAAGGGGAGTGCTCTTTTCCCATTTTTCAGATGGGGTACAGACACACTAAGGGAAAGATTTTCAAAGGTATTGGGAGTCTAATGATGCAGACAGACACCTAGTGGTATTTTTCAGAAGTGCTTTAGCAGGTCAGGCAGTTTTGAAAATCCCACTACATGCCTATCTAGGCACCTAAATACCTTGGAAGAGCTAAATGCAGAGGCAACACCTGGTGGGGGGAAGGACACATGGGGCCATGTGCCCTCCCCCAGATGCTTTGGTTGCTGTGCCCCACCCAATCCAGAGAGGTTGAGTGGCCCATTGATGTGAGTCAGGGGGTGGAGGTGGTGCTCTCTCCCTGAGCCTCATTGCACAAGGCCAGCTGAGCTGTTCACCCCCTCTCCCAAAAGAAAAACATTCCTCCACTCACCCTTAAGGGGGCACATCCCACAGATTGACAACCTCTATGGGGCAGTCATGTGCATCCGCAAAACCTTTAACTTGTGCCCCCCTCACACGCTATGAACAGTTCCGTGTCACCTCTGGCTAAGTGACAGGCCTAAAGTGACACAAGAAGTCTATCACAGAGCAGATGTCTGTACCTGGGTCTCTCAAGTACTTGGCTAAGTGTCCTAAGCCATGAATCATACTTTGTCTATAAAATAGAAATCTATTTCATGCTCCAACTTGGCTAAAGGATAACATAGGAAAAGTGACAGAGTGAGGAGCGTGCCCAGATACGTAACAATTCTTAGCGAAGTGAACAGGGGGCTGCAGACAGGGGAGTTTGAGAGGGAGTTTGACAGTGGGAGGCCTACGATGGTTAGGGAGACCCGCAACACCTGTACCAGCACTGCTTCTGTCTCCTCCACCTGCACCTGTAGCCAGACAAAGCGCCTGAGCATGGATGCTTCTACCCAGATCTTAGGGTAGTTTTTCAGGGACTGTGACTTGCAAATACCACTTACTGATATCCAGGCTGGAGAAACCATCCAATGTGAAAGGTGCCTTCTGCTGGAATGTCTCAGGCAGCAGGTGAGAGAGCTACAGGAGGAGGTGGCTAGGTTGAGGAGCATCCAAATCCACAAGCAATTCCTGGACAGTGTCCATGTGGAGACAAATGAGATAGCTGTCCCAGTACACAGGACTGATGACATACCACTGGTGGAGGAGGAGATGGCTCAGAGTGGACACTGGCAGCTGGTTACTTCTGGCAGCAGGCAGTGCTCCACCCCTGCTCCAAACTCTCCTGACATGGTAATAGGAAACCATTATGCTCTTCTTGATATAGGAGAGAAGAAATCACCTCCTACAGCAGAGGAGAAGAAGTCTCATACCCCTTAGGCTGGGAGGTCTGCTGCCACCACCTCAAATAGGAAACGTAGGGAAGTGGTGGTCAGAGACTCTCTTCTGAGGCGGACGGATGCACCCATCTGTTGCCCTGACATTTCATTTTGGGAGGTATGCTGCCTGTCGGGAGCCTGTATCTGAGACGTTATGAAGGCATTGTCAAGGATTATCCAGCCCTCTGACTACTACTCCATGCTACTCATCCATGTGGGCACAAATGATACTGCGAGGTGTGACACTGAGCAGATCAAGAGTGACTACAGGACTCTGGGAGTATGGATGAAGGAGTTTGATCCCTCCTGTCAAAGGCAGTGGCCTGGGCATAGACAGGTGCATCGTGGAGGTGAATGCCTGGCTGAAAAGATGGTGTTGCCAGGAGGGCTTTGGGTTCCTCAACCATGGAATGCTATTCCAGAAAGGACTGCTCGGCAGAGAAGGGATTCACCTTTTGAGGAGGGGAAAGACCTTATTTGGACACAAACTGGCTAACCTAGTGAGGAGGACTTTAAACTAGGTTCAATGGGGACAGGTGAGGAAAGCCCACAGGTAAGTGGAAAACATGGAGACCTGAGAGATGGGTTGGAAATAGGAGGGAAAGTGGGCTATAATGGCTGAGAGAAAGGAGGATCAGGGCAAAACTGAAAGGCAAGATCACATCAGTATCTTAAATACCTATATATAAATGGAATAAATAAATACAACTATAACATTGTTGGCATCACCGAAACTTGGTGGGATAATACACATGATTGGAATGCTGGTACAGCTTGCTCAGGAAGGATAGACAAGGGAAAAAGGGAGGAGGTGTTGCCTAATATATTAAAAATGTACACACTTGGACTGAGGTGGAGATGGACATAGGAGACGGAAGTGTTGAGAGTCTCTAGGTCAGGCTAAAAGGGGTAAAAAATCAGGATAATGTCATGCTAGTAGTCTGCTACAGGCCATCTAACCAGGTGGAAGTGGTGGATGAGGCTTTTTTTAAACAACTAACAAAATCATTCAAAGCCCAGGATTTAGTCGTGATGGGGGACTTCAGCTATTCAGATATATGTTGGGAAAACAACATAGCAGGACACAGACTATCCAATAACTTCTTGGACTGCATTGCAGATAGCTTTTTATTTCAGAAGGTTGAAAAAGCTACTAAGGGGGTAGCTGTTCTAGATTTGATTTTAACAAATAGAGAGGAAGTTGTTGAGAATTTGAAAGTGGAAGGCAGCTTGGGTGAAAGTGATCATGGAATCTTAGAGTTCACAATTCTAAGGAAGGGTAGAAGGGAATATAGCAAAATAGAGACAATGGATTTCAAGAAGGAGGATTTTGGTAAGCTCAGAGAGCTGATAGGTAAGGTTCCATGGGAATCAAGACTGAGAGGAAAACAGCTGAGGAGAGTTGGCAGTTTTTCAAAGGGACACTATTAAGGGCCCAAAAGTAAGCTATTCCTGGGTAAGAAAGATAGAAAATGTGGCAAAAGACCACCTTGGCTTAACTATGAGAGCTTGCATGATCTAAAAATAAAAAGGAGTCATATAAAAAATGGAAACTAGGACAAATTACAAAGGATGAATATAGGCAAACAACACAGGAATGCAGAGGCAAGATTAGAAAGGCAAAGGCACAAAATGAGCTCAAACTAACTATGGGAATAAAGGGAAACAAGAAGACTTTTTATCAATACATTAGAAGCAAGAGGAAGACCAAGGAGAGGGTAGGCCCCCTGCTCAGTGAGGAGGGAGAAACAGTATCAGGAAACTTGGAAATGGCAGAGATGCTTAATGACTTCTTTGTTTCGGTCTTCACTGAGAAGTTTGAAGTAATGCCTAACATAGTGAATGCTAATGAGAAGGGGGTAGGTTTAGAAGATAAAACAAAAAAAGAACAAGTTAAAAATCACTTTGAAAATTTAGATGCCTGCAAGTCACCAGGGCCTGATGAAATTTATCCTAGAATACTCAAGGAGCTAATAGAGGAGGATCTGAACCTCTAGCTATTATCTTTGGAAAATCATGGGAGACAGTAGAGATTCCAGAAGACTGGAAAAGGGAAAATAGAGTGACCATGTATAAAAAGGGAAATAAAAACAACCCAGGAAACTACAGATCAGTTAGTTTAACTTCTGTGCCAGGAAAGATAATGGAGTAAGTAATTAAGGAAATCATCTGCAAACACTTGGAAGGTGGTAAGGTGATAGGGAATAGCCAGCATGGATTTGTAAAGAACAACTCACGTCAAATCAGTCTGATAGCTTTCTTTGATAGGATAATGAGTCTTGTGGATAAGAGAGAAGCGGTGGATGTGGAATACATAGACTTTAGTCAGGCATTTCATATGGTCTCACATGATATTCTTATCAATAAACTAGGTAAATACAACTTAGATGGGGCTACTATAAGGTGGGTGCATAACTGGCTGGATAACTGTACTCAGAGAGTAGTTATTCATGGTTCCCAATCCTACTGGAAAGGTAAAACAAGTGGGGTTCTGCAGGGGTCTGTTTTGAGACCAACTCTGTTCAATATCTTCATTAACGACTTAGATATTGGCATAGAAAATATGCTTATTAAATTTGCAGATGATACCGAACTGGGAGGGATTGCAACTGCCTTGAAGGATAGGGTCATAATTCAAAATGATCTGAACAAATTGGAGAAATGGTCTGAGATAAACAGAATGAAGTTTAATAAAGACAAATGCAAAGTGCTCACTTAGGAAGAAACAATCAATTTCACACATACAGAATGGGAAGAGACTGTCTTGGAAGGAGTACACAGAAAAAGATCTAAGGGTTATAGTGGACCACAAGCTAAATACAAGTGAACAATGTGATGCTGTTGTAAAAAAAAGCAAACATGATTCTGGGATGCACTAACAGGTGTGTTGTGAGTAAGACATGAAAAGTCATTCTTCAGATCTACTCTGCGCTGGTTAGGCCTCAACTGGAGTATTGTGTCCAGTTCTGGTCACCACATCTCAAGAAAGATGTGGAGAAATTGGACAGAGTACAGAGAAAAGCAACAAGAATTATTAAAGGTCTAGAGAACATGACCTATGAAGGAAGGCTGAAAGAACTGAGTTTGTTTAGTTTGGAAAAGAGAAGACTGAGAGGGGACATGATAGCAGTTTTCAGGTATTTAAAAGGGTGTCATAAGGAGGAGGGAGAAAACTTGTTCATCTTAACCTCTAAGGATAGAACAAGAAGCAATGGGCTTAAACTGCAGCAAGGGAGATTTAGGTTGTACATTAGGAAAAACTTCCTAACGGTCAGGGTGATTAAACACTAGAATAAATTGCCTAGGGAGGTTATGGAATCTCCATCTCTGGAGATATTTAAGACTAGGTTAGATAAATGTCTATCAGGGATGATCTAGACAGTATTTGGTCCTGCCATGAGGGCAGGGGACTAGACTCGATGACCTCTTGAGGTCGCTTCCAGTCCTAGAATCTATGAAAAAACAAAAAACATTGCATTTCCTAATTCTCACTACAGTATTCTTACAATTGCCAGCCAGCCACCCTCCCTAATCCACTCTAGGCTCAGCTATGCTAGGAATCAAGGTCACCTCCCAAGACAGAAAAAAAAATAAAACCAAGATTTCCCATAGAGGGGGAAACAGGTCTTTGCCTAAAAGAAGCCTTTTCCCCTCACTTCACACAGTCCTTCTGTAGCATACATCTTCTCTCATTTTCTCTCTGTCTGTAAGAGGCTTTTAAAGGTCACAAGTGGCCCTTAATTAAACTCAGGTGTCCATAATTAACCTGAAGTAATCTCTTTCAGTTCACTGGAAAAAGGGCTTTAACCATTCTATTACTGATTTACCTGCCTTCAACCACTCTTTCAGAGGCAACCAGGTCTGTGGTGACTACTGAGGGGGAGATCTCCTTGCAGAGTCCCTGTTACACAATCCCCATCTTTGTGTGCACGTGGCAGAGTCCACCTTGGTGTGCCAGAAGTTGGTCCTGGCAGGAGTCACCAAGATCGGAGATCTCCTGGACTACGACCTGAGGGGTTGGGTGGATCCCTGGCACTCGGTCGGCGCATGAGGCTCTCCACATTTAAAACCCCAAGGCACATTCTCCAGGAGGTGGAGGCAGTCCTGCCCCCCATGGCTTGGGTTTTCCTCAAGTGGGTCCTGTGAGAGGGCGTGCCCCACCTGTCTTTCAGTCCAGGCCCTCCGGATCTTTCCATCGTCCCCCCACGGAATAAGCTGGTGGTTCCTTCATGGAGCCGTGAGCAAAGGTGTGTACTTGGCATAAACCTCTGTCCCTGAAGCCTGTCCCTTCTGTGGCGTGGCGTTCCTGGTGCACGCGTATCTTCAGTGTGGCAGGCTGCAGCCCCTCTTCCAGCTCCTCCAGAACCTCTTACTGAGGTTCTGGCTGTACTTCTTCCCACACTTGTTTATTTATGCACACCCAAACCAAGGCCCCACGAAGTCGTGGGACCTCCTCGTTAATCTCCTTCTGGCCATGGCCAAGGTGGCTGTTCATAACACCAGTGGCTCTCCACATTTAAAACTCTGCAGCACGTTCTCCAGGAGGCAGAGGCAGCCCTGCCCCTCCTGGCTTGGATTTTCTTCGAATGGGTCCTGCGAGAGGGTGCGCCCCATCTGCCTCACACTTCAGACCCTTCAGATCTTTTCATCAGCCCTCTGTCCCATAAGCCTTTCCAGCCTCCCCCTCCTCTTACCCCAAGCTGGCTGCAAGTCTTGCAGACGGTTGTTTTTCGAAGTGCGCCAAGAAACCATCTATAAGCGCTCATACTGTACATGCTTCATTTCCCCACCCTCGTGTCCCTCCCAGATACTAAATGGTGGGACCTTTTACTAGCTGTGGAGAGTGGGGAACCCCAGTGAGCCAGTTTATATTCCATCTTAGTCCTGCGTCCTGCCAGGATTATCAGCTGGAGCTCCTTCATGGAGCCGTGAGCATGGACGTGTACTTGGTATGTGCAGTTCATCTTTGTCCCCGAAGTCTGTCCCTTCTGTGGCATGCAGGAGACCCTGGAACATGTTTACCTTGAGTGCCTCAGGTTGAAACCTCTTTTCTGGCTCCTCATAGACTTACTGTTGTGGTTTTTGCTTCTCTCTCCACATTCTCATATATGCACACCCTCTCCATGGCCCCATAAAGTCATGGGACCTTCTTGTCAACCTCCTCCTAGTGATGGCCAAAGTGGCCTTCTACAGAACCTGAGAGAAGATGCTGGCTGAGAGAGTTCTCTGCGACTGTGGGACCTTTTTCTGATCCTCCCTCTATTCACGAATCAGGAAAGTGTCCTCTGGGCAGTGTCCACTGGCTCCCTTGACACCTTCAAGGAGCAGTGGGAAATGTCCAGGGTTCTCTCCTTAGTGTCTCTTCTGGTTGCCTACTTTTGATCCTCTGATCTTCATATGTCTTTATTAGAGCCCCAATAAAATCAACAAGATTATGCAAACTCATTGCATGATGAGGATAAAATTAAATAGTATAATCAAGCCTCACTTAATTTCTGTCCTCCTACTCCCTGCACTGGATCAATATTATATTTTTCATGCCTTGATATGGCTTAAATGTTTTCCACATGACACAGACCCAACCTTCTTTCTTTCTGTCTTTCTTTCTTTCTGAAATATTTTGGATCTGCTAGGACTCTAAAAGGCTAAACACAAAAGTCATTTTTATTCTAGGTAGAGGAAAATGATTGAATATTTGTGTCAGTTTGTGAAGCCTTTAAAAGTACCACTTGTGATTTCACTATAAACCAAAGTGAATATCAGTCAAATTAGTCTTCTGAGAAACGTAACAAATATGCATGATAGTTCTAAAAAGGTTGGTTCTATTTCTGCCTAAAAATGATTGATGACTTGTGTTAAAAGTTTGACAATGATATAGGAACTTTAACGATAAAGCAACTTCTCCCATTACATATTTCTTACCTAGTTTGATCTGAGGTTTAAGAATGACATTACCTTGGATGCCAACGTAGAGGGAAATATTATTTATGTAAAAATATGTAGGCCCAATGCATCAGAAGGTAAAATGAAATTAAAAGAAATAACTATAATCACCCAGAAAGATACTGTCTGTAACTCTTGTCCTGTTGGATATTTCCATCTATTTCTGATGATAATTTAAGATCTCCAATATGTTGGGTCAGATTATGACTCCTACTCTGGTAGCTCTGTACCATTCTGGGGCCACAGGCAACATGACAGTTAAATTGGCTATTTGCTAATTTCTCTTATGTAAGATGAGTTCCCTGGTGGTATAGAGTCCAGAGGGCATTCTTTGGGCCATGGCGGGTTGGTTGAAATATCTCTGTGCTCTAGTAATCTACAGATGCTGCAATGGCCATGGATGGATCAAAGGATCTCAGGCTGGAATACTGTTAAAGTAAATGGCTTTACACTGGGTGTTACTGATTTATAAGCCTTCAGGATGAAAATCCCTATAGAAATAGAGGCCTTTCAAAAACCAAACCCAGAGTTGGTAAGAGCATTGTGCAATTAAAGCATTTTCTTTTGTCTGGAAGACAAAGTTCCTTGTGTTGCAGAGTAGCTTATATAAGGAGTGTAGATGTTATGCATCACCTTTCTGTAGGTGAGTAGCCCAAGTGTAAATCTCAAGGACTAGAGCAGGAAGAGGAGACTGTGGCAGGAAGAGGAGACTGTGGCATGGTCTACAGTAGAAACTTAGGTCACTTTAACTACATTGGTCAGGGGTGTGAAAAATCCATGCCCCTGAGTGGTGTTGTTAAGCTATCTTAAGTCCACATGTAGACAGTGCTAGGTTGATGGAAGAATTTCAACCTACGTACCACCTCTGGAGGAGGTGGATGACCTATGCCAATGGGACAACCCCTCCTGTTGGCATAGGCAATGTCTATACTGAAGTGTTACAGCAGCGTTACTACAGTGGCAGCACTGTCCTGCTGTAGCATTTTAAGCATAGACAAGCCCTGCCTATTAAGCAGCAAGACTTGCGCGAGGCTACACTCCAGAAGAGAGACAAGAGGCCCAGGCAGCTGCTTCTGGGACTAGACAGAAGTGCCTTACCTGAGGTTTCCAAAAAATGAGGTTGTCTGTTTGTTACTACTTCTGTTTCTGTGGACACTTTGTCAATAAACTATATATAAAAATAATTGGGCAAGTTATCCACTCAAGCTGTATTTTTGAATTTATATACCTACTTTTGCATTTGCTCCTAATTCTTTAGCACTCACACATATGATCATTGTTCAATATAAATTTTTCTTACAGGACATTATAAACTAAATGCATCTACTAATGGAAGTAAAATTACTCATGTGCATAAGTCTTTGCAGGCTTGACCCTAAATTGTAAAATGGCAGCCCAAAAGTGAATGTTTTAGAAAGACATGAACATATAAAGAATGAGGGTTATAATGAAAATCGTTTTGCAACCTTACCTATAGGAGATATGATCAACTGTAATAGCTTCTATGACAATTTAAACTATACAGGATGTTCAAAGGATCTATTTACCATATTTGGAAGCATGCCTTTTGTAATAATATACTTGGCATATTAAATAATGATGATACCATTACCTGTAGAACTCTACTTGATATTTCTCCATATTTTGCTGAACACTAATGACAATAAATGTTGTCATTTTTATCCAACTTATAGCATTATCTAGATAATGCTTCTTTAGTGTCTCTCAAATTCCTATATTGCTTTGTGCTGAAGTCCTTGCAAGAGTCCAAATAATTTATTTTCAGTTCATTTTACTTTTGCCTTCGGATCAGTTACTTCTTCAATAGGAAAAAGATACATCACATATGGCATACTTGAGTCATATCTGAAATGTTACCTGTCTGTTTAATCAGTTATGTAATAAGCTGTTTTCCTTTAAGTACTACGTGTTTCAGGATGTGTTTTCCACATATTTTCAGTGATGCAAATATGCAACCTGAAAAACTGCAAAAAGATTGGCAATCTAAAACAAAGACATTTTAAACTAAATATGCCAGGGCTGCCTCAAATACTGCTGTAAATTCTGACACTGACACTGATGATTCCTGCATATTGACAGCTAAAGATGAAAGAGTAAAACACAGACAGTAGGATTCCTTTGGACACAAATCCCATGGAACCAGGGTATTTGACAGCCCTAATTAACTTGACTGGAAGATGAATGTCTACAATCTTATATGGGTTTGCACTTTTTTCTACTACAGTTTGTCAAAACTGTTATGTCTTCTTAAAGCAATACTTGCATTTCATTTCTTGGGGAAAAGGTTGGCATTACCAAGCATGACAACCGCAAAAAATGTACAAATGTCTATTTTAATCATATAAACTTCTTTCTACCTTTTATTTCCACCAAAATGTGATATGAAGTCTGGTAACTGTTGTCTGTTGGGTGACCTCACCAAAAGAGATTACCCATGAATACGAGGGAGTATTGCCTCGTAGTTAGAGCAAGACTCTGGGAGTCAAGATGTTTGGATTCTGTTCCTAGCATGGCCAATAACTTGATCTGACACACTGGATAAAGCACTTATAAAAACCCTCTTTGTGCCTTAGTTTTACTATCTGCAAAATCTTGATAATTATTAGGGCTGTCAAACACAGTTAACTCAAGCAATTAATGCAAAACAAATTAACTTGATTTAAAACATTAATCTCATTTAATTGCACTATTAAACAACAATACAATACCATTTAAATTATTATAAATATTTTGGATGTTATTCTGCACTTTCACATACATTTATTTTAATTACAACGCGGAATACCTAACTGTACAGTGCTCACTTTATATTATTTTTTATTACAAATATTTGCACTGTAAAACGATACAAGTAGTGTAGTGTAATCTCTTTATTGTGCAAGTGCAACTTACAAATGTAGATTTTGTTTTTGTAACATAACTGCACTCAAAAACAAAACAATATAATAAGTTAGAGCAGGGGTCGGCAACCTCTGGCGCGTGGCTCACCAGGGTAAGCACCTTGATGGGCCTGGCCAGTTTGTTTACCTGCTGCATTGGCAGGTTCGGCCGATCGCGGCTCCCACTGGCCGCGGTACGCTGCTCCAGGCCAATGGGGGTGGTGGGAAGTTGCGGCCAGCACATCCCTCAGCTCGCGCTGCTTCCCACAGCCCCCATTGGCCCGGAGCGGTGAACTGAAGCCAATGGGAGCCGCGATAGGCCAGACCTGTGGACGGGGCAGGTAAACACAGTGGCCTGGCCCGCCAGGGACTTTCCCTACAGAAGTGGCGACCCCTGTTTGAGAAGCCCTGTAATAAACAGAGTGTATTCATTGCCCACTCAATGAGTAAGTATGTTATCATATGAGAGAAGTAAGTCTGGCAGGAAACAAAAATCTTTCACATATTATTCACAGTAAGTGAATTCCAGAAGCAGTAAGGCACATTCTGTGTTCTTATCTGAACTCCCATTGAAGTCACTTAAGGTCATATCCTACTATCCAAAACAACAAAATAACCATTAATTCTGATTTTATTCATTTTATGTTCCCTAGATGGTGCAAAATGTGTCTGCTATATTTACAACATGTTTGCGTAATCTATTTCTTTGTGCTTTATTTTTTAATGGAAACTATCAAAGTGATTTAACCTGTGAGTAAATTAAACCACATATAACTACAGATCTACAAAATAAATTAAAATAAATTGATTTTTTTTCCCTCAGTGAAAGAGTATGATGGAGATAGCTATTATTGGGAGCATAGGGCTTTCAGTGACTCTTTCTAGGCTAACACTCTGACTCCTAATAATCCTGTACTAAATTGTCTTTCTGTCAGCCAATGGGAGTTGTCAGCTACCACTGATAAGTAATTTTCTTCAGTTTTTGCATTAGCAGAGAACATTATGAAACATTTTAATTGCTTGCAGTGCCTAATTGTGTTCCTGTGTTGTGAGGACTTCCAATGTAACGTATTTTAAGGGAATGGGGTACCAAACATAAAGTTAGCTGTTAATTTATTTCTTTAGTGTACTGAGTAACTTATATTTATGTCTATATTTATCTTTCAATTAAAAATAAGTTCACCAGTGGACTTTCCCTTTACAAGGCTCCCAATTTATGAACTCTACATAGAGAAATCAATTAGGAAATATGGTATCCCTGGTTCTTGTCATCACATGGGTCAGTTTACACACTAGGGTGCTTATTCAGATGTATTCTCTACTGATGTTTTTTAATAGAACAATTTTTCCTAAATTACCTTAAGTTTTTAATTTTTCAATGTAATATGTGTATAGAGGAAACTAATGTCTTGACCTCTAAACACCTCTTATTTCAACTAAGAATTGTATGTTACATTACTGATTTAATCTTTAAAATAGACACTGATGATTAAATAGTCACACATGAGATATCGTAGCATGTAGATTCATAGATGAACAGCTTTTAAGGCCAGAAGGTACCATTGTGGTTATCCAGTGTCTGATGCCCTGCATACCTGCTTCAAGTATTCTAGCATTTGAAGATTTTCTGTGACATAAAATCCACCATAATCCATAGTAAATTGTTCCTATGGTTAATGTAGCATGGCATGATTTATAAATATCTTTATGTTTACACAGGAACTTGAAAGTCAATGGGAGTTTGGTACCTAATTGCCTTCCAGCCTTTGAAAATCTTCTCCTATAGAATTTTTTCCTGTGGGAAAACACATGTCTCCTCAAGCAAAAGGTCTTTATTGGAGTGGCTGACCTGATATCACTAGCCAGATTCACTCATTTTACAGGAAAACCCACTGGAAATGGAAACAAAATCTGATGTGTTTTCAGACTTTTTACCAAATTCTTGTGGCTGGGAGAGAATGTTTGCTGCTATGCCACTCCCTTCCCAAGAGAAAAAACAAGAAGTTTGGGCTCAATCTGTAAAGATTTCAAGAATCCACCAGGGACCTTGTTTTCCACACTGGTCCCTAGTATCTCCTGGAACAACTCAGCCAAAGACTTTCAAGCCTGAGTCTGTTCCTGGAATTACCTCACTATGGTTATGTGGTTCCCACAGCATGTAGGAACCAGGCAGCAAAATGAATAAGGGTTTGGGAGATGATATATATGTGCCCTCCCCTCCATCCCTGTTCCCAGGCTCTTTCTAAATACAGATTTCCAAACCCACAAAAGGCTATCAGACAGTATTGTAATATTGTAAATATATCAACTGCATTATCAATTCAAATGACATTGTGACTCTTGCTTTGTTTCTGTCTGACCTTAAAAAAAAAAATGGGTGGTTGCTAAGGATTTCTAAACTGGTTTCAATTAAATGCAAGGCATCCTGAATCTTCACCCAACATCCAAATGAATCTTTTTGGTTTCTAAAATATCAACTACTCTAACTCTTGGCATGATTCTTTTATATTTTCACACAGTTCTCCATGTCATGGTGTGAGCTTGGTGGAAGTTCCAAAATAACACAATCAGATTCTCTTGGGATATAGCAAGTCCAGGGTTGTAGAACCAAGCACTTCAGATAGTTAGGATTTGGACCTTTCCCCTAGCTAGAACTTTAAAACTTCTGAGGCCCACTCTTCACTGAGCAAAATAGCATGGAGGTTTGCACTGTCATTGTCTGTGCTGCTCTGTTTGTATGGATTAATAGTGTGCATTAGTTTTCCAATTTAGTTAGTTCAGCAAATTTCATTACCATTAAATTACTTTATTTAAAAAAAAAAGACTCTGGCATTGATTAGATTCTGAGGGAGGCATTTGTGTCATGAACAGGAGTCCAATTTTCCCATGAGTTGCAAATTCCCATTGAAGTGAATGGGAATTGCAGACATGTAAGTGATGGGATAATCAGTGCCCCCCAAAATGTATGCATGGTCCTTTGAACCAGTTTAGCATTCCTAGTTTTCTGAAAGCAAAGATTATCACAAGCCAACTGTCTCCATTCAGAAAGTTATATTAAGGCTGCCAAAGGAAGGCAAAAAAAAAAAAAGATTCCACATGAATTGCACCAAAATAAGCTTATTAGCTGTTTCTCTAGTTTAGATATGAGCTATGGTTTCAAACTTTGTGACTGACCTTCATGGGGAGCATTATGCAAGACAATGAAAACTGAATGCAAGAATATTTTTATTTGCTTGATTTTCCCTTAAGCTTAATTAAAACAGACAAATCTATGAGTTCAATATCTTCATTAATGATCTGGAGGATGGCGTGGACTGCACCCTCAGCAAGTTTACACTAAACTGGGAGGAGTGGTAGATATGCTGGAGGGTAGGGATACAGAGGGACCTAGACAAATTAGAGGAGTGGGACAAAAGAAATCTGATGAGGTTCAACAAGGACAAGTGCAGAGTCCTGCACTTAGGATGGAAGAATCCCATGCACTGCTACAGACTAGGGACCGAATGGCTAGGCAGCAGTTTTGCAGAAAAGGATCTAGGGGTTACAGTGGACAAGAAACTGCATATGAGTCAACAGTGTGCCTTTGTTGCCAAAAAGGCTAATGGCACTTTGGGCTGTATAAGTATGGGAATTGCCAGCAGATCGAGGGACGTGATCATTCCCTTCTATTCAACATTGGTGAGCCCTCATCTGGAGTACTGTGTCCAGTTTTGAGCCCCACACTACAAGAAGGACATGGAAAAATTGGTAAGAGTCCAGCAGAGGGTAACAAAAATGAATAGGTGGCTGGAGCACATGACTTATAAGGAGAGGCTGAGGGAAATGGGATTGTTTAGTCTGCAGAAGAGAAGAATGAGGGGGAGATTTGATAACTGCTTTCATCTATCTGAAAGGGGGGTTCCAAAGAAGATGGATCTAGACTGTTCTCAGTGGCAGCAGATGACAGAACAAGGAGTAATGGTCTCAAGTTGTAGTGGAGGAGGTTTAAGTTGGATATTAGGAAAAAGTTTTTCACTAGGAGGGTGATGAAGCACTGGAATGGGTTACCTAGGGAAGTGGTGGGCTCTCCTTCCTTAGAGATTTTTAAGGTCAGGCTTGACAAAGCCCTGGCTGGGAGGATTTAGTTGGGGATTGGTCCTGCTTTGAGCAGGGGGTTGGACTAGATGACCTCCTGAGGTCCCTTCCAACCCTGATATTCTATGATTCTATTATTCTATGAGCAACCAATATACTATCAGTTGTTCAGATTCCATAAATCCTAAACTGAAATTAATTAGGAACCAGGACAAATTAAGAAACTGTCCCACTTGTCATTTTAAAGCTGGATACCAATATGCATCATTTATTAAAATAAAATAATTTATTAGACTATTACTTCACTCCCATGCCTCTTTCTGTAACCACTGCATGCGGGACGACAAGAATGTGTAAAAAGAGACAGAGCCCTGTGGCACCTTATAGACTAACAGAAGTATTGGAGCATGAGCTTTTGTGGGTGAATACCCACTTTGTCAGACGTGGTCCACATGTGTCTGACGAAGTGGGTATTCGCCCATGGAAGCTTATGCTGTAATACTTCTGTTAGTCTATAAGGTGCCAAAGGACTCTTTGTCGCTTACCGATCCAGTACAAATGCTTAGGCAGAATGAGCTCTATCTGAAAATTGATTGGGAACATTCTGTATTTAGTAGCAGGTGACTGATGTCCTCATCTGGTCCCTGGTACTTACATGGTGGCTCTAAGAACAGATGCTTCTCTTTGGTATGTTGCAGGATCTCACTGGGGGAAACAGTTCTTAGCTTTAAAATATCTATATTGTATGTTAAATTCTGCCTTACAAAGGGATTGGAGATCATTGTTACCCACTCTTACCCAGTCTCCATCTCTTCATTCCCTCCTTCAGGATGCGTGGAGAGTGGTGAGGAAGACAGAGTGCAATGAGAGAGACTACTGCAAGTAGACTAGGACAAGAGCAAGCAGGACAGAGTTCATGCAGATTGTCCTCCTTCTAACCTCATGGAGATTCTCTGGAAAAGATAAAACAGCCAATGTCTATTATCTTTTCCACAGAATTGCCCTTCTTCCAACGCCAGAGTAATAGTGGCAAAGAAAAATCCCTATTAGAACCCCTGATGCCAAGGATAGTAGAAGAAAAGGAATAGCAGTGGCCAGAGGCAGCTATACTCCAAGTGACTGCAGGGTTTCTGAGTGGGATCATGAACAACTAGTTGGATACTAGCAGTGCCTCTGCTGTTAAAAGCTCCAAGAGATTCTGATTCTTCTAGAGCATGAGTCTCCGGTCTGGATGCTGTCCTCACTATATAAATCAGGACAAAGGCCACTGTCATCAGCCACCATGAAGTTGAAAAGCAAGTCACATCCAAGGTGTATTTGTGTTTTTTTTCTTTTGTTTAAAACTAGCTTGCATGAAGTCACACTAATGGTCTTGGTTAAAATATAACATACCCAGTAGCAAAACATTTGAAAAATTATTTCAAAAGAGGAAAGCAGGCCACAAGCAAGATAAGTAACCTAAAATCTAGAAAACATCACATAGGATGAAATTCTAATACAAGTCATTGGATGAACAACACACCTTTATGGTTTCATTTAAAAATCCTTTTTACTATGTTTTTGATAATTGTGAGAGTGTTTCAGTTATTACGAGAAAATACAGCAAGATACCCTTCAAAAGCTTAGAGTTCCTACAGTTTTGCATGTCAGAGAGCATCTACAATATTATTTGGGCCAATCCTTGTGACTGAGGTCCTCTCCGTAGCTGACAATTATATATCTAATAAAATATTAATATACTTAACATACCCTGAAAATACATACTTGACTTAATGGTATTCTTTAGTGGCAAAATCTTCTGTCTTTATGAGGTGTGCAGATTTCAGTATTTGTAAAGCACTAAAGTAGAGCGAATTAATGACATTACTCTGGGAATTCAAAGCAAATTCTCAAGTCCAACTCCTTAAGTGAGTATTGTTTCACCTGACAAATGAAACAGTCTTAATTTCTGTGATTTACAGTGCAACAGACACTAGTTTTATTATACTAAATAAAGATAGTCCAAAATTCAGTAATTTATTCTTTTGGGAAATATTATCTTGTCAGTACAAAGACTCAGACCTGGTAATAGAATATGAAACATTTTATTTCTCAGTTATTCAGAGTGACTGAAGGCTGGATCACAAAAGGTCAGTATTATAAATGATGGATGTTTCATTATAGTAAAAAAAAAAAAAGTTCATAATCTTAGTCTAATTCCCAGATAGCAGGTATTTACATTACGAAGTATTACAATGAAACAAATTGTAAACCAGCTCTACAGACTCAATAAAAAAACTAAGGACTAAAGTCCTGATCCTGCCATAGGATCTGCATAGGAAGACATGTATCTGTGCTGCTCTGATTGCCGAATCAGGGCTTAAATGGGGATGAAGACTGAATTGCCTTCTTACCCTAGGATGGGCTTTCCAAGTTGCGGGTGAAGCACATTAGCAAATCAGTGGGGAAGCTTGCAGTGCTGCTGAATATGCTGTACTAGTTCTATGGATAATTAGAGAACTACAGTCTCTAGTGCAGTGGTGGGCAACCTGAAGCCTGTCAGGGTAATCCGCTGGCAGGCTGCGAGACAGTTTGTTTACACTGACCATCTGTAGGCATGGCTGCCAACAGTTCCCAGTGGCCATGGTGTGCCATTCCCCGGCTAATGGGAGCTGCGGCAACGTGTGCGGAAAACCAGTTATTGTGGCACATGTGGGCAGAGGAGTTTTTATAGAATGTTGAGGGGGCCTCAGAAAGAAAAAAGTTGAGAACCTCTGGGCTAGAGTATACTTCACTGGCCTTCTCCTAATGCCTACAAAATAAAAAAAAAAATCAACACAAAAAGCAAACCAAAAAGCCTCCCATAGAAAAGCACAGGGAGACCCAGAATTCAGTCATTAAGGATTTTTGACAAGGATTGCACAGGATCATCATCCCCACTATCAAGTCCAAATAGAATGAGAGGAATAAACTCTGTTATTAAATATCAGCTTTATAAAACATTATATTATTATTATTATTATTATGTTTCTTTATCATTATAACAATTTAATTTCTACAACATAACATGGCTACTTTATAATTCACATACATTATCTTCACAGTTATACATAAACATAAAGAAAACAACTTAAATTTAAACAGGTCAATCACCACAGAAACACTCTGAGAAAAAAACTCTGAATTCCTAAAAAATTTAGGTTGAGTTCACCCATGTTTCACTCACTAAATCTGTACAATCTGCTGAGTCAAAAGCAATGCAATGACATCTTCCACTTGCTTGTAGAAACCTTCAGCTGGACCCCATGCAGACTGTATCTCAGGGGTCAGCGACCTTTGGCACGTGGCTCGCCAGGGTAAGCACCCTGGCGGGCTGGGACAGTTTGTTTATCTGCCTCTTCCACAGGTTCGGCCGACTGCTGCTCCCACTGGCTGCAGTTTGCCATCCCAGGCCAAAGGGGGTGGCGGGAAGCCTTGGCCCGGGGTGCTTCCCGCCTCCCCCATTGGCCCTGTAAGGTGAACCGCAGCCAGTGGGAGCAGCAGTTTAGCTATGCTTATCTTGTAGAAGTCCTGCATATCCAGAAACTCTCCAACTGCTACAATTACCTCATTTTCATTATTTGTGGTCTTCCCATGAAAGTCCTCCTTCAAACTGTGGAATAGGTAGAAATGTGAATAGGCTGGATGGGAAAGCGGTGGAAAGCCACATTTGGCCACTGTGGTCATTGCAACCTAGGACAGGTGGGGTGATGCATTGTCCTGGAGAAGCAAAAGGTTCCAGAAAAAAAGCTATCTTCTGATCAATGCTCAATATACTAGGTACCCATCTTGCTGACACATTTTTTCATGCCCAAATCTTCTTTGAAGAGGGGGGTGCACTACTCAGTGCTGATGCCAACAATTTCAGCAACGTGCCTGACAGTTGCTCTTCTGTCATTCATCACCATCTTGGGAACTGCACCATCGGGGAGAGGGATAGCTCAGTGGTTTGAGCATTGGCCTTCTAAGCCTAGTGTTATGAGCTCAACCCTTGAGGGGGGCCATTTAGGGAACTGGGGTAAAAATCTGGCTGGGGATTGATCCTGCTTTGAGCAGTGGGTTGGACTAGATGACCTCCTGAGGTTCCCCTGTGACCCTGATATTCTATGACTCTATCAACTTTTTTTGGGGTGGCAGCTTCTCCAGGACATCCAGACCTTGGCTTAGCCTCTGTGCTGATTCTCCCTAACTCAAATTCAGCAGCCCATTTTTTCACTGTGGCATATGAAGAGGTATCATCCACCACTGTTGCCACCAGGTCCTCATGGATTTCTTTTGGGGTCAAACTTTTCTTAGGGAGGTACTTGATCTCTGCTCTGATTTCATTCTTCTCCATTTTTCAAACATTCAGTAACTTTGACACTTCTTCATATAAGTTCTGCACAGATGAAGAAATGGCTTCCAACAAAGAAACAAATCCAAATATCAGTACTTTGATCAGTGAAATCTGTTGAGCCCTAGCATATCATTAAATAGTTGTAGTTAGACATTTTCTGAATGACTCTTGTAGCTGAACTAGTTTAGATCTAGCTAACTTGTATAACAATAGCAGCAAAGCTGTGGCAACACAGACTAGCAGCTGGAGCATGTAGCCAGGGTTCTTCTGGGTGGAGTTGTACAACTCATGCTGCTACCTGTGGTGCTGCAGCTTCACTGTTATTGTTATTCAAACTAGCTCCATTAAAGCTATCTTGAGTATGCAATCTTCTGTCCCAATACAGTGCAGACATACCCTAAGTCTCAGAGGATGAAATATGGAACTCAGGCTCCTAAATTCTGAAATCGCCTTTTGAAAATGGGTCATAAGCTCCTATGTTTATTAAGCACTTTAGAAAATTTACCCTGAGTGCCTTCTTTCCCTGGATCTGCAAGTGTTTCCAAACAATTAGTGATTTAATCTTCCTAACACTTTTATGTGATAGGCATTATTACTCCATTATACAGAAGGGAAATTTTGTCACAGAAAGTATAAATTATTTGCCCAAAAATCACACAAGAACTCTGTGGCAGAGCCAGAAATGAAATGCAGATCACTTAATTTCCAGTTCTGTGCTTTAGCCATATGATCATTCTTACTTTCTATGTTAAGAATGAACACATTTTAAAAAAAATTGGTTCTCTTCTGATATTTTTCTCCATCAAATGGAAGATGTAATTCACAGATGCAATGACATACTGTAAAGTCAATATCTGAATGGTTCCATTATAATTTGCAAGAGAAAAGGCAAAGTAATATCTGAACCTATTATAAATTACTTATCATTTTCTCTGGGTTTTTTTTTTCATAACTTGCCGGCTGTTCAAGCAGCAACTGGATAAATTTTGGATGATCTAAAAATGGCATCTATGCAAAGAAAACCGCTGTGTGATGAATTAGACTCTCACTGTAGAGCATCCAACCAATCATGAAACAGGGATGCAATTTCATGCCTTTATAACTAACATTTCAAAAATAGGCATGATTTGAATTTCACACCCATCAGCAGTGATCATGTTAGTCATCTCTCCCTTTCTTAGAATATTTTAGCATTGGCTTTCTCAGTTCATTAAGAATTCAGTCCTGCAGAGGTTGGAGGGTGACACATGTTAAGCAACTCCTGATCTGACACTCACTCCTTGCTTTCTTCTGAGTCAGCAGGGTGAAATAAAGATAATCAAATTTGTTTGCCAATTCTGTGGATCTGCAATTTATTTAAGATCTGTTGAAGTATCAGGAAGCCTATGGTATCTCACTTTATTAGGGCCAGATCCTGATATCCGTACTGATGCTAGTACTTTGCTCCTCAAATAGCTCTTCAAATTTCAGTGGGACTACTTGCAGAGTTATCTACCTTCTCAGCGCAAGTTGGAGCATAGAGTCAGCACAGACTCTGTGTGCCAATGGAGCTTCATGCACACTAGCATAGGATTTTTTTACTTAGAAATTCATATATTCCATAGATCATGAGGCCAGAAGGGAGCAAGATGATGATATAATTTGACTGCCTATATAATACAAGTCATAGAACTTCCTTGAATTAATTTGTGCTTCAAAATGTAGCATATTTTCTATAAAAACAGACTAATCTTAATTTTAAAATTTCCAGTGATAGAGAATCCACCACAGCCCTTGGTAATTTATACCAACGATTAATTACCCTCACTGACAAAAAATATGCACCTTATTTCTAGTCTGAATTTGCCTAACTTCAACTTCCAAGCAGTATATCTTGTTATGCCATTGTCAGCTAGATTATGTTGCCACATGGGCCTATTGTTTCCTTTGTCCATTACAGTTATGTTAAAGCAATTGTTAGTATATTGGCCAGAGTACCGGAAGATTGCAAAGCTATATTAAGTGGAGACAATAAAAATTTAAGTAGAACCACAAACATGCTTGCTAGGTAAAATATAGTTGGCTATATGTTGTAAATGGAATCACCAGAGGAACATAACTGAACTCTCACAGGTGTAAAGGAAATGTTAACCACAGATGTGAAATCAGTGTAATGTACAATGTAAAAATTAAATGATTGATTGAAACTCTTGTTTTGAACTTGTACTAGTGTTTGTTATCTAAGAAAAGTTTTTATGTTTCTTTATGGCTGGATGTTTGGGGCATAGTGGAATTTGTAAGATATTAACAATAAATTGACCTTTGTTAATGATTGGATGACACCAGCTACTCAACTAAACTCATATTATAATAAAATATAAACATTTAGCTTATAAATATCTATCACATTGTGAACCAGCTCAGGTCAAAGTGAGCTGCAGCCTGAGCTCTAGCTGGGTAAGTGTTGCCTTTCCACATGAGATCTGTCATATCTGTAGTCAAAGCAGTGTGATGTAATAAACGAATTTAAGGTCAACCATTCAACATCTCATTACTTAAAATCAAGATCAAACTCAACAGTTACCACTGAAGAGTCCTCTATTATCAAATAGCTGTTCCCCATGTAGTTTCTTATAGCCTGTGTTCAAATCACCCCTTAACATTCTCTTTGATGAGCTAAACGGATTGATCTTCTTGAGTCTATCAATATATGCATGTTTTTTTACATTCCTTCATTCGTTTTCATGGCTCTTTGAAACCTCTTCAATTTTTCAACACCCTTCTTCAGTTGTGGACACAGTATTCAGAACTGGACACAGTATTCCAGAAGCAGTCACACCAGTAGCAAATACAGAGGTCATATAAACTCCCTACTCCTACTAGACATTCCCCTATTTATGCATTCAAAAATTGCATTAGCCATTTTGGCCACAGCGTCACACTAGGAGCTCATATTCAGATAATTGTCCACCATGTCCCCCAAGACTTTTTCACAAGTCACAGATTCTCAGGAAGATGTTCTCCATCCTGTAAATATGGCCTACATTCTTTGTTCTTAAATAAATAACTACATTTACCTGTATTGAAATTAACATTACCTGCACTCGTCTTACTAAGTGATCCAGATCACTTTATATTAGTGACCTGTCCTCTTCATTTACCATTCCCACAATCTTTTAGTCATTTGCAAACTTTTATCAGCAACAATGTTCTGTTTTCTTCAACATCATTGATACAAATGTTCAATAATATAGAACCAAAAAACAATTCCTCCAGGACCCCACTAGAAACACACTCACTCAGTGATGATTCTCAGTTTTCAATTACATTTTGAGATCTATCAAATTAGCCAGTTTTTTAAATTTGTTTAATGCATAACATTTTGATATTTTATCATTTTAGCTTTTTAATAAAAAATTAATTTGGTACCAAGTCAAATGCCTTACAAACATTTAAGTATATTACCTCAACACTGCTATCTTTATCAACCAAACTTGAAATCTCATTTAAAAAAAATATATATCAAGTCAATTTGATAAGGTTTATTTTTCAAAAACCCATGTTGATTGGCATTAATTATATTACCCTCCTCTTACTCCTTATTAATAAAGTCCCATTTAAGTCATTCAATAATTTTCCCTGGAATCAATGCCAGGCTAAGAGGCTTATAATTATGCTGGTTATCCCATTTGCACTTTTTAAATATTGGCAAAACATTATATTTCTTCCTTCTTCTGGAATTTTCCCAGTGTCCCAAGACTTATTGAAAATCAAATTAACTTACCAGAGTTCCTCAACTAGTATTTCAAACTCTTGGATGCAAGTTATCTGGATGTGCTGATTTTAAAATATCCAACTTTAGTAGCTGCTGCTTAGCATCCTCCTGAGCTATCTTGGTAATGGAAAATATTTCATCATCAGCAGATAATATAACTACATCATTTGGCTTTTTCTCAAGAACAGAAAAAAACATTTATTGAACACTTCTGCGTATTAATGAAAAAATGCCACTCTTAGGATTCCCCCCCCCCAATAAACTTTAAAGAAACAAAAACCTTCTTAAACTGTGTTGGCCATAGATTTCTCCTTGTGTTCTTTTGATTCCCATATTAATTTTCCAGAATAACTAGCTTCTAATTTGTTTTCATTGCTATCAACTTTTTAACCTGCTTTCACTTCTCCTCTAAGCCATTTTTAAACCTATGTAGCTTTCTATCTCTATTCTGCAATCGTCATCACTCCAATATACCTAATAAGATATTTTGTGCTACATTCTAGGTGTCTGTAAGAGAGGTTACTGTGGTCTAACTTGCCTTTATTATATTCACTGTTTTGCATTATATTCAGCAGTAATGCAAGGAACCTACAGGTCTGTATCCTGAAAGACATTAGCTTCAGCAAGTTAGCATAAGGCTTGAGGCCTATGACTTTTGAACAGATACACTGTCTAATGGAAACTCATTGTCTGGGGAGCTGAAAATTGAGTGTTTAACTGGAAGTTCTATTCACAGGTACATGATCAACAACAAGAGTGTCATCACAATAAATTGATATATACAACAGGTACATGAGCTACATTCACACATACCTAAACACAAAAGGGCCATGGTAATGAATTGACATATATGATAATAAGTTGAGATCATTAGCTTTCATGGGTGAATACCCTTTTCATCACCCACGAAAGCTTATGCTCCAATACTTCTGTTAGTCTATAAAGTGCTTCAGGACTCTTTGTTGCTTTTTACAGATCCAGACTAACATGGCTGCCCCCCTGATACTTGAGATCATTGATATACTAACTTATAGAAAAAAGACACTCAAACATTAGTAAGATATGGAAATACAAATAAGGAAAAATGGGAAATCCTCTACTGAATATGCATCAAACATAGTGGCATCACTGAATCATATTATAAAAGTTGAATCCCAGCCTAGGGGTGGAAGGAGAAGCAGATGTAGTCCTTGGGAGGTGCCAGGATGATGGCCACTGATGATGATGAGGAAAGTGATTGTGATGAGGAAGATGATGGCTAACATTTCAAATTGTTCTGCAGGGATTGGTGTAAGTATATAGATGTGCAGATGTGCATTCTGTAGTATCTCTATCTGCCTTATTGAGTTGGGGTGTTTGTGGCTGTGCTAAATACGTTAATAAATTCTTTGTAAATATAGAAGAGTTCCTATGGTGTGAGTGCTAGAACTAGGTACATCATATAATAATTTAAAGAACACTGGGCCTGATCTTGAGACAAGAACCTGTCAACTTTCAAAGTGATTATCATAACCCTAGTCCCAGATTTGGACCTTAGCGTCCAAAATATGGGGGTTAGCATGAAAACCTCCAAGCTTAGTTACCAGCTTGGACCTGGTAAAGCTGCCACCACCCAAAAAATTAGAGTGTTTTGGGGCACTCTGGTCCCCCCAAAAACCTTCCCTGTGTTACCCCAAGACCCACCTCCCTTGAGTCTCACAACAAAGGGAAATAAACCTTTTCCCTTCCCACCTCCAGGTGTTCCTGGAGAGATACACAGAAGCAAACTCCGTGAATCTAAACAGAGGGAGTCCACCCTCTCTATTTCCAGTCCTGGAAACACAAGCACTTTCCTCTTCACCCAGAGGGAATGCAAAGTCAGGCTAGTAAATCTAACACACACAGATGCTGGTTATCCCATTTGCACTTTTTAAATATTGGCAAAACATTATATTTCTTCCTTCTTCTGGAATTTCCCCAGTGTCCCAAGACTTATTGAAAATCAAATTAACTTACCAGAGTTCCTCAACTAGTATTTCAAACTCTTGGATGCAAGTTATCTGGATGTGCTGATTTTAAAATATCCAACTTTAGTAGCTGCTGCTTAGCATCCTCCTGAGCTATCTTGGTAATGGAAAATATTTCATCATCAGCATATAATATAACTACATCATTTGGCTTTTTCTCAAGAACAGAAAAAAACATTTATTGAACACTTCTGCGTATTAATGAAAAAATGCCACTCTTAGGATTCCCCCCCCCCAATAAACTTTAAAGAAACAAAAACCTTCTTAAACTGTGTTGGCCATAGATTTCTCCTTGTGTTCTTTTGATTCCCATATTAATTTTCCAGAATAACTAGCTTCTAATTTGTTTTCATTGCTATCAACTTTTTAACCTGCTTTCACTTCTCCTCTAAGCCATTTTTAAACCTATGTAGCTTTCTATCTCTATTCTGCAATCGTCATCACTCCAATATACCTAATAAGATATTTTGTGCTACATTCTAGGTGTCTGTAAGAGAGGTTACTGTGGTCTAACTTGCCTTTATTATATTCACTGTTTTGCATTATATTCAGCAGTAATGCAAGGAACCTACAGGTCTGTATCCTGAAAGACATTAGCTTCAGCAAGTTAGCATAAGGCTTGAGGCCTATGACTTTTGAACAGATACACTGTCTAATGGAAACTCATTGTCTGGGGAGCTGAAAATTGAGTGTTTAACTGGAAGTTCTATTCACAGGTACATGATCAACAACAAGAGTGTCATCACAATAAATTGATATATACAACAGGTACATGAGCTACATTCACACATACCTAAACACAAAAGGGCCATGGTAATGAATTGACATATATGATAATAAGTTGAGATCATTAGCTTTCATGGGTGAATACCCTTTTCATCACCCACGAAAGCTTATGCTCCAATACTTCTGTTAGTCTATAAAGTGCTTCAGGACTCTTTGTTGCTTTTTACAGATCCAGACTAACATGGCTGCCCCCCTGATACTTGAGATCATTGATATACTAACTTATAGAAAAAAGACACTCAAACATTAGTAAGATATGGAAATACAAATAAGGAAAAATGGGAAATCCTCTACTGAATATGCATCAAACATAGTGGCATCACTGAATCATATTATAAAAGTTGAATCCCAGCCTAGGGGTGGAAGGAGAAGCAGATGTAGTCCTTGGGAGGTGCCAGGATGATGGCCACTGATGATGATGAGGAAAGTGATTGTGATGAGGAAGATGATGGCTAACATTTCAAATTGTTCTGCAGGGATTGGTGTAAGTATATAGATGTGCAGATGTGCATTCTGTAGTATCTCTATCTGCCTTATTGAGTTGGGGTGTTTGTGGCTGTGCTAAATACGTTAATAAATTCTTTGTAAATATAGAAGAGTTCCTATGGTGTGAGTGCTAGAACTAGGTACATCATATAATAATTTAAAGAACACTGGGCCTGATCTTGAGACAAGAACCTGTCAACTTTCAAAGTGATTATCATAACCCTAGTCCCAGATTTGGACCTTAGCGTCCAAAATATGGGGGTTAGCATGAAAACCTCCAAGCTTAGTTACCAGCTTGGACCTGGTAAAGCTGCCACCACCCAAAAAATTAGAGTGTTTTGGGGCACTCTGGTCCCCCCAAAAACCTTCCCTGTGTTACCCCAAGACCCACCTCCCTTGAGTCTCACAACAAAGGGAAATAAACCTTTTCCCTTCCCACCTCCAGGTGTTCCTGGAGAGATACACAGAAGCAAACTCCGTGAATCTAAACAGAGGGAGTCCACCCTCTCTATTTCCAGTCCTGGAAACACAAGCACTTTCCTCTTCACCCAGAGGGAATGCAAAGTCAGGCTAGTAAATCTAACACACACAGATTTCCCCCTGACTTCTTCCTCCCACCAATTCCCTGGTGAGCACAGACTCAATTCCCTGGAGTCCCCCACTAAAGAAAACTCCAACAGGTCTTAAAAAGAAAGCTTTATATAAAAAGAAAGAAAAAGTACATAAAAATGGTCTCTCTGTATTAAGGTGACAAATACAGGGTCACTTGCTTAAAAGAATATTGAATAAACAGCCTTATTCAAAAAGAATACAATTCAAAACACTCCAGCAACTATAGACATGTAAATACAAAAGAAAAAAAACAATAACCTCTATTGTTTTTATGATCTCTGTACTCACAACTTGGAAACAGAAGATTAGAAAGCAGGAAATAGAAATCCCCTCATAGCCGAGAGAGAGTCAGGCAGAAGACCAAAGAACAAAGGACTCCCACACAAAGTTCCCTCCACCCAGATTTGAAAAAGTCTTGTTTCCTGATTGGTCCTCTGGTCAGGTGGTTCAGATTACTTCTTTCCAGGTGAAAGAGACGTTAACCCTTAGCTATCTGTTTATGACACGCCCCCCAAATTGCAGACAGTGGGGAAGCTCACTGGCGGCGATTTCCTTCTAGAACTTTATAATAAACAGATTAATACAACACATGCACTTTTAAATATATCACTAAGTATATAACTAACAGACTTCTACATTTTAAGAACACTTTTCAACTACTGGATTCTGGGAAACTCTCACGGGAGAGTGCATCAGCTACTTTGTTAGAAGTTCCTGAGATGTGCTGAATATCAAAATCAAAATCTTGGAGAGCTAAACTCCAACGAAGAAGTTTCTTGTTGTTCCCCTTGGCAGTATGAAGCCACTTTAGTGCAGCATGGTCAGTTTGTAGCTGGAACCGTCGTCCCCAAACATATGGGCGTAGCTTTTCCAGGGCGTACACAATGGCATAGCATTCCTTTTCACTGACTGACCAGTGACTTTCCCTCTCAGACAGTTTCTTGCTGAGAAACACGACAGGATGGAAGTTGTGATCTGTTGCTTCCTGCATGAGAACTGCTCCTATACCACATTCAGATGCATCCGTGGTTACTAGGAATGGCTTGTCAAAATCCGGGGCCCTGAGTACAGGGTCAGACATGAGCGTCGCCTTAAGCTGGGTAAAGGCCTTTTGACACTCATCAGTCCACTTAACTGCATTTGGCTGGGTCTTTTTGGTCAGGTCAGTCAGTGGGGCAGCGATTTGGCTGTAGTGTGGTACAAATCGCCTGTAGTACCCGGCCAAGCCTAAGAAGGATTGGACCTGTTTCTTTGACCTTGGGACAGGCCACTTTTGGATAGCATCCACCTTGGCCTGTAGGGGGTTTATGGTTCCTCAACCAACCTGGTGCCCCAGGTAAGTCATTCTGTTTTGGCCTATTTGACACTTTTTGGCCTTAACAGTTAGTCCAGCCTGCCTGATGCGCTCAAAGACCTTTTCCAGGTGTAGTAGGTGTTCGGGACAGGAGTCTGAAAAAATGGCCACATCATCGAGGTAGGCAACTGCAAATTCTCCCAGTCCTGCTAGTAGACCATCTACCAGCCTCTGGAAGGTGGCGGGTGCATTACGAAGGCCGAAAGGAAGGACATTAAATTCATACACCCCCGCATGGGTGACGAATGCTGACCTCTCCTTGGCAGGTTCATCTAGCTGTACTTGCCAGTACCCCTTGGTTAAGTCTATTGTAGACATGAACTGGGCACGTCCCAACTTCTCCAATAGCTCATTGGTGCGTGGCATTGGATAGTTGTCTGGACGAGTTACCGCATTTAGCTTACGGTAGTCCACGCAAAAGCGTATTTCCCCATCTGGTTTGGGTACCAGAACCACTGGAGATGCCCATGCACTGGTAGATGAGCGAATTATACCCATCTGTAGCATGTTCTGGATCTCCCATTCTATAGCAGCTTGGGCATGAGGAGACACCCGGTAGGGTGGGGTTCTAATGGGGTGAGCATTACCTGTGTCAATGGAGTGGTATGCCCGTTCAGTCCGTCCTGGGGTGGCTGAGAACAATGGGGCGAAGCTAGTGCACAGCTCCTTGATTTGTCGCCGAGGCAGACGTTCCAGGGTGGTTGAGAGGTTCACCTCTTCCACGCCACCGTCTTTTTTCCCGTCGTAGTAGACACCGTCAGGCCACTCAGCATCATCTCCCTGGACTGTAAACTGACAAACCTGTAAGTCTCTGGAATAGAAAGGCTTGAGAGAATTGACATGGTACACTCTGGGCTTTAGTGAGGAATTGGGAAATGCTATGAGGTAGTTCACAGTTCCCAGGCGCTCTTGGACCGTGAATGGCCCTTCCCATGATGCTTCCATCTTATGGGCCTGTTGCGCCTTCAAGACCATAACCTGGTCTCCTACCTTGAAGGAATGTTCTCTGGCATGTCTGTCATACCAGGCCTTTTGCTCTTCCTGAGCATCCTTTAGGTTTTCTTTAGCAAGGGCTAAAGAGTGTCGGAGGGTGCTTTGTAGGTTGCTTACAAAGTCCAGAATGTTAGTTCCTGGAGAAGGCGTAAACCCCTCCCATTGCTGCTTCACCAGCTGTAATGGTCCCTTAAACTCGTGACCATAGACAAGTTCAAACGGTGAAAACCCTAAACTAGGATGTGGTACAGCCCTGTAGGCAAACAGCAACTGCTGCAACACTAGGTCCCAATTATTGGAGTATTCGTTGACGAATTTACGTATCATGGCCCCCAAAGTTACATTAAACCTTTCCACCAGGCCATTGGTTTGATGGTGGTACGGGGTGGCAACCAAGTGGTTCACCCCATGCGTGTCCCACAGTTTTTGCATGGTCCCTGCCAGGAAATTAGATCCTGAATCTGTAAGGATGTCGGAGGGCCAACCTACCCTGGCAAAAATGTCTGTTAGGGCCAGGCACACAGTGTTAGCCCTGGTGTTGCCTAGAGCTACTGCTTCCGGCCATCGGGTAGCAAAGTCCACTAAAGTCAGTACGTACTGCATTCCTCTGGGTGTCTTTTTTGGGAAAGGACCCAGAATATCCACAGCTACTAGCTGAAATGGGACCTCAATTATGGGGAGTGGCTGGAGAGGGGCCTTGACCTGGTCTTGGGGTTTTCCCACTCTTTGGCATACCTCACAAGACCGGACATACTTGGCAACATCCTTGCCCATCCCCTCCCAGTGGAAGGACTTCCCCAACCGGTCCTTGGTTCTGTTCACCCCAGCATGGCCACTGGGATGATCATGGGCTAAGCTTAAGAGCTTCCCCCGGTACTTAGTTGGAACCACCAACTGTTTTTGCGGCTGCCATTCTTCCCGGTGTCCACCAGAAAGAATCTCCTTGTATAAAAGTCCTTGGTCTATAACAAACCGGGATCGATTAGAAGAGCTGAGAGGCGGTGGGGTGCTTGGTGCCACCACCCAAGCTTTCTGAAGGCTGTCATCTGCTTCCTGCTCAGTCTGGAACTGTTCCCTTGAGGCTGGGGTCACCAGTTCTTCCTCAGACTGTGGACTTGGGCTTGGTCCCTCTGGAAGCGATGTAGGGGATGGAGTTGTTTCTGTTGCTGGTGAACTGCTCTCCGCTGGTGCACCTGAGGGTATTTCAGGCTCTGGCTGAGCCTTTTGGGTATGGCTGTCTGTTGCTTCTGCCAGTTCTGGCTCGCTGGCGACCTCTGGCGTTGAGTTTGAAGATGTGGTTACACTTGCTGGTGCTGGTTGCTGTTCCAGTTCCGGGCCTGGGACTGGAGGTGCTGTGGCTGCTTCAGTGGTTGGCATGGAATCCGGGTCCACTACCTCTGTCTGGGTCTCTGGTAACACAGACGGGGCCCCTGTGGACGGGTCAGGAACAGGAATGGGTCTGGAAGCTTGCCTGGTTTGGCTACGTGTAACCATTCCCACTCTCTTGGCCCGCTTCACCTGGTTGGCCAAGTCTTCCCCCAGTAGCATGGGGATAGGATAATTGTCATAGACTGCAAAAGTCCACATTCCTGACCAGCCTTTGTACTGGACAGGCAGTTCAGCTGGAGGCAAGTCTACAGCTTGTGTCATGAAGGGGTAAATTGTCACTTTGGCCTTTGGGTTGATGAATTTGGGGTCAACGAAGGATTGGTGGATAGCTGACACTTGTGCCCCCGTGTCTCTCCACGCAGTAACCTTCTTTCCGCCCACTCTCAAATTTTCCCTTCGCTCCAAGGGTATTTGAGAGGCATCCGGGCCTGGGGATCTTTGGTGTGATGGTGGTGTAATGAATTGCACTCGCATGGTGTTCTTGGGACAGTTGGCCTTGATATGTCCCAGTTCATTACACTTAAAGCATCTTCCATCTGATGGGTCACTGGGCCGAGGTGAGTTACTGGAGACTGGTGAGGTGGAAGAATAGGGAGTCTGTGGCTTTACTTGGGTTGTATGTGGGGTCTTTGGCTGTCCTCGGTTGTAGGATTTATGGTCGGTGTGCCCCCTGGGGTATTCATTCCCCTTGACCGGAGCTTTCTTGCTTTCTGCCAGTTCCATCCATTTGGCTCCAATCTCCCCCGCCTCAGCGAGATTTTTGGGTTTTCCATCTTGTATGTACCGTGTTATGTCCCCAGGAACACCATCCAAGAACTGCTCCATTTGTATGAGGAGATGCAGTTCTTCCAAGGATTTAACATTGTGTCCTGATATCCAGGCCTCATAATTTTTCCCAACGTAGTAGGCGTGTTTGGGAAATGACACATCGGGTTTCCACTTTTGGGTTCTGAAACGCCGACGGGCATGATCCGGGGTTATCCCCATTCTGTATCTGGCCTTGGTTTGAAAAAGTTTATAGTCGTTCATGTTCTCCTTAGGCATTTCAGCTGCCACCTCTGCTAAAGGTCCACTGAGCTGTGGCCTCAGTTCTACCATGTACTGGTCTTCAGAGATGCGGTACCCAAGACAAGCTCTTTCAAAATTTTCCAAGAAGGCCTCGGTGTCATCACCTGCCTTGTAGGTGGGAAATTTTCTGTGATGTGGAACCATAATTGGCGAAGGATTGTTAGGATTGGCTGGCATATGCAGCCCAGCTTGCGCTAAGTCCAGTTCATGTTTTCTCTGTTTTTCCTTCTCTTCACTTTCTTTTTGTTGTTTTTCCATTTCTCGGCGGTGGGCCATGTCTTCTTCTTCTTGTTTCCTTCTGCGGGCCACTTCTTCTTCTAGTTTTCTTTTGTGGGCTGCCTCTTTGGCTGCTTGTTCTCTTTTGTAGGCTGCCAGTTTGATGCTTTCTTCCTTTTCTTTCATCTCCATTTCTTTTTGTTTTATTTCTAGTTCCTGTTTGTTTTTTTCCATCTCTCGCCTGTGCTCGGCGTCTTTGATTTGTACTTCGGCCTCCATTTTTGTCTTGTTAGGCATGGTTCCTGTTTTCTTGTGTTGGGGTGCCCTCCGGTGTTTATCTTCTGAACTGCAGGTTCTCTGTTGCCTCCTGGGGTCTGCCTAGCAACAGTGCCTTTTTCCCTTTCTTCTTCTAGCTAATTTTTTCAATGTAAAGTAAACCAGAAAACCCACTTTATTTGCATGAGTATAGTGCTGGTATCTGCCTCCTAATGGGAGTGCTATTTTGTGACAAAAGACCCTTAATAGTCTCTTAATGGTTTCTTGCTTAATATGCAAGCCACAACTGCCAGAGAGAGCAGAAAAAAAAATTCTCTCTGGTTCCCTTTTAAAACCAAACTGTTTCTCTCTGCTAAAAAGCCCCTAGCAGAGAAAAGAAAAATATAATATTCCTACTGGCTTCTGGATTGTATCTTTCCCACAACGCTGCACACCATATCATAAACCTAGTCCCAGATTTGGACCTTAGCGTCCAAAATATGGGGGTTAGCATGAAAACCTCCAAGCTTAGTTACCAGCTTGGACCTGGTAAAGCTGCCACCACCCAAAAAATTAGAGTGTTTTAGGGCACTCTGGTCCCCCCAAAAACCTTCCCTGTGTTACCCCAAGACCCACCTCCCTTGAGTCTCACAACAAAGGGAAATAAACCTTTTCCCTTCCCACCTCCAGGTGTTCCTGGAGAGATACACAGAAGCAAACTCCGTGAATCTAAACAGAGGGAGTCCACCCTCTCTATTTCCAGTCCTGGAAACACAAGCACTTTCCTCTTCACCCAGAGGGAATGCAAAGTCAGGCTAGTAAATCTAACACACACAGATTTCCCCCTGACTTCTTCCTCCCACCAATTCCCTGGTGAGCACAGACTCAATTCCCTGGAGTCCCCCACTAAAGAAAACTCCAACAGGTCTTAAAAAGAAAGCTTTATATAAAAAGAAAGAAAAAGTACATAAAAATGGTCTCTCTGTATTAAGGTGACAAATACAGGGTCATTTGCTTAAAAGAATATTGAATAAACAGCCTTATTCAAAAAGAATACAATTCAAAGCACTCCAGCAACTATAGACATGTAAATACAAAAGAAAAAAACAATAACCCCTATTGTTTTTATGATCTCTGTACTCACAACTTGGAAACAGAAGATTAGAAAGCAGGAAATAGAAATCCCCTCATAGCCGAGAGAGAGTCAGGCAGAAGACCAAAGAACAAAGGACTCCCACACAAAGTTCCCTCCATCCAGCTTTGAAAAAGTCTTGTTTCCTGATTGGTCCTCTGGTCAGGTGGTTCAGATTACTTCTTTCCAGGTGAAAGAGACGTTAACCCTTAGCTATCTGTTTATGACAGTGATTACTGGGGATTCTTAAGTAATCAGTATAATCAATCCATAATTTATAGATTGGACTACATTACTTACCTGTAACTGGATGTTCTTCAAGATATATGGTTCCTAGCTGTATTGCATTGAGGGTTTATGTGTCTGGAGGCAGAGATTTTTCAAGTCATAGTGTATCTTGGTCCATACATGCATCCTTGGCTTGCCTCATGGTTTCACCCAAGGTAATAAAAGATGAAGCAGACCAACCACATCTCCAGTTCCTTCTCCACCACAAATCCAAAAGATCCAGAGCAGAGGGGAAGGAGGGCAGGAAGTGGAATACAGATAGGGATAATTAATTTCTTTATTTCTTATGAGGTCCTTCCAAAACCTAGCAGTCAACAGGTGTGTAAATATGGAATGTCCTTTCACAGGGGCTGAAATGCACAAATTTCCACCTTGAAAGAGTTGAGGGTGAGACCCAAAGACCTCAAGGAGAGGAGGTAATAAAAAAGAAGGGAATTATCTACCTCTTCTGGGGAAAGCCCTTTCTGTTGGGCCCAGGAAATGAAATGGTTACAACTGGCCCAGTAGGAACACTTAGTGGACTCCTTCATGCTGCTCAAGAGGATTTCTTGCACTTTTGAAGAACATGCTCATTCTAGAACAGATGCCCATCCAAATACCATGCTGTGTGGTGAAATGTCTGTGAATGAAGATGGGTGATATTGTCATTGTGTTATTAGTGGCTCGCGGAATGTGGGGATGGGAAGTGGAGGGTGAAGGTTGGGAAACCAGAATGGTTTGAGCCAGAGTTGTGTGATCACGATGACCATTGCTCTCTCCCACTTGATCTTGTGTAGTACTCATGGTAGGAGTGGTAGAGGGGAGAAGGCATAGTTGATCGGGTCCAACCAATGGAGAGAATTGCCTTGTTAGTGGGGACCAATATTTCCCCTGGAGCAGTATGTGCTGCACTTGTTTTTGGCAGGAAATGTGAGGAGGTCCTTAGTTGGAGTGTCTCATTGGTTGAAGATGTCACTTACTACAGTGTCATGGAGTTCCAACTCATGATAGGTCATGAATCATCTGCTGAGTGAGCCTGCAATTGCATTCTGAGTCTGCAGAAGACAGGCTGCAGATAGGATCTTGTGGGCAATTCACCAATTTTATAGATTGACCACCCCCACATACAGAGTGGTTTACTTTCTGCCCCTTCATTTGTTGATATAGTAAACAGTTGTGGTGTTGTCCAACATGATAAAAGCATGATGGGAGCAAATAAATGGGAGAAATATTTGGCATGCTTTCCTTATAACCCTGAGTTCCAGAATGTTAATGTACACCCTGGATTCCCAAGAAGTCTATGTTCAGCGTGCCATGTGGTCACCCATATGTGCTCTGTAGCCTATGAGGGATGTGTCGGAAATGATCGTGTTGTCTGGGGAGGATGGGTGAAAGGGGATCCCCACACAGACCTGCCACAGGTACATGCACTACTGGAGCGAAAAGAGTACTTCAGGAGGAATCATAAGCATTATGCCCATGTCATAGCATGGGGGTGAATAAACTCTCTGAAGCCATATCTGGAGGCAGAAATGGAGGAGAAGAGTGAATGGAGTAACATACATACACGAGGCCATGTGGTCAAGGAGGGATAGGCATGTCCGAGCGGGGACAGAAGGACTGTTGACTACTTAGGCTATGAGTTCCTGCAGAGATTGGAATCTGTCCCTTGGTAGGTACACTTGTGCAGTGACCGATATAATAGAAACCCCTATGAAGTCCAGAACCACGTGGATTCAGAGTTAATTTTTCAATGTTGATGCTGACCCTGAGGAAGGAAAGGAGTCTAAGCAACATGGAGGTTGAAATCTAGACTTCATTTCTGGAGCACTCTGTCATCGACACAGGAGAATACAAGGACCCCATAATGCCTAAGGTAGGCCACCATGACAGAGAAAACTTTTGGTGAAGATCCTGAAAGCAGTGGTGAGTCTAAATGGCAGGACCCTGCACTGAAAGTACTGAGGGCCTACCGTAAACCTTAGGAACTATCTGTGGGCTGGATGGATATGAAAATAAGTGTCCTGGACATCAAAAGGCAAAAACAAAACAAAAAATGCATGCCTTATTTTAACAACAGGATGATGGCTACTAAGGTGATCATACAAAATTTTTATTTGCGAATGAAGCAATTGAGACAGAGATCCAGGACTGATCTCCATGTGCCATTCTTTTGGGTATCAGGAATTAATTTGAATAGAACATTGACAGGCTGGAGGAACCTTCTTTGTAGTAAGAAGTCCACCTCCAGGATGAGTATGCTTTCATGAGAGTGGTCCTTGAGGATGGATCAAGGATGAGGATGTGCATGGGGTATGGTAAAGAACTCGATCGTTATCTCCAGAGTGGATGACATTTATCACACATTGTCTGTTATTATTGTACTCCAACCTGGTAAAAAGTGTGTTAGATGACAAACAAAGTGGATGGTATGGTTGTAGGGCAGCAGGCAATGTGGTTGACAGCTCTCCAGGGTGCCTCAGAAATACCTCATCTGTGGGAGTTACATCTGGGAGGAGGAAGACTGCAAGGGTGGTCCCGGAGGATAAGCTCTTTGAGAGTTCTGATGCTTCCTTGGTGGTTCATAAGGTTCAAAAAATGGGAGGTCCTGTAACACTGTGTGGGCTGCAAGCAGTAGAACTTAGGTTGTGGCACCATTGTGTAAATACTCAAGAAACGGAGTGTGGCTCTTGAATCCTTGAGGGTATGGAGGGAATCATCCATTTTCTGGTTCAAAAAGACAGGATTCATCAAAAGGGAAGCCATTGATTGTATTTTGTACTTCCCTGAGAAAACCAGAGAAAAAGAGCAATGATTCCCTCATAGACTCATAGACTCATAGACTCTAGCACTGGAAGGGACCTCGAGAGGTCATCGAGTCCAGTCCCCTGCCCTCATGGCAGGACCAAATACTGTCTAGACCATCACTAATAGACATTTATCTAACCTACTCTTAAATATCTCCAGAGATGGAGATTCCACAACTTCCCTAGGCAATCTATTCCAGTGTTTAACTACCCTGACAGTTAGGAACATTTTCCTAATGTCCAACCTAAATCTCCCTTGCTGCAGTTTAAGCCCATTGCTTCTTGTTCTATCATTGGAGGCTAAGGTGAACAAGTTTTCTCCCTCCTCCTCATGACACCCTTTTAGATACCTGAAAACTGCTATCATGTCCCCTCTCAGTCTTCTCTTTTCCAAACTAAACAAACCCAATTCCTTCAGCCTTCCTTCATAGGTCATGTTCTCAAGACCTTTAATCATTCTCGTTGCTCTTCTCTGGACCCTCTCCAGTTTCTCCACATCTTTCTTGAAATGCGGTGCCCAGAACTGGACACAATACTCCAGTTGAGGCCTAACCAGAGCAGGGTAAAGCGGAAGAATGACTTCTCGTGTCTTGTTTACAACACACCTGTTAATGCATCCCAGAATCACATTTGCTTTTTTTGCAACAGTATCACACTGTTGACTCATATTAAGCTTGTGATCCACTATGACCCCTAGATCTCTTTCTGCCATACTCCTTCCTAGACAGTCTTCTCCCATTCTGTATGTGTGAAACTGATTGTTCCTTCCTAAGTGGAGCACTTTGCATTTATTTTTATTGAACTTCATCCTGTTTACCTCAGACCATTTCTCCAATTTGTCCAGATCGTTTTGAATTTTGACCCTGTCCTCCAAAGCAGTTGCAATCCCTCCCAGTTTGGTATCGTCCGCAAACTTAATAAGCGTACTTTCTATGCCAACATCTAAATCGTTGATGAAGATATTGAACAGAGCCGGTCCCAAAACAGACCCCTGTGGAACCCCACTTGTTATACCTTTCCAGCAGGATTGGAAGCCATTAATAACTACTCTCTGAGTACGGTTATCCAGCCAGTTATGCACCCACCTTATAGTAGCCCCATCTAATTTGTACTTTCCTAGTTTGTCTATAAGAATATCATGCGAGACCGTATCAAATGCCTTACTAAAGTCTAGGTATATCACATCCACCGCTTCTCCCTTATCCACAAGGCTCGTTATCCTATCAAAGAATGCTATCAGATTAGTTTGACGTGATTTGTTCTTTACAAATCCATGCTGGCTATTCCCTATCACCTTACCACCTTCCAAGTGTTTGCAGACGATTTCTTTAATTATCTGCTCCATTATCTTCCCTGGCACAGAAGTTAAACTAACTGGTCTGTAGTTTCCTAGGTTGTTTTTATTTCCCTTTTTATAGATGGGCACTATATTTGCCCCCTTCCAGTCTTCTGGAATCTCCCCCGTTTCCCATGATTTCCCAAAGATAATAGCTAGAGGCTCAGATACCTCCTCTATTTACTCCTTGAGTATTCTAGGATGCATTTCATCAGACCCTGGTGACTTGCAGGCATCTAACTTTTCTAAGTGATTTTTTACTTGCTCTTTTTTTATTTTATCTTCTAAACCTACCCTCTTCCCGTAAGCATTCACTATATTAGACATTCCTTCAGACTTCTCGTGATGATGCCCACAGCCACTGGGCGTGATGAAGTGTCTGCTGTATCTGCTACTACTTGGAGCCAGGTCTTCGCTACAAGCTTTCTCTCATCAATTATTGCCTGGAAGTGAGTACTGTCCTGTTGTAGGGGGTTCTCAACAAAGTCCTCCAGTTTGCTGTAACTCATGAAATCCTATTTGGGAAGCAATGCCTGATCATTCAAAATTCTAAATTGAAGGCTGACTGATGAGAAGATTTTGCTGCCTAAAAGATCCAATTACTTGCCCTCCCTGTTGCGGATGCTGTTGCCTAACCCCTTCCATCGCTGCCTGGATAAGTGAATTGGGAAGTGGGTGTGAGAACAGAAATTTAGAAACCTTGGCTGGTATATAGTATATTTTTTCTGTACACTTTGGGGTAGCCATACACGTGGCCAGCGTATGCCAAACTGTGTGAGCTGACTCAAGGATGACATAGCTGATTGGTAGAGCAACTCTGCTTTGTCCCGATGAGTGAAGTATATCCAGCAGCTAATGTTGAGTGTCTTGGATCTCTTCCAGGGGAATGTTAAACTCTGCAGCCATACAACATAGGAGATTCTGGAACTGGCAGTAATCATCAGGAGATGATGGGACATCTGAAACACTGCCTCATCAGGAGAGGAAGATGGGAATCTCTCCTGTGTTGGTGGTACTGTCAGAACCATACTGAGTGGCTTCAGATGCGTGGTGTGCATGCGTAAACCCTAGTGGAATAGAAGAGCTCTTGAAGAAGAACTCTGTGGTTATTATGTTATTGACAAAGACAAGCAAACTACATCTTTGAAATGGTAATACATCACTGAAATGACAAATACTTGTATGGTTTGTACATGTGGCTTTCTTTATCAACAGTCAGATTGTGACTATGCTTTTCTTTTGGCCAGTGCACTCTAGAATGGAATGCTCCTTTCAAAATATGTAAATCCTGCTACACAGTAGACTATCTGGTGAGTCTTACAGAAACAATAAGGCATAAATCTCTGTTTCAATTACCTGGGATTACTTGTAAATATCAGCATGCTCATGCTACCCACTGAAAGATGTATTTTTGCCACTCAAAACTTGGTGTATGTACAGAACCACTGCCCTGACTCACCATATGTCTGTTGGGCACATTCTGGGCAGCTCTCTGCTGAAAACTGAGCAACTTCTCTCAGCACTTCCAACCTTTCTGCACCAATAGGATTAAGCCGTCACACTATCAGACTCAGCTTTGCCTGTATATGTATTATATTATTTATTTTCCAATCCTTTACAATGTTTAATTAACATTTTATATATAACAGCAGAAAATACTTTTAGTATAAAACAGGACCAGATCCTACTCCATTTGAGAATCCTGATTCTCACTTTATTCATGTGAATAGTCCTTTCAAGAAGCATATGATCCATATGATTGTATAAAGCACAGAAAATGAAACAGCCATGTAAATTCTTAACATCTGTTACACTGGGAAAAAAGCAACTTACCTTCACTACATTTTTTAAAAGGGTGGATAAGAAAAGCGTTTTCATAAATGTACCATTGTGTACATAAATGTACCAACGTGTGCTACACTATCTTGTCCCTTTGCCTGTGCCTCAGTTTATAAAGAAATAAAATAAAAATAGGAGTGGTGATTACTAGATAAAGCAAGCTAACAGGCTGCCAATGTGTGCATCTTTATTATGCTGGGATGTGATTCTTTGAAGTGCAGGGTGCACTCATCTCCATCTGAGATAAAAAAAAGTTGATGATACCTAGCCCTTCTCCAAGTTGAACCCCTGGACCTGTGCTGAATTCATTATCCAAACAGATTTACTGTAAGCCCTATTCTGACAAGAGAGGAGAAATTCTATTTAGCCATCCAGCAAGATAATATGTTTTCAAAATCAAACTGCACAACTGGAAAAAAAACAACTAGGAAATCAAATCTTATGAAAAAAAACCTAAATAGCAAATCAGATATATTGTTTGTGATTCCACCGAATGTTGTAATTTATTAAACTGCTATGATAGGGTCAAATCTGCAAGATACAGAGCATCTGTCATGAGATTTTAAAGAATCCATTTCCAAAATGTTTGCTTTCTTCACCTATCTCAGAGCAAATATTGGAGGCAAGGCTTTTAAAGAGGTAATTAAAAATTAAGAATGTCAGTGTTCAGTTAATAAAAGATTCTCCATAGAGATGCTATGTATGTATAACTGCTATAGCTGTTTGATTTTTGCCATTGGCTTTTCATCACAAGGATGTTGTAATGGGTTATACAAACACCACACTGGGCCAGAAAGGGTTAAAGGACAGCATTGGGCCATGTAGCCCAGCACTTTTGGCCCCACGGACAGGGTTGAAAAGGGAGCAACCCAGATCAGAAAGGGGAAGAGTGGGGAGGAAGACAGACCTAATTACACGTCTCCTGACAAAACAGCTGGAGAAGTCTCCCTGAGAGAATAGGACTATATGCTGAGCCAGATGGGCCTGGCAGTTTTGTTTCTTTTTCTTTTTACCTTATCTGAGACCAGAAGCTGAGAGAGGAAAGTGGTGGAGGCCAAATGCTGTTGACCCTCCTAGGACCCTCAGTCAGAGCCTGGTGGAATGGGAAAGCCTGAGCTCCCCTACTACTGCCACCCAGCCAGCCAAGGACCCTATTACAGATATGTACAGCTCTCTTTCCTCCACTGTCTGTGAATGGCACACAGAGCAGGCATCCAAGTGTTAGTGCAGAGAATGACAAAAATAAAAATGCTAAAAAGCCAGATATGGGGATCTGCCACAATGGGAGCATGGGCAAATATGCCCCAGTCCTGAAATCTGCTAATTTTCCTCTCAAAATATAAAACAACATAATCTCATAATAAAAAATTAGTCTAATTTTTTCCAAAAGATTTTGTCTTCCTTATCACATGTTTCCACATCAGATTCCCACTGAACTCTACATTTTATTTATCTACATTTTCACGGTTTTTAATGCAGATTGATCTTTTAGTTCAGCAACAACATAAAAGGCTGTAATTATTTATCTTATAAACTCACATACTAGGAATATCAAATTACATTTTGAAAGCTTAAGGAACAAAAGGAAATTTACTAACGATTATTTACAAAAAAAGACTTCTGTCTGGTTAATGTTATGTTCTGTTATGAGAAAACAGAAATGTCCCCAGATTAAAAATTCTCTGTATTAGGGACCAGATTTGGTTTGTGTGTGACTCCATTAACTTTTTTTTTGTATTTGTATATTCAACAGGTTTGGATTTGATTCTTGCTGTCTTTCCATGTATAAACTGTTGGGTGGGATATATATGCCTCCTCTGTGGGACCATCTTCTTTTTCTTCACAGGGAGGTTGCTCCAGTTAATCTCCAGTCAGATGGAACTCTGTTTACCCTGTTTACCATTTACCTTGACACTATCTCCTGATCTCCCTCTAAGATCCCATACTGATATCTGAATGGGATTCTGGGCTGTATAACTTCCCTTAGGTCTCCTCCCAAGTGTCACTGAACAGCCACGGGAAGACACAACCATTGGTGTCTCTGCTCCTATTAGAGTCATGTGGTTTAGGATTAAGAGAGGCAATGGAAAAAGAGTGATCCATGCAGACTTCTTCTGTCTGTTCAGTAAGAAGTTCCCTTTCCCACAGAGCCCATGAGTTCAGAAGGGGCACAGCCTCCAAAATCTGTAGAACTCTAAACATCTCACACCAGAGAAGACAATGACAAGAAAACTCCATGGCTTCTCTTCCCCTTCCCACTTTTCCCAACATGGTGATCTGGCTTTAATTAATTACCTGCTGCTAGATGTCCTAACTGTATATACACCTACCTAAACTGTATCTTGTATAAATGTGCTGTAATAGTTTTCCATGCCAGTAGGATTAATCCTGGGTCCCTCTTAACCTCACACAAATGTTTATTTTTAAGCATTATTTTCTGGTCTGCCAGGATCCGCTGGAAGTCTTCTTTGGTCTCCATGCTGCCTTTTACTGGGGTCCAGGTTCCACTGTCACAGTGGTACCACACTGATCAGCAGCTGGGGACTGATGCCTGACCCAGAATGTCCTTTTCCCTCCAAAGCCATAGCAGAGCTCTTCCCATCTCGGCTTAATAGAACAGGCAACCAAACTGAATGAATGACAACATTAGTAACGAACAAGCACACAGTTAAAAGCAAGCAACAAAACAAACATTAATAAACTTGACTTCTGGACCTCCACCACCTTTAGGTGACAAGTACAAAAACACATGGGTTGGGGGTGGAAAGACAATATGTGGGCAGAGAAGCTGATAACTCTCTTTTGTTGCCATCTCAAGGATAAAAGTGTATTGATGACTGATACATATGTGCTTCACTGGCCAGACAGACACAACTGCCTTTTTTTATTTCAGTTTTCACAAAAATGGCTAGCAGTGATCATGTGACCAACATGGAGAACATTGGCGTAAATGGAGTAGGATCTGAGGCTAACAGAGGGAAAAGAACAAATTAAGAATTACTTAGACAAGTTAGATGTCTTCAAATCAGCAAAGCCTAATGAAATACGCCCTAGAATACTTATGGACCTGGCTGAAGAGATCTCTGAGACATTAGAGATTCTTTTTCAGCTCTTGTAGAGGAGGTGAATGATTCCCAAGGACTGGAAAAGGGCAAATATAGTTCCTATCTATAAAAGGGGGAATAAGGACAACCCAGGGAATTATAATCACCTTAACTTGAGTACCTGGAAAGACAATGAAGCAAATAATCAATCAGTTTGTAAGCACATAGAAGATAATAAGGTGATAAGTCAAGTACAAATGATGTTGAACCAACCTAATACATTTCTTTGACTGGTGTGATGGGGCAAGGCCAGATGGCTACAGTTAAGTACTGAGGAACAAGTATGTTAGCCCCAGGCTAAACAAATCTCTAGACCATGGTAACCAAATGGCAGTTGCTCCAGGTTAATCAAGGCACCTGGGACCAATTAAGATCTTTCTAGAAGGCAGTGGAGATAGCTACATTGATTACAACACCTACAGCCAAACAAGGCAGGCTAATCAGGGCACCTGCATTTAAAAGGGAGCTCACTCCAGTCAGGTGGGAAGGAGCCAGAGAAGAGGAAGAGTGTGTGAGGAGCTGGGAGCAAGAGGTGCAAGGAACTGAGACTGAGAGGGTGTGGTACTGGAGTATTGAGGAATTATCAGACAATCAAGCATTATCAGACACCAGGAGGAAGGTCCTGTGGTGAGGATAAAGAAGGTGTTTGGAGGAGGCCATGGGGAAGTAGCCCAGGGAGTTGTAGCTGTCATGCAGCTGTTACAGGAGGGACTATAGACAGCTGCAATCCACAGGGCCCTGAGCTGGAACCTGGAGTAGAGAGTGGGCCCAGGTTCCCCCCAAACCTCCCAACTCCTGATCAGACACAGGAGAAGTTGACCCAGACTGTGGGGAAGATCACTGAGGTGAGCAAACTCTGCCAATAAGCGCAGGACCCACCAAGGTAAAGGAAGAACTTTGTCACACTGGGTAACAAGCCTTGTGGATGGAAGAAGCAGTAGATGTGTTACAGTTAAAGTTATAACTTTAATAGGGCTTTTGATACTGCCCCACATGACTTTCTCTTAAGGAAACTAGGGAATTATAGCCTAGATGAACCTACTATAAGGTGAGTGCAGAATGGGCTGGAAAACTATGCTCAGACAGTAGTTATAAATGGTTTACAACCAAGCTGGAAGGACATACTGATTGGGGTTCCACAAGGATCTGTCCTGGGTCCATTTCTATTCAAAATCTTTTTAAATGATTTGGATAATGGCATAAAAAAGTACACTTATAAAGTCAGCAGGTGATACCCAACTGGGAGAGGTTGCAAACCTTTGGAGGACAGAATTACAATTCAAAATAATCTTTACAAACAGGAAGAATGATCTGAAATAAGGAGGATGAAGTTCAATAGGACAAATGGAAATTGCTACACTTAGGAAGGAATACTCAACTGTACAAATACAAAATGGTAAATGACTGTCTAGGAAGGAATACTACAGAAAAGGATTTAAGTGTGATAGTGGATCACAAATTAAATATGTGTCAACAATGTAAGGCTGTTGCAAAAAAGTGATCATTCTGGTACGTAGTAGCAGAGGTGTTGTGAGCAAGACATGAGAAATAATTCTTCCACTCTTTTCCACACTGATAAAGTCTCAGCTGGAGAATTGTGTCCATTTCTGGGCAACACATTTCAGAAAAGATGGGGCAAAACTGGAGAAATTCCAGAGGAGAGCAAAAAAAAGTGATTAAAGGTCTAGAAAACATGATCTGATAGGAAAAATTGGTGGGAAAAAGCTTTGTTAGTTTGGAGACTAGAAGACTGATGGGGAACATGATAACAGCCTTCAAGTATTATAAAAAGGAGGGTGATATTGTTCTCTTAAACCACTGAGGAAAGGACAAGAAGTAATAGGCTTAAATATCAGCAAAGGTGATTTCAGTTAGACATTAGGAAAAACTTCCTAACTGTAAGGGTAATTTAACACCTGAACAAATTACGTAGGGAAGGTGTGTGAGCTCTATCATTGGAGGCTTTTAAGAACAGGTTGCAGAAATACCAGTCAGGGATAGTCTAGCTAATACTTGGTCTTGCCTTCGTGCAGGAGACTGGACTAGATGACCTTCCAGTCCTATATTTTTCTGATTCTATATAATCAGTCTAGTGTTAGATCTGGACTAGGCCTCCCTAGAGATAGGTATTATACATTTTTTATATAACAGGTCAGGGTGGGAGGGTGGAGAAGGAAAGGTTTTGATCATTCAGATTTGTTTTGACTGTGGTGATCAGTTTAATTAAATGAATGATGCTTTACTTTTACAGCAGCAAGATGGATCTTTGTATTGCCAGTTGCTACTTAAACAGAAAATATCAATGGAAATTTTGTGAACAGAACATAGAAAACCACATAATTACATTTCTGTCTAAGAGCTTGATCATTATTGATTTTCATGGGCCTTGGATTAGGGCCTAAAATTTAGTAAGAAGCCTGGCCAAGAGGAAAAGGCAGCGTTTCAACCATGACCGCTGTAACCTCTCTGGCCTCTGTTTATCTAGCTATACAATAGTGAACAATACTCATCTCTAGGTGTGATGTGAAACCTAACTAATACATGTCAACACAATGCTTTGAGGTCCGTGAAAGGCACTCTATTTGAACATGAAGTGAAGGCATGGATTAAAATAAGGATAGGTGATAAGGATCCTTAATCCTGGATTTTCTTTGTTTCCTAAGCCCAAATAAAACCCTCCATGTTGGGTATGTGTACATTTAGTCACTGAATGAAATCTGCATTGTGCTGTAGATTTTCACTTGTGCTGGAAGTTAATTCTACTTATTAGTAGCATCAGTGCTGGTGCTAGCCCATTCAGGGTCCTAAACAGGAATATTTTCCCTTCCCAATACTAAAAGGAGAAGTTTTTTTTATGATAAAAAGCAAATAAGGGCCCCCTTGAGCAGCTTGGGGCCTAAGCAATTGCTTAGACTGCTTATACGTAGTGCCGGTGTAACCCATGCCTACTTGGTGTGGTGCTCTGTCCCCTTCTAGTGGCACCTAGCCCAGCTAGATATTGATGAGTCTGCTACAGCCTTAGCTAAGAGCCAGGTGACTTTTCCAGGTGACTTTTACTCATGCAGCAGAGGCTCACACACTAACCCAGAAGTCTGAGGTTCAATCTTGCCTTCCAGTGACTGGGCTATATTGGTGTTACACTGGCTCTGAGTAGCATCAAGGTCATGGAAGAAGACTAGAAATGTGATTCCAATATTTAGCCATCTCTAGCATGTTCTCCTAAGTACAATAATTAATTCTATGCCAAACATAAAGGAAGAGATGACAGATACCCTATTTGCTTCACTTCTGTGTTTATTTTTTCCTTAGATGAAATGTTTCTTTTGCTTTGTTTTCAGTCCTTCTGCAATTATTATTTTTCTGGCATAGCATTTATACCATAAAAAAAAAATCAGTTCTTATGGATTGCATACAATACATTATCATCATGTACCATTCCATGTGATCCCCTTGTTCACTTCTGGGTACGTCTTGCAAAAGATGTATCTTTTACTGAGGTGCTTGCCTATAGAAAATTTTTTTTATGTTCCTCCTGTCTTGAAATGCAGGTTTCATATATGCAAATTTAAAATTATTTTAGTCAAAACTTCCAGATTCAAAATTAAGCAAACCATGATTAATATTATCAAAACTGATTCACATTTTTGCACCATGGCATCAGCTTCTCTTATGTTTCAGTTCATTAGCACTGTCTTGAAAAATATGGCTCACATTGCTATGATAATCAAGTGAAATCAAGCCATTCTGAGAGAGCTAGTCCTTCAAAGACATATAATGCTGACCATAAGAGAGGGATTTAATATGAAGACATTTCAAGCCTCTTGGCCTTTTTGCCTTATGCTAAAGCTAAATATGCCTTGCTCAGTATATCAGACACACACAGAGCAAATAACATATCATGATAGCAGTAACTGCACAGATTGCATGGACCAATATACAATCTCTGTTTATGGACAGGAATTTTCATTTCCTGCATCATTCTTGACAGGCTGCAGAATTTATATAAGGACATTCAGGGGAAAGTTCACTACCCAGTGCCAAGGTAAACTACCTTGGCTGTTCTGGGCAAATATGAGGGAGGAAGTCTGGGATGGATCCTTCTCTTCCCTCTCAGGCTTTTGAGTGAATATAACAGTGCTCCTCAGAGGCTACTCAAGCCTTATTGCCAGACTAATCTCAGTTGCTTTAGCCCTCCTCCATCTCCAAGTGGCAAACACAGGAAGATTTGTCCCTTCGATCGCTCATGTGCTGCAGAATACAAGGAACCTCCACATAGCATGCCTAAACATCATGCAGGGATTCACTTTCACACCTGCACACAGCTTTCCTAAATCTCTTTCCCTCCACCTTGCAAAGCAGAACCTCCCCATTTCTGCTGCATGAGAGCTCTCTACACCTGCCTCAGCATGGACAAGATTAGCTCTTCAGTCACATCCTTCACACACTGAATATGAAATACCAAAAAGAATGATGGCGTCTACTAATGGAATTGTCTGAAATCATAATCACATTTTGTAAATGCATTTCATTTCTATTGCTCTAGAAGGTCACAAACTGTATCAAGACTGTAGCAAGATTGACTATCCAAAATCCAAAACACTGTAGGGGTGATAGAAACTGTTGGGGTTTTGTGGTTCCCAATAATAATCAAATGAGTCAGATACCAGGCAGAATCAAGGGTCTTCGATACTTCACTCAATTCAAAAAGACTCTATTCAATGTGCACAAAGGGAGAGCCCCTGGTACAAAAATCAGCCAGAGTCCCTTTCACAAGGAGCCCCTCCCATTGCTATTTTATAGCCCATGGTAGTTACACAACGAGTTGCATAACACAAACCTCTAGCCAATCATATTTAACCTTTCCATATATGGATTTGTTCATCACATGCTTATACTTCTTCACTCCACATGTTGAGCTTACCCCCCTTCCCTTGGCCTTTTCTAGAATATTCCTAGGGTGGTGAGCCACAGCATGCTTTGTTATGCATACATACCTTCTAAATCACATTTTGTTTAAAATGAACCCAAGCATACCCTTCAAAACAAAACTAAAATATTTAATTTATTTAAAAGGTCTGTCTACACCTTAAGCATTGAGACACTGTGACAACCAAATGAATCACAAGGCCCCAGGTAGGTCTAACAGTTATACTAATCATATCCTGTAATGATGCTGACAACAGATGTAGCACCAGTTCTGAGGGAGGACTTAACAACATAGCTGCTCTGTGCATCCATTCTTAGGGCAGAGCCAGCCTTGTGTGTTGTAGGTCCTGGAGTATGATTAAGGGGGCCAAAATAGACTTCCATAACTCGACTATCTGGGTGCAATGTGGGAAGGTTTTGTAACTGGACAATTTAGACCCAGAGGGGCAGTTTTATTTTCTTCAGAGGACAGGGAAAAAACACCCCCTCACCAGGGCTTATACACCATTGACACTTATGTTTTCCATAGGTATAGCAGGACTCTGTGACATATGGGGGCACATTTTATAGCAAGAATCCATAAATTTTGTGGCAATATTAACTTTTCTATTGCCATGTCCTACCCTTCATTTCTATCATGATTACTTTTAAGAATGTTTTTTTTTTTCCTTCTATTCTCTCTGGGCCATTGGCTCTTGCAATACTGTCCAGGAAGGCTCATCAGAACCTCTTTTTCACAACATGTACTAGGCAAGTGGGGATCTTGTAGCAGGTTTCAATGATTCATTTCCTTCATTCCCTGGAGCCTTGTCTTCTCTACAGTTCTCCAGACAATTCAGCTGGTAAGCTGCACATATGCCTCCTCACATGTTAGCGGGCAAGCTGGACTCTGACTCTGGCTCTCCCACCCCCCAGTGCCCGATTCAGTGAAACAGTGCAGGAAGCACACACTGTAATCCAATTAACTCCCTTAGTGAGGAAATTTGAAGAGTATTAGGCAGCTATAGAGAGATCCCGATATAATATTGGTGCATGGCTGTATCAAATTTCATGGCAAAAATATTACTTCTATGGCATCCTGGAAAAAAGCCAAATTCTGCTACCACAGAACTGCAGACTGTGAGGTCCTGCTTGTGAAGAATGGGGCACTTCACATCAGTAAGAGCTGGTGCAGTCCAGGTGGACATCACTATTGGTTAATACTCTCTTCACATCTTGAGGCTATCTCTATAACAGGAGTCGGCAACCTTTCAGAAGTAGTGTGCTGAGTCTTTATTTATTCACCCTAATTTAAGGTTTCGCGTGCCAGTAATACATGTTAACGTTTTTAGAAGATCTCTTTCTATAAGTCTGTAATATATAACTAAACTATTGTTGTATGTAAGGTAAATAAGTTTTTTAAAATGTTTAAGAACCTTCATTTAAAATTAAATTAAAATGCTGAGCTCCCCAGACTGGTGGCCTGGACCTGGGTACTGTGAGTGCCACTGAAAATCAGCTCGTGTGCCGTCTTCGGCACGCATTGCCTACCCCTGCTCTATAACTATGAAGGTTAGGAATGTATTGTTAAAAAATTGAGAGTTCATATTCTGGAGCATGATGATAATTCTGGAGGATGAGCGAATTCCATTCTCTAGCTACAGAATACACTGGCGTCTGAATATAATACAGTTAATAGACACAAATGTATTTGATGTGAGTATACTGCATCACTATTAACCTCTCTACTATGTGTTCATTGACCTTTTTACCCTTTTCTCTTCTTACATTCTACTTCTTTCTTGTATCTTTCCGCCTCTATTCCTCAGACTTTTTCAGTGTCTATGTTTCCCAACAGACTACATTTATTTTCTGTCTTCCATAGTTTTCCAGTTTTTTATACTCTAAAACTTTTTCTCTCCTCTTTTTTCAAGACACAATGGGCTCTTGTTATCTATTTTTTCTTTCAGCGTGTTCTCTATAGATTCACTTCCCCATATTTAATTTTAAATCTCTCTTCTATAAAACCTCTTATGTGTCATAATCTCTCCTATATATCTATTTTCACCCAACAGTCTTACCACTGATAAACCTACTCTCCCTGTTGTCTTGTCTCTCTTTCCCTACTCCAATCCTTTCTTCTGCTCTTCTCAGCTCTCAGTGACAAAGCAGCTGGTCCTATCCCTCTCCTTGTACCTCCAGGCATAGGATTCCCTGGGAAATTGGGTATTTTTAAAGCTGGATGGCAATGACCAGATGGAGATATTGGGTGAAATCCTACCCTACAGAAGTCAATGAGAATTTTTCAGATTCAACTATGGGCTTCTGGAGCAATGAGGCTTCTCTTCCCACAAAGTCTAAGGTCTCATAATAGTTCACATTCTGCACATCCCTAAGGCAGACCCCAGAAAACACCTTTTACTACTTATTGATGGCTATCCTGAGAAAAACAACCACTCTACTGCAAACAGCAAAACAGGGCTACCTGAAAGGTATTAAACCCTGCTCCAGCATTCCTCTGAAAAAATATTTTTTCCTCCAAAGTTCCTCGCTCCCACCACACAAAACAATTTAAATCACACACGAGAAATATCATTCTCATTCCTGCTCTTCTCCCTTGTACCACTAGACACAACACCAATGAAATTAATAACGCAAACACTTTGTTTACACTAATTTCACTTGTGGGAATAGAGTGCTTTCCAAACCACATACTTGTGGCATAGTTCAACAAAAACCAACTTATTATTACGGAGTACATAAAGAAGAAAGGCCAAACAAGAAGGGCTTGCTTACGCAGAATGATATGTCCTCTTGTCTGAAATGAATTCAATTTGTTGGCATGTTTAAAACAAAACACTGTATTATAGTATCGGAAATACATTTCTTATATTTATGAAGTTTGTAACATAAAGCAGACTCTCTCCTCTCCCCTCGCAGTAGAAAATCTGATGTAAATTTAGTATCACTGCTCTCATTGTCATTTTATATCATAATTACAAAATTTTTAAATCATGCTACCACTGCACACTAGTAATATTCTAACATACTTATTTTTATACAGTATTTGCAAACATGACATTATTTTAGAGTGCTGTCAGAAAGACATTTATATTTTAATGTTTTTGCCATGAACAGAATAAGACAGCTGTCTGATATGGCAGATATAAGCACTAATCTTTTAATCATATGATATATCACATCAATTCTACCTCAGATTTCTGTGGCTTATCTAAGCAAACATGTGGATGAGGGGGGTTAGTTATCTTGTTTGAACAATTAAGATCAGTGGATACTGGAAATAAGCCAACTAATATTAACTTAGAAGATTCTTATCCTTACTGAGATATTCCCTTATAGCTAATAAAATTCAATTTATTAAGAGATTTATTTCACTTTGTCAAAGAAATAAAGTGATAAGTCTTAACGTATCTTAGGCAAACGACAATAATTGTTTACTTAGAGCAATTCTTCTAATAAAGAGGAGCAGAATGGTACTCACTACAGTAGGAGATACCATCAGATGGATTTGTAGAACAGCAAGTTGCCTAATAAAGGGGTGGTCTGTGCAGGTTGCTATGTATACAAAGTACTACAAATTATCTGACATAGAGACCCTAGACTCTTATGTGATGAGAATCAACATAGCTCCATTATACTCCACAGAGAAATGGTATTTATTTGAAAGTTTATAACTAGTACACTTGCCTGATTCTGTGGTACACTAAACCTCTTAAGATACTCAGTAGCACACCAAGTGTACCACAACTCAAAGGCAAGCATTAAAAGTGCTTCAACTGTAAGAGTTATAGGCTTTAAACTGGATGGGTCCCAATAATCACTAACACATGGCTAAAGTGAAGGGACAGTTTACTACGGCTGACATGAAAAGGAAAGATTGCAAATCCCTGGGTTCAGTGGTTTAAGCAGTTACATTTCAGCTTCAAACATAGTGGTTCCTAGCTTGGACTCTGGGGACAGTCCTGTAGAATGTTCAGTCTCCTCAAGCCTGCTGCCTGGAGTTCTCTCTCTAGTCCATTCCTCTATTAAAGTAAGTAGGTAATCTGCAAGTTTCTTGACTAGGGTCAGTCCATGATATGTCTCACTGGAGGTTCCTCTGCATTGTCACTCTGTTGCTACAGCAGCACCTCCTGCAGAGCTCCTGATATCAGCCATGAAGGACCAGATTTAGGGGCAGGCGACCTGCTGGGGTTGGGGGCACTGGGCTCCAGGTGTTGGTTTTTTCATTAGTGACAAAAAGGAAAATAGAATGTTTGAAATCATATATTTCAGGTATTCTGTATGTGGATTCATTTTTCACTAACCTACTTGAATGTTCTGGACCTTTGTAGAATCTCTTGGAACCTTCCTTATTTTCTGAGAACTACATTTTCCACAAACCTCTTAGAATGTTGTCAGCCACGCCCCCATGCATATATATGAGGTAGGGTGTCACCAATCAGTGAGATATAAGAACAAAGTGAAATTAAGTGAAAGCCCAGCTGTGATATTGTGAACCTTGTTTTTTGTGTGATTGTGAAAGTATACGTATGTTTTAAGACTTGAAGAGTGTAAGTAGCGACTAATAAAGGGATTATTTAATGAGACACCAGAGATATCTATCAAACCCTATCTGCACAACAGTATAAAAGAAATACAGTTACTTCTTTTGCCAAGCTTAACAAGTAATGTTTGATGACTTTCTAAAACTGTGGAACATAGACTTTTACTCTCCCTAATGCTCTCTATTTTTCCCTGTAGAAAATAGAAGATACTCCTGAAGAAGCCTTCAGGAGCTCAGTATAGGAAGCAAAATGCTCAGTTGCAATCTAGTTTGCAGCAAGAGGCAAATCTGATGGAAAAATATCTGAAACAGAACATAGACCAGGCTTTAGGCAGTAGTGATTATCCCAGTGCAGAAGAAATTGAGGAATGAAGCATAAATGATGGAAGTCCTATTACTAAGGAATTAGTAGATTTACCTGAAGATAAGGAATGAAAATGTGAGGAAAATGATGGAGAATTGTCCAGTTTTCCTGGCGGCATAAAGGAGAGTGATGAGAAGAATGCGAGTCACATGAAAAGGAAATTAATGACAAAGAAAAATCTGGTTTACATGAAAAAGAGAGAACAATAAAGAAGAATCAGCCTGGCATGATTACAGAAAAAGCAGTGAGAAAAACTGCACACCACAAATCAATACAATGGATCTTGCTTTATGGCCAGTTATCTTAAACTCTGGCAGTATTGACCATACAATTTTGAATGGGCCAGAAAATATCAAGGATATGAGGTTTCCAGTTTAAGCAGGGTCTGAATGAGCTCTCCTCTGACATCTAGTGATAAGAGGGCTTCAGGAGCTGATCTCATTTGCATGGGCTCACCCACTCTGTCTGCGGGTTCAGCATGATGGAGTTGCTTGCCCAAATGATCACTTTTGGCTGGTGTTGGATTCCCAGTCTCCTTGTTATGGGGATAGGAGTGATTAAGGGTTGTTATCTGTGTTGTGTGAATCCAGGGCAGGAAAACGCATTTCCTTCAACTAAATGGGGGACTCATCCTCAGCTAAATAGCACTTGCTAAGCTGGGGACATGGGTTCCAAAGCTTATTGGTACTTGTGGATCTGTGGAGATCATTTGGTCCTTCTTTTGTCTACTGTGTAATAAGAGAACTGAGAGTCTTGTAACATGCTGTGGAGTTGAAACCATTGATAGCTAGGTCTAAGTATTAGATCTACTTTGGGACAGTGTCTCTGGTGCAAGAGACTGACCAGGGTGCACCAGCAGTGAGGCTCCCTTACAAACAGCTGAAATCATTTAGAGCTGTGCTAAGTGGGTGGCCCTGAAAGCATCTTGGTGAGTGGACTACAGGGTGGCTGGTGGGGAGTGCCAGAGCCCTGTAGAGAGGGGTGGTGAGTGAGTCCCTGAGCAGTGGAGTGAGTAAGATGCCTCTGTAACTCCCCCTCCACTTAGGGTGGGAGGTGAACTCTGCAGATGCACCTCTGAACTCTGGGTCTGCACAGTCCAAGGACAGCAACTGTGAGTGGGGTGTAGAGAAGGGACGAGCATTTTAAAGGGACTTTTGGGTTGGTGGACTTAAGAACCTGAGAGGAAAAAGACACTGCCCAACTTACTTGGTGGTGGGTCTTTTGTTCCTGGTTTATGTTATTAAACCCTATTAGTGGTATTTCCCCAAATTAATGCTGTGTTATTTCCCTCCTTTTATTAAGTTTTTTGGTACACTCAGACTCTGTGCTTGTGAGAGGGGAAGTATTGCCTTTTAGAAGTGTCCAGGAGGTGGTGTGTAATTTCCGTTCTCATTTGTGGTTTGGCATGGTATACTGTTCCAAGTAAATGTTCTTAGCAAGACATTACAAACTCAGTCAATGGACATCAAACCTGCTATTACTCTGATGAGAAGCAGCTTTGATTTCATTGTGGCCTACAGAAATAACAATTTGAAGATGCCAAAGAAATGGCGGAAATCTTAGGAGCTGAGCCTGTCTTCAAGTAATCTCATATTCATTGGAAGAACAGAGAGTTTGCTTATGAGGGCAGAGATAAAGTGATGGGAAGTTTTGAAGAAAAAAATCAAGAGGGAGTTTTATTGCTCGCTTATTGACACTGCTTGATTGTCGAAGAAAGGTTTCAACAAATGAAGGATCTAGGGGTGGGAAGTGGATGAGCATTGTATAACCTTAGTAAGCTGTTGGCGGACAGGAAAACACTCTTTAACAATCGTATGGACCTTCACCAGATGCTAACACATGAGGAATGTTGGGAAGTAAATGATAAAGACCTCTATGTCAAATTGGATAATATCCATCACATTTTACAACATGGGGAGTGCTCCCCCCTTCAGATTCTTCAATTCATTTATGATGAAGAACTGAAGGATACTTTTCCTAATTTGTGGATAGCTTTGAGGATTATACCCACACTGCCAGGCACAGTTGCAAGTGGTGACGGCAGCTTTTTGAAGCTCAGGATCATTAAAACATGTCTTCAATCAACGATGGCTGATAAGAGACTGATATTGCTTGCTTTATTGCTTGTGTCATAACCTATTCCCAGATTTGGACCTTAGCATCCAAAATATGGGGGTTAGCATGAAAACCTCCAAGCTTAGTTACCAGCTTGGACCTGGAAAGCTGCCACCACCCAAAAAATTAGAGTGTTTTAGGGCACTCTGGTCCCCCCAAAAACCTTCCCTTGGGACCCCAAGACCCAAATTCCTTGAGTCTCACAACAAAGGGGAATAAACCGTTTCCCTTCCCTTCTCCTTTCCAGGTGTTCCCTCCCTGGGTTCCTGGAGAGACACACAGAAGCAAGCTCCGTGAATCTAAACAGAGGGATTCCACCCTCTCTATTTCCAGTCCTGGAAACACAAGCACTTCCCTCTTCACCCAGAGGGTATGCAAAGTCAGGCTAGTAAATCTAACACACAGAGATTTTCCCCCCTGACTCCTTCCTCCCACCAATTCCCTGGTGAGCTACAGACTCAATTCCCTGGAGTTCCCCACTAAAGAAAAACTCCAACAGGTCTTAAAAGAAAGCTTTATATAAAAAGAAAGAAAAAATACATAAAAATGGTCTCTCTGTATTAAGGTAACAAATACAGGGTCAATTGCTTAAAAGAAATATGAATAAACAGCCTTATTCAAAAGAATACAATTTAACACATTCCAGCAAGTACACACGTGTAAATACAAAATAAAAACCCTATAAATCACTATTTTATCTTTTGTACTTACAACTGGGAAACAGAAGATTAGAAAAGCAGGAGGCAGAAAAAAATCCTCTCATAGCCGAGAGAGTACAGGCAGAAGACAAAAACAAAGAACTCAAACACAAACTTCCCTCCACCCAGATTTGAAAAAGTCTTGTTTCCTGATTGGTCCTCTGGTCAGGTGTTTCAGGTTACTCCTTTCCAGGTGAAAGAGACATTAACCCTTAGCTATCTGTTTATGACAGCTTGGAAATGCCATTGGCCAGTCTTTGGATCTTTCTGATGTTCTGCTTCAGTTCATGAGGGGGAAGGCGAGAAAAGGGTTTACATTCTGTGTTAAATAGTATTACAGAGAACCCCAAATTCTTACTTTAACACTATTTAATACTGGTCCACCCAATGCTGGTGCACAGTTCAATTTATTGATGTTAGTATATTTAAGTTATTCTTAAAATTGAAAAGTTTCTAAATGCTTGGATGAAACAAAATTTATATTTGCTTACATATGGCATGAATAAATACAGATTTATAGACCCTAGTATGCAAATATATCATCTTATATGACAAGGATAAATAATGAATGCAGATCATGCAAATAAGCTACAAATGCAATAAAAATAAAGGTATTCAAAAATTTAACAAAAGAGGTGAGTGTCATTTGGCCTAGGGCCAACTCTGCAGTTGCAGCTGGGATCCAAGACTACCATAGCCCTTGGCTGTATATAGTCTCATAAGTCCAACACCTGGTTAGAGGACACTGACCACTTCCCAGAGTAATCCCTAGTGACTATGGCACTTGACTATGGTTGACTGTTGGTTCTCTGTCCCCAAGATTTCTCTTCAGGCTCTGCTAGGTACATCTACACTAAAAAACGGGGGGAACTGATCTGAATTTGACTGCAATGGTTGCCATTCCCACATTTTTCTGCATATTGCTCTCTGGCCACATGCAGCCTCCTCCCCTGCTTGGCTTATTGCTTGCCATGTGCTTGATCAGCATCTGTCCCTACAGTTAACTCCCTTTTTCTGCTCTTAGTTGGCCATTGCTTTCTCCCACAAAGAGGTTACTGCATAGTCCAGAGTCTTTCATAGATAATCCATCCTCTCCCCTTACTAGCCAGGGGAGTGGAGTGTGCCCATGTATCCGCCCGAAAGGGTAATAGGTCAACAGGAAGATGGTTGAAGGGAAATTGTTTTCTTTTTAATAAAGTTTAATTTAGGCTACTTCCACACTCCAAGTTAGAGGTATGATTCCAAGCTCCTGTATACATATTTGTACTAGCTCAGTGAGAGCTGGTACAAAAATGAATAGTAGTGTAGTGGCAGTAGCACAGGCAGTGGTGACATGGCTTAGCGGAGCCAAGCAGAAACTCACCTAAACCATATAATTACTTACTCATCACTAGGGCCATACCAAACTCATGGTCCATTTTGGTCAGTTTCACAGTCATAGGATTTTTAAAATTGTAAATTTCACGGTTTCAGATATTTAAATCTGAAATTTCACTGTGCTGAAACTGTGGGGGTTCCGATCCAAAAGACGTTTGGGGGCGGTTGCAAGGCTATTGTACTGGGTCACAATATTGCCACCCTTATTTCTGCACTGCTGCTAGCAGTGGTGCTGCCTTCAGAGCTGGGTGGCCAGAAAGCAGCAGCTGCTGGCTGAAAGCCCATCTTTGAAGGCAGTGCTGTCACCAGCAGCAGCGCAGAAATGAGGGTGGTATGGTATGGGGAGGTTGTCATTTTTGGTGTGGGGAGGCAGGGCCAGCCTTACAAGTGAGCAACCACCCAGGGTGCTGTGGTCAAGGGGAGCACCATGGTCACCTCCCTCTCACACACACAGAGAGCCAGCCCAAGCACTGGGCCTGAAGCCAGGGAAGGGCAGAGATGGGAGCAATCCTGCCCAGGGCTTCACCCATGCATCAGGCTCCACGCTCCCACATCTGGCTGCAGGAAGCTGCTGCTGGCAGCAACACAGAAGTAAGGGTGGAAATACCATACCATGCCACCCTCACTTCTGCATTGCTGCTGGCAGTGGTGCTGACTTCAGAGCTGAGATCACAGCCAGCAGCCACCACTCTCCAGCTGCCTAGCTCTGAAGGCAGTGCCACCATCATCAGCAGTGCAGAAGTAAGGGTGGCTATCCCACAACTCCCTAAAATAGCCAGATTTCATGTGGGAGACTAGATTTCAAAGTCTGTGATGTGTTTTTCATCAAAGCTAAGTCATGTTGTCACTGCCTGTGCTACCAGGGCAACACTATTTATACTCATGCTAGCTCTCATGAAGAGCTGATGGGTTTATCTTGCATCAGTAAATTACCAAATTAAACTAAATTAAACACACTAATCGAGTTTGAACCACTTTAAGAATATCAATTTAAAACTGACCAAGTCAAACTGGTACAACTTTTCTAATGCAGACTAGAGTTAGGAATCATGGTATTTGTTCTTCACTTTTATATTGGGGGTGGGTTGTTCTTGAGTAAAGGCACTGTTTTCACCATGCTTTTAAAACAATCCAGTTAGGACCCTTGCTGGTCTCCCCTGAAGGAGGGTTTCAGAGTCTAGAATGCAACACTGAGAATGTTATATGGCAGCCCTCAAAAATGTCAACTTGGGTACTAGCATATGCAAAGTCTTCAGTAGGCTTCTTGTCGAGCTGCCGATGGAGAGGTGGCAACCTACTTAAAGATCAAAGAGATCTTTAAAGATAAAAATCAGGAACTGAATTGGACCCAAAAGCAAACAGGAAGTTCGTGAAGAATACACTAGGACCAGAGGGGCTAGTTCTGGTCAAAAGGCAGACTACCACCTGTTGTACAAGTTTGAAGTTTCTATTTAGGCCCTTCATAGAACGGATAAGAGTAGTGCAGTGTGGAGATGGTAAAAAGTAGATTATTGTCAATCCTAAGAACCTCTGAAAATTGAGCAAAAGAAGTCTCAAGAAGAACATCCAAAAATAAAGCATAATAAGGGATATGACTATTGGGAATTTGACTTCTAATGATCAATATCCCTGTGAGTTTTAAATACATTTGTTTAGCACTCTATCTTCTTAAAGACAGCCTAATCCAAATCATTACTTCTCATTATGGAAGGCATTTCAGTCTACCATGATACCAAAGCCTCTGCAGGAAGGGCAGATTAGCATTCTTCATATGTATTCGGTTCATGTTCATTCCTTCTAGTGATCATATCAATATTTTCTATTTTAGTGTGATCCTGTTTTCAATCTAGTAACTTGTTAATTCTCACTTCATCATTCCACAAACATAACAACTTTCACAAAACCCTCAGTGGTCTCACCCCACTTGTCAGGAAAATTTTAATAGCAGAAGAAAACTGTAGTGAGAGCTCATGTTGCTAAAATGTCTTTACTTTTACAAAATATACTATCCTGGACTATTAGAAAGATATGCAGTAGGATCAGAAATATTTTTTATAAAAATTTGTCAAAATAGATGAATAAAGTACATTTAAATGTGAAGCATCCTCCATGTTTGATTGTGTTTGCTTGCTTCTTTGGCAATTTGCAGCATTTGGTGATCTGAAATGAGTCTTCTAGCTATTAGTGCGAATTAGCACATTTTGACTGTTTTGGATTATTTTTCAGTGAATGGTCTGAGTAGAAATATTACTTCTTTTTTTACAGTGTTTCTCAAGAAGTAATTAGTAAACTTTAATATCACAAATTCTCAGATGAAGCTAATTCTTTGTGAACAATTAAATTCATTTTGAAAAGAGATCTCTATATTATATTCTTTATTTTTGTTTACTGTTGGCTCACTTTACACCATCTCAAAGAGGAAAAAAGTTATTTTATTTGAAAAAAAAACAAAAAAACAGAAGAGGACATGGGGAATTATGTTCACATTGTAATTTCTCTAGGCACTCCTTTTGAATACCATAGCAGGTTGTGATCATCACATTTCATTTCACTGAGTCTTATGATGCTATAAAATAAACAAAATTAAAGGTCTCTGAACTTTGTTTGAATTTTATCCTAGTAAGAGCTTTCAATTACTTAAATATAATTTGTTCCGTTTTGGCTATGATCCCTGCTCAGTTTGAAAAGATACAACTAACATCTACATTTTTATTTGTTTTTATTCTGGTACGCAGTCACGGTCCAAGATAGGTAGTATGTCTCTAACCAAATGGAAGCAGGGCCTGAATGAGCTCTTCCCTGACATTTAGTGATGAGCTGGGGGGAAAGACTTCAGGAGCAAACAGTGTTTGCCAGGGTAGCCCCAGGCCCCAGCACGCCAAGTGCGTGCTTGGGGCAGCATGCCATGGGGGGCACTCTGCCAGTCACCGGGAGGGCGGCAGGCAAGCCGCCTTCGGCGGCTTGCCTGCAGAGGGTCCACTGATTCCGCGGCTCCGGTGGACCTCCCGCAGGCGTGCCTGTGGAGGGGCCGCTGGTCTCGCAGCTTCGGCCCCCCGCTGCATGCCGCCGTGCTTGGGGTGGCGAAATGTCTAGAGCCGCCCCTGGTGTTTGCATAGACATGCCTTCTCTAACTCGCTGAGCAGCAAACAGACCTGCTTTGCCAAAATGATGAATTTTGGCTGCTCTTGAGTTACAAGTCTCTGTAGTACTTGTAATGAATACAGATGTAATGAAATGCTGTTTTCCTTATTGGATGAGTAAGGGCAGCAGAACTGTACTTTACATGCCCTGGTTGTCATGTTGACGTGACTGTACTTAACATGCCCTAAATTGAACCTTATTTGCCAAGCAGGGGATAGGAATGTAAAACCCAGTGAAGATGAGAGTGGGTGAGGTTAAATGTTCTTATTTTGTGGTGTAGATTTTGCCTGAAGAGTTCTAGATGCTGTTTGATCAGGCCTTCACAAGTGTTTAGACTCAATTGAGCAGGGCCACCCAGTGGATTCAGGGGGCCTTGGGCAAAGCAATTTTGGGGGCCCCTTCCATAAAAAAAATTGCAATACTATACAATACTATATTCTTGTGGGGGTCCCTGTGGGGCCGGGTGCAAATTGTCCCACTTGCCCCACCACAGGTGACCCTGGGAAAAATAAACCTTCTGCATCTCGGCACAAACCCAGTTTTGAGAAAACTTCTTTTCAAGATATCACTGGTTCTCAGCATCAGCTAGTGCTAAAAGGCACTAAAGTTCATTAAAAGTGTTGGACAAATATTTTCTGTCAAAACCTTTTCTGGATCGAAAACTAGGGGCTTTTAAACAGCAGAAAAAAATAATGGACATTGTCTGCTTTCCTTCAAAATTTGTTGTGGTTTTTTAAATTGAAAAGCTGAAATTAGTCTGCCAAAACCTGAATATGGTTTGGGATTTCAGAAGTGTGTGGCCAAATATTTGCTGCTTGCTGTGTTTGATTGTTTAAAGAAACAATAAAAAAAATTCTGCTTAAAAAATTCTAAAACTTTTGAACCACCTCAGCTTGTGACCAAACGCCTGAGCCCAAACAGTCAGAGATTTTTCCAGGTTTCTGATACACTTCTGACTTCCTTGGCTCATATCTGTCTCCATAACTTTGGGTTCATTTAATGTTAGAACATAAGAACAGCCATACTGGGTCAAACCAAAGGTCCATCCAGCCCAGTATCCTGTCTACCAACAATGGCCAATGCCAAGTGTCCCAGAGGGAGTAAACCTAACAGATAATGATCAAGTGATCTCTCTCCTGCCATCCATTTCCACCCTCTAACAAACAGAGGCTAGGGACACCATTCCTTACCCATCCTGGCTAATAGCCATTAATGGACTTAACCTCCATGCATTTATCTGTTTCCTAGAGACTGGCTCATGGGGTTCCTCAAAAACTGGAGACGGTTACTGTGGGTTTGTCTTTAGTATAGGTCATGCACATACTCCACGAACTGAGCATTTGAGCTTGTTCCAGAATCTGGGATGAACCTATGTTGTAAAAACTGAAATGCTCAAAATAGCACAGGCATGTGAATGGACACAGGGTGCTAAAATTAAATTAACCCAGGGATTCTCAAACTGGGGGTCAGGACCCCTCAGGGAGTCATTGTAGAACTGATAAATGAAATTGTTTTTAATTGTTCACTTTATTAATGTAACTTCTGTTCACCATTCACTACACTTGCCTACACTGTAACTTCTGTTCCATATTGTAATTCAAACCCCATTTTAAAATACTCACTCCATTTTGTAAAAGCTTCCTCCAACCTTCATTTTTGCAAACCCTGCTGTAATCTTATTAGTTTAGTTTAGATGTGTGAATGAGGTATGTATGAATGATGGAATCAACCTCCAGCCCCAGCCTGTCCTGATGAGATAAAGTTCAAATACCAACGGCTGAAGACCTAGACAACAGCCCTAAACAAAGTAAGAAGCATCCACCCTAAAAAGAAAAGGACAACAGAACAACAGAAGGAAGATCAAAGCCAGGTCCAAGGCTGAAAGTCACGCCTGCAATTGATGGGTGATCAATCTAAACCCAGAGGCAGTGTGACACAGCAAGACTTATAGACTTTGAATCCAAACTAAAAGCCTATAAAAAGAAGGGTGAGATGAGAGACTATGGGTAATATTCTGCTGCCAACATGGAAGAACATCGGTGCCTGCCCAACAGAGATCCAGCTCAGCCTTGTGCCTAGCTTTCCTGGCCAGTTAGCTGCCACAAGCTACGAACCCAAGCTGCAAAATCAAGCCATGAACTTAAGCTATCTTCAGGACTGGTAACTATGCAGCAGCTGCAGAACACCTGATGAATGTGGGTGCGTGTGTGTGAATGTGTGTATGTGTGTGTGTATAGGTATTAGGTATAATGTGAATGTGTGTGTGTGTGTGTGTGTAGGTATTAGGTATAATGTGTGTGTATAAGAATTAAGATATTAGTTATTAGTCATAAATTGTTATCATAATAAATGTGGCATCTTTGCCTTGTCCCCTTTAATCAGATCCTGCTGGCTTTTACTGGTCTAATATAATTGGTACAACATCATGAGGTTATTACTGGGGGTCGCGAGCTGTCAGCCTCCACGTCAAACCTTGCTTTGCCTCCAGCATTTATAATAGTGTTAAATATATAAAAAAGTGTTTTTAATTTATAAGGGGGAGTTGCACTCAGAAGTTTGCTATGTGAAAGGGGTCACCAGTATAAAAGTTTGAGAACCACTAAATTAACCCCTCTGAAGCCTCAGAGAATGTAAAGGAGGGAAGGTCTCCCTTGGTAGGGTTGGGAAGAAGGTAGGTGGTATAGCATATTGCTCTTCTCATGTGATCCCTCCCCCAGTGGCTAATTTTAAATGAAGCGACCCTCCCCTGACATAATTCTCCCTATAGCACTGAAATTAAATGTAGACTATAATTTGGTATCTGAGAAGTGAAAGGGATGGTAGCCCTAATGGAAAAGCTAACACAGCTTGGCTCTTCTGAAAGCCTCAAACTGCTGAATGAGCTTTAGAGTAGGGAAGGCTGTACCTCCAAACAGCCTGGCCCTGCCCCTATCTGACCCCCACCGACTTCCTGCCCCCTGACTGCCCACCCCCCTCTGAATCCCCGACCCATCCTGCTCCTTGTCTCCTCACCATCCCCCAGAGATCTCCCTAGCCACCGCCCTGGGACCCCTCCAATCCCCTCCCCTGACTGCCCCGACCCCTATCTACCCTCCCGTTGAGTCCTGACAGACCCCTGGAACGCCCACGATCCAACCCCCCATTCCCTGTCCCCTGATTGCCCTGCCTCCAACCTCTGCCCCCTCCCTGTGCCCTGACTGTCCTTGGGACTTCCTGCCCTTTAGCCAACCCCTCAGCCCTGGCCCCTTACCCCCGGCTGCCCCGTCACCCGGAGCCTCAGGGCATCCAGGAGCATCCCTGAACAGCTGCAGCGTGGCTCCAGCGGGGTCCCTGAGCTCCGCTCCACTCAGAAGCACGTGGTAAAGGGGCGGGGCTGCGAGCTCCGGGCAGAGCTGAGGGAGCTGAGCTCAGCCCCGCTCCCTGACCACGCGGCTCTGAATGGGGCAGAGCTCAGAGAACCTGCCAGAGCCAGGCTGCAGCTGCTCAGGGATGCTGCTGGATACGCTGAGGCTCCGGGAGAGGGGCAGAGATGGGGTCGGGTGGGGCTGGGGAGGGAGCCTCAGCCATTCTCGTGGGGGCCCCTGAGGAGCATGGGATAAATTGCCCCACTTGCCCCTCTCCCCCCAGGGCGGCCCTGCAATTAAGAATCCTTGTTTCTGATTAGGAAGTTGTAGAGCTGATATCACTGTTGAGCAATCTAGGGCAGTGAAAGGCAACCTGAGGCCCATCACGGTAATCTGATCGAGGGTTGTGGAACATTTTGTTGATGTTAACTATCCGCAGGCATGCTCCCCACAGCTCCTAGTGGCTGCAGTTCACTGTTCCCCATCAATGGGAGTTGCAGGAGCAGTGGCCAGCATGTCCCTGAGGCTCACACCACTTCCCACAGCGCCCACTGCCTGGGAATGGTGAACCGTGGCTACTGGGAGCTCTAGGGTGGGGGCATGCCCGAGAACAGTCAACATCAGCAAAATGTCTCGCAGCTCTCAATCCGATTATCCTGATGGGCCACAGATTGCCCACCATTGATCTAGGGTTTATGCCTTAGACCAGTGGTGGGCAACTTGCAGCCCGCGGCCCACAGGTTTCCCACCACTGCCTTAGACCTTGTGAGGGGAGAGACTGCATTGGCTGTGAGGTTCCCCACCCAGCTGAAATCATTAAGAGATGGGTTAAATGGTGGAACCTCAGAATACGATGTAGTGGGAGCAGCAAGCAGTGGCAGTTAGTGGCAGAAGAGAAGCAGTAGTAGCAGAAAAAAGTGGCAGCTATAAGCTAATTGTACAGGCAGCAGCAGAGGCATTGTTCAGTGCCCCCCCATTCCACCCAGGGGTGGGAAGTGAACCATGTGAATGTACCTTTGAACTCTGGGGTTTTGCTAACCAAAGGACAGCCAACTGTGAGTGGCGAGCAGTGGAGGGAAAGAGGAGTGATATGTTAAAGGGCAGTCGTTCAGACTTTCCCACCACAAGGTGGGAAACTGAGTCAAAGGATACATCCAAACACATATGAGGTTGAATTTTCTGATGGTCAGATGCTTTTGAATGTGATTGTGATGTTTTACCAAATTCATGCTGGGTTCCCTTTCTCTTTTAATAAAAGTTCTCTTTTGCCACACACAGACTCCGTACTTGTGAGAGGGGAAGAATTGTCTTCTAGAGCCACCTAGGTGTGGTGTTCGGTTTTCCCAGACTAGTGAGTGGGAGTTTGGGCCAATTCTATTTTGTATTATTAAGAGGAACCCCTTAATATTGAACCTGGCCCTTGTTGCTGCTGACTTCCACCTGGCAGAAAGGTTGCACAAAAACAAAAAAAGCAACAAAAGGGGTTCCACAAAATAGAAATCAGCTTAAACTTCTAGTAATATATATTTGTAAAGAGCAATATCATATTGATTCTGTTACATACCATGTACTTCATCAATTATTGTGTTTTACATTTGCAGTATAATAAGCATGCTTCTTTAATCTGTACAATCTTTGCTTCTTCCTCTTTCTTCACATATAAGTGCCAGTTTCAGAGTGTTTTGCATATGAACAGACTTCAGAATACTACCATTTTTCTCATTGTGCATTCTATATGAAACTACTGTGATTAAATCTAATGTATAGATTCCTATTCCAAGAAAGAGTTCACATGGCTAGTTGACTAGGACTCATTCAGTAAGGCATTTAAGCACATGCTGTTACCCCAAGAAAAGATTCAGGGATTGCAGAGAAGCGTTCATATTGCTTACTTCCAGATTTCCATGATGTTGACCTATTAATCTGTTCCTGCAAGGTGAAAGGAGGGGGTCCACTTTAGTAGAATTGCCAGGGTTTACCAAGGATCTCCCTGTGCCCTTCAGGAAACTCCTCAGAACAAACTAGAACTGTTCACCCCGGGAGGACATGGATACAGTCCTCCACTCAAAGGATTGACACCCAGGCCGCACTTTTCCAAAACAAAGTGTTTTCTTTATTTCGGATAACTAACCTTTCCTAATACAATTAATCTAAACCTAAATTAAAACATAAATCCCTTAGCACAGGTACACAAATTAGATATACAAGACCATAATGTCATACAGTTGGAATGGCTTAAGTGATCATGTTCTGCACATGGTGATCAGTCATATGCAGGACACAGACAGCAATCTATAAACTATGAACCATATATAGTAAAAGACATACACATCACAGACACTCCTCTTTATTAACCCCACCATACACATTTGTTAACTCTATTTCTATTCTATATCCTATACTACAATTAGCATGCTTATTCTCCATAGGCTTCACTTCCTGTTCAGTCAGGGTCCTTCTGCTCTGCCCTAGCAATTGTACCACTGTTGCTGTCATCACCTTGAGGTTGCTTCTGCTGTTTCTTCTGATTCCTTTGTTCTTTTAGGTTTCTTCTGATCCTCACTGGTCTTCCTCCTTCTGCTGCTCCAGACTTGACCAACTTTTGCCTGCTTGTTCTCTTTTATACTATTTTGGCCTGTTATGATTAGCTTGTTTCCCAATGCTAGCATTAGCATGCCTATCCCACAATCACCTTCAGCCCCTCTCTTATTGGTCCATACTTATTTACCAATCATAACTGCTAAGTCTAACTGATAATCAAATCTGTTACACAACAAGTTATATTATAGTTTACTATTATGGTCTGGAGAGCCTCACCTAGTCTGGGACTGAGCATGCCTGACTGACCCCTCTCTTCAGTTTTAGAGCAACCTTTACCTAACCTCAGTCCATAGTACAGACTATCCTGCTGAAGCTGTCAATTCACTATCCCTGGCTGTGTGCCAACATTGTATGAACACAAATTACCAAACTTTGAAAATATAAACCATCACCTTATTTCTTTAGTATATGCTTAATTGTTAACTTATGCACCTTAATGTTATGGTCTACTGCTCTGGCCCCATTTCTTACCAGTTTGGTTAATTATATTTCAGTTCTGTCCCTATTTTCAGTTAATGGTGGTAGAGCAATATTTCAGGGCTTAAGAAACAAAATAGAGCAGCTCAAAATTCTTACATCTCAACACTTAACTTTAAACATGTGAAGAGTCCCATGTTTAATTGGTATTTTGCTCTATCAGGGCTTTTGGGCATAGCAATCATTGCTGAGTCATTGATAGTCCATATCTTCCACTATTTGGATTCATCACAAGAGAGCAAGAGGAAATATTAAAGGAAAAAAGTGAAGGGGGAAGAAACAAAAGTAAACAGTGAATCATATTTTTCCCCTTTCCTGGTTAAAATATCAACTAACGCATTTATTATAAAGAAATAAACGGTATGATGAGAGCTGAGATCTACACGTATAGCTCCAATTTCTTCTCCTAACTTGGTCCAGTGGAGTCCTATAGTGCTCAGAAGTCCGAGAAGAGCATCCAAGTGAAGAATGGTACGAAGGGATCAGTGCCTCCCATACTAGCAGATTATCTCATTAAGATCTCTTACTTACTAATATATTGTCTGAGAAGTTAAGTCCAGACCATGATCTGGAAGATTGGCACTGCTAGCCTTCTCCCTCCCAAACCTAATTCCCCTTCAGCACAGGACAGAAGAAGAGTTGTTTTTTTTCCCAGGCCTAACCAATGAGTCCTGCTTCTAGCAGTATCACAAACTTTTATGGAGGATTTTGCATCTGTAGTTAGGGTACAGAGCATACAAAATATTGTTATCATTACACATAATCTATGGCCTTTTAGATAGCTTTCAATTCCCATTATACAAAGTTTTATAACCATTTTTCTAGCTAAGATTTATGCAGACAGTATTAAATTCTTTATTAAAATACTCATTAATTACATCTATTCTCTCAAGAAATTTGCAGTTTAAAAAATCAAGTTTGTTTGTGTTTGTCTTTCTATATATTAACTTTTTACAAGTTCTTACTGCCTATTGTTCATGATTTCATTAACCTCTAGAATAGCTAGTGATTTTATCTTAATATTTGTTCCATTATTTTACTTTGGAAAGAAGTTGGAATTATTGAATGGTAATTATAAGGATTGTTTTTCTTTTCTTCATTGAAAATTAGTATTAAATTTGCTTTTCTCCAATTAGGAATATAGTCAATTATAGACAGGATCAGACCACCAGACCACCTAGTGCACTTTCCTATCTCTGACACTGGCCACTACTAGATGCTCCAGAGAAAGGCAGAAGAAATCCCATAATTGATTATCGTGGACCATTGTTCCCACAGGGTAATTTATTCCTAAACTCCATAAATTAGTGGTTACCTTATTATCAGAAACAAGATGCTTTTCTCAGTCTTTAAAAAAATCTACTGTAACTTTGGATGTTTTCATTATTATATAACCTCTCCACAAATCTTGTTGCTAAGATATGACCTCCAAAATATCTTATAACAATGAGTTCCACAGAATTATTGTGTGTTGTGTTTAAAAAGGTATGTTCTTCCACTAATTTGAAATGTGTTGCTTATCAGTTTAATTGAATGTCTCCAGTTGTATTATGCGAACATGCATACAGAAATACCCAACTCAGCTTCTTTATGCCATCCATTTTATAGTATACATTCATCATGTACCCTCTTATTAATTTTCTCTGTACTAAAGAGTCTCATCGTTTCTCAGATAGAAATCATTGCATGCTTTCAATACTGTATTTTTGTCACCTGTATCTGGATCCCTTCTGTTCCATTTTGAGATATGGAGACTAGAAATGAATATCATATTCCAGAACAGGGCATAACAATGATTTATATAATAAATTAAAAGGATTACAGTATTTTTTCTATTCCTTTCTTTATGCATTCTAATGTTTAGTTTGCTGTTATGACCATCACTGTACAATTAATGGAGGTTCCACAATGATGGAACAGCTTTCCACAATTATGTTAAGATCTTTCTTCTGAGTGTTTACAGTTAATGTAGAATTCAGAAATGTTAATAGGTAATTCAAATGATTTATTCCTTTGTATTAATCAACAACTGAATTTCACTTGTCACCTGGCTGCCTATTGACCTACAGTTCCTCTGAAGTTGCTTTCACTGTTCACTAGGCTTGACTACCCTAAACAATTTTGCATCTTCTCAAAATTTTCCACATTATTCTTCACCCTTTTTTTAGATCATTAATAAATATGTTAAAACGCAGCCATAGTAGAGAACATAGTAGAGAATAGTTCTTGCCTTATGACTACTTAGCTTCCTTCAATTATTTTCTTTCTTGTGAGGCACTCTGTCAAAGGATGTTTGAAAGTCCAAATAAATCCTATCAGCTTGATTGCCTTCATCCATAATTTTGTCGACAAATTCAACTAATTCTAGTAGATTAGAGGGATGATTTTCGTTTTCAGAAGCCATGTTGGTTTGTCCATATCCTATGACAATCATCCATGTGTTTTATCACTTTATTTTGAATTAATGCTTCAATTAATTTACCTGGTTCTGAAGTGAGCATGAATACCAAAGGAGTTACTCAGCTACTACTATTTTACATGTGTAAGGGTTACAGATTTGTTTCTTCTTAGTCCTGGACTAAATTTTCCCTGATGCAATTTTAGATCCCTTCATATTCCACTTAAACCCCTTTGGCTAGCATTAAATCTTATTACATTTTTGTTTTCTTTCATTTTTATCTGTGAGCTTCACCTGACTGAATATTCTTTTTGGGTGCATCCTCCCCTTGCCCTTGTATATTCAGATCCTTCTTCAGGTAGGAAGACCCATTCTTATTTCTTGCAATCTTCTTTTTAAAGAGGAACTGTAGTCTGTTGTTCATATTTAGAGAGTGTCCTTTGGGATGCATCTTAAATTTTAAAATCTACAAGACAAGGCATCTATCTACTCTGAACAGCACCTTCCACAATGGGATCCTAATTATGACTGACATTACTGAAGTATAAGTAACAAAATATAATATATAACTAATAAAAATAGTATAATCATTCCTTACTTTCCATTCCTTAATTCACTGAAACTTTTTAGGGAGTTACAGTTGAATTATATGAATTTCGAAGCATATTTTGTAACTGGGCTCCAGGTATAGTCGGGTGCAGGGCAAGAGTTTGCTACACTGTTCACTCCTCTCCAACATTTATGAAGGACTTTAACTGTCCTAGAACAATCCCTATTTCTTTATTCCATTATGTCTGAAAAGCCTGTGATCTGTGGAAATTTGCTGAATTTTTTGTCCTTCATGGTTCATCTCCTGGAACAAAATTCTCAATTATAAAATCTGACTTTAAGTGTAAAAAAGTGACTATTCTGAAGCTAATAATTTAAATCTAGTAAGATTGCTAGGCTTATCTGTCTATTATTATTATTTTATTTTATTGTATTGTATGGGTGAACTGGTTACATAGTTTTATTTCCTCCCCCCAAAGGTTCTTTCTGCATTGTGCTTTTTCACTATGGAATGATTGCTGGATTGCATTAAAAAATAACTCCAAAATGTTTTTCTTCTCTTATCTTCATGCTTATTTATTCACTTAGACAGCTGATTGCAGGGTTAATATTAATTCTCTCTCTATTTTAAGTAGCGCACAGAACTTCCTGCTAGATTTTGCAAGCACACACAAATATATCTCTTTGCTTATTGCTGCCTTCCAGTATCCTGTTTTTTATTCCTCCTGATGCAAGTGCACTGCAATTGCTGCCTAACTGTTTTCATCCAAGAATATAAGTCTAGTCTTCTTAAATGACTGGCAATATGCACACTTACTATGTTAATTTATGAGCAGAAGCCATATGCCATGGTACTAGAAATAACTTAAATCTGTAGTTTCCCAGGCAAGATGTTTTTTCTACAGGACTGATGTTAGTCAGTGCAGAGCCATTAAATGCCATTTAGTTACAAGTTAATGCTTCCCCACCCAGGGGGAACAATGAGACTGAGGATGTATCTATATTACAACATAAGCCTGTGCTTGAGCCCGGCGTTCAAGCCTGCCCCCTTCCCTTTGTGTCTACACTGCAATTGCACTAACCTAAGGTTCAGAAACAGGTCCCAGGACCCTCCAAGGCTGGAGAGTCTGAGCTCAAATTAAGCCAGAGTTTAGGGTACAAGCCCTATAGCTTTTCAGTGTAGATGCAGTCCCCTCTTGACTTGGGTCCCAGGAGTCAGCAGGAAGTATCCTACAATTCCATGGGACAACTTCCTTAGTTCTCTCTATAACAACAATCTGCAATCCACTTTATTGAAAATGAAAGCCACATTCCCTTTGCTAACAGCAGTAACTCAGGTCATCATTAACTCATTCTCTTCTGGTCACTGGTCTTCAAGCACACTCAGAGCCTCCTGGGTTTGCAATGCAGAGCAAACTGATCAAGCTTTTTGTAAAGAGAGCTGCTTCAAACTTCCTGTAATGTGCTGGACAGGCAGAAAAATTGTCTTACAGTGTACCATGGTCCTATGGATAGAGTGGTCACATTTGGGGTGGGGGTGTGCTAGAGATTCTGTGAAATGGCTACTTTGACTCACATCTGAGCACTGCAGTGTGAACACCAGAGCCCTAGGTTTGAGCTCAGGTTACAAAAGTCTTATGATAGGGTTAAAATACAATGTAGATGCTCAAGTCCAGGGTTCCGTAACATGGGTCATCTGACTCAAGTCCCACAAACCCTTGACTTATGTTGCAGTGTAGACATACCCTGAGAGGCATCTGCCTTGGGAAATCAGACTTCCTCACTGAATACTTCCTCACTGTGTGGGAGAAAAGTGCTTTATTTTGAGTAATGCAGTCTTCTGCACTTTTTGCACCAGTACAGCTCTGTGGGCCAGTGCAGAGAGTGAAAAGGACAGGCCCATTACCACACTTCTTCCCTACTTTTGCAGTTCCCACTGGGGTACCATACACCTCTGGTGGAACAATCCCTGTGGTCACCTGAGTTCAGGACTGCAATTCTGCCTTAGCTTTCCTTCTGCTAAAAGTCATGCAAGGGAGAGATAGAATGGCTCCCTGCACCTTCCCCATCCACCTAATGTACACCTGAATAAGAGCAAAGCAGAATGTGTGTCCAAACTAACTGAAAGTTTATCACATCAGACTCAGAATTGACTGCTATGCAAGTCCCCCTGCCAATAATTCATCTGGATTCCACACTGAGCACTTTCTCCCCTTAAAGGAACAACAACATTTACCGGCTTTGTTAAATTTAATGTGCAGAAAATTTGAAAGAAGCAAGCTGCAACTAATCAAATCAATACATCTGTTACAAATTACATCCTTAGGAATTCAGCAATCAAGATCACTTTTAAATTACTGATGAAAATTAGCAGTACCAAGACTTTCATTATGCATACCTAACAAATGTTTAAGTGGAAATGTATTCAAATAGAAATGTTAGGCAACATCTTTTAGTGGTAGCAAATGTATGCTTTGAAAATATAAAGAGAAAGAAAAGATGTCTTTGTTTAAACAGTAGGAGCTTCCATAAAGGATGCAGTGTTTGATAGCTACTGAAGTCAACTGAAAATTAAAATAGAGCCAAGCATACTAGAAAAGAAAGGTCTGCATGCAGATAACTGGAAGAGTTACAAAGAAAATAAACTTGGAGCTTCTGGTTGTGAAAAGCATAGGACTGATTTAATTGTTGGGATTATAATGTATATATGTGTTCAATATCAGGAGAAGGCTGACAACTGTGCCCTGGAAATTCTGCCTTCCAGGTGACTGTTTCACATAATAGCTAAACAGACCATCTGCAGAGACAACTCCATGCCCTCCTTTCATCTTAAAAAATAATTTTAAAAAACAAAGCAATACCACAGGGAGAAGGCCAGTGAAATCTTTGACAGCAAAACCGTCTGCTTTTAAGGAATGCAAATACAGTAATTTCTGGGTGCATAGCAAATAGCAAACAAATAAAAAGATTGTGCTGTTTGTTCTCAGGTTTTGAGGTCCCAAGATAAAAGTAAAGGAGAATGTCAATTTGGAAATATAACAACAATAACAAATAATAGTTAATATAACATTTCTCTCAACTACTTTCTTTGGAAGACCTAACTATAACTACTTAACAGCTGCACTAGCTACAACAAAAGACTTCTACAAATAATGCCTTCTCATTGTTGCTCTCCCATTGAATAGAGATGTGTCAAGAAAGCTTGAAAGAGCATTTAGGAAGTCTTGACAATGTACTAAGTTTCAGAATAAAGCTGGCAGAAACAAGTAAATTGTTGTGGTACAGTTGCTTTCCACTTTCAGCTAAAAGCAGCATATCAAGAGGTACAAGGGCAATGTCAATAACAAAGGTAAAAGCTCCAGCTGTGAATCAGAACAATCAAGTTCTCCCTAAGCTTTATAATTGTTTTTAAAATGGAAAAGTTGTGTGCTTCTAAGGCTATGTCTACACTGGCAACTGAAGGACAAGACTTCAGTCTTTCAGAGATGTTAACCCCCTCACCACTCAAAAGACAAAAGTTTTGCTCTGACAAGTGCCAGTGTGAATAGCATGTTGATGGCAAGAGCGCTCTCTTGCAGAAAACGCAAATTCCACTTCTTGTGGGAAGAAGTTTTTTTTGGCAGAAGAGCTGACCCTGTCCCTAAAAGCTGTGTAGTGTAGACATAATATTACATTTGTCTATAATATTTAGTTTGCAGCAAACTGGGGAGTGAATTTACAATTATACTACAGCTGGACATTGCTCACCCCCAGTTTGTTATTGTGCTTTAATCTAGTCCTCTATGAAACAGTACTATATGAAAACAAACTGTTAATGCGTGCCAGCATGGTGGGCATTTTTAATGTCCTTCCCATTCAGCTATTAGGTCCACAAACCCTCTTCAATATGATTTACCAGAAATATTAAATTAAAGACTAGAGGTGAAGTAGTGGCTTCATTGAGATCTATGGGAGTTTTGCATTGACTTCAACTGACTGAAAATTTCATCAAAGGGGGAACAGAAATTAGGCCAAAAATGTGTATAAATAATAGGAGGTATACCTATCTCCTAGAACTGGAAGGGACCTTGAAAGGTCATTGAGCCCAGGCCCCTGCCTTCACTAGTAGGACCAAGTACTGATTTTTGCTCTAGATGGCCCCCTCAAGGACTGAGCTCATAACCCTGGGTTTAGCAGGCTAATGTGCCAACCACTGAGCTATCCCTCCCCCTCCTGTGGTTAGGAGCATGGATGATGTGAGAAATTTAATGTCATGCATAGTATCTAAACTGATCTGTGGTGTAGAGGGCCAACCATTTAAGCCTTACATACGAGGTGCATGACAATACGTACCATGGAATGGAAGCCTGATTATCATTAACACTAAAGTCACTTTACACCATTCTGACTTGGTAAAGGAGCCTTAAAATGGACATCACACAACTTGTTGTCTCAGATCTGGGTTGTTTTTGATATGTTCTGGGCATCTGCATCATGTTGACTTTTCCTCTGAATAGGTCAGACTATCACGGAGCTAAGATCTACTGACTGTGCGGGTTTTCAGAGCTCTGAAGGCCATCGACTGAAGGCCATAGTTTGCTGGATTGAGTCATTAGTGACTTTAAAGTACCTATGATTTTTTTCGCATTGCTAATCAGCAGAATGTAGCATGTTAACATTGGAAATGCAGAATGTCCTATGTTTAAAGCTAAAACAATATCTATTGATAAACATATCCATGCAATGTAAAAGCTTGTCAGAAGTAAAGATTTGCTGTTAATAATGGTGAAATCCATTCCATTTGTCTAAAGACCAAGTAACTCAGTGCACGATAGGAGACTTCATGCTACATTCTGCTGATTAACAATGCAGAAAAAAAATCATAGGTGCCTTTAAAGTCACTAATGACTCAATCCAGCAAACCCCAGCAGGTAGTAGATCTTGGCTCTGTGACAGTCTGACCTATTCAGAGGAAAGGTCAACATGATGCAGAAGCCCAAAACAAATCAAAAACAACCCAGACCTGAGGCAGCAAGTTGTGTGATAGACATGTACTGAGCAATTCACTGTAGCTTTAAGGCTTGCTCTGAATTTCATGCTGCATCTTTCGTTGTGACAGGTTGTACCTGTCTGAAGGCCCAGAGCTGAACAGTTGGTTACTTGGCCATGAGGCAGCATGACTGCAGCTTTTGCTTTACTGTGTTAGCAATAAAGCCTCAGTTTCTGTGTTCACAATAAAGGTTATCTTGATCTCAAGTGACGAGGGAATTTTTATAACACGGAGCTGCATGAAAAATTGAACACAGGAATCATCACAGCAGATCAGCACATCGGTCCATCATGTCTGGTGTCTTGCTTCTAACAGTAGCCATTACTTGATGCTGCAGATGAAAGAGGAAAGCTCATATAATGCACTTGGTCAACTGTGCAGTGCTGGACATGAGGCATAAACTCCTTTCTAACCCTGGGGTGGTGATTTTACACTCCGATGAAAGAGATTTGATTACTTCAGTTTAAGAATATTGTTGTTCACATGTGCCCTCTTCCTGAGCACCCCATTGTGACCTCAGGGCAGACATGTAAGCAGACCATCATTCAGTTTCCATTTGGTTTATTAACTTAAAGTTCCAAAAAATAAACACAAAAGTCTTCCCTCCAGCCTTAAGCTAAGCACAACCCCCAAGATCCCCTGATGTCTTAGTATCATCCCTGTGTTTGCAGGCTACTCCCAGACCTATATAGCTGGGCAAACTCCCTTGGTATCAGAGTCTTCCCTGTAGAAACTTTTTTCCATTCTCTGTAATCGCTCTTATTTTCTGACCTGCCCACCTGTCTGCAGCTTCCTAATGTCCTTTTTAGGGCAATCAGCTCCTCCATACCCAGCTGGTCCTAATTAAACCCCCTGCCTCATCCCAAGTGTGGCAGACAGGGCTAATTGTACAGTGATGGCCAATTCTAGACCTTAAAGGCACAGGCAACCCGTTTACAATTAATCATAACATTATCCAGATGATCACTAGAAAATGTTTCCTATCAACATACTCCACCACAAATTAGCAACAGCATCAAACCACCAACACAGAGCAGTTATAAAACTGCAGATAATTCAGCTCTATTTTAGAAATATACATTGGCTCTTTGGAGGGATGTGTGTGTATTGTGTACAGACATAATACAAATAAGATGGAATATGTGGTGTATGTGTATCTGCAGGGAGTCCTGAGGAGAGGGAAGCATTCTGATTTCTGCGGCAGGTCAGTTACCCAGTTTAAATATAATTATGCACATGCTTTTTTTCCCTCCACACCAGTGATCTTCTCAAACATTGCCCATTATGAAGGAGGTGTTGGGTGGTGAGTCTACAGGTCTTTTGAACATCTTTCTTGGATTTTTCCCCATAAAGAAACTCAGACAGATTTAAAATGAGGGTTTGGATATTTTAAAATTAATGTTTTTGTTCCTATCACTGGTGGTAGCTCTATGACTAAAAATAGCAAACATTTGTGACTTTGTCATTTGAGGAGGTCAAAGGATGAATTTGGGCTATAAACAGCCTATGGAAATATACCATTGTGGTATAAACTCAGCAGAGGTGGCTCCTATACCATCCACCCCACTCCCTACCTTGGAAAAGTTGGAGTACACCACTGATCCTCCAATGATGTGAGGTTCTGTAGTGTAGTTACATAACTTAGTGCAACCCCTGGTTTCTTTTGACTCATGCCATGGCCAGGCATAACCACCTCCTTACCCCATCTACATTGAGTAAGGCTTAGCTGCCAGGGGACAATTGAGCCTTGTAAGCTGACAGTGTAAAAAATATGAACATGATTCCCACTAATTTCATCCTACCATAGAATGAATGTTAATAGTGACAAATTAAATGTTTTATTGGGATATTAAAATCTTTAAATCTGGTGGTAAGTTAGTTTGGCTGAAACACTGAAAAAAGTGGGAGTAAAATTTAATTTTTTAGCTGCTGTTAGTATAATGTTACTAGAGCTGGTCACATTATTGGTCAATAATTATTCAGCAAATATAGTCCCTTTGCTATTTGTGCCTATTTCTGTGAACACCTTTGATATTTGTAATTGTTTGGTGTACAACTATGAGAACAAATTTGAGGCTAAAGGGTATGCTCAAACTGATTTTTTCATGTGTGATTACTAGTCAACCAATTTCCAGTGGAATGTTAGAAATATTGGAAATATTTGTGAAGCTACTCGGTAACCATAGGACTCCAAAAGTTCATCTACAGGCAGAGTGATTCAAGAATAGCTATTTTTGAACAACTCAAAGTGGGTTAAGCTAGAGTGCTAAACATGAACAAAGCACCCTTACTTCAGAATAAGAAGATGAATACATAGAAATAGCTGTTCCTGACTAATTATGTTTAGACAAGCCCTAACAGTACTGTAGCAAGATTAAGGGTATGTCTACACTATGAAATTAGGTCAAATTTATAGAAGTTATTTTTGTATAAATGGTTTTTATACAGTCGATTGTGTCCCCCCCAACATAAAATGCTCTAAGTGCATTAAGTCAGTGGACTGCATCCACAGTACCAAGGCTAGCGTTGACTTCCGGAGCGTTGCACTGTGGGTAGCTATCCCACAGTTTCCGCAGTCTCCACTGCCCATTGGGATTCTGGGTTGAGATCCCAATGCCTGATGGTGCAAAAACAGTGATTCTGAGTACACGTCATCAGGCCCCCCTCTCCCTCTGTGAAAGCAATGGCAGACAATTGTTTGACGCCTTTTTTCCTGGGTTACCTGAGCAGATACCATACGCCGGCAGGCATGGAGCCCGCTCAGCTCACCATCACCATACGTTCCCTGGGTGCTGGCAGACATGGGACTGCATTGCTACACAGCAGCAGCTCATTGCCTTTTGGCAGCAAACAGTGCATTATGACTGGTAGCCATCGTAGTCATACTCCCAGGTATGACTCTCTTTTAGTTGACCTCGGTGAGATCAGTCAGGGGAGCGTGGGCAAACATGGGAGTGACTCAGCCAGATCATTCCCATCTCCTGCCGAGCACCCAGGAGATGAGATGGCTTGCAGTTGTACTGCACTGTCTGCTGCCAGCCTAAGATACAGAAGATAAATGGATCAAAAATAGAAATTGACCCAATTTCTTTTGTGAAATCAATGGCCTGCTAAACCCAGGGTTTTGAGTTCAATCCTTGAGGAGGCTGTCAAGGTTTTTTCCCCCACTTTGAACTTTAGAGTAAAAATGTGGGGGACCTGCATGGACCCTTCTAAGCTTAATTCCTAGCTTAGATCTGGTAATGCTGCCACCAGCCAAAAATATAGTGTTTGGCACACTTCTGTTCCCAAAAAACCTTCCCTGGGGAACCCAAGATCCAAATCCTTGGGTCTTAAAACAAGGAGAAATTAACCATCCCCTCTCCCCCCGCCCCCGACTCTCCCCTCTCTGGGTTACCCGGAGAGGCTATACAGATCCAAACTCCTTGGATCTTAAAACAAAGAGGGATTAACCCTTCCCTTTCCTTTTCCCCCACCAGTCCCTGGTGAGTTTAGACTCAAGCCCTTGGATTCTAGAACAAGGAAAAAAATCAGTCAGGTTCTTAAAAAGAAAGCATTTAATTAAAGAAAGAAAAGGTAAAATTTATCTCTGTAAAACCAGGATGGAAAACACTTTACAGGGTACTCAGATTCATATAGACTAGAGGGACTCCCCCCCCTCTAGCCTGAGATTCAAAGTTACAGCAAACAGAGGTAAAAATCCTTCCAGCAAAAGGAAAAGCATTCACAAGTTGAAAAAAAACAAACATAAGACTAATCCGCCTTGCCTGGCTACTTACAAGTTTGAAACATGAAAGACTGATTCAGAAAGATTGGGAAAGTCTGGGTGTATGTCTGGTCCCTCTTAGCCCCAAGAGCTAACAACGAACAAAACAAACAACACAAACAAAGATTTCCCTCCATCAAGATTTGAAAGTATCTTGTCCCCCCATTGGTCCTCTGGTCAGGTGTCAGCCAGGTTCACTGAGCTTCTTAACCCTTTACAGGCAAAAGAGACATTAATCCTTAACCATCTGTTTATGACAGAGGCCATTCTGTGTGACAGTTGATTGTGTTTCTCCTTGATGCAAAGCCACCCTTTTTGTTGATTTTAATTCCCTGTAAGCCATGTCATCAGTCGCCCCTCCATTTCACACAATTGTTTCGCGCAAAACCAGGCAGGGAGGCAACGGCAGCTTGGTGACGAGAGGGACATGGTCATAGACTTCTCATAAAGTACAGGCTGGGCAATGTGCCCTGGCAATGTGCCCATCATACTGATGAGCTCTGCAAATACGCTGGCCAAACAGGAAATGATATTCAAAAGTTCACTGGCCTTTTCCTGTTTACTTGGCCAGTGCATCTGAGTTGAGAGCACCGTCCAGAGCAGTCACAATGAAGCACTCTGGGATAGCTCCTGGAGGCCAATACCATTGAATTGCATCCACACTATCCCAAATTCGACCCGGCAAGGCTGATTTCACCACTAATCCCCTTGTTGGAGGTGGAGTAAAGAAATCGATTTAAAGAGCCCTTTAAGTTGGAAAAAAAAGGGCTTAGTGGGGTGGAAGGATCCAGGGTTAAATCAAGGTAACGCTGCTAAATTTGACCTAAAGTCGTAGTGTAGACCAGGCTTAAGTATATGTATGCAGACCATAAACATTTAATAATCAGGAGTCCCATTCTCCCCAGGATAATGAGATTGATTTAAAAACCATGATTTCCCATCCACTGCTTGTGAGAACAGACTCTTCCAAAAGGATAGAAGTTTGAACGAAATTCTTTTCTATTTAAAAATTGTTAAACAAAATGAGAGATTTGGAGGGGTGTGGACTTGCAGACTCACCCCTGCAGCACCTCCTGCTGGTGACTTCTGGGAATTATCTCGGTTCCAGCTCCGGAGTGCCCTCTGCAGGCCAATGATCCGCCTGTCCTCTGGCCCTCAATTCCCTCCCTGGACCCGGTGCCCTTTTACATGGGATACTGCCCCCTGGCAGTAACCTTTCTTTCAGGGTCTTCCTTCCCCAGGAAACCCCCACCCTCTATCCCCACCTTGCCTCAGTGTATGGCTACTGCCAGTCACTGTCTAGCCCCTGTGCCATGGGGAAGACTGCAGTGTCAGCCTGCTCATCACTGGCAAGGTTGGGTTTGGACCTGCTGCCTTGGCCTACCCCTGGGCTGCCTTCTGCAACCCCCAGTACCTTTTAGCCCAATGCTAGGCCACAGCCTGGGTCTTTCCAGGCTGGAGCTCTCCAGCTCCTCTGCCTTTCTCCAGCCCTGCTTCTTTCAGGTATCTTGTGTCTAGCTCCCAGCAGCCAGGCCCTTCTCCCTCTACAAACAGAGAGAGAGTTCTGTCTACCCCAGGTTTTTCAGCCTTTATAGGGCCAGCTGAGTCTGTTTGGGATGTGGCCCAAGCTGCAGCCACTTCCCCCAATCAGCCCAGACTAAAAGCTGCTTTCTCTAGCCACAGCCCCTTCCAGGGCTGTTTTTACCCCTTCAGGGCAGGAGCGAGGGTCCACGCCGCTATAGGAGGGGCTGACATTTATTAAGGGAAAGCAATGTTTATTGCACTTACTGCTAAAGAGAAATGATGAGTTTCCTTGATAGGGGTTTGAGCTGAGATGTTTCTAGTGTAATGAGAGCTGGCAAAAAAAGGGCTTGATTAATTTTATAGGGAGGTTAAATGCTGATTGAAACAGTTTCATAAAGTATCAGAGGGGTATCCGTGTTAGTCTGGATCTGTAAAAGCAACAAAGAGTCCTCTGGCACCTTACAGACTAACAGACGTATTGGAGCATGAGCTTTAATGGGTGAATACCCACTTCGTCGGATGCATGTAACAAAGTGGGTATTCACCCACGAAAGCTCATGCTTCAATACGTCTGTTAGTCTATCAGGTGCCACAGGACTTTTTGCGGCTTTTACAGTTTCATAAAGGAATTTCACCCAGAATTCCATGCAAGAGAAGTTGATTGTTTTTCCAATTTCTTATTTGGTTGGTTTTTGAGGTAAACTTTGTTCAGCTCTGAGTTATTTGCTACAGATAATTAGGGAGTATGCTAAGAGGAAGAATTAGGCTACTGCTGATTTGAGCTGGATTTTTTTTAAGGAACCAGGACATCCCCAGGAAGCCTTCAGGGAAGAGCTTTATATACAAAGAAAGAACTATTATCTCTCCAATAAAACACTAGGCTGATCATATCAAATCATTTATTTTGCCCAGTTCCACACTGCCCAGTACTGGGACTCAGTCCATCACTTTTTGCTCAGAGAGCAGAGGATTCAATTAAAAAGGGACAACTAATGGAATATAGCTGCCACTCTGGGGTCATTATTGCCAGTGCATTCTGTTGATCTTCAGAAAATGAAGCTATATTTTCCTAGATTTTCTGTTAACCCATAAATGATCAAGGCAGGAAATAATACAATTTTATATGATGATTCCTTTTACAGTAAAGAAGTTTCTTGGTATCTTCTCTTAAGTTATATAGCTGAGTGGATTAACTCTTTCAAGGGAATGAACAAATGCTGCAGATATGCTGTCGACAGAGAGGAGTAGGTTGAAAGATATACAAGGGTGGTCTACAAATGCAATAAGGAGGGAGGTGTAAGTGGATGAATGGAGAGGAAGTTAAGAGTGTGCACAGAATGGATTAATTTGTTTTAGAAAGAATGCAACTGACATTTTTTTTCAAAAATTCAAAGTTCTCACAGCAACCATAACTCAGTCATGTTTCACAAACATGTTAATATCTAGAAAAAATCTGATTTTTTTTTGTCATGAAGTGGCAGTAGTTGCTCCCTACTTAAGGTGGCAGATAGTTCCCTATTATAAACAAAACATACAAACAAAAAACTCTCACCTGCCATATTATGAAACTGATTTTCTTGAAATTTTGCACATCTCAACTCCAGAGTTCTTCTTGGCAGTCTGGTAAAATCAGAGACGGGGTTTTAAACTTTGCCTTTTCTCTTCTGGAAATGTTACTAACTTTTCAGGTCATCATAACTTCATAGCAGTTTGACCACATTGTCTTTACAGTGCTACCGTGTGGCCTGTTAGGGTGCAAGTGACCAAGCTGTTGGTCTCTGCTGGTAGGTCTTCTGTCTCTCTGAGATTTGAAAAAGTGGTAATTTGGTTCTTTGACCAAGGCACACTTCAGTCCTGCCGCTTCTGGTCCAAAGGAAATCAAGAACAAAAGACCCACAACTCAAAAGAGAAAGAAATGATGAACACTTTATGGGACTCCTCCTTTTACTCAGACCTCATCTTCACACAGTTCATACTTCAGTCGAAGCCCCAGGCTTTAGTCGTCCCTTCTAGCAGGAGGCTCATCCAGCCAGGTAAGCTTCCTCAATCTCTGGGTGGTAATATATTCAGTCTCACCTCCCCCACAACAATCTAGTAGCTCATTAACACATGTCATGGGTATGCATCAAACTTTGAGATAGTAATGACTTGCATAAAGTCACTGAAAAAAAAGCAGGTGGTCCCATCCAACTTGGGGACCAACATGACTGGACTGCAGTTGCTACAGTTCCCTTCAATCATCCCAAGGTCCAGCATGGATTGGAGTGCCTTCTTCACAATCTCTCTCAACTTCTGAGGAACAGGCAATGGGACTCTCTGACATGTTGTACAGACTCAGCTTGGATTCACTGGAAGATGAATTGTGTTTGCCACAGATTGGTAAAAAACATAAATGAGGAGGTGGCTATCAATTGTTGAGCTTGGACCTTCTGTTCTGCTGTGAGATAGCCCCCAGGATGGTCCATAATTGAGACAGAAATGCTGTCATCCTGTGGCCCTAATTCTGGTTCCAGAGGGTAGAGGGCAATAAATAAGCCCTCCTAGGTTTTCCATGGCTTTAAAAGATTGGCATACATTTGTTTTTCTTTTGTCATTACTTACCAGGCCTACATTGCAAATAATTTCTAAAAAGACCCTGACAGTTGACTCAACATTTTGTCTCTGGAGTAGGAGAAACACTGGATCCCTAGGTCTGAACAGTCAGAGGAAAGCTCCTTTGTTGTAGGCCACCTCTTGGGTACTCTGAGCATTCAGGACATTCACCCTTGCAAAAGTGCCTAAGACTCCTAGCCTCTTGCAAAGGGTGAGCACAGAGTGCACAATGCTGTCAGCTTTTGAGTCCTGTTCCTCACTCATTTCCAAAACCACACCAAAATCCCTTAAAGCTGCCTCCCATATAATAGTTCAAATGGGAGAAACCTGTGGATGATTGCAGTACCTCCCATATTGCAAACAAGAAGGAGGTGGGAACAGTTAGTCCCAGTTGACAAGGGTCTATGGAAATGAACTTCCTTAACATGTTTTTTAGTGTCTGATTGATGCCCTTTACCAACCCATCTGTTTAGGGATGGTAGACAGAAGTTCAGAGAAACTATCTTAACTTCTCTGCACAAATCCTTTAGTTCCCAGAATGTAAAGCTGGTTGACTTTCCTGACTCTCCTGAGGCACCCCCACCCATGCAAAGACCTTCATTAGTTCTGCTGTGATGGCTTTTGCATTTCTGGAGCATAATAGCACTGCCTCAAGATATCTGATGGCATAATCCATGATTACTAGGATGCACTAGGATTACTAGGATGCACTATTTTCAAGTGGCCTGACCAAGTACATCCCAATACTCTCAAATGGGGTGCTGACCAAGGGGACAGAGACCAACTGAGCATTGAAAACTCATTATGGTGCAGCTAGTGGATGATCCAGGCAAGAGGCACAGCAGTCCAGGGCCTCCCTATACATTCTGGGGCCAGATAAATAATGGTTTGGGATCTGACTGTTAGACTATAGATATTCAGATCTGCCTGTAAAGGACTACACTTTTGCTGCAGTAAAATGTGTTGGCTCTCTCCTTCACCCCCTCCCCCCAGCTTCCCTTCTAGGTACACTAATACATTTAAGAGCCTTCTTTCAGATGCCTAACTCTTATTCCCATTCTTGCAATAATTAAACTCACATGGTCCTGCATCCTATGCTTCTGAACATAGACAACTGGTGCCTCCCTATACTGGGAGGGGAGGGGTGCAAGCTAAAAGAGAGGACATGTGATGGCCCCATGTGTCTCTCCTACCCAGTGACTCCTCCTACCCTGCATTCAGCCAGGGTCAACAGCACTCTGCCTGCTGGGACGGAGCTGCTTCTGCCTGAGACAGCCTGCCCCTGGTAGGCCAATCTGGGGGGCACTTGACCTTCCATTTTCTGCCTATGCATCACATCTGCTTCTGAATATTAGAGAGATACTTCAATGGGACTTATGCACATCCTTAGAAAATAAGCATGTAGTTAAGTGCTTTGGGTAATCAGAGAAGAGCAAGATCAATGATGGGAGAGAAGACATCCTGCAACCTATTGAAGTATATTGCATGTCCTATTAGTGTATTTCTACTGTTCAGTGGTACTGCTGCACTAATATACTCTCTGCCTGTCAAAGCCAAAATAATATTCTAGAGAGAAAAAATATAATTGAATTTAATGATAAATGTCCAGTTCTTAGTGGTGAGACAAAGTGGGTGAGGTAATATCTTTAGACCAAAGTTTGGAGACCAGCTTTCAAGCTACACAGAACTCTTCTTCAGGTCTGGCAAAGATATTCAATGTGCCATAGCTAAATACAAAATGGACCAGATTATTTAGCATAATTAAATAGCAAATACGGTAAGACACTATTCAAGGTGAAGTGGCCAATTCTTAGTGATGAAGCTATATTTGTATTTTCTGCTTAGGCATTTTCTATGTGTATATATTTTGCAAGTTACTACTTGGGGAATTCTGTGTCTATAAAATATATCAATATTTTAAAATTCTGCAAAATTCTGCAAATTATGTCAAAATATGAACCCTCAATAAATGTTACTATTCCAAAGTACTCCATGGCCACATAGCCCTGCTTGCAGAGACTGCAGACTGCACTGGACAATTTATGACAATGGAGCCAAAAAGCATCAGCTTGCTTCCTCTGAATGTGGATACACCAACTACAGTAGTACAACTGTATCTTGCCTGAAATAATTAAAACATTTTTTGAGAGAATTACTGCAAAAAATCTACTACCGGGCTGTATTATAAATTCGCAAAATGCCCATTCTCAAAAGGCTGTAATATTTAATTGCAGAATTAAAAAAAAAACAGAACAGTTGAATGATCTTATTTTTAAAAAAGTCACAACTACAGTTTCTGTACTAAGAAAGTTGCATTACCAATGTTTAATGAGAAAAGAATTTGAAAACCTAATATACCATACGTAAGATTTCCAGAACTAACATCAGGAACTTAGAGAATGGTAAACATAACTGTAAAGAGAAGTTACACTCTGGACACTGTTAATGGCAGAATTGATCCCTTAGCTTGTATACGTTATCATTTATGTGTGATTAAAAATGTACTAATGACATTCTTCTTCTATCATCATCATTTAAACAAGGAAACAGGTAAAGTGAAGATGACTTCAATTAATTTTGCTACCACTTAATCCAAAACTCACTAAAGTCAATAACTGTCTTGATTTTACTGAGTTTTGGATCAGGTTCTAATCCAATACCTTTGTTTTAGCATAAAGGATCTTTCTTAGTTTTGTTGTTGTACATGTGAAAATATACCCAGACTAAATAAATAAAAAATCATCATATTTTAAAATGTATCACAATCTTCTAGTATTCCTCAAATAGCTACTATCACCTTACTTTCCTGGGAACAAGCTACATCTGTTTTGTAACCACCAATTTCAATCACCCTCAGCTCTGGTTCTCTTAGGAAATGATCCTTAACAGTTTCAGGTTTTTGTTCATATCTTCATATTAGTGTTACTCCATGGATAAATGGAGCTGAGATTAATCTCCAGAAATGTGGAGAGAGAACTCAGGATAGAGTTTATACTCAGCTCTCGAGCTGGGGCTCTATTTCATTTAAACTGAATGGATATTTTGAATATAGAAAGAAAGGGACAACCTTGACTTTAACTTATACAACACAGTGGAGAGGAGATTAGTATAGTAATATTTTTGAAGCAACATATATTATGTAATTAACCTAAAATTATATTAAATTAATATTAGTATATGAATAGAGCACTTAGAAACCAAAAACAGTGTAGCTTAGTGGGTGCATAAATTTAACTCCCTGGATCTCAGTACTGCTTAGCCAGATTTGCACAGATCCAACAGAACAGATTTTGGTCCACGAAGTCTATGTGCACTGGATAATCAGAATTTTTGTGTGACAAGAACTGAGGAAACAGGATACTGACTATTGAAGAAGGGGAGAGCAACAGCGAAGAGGGAGAAGGGAACTGAACTGATGTACTATTTTCTCAGAGTTGCCTTGCTTTTTGACTTTAAGTATTACTTTAACTTTTCCTATATATGTGTTTCTTTTTAAATATTTTTATAAAAGTAGTGAGAAAGAGCCAAGAAAGTGAGGAAACAGGTCAAAATTATTCCAGGATAGAGAGGTATTCAAATCTAGGGCTTAGTTTAGGTCAATTGTAGACTTTACAAATATTAACCATGAAGTCTGAATCCAGATAATTTCCATCCAGTTCTTGGGTTTAATTCAAACCTGTAGCTAATACATATGGGCTAGACTGTGATACCCTTTCTCATGCTGACTAGTGCCTTACTCCCCAAGAGGAGTGAGCTAGTGCGTTACTCCACTAAGAAGTCTCATTGTCTTGAATGGGACTACTCAGAGTGTAAAGGACTATTTAATGTGAATATAAGTGTCACAATATATTGAAATTCCATATTAAAAAGTTCCAAAGTTGTTTTTGCTGAGAATCCAGTTTTACAGTAATATAGAGCAGCATGGTAGTTACTTCACAAATAGTTAAAACCACAAAGGTTTGGAAAATATGAAAATAAATGATAGTTTATTCTATTTAATATACTTTTACCTGTGTGTTACCCATTCTTGGAACCAGCTAAGAAATAACCATAAACAAAGGTTGAACTAGAGCAGCACTGAGGTTTGATTTATTGGCATCCCTTACTTGTGCAATTATAATCACACACACAACCCATTTGCTGGCAGGCTGCAGGCCTGGATGTTGGTTTTGATTTTGCAGGTGGCTGTGGCTGGCCAGGCAACAACTGCCTGCAGATCAGCCACGAGGCAACGAGAATTCTCGAAGTCCCTTCAGATCTGTGGGAGGGCTCTACTGCTTCCATTCCAGTCCCAAGTTTAGCGAGCTGTTACATTTCCTTGTTGGTACCCTACCTGGCCACCTGTCTCAAAATGTATACCTTCACTAAGATAATCCCATGGCTCCATAAAAGCAATATTTGCTTCTTTGTTTTGCCATTGGCTGTCACTCACACTCTCTCACTCATTCCTTACATGAATTGATTATATATTTATAAGCATGAATACAATTGGTAATATAGAGCAATGCAGCTTTAAGCAATCACCTAACATCATGGGGAGCTCCTGCTGCTTGTGGCTTTGTAACAGCATAACAGAAAACTGTGCAGACTGCACTCAAAAGAGAAACTGTGCAGATTGCATTTGAAAGAGCAAATATGGGGAGGGGGAAGAGGGGTCTGCGTCCAGCTACCCTGTGTTGTGCCGATCAGACTAGATAATTATAATTGTTCCTTATGCCCTTAAAAATCTATTAATATATTTAGCAAGTTCATTTAAATAAACATATATATTACAATGTAGTCATCATGAAAAAAAATTGCTTTTGACTGTATCATTTGTACTGAAATCCCTCCTCGCTCCCATATGTAAAAAAAGCCTAGGGTTCAGAGCACAGGACTCAGAGAGGGAACCATAAAACTGAATTACAGTAGCTTTCTTTGTGAATAAAAGTGTTCAGTCTATTATCTCCTAACCTTCCAGGACTAGGGAGAGATGATGTGTGATCCATTGAAAAACTGGGAATTTCATCATTTTTAATGTCATTAAGCTCTAATTTTCAGCCCTTTGAGTTTACAGGATGAGATAGTTTGAAGTTATGAGGCCTCATTCTCACTTACTCTAAGGTTGCTTAACAGTGTAAAGGAGCCTTAAATTGGGGGTTAATGTAATTTGCACTGCTGTCAACAGGTCCTTGATATCTTTATCTGTATAGATAAATTGTCACTTGTCTAGAAATGAATCTTACCTGTCCTAGGACTAGGGCCAGGTAATTTGGATTTCCACATGTGGTGATTTTTTGCCAGACTGACTTTTTAAAAAATGGTGCTTGTTTGAGGCTGCTTAGGCGTTTGAGATGTGAGAACGAGTTCCAGGATCAATGAGCAGAGAGCAGGTGAGACTATCCATAATGACAGTACATAGTTCAATTTAATACACGATTCTGCAATTTATCACGTGATTCTCCCCAGCATATAATACATATATGTAGAGGGGCTATCCATTTGATAAGGTACGGAGAAATGTGATAAACTGCATTTATCAAGCACACTATGTCCAAAAATCTATATTTTAATCTTTGAGCAGGTTCAGGCAGCAGGTTTTTTTGTTTGTTTGTTTGTTTGTTTTTATTTTTAAAGCAACTTGGTATGGAAATGTTTCCAGGTTTCTCCTAAAATGTAGAATTTCCTTTGAAAATCACATTTATCCAAGATTCAGAACAGAAATATTCAGTCCTTGTTTAACCAGTAGCTCGTTTAAGCTACACTATCTTGGATCCTACTCAGCTAGAAATGGTAATGGCTAAATTTTCAAAAAAAGACTAAAAAAAGCATCTATGTTCACTTAGAGATTCCTTAGAAGGGGACTGATTTACAGAATGTGAAAATATGACTCCTTTAACACTTCTCAAATACCCAAAAATGGACACACTCAAAATTTTGAGTCTCTTCTGAAAATTTAGACTTGGAGCATTTTACCATGAGAAAGGTAAGTGTCTTTGCCACTTATGAATTATCCACCCATTCTAAACTCATGTAAATTAAATCTTTAAATAACACCATACCACCATGTATTCTATATGAGTAAGATTTGTGAGGTGGGGAGAGGGGGAACACTCAGTATTTCTTAACTCTGTTCCCACTGAAGTTAACCGGAGTTTTATAACTGACTTCAGTTTATTGATCTGATGTAATTATGTGGCTATCTTTACTGTAGTATCATAGACCTGGAAGCACAAAAGGAGTTAAGTTCTTAAGTCCTAGTTTTAGGCTCCCAGCAAACCCTGTCGGTACTTAAGTTTTCACAGTAAGAATTTCTTAACTGCCTCAGGCATGCATACTTCTGCCTTCCTCTAGGTATCCAGACACTTATCTTCCGTGTAAGCCTCAGAGTGGTTTGTGAACCAGCGGAAGATAAGCATTCATCTGTCTAAATCACATGTAGGGCCCAATCCATTGGGCATGCTTAGAGGGCATCTACTGGATTGGACCCCTCAGGTAAGTTCACACAAGTCAAGGTGGGAAGTAGGGTGGGGGGAGGAGTACTTCCCACAAAAATTTTAACCCAGTGGTTAGGATACTCATTTGAGTTGTAGGAAACAAAGCCCCACCACCACCTGAGATGGAGAATGGATCTGAACAGGTACGAGCTGCCTTTCAGGTGAGTGCTCTAACCATTGAGATATGGGATGTTGCACTCTATTTATTTATCCAGAGTTCAACAGCTTGAACAGAAGAGATTGAGGGTGTTTTACATCAGAATTTCCAATAGCCTAATGTTAGAGCACTCTCCAAAACAATGGCTAATCCTTGTTCACATCCTCTCTCCTGCTCAGATGAAGGGAGAGGTGATTTCTGCATACCAGATAAGTTCCCTAACCACTTGGCTAAAAGTCCTCTCCACTTTTCCCCTCCCAGCTTCTTGCAAAAAACAGAATAGGTGCCTAACTCCAAAGAGTTAGTATTACAATGCCTAACTTCTTTTGTATGTTCAGCCCAAATTCCTGAATATCTCATACTTTTTAATATTATTATCCTCACAATACATCTGTAAGTTAAGCTACATCAATGATCATAAACTCTCCATTGTTTTGGAGAGTGCTCTAACATTGCGCATGTTCACAGAATGCTCCTTCAGTCAATGGAGAACATCCATAGTTGGTGCTCTAGCATGAACAGAGAGAGCAGTGCACTGTGGGTAGCTATCCCACTGTGCAAATCAATCCCTTCTGCTGCAAGGAGTTCTGGGAATGGATTGCAGTGCATCTTGGAGGCCTGACTAACCTAATTGCCTTCTCTGACGAGATAACTAGCTCTGTGGATGAGGGGAAAGCAGTGGACATGTTATTCCTTGACTTTAGCAAAGCTTTTGATATGGTCTCCCATAGTATTCTTGCCAGCAAGTTAAAGAAGTATGGGCTGGATGAATGGACTATAAGGTGGATAGAAAGCATGCTAGATCATCGAGCTCAAAAGGTAGTGATCAATGGCTCCATGTCTAGTTGGCAGCTGGTATCAAGCGGAGTGCCTCAAGGGTTGGTCCTGGGGCGAGTTTTGTTCAATATCTTTATGAATGATCTAGAGCAGTTTTTCCCAAACTTGGGAGCTACTTGTGTAGGGAAAGCCCCTGGCAGGCTAAGGCAGTTTGTTTACCTGTCCCGTCTGCAGCTCTGGCCGATCACAGAAAGTGGCGGCCAGTACATCCCTCAGCCCATGCTGCTTCCAGAAGCTCCCATTGGCCTGGAGCAGTGAACCATGGCCAGTGGGAGTCGCGATCGGCCTGACCTGTGGACGCGGCAGGTAAACAAACTGCCCCGGCCCACCAGTGGCTTTCCCTACACAAGTGGCGTCCCAAGTTTGGGAAACACTGATCTAGAAGATGGTGTGGACTGCACCCTCTGCAAGTTTTTTTCTTTTTAAGGCCTGGCTTGACAAAACCCTGGCTGAGATGATTTAGTTGGGGATTGCTCCTGCTTTGAGCAGGGGGTTGGACTAGATGACCTCCTGAGGTCCCTTCCAACCCTGATAGTCTATGATTCTATGATCACCATCATATGATGCAGTTTTCTCTATCCCATAATTCAAAGGGCTTCCGACTACATTTCACACCATTTTTCAACTGCCTCTGTAAAATTTGTGCCCACCATCTCTGCCTGAAAGCATGGATCCCCCAAACTGTATCTATCTATTTGCATGAACTATTTCCTGCTTTAAGGAACTGATTTCAGGTTTTAAATTATTAAAACCAGAGGATTATAAATTGTTCTTCAATGAGACACATTATACATTTTTTCTTGTCTTTTAATTTGTTTCCTTAGTTCAGTTTAATTTGTTCCACATGCAGGAAGGGGTCAATATTGAGAGTTTTTTAAAAAGACTTTCTAATTGCTTTCCTGATCATTCTACAAAACATTGTGGTTTTGTTTGTTTGTTTGTTTTTTGTAATGTAGCTGCTTTCTAACCAATCAATAATTGGCACAATCTAATACTGATTGGCTTAATTTTGCCAGAGCACTTTTATATTTACAGTTATGACCCAGTCAAGCATTGTTCCAATGAGGATCTTTTTATACTTTGAGTAGAATGCAATCACTTATGATGTACAAATAGTGCAATGATAAATGTTTCCCTCCTATCTATCACTTATAAGATTATGGAGAGTTCATTTGAAGATGTTAATGCATATTCATAGATTTTTATATTGCCTCAGATGCAGTGAGTTGGATTTAGCATTCCATTAGTTATTTACAAAGACCATTATCCATCCATAAACATATTTAAAGTCTCTCTCAGCAATAGGGAAGTTAGAGTGGTTCAGGACTGTATTTTTTTTTTCAATGACATTAAAAGGGACATATTGCTTCAGTATAGAATAGAACTGTGTCACAAAAATATTAATAAAGTCAGTCCCTGGAAAAATCATAGAGCAGGTCCTCAAGGAATCAATTCTGATGCACTTAGAGGAGAGGAAAGTGATCAGGAACAGTCACCAAGGGCAAGTCATGACTGATTAACCTAATTGCCTTCTCTGATGAAATAACTGGCTCTGTGGATGAAGGGAAAGCAGTGGACGTGTTATTCCTTGACTTTAGTAAAGTTTTTGATATGGTCTCCCACAGTATTCTTGCCAGCAAGTTAAAGAAGTATGGGCTGGATGAATGTACAATAAGATGGATAGAAAACTGGCTAGATCATTAGGCTCAAAGCATAGTGATCAAGGGTTCCATGTCTAGTTGGCAGATGGTATCAAGTGGTTTCAGAGTAGTAGCCGTGTTAGTCTGTACAAGCAAAAAAATAGGAGTACTTGTGGAACCTTAGAGACTAACACATTTATTGTAGCATAGGCTTTCATGGGCAACAGCTCACTTCATCAGATGCATGCAGTGGAAAATACAGCAGGAAGATATATATAGATATATATACACAGGGAACATGAAACAGTGGTTGTTACCATACACATTATAAGGAGAGTGATCAGTTAAGGTGAGCTGATGTCAGCAGGAGAGAAAAATAACTGTTTGTAGTGGTAATGAAAATGGCCCATTTCCAGCACTTGACAAGGAGATATAAGGAACTGTATGTGTGGGAAAGATAAGCATGGGAAAATAGTTTTACTTTGTGTAATGGCCCATCCACTCCCAGTATTTATTCAAACCTAATTTAATGGTGTCCAATTTGCAAATTAATTCCAATTCAGAAGTCTCTCGTTGGAGTCTGTTTTTGAAGTTTTTTTGTTGTAATATTGTGACTTTTAGGTCTGTAATAAAGTGGTCAGGGAGGTGGAAGTGTTCTCCAACTGGTTTTTGAATGTTATAATTCTTGACATCTGATTTGTATCCATTTATTCTTTTACATACAGACTGTCCGGTTTGGCCAATATACATGGCAGAGGGGCATTGCTGTACATGGTGGCATATATCACATTGGCAGATGAGCAGGTGGAACGAGCCTCTGATAGTGTGGCTGATGTGATTAGGTCCTATGATGTTATCTCCTGAATAGATATGTGGACAGAGTTGGCAATGGGCTTTGTTGTAAGGATAGATTCCTGGGTTAGTGTTTTTGTTGTGTGGTGCTCTTTCACAAATACAAGTTAACCTAGCATTTAGGTCACAGGAGTGATGGCACCTGTACCAAGGTTTAGATCAGATATGTATAGGGTATTATGCTAAAATGTACACCAAGGGAACAGTTAACTTGAAGAGTATTTGGTTCAGGTTTGGGGGCTGTTTGTAAGTAAGGACTGGCCTGTCTTCCAAGATCTGTGAGAGTGATGGATCGTCATTCAGGATAGGTTGTAGATCCTTGATGATGCACTAGAGAGGTTTTAGTTGGGGGCTGTAGGTGATGGCTAGTGGCGTTCTGTTACTTTCTTTGTTGGGCCTGTCCTGTAGTAGGTGACTTCTGGGTACTCTTCTGGCTCTGTCAATCTGTTTCTTCAGTTCAGCAGGTGGATATCATAGTTGTATCAAGTGGGGTCCCCCAAGGGTTGGTTCTGGGGCCGGTTTTGTTCAATATCTTCATTAATTATCTAGAGGTGGCGTGGATTGCACCCTCTGCAAGTTGCAGATGACATGAAACTGGGAGGAGTGATACATACACTAGTGGGTAGGGATAGGATACAGAGAGACCTAGACAAATTAGAGGACTGGGCCAAAAGAAAATCTGATGAGGTTCAACAAGGACAAGTGAAGAGTCCTGCACTTAGGACGGAAGACTCCTATGCACTGCTACAGATTAGGGACTGAATGGCTAAGCAGCAGTTCTGCAGTAAAACACCTAGGGGTTACAGTGGATGAGAAGCTGGATATAAGTCGATAGCTTGCCCTTGTGGCCAAGAAAGCTAACAACATTTTGGCCTGTATAAGTAATGGCATTGCCAGCAGATCAAGGGACGTGATCATTCCCCTCTATCTGACATTGGTGAGGCCTCATCTGGAGTACTGTGTCCCGTTTTGGGCCCCACACTACAAAAAGGATGTGGAGAAATTGGAAAGAGTCCAGCAGAGGGCAACAAAAATGATTAGGGGGCTGGAGCACATGATTTATGAGGAGAGACTGAGGGAACTGGCATTGCTTAGTCTGCAGAAGAGAAGAATGAGGGGGAATTGATAGCTGCTTTTAACTATCTGAAAGGGGGTTCCAAAGAGGATAGATCTAGACTGTTCTCAGTGGTACCAGATGACAGAACAAGCAGTAATGGTCTCAAGTTGCAGTGGAGGAGGTTTAGGTTGGATATTATGAACAAGTTTTTCACTAGGAGGGTGGTGAAGCACTGGAATGGGTTACCTAGGGAGGTGGTGGAATCTCCTTCCTTAGAGGTTTTTAAAATCAGGCTTGCAAAGCCCTGGCTAGCATTATTTAGTTGGGGATTGGTCCTGTTTTGATCAGAGGGTTGGACTAGTTGAGCTCCTGAGGTACCTTCCAACCCTGATAGTCTATGATTCTATGATTCTCTAAAGGACATGGAAAATCAGTGCCACATAGTCTCGGCTGATACAGATTTACACCTGTTTTCTTAATGGTGGAGTGTAATCATGTAGCTGGACTATGACAAGTAACTTCTCTAGCTTTTGCATGGGAATTGTCAGTTGTTCTCCCTTATGAACATACATTTCCCAGTAGAATACACTCTTTGGAGTTGGATTGGTTCTTGTTTTAAGGTATTCTGTTTTACCCCTCCTTTAAACAGGCAGGGCTGTCTCCAGGTTTGTTTGAGCTTTTGCTGCCACAAGCAAAAAAAATAAATAAAAAAAGCCGGAGTGCTGCTGCCAAAGCAAAAAAAAAAAAAAAGTGGAGTGCCGCCCCTTGAAAATGGCCTTCCCAAGCACATGCTTGGAACGCTGGTATCTAGAGCCAGAGCTCCACCAGCCTTCTCACCTCCTTGCTGGGAATTACATTCTATACAGTCTGAAGCAATATTTCTCTCCTTCAAACAGAGATTTTCCCTCATCCCTGTCTCTGGACTTGGAGTTGTAGCTCAGACTTCCAGCTCTTTTCCCAGAGTTAGGGTGGAATCTCAGGCCACTTTTCCTTGAGTTAGTCCTACCCTACCTTCCAGGAGCTGGTTTAAGTTTAAGACAGCTGCAAGTCTTTTGCCAGGTCCCTTCAGCTGAACACCGTCTCCAGTTAGCCTTCCTCCCTGGAGGGTTCAGCAGACCAGCTTTCTCCACCAGTGTCTGCCCTCCTGTGAGGGAAAAGGCAGCTTTGATGCTGTTTCCCTTCTCCCAACACTTTTTGAATTGGTTGGGTGAGAAAAGAACCTTGTCCTGCCCTTTCAGCAAAGTGCCTGGTCCCTAGCTCTTGAAGTTATAATACCAGGATTCCCTCTCCAAGCATTACCCACTGCTAAGGCTGTTTTCCTCCTCTCCCTATTATAGATATCTCTATATCTTCCTATTAGATTTTTCAAACCTAAATTTGCCATGCTAGGTGGTGGAGTGGGCTGACCGCTAGACCCTTAATTGCAGACTACTGCCCTTAATTGCAGACTACTATCTCACAGACTATGTAAAAAAAATATGTGGAGTCCATAGCAACATTTACAGTTAATAGTACACAAAGTTTTTTCATTCTAATGAGCCATTCTTAAATGCTATAATTCTGTTAATATTTTGCCTTTCAGGCTCAAATTCCCCATGTTCATTCACAGCTCAGGAGAAGGTTTTAGTTGTTGGGTTTTTGCTTTTAGTTTGAGCAATAGGGTTAAGCTGTTTTCAGGAACAAAGACAAACAGAATACACTTTGTCCATTATTTTAACAATGACAATCATTTCTTTTTTGAACAGTTCTGGAAGCTCAGCTATTTTGGGACAGAAATTTGACATTAGGCAAAATTCTAGTCTCTTGGTTGTGGATGTGCTCTTCAGTGGTAGTACTGTAAAGGTTTTTAAGAGAGAATGTTACTCGTGTACACAAAATTTTGTAATGCAATCTACTGACTGCTGACAATGTTCTATTTGTTCCATGCCTGTTTGCATAGCTCAGAGGATATATATATATATATATAGTCAGACCTGTTCCTTCTCTATCATGAGTGAAGTTCCAAAGGGAAGGTGGGTTGACACTACTATACAACTCTGAGCATCTTTGAAATACCCTTTCCCATTATAGCCACTCAACCAAAAATGTCCATCTCAACCCACACTGACTTCCCTCATCCCAGTCCTTGATTGTTCTGCACATCTTCTCATTATTCCCAGTTCCTCAGTGGCTTTGCATCTTTCGGTCCCATCCCTCCTTATGCCAATTTGTCTGCCTTCTTGTGCTGGTTGTTGCTTTTGCTGGCAAAAGAGTCATCTACAAAAAGAGACCTACATCTACAAAAGATTCCTATATCTGCTACTTCCCTGAGTGGCTGATATCCAACATGTTCCTGTGTTTGGCAGCTCCAGCAGAGAAATTGAGGATGTGGCACCAAGTAGAGAAATGAATGGGCAAGCAGCTTTAAAGGAATCTACTTTCTCCACTCCTTAGTAGCAAAAAGATTTTTCTTGAATGAGGGAAGTAATTTTGGAAGCTTTCCTTGCCCCAGCTCTTTCTCTGTTCTCCTCTATGCTGCTTTTCCTCTGCCCCGTCTAAAAAAATCAATTCGAAACAGAGGAAAGAGACAGCTTGGGAGCCTCCTTCTGTTCCCTTCAGGAGCAGAGATTCTTGCAGGGCTTTCCGGATGTGCAAGCCTCAGATGCTGTTGGGGCTGCTGAGTTGTGATTTATATCCATGTATATTACATATTGCCTCACAATGGAAGAAAAAATATCTCTTGTCATCAAAGTGATAAATTTACACTGCCCTGTTCACCTCTTGTTTTTTTTACCCATCAAATATAATTGTTCTACTTAATTAAGTGCATTGAAGCATAGTCTACACTAATCATATAATTAATCAATAGGAACAACTGAGACACATCCACCCCAGAATGCCTAACAGCTTGGTGGTTAGGGCACTCACACCAAGTATGAGTCCTGAGTTCAAGTTCCTACTCCAAATCAGTCAGAACAAGGATCTGAAAGCAAGTCTCTTGCCTCTTAGGTCAGTGCCCTAACCACTGGGCTCTAGGGGACACACACCAACCAGATCCCAAATTCCTGATCTGATTACTACCTAGGGCACCAAGCAGCTTGGTGGAATCAGGAGATACGTGGTTTTGCCCAGCAACAGAAATATAAGTCTTAGAGAATATAGAGAATATAGAGCAGGGATCAGCAACTTTTTGGCACGTGGCTTGCCAGGGTAAGCCTCGTGGGCTGGGCCGCTTTGTTTACCCGCCGTGTCTGCAGGTTCGGCCGATTGTAGCTCCCATTGGTTGCAGTTCGCCACTCCAGGCCAATGGGGGAACCGGTGTGGCCAAGGGATGTGCTGACTGCAGCTTCTCGCAGCCCCTATTGGCCTAGAGCTGAGAACCACGGCCAGTGGGAGCTGCAATTGGCCAAACCCACGGATGCAGCAGGTAAACAAACTGGCCCAGCGCACCAGGGGCTTACCCTGCTGGGCAGTATGCCAAAGGTTGTTGATCCCTGATATAGAGCTTAGAGAAATCAGGTACTTTTAGGGTTAGACAGCCACTAAGTGGGAGTTTTAAGGATCTCAGTGGAGTCAAACTGTTTGGTTCAGGCATCTAAAGTAAAAGTTTGGTATCTAAGTCCCTTTGTGGGTCTAGTCCATTGTGACTAAAGGTAGAATCTGGCCTAAAGTGCTTTACAATAAATAAAAATATAAATAAAACATTTAGTATTTTCTCTTTGTTTCTGGTTAACTAATTCCTTTTCTGTGTTTAGGGTTAAATGAACATATTTATATACAGAACTGCAACTAGGATAATACCTAAATATAATAAAGCAGATTTGCATAATGTTATTAATTTGGGGGACCTTGATTCACTGGGAAATGTCTAGGTGTAGAAGCCTTCGGACCAATGAAATCACCATGTGATATGGTAGCATAGTATTCAGACTCTTGGAGGGAATTAGAGTTGCAAAAGACAATACGTTTTAATCGTAGAGAAGAGCTGAAAGTGCATGTTTTACTGTAGGTGCTGTGTAAAGAAAAATATTTTTTTCAAGTGAAGTGGGTGTGTCACAGTGGATGGGAAAGCTGAAGGACAAAATGTACTTGTAAATTCTGCTAGCTGCAAAACCTTTGAGTGAGATGAATGGTTTAAGCATCAATCACAGTCATGGCTTGGGAGAAGAGATCTTGGGAAAAGAACACGAATATTTGTGTTTGTATGGAGGAACACATACAGGGTAGTGGTGTAAAAATATGGCAAATGAGGATTTCCATTTAATCATTTTTGTGTGGTTTTGGTTTTGTTAAATTGTATTTGTTTAACTCTTTCCAATGATATCCAGCAAGCTTAATACTAAAAAGCCAAGTATTTTAGGATATAATTACTTCATTGTAGTTGACGCTGGCAAATTTTTTTAATACTACCTTGAAGTTTGTGGGTCTTACTCGATTATACCGATGTACTTGTAGAACTAAATCCTGCTGCCACTGAAATCAGTGACAAAATTCCCATTAAATTTAATGGCAGCAGAATTAGGCTATGAGGTATTTTGTGATCATGGAATTAAAGGCATTTTAGAAAGGACAGGCTCTCAGTTATTAATTCACCAAGTCTGAAAGCTAAATGTTATTATCTCCATTCTACAGATTTAGGATTTGAGACATAAAGATGTTATTGTCTATTATGGCTTCCTCTTTCCACTGTCACTCTCCAAAATAGTTTTGTTTATGATCCTAAACAATTTAACCTCTCTCAGAGTCATATATCTTCTACTATTAATGAAGTTCATAGTGCCGTCCCATGTCCTATGAATGTTCTGTCGCCTGCACTCATAAAACTCTTCCTAATTATTGAAACAAGTAAGAGACTATCTAGTTAATAACAGCTATTCCTTTTCTTTGCCTTATCTTAGTGAACAAAAGCAGAACTTACTAATGCATTTCAGATAGTCTTAAAAGCATCAACTGCTATTATTAGCTTAGGCACATTGTATAAAATAATGTTAATGTTAGAGTAGCTGTTCTGAAGAGTGTATGAATGCTCTTCTTATTTTTTCTATGCAATTTGGGTCTAATGTGAGGAGTTTTTTGTTTTGTTTGTTCTTGTTGCAGTTTTTGACATTGTAGTGGGAAAGAAGTTGATTGGGAATAAAAGTTCTTTCTATTAGGTGTTTAATAGTACAGCAAAGAAGAGGGAATATAACAGAAAATACTAAAACAACATGTCAGCTTATGGGTTAATAACTAGAGATCAGTGAATAACTGTTTTTTTTCAATTTGGTGACTGAACCAAAAAATATGAAAAAAAATCATTTAGGGTCAAACAAAATTTCATTTGTCTAAAATCAATTTTTTGTTTGTTTGGTTTAATTTGTTTCATTTATTTCTGAGTGTTTTTCTTTACTTGTTTGTTTTAAATAAATCTAGCTACAAAACAAAAAAGTCAGTTTTGAAAAATTAAAATATATTTTAACTTTAAAAAAATCTTCTCCTCTCCATCACACAAGAGCTATTTTTCAAAAGTGATTTGAACTCACCAATAGTTTTTGGTACTCCTAAACTACATTTTTTACAAATTAATATTCCAGCAAAAAATTTGTCTGGCTCTAGTCATAATTACTAGGGCATGAAAGAACCAATTTTTGATCACCCTCCTCATTTTATTACACACAGTTGAAAGACTAATTATATTCCAGAAGACTAGAAGAAAGTTAATGTGCCGATTTCTAAAAAGAGTAAATGGGATGACCTGAATAATTACAGGTCTTTCAGTCTGGTATTGATCCCGGGCAAGATAATGTATCAGCTGATATGAATTCAATTAATAAAGAGTTAAAGAAGGGCAATATAATTAATGGCAATCAACACAGGTTTCGTGCAAATAGATCTCATCAAATGAATTCAATATTTTTTGAATTGAGATTACAAGTGTGATTGATAGAGGTAATAGCATTGCTACTTAGACTTCTGTAAGGTACTTGGGTTGGTACCACATGACATTTTGATTAAAAAAACTTAGACAAATTAAATGGATTAAAAGGTGGCTTATTGATAGGTCTCAAAATGTATTTGAAAGTGTGGAATCATAGAATCGGAATGTTTCTAATGTGTTCAGTAAGTTTTGATTCTTAGGCTTAGGCTACTTAACGTTTTTATTAATGGCCTGGAAGCACACATAAAACTATAACTGATGAAGTTTGTAGGTGACATGAAAATTGGGAGAGTGGTACATAATGAAGAATACAGATCACTGATACAGAGCAATCTGCGACACTTGGTAAGCTAGGCACAAGCAAACAATATGTGTTTTAATATGGCTACATGTAAATGTATACATCTAAAAACAAAGAATGAAGGGCATTGGGAGAGTTTAGGGCAGCTGCATCTGTATTTCCCCTCATGGGTACAACTGTGAAACTAGTCTCAGGCTTCCAGCTCCACTTGCCTCTCTTGGGTGGAGATCCACACATCTCTCCTTTCTAACAGGGTATCTCCAGGCTGCACAGTTCTGTGCCTTCACGGAGAATTTCCTAGCACAGGCAGGCTGTCCAAGGACACCTGCTTGCTTTCTCTTTACAGATGGTTAATAGCTGCAATTGCCCCAGGTATTATAAGTTACCCATAGTTCTTTCTAAGCAAGCCTACTTTGTTCTTAAAGTACAAAGCATTAAAGAGAAAACATTAAAAACAATAAAAGAACCTACTGGAGCAGCGAACTGCTGCCAGTGTGAGCTGCAATCAGCCAAACCTGCTGATGCAGCAGGTAAATAAACTGGCCCAGCCCGCCAGGGTGCTTACCCTGGCGAGCCACATGCCAGAGGCTGCCAACCCCTGCTCTAGGTGCTTACAAATTGATTGTTTGACAATTTGTTCCAGGATCTTTCCAGACATTGAAGTTAGGCTAACTGGCCTATAATTCACCTGGTCCTATTTTGTTCTCCTTTATAAAGATAGGTACTATGTTTACTCCCTCCAATCTTCACCCATTCTCCATGAATTTGCAAAGATAATTGTTAATGGTTCTGAGATTGCTTCAACTAGTTCCTTAAGTACCGATTTCATCAGGCCCTGCCATCTTGAATACATCTAACTTATCTAAATATTCTTTAACATGTTATTTCCCTATTCTGTCTTTTGTGCCTTCAGTCTTTTCAATATTGCATGAGTTAAGTTAAGCATTTGGTCACAATTAATATTTTTAGTGAAGTCAAGCAAAACAGGGATTTAACACCTCAGACTTTTTGCATCAGTTATTATATCTCCTTCCTTGCTAAGTAATGGACCTACACTTTCCTGTGTCCTTTTCTTGCTCCTAATGTATTCAAAGAATCTCATCTTATTGCCTTTTATGTTCCTTACTAGATATAATTCATTTGTTTTCTAACCTTGTTGATTTTATCATTACATACTTTCACCAGTGTTTTGTACTCATCTTTTGCAATTTGCCCATGTTTCCGCTTTTTGTAGGATTCCTTTTTGAATTTCAGATGATCAAAAGAATGAAAGAGATTGAGAGAGTTAATTCCTTTTTAAGTACTTGAAAGTCATTCAATATTATATAAGAACTTAGGTGGCTGAGATAATATCTTTTATTGGACCAACTTATGTTGATGGAAAAGATTATAGTAGTAGTAGTAGTACCTCACCCACCTTGGCTCTCTCATATCCTGGGACAACATGACTACAACAACACTACAAAGAACATATAAGAACCTAGATCGATCAATCAATAGAGTGATCTCTTTTGAGGAAAGATTTAAATGCCTGTGAAAGGGCATTCCTGCACGGGGTGCTCTCCTGTGGCTGCCTGGGGCACTACACACACACTTACCTCAGTTTTACCTTTATACCCAGGCAAAGGAATACCATGTCTCAGCAGCAGATTTATATAAACTGTCATAATCCACAGATACCTCATAGTATAAACAGTTACACTCAAATCCTCCAAAGAAAGCAAGGTTACAACACAACAGCTCTTCAATTTCATTCAATGGTCATCATTTCCAGGTGACTCACCTGCAACTCACCAACTGCTTTATATAAGAACATAATAATGACCATACTGGATCAGATCAAAAGTCCATCCAGCCTAGTATTTTGTCTGCTGACAGTGGCCAATGCCAGGTGCCCCAGAAGGAGTGAAACTAACAGGTAATGCTCAAGTGATCTCTCTCTTGCCATCCATCTCCGCCCTCTGACAAACAGAGTCTAGGGACATCATTCCTTACCCATCCTGACTAATAGTCATTAATGGACTTAACCTCCACGAATGTATCTAGTTCTCTTTTAAAGCCTTTTATATTCCTAGCCTTCACAACCTCCTCAGGCAAGGAGTTCAGCAGGTTGACTGTGCGCTGTGTGGAAGAAGAATTTCCTTTTATTTGTTTTAAACCTGCTGCCCATTAATTTCATTTGGTGGCCCCTAGTTCTTTTATTATGGGGAAAAGTAAATAACTTTTCCTAATTCACTTTCTTCACACCACTCATGATTTTATATACCTCTATCATATCCCTGTCCCAGTTCCCTTAGCCCCTCTTCCAGGGCCTCATTCTCCAGGCCACCTGCGAGATAAAACCCCATTTCTCTACTTGGGGTCTTCTTCTACAGCCCCAAGTTAGGTTTCCCATCACTGGGTTCCCTGCAGTGTTTCACTCCTCCACACCTCCTTACCTGTGAGTCCTAACCAAGCTCGAGGCAACCTCCCTCTGAGACCAACCATTTGTTCATTAGCTCTTGCCCCCAACTTGGGTCTTCTGCCAATGGGCTCCCTGCAGCATTACACTCCACAGGTCTTCTTGCCTGCTAGTCCAAACCTGCTCCTTGGGACTTCCCTCCAGAGTCAATCAACTTACACTGACCACTCTGGTTTTCCCCCTCATTCCCAGGGGCGTCTTCACAAGCCATCCCACTACTTGGTTGTGTTCCCCAGCTATTACCCTCCCCACCTTGCACATAGCTTTCCACAGATCTTATCACTGGCAGCTCTGAGTTACTGCTTTCCTTCACATGTTCTGCAGCTCTTTCCCTCAAGCAATTAACTGCTGCAACTTCTGTCTCCCTCTTTTTCAAGCAGCTCTCACCTGCTCCTCCTGATTCTTTCAATTTCTTTTCCAGATTGCACTCCCCTGCCTCTTTCTGTCTGACTCCTTCTTAGCTTACATGCCTTCACTTAAACCCAAGTGGGAGACAGCTGATGAGTCACAGGTATACTGGACCCAACTCCCACTTAAAGGGGCCAGTCACTCTTTGACCACGCCTAACTCTTTTTGATTTCAGTTGGAGTTACGCACTTAAATACCTTTGAAGATTTTGGCCTTCCTGCCTAGATGTGCAGACATAACTTATCTTAGATGAGTGAATGTAATTCATCCCCCAAAGTAATTTTTTAAGCCTTAAGATTTTTTTTTTTTACTTAAACTACAGTATGTTCTGCTGTTATCGTCAAGGTCTCTTCTTTCCACAAAACTACAGTTATAATAAAAAGATAATAAGGAAGGAGCCAAAACTGCAACCTGGGAAAAAAGAGGAAGAGAATCTGTAGAAATCAGACAAGACCAACAGTGTTTAAAAGTTGTTACTGTATAAATGCTGAATTGGGTGAGCTAAGACTTAGTGTTTTTAGTTCAGTTCACAAATGAAACTGGATAAAACTGATTTTCAAGAGGTATCCTCTGGGATTTCTGGGAATTCAGAACTTCTGAAAATCATCCCAATTTTATTTAAGTCTCTAAATATTGTTTTAAGATCTCAACTTTAGACACTCAGGGTCTCCCTCTCCTTAAAGTTTAAAGCAGTATTAGAGCCAGTAGAAACAGTATCAGAGCACTCATTTATGGTACTAAGCTGTCTAAAGGACACCAATGGCGTTGTTGGTAATCACTCAGAAGTGGATTAGTGACTGTCAAAGCCTGCCAGGACCAAGAAAGTATGGTTTTGGCGCAGTGAGGCATTTGGCCATCTAAACAATGAGACAAACAAAGTTTCCTATTCCTACCATAGAAACTGGCAAGCCGTCTCCACATTACTTGTGAATATGCAGTAATCACCAAATTAAAACAAACAAACAAAAACCAGCCACCACCATTGGGTCCAAATTCATCTGACCAATCTTAGACCACTGAAAAGAAAACCTCATGGGCTGTGGCCAGTACATTCAGTTCTGCAGTGTTTGCCAGCATTCAAAGTGATTTAAATGTTCTATTTGATTTAGATGTGTTAAAATGCTGTAGTGTAAGAGGAAGGCAATAGGCTTGGCTTGCATGCTTTGAATCATGATTAGCAGCATATGTGTCTTCTCTAGTGTATCTCTTCAGGTAGATGATTTTAAACCATCCAGTAAATAACTCATTATTAGCCATTTTTACTCTTTCAGTTAAACCTGCATTATCATCAGACATAGCTGAAGCAATTCCTGCATGATTTTGCTCAGCAATAGTTGTCTGTGCCATTGTGTGTCTGTGCACCAGCACGTTTTAAAAATAGTAGTAAGTAAATTCGTACTCCAGCTTGGCTCTTAGGGGTCAGATGATTTCTTTAACAGCTTCATTTCTTCTTCAGTGTCCCAGCAGCTACAACCTTGAGTGTCTGAAATACTGAAAACTAATATAAAATGTTTTTCGTAGATATAAAAATAGCTTGAATATTCATTAATTTTAGGACAAATGATTTTAAGAAATAATTTCAACAAAATAATTAAAAAAATAAGTGAATGAAAGTACTTCCTCACAAAGATATTAACCTAATTATTTCCCATGCAAGAAACATGTTCTTTATTTATGGAAGTAAAAACTAATCTCCTCTCTCAGTTTTATAAATTGTAAACAAATGTGCTCATTAAATACATAGGCATATTTTATTTTTTACAGAACTTGCTGTACTGCATTTTAATAATTAAAATCATATTAAATATAAACTTGAAATGTGATCTGGGGAGTGAAAACTATTTTTTCCCACCCATCTGTGACCTATGTGGGTGTTAGTATTCACCACCTTTTCTCTATCATAGTAATTTCAGATATGAAATACTGTTTAACCACATATTTATCATTTCTGAGCACTTAAAATCATTGCACACAAGACTATTTTGTACATTTTCATGTTCATAGTGTCATCAATCTTTTCTATAGAATGGAGATGTATTCACTGTGTTTTTCATGTGTCTGTTTTTTAATCCAGTAGAATAAGTACTGGACTGTGATCCAAGAGAGGAGGGTTCTATTCCTAGATCTGTCTTTGGCCTTTTGCATGACCTTGGACAAGTTACTTAGTCTCCCTGTGCCTACATTTCTCTTTATAGAAAATGTGGATAAGGATATTAATATCCTTTTTAGAGTGCTTTGATATCTACAGATAAGAAGTGCTGCATTAATATACTCAACAGAGCAAACATTGTATTAAAAAGTAGAGTTGGGTGAAATTTTTCATTTAATTTTTTTGTTGGCAAAACATGCAAAGCTGTGAACAGTGAGACAATTTGCGAAGTCATGTCGTTTTCATCAGATTGTTTGTGTAACCAAAATAAAAGTCAGAAAATATCAAAACATTTCATTTTTACATTTTCAAAATGAAACATTTTGGTTTTTTTCTTCAAAATCACCTTTCAATTAGACATTTCCTTTAATTTTATTTAAAAAATGCATTTTTTAAAAAAAATGCTTACAATCAAAACAAAATATTTTGTTCAAAATTTTTTTCCATCTTTTAGATTTGCTAAAAAATTTGAACAAAAATTGGGTTTGATTCAACCCAAAACAAATTCTTTTCTCAGTATGTCAGAATTACCAATCAACAGAAAAATCCATTATTTGCACAGCTCTACTGGAAAGTAAATGAAAGAATGGTAGAGTTAATCTCTAATTGTTTTTGTTACATAGGTAATATAACATGCTAGGTCCCCTCCAGTGTTTAAAAAAAATCTTTTGAAACATAAAATAGTGAATAATTCCCAAATTAAAATAATTAATTAAATCAGTGCAAAGTTTTTCTAATACAAAGCATCCTTTCTACCTTTCGAAGTTAAAACCAGAACTCTAAATTTGATTCATTAACAAATAGCTAAGTGTGAAACAGTGGGTAAGCAAAAACTCCTGTGTTATTATCAGCCACACTGTCTTTAGAGCTGCAGGTAATAAAATCTACTTTTTTTTTTATCTCCCTACTTTATAATATTACAGTAACATATCTCAAAGGCTTTTTAGTAATAACTTGTGCCTAATTCACTGCTGTGAATTATATATATACATATATATATATATATATATAGTGTTTCAGTATAAGTCCATTGTAATAAAGAGATTAACAAAGTGATTAATAGAATTTATTGTTTTTAAAATTAGGTGGTTTAGTTAGTTAGTTTTAGTTTTAAAATAAAGACACAGGCCAAATCCTCTGCTGGGAATTACTTCAATAGAGCTGCTTCATTATACATCAGAGAATTTGGTCCACACCAGTATTTTCTTTTTACCAGTCATTTCCATTCATATTCAAGCACACCTCATTAGTGTTAGAACAATTATGGCACATTTCTGTATATTAGAGCTGGTTGGAAAATATCCATCAAAGCTATTTTTTGACAGAGTTTTGGGCTTTCTACAAAACTTTCTTTTGTGAAAATATCTGTTTTCCATGGAAAATGTGATTTTTGTCAAAAACCAAACTCCATAATTACAAAAAATTTGGTTTTCAAAAAAAGCAAAATGAATGAACAAATGAACATATATATATATATATATATATATATATATATATATATATAAAATTGATTCAGATATCATGCCATGGTGCCTCATAGGAGTTGTAGTTTGCTTCCTCTGTGTTTCCATTCTCTGTGGACTGGGGTCCTCAGTAAGACTTCATCTCCTGTGACGCACTGCTATGGCCATTATATGACCTTGATGTACCATCTTCCCTCACAGTGAGGAGAGACCATGATGCATCATGAAAGATATAGTGTGACCAGGGAATCCTTCTAAAGAGAAGAACTCATGAACCCAAACTACATATCTCATGAGGCACTGACATAGCATTTTAGAATTAATATATTTTGGTTTTTTTGCCAAAAATATTTTGGATTTTGATTTTTTGCAGAAACTTTTCATTGGAAGTGGAAGAGACGAGAACAACCAGCTCTACTATATATCAATTTTTAAGGCTATGTCATGTCCCTTTCTCATTAAACCAATCCCCTGCACAGACCTTTTCTGTTCACTTAAGAGCTGTGTTAAATACATTCTTCCACAAAAAAATTACTGCAGAATTTATGTTTAATGGTACACATGAGTTATCTGATATAACTGCTTTTTCTGCTGTTTTTAGTGATCTTTCAGCTGGTGATCAAATACCCTGTGTTCATAATTTGTAATATAATTTGATTCACAAAAATGCTACATAGTTCCTACCAGGTTTTTTTGTTTGTTTAAGAATATTTTTCTGCAAAGACAACATAAGGTATAGGAAGGCTATACCTATTACTTGTTAGTGCTGGCACAGTACGGTATTTTGCTTCATTACTAATTCATACATTCTGTGAATTGACCAGATCATAGCAACTGAAGCTGCTTCTCCCTACATTACATTACCTGGTGCAGTGGTGAGAGTTCAGATACTTCTCTATCCATACACTCCAGCTTGCTTCACCAACATGCTCCAAGACAGATTGTTCAGTCAAACATGTTATAACCTGTGAGTGGATCACATTATAGTGCAACTTCCTTTACTTAGTGTCTGTCTCTATGTACTATTGTTACTGCATATATTTTTAATTATCGTCTTCTCTGAAAGTTGTTGCTGGCTGGAGACCTTTCTACAAAACTGGATCTTGCTGTAGCTCTGAAAAAATTAAGGCGGTGTCACCATCTTGTTAATATTCAGATTAATCCTGATAGAATATCAGGCATTCGTGGTGGGGAGGCTCTTTGGCCAGAAAATGGCTTGCTGAATGACAGTCTGATATGGAAGATGAAGATGTTCCATGAAGTCAGTTTGAAATTATATTATTCATGCCTAACTTGCTTAAAGAAGTTATCCTTCAGGTATTATGTGGTTAATTATGACTAAGGGGAAATGGACATTTCCTCTAAATGTGAAGTCTAAGCTGAAAGAGTTTATTACTCAGATTTATTGAGCTTTGTTTCTGCTGTTAGGCATTGATTGATCTCAACGTCTGGTATACTCTCATCTTTTGGTTTAGTTCCTGCTTCTGTATACCCAAGGCACTACATAATTCATAGTCTGTTCTTCCAGTAGCTCATTTTCACTACTTCCAAAATGGAGGCAATTATATTTACCCACCTTGGTAAACTGCATTGAGAAATACAAATGAAAAGTTCTAATTCTTTTCCATTATGCCACCTCAGTTCATGAATGGATCACAACACTCTTGCAGGGAAAATAAACAACTTCCATGGCAGTGTTCCCTGCCTTTATCTTGGAGCCCTGAAAAGGACCTTCACTGGTCCACAGATCCATCTGGGAATGGAATGTGCAGTCTGAGGAAGTATGCTAGCACAGGGCCTAAGTGAGGAGAGACATGATTTGCCCTCCACTGTGACCACTGGAGTTTTTCAAGGACGTTTAGGTTCTATTACTTCCATTGTTTTCTCCATAGTGTAGATTCCAGTTTAAAGAGAGTTGTAGGGGACAAACATTGCTACCAGGCACAATTCCCTCATTCATTTCCTCCTCTCCCCACAAATGAAAATATATGGAACAAGATAGATCCATTACATAGTGATCCTTTATCCTAATGTAGGCACCCCTTACTAGAGGGGCCTCTGATTGGGAGTGTTCCAGTTGCGAAGATCCTGAGTGCTGCAATTCAGTCTTGGAGACTACACCTCCCAAGATGCCTTGGGGATGAGAGATTTCCACAGGATGCAGGAAGAGCATGTATTTGGCTCCATCTTGGTGGGGAGGTGAGATTCTGGTCAGGGGAGTGGAGATTGATGTGTGCTACCCTGTCTAAGTCAGGAGCTGCTGCCAAGATGCTGCTAGAAAGCCAGAAGCTGCTATTGAGAAATTGCTGGAGCTCGGACCAAGCAGGAAGACATGGAGGCTATTGCTGGGTTTCACTGGAGCCAAGGCAGAGACTGTTGCTGTGCCCAGAGCTGACTGAGGTTAGCCTGTAGTGAAGGCAGCACGAGTAACCACCATCTTTGTTGGGAAAGTGCTTGTAGGGGAAAGTGGACAGCAAAGAGACTGTAATGGGTTTACCTGATTCTGAGAAGAGTCAAAGAGGTCTTATTGTCTAACTAGGGTCCAGGATTGCTGACCTCTGGTAATAACAACTCCCATCTTCACACAGCTTGTGCAGCTTTGAATGATCTGGTTATAGACTCGTTCTGCCCCTTTTTGCTTCAGCTGAGATGCTTTTCTGGACCAACTGCCTCCAGCTTGCAGATTTTCAAGCACACCCACCCAAGTGAGTGTTCAGAACTCTGAAATTCAGAGGATTGCACACTCAGGGGAAAGGTTAGTGTTGCCAGTGTAAATGTAAATAGGTTAAGTTTCATTTACTACTGTAAACTGCATTTATTAATTTAATTATTGAAGTGCCCTCTAATGATTTAAAGTGGTTGTGACATTTAATTAATCCCAATCTGTTACGTCATGTTTTTCTAAATTGTTAAGTAAAGGTGGGTGAACTCAGTATATTGCTTGTACATTGTTTATAATTTGGTAATTTTCAGTTAGACCCCTTGCATAGACTAGCTCAGGTTTTTACCTAGACCAGGGGTTGGCAACCTCTGGCATGAGGCTCGCCAGGGTAAGCACCCCGGCTGGCCAGGCCAGTTCGTTTAGCTGCCACATTAGCAGGTTCAGCCGATCAGGGCTCCCACTGGCCGCGGTTCGCTGTCCGAGGCCAATGGGTGAGGCAGGAAATGCCGTGGGTTGAAGGATTTGCTGGCCGCAGCTTCCCACCACCCCTTTGGCCTGGGACGGCGAACCGTGGACAGTGGGAGCCGCGATCGGCCAAACCTGCCAACACGACAGGTAAACAAACTGACCTGGCCTGCCATGGTGCTTACCCTGGCGAGCCACGTGCCGGAGGTTGCCGACCCCTGTCTTAGACGGTCCCAAGGCATGCCAGTGAATGTTTACAGGGCCTGCCAGATTGAGGCACTATGAATGTTAATTCCCTTTATAAGTAAAAAAGTTGCAAGCACCTATCCAACATCACCACAGGGAATCTGAGGCCTGTATTGTTGACGGTATCACAGGTGAGTGTTGCTGAAGCAGATAGGTGAGTGTTGCATGCTCCTGAATACCATAGGAAGGAAAGGTGTTGACTTTTTTTTTTTCTGACGAACAGAGAGATCTGCCCTGTATTCAAATTATTAATTCTTATCTCCATCCTAGGACCAACTTCTAGCAGTTTGACTATCATACTTTCAAGGGATTCAGATAATTCAAACTGAGCCCCAAATTTAGGATTCTGTCAGAGCTTATTTTTAGCAAATGTTTAGGCCAAGAGAAATGTTTCCAAGATTAATTTTCCCTTGGCACGGGGAATTTTTAAAGAAAAAAAAACCATCACCACCCACAATTTCCTTTGCTGGTTTGGCAACCCATTTTGCATCAGTTATCTAATGCAAAAAGAACTGCATTTAAAAAGCACTAGAAACTGACAAACTATAAACTAAAGTGAAAATAAGATGTCTATTTATTGCCCAGGTGAGAGAAAGAAACTAAGCAAGCATACTGTAGACAGTGAAAAGCAAGTTAGATTAAAAAAATCAAAATAAAAACAAAGTTTGCAGTTTATGGTGCTATTTGAAACATATGTTTAATTAAAAAAAGATAAAACTTCCCTTAACTATGAATTCTAATGTGACAGTACAATTTTAAAATTAGTTGGCTTGTTTAGGGTCTTTTTAATGTATATTGAAATGTAATAGTTGCTTCATTCCACCTTTTTTGTTATTTCAAAGCTCCAGTTAGGTAGCATGTACCCATTGCCCCACATCAGTCATTTTTATCTCAATGTACCTTTGCCTCTTGTATTCATTTTTCCAAATGTCATTGTTCAGGAGGCAGTTTTAGATTATCTGCCTGGACTGTTCAGGGAAATTTCAATATATCCATGAACTACTGCGTAATTCATAGCAACGGCTAATGAATAGACATTAACAACTATACATATTCTTTGAATTTACTCTGTACTTATATATGAAGCTATTAAATATTTTGAAAATGAAGTACCATTATGTAACTTTCAGACTTTATGGGCCCAATTCTGCCCTCCATTACACTCATACAAATCAAATAAAGTAAACTGGTCTGCATAAGGGTAGAGCATGGCCCTGTCAGGATAATTTAGAACATATCTAGATGGTTGTCGTGGTAGCTAGCAAATTCTCATGTGGCCAGGAATCATTTTCAGAGCTGTTAGAAAGGGCAAGATCATGTCCCCTAGATCTACCCTTGGGGTTTCACTTCCACGTGGATATCTCACCATTCCATGGCCTCCTCCAGGCTGTGAGGATCCTGTGCAGAACTCTGAGAGGTGGTATTCATATATAGGGAAGGGGTGGCTGGGGAACTGCAATACTGGACCACATTGCGGGAAGGCAGATCTAGAGGACAATATTATGCACCCACTTACTCTTCGGGGGTGGTCTAGAAGAGATAATACAGCCTGCGCCTTTATAATCTTCTTATTTGACCCGTTCCATGGTAGGTGAGCTTCCTTCAAGGCCTGGTAACAAACTTTAATCCTCCAGCAGAGCTGCGTTGTCAAGGAGGAGTAGAGGCTACTGTCTGTAGCAGAGGTGCATAGATTTTAAGGCCAGAAGAGACCAGTATAATCATCTAGTCAGAGCTCCTGTGTAATACAGGCCAAAGGACTTCCTTGAATTAATTCCTGTTTTAAGGCCAACAGCTGTAGTTGAACTAGGGCATATCTTCTATAAAAATATCCAATCTTGATTTAAAAACTTCCAGTGATGAGGAATCTACTCTAACCATTGGTAACTTGTTTCAATGGTAATTGCCTTAATTGCTCTTGGGATTAAAAATGTGTGGCTTACTTCTAGTCTGAAGTTGCCCACCTTCATCTTACAACCAATGAATGTTGTACATTTGTCTGCTAGTCTTAAGAGACATTTATGTTCAAATTTCTGCTCCCTATGTAGGTACTTATAGGGTATGTATATATTGCTATAAAACACCAGTTGTTGGCCCACGTCAGTTGACTTGGGCTGGTGGGTCTCAGACTCTGGGGATATAAAGTTGCAGTGTAAACATTTGACCTTCGGCTGGAAACTGGGTTCTGGGAATAAATTGCCTAGGGCAGTTGTGGAATTTCTATCTCTGGAGATATTTAAGAGTAGGTTAGATAAATGTCTATTAGGGATGGTCTAGACAGTATTTGGTCCTGCCATGAGGGCAGAGGACTGGACTTGATGACCTCTCGAGGTCCCTTCCAGCCTTAGAGTCTATGAGTCTGTGAGACCCTACGAGGGAGGATCCAGCCATGGGTGTTTTATTGTAGTGTACAGTTATGTCTAGACCAGGGGTCTCAAACAAGTGGCCCGCGGGACTCTTGCATGTGGCCCACCAAGCTCCCTACCGCTCTGCCTACCCGTGGAATTGCCCCTATGTGGCACTGCGACCCTGCGCCGCTCTCTGAAGCAGCTGGCAGCATGCCCCTTCAGTCCGGGGGGGAGGGGAAAGGAGGCAGAGGGCTCCTGCATTGCTTCCTTCCAGGCACCGCCCCCCGCAGCTCCCATTGGCTGGGAACAGGGAACTGTGGCCAATGGGAGCTTTGTGGGAGGTACCTGGAGGAGCAGCAAGAGCAGCAGATGCACAGAATTCTGAGCTCCTGCCCCTCCCCCTGCCCCAGGGACACGGTTTCAGCTGCTTCCTGGAATGGAGCAGCGTGGGGCTGGGGACCAGGACAGGCAGGCAGGGAGCCTGCTCTGGCCCTAATGCACGCTGCTGCCACCCTGGAACCGCTCTAGGTAAGCGCCGACGGACTGGAGCCTGCACCTTGAACCCCTCCTGCACCCCAACTCCTTGCCCTGAGCCCCCTGCCACACCCCTCCTGCACTCCCTGCCCTAAGCCACCTGCTGCACCCTGCACCTTGACCCCATGCTGCACCCCTCACCCTCTTGCACCCCACACACCAACTCCTGCCCTGAGTCCCCTGCCGCACCCTCCAAACCTCCTGCACCGCAACTCCCTGCCCTGAGCCCCCGCCACACCCCTCCTGCACTCCCTGCCCTGAGCCACCTGCTGCACCCTACACCCTGACCCCATGCTACATCTCTCACCCTCTTGCACCCCACACACCAACTCCTGACCTGAGCCTCCTGCCACACCCTCCAAACCTCCTGCTCCCCAACTCCTTGCCCTGAGCCCCTTGCCACATCCCGCACCCCTCCTGTACCCCAACTCCCTGCCCTGAGCCCCCTGCCATGTCCTGCACCCCTTCTGCACTCCCTGCCCTGAGCCACCTGCTGTACCCTGCACCCCAATCCCATGCCACACCCCTTACCTTTGGCACCCCACACACCATCTCCCTGCCCTCAGCCCCCTGCCACACCCTGCACACCTCCTGCACCTCACCTCCCTGCCCTGAGCCCCCACCGCACCCTGCACCCTTTTTGCACCTCCTGAGGCAGCATTGGGGTGGGGACTTCAGGGAAGGGGTTGGAATGGAGCAGGGCCTAATGGAAGGGGTGGAGTAGTGGCAGGGACAGAGGCAGCGAGGGGGTGTGTCAGTGATGCGTCCCTCGGGTCAATGCACTAGTCCTCATGTGGCCCTCGTGGTCATTTGAGTTTGAGACCCCTAGACTGATCAAGTCACCCCTACCTTCTCTTTGTGAAGCAAAATAGATTGAGCTTCTTGAGTCTTTCACTATAATCCATGTTTTCTAATGTTTTTAATAACTCTAGTGGTTCTTCTCTGAACCCTCTCCAATTCATCAACATTCTTCTTAAATTGCAGACACCAGAACTGGACATACTATTCCAGTAGTTGTTTCATCAGTGCCAAAAATAGAGGTAATGTAACTTCCTTACTCCTCCTCAAGATTGTCCTGTTTAGAAACAAGGTAAGTAAGGTGATACCTGCTACAGGACCAACTTTTGTTGGTGGAAGGTACAGGTTTCACAGCTACACAGAGCTCTTCTTCAGGTCTAGGGAGGGAAGCAGAGTGTCTAAGCAAACTAAAAGTTTGGACAGATTGTTAAGCACAAGGGCTTAATGCCTTTGGAGGTGTTCACTAGAAGTGGGCAATTGAGGATTAAATGGTTATGCATAAAGGGTTTGAAGTGGGCAGTTAAGGGCAGCAGGTAGTGTAGTGTGTTCTATTGAGCCATAAATTGTTCTAATTAGCCATAAAACCAGTATTTTTGTTGTCTAGCAGAGTTATGAATTTGAGTTCCCAGGCTCACCTTTGGAAGGTGTTGGGCAGGTTTCATTTGAGGACAAATATTGAAAGATCAGATATGGAGAGACCTCTTTGTGAAAAGTGTTCATCAATGGATGATAGGGTGTTTTTGTCTTTTATCATTTGTCTGTGTAAGTTTGAGGAGTGAGGGATAGCTCAGTGGTTTGAGCATTGGCTTAGTAAACCCAGAGTTGTGAATTCAATCCCTGAGGGGGCCATTAAGGGAACTGGGGTAAAAAATCTGGGGATTGGTCCTGCTTGGAGCAGGGGGTTGGACTAGATGACCTCCTGAGGTCCCTTCCAACCCTAATAGTCTATGATTCTATGTTATGATAAGCATGTGTACGATTCATGAATCTTAAAAGGTGTGTTATGGGGGGTATTGATCATCATAGCAGTGGAGATATGTCTACAAGTTTGCATCTGTTTTTCTGACAGTCTGGTGGCACTTTGAGTTGGTGCATCCTGGTTTGTGGTTAGCTTGCTTCTGATGATGAGCTTGGCAATGCTGTTATTTGAAGGCCAAAATAGGGGGGGTCAGTAAATATTTCTTTCAGGATGTGATAGCCATCAAATTTGGGTTGTAATCGTTGATGATAATCTGTATGAATTCCAGTGTAGGGTGATATGTGATAAATAAGGACATACAGTCACTGTTTTTAGTTTTGTTTTTGTTTTTCCTATACTGAAGCTGGTTCTTCCAGGGTATTTGAGTGGCCCTTTCCATGATGTGATCTGGTGGAGTGCCCTTCTTTAGTGAAGATGGTTTTAAGTGTGTTAAGGTGTATATACTTGACTTTCTCTTCAGAACAAATTCTGTGGTATCTGAGTGCCTGTCTGTAGATAGCAAGTTTTTTTGGTGTGTTTGGGAGTGTTGCTGGAACTGTGCAGGTAAGCATGGTGATTGGTGGATTTCTTGTATATCATTGTTCATAGGGTTCCATTGTTAAGCTAAACATCTATAAAGTTGATGCTAGTACGGGAGTATTCTACAGATAATTTAATGGATGGGTGATGACTTTTGAAGTTGTGGTGAAAATCTATGGGGGACTTTAAGTCTTCTGTCCAAAGGATCAAAATATCATTGATGTACCTCAGGTAAACCATTAGTTTCTTAGTGCATTTTTTTCAGAAATTCTTCCTCAAGTTGGCCTATGAAGAGTTTAGCATACTGGGAGCCATCTTAGTTCCTATGACTGTTCCCATGTTTTGGACAAAGTGTTTTATTTTAAATGTGAAGTTGTTGTGAGGATGAAATGGGTGACTTTCTCAATGTATTGTGGGTGGATTTCTAAGGGTATATCCTCAAATGCATTCAAGATAATGCACAACACTTGGAAATTATTCATTACTCCCCCCGATCTTTGTGTAATCTAAAATCGATCAGTGATGATTTTAAGTTTTCCTTCCAGGTACTGATAAAAGTGTTAAATAGCATAGGGCCAAGAACCAATTCCTTTGGGACCCATGAGAAACACACCCACTCAATGATGAGTCTCCATTTACAATTACTTTTGAGATCTATTTGATATCAAGTTTTTCATCCACTTAATGTGTGACATTTTAATTCTTTATCATTCTAGTTTCTTAAGCAAATCAGATACCTAACAGAAGTCTTGGTAAATTACATCAACACTTTTACCTTTTTCAATCACATTTATAGTCTGATCAAAACTATATCAAGTTAGACATGATCTATTTTCTATAAAGTAATTTGATTGACATTAATTGTATTACTCTCCTTTAATTGTTTAATATTAAATTTCTGTATCAGCAATTCCATTACTTTGTCCAGGAGCAGTGAAAGGCTGACAGATTTATGATTACCTAGGAAGTTCCATTTACCCATTTTAATTTTTGGCACAACATTAGCTTTCTTCTGTTCCTCTGAAACTATCCCAATGTTCTAAAACACCTTAAAATCATTAACAGTCCAGTAGTTCCTGAGCCAGATATTTTAAAACTCTTGGATGGAAGTTATCCAGAGCTGCTAATTTTAAAATAGCTAGCTATAGTAGTGTGGTTTAAATTCCTCCTCTTTTAGAATAGAAAGACTTTTGTCATCATAATATATGAATAAATAATCTGTTCCCCACCCCCCCAATACAGAAAAGAAATATGTACTGAATGCACTTCAGGCTTTTGAACATTATTATTGAGATTCTACCATAACAGGGAGTATCATGGTTAAGGTTCTTATTGTTCTTAATATACAAACTTTTTCTGACTTTTTTTTTTTTAGATTTCCCGATGTTCCTTGTGTCTCATTGCTTCCTTATCAGTTTTCTATATTTCCTAGTGACTAGTTCATATGCATTGCCATAAACTTCTTTTTTAAATAAAAAATGCTGTTTTCAAACCCTTTTTAAACCAGTATTTTTTTAAAGCATAACCTTCTTTCTCATTTGTGCCATTGTGGCTTTTTGGTCATCTAATAAAATATTCTTAAACTATAATTCACATTTTCTGTTTAAATTTTTCCTTTCATCTGAATGGACTTAAAATTCTTTTCAATGTTGTGAAACTGGCCCTTTTAAAGCACCAAGTGTATATATGTCTGGTTGGTGTCCCTGCCTGCAGGTATATGGGATCTTGAGGAGCAATTACCACACAGCTGGGGTTCCAATTAATTTCTTTATTAAAGGAAAAAAAAGGAAGTGGTAGGAACTTAATAATGAAATACGATGGGATGGGGTGTATAGGGTGTTTACAATAGACAATGATGGGGGGGTTCTTCATATTGAACAGTGTAGGGAGTTCTAATAGTGGGCTACAGCAAGTGGGGTTCAGCACAATGGGATACAGTACAGTCAATAAACAACTCTAGATACAGTGTGGAAATGCAAAGCGTACCCAAAAGAAATGCAAAATAAAATGGTAGCTTCTATATGAGTTAATAGCTAGATACACAATGTAACACAGTGGCATCAATGTAAATACAAAGTATATCAGAAAAATGGAGGCAACCAATGGGGTGTTATAATTACAAGTAAAATGTGAGTTACAGTACAACAATACAATATCAATATAAAGGCTGGGTCAAGAAACAGGAGGGGGTGGGGGTGAGTGATTAGTGGTATGCAGACGAGCAGCTGGAAGCAACGAGAGACTCTGAAGCCCTGCAGGGCAAGGACAACGGAGCAGTGTGATGGTGATCTTTGGTAGGGGAGGGGCAGCGGAGAAGTGTAAAGAAGGGCTAGAGAGAGGTTTAAGCAACAAGCGGACACCAAAAACAAAGGTAAAAAAAAAAAAAAGGTTTGGGAAGTTTCACAGGGGGAGAAGCAGCAAGGAGTTTGGGAAGTTCGGAGGGTGATGCAGACGCGGGAGGTGTGGGAGCCGCAAGGAGTTGGGAAGTTTGGAGAGAGTGCAGATGCGGGGGAAAAGCAGCAAAGGGTTATAACAGGGAGACACGGAGGAGCACACAGAGGGAGAGATTGGAGCGGGGGAAAAACAGACACAGGAAAGTTCAGGGAGAGATCGGGACAGCAGGAAGGCGAATTTAAGCAGCAAAAAACCTTATCTATCTTAACCAACGACTAGGCAAAACAACAAATATCACAATTCTAAGCAAAGCTATAACAAAGAACTATACGGAGCAACAAAACAGTAAACTATAACAAGGCAGTCGAAACTTACAAGCTCTACAATCTTAACAAACTATGACTTATTAAACTAAAAAAACCAAGACCTATGGTGCACCTTATGCTATGGGGAGGTTACAGAGGGCAGAGTGGTATGTGTCCAGGACCCAGCTCCCAAGGAAGCCAAGGGATGGTGGCTACAGCGGTGGATTCAGCTGAAAGCAGAGAGCCCCAAGGCGAAGCCCACAGGAGCAGAGCTTAGCAGCAGCACAAACTTATTTTCAGCGGCAAAGAGCCCTGGAGTTTAAGAGAGGTTTTAAAACACAGACCAAGGTTTAGCTTGAGTCTGTGTGCTGGGGAAACAGAGTCAGCAGCTAAAATAATAAAATAAAAGTATAGAAAGTTTTACAGAGGGATTCTTACCAGTCCCCAAGGCAGCAGCAAAGACAGAAGCAGCAGCAACATCAGAAGAGGCAAGGAGGGCTCGGTACAGTCTCAATAATCAGGAGATCTCTCAGGTAGCAATTCTTTCTTCGTGGGGGGGGGCGTTCAAAAAACGGGGGTACGCTCAAAAATAAAACGAGAGCGGAGAAAGGACCCCCCAGAACCCCTGGCTGATCAGACCAGGCAGCAATGCGGGAACCTTTCCGAGGTGTGTTTCAAAAATGTCTGGTTTTAAAGGCAAACTTGGGCAGTTTCCCGCCAGTAATCCTGATAGGCTCCCTCTGTCACAGGGGAGGGGGCACAGGGAAAAAACTGAAGGTAAGCCCAGAGACATGCCTGGACATAGTCCTGTGCAATAGGTGACTCAAGAGCACATGAGGCCTATGACTCATGCCCAGTATCTTAAAAACACATTAGGTCTTGCAGCTCTGGACATTGCCTACCCTACACCAAGCCCAGGCTCAACGAGGTGATAACAGGACTAACCCTTTGAACAGGGCAGTGGTCCCACTTAGCGCGCAGCACAAGTGGCCTTCCCTTTGAGAAGGGCAATGGCTCTTGTTAAACAACTTAAGGGGCCCTCTCTTTGAGAAGGGCAGTGGCCCTGGTAAACAACTTAACAGCCAGGGAAGGGCGGCCACAGGAGAGCAGAAAACAAAATGGAGCCTGGGGACAGCTGTAAGAAACAAAATGGAATAGGGGATAGCTGTAACAGACAGTTGGGACTTGCTTACATGTGTTACAACTTTAAATTGGAAACTGTCATCTATAGTTTTTAGAAATTCCAAGCGTATTTTAATACTGGCAGCATATGTTGCCCAGATTGCTGTCCCCCATTATAATGCAGCTATTTTCTGCTACACAGTACAGGTAGGTAGGTGTATAAGAGGAAAATAATTCTGTTCTCTAGTTTGATTTGATGGTCTGTAGCAGACATCAACTATTACCATAACTTTATCTGTCAGGACATTGATCCATAAGCATTTAAGATACTGACAATTCAGTAAGTTGACTTGGAAACAGGTATGCCATTTTTCACAGAGTGTCATTTTCTTCCCCTTTTGCCCACTTTATCTTTCCTAAACAGGTTATAATAATTGATTTTAACATCGCAATCATGTGAATATTATCACCAGTTTTCAGTAATAGCAACTAGATTGAATTTGAACTAATAAATTAGCAATTTCAATTCTTCTTGCTTTTTACACATAGTTCTTGTATTTGTGTACAGGCAATTAAAGAACTTATTTCTTCATATCCCTAGGTACCTTGCTTAATTTTCTTCTTAATGTATTGATTTTGTGATTAATGAGCATTTATTTATTCCTCTTTTCCTTCTTTCTCTTTTGTTGTTGGTTCAGTGCACCCCTAACCAGTCTGTCCTTTAGAAGAATGGTCTCCCTTTTACTAAGATAGAAGCCATCCAAACTGTGCGTTCCACTCTTCCCATAGAAGATGGACCAATTTTCCACAAAACCAAAAAACTACTTACCTAGCCAGTGATTCTCTGGCCTTGGCACTGGGAAGAGAGTACACAGTCCTGTTGTCCACCTGTCCCTGGTAAAACATTCTTTCCATTTTAGCACAGAATCTCTGATAAGGAGCATTTGTCTTCTGTGGATGGATGATCTTTTGTGGGCACATCTGATAGCCTTGTGAGTTGGGTTCTCTATTCCTTTAGAGATATTTTCTTCAGTTTCCACTCTGAGAACATGACAAAAATTGGCTACTTCTAGCTATGTGGAATTCCTCCTGGTCTTTATCTCTCTCATAGCCAGTCCATCTTCCTTTAAATCCAGCCATGCAGAATGCTTCCTAATCCTCTTCCTTCTGATGATTTAAAAACCACCAGTTTTCCTCTTTGAAATTCACTGTTCTTGGCTTCTCAGTTGCCAATTCCTTTCTTACTTGAATCTGAATGATGCTTCCCAAATCTGGTTGTCCAAGTATTCCTCAGTTTCTCTGATGTTTTGTAGTATCTGTACTTATCCTGTCAAACCATTTTGTTCTTCTAGTATTTCATACAGTGAACATCCCTTCTGGCTTCAGCAGAAAATAAAACATAACACATTTGTTGCTGCTCAAAACATAGTTCCATTGCTAGCCATCACAATGTTGAACATAGAACTGCAACTAGAAAGAGAGCTTCTCATAGTCCCTACTGCAAAACTCCAAAACTACCATGTGAGAGACAGAGAGATGGTTTTGCTTTTTAGCTCCATAACTGAGGAATTAACATATTAGAGACTTCACACACTGAGGCTAAACACAGATTTAAGGGTCCCAGCCATAATGTTGCCATAAAAACACAAACAGACTCATTTCACATAAGGCCTCTGCAAGGATGGTCTTGGATTTCCACTGATTCCCTGAGGAACTCCTGGTGCCAGGATGGGCCCATGACCTTTTGTGAAAGTGACAAAGACCTTGCCCATAGTTATTTGAATACTGTAAAATAAAGTACTATGATTAAAACAAGTAAACATTTTGACTAAACAGCTTTCCATTGAAATATGCATTTTCATCATGATCAAAACATTTTGTTGGAATGTATCTATTTTGATCAAATTTTCACTGGGAAAAAGCCAGAACATTTCTTTTTGACTTTCTTATTTTGAAAATGTCAAAATGTTTCATTTCAATAATGTTGAAATTTTGAAATGTTTTGTTTTGTATACCTCTCTTTTTGATTCTTTTCATTTTCGCTTTTGTATTATATTAAAATATTAATTTATATATTATACAGCTCTACCCTGATATAACACTGTCCTCAGGAGCCAAAAAATCTTACTGCGTTATAGGTGAAACCGTGTTATATCGAACTTGTTTTGATCTGCCGGAGTGCGCAGCCCCACTCTTCCAGAGCACCTCTTTACCGCGTTATATCCAAATTCATGTTATATCAGGTCATGTTATATCGGGGTTGAGGTGTATTTAATTATAATATAATATACAAGTTAAAACAAAGCATTTTGACAGTATTGAAATAAAATGTTTCACTAGTTCCAAATCAGATTTTTTTCAGAATTTTTATTCTGTAGGAAATTTTAAAATGATCTGCTTTTCATTTTGATTCAGAACCTCCTTTTAAAAAAAATAATCCTGCAGAATGGTTATTCCAGTTTCTGGCCACTTGTAGCTATGACCTTTAGACACCACTGAAGAAAAGAGAGTAGAACACACTGCAGAAAAAAAGTCATTGATTACTGGTGTACCAAATGGTAGAGTCTTTTAACAGGCTGATTTTTCCATTGCCTAATAATTTCAGTTTCTGCTTACCATAAATTAGCTACAGTAGTTTATTTTGTGATCTTGTCCTATTTTGCCACTTCATGTAGACTGCAGCTGTAAAACCTGACCAAGTAAAGTTCACCCATGTTTCTATGAACAACCCAATTTGTGTGCAAATTGCAAGCTATGAATTCATAAAATGCTTCAAGTTACTATAGATGAAAAATCCAGTGAATGCATGACCATGAATACAAACTCTCACGTTCCTACTCACAGCATGTTGTGAATTCATAGGTTGTTTGTTTGCTTTAGTTTGCAGAATCTCTTTTATAGCCAACACATTACTGAATCTGACTTGTTCACTGCTCTTAGAATCATGTGACTGAAGATGAACAAGTCCAAGTTATTACAGTAATGAGAGAGGCAATAAGGCTCTTCTCCACAGTAGAGAAACCACAGATGTTTTAGAGCAGGGGTTCTCAAACTGAGGGTCGAGACCCCTCAGGGGGTCACGAGGTATTACCTGGGGTGTCGTGAGCTGTCAGCCTCCACCCCAAGCCCCGCTTTGCCTCCAGCATTTATAATGGTGTTAAATATATAAAAAAGTGTTTTTAATTTTTTAGGGGGGTCACACTCAGAGGCTTGCTATGTGAAAGGGATCACCAGTACAAAAGTTTGAGAACCACTGTTTTAGAGAATAAAATGTGTTTTAGAGAATAAAATGTATTTTAGTGACAGAATGTAAATGGATGGTGTAAAATAAAGCAATGGGAACCAAAAAGAAAAATAAGGACATTCCCACAGACATGAAGATGGTTTTACATATAATTGAGCTGCTTGATCCAACTATTATTCAGCTAGTATACAAAAACATTAAACAAATTAAACACAGACACATCTGATATGATCGTTGACACCGTGGTGGATGAAATGTACTGGCTATTAAAGGCTCTCCCCTCCTAACCTCATGCTCTCCAGTTATCTATGGAGTAATACATTTCAGTCTGAGGGCACAAAAATTGAGATATCAATAGAAAATAAATACCTTAGTTCTTATAAAGGTGGGGAATATTTTCATTTTATATTTGAAAACAAATAAGTCAGTGTCATAAACAGATAGCTAAGGGTTAATGTTCTTTTACCTGTAAAGGGTTAACACAGGGAACCAAACACCTGACCAGAGGACTAATCAGGAAACAAGACTTTTTCAAATCTGAGTGGAGGGAAGTTTTGGGTGTGAGTCCTTTGTTCTTAGTCTGTTCTTTTCTCGGCTCTGAGAGTGAACACAGGAATCTCCAGACTTTCTAATCTTCTGTTTCCAAGTTGTAAGTACAAGGATAGTAAGACAATAGGTTTATATTGTTTTTTTTTTTTTTTTTGTATTTACATGTGTGTAGTTGCTGGAATGTTTTAAATTGTATTCTTTTGGAATAAGGCTGTTTATTCACTTTTTTTTCTTAAGCAATTGACCCTGTATATTGTCACCTTTATACAGAGACTATTTTTAATGTCTTTTTCATTCTTTTTATATAAAGCTTTCTTTTTAAGACCTGTTGGAGTTTTTCTTTAGTGGGGACTCCAGGGAATTGAGTCTGCAGCACCAGGGAATTGGTGGGAGGAAGAAGTCAAGGGGGAAAATCTCTTTGTGTTAGATTTACTAAGCCTGACTTTGCATACCCTCTGGGTGAGGGGGAAGAGAGATTAGATCTCTCGGTACTTGTGTTTCCAGGACTGGAAGCAGGGAATCTCCTAGGGTCATCCAGGGAGGGGAGCCTGGGAAGAAGTAACAAGGAAACAAGGGGAGGGGGTTATTTCCCTTTGTTGTAAGACTCAAGGTCCCCCAGGGAAGGTTTTGGGGAGACCACAGTGAGCTAGGCACTGTATAATTCCTAGCTGGTGGCAGCAATTACCAGGTCCAAGCTGGTAACTAAGCTTGGAGGTTTTCATGCTAACACCCATATTTTGGACGCTAAGGTCCAGATCTGGGAAGAAATGTTAAGACAGTCAGACAAGTCCTAAAGGAAACACAGAAGGTAATAAATATGACAGGCACTGTCTCCTAAAATCAGTCAAACACAATGTCTGGGAATAGGCACGGATGAAAGCACATAATATATTCTGATGGGGTGGCAATGGTGAAAATTCATTAGTCTTATAGGAGATGTTTACACTGCAATAAAAATCCCATTGCACTGAGTTTCAGAGCTCAGGTCAATTGTTACTCACACATTTAGATTTTATTCTTCACAGCACTAGTAGTTGTTTTCCTTTAACGTAATGTGAACATAACATCTGTGCTGAGCATACTATACCTGGAACGCTGATAGAAAAGGTTGCAACTCAGTTCAGTCAGGGCTGAACACCAAAGAAAATGGAGGTGCCCTGAAGGTTCCTGCAGAGGGACTGCTGACACACTACTGGACGCGGAGGCTACACTGTGATGACCGACATCTGCCAGGCACCGACGCTTCAGAGGGAGGAGAGGCCATGGGATCCCCCAAGAGGAACAATCGGAAGTAACCCAAGGGTCCTTAATGGGGAATTGGTCATAGAACTGGGGTTTGACTCATCATGTTTCTGAAGGATCCCTGCTGAGTAGGTGGTGGGAAGGAAAGGACAAGTAACAGGCTTAAATTACAGCAGGAGAACTTTAGTTAGGGAAACCCTTTGTAAATGTAAGGGTAGTTAAACACTGGACCAAATGGAAGGTTGTGGAATCTGGCAGAAGTTTTGAAGAACAGGTTAGAAAAACACCTCTCAGAGATGCTCTAAATCAGGGTTGGCAACCTTCAGCACATGGCCCATCAGGGTGATCTGCTGGTGGCCCATGAGACATTTTGTTTATGTTGACTTTCTGCAGGCACGGCTCCCCACAACTCAGGGTGGCCGTGGTTTGCTGTTCAAAGCCAATGGGAGCTGCAGGAAGTGGCAGCCAGGACGTCCCTTCGGCCTGCTGCTTCCCAAAGCTCCCATTGGCCGGGAACAGCAAACCACAGCCACTGGGAGCTGCGGGGGGCCATGCCTGTGGATGGTCAGTGTAAACAAAATGTTTCGCGTCCCTCCAGCAGATTACCTGATAGGCCACGTGACAAAGGTTGCTGATCCCTGTTCTAAATAATACTTAGACCTCCTTTAATGCAGGGGACTAGACTAGATTGACCTACTGAAATCCCTTCCAGCCCTACATTTCAATTATTCTATAATTAAAACACACTATTAATGTGTTTCAGGAATCATATTCCTAACACTTTTTTTTTCTCCTTTTCAACTGTTCTTTTGCATTTAAGGCTGATTTTTTCTCTTCTCTGTCACTGACTTTAGTGGGTGCTGGTTCAAACCCATAGGCAGCATTAAATTCTATCCTGGACTGATCATGAAATATCAGATTTTAAAACTGTTCTTGATCTCTCAGATTTGCAATACATTTTTTTGGCAATGGCCCAGGACTCAAATATAGTGAGTCCTAGTCCTCAGACCAATGCAATTTTTGAATCCTCCCAACCATAGGACTGTATTATGGTATCAGTTTTTTAAGCAGAATGACCCTAGTATGGCGTTCCCATGACTTTTTTCTCCATTGTTTGATTTTCTAATTTTGTTTTGTCTGGGCTCCATAAGATACAGCCCTGTCTTTACAGGATGCTATTTCTGTCCTAAACACTTTCCAGTGATCAAGACAATACTAAAATATGATTTTATGTAGATTCCAGATCCAAAAGCAATGTTATCTGAAGTTTACAAAATCTAAATCCAATTAGAAAAATACAGGTTTTATAAAACAACATAATTTTCCCTGGAAGCTGAAAAACCCAACCAGATGGTTCCTTATTTTTCAGGCATTATTTCTCTGAATTTATGGGAAGCTGCAATGCAGCATACTTTAGGTTTAGATTATAAAACTCTGTTTTGAACTTGAAGAACAATAAACATGACTAGAATCAAATGGGAAAATATATATGGCAAATCCACAATTACTGGAAACAGTTTTCAACCACAGAACAGTAGGTTCTAAAAATATGATAGTCCATTAAACTATTATTGGGCTTTCTATTTGCTTTATGTAACATTTTGACTCCATTGGCTGCATCCTTGACTTGTGTGATTCACAATGCTATGACATTCTGTTAATACTTTATGAATGGCCAGTGAAAAAAATAGAGAATTTTTGCCAAATTGTAAACATTGAAAAAAAGAATGAAATGCATTTATCAATGTTTTAAAATAGAAGAGGCCAATTATATTTGGACATGCTCAGGAGGATGAATATTTTTCCCCTGTAATGGTAAGTTGTAAGACTACACTGAAGAAAATGTGGAATAATGGTAGCAGTGTTCTCATGATATCAAGCATCCTATATAATGTATTGAGTTTCCAGTATGTCTATTATATATGTATATATGTTCAGTTATCATCTGAGTTCTTTTTCAGTTTTACTAGGCTACTGAAAGTAATGCTGAATATACACAACTGTATATACACAATTGGAAATTGTGATGTGATGTGATGTAATGTTTTTCTTTTTCCACTATCCATTATTATTACTGTCTTATCACATAAACATATGTGAATTCCCTTCATCATTCTACTGTCTCTTCTCTGAATTATTCCAGTTTGAATTAATCTTTCTTGAATTGCTATAGATAGCTAACATGCCATAAGCCCAGTACTAGAGAGTCTGGGGGAAAAAAAACAAACAAACAAAAACCCTCATACAAGTGCTGAAAGGACGGATTGGGGTGAAATAACTGCAGATGATATGCTTATTGTAGGTGAAGGGAGCAATATTGTATGATATGCTTATTGTAGGTGAATGGGACCATGACAGAAAACAGCAAGCTTTTCTACAGCAAGGCAGGTTCAATAACATAAAACTCAGTACAGAACAAATGCTACTTAAATAGCATGAGGGGGCATGCATTGTGCTTCTGCTCATAGCAGAGGGACTAAAAGCAGGTCCCAACAAGATCAAAGCAATCAGACATGCCAACTCCAGTGGATGAAAAAGAATTACAGTGCTTCAGAAGACTGGCCAGTTTTCTGTCCAAGTTCTGTCCATACCCAGCTGCAGTAGTGGAACCAATACATCAGTTCATAGGGAGTTCCCAAACAGTAAGAATTTGAAGCACTGAAACAAATGATAAACACATGCCCCATGTGAACGTACTATCAGCTAAGAGAGCCACTGACATGCCAGTGTGATGCTTTGGAGAAAGGATTAGGTGCTCTTTCGCAGGAGTAGCTGGTTGCCTATACCAGCTATCTAGGCTGATTCCCCACTCTAGCACTTTGAGTGCAGAAGGTGGGGGCCAGCAAGGATTCTAAAAAATAATATTGGCCACTCCAGGCTTATATTAAACTCCCAAGGTTACAGCTTTTTCTGACCGTGGATGGGTAGATGCTGCCATCACCCAAGTGCAAAACCCCTTTAAGAACCCAGGAAGGTGCACTTGGGAATTCCTTCCTGTGGGTTCCCCTCAAGCCCTTTCACCCTGCTTCTGGGGTAGAGTAGAGAAAGAAAAACAGAAGAAGCCATATGTTGCCACCAGCTAATTAAACAACATATGCACAAACCTCTAACCTAAGGACACAAAAATCAAATTCTGTTTTTAAAAGAAGGCAAATTTGGTTTCTTGACCCATCTGGTGTCCAAGGTATGTTACCTGTTTAGACCTATTTAACATTTTTTGGCCTTAACAGTTAATCTTGCCTCCCTTATGTGCTGGAAGACAGCTTGGCAGTGTTCCAGGTGTTCTTCCCATGAATCTGAGACTATAGCCACATCATCAAGGTAGGCAACTGCAAATTCCCCAAATCAAGCTAGAAGGTAATATACCAGTCTCTGGAAGGTGGGGTGGGTGCATTTTGCAGCCTGAATGGGAGCACATTAAATTCATACAGCCCTACATGGGTGATGAAGGCTGACCTTTCCTTGGCTGGGTCATCTAGCGGCACTTGCTAGTACCCCTTAGTTAAGTTTAAGGTGGAGATGAATTGGGCACATCCAAGTTTCTTCAATAGCTCATCTGTGCATGGCATTGGATAGTTTTCTTAATGGATTACAGCAGTTAGCTTCCAGTAGTCCATGCAAAAGCAGATTTCCCCATTAGGTTTGGGAACCAGAATCACTGGAGAGTCCCATGCGCTCTCAGAGGGGTGGATTACACCCATCTGTAACATGTCCTTGATCTCCCTTTCTATTGCAGTTTGGGCTTGAGGAGTCATCTGGTAGGGTTGGGCTCTAATTGGATGAGCATCACCTGTGTTAATAGAGTGGTACACCCATTCTGTCCATCCTGGGGTGGCTGAAAACAGTGGTGCAAAGCTGGTGCACAGCTCCTAGATTTGCTGTCGTTGCTTACACCCAGAGGTTATGGAAAAGCTCGCCTCTTCTACATCACCATTGCTTTTTTTCTTCATAATAGACTCCTTCAGGCCACTTAGCTTCGTCTCTCTCCTGGTTTTTAAACCGGAGAACCTTGATTTCTCGGGAATAAAAGGACTTTAGAGAATTAACATGGTATACTTTAGGTTTTAGGGTAGGGTCTGGGAATGCTATGAGGTAATTAACAGCTTCCAGGCACTCTTGGACCATAAATGCCCCTTCTTATGACGCTTCCATCTTATTGGCCTGGAGCGCTTTAGGACCATTACTCGGTCACCTAATCTGAAAGAACACTGTCTGGCATGCCAGGCCTTTTGCTCTTGTTGAGCAAAGGCTAGAGACTCCTTGAGGCTGTTTCGCAGGTTGGTTATAAAGTCCAAAATGTTAGTTCCTGGAGAAGATGTAAACCACTCCCATTGCTGCTTCACCAACTCTAATGACCTCTTAAGTTTTTGGACATAAACGAGTTCAAAGGGTGAAAATCCAAAACTTGGATGTGGCACAGCCCTGAAGGCAAAGAGCAACTGCTGTAACACTAGATTCCAATCATTGGAGTGCTCATTCATGAATTTATGTATCATGGCCCCCAAAGTCCCACCAAACTTTTCTACTAGGTCATTTGTTTGATAGTGGTAAGGGGTGGCAACCAGATGGTTCACCCCTTGAGCTTCCCAAAGACGTTTCATGGTCCCTGCCAGAAAGTTATTTCCCAAATCCATAAGGATGTCTGAGGTCCACCCTACCCTGGCAAAAAATGTCTGCCAATGGCTGGTTACGCTTTTAGCCCTGGTGTTGCTTAGAGCTACTGCTTCCGGCCATCGGGTAGCAAAATCCATGAAGGTCAGTATGTATAGCATTTTTCTGGGTGTCTTCTTAGTGAAAGGACCCAGAATATCCACTGCTATATGCTGAAATAGAACCTCAATTAGGGGAGTGACTGGAGAGGGGCCTTGACCTGGTTTTGGGGCTTTTTCATCCTCTGGCACAGATCACAAGACTGAACATAGGTAGAAAAATCCTCGCCCATTCCCTCCCAGTGGAATCACTTCTACAAATGGTCCTTGATCCTGTTCACCTCAGCATACTTGGGTGATCATGGGCTAAGCTCAAGAGCTTTTCCCTATACTTAGTTGGAATTGCCAACTGTCTCTAAGAATGCCAGTCCTCCTTGTGCCCACCAGAAAGGGTTTTCTTGTATAAGAGTCCTCCTTATACAATAAACCTGGACCTACTGGAAGAGCTGAGAGGTGGTGGGTTGCTCCATGCTGCCATCCAAGCTCTCTTGAGGCTTTCATCGACTTCCTGCTCTGCCTGAAACTGCTCCCTTGATGCTGGAGACATTAGTTCCTTGCTGGGTTGTGGACTTGGGCTTGGTCCCACTGGAAGCGATGCAGGTGATGGGGTTTTCTCCATCGATTGTGAACTGCTCTCTGTTGGTGCACTAGGTTGTATTTCAGGCTCCAGTTCAGCTTTTTTCTTCAGGTTAGCTGCTTCTGTAGGTGCAGGGTCTATGGTGCCCTTTGGTGCTGGCTCCCCTGACTCTGGTTTGGTGGCAAGCCTGGGCTTTGGAGCTGATTGCTCTGCTAGTTCCAATCCTTGGACTGGTTCTGGCTGAGTCCCAGGAACTGGATCTACAATTGCTGCCATAGACTTCGGTCTGGGGTCCATTTGTATTAGGAGATGCAGATCTTCCAGAGACTTAACATTTGCTCCTGATATCCAGGCATCCCAATTTTTTACAATGTGGAAGGCATGTCGGGAAAATGCCACATCTGGTTTCCACCTTAGGGATCTGAACCGCCAACAGGCATGCTTCGGTGTTAGTCCTAATTCTAGCCTTTTGTTAAAAAAGTTCATACTCGTTCATCTGTCTTTAGGCATTTCAGCTGCCACCTCTGCTAAGCGTCCACTGAGTTGTGGCCTCTGCTTCACCATATACTGGTCTGGAGGGATGTTGTACCCAAGGCAGGCCCTTTCAAAAATTTCTAAGAAAGCCTCTGTAGCCTCGCCTACCTTTTATGTGGGGAATTTCTTGGAATGGGAAGTGGTAACTGGAGAAGGACTGTTAGGGCTACCTGGTTGACCCAGCTTAGCCTTTTCCAGCTCTAAGTGCTTCAGCTCTGTTTCTGCCTTCAAGCACTTTGCCTCCAAGTGCTTCTCCTCTGCCTCTCTTCTCCGCTGCCTCTGCCTTCAAGCGCTTCATCTCTAGGAAGAAATTCCTTTCTTCCACAGTTAGAACTGACTCTGGGTTAAGGGCATCCCTCCATCTTGGCACCAGTATCTCAGGTGAGGGAGGGCTGACCTTTCCCTCCTGGGAAGTCTCCTCTCCCTGCATTTCTGTCATGGAGCTGGGTGTCTGGGCTTGATCTGGGACTGTCTTCTCCATGGTGTGCCACTTTGGGAGGACTTGTTGCTCTTGGATTTGGTGCCTGACCACAACCTCATGCACAGGGATGCCCTACTCTAGCCTAGCTATTACATTGCCAGGAATCTAGAAAAGAAAAAAAAATAAACTGCTTTTTGGACTCCCTGACATTGCAGGCTGAACCCTTTGTGTGCCTGTTCCCCCTCAGGCAGCAAAGAAAAGAAAAGAGAACAAAAAGAAAAAAACTCCCTGGCTTTGTTGGCTGCCAAAAGGAAAAATGTGTCCTTTTAAAATCCTGAGGTCTTTGCTTCTGGTTCAAAATGATCCCACTGCTCTGCCACCATATCAAGGCTGATTTACCACTCTGGCACTTTGAGTGCAGAAGATGGGGGCCAGCAAGGATTCTAAAAATTAATTCTGGCCTCTCCAGGCTTATATTAAACTCCCAAGGGTTTTCTCTGGCCTGATCTGCCACCACCCAAGTGCAAAACCCCATTTGAGAACACAGGAAAGCGTACTTGGGAATTCCTTCCTGTGGGGTACCCTCAAACCCTTTCACCCTCCCCTCCCAGGGAAAAGCTGAGAAAGAAGAACAAAGAAGATCAGATTTTGCCACCAGCTAATTAAACAACATGTGTACAAACCTCTTAGGACACAAAAATCAAATTCTGTTATTAAAAATTGTAAATTTTATCAAAAACAAAAAGAAAGAAAATATATCTGGAAACTCAGGCTATTGCTAGATTTAAAAACAACAACAACCCCCCCCCCAAGAATTAAGCATCAATTAACCAAGGTTCTTGAGGTCCAGCTTAAAGTTTACAAACAAAATAAAAGCATTTGAGGTTATCATAGAGGAGTCTACAAGCCATAAAGAAATAAAAGGAGATAAATCTGATCTAGACATTTCCTGATCTACTTACATATTTGGGGTTTCCAGTGAGTAGTTTCTAGGTATGATACCAATTATTTTTCATACCTGGCCCCAAGTTTCTTACAGCATAGTTCCAGCTCTGTTTGCCTCTCCCTGAGAACAACAGACAGACAAAAGGGGAATCTTGGTTTCAATTTTTAAGTTCTAGCCCTCCCGTTGGCTCTTTTGGCCAGGTGCCCACTCAATTCCTTTTACTTATGCATCATTTTTAACCCTTTACAGGTAAAGCAAATATAGAACAGCAGCTAAAAGGGATTTTATAACTAACTGGCTGGCTTGGTCCATAAAAGGAACTACCCCTCCAAACCCCCCTTCACTTGTCACACCAGCAAAATCCTCTCAGAGAATAAGCAGGGGTACACCCAGAAAGTAGTACAACTTCTGGTTGTGCTATTTGGAGTGAAGCAATTCCATCAGTCCCTCTATTTCTACTTACTAACAGTGGAATCCCTGGCCCACTGGGGATATCAGTTGGCGGCTCCTTCATGGGGCCGTGAGTACGGGCATGTACTTGGCACGGTTTACCCCCTTCTCGGACACCTGCCCTTTCTGCGGCACGAGGGAGACCGTGGCACATGTTTACTTGGAGTGCACCAGGTTGCAGCCCCTATTCTGGCTCCTCATGAATATTTTGTTAAGCTTCTGGCTGCACTTTTCCCCTCACCTCCTTATTTATGAACTCCCCATCCATGGCCCCAAAAAACCACGGGACCTCCTGGCCAACCTCCTTTTGGCCCTGACTAAAATGGCCATCTATAAAACCAGGGAGAGGAGGTTGGCTGATGGGGTCTCCTAGGACTGTGGGGCCTTTTTCCAATCCTCCGTCCGCTCACACATCTGGGCAGAGTTCCTCTGGGCGGTGTCCGCTGGCTCCCTTGATGTCTTCGAGGAGCAGTGGGTGCTGTCTGAGGTTCTCTGCTCGGTGTCCCCATCAGATTCCCTTCGTTTGACCCTTTGACCTCACTCCTGTCCCTGTTATCTCATTAGTTGTCCCCCAGAATTATTTGGTTTCCAGGCCCTGTGGATCCTCCCCTTAGGCTGGGGGAGGTCCTTTAGCAGTGGGTGGTCTCTGCCCGCCCACTTCCTAGTTCCCAATAGGAACAGTGGAATCAGACTACATACATCAAGTGACAGGCATGGCAAAGCCCCTTCTTCGTGGTCCAAAAAGACTACAGTGCATGTTAACGAACCTTCAGCGCTACCACCTAAAGAGAAGATATTGTTCAGGAAAGTTACTGATGTTAGCTGAGCAGGGCATATATAGACAACATAACTGAGTTAGGGAAGGGGATTAGAGCATTAAATCCATTAAAATGCTGCAGTCTCCTAGTTTCAGCAGTGGAACTGATGGAAATGAAACAACTATGGAAAAGGACATCCAATTACAGTCAGTCAAGAGAGAAATACTAGCAGGGTGTTCAGAAGACACATGTCAGGTACCATTAGGATCAGAACCGTATTTTTAAATTAAGATGACATGAGTGTGAAGGATGGACTTATATTTTAGGGCTGAGAGCTGTTGTCACCACTTGATTATGTAAGGATGTCATTTACAAAATACATACTTCAGACCTGGGTATTTACCACTGTCTTAGATAGTTTCAATGGACACTTTACTGGGCAGGAATGAATACACAACTCCTTTCCTCTGACAGAAGGGTTATGTGAAAACCACTAGAGAGAGACTAGTATCAGAGGGGTAGCCGTGTTAGTCTGGATCTGTAAAAGCAGCAAAGAATCCTGTGGCACCTTATAGACTAACAGACGTTTTGGAGCATGAGCTTTCGTGGGTGAATGCATGCATCTGAGGAAGTGGGTATTCACCCACGAAAGCTCATGCTCCAAAACATCTGTTAGTCTATAAGGTGCCACAGGATTCTTTGCTGCTTTTAGAGAGAGACTGTTACCAAATGAGCAGTCCATGAGCTGCAAGAAAAAGGTGGTAAAAACTATTCAAAGTTTTGGGAAGTTGATGTGCTGCTTGCTACAAAAAGCAAGTCAGAGACTGGCAAACCAAAGGCCCACTGTGTGAGATATGTCATTCTGAACACTGCGTTCACCAACCAACCCCAATTTGCCTCAGAAGAATTTGAGGAATTTGCATGCAAATGGGAATTTGACACACACCCTTTAGCATACCCACAGAATAATGGTAAAGTGGAATCAGCTCCAGAAACAACTAAAAGGCTGTTACACAAGGCTGTTTCTTCTAGTTCAGACCCCTTATTCAAATTTTTGGCATTCAGGAATACCCCATCACTGGGGTGCCAGAACAGTCCACTGTAGGTGCTGATGGGATGAAGGACCAAAACCCTGCTACCAATGAGGGAAGATCTGTTACAACCAGAAAGATAGAAGAATTGCTGAGAGGAGATGGCCAACGGTCAGACAGCAGGCGCTAAAATATGTCAGGTCAGCCAAGGACCTACCAGCCCTGGAGACAGGCACTCCTGTGAGAATCCAGCCATTAGAGGGATACCAGAAGGAGTGAACTAAAAGAGTCATGAGGGGTGCTATGAGGTGATTATGCAAAGAGGGATACGTGATCCAGAAGAACAGGAGACACTCATGAGCCATCAGACACAATATGCAGAGAGAGCCAGAAGAGATACATATAAAGAATGAAGAGACTGAAAACCATGGAGAGGCCAATCCCACAGGTAGGGAGGAGATTCCTCAGAGATATTTGCTAGACTTGGAGACAGGTGACAGAGAGACAGAGATAGGTCACTCCTGGTATGGTTTCCTATTGAGGTTACCAAACTCTCAAAGACGGTAACCAGCTTAATCAGTAGTCAAGAAGAGACTCCAGCTTGGCTATGTGGACATGGGGTTGGGTGACAGTTATTTGTTTTTAATAGTTATATTAACATGTTGTAAAATAGGGAATGTATCATGATCAGTGGAACTGGAGTGAGAGGACCCATGTTCCCTGGAGGGGTTGTAATTGATGGGACCCCAGGTAAATGGGAAACACTTGGAAGTAGGCTGGTAATAACTGAGCTACATGAACAGAGCAGTCCGGAGTGTTTCATAAAGTTCCACTTGATCAACTAATGGCTTGTCTATGCTGTGCCACAATAGGGATATGAATTCTAGAGCACACCAAATTCTTGTGCTTTAACTGCCTTATATGGAAACTGCAGGAGGAAAGCAAAATATACTAAGTTTGCATTAACGTAGTCCTCTTTCAAACAGGACTATGTTAACGCAAACTAGGTATCTTTTGGTCTTCACCAGAAGCATCCACACAAGGCAGTTATAGCACAACACTTTGGTGTGCTCTGGAATTCACATCCCTGTAGTCTGCACTATGGCACATTCACCTTCACTTTTTTGCGAATGACACAATGGCAACATCCTTGTGCACCCCATGCCATTAGTTTTTATGCAATGTAAGCCTACTATAAGTGCATTAATTTCTTTGGTCACTTAGTTTGCTTATTTTCTTTGATGGAGTACAGTAACACCTGTGCTCTCTATTCCTGTAGTGATGTCCTCTCTTTTGCCAGAGAAACCCCACGTTAATACAAGTAATGCTCCTATCTCTGACCTTTGCTTTTCTAATTACCTGTTTTTTCTGTGTCTGATAACACTAAGCAAACATTAACTTAGAACGTTGAATCATGTCTGACAAAATACTTTAAAATATTGTAACAATGATTTGATAGAGCAAGTGATAATGGAGTTTGTGTTCATCTTATCAGGAAAAAAACATACAAATAAAAAGAGCATGGAGTTCAGAGATTTCAGAATATATTTGCTCTTTTTGATAAACTACAGAGACAGAATTTTTTTAAGGAAGAATCAAATAAAAAAATGCATTTAAAATATGTTAAATATTTACATGTACAAAACATCTTCCATTCAGAAGGGTACCTCTATGGTTGAGGAACACACTTTAGAACATAAAATGAAATCCTGGGCCTATTAATGTCATAAGTGCAACTGATGTAGCTTCTACTTGTATGTGTCTGTGTGTTCGTATGGCATCCATAAAACCTGACCATACCTAGAGCTAGTCAAGAATCTTGTGATGAAATATTTTCCTTCCCATCAGAAAATGCTGATTCATTGAAACACAAACTTTGAACCAGGTACTTTCCAGAAAAAAAATAAACTTGTTGGAAAATGTTTTGTAGGTCCAGGATGGAATTTCTGGTCAAAAAGAGGGGCCAATAGAATGTTTAGTGAACATGTTGGATATGGAGACCTACTGGAACAATTTCCGTAGTGAGGGTGCTGAAATCCATTGCACAAAACTGTCAAGCCTGCATATGATGGTGGTCATGCTTTCAGTTGTTATTATATTAAAACATCAATAAAATGAAGCCAGCATTAACACATTTAAGTTAAAAAATGCTTTAACCACAGTCTTTGTTACAATGTTTACAATATGCTTACCATATATTAAGCACAATTTATGATCCATTTAAGTATGGTTATTTAGGGTACGTCTAAACTACCCTCTGGATTGGCGAGTAGGGAATCGATCTATCGGGGATCGATTTATCATGTTTAGTGCAGGTGTGATAAATCAATCCCCGATTGCTCTGCTGTTGACTCCTGTACTCCTGAGGATGTGAGGCAGGTCAACCTAAGATACGTCGACTTCAGCTATGCTATTCTCATAACTGAAGTTGCGTATCTTAGGTCGATTTCCCCTCTCCTCCCCTGCAAGGGGGGACCAGGCCTTAGAAATGTCTTATTTACTTGTAAACACAGGTTGAACAGTTGTATTTTAATTTTGTTGCAAACAATGACAGTCAGAAGGTTCCAAAGTTTAACTTGCTGTCCTGCGTTATCATTTGACATGCATAGTCTCTTTGTTATAAGAGAACTGGACTTGACGTAACCTTCAGCCATAAGCTGAAAGTGAGGGCTGGTCTACACTACAGGGGAAAATCGATCTTAGATACGCAACTTCAGCTACGTAAATAACGTAGCTGAAGTCGAAGTATCTAAGATCGAATTACTCACCATCCTCATGGCGCGGGATCGATGTCTGCAGCTCCCCCTGTCGATTCCGCAACTCCGTTTGGGTTGGTGGAGTTACGGAATCGATATAAGCGCATTTGGGGATCGATATATCGCATCTAGATGAGACACGATATATCGATCCCCGAGCAATCGATTGCTACCCACCGATACGGCGGGTAGTGAAGATGTACCCTGAGGCTACCACATAGCAAGAAAGAATTTGGCCATGTGTAGGTAGACAAAACAGCTACAATTGAAGTGTGTTACTAAGAAGGACAGATTCATTGGGAGATAGGAGAAGGGTGTGAAAAACTCACTTTGGGTGCCTATATGTTTCTTGCTCCAGTTGCTGTGTTGTTAAGTAGACTACAAAATTATTATTCACTATTGCTAGGCTGTTAGGGAGATTGCTAGGGGGCATTATGAGTTATGTGCTTTGTCTTAAGAAAACCTATAAATAGGTTAATTAGAGAATGTGCTTTGGAGACGTTTGGATTTTCTATGAGCAAGGAGACTGGCATCAAGCTCCCCAGCAGCTAAGAGAAAGTCTCTGAAACCCTGCTGCTGAATCATCCAAAGTCTGAGGCAGTGTGAAGTAACTATTTTCTGGGGTACTGTACACTGTCACTAGTTTTGATGTGTGCTTTCTATTCAATAACAACAAATCAAAGTATGTCCTTACATTTTTAGTGCATTTTAAACACCCAGCATTTAGTGTTCTCATTTTGCTTCTAAAAGTGCCTGGTGAAGTGTTTATGGTGTCTCTGGCAGTACACTGTAAGCAGAATAAACCTGGAGTTTGCCATTGTATGAATGAACCATCTAGTGTAGCACGGATTTAAAATATTGCCCACTGCTTCACTGTAGTTAAAAACAGATAGGGGAGGGATAGCTCAGTGGTTTGAGCATTAGCCTGCTAAACTTAGGCTTGTGAGTTCAATCCTTGAGGGGGCCCCTTAGGGCAAAAAAATCTGAGGCAAAAATCAGTACTTAGTCCTACTAGTGAAGGCAGGGGGCTGGACTTGATGACCTTTTGAGGTCCCTTCCAGTTCTAGGAGATAGGTATATCTTCTATTATTATTATCAATTTTTTGTTTGGCAGAGCCAGATCACTGAAACATCCTGAACAAAGAGTACATAAACTAAAAGGGGTACTTCTCAATGGACTTGCAAGTGCTGGTGGATCACAGGGGCCATTTCACCGACAACAACATGGGATGGTCAGGAAAGGTGCCTGACACACACATCTTTAGGAAATCTAGTCTACTAAGAAAGTTGTAAGCAGGGACTTTCTTTCCAGACTGCAAAATAACCACTGGTGATGTTGAAATGCCAATCGCAATCCTGGGAGACCCAGCCTACCCCTTGCTCCCATGGCTCGTGCAGCTGTACACAGGTAGCCTGGACAGTGGTACGGACTGGTTCAACCATAGGCTGAACAAGTGCAGAATGATGATGAAATGTGCTTTTCGATGTTTAAAAGACTGCTGGTGTTGTTTGCTTACTTGGCTAGATCTCAGTGAAAGATCTTGCTTACTTGGCTAGATCTCATTGTTGTTGCTGCCTAGAGTGTGTTCCATAATATCTGTGAAACAAAGGGAGAATAGTTTCCAGCGGGGGGTTCAGGCAGATCGCCTGGCAGCCAATTTTAAGCAGCCAGACACCAGGGCAATAGAGAGAACACATTGCGAGGCTCTGCGTCTCCGTGAGACTTTGAAAACTAGTTTCAGCAATAACCCACAGTAATGTGACACCTATATGTGTTGTTCCTTATCAAGCTTTCATTGCATTTTCTCCCCTGTAAGCTCTATCCCCACTAACCACAGCGTGCTGAATGAATAAAGAGCCTTTTCTGCTCAATCTGTTAAGTTTTATTATGCTCACAAACACATAATGACAGTAAAGAAAAGTAAGATAACCTGGGGCAAAAGGGCTGATAACACTTGCGGGGGGGGAGAGGAGGGATGGACAAGGAGTGATTGCTTACAATTGCACTGCAATAACAATCAAAGGTGTGGGAATGGGCACGTTCTGGTTCTTGTATCCTCCTCTGGAGTTGAGTGCAAGGGATATCGCCCTGCATCCTGGGATGTCTGGGAGAGGAGGATGTGGAACTTGGCGACAATGGCATCAGGTTCAGCATAGGCTACAGAGGGACTCTAGCATCCAGCTGCCATTCTTAAACCTTAACCAGATGCCTCAACATGTCTGTTTGTTCCCTCATAATCCATATCATGTTCATGTTCCGTGCATGCTTTCCTGTTCTCGCTGTACTTGTGCAGGCTGTCAGACAGTGCAATCCTCCATGTGATTAGCTCCGTCTTGTCACTCTTGGAGGCACGCATTACCTCATTTAACATGTCCTCCAGAGTCTTCTTTTTCTGCCTTCTAATCTGGGAAAGTCTCTGTCCAGGTGTAGAGGATGTGCTGACAGACAAGGTTTCAGTTGCAAAGAATTCAAAGCACAAGGGTAGCATTGGCAGTCATACATTGATTCTGGTGCAAGGTTCATTCTTTTTTAAAGTCATAACATCATCACAACTGTAAGAGTTGGTTTGCTGCTCCAGCCATAGTTAGTAAGTCCATGAGGCATGAGCGAGAGGTCATGTGCTGCAGGTTTTGTGAAGACATCCTTGGGATCAATGGTTGTAACCTCAGCACAGCCCCCTTTCTCCTAGCATAGATGGAGCTTGAGGACAGGCACCAATGTAAAGCCCCGCAAAAGAGGCACTGGGTTGGAGGGGAAGGGAGACAAGCAGGAAGCATCTCCCTCCCCCTTTTATAATGCTGGTTGCAATAAGCAGTGATCCCTTCCAACCACAACCAGGGCATGCTTGGGAAAGCCTGGTTGCGTGATCCAGAATTCACTGAACAGGGGCAGATTACTTGTCGAATTGCTTGCAGTTCAAAGGCTAGTATTTAAACCTTTCCCTGATTCCCCCAGGTGATCATATGCTATATCATGCTCCTGAGGGTAACAGGGGTGGAGAGGGAACAGATTCTACAAGCATCTGGGTACAGACCTGGTGTCATAAACAGATAAGTAAGAGTTAATAGAACAGAAGTACTTCATATCTCTTTTGACTGTAAAGGGTTAACAAAATCAGTGAGCCCGGCTGTCACTTGACCAGAGGACCAATCAGGGGACAGGACACTTTCAAATCTTGAGGGAGGGAAGTTTTTGTGTGTGCTGTTAGTGTTTGGTTGTTGTTCTCTCTGGGTACTGAGAGCGACCAGACGTGCAACCAGGTTTCTCTCCAATCTGTCTGATACAGGCTCTTATGTGCTCAGAATAGTGAGTACTAGGTAGATAAGGCAAGTTAGGCTTATGTTTGTTTTCTTTATTTGCAAATGTGTATTTGGCTGGGAGGAGTTCAAATGTGTATTTGGCAGGAAGGAGTTCAAATTTGTATTTTGCTGAAAGGATTTTAATTTGTACTTGTATACTTAGGCTGGGAGGGTATTCCCAGTGTCTATAGCTGAAAGACCCTGTACCTATTCCATCTTAAATTTACAAAGATAATTTTTACTGTTTTTCTTTCTTTAATTAAAAGCATTTCTTATTTAAGAACCTGATTGTTTTTTTATTCTGGTGTGAGATCTCAGGGGAAGGGGTCTGGATTCACCAGGGAATGGGTGGGGAGAAAGGAGGGAAGGGGGAGAGAAAGGTTAATTTCTCTCTGTGTTAGGATTACTTTCTCTCGCAGGGAGAGTCTGGGAGGGGGAGAGAGAAGGAGGGGGGAAGGTGAATTTTCCTGTCTATTTTAAGATTCAAGGAGTCTGAATCACAGTAATCTTCCAGAGTAACCCAGGGAGGGGAAGTCTGGGAGAGGCAACGGTGAGGGAAAGGGTTTACTTTCCTTGTGTTAAGATCCAGAGGAACTGGGTCTTGGGGGTCCCTGGGCAAGGTTTTGGGGGGGGGGACCGAAGTGTACCAGGCACTGGAATTCCTGGTTGGTGGCAGCGCTACAAGTACTAAGCTGGTAATTGATCTTAGAGGAATTCATGCTGGTACCCCATCTTTTGGAGGCTAAGGTTCAGAGTGGGGAATTATACCATGACACCTGGTACTTATGCTGTAATACTGTGTGCCATAATGATGCCAGAAGAGTTAAAATTAGACTGGTGCAGAAAACTTTCCTACCATGGCGAACAAATAAGGCAGCCCTTCCCCGTAAGCTTTCTGCGAAGTATTGCAGATTACCTCCATGAAAGCTTCCTAGAGATCTCCATGGAGGATTCCAGGGCCATCCCCATGCATATAAACAGTCTACATAGCTGGAGTGGCCACTGATAACCACTATACCTATTTTTTGTTCAGATTCAACATTTAAAAATAATAGCATGTAACTCCTACAGTTTGATTGGAAATATGTACTCACCAAAGGTGCCTTCTTTGGCATCACACTCTGCCAATAATTGATCCTGTGAGGGGATGGGCTCCAGAGTTAAAAAAGTTCCTGGCTGTTAGGGAGAATGGATTCTTTGCTTGCCTGCCTCGCATTCTCCTCTTCCTCCTCGTCAACAATGTCCTCCTCGTTGTTGTTTGAGGTTGCCCTAGTCTCCTGAGAGGTATCCACGGGGCGTTTTGGGGTAGTGGTGGGGTCACCAACAAGAATTGCATGCAGGTCCTCATAGAAGTGGTGTGTCTGTGGCTCAGAACCAGAGCAACTGTTCACCTCCCTTGTCTTCTGGTACACTACTTTATTTTCACATGGCACTGCTGTGTGTCCCTGGTGTAGCCCTTCTCCCCCATGTCCTGAGTGATTTTGGCATAGATCTTAGCGTTTCTTCTCCTGGTTCAGAGCTCTGCTGGCACAGACTCTTCTCCCCCCACAGCAATAAAATCCAGCACCTCTTATGTACTCCAGGCTGGAGCACGTTTGCATCCTTGAGCATCCATGATCAGCTGTGCTGGTTAACTCTCCATGCTGCTCAAACAGGAAATGAAAATGCAAAAATTCCCAAGCCTTTAACAGAAAGGCTTTTTCCTGTGTACCTGGCTGTCATGCAGTGGAGTTGAAAGTGCTCTCCTGACCAGTCACAGCGGACCACTGTGGGACATCTCCTGAGGCCAATTCATTCAATGCCATGTCTACATTTTCCCCATGTCGACCCATGGATGTCAAATCAAGTGCTGTGCTGCTTGTGAAGGTGAAGTACAGAAGTCAACTTTACAGGCTCCTTAGGTCGGCAGAAGGGACTTGGCAGTATAGACACACACATTATTAAATTGACCTAATGTGGCTGAGGTTGACCTAATTTTGTAGTGGAGTCCAGGCCAAGGGCTTGTGAAATGACCTTTTGCTGAACTGCAGGACCAAAGAATACAATAATCAAATGTTGGATGATGTGCAACATCCAGTTATCTCATCGCTGCAGCCAGTCCCTTACACTTGGTTAATTGTCCAGTTACTCTAGCATTAACTGCCAGAGTACTCCATCATGGTTTTGATGGCACCTAAAAGGTATTCCTTGGCAATCAAGGAACTTAATCAACCCTGACAAAATTAATACCAATTCTTGCAGTCTTTTATTTTTTGGCAACAAGTTTGAACTAAATCACATTACTTGGTATACAACCCAGCACAGCAATGTTTTTCACAACTGCTGTGTGAAAGTTTGATTCTTCATGTTCCTTAAGCTTTTAGGATGCTTTTTGCCAGTTTGAAAAGCCATCTTCACAAAAATAAATTCATGCTTGCAGCCTCACTTAATTTTTTCACATTGCGTTTAAACTTATAAAGCTAATAAAACCATTTTTTTCCATCACGTAATGCAACTACATCCATTTTCCAAACCAAACAGACTTACATGATCAGGTGATTTTTTTTCTCTCCCAAAGCACTTTGTAGGAAAAATGTAGTCCTTTGGTTGAAAAGGCTGATCTAGTAGCTCCTGTATGGCAGTACTCACTACTGACTGAGATGGACCACAGGCAGGAGATTCCTTTACAGGAATAGAGTGTCTTGTATTTTCTGTTAGTGGGCTTCCTGACATGCTGATTTTAGTAGGTAGTTCCACTGAAGAATTTACAAAAAAAATCCAATACTTTGACAAAATTTTCAAAAGCCATTATTCACTACATATTGTGTCTAAAGCATTCTAACCACTGAATGACTCTTGCAAAATTGAAACGTATAAATAACCCACACCTGCTTTGACAGTCAGTATGATTGGTCTGTTATCAGGGCCATCTGGGGATAAAATACCCAAAGTAGTCATTTGACACACACACTCACCGTTTGAAAAGGACCCCAAACCAAGTGGCACTGCAACCCCCATTTGCCGAGTCACAACACTAATCAAGTTAGGTCCATCCACCTCTCCATCTATAGAGGGACCTACTTGAGTGATGCTACAACCTCATGTACAGATCACACTTAGAGTGAGGAGCTACATAGATGCACAGCACTCCTATACTTCAAACCAGGTTCTGCACCAAGGAGATATAAGTTAAATGCCTGTTCTAAACAGTCAGAGACTTGAACCCAATTCTCCTACACCTAAGGTAACTACCTGAATGACCATGCTATCAGATTTTCTATACTGGGGATAGGCGCTCTGAGTATCTTTTTCTGCTTATCTCATTTTTAATCAAAATTTGAAAGCAATCAGTTTTGTCCCAATGAGGAATGGGAAAAGTTTCCAAAATCTCAAACTCACTCACAGGACAGAAAAACCATTTCTCACACAGCTGTAGCCAGTAGCTTACATGGAGAAGGACAAATTCAATGGTCAGCATGCATTTTGGCTACTCTTGTATCAGATTTCCCCTTTCACTCATACACCTTTAGTGTTCACCAAGAGGCTTTATATACTGTACTCTTCAGGGTTTTGGTACTTTTAAAAATGACTTGTTCGTAGGAGCGCCATTGGAATTAGTATGGATGCTAATTATTTCTGTTCTTCCAAAATAAGTTTTTTGTTCTTCAGAGGTTTTTTTTTTCTTTAATTATACATGCATTTAAAAGAATTACTCTTATCTTAAATTAGTGTATTTAATAAGTTAGGAGCATGGGTAAGGGTATGGAAAAACTTATAAGAAGAAACTGGGACTGTTTACCTTCAGAGGAGATAAGTTAAAGAGGAACATAATATGAGTATGCAAAACAATGATACAGAGAAGGTATATTAGGAACTTCAGTTCACCCTCTCAGTAGTAGAGCAAAGAGTCATTCAACAACACTGAAGAGTGGAAAATTCTAAATATCCCCATGAAACAGAGAACCCAAATACTTCCTATGAAAAGGATGACAGTGTGGCTATAGAGTGATTGACTCTGCCACATTAAGAATTAATCTGTCAGGTTTTTAGCTCCATGGGTAAAGATGGGAAATAAACACATAACTGCTTACTTGTACAAAATGGAAAAGAAGTCATAGTCATAGCTAGCCCATTTGAACAAGAAACAACTATTAGTGCTTATGTAATTAATTAAATTGAATATTGTTTAATCTATTGACTATGGTATTAGAAATTAGTGAGATATACTGATGTTGTGAGTCTTTGGATCGAGGAATGGGTTGGTAACATTTTTTTTGGGGAAGTCTTAATCCTTAAGGCTCATCTTAGAAAAAGCAATGATAGATGAGTCATCTCCCATCACTCAAAATAAAAAAGTGTTTATAAAAGATAAAGGGGTCATAACTTGGACTTCAGGATCTGAATATCTGCTTCATTTCCCTGCAACTTACGTGGCCAGCCACACAACAAAAGTAATTAATCGGAAACTCACAAAGCAGACTTCATAAGTATTGTTTTTATTGTACTGTTGTCCAAAACTTGTTTAGGTGCTACAGAGTTATACCCCATAGGTTGAAAAATATTCATTTAAATTATTGAATGAATATTTAAGACTAGTGAATATAATCATTAGTAGTGAACTGAACCTCTTTAACCAAAAGAGTGGCAAATCTGCAGTGAATTTTACTGGTAACTAACCATTTGACCAGCCTTAGTCATAACCCAGAAATAAATATAACTACATCCCTCGTGCAGTACAGTGAGTACACAATAAACAAGGGGATTTTGTTAATTCTACAACTTTTAAAATATGTTACATAAGTATGATCATGAAATCATAGAATTTGCAATTCTAAGGAAGGGTAGAAGGGAGTACAGCAGAATAGAGACAATGGATTTCAGGAAGGCGGATTTTGGTAAGCTCAGAGAGCTGATAGGTAAGGTCCCATGGGAATTAAGACTGAGGGGAAAAACAACTGAGGAAAGTTGGCAGTTTTTCAAAGGGACACTATTAAGGGCCCAAAAGCAAGTTATTCCGATGGTTAGGAAAGATAGAAAATGTGGCAAAAGACCACCTTGGCTTAACCACGAGATCTTGCGTGACCTACAAAATAAAAAGGCGTCATATAAAAAATGGAAACTAGGTCAGATTACAAAGAATGAATATAGGCAAATAACACAGGAATGCAGAGACAAGATTAGAAAAGCAAAGGCACAAAATGAACTCAAACTAGCTATGGGAATAAAGGGAAAGAAGAAGACTTTTTATCAATACATTAGAAGCAAGAGGAAGACCAAGGACAGGGTAGGCCCACTGCTCAATGAGGAGGGGGAAACAGTAACGGGAGACTTGGAAATGGCAGAGATGCTTAATGACTTCTTTGTTTCAGTCTTCACTGAGAAGTCTGAAGGAATGTCTAGTATAGTCAATGCTTACGGGAAGAGGGCAGGTTTAGAAGAGAAAATAAAAAAAGAGCAAGTAAAAAATCACTTAGAAAAGTTAGATGCCTGCAAGTCACCAGGGCGTGATGAAATGCATCCTAGAATACTCAAGGAGTTAATAGAAGAGGTATCTGAGCCTCTAGCTATTATCTTTGGGAAATCATGGGAGACGGGGTAGATTCCAGAAGACTGGAAGGGGGGCAAATATAGTGCCCATCTATAAAAAGGGAAATAAAAACAACCCAGGAAACTACAGACCAGTTAGTTTAACTTCTGTGCCAGGGAAGATAATGGAGCAGGTAATCAAAGAAATCATCTGCAAACACTTGGAAGGTGGTAAGGTGATAGGGAATAGCCAGCATGGATTTGTAAAGAACAAATCGTGTCAAACTAATCTGATAGCGTTCTTTGATAGGATAACGAGCCTTGTGGATAAGGGAGAAGCGGTGGATGTGATATACCTAGACTTTAGTAAGGCATTTGATACAGTCTCGCATGATATTCTTATAGATAAACTAGGAAAGTACAATTTAGATGGGGCTACTATAAGGTGGGTGCATAACTGGCTGGATAACCGTACTCAGAGAGTAGTTGTTAATGGCTCCCAATCCTGCTGGAAAGGTATAACAAGTGGGGTTCCACAGCGGTCTGTTTTGGGACCAGTTCTGTTCAATATCTTCATCAACGATTTAGATGTTGGCATAGAAAGTACGCTTATTAAGTTTGCGGACGATACCAAACTGGGAGGGATTGCAACTGCTTTGGAGGACAGGGTCAAAATTCAAAATGATCTGGACAAATTGGAGAAATGGTCTGAGGTAAACAGGATGAAGTTCAATAAAGATAAATGCAAAGTGCTCCACTTAGGAAGGAACAATCAGTTTCACACATACAGAATGGGAAGAGACTGCCTAGGAAGGAGTATGACAGAAAAAGATCTAGGGGTCATAGTAGACCACAAGCTTAATATGAGTCAACAGTGTGATACTGTTGCAAAAAAAGCAAACGTGATTCTGGGATGCATTAACAGGTGTGTTGTAAACAAGACACGAGAAGTTATTCTTCCGCTTTACTCTGCGCTGGTTAGGCCTCAACTGGAGTATTGTGTCCAGTTCTGGGCACCGCATTTCAAGAAAGATGTGGAGAAATTGGAGAGGGTCCAGAGAAGAGCAACAAGAATGATTAAAGGTCTTGAGAACATGACCTATGAAGGAAGGCTGAAGGAATTGGGTTTGTTTAGTTTGGAAAAGAGAAGACTGAGAGGGGACATGATAGCAGTTTTCAGGTATCTAAATGGGTGTCATCAGGAGGAGGGAGAAAACTTGTTCACCTTAACCTCCAATGATAGAACAAGAAGCAATGGGCTTAAACTGCAGCAAGGGAGATTTAGGTTGGACATTAGGAAAAAGTTCCTAACTGTCAGGGTAGTTAAACACTGGAATAGATTGCCTAGGGAAGTTGTGGAATTTCCATCTCTGGAGATATTTAAGAGTAGGTTAGATAAATGTCTATTAGGGATGGTCTAGACAGTATTTGGTCCTGCCATGAGGGCAGGGGACTGGACTCGATGACCTCTCAAGGTCCCTTCCAGTCCTAGAGTCTATGAGTCTATGTTTTATTATTGTTATACTCTTTATGAAAAATCAGATTAAGAGAATAAGAGCAGACCATAGAGTTGATTCCACAAATTCTGGAAAGATGTCCCATTTTGATTAACACTTTGAAATTTGACCTTTTATCTGTGAATTTTTCTGTATATAAATAGCTCCTTTGTCTCCCTTTAGACTAAATGTAATTCTAAAAAAAATGTACAAGGAATCAAGATTTGACAGAAATGCTCTATTAATTTCACAGAAATCAATGGGGTGTTTCTAACGAATACAGTACATGTTCAAACCAGCTCTTGTCTGTACATAAAAATTTGCTTCAGGCAACTCTTTGATTCTTGGAACAAACAGTTTAAGCCATATCTATATATTAACTGCCATCAGAAATAAGAAATCTTAACCCATTCATAAACCTTTTCTAAAAGAAAAATTGCATCTGGATTGAAACATTTAATGATGTGCTATATGCATCAGATCATTTGGTCCATACAGTTCAGTATCTTCCCTCTGACCGTTGCAGATAACTGAGCTTTTAGGTGCTGATGTAGGTTTCTGAAGTTTAATAAGGATTAATTGTGTTATTGAACTTTTTATGAACATGTATATGTTACAGATATATCAATTTGGAGAGATGTTAGTACTGAGATGATGTTTTTCTTATTTTTCCTGTACAGCAGCACCTAGAAACACTCTCCAAGGATGTGTCTTTTTCAATTTCCAGCCTATAAGTTTAGGGCCAAATCTTTGAACCATCATGTAGCCAGGTTCATTGGGTTGCAGTCTGAGCTGCTGGGTCTCCCTCCCTCCCACTCAGGCCAGGGGGACACCACTCTATACTTGTTACTGCAGCTACAGAAAAGAATTGGCTGCCCCTTCTGGTGTACCCCACTTTTATATAGAGAATCTTCAGGCAAACACCTTGTTTTCAGGCAAGTAACTTGGGTGCCAGGGAGAAAAGCAAGACATCTCACATAAAACAAAATAGATTCCACCTTATTAACCAATAAGATAATATAGAGGTATAAGGTGTACTAGTCGCTTCATAACAATAAAAAAAAAAAGACATGGTCCTGTCCCAAAGACAACATGATGTGAAAAGAGGCGACAAAACAGAACACAGTGAATAAGTAAGTGCTGACATTTTGGAGAGGACATGCTGAATTTTTTTTCCATATGTCAAGCATTATTCAACCTTTTTATTAAGTGCAAACTCAACTCAGCCTTAACTATGGAGTCACCAGTTGCAGCTCTCTGATAAACTATTGACTGTGTATTTCACAAATGAAGAGGCTATGACTAAAGAAGAGCCAGAATCCTGTGAAGAAAAGATTGACATGACAAAGACCCAAGCGCTGTGAGAACAGATTGCAGAAAGCAGGGAATGCAGGAGGTCATGTCAGAAAAGCTTTTGAGAGGTCTGAATACCATTTTCAAGAATCTGCTTGATGACAGATAAGAGAAAGGTCATATTTAGAGGCCAATGGGAACCATCAGGGTCTGGATAGTCCCCTTTTGTTTTCTACAACCAGCACGCAAGTATCAGACTCTACTTGCAAGATGATCCTTAAATGGCATCTGAGTAACTCCAAATAACTTTGGAAAGCAATACACTGATTAATTTCAAAGCCAACCACCCTGTGCTATTTGGAGATTGCAAAGGCAGGGGTTTAATATAATAGATTGCAGCAAAGAGAAGTGAGAAAGAAAAATCATTATTGTTGATCCTGCTGGTAAAACATCCTGCCTCACATTACATTTCAAGATTAGCAGAAACTATTGTTAAAGTCAGTGCAGGTTGTTTTGGAAAGACAGTAACTGAGACGCTGATTATTTGGGAGATCAGTTGATGTTAATAGTTAAGCTGTGCAATTTCTTTTTCTAAAAATTTGAAGTGGTGCTAAATTATATCCAGTGACAGAGAAACAATTTCCTGATTGTACTTGATTAAAGTCCTGGGACTAACTTTGAGATAAGATTCTTACATTTGCTATATAAAAATCTTCTGGAAAAGAAAAAGAGGGAAACATTCATTTTTAATAGACTAGGCACACTTGTAAATGGGAGTATTGTTTTATAGTAACCTCATGTTTAATTTTGAGAATTGAATAGAAGCAATGTTAAGAAATAAAAGCTATCCATGCCAACTGCTAATTTTGGCTGAAAGAGAAAGAGCTTGTTGTTTTCTGAAGTACTATAACTAGTAACTCATAACTGCGGAAGGACCTTATTTTCAGAAGTTATTCTTGAAATTGAAAGTGTGAGTTAAGTACAGTTCATTGAAGAATAAAAACACTGTTATGGAGTTATTTATCTTTATCTATCTAGTGAAGTCATATCTTCTGCTAACTAGCCTATATCAAATTGGGTAACAATAATTATTTGGAATTTGCAGTTTTGCCATTTGTAGGCAACTCTTGCCCAAATCATTGAAAATTAAGTTCTCTATTAAACTAATGATACACTGAGCTGTACATACAAAAGTGTCTTCTAATAATTGAGTTGTATTTTGTGTTTGCAAGCTTGACAGTGAAAAAATGAACTCAAAGTTATATGAACCCTTGCTTGTAGAGATGCTGATGCAAAATCCACAAGAAGACATCCAGTATCTTCAGTGGGCTTTATATCTGTGAAGACATAAACAAAAATTTCCAACAGCAGTCACAGAAATAATTTTTTTTTCAAATGAGTCTAAGCAATGTTACTATTTCTCCCGTACAGCCCCTTGCATGGCTTGAAAAAAAAATTTTTTTTTCAAACCAATGTGAATCACTGCAGTAGTCAGTCAACTTCAGAAAAATCTGTCCTTTTGGCTACTGTCTCGTTTAAAAGGAAATAAAATAAAAGAACATGCTGTATCTGAAGTTTTTAAGACAGAGAATGCTTCTGAAAGATCTTTCCATTTTCAGGTACATAAGTTATCTAAAATCAGACAGTTTTTCCAGATATTCTCACCTCAGCTACATCTGCTAACCTCATCATTATGGAGAAAGATTAAGATTTTGGTGCTGGCTATGTGTAAATCATTCTCAGATTGTGACAGTGATTACAAATAAGACTGTTGTATAATTAGAAATACAGGAAGTAAAGATAAATAAAATTAAAGAATAAGGAGGAAAAAACCTACAGGGCATATATGTCACAAACAGAAGAGAAAGATATAGCTTCAATGGAAGAGGGGAACAAAAGCATGATTATTCATCAGTTGAGGATGTTGGTAAAAACAAAACCTAGATAAAATGAAGAACACTAGCAAATTATTTGAAGAACAGACATCAGATTACAGATTTCTTTTTGTGTCCATGAAATAAAAAACATTGTAAATTAAATCAATACAAAAGTGAATTAACCTAAATAGGAGTAAGATATTTATAGATTACTCAAAGTTTATTTACGCATACTCAGCTGGGGTGGGTGAGGCATATATGCTCTCAGTATGAAGAATATTGTATTATACAAACATTTGTTTATTTTTGAATTCCTTTGACACTTCATGATTGTTAGTGGAAAAAAAAAAGATGTCTGGGGTTGAAATTTTCAAAGCAATGCAGGGGATGTAGCCACTCATCTTCCATTACTTTTAACCACACACCACCCATTTTAATGAAAAATTTATGGATGAATCCTCAGTGCAGCCTGGAAAATCTCAACCAGGATGTTTATTGTAATGTTGCTTTAAAGAAAATCTTTGCAGAAGGACCAAAATCTAACCCCACAAAGAGAAGAGGGAGATATAGTAAAATTGATGCAACTTCTGTTCTTCATAAGCAATTAAAATTGTGGGAGAAAATGTCCCTCCCTATCTTGGTGTGGGGAGAGGAGGTTTAGTTTGATCAGATTAGCAGGGACATGGCAAATTCCTGGGAAGGGGTGCGGAGAAGGGAGAGTTCATGCCCAGATATGCTGAAGCCAAACCCTTCCTTATGTCTGGAAGTGCATCCATGGTTTGCTGAGGGAGGAGCTTCCCTGCCTCCCATTGACCAGCAAGGGGGCTTGAGGGGAGCTGATTGGCTTTAACACCCTGTCCCCTGACTCAAATTAAAGATTTGTCAGGCATCCAGGCTCATCTTGGTGCTCAACCCTTCCTCCCTCCCTATAATTGAAGTAGGTTGAGCTGTTTTTCCAGGGGTCAGTATATATGCTTTCAGACCAGGAATGTGTAATTTTTTTTTCTTGGTTGGCTAAACTGGCAGAGGTCTGGAGGGTTTTTTCCTTTCTTCACGGTATGGTGGAACCACAGTTTAGGTTAAAGGAGTAAAAATAGGAATTTGAACATTAGGAGGTAGTAGCGGAATGTTTAGTGCATCACAACTTGTGCCTGATGTCCAGTGTGGATAAAGGCTAAAAGTAATAGCTCCCAGGAGTAAATAATGTTCGGGATTTGCCATAGGGAGGAGGGGACTGAAGTCTTAGTAGACACACACACACACACACTCAGTAAGAGTACTCAGAAGCTGAGGTGAGACACTGCATTTGGCTGAAGAAGGGGTACCCTGACTTACTGGCTATATGGCAAGGGCTCTGTAACTTGCAGTGGTACCTGTTAAATGACAGGTGTGTGAGACAGAGTGAGTAGATAACAATGGGAAAAGGTATTAAGTTTATACATTTGCAGCCTGCCAATTAAAGCCATTTCTGTGCCCATCCTTCTTTCAACTGTGTTTTCTAATATTATTTATATATAATGGATTCAATTCTAGGAATAGACCAAACTGGGGACACATCCTGGCCTTGTACTCTGCAGGTATTCAACAAGTGCCATTGGCTATTGATGTCTCTGAAATTCAGTATTTTCCTTTTATTCATGGAACAGATTTCTTAGGTGCTGACTGATATCACCAATGAAGAAATTCCCCGTAACTTTAAAAAAAAAAAAAAGTACCTACAGGTTCAGAGGTACAAAGTGTGTATGTTATCACAAGACAATATAATACTGATTATTCCAGCACAGTGAAAAATACTTGATTGTCAATATTGAAACCCATCAACAAACAATATAGGGGAATTAGATGGCTCAGGGTAATAGAAATAGGATATAGAAACTTTCACCTGAAAGCCCCAATCAGAAGTGACTGCAATTTTTTATCAGTCAACATGTGCTAGTCATTAGCAACAAGAGACTAGGGCTCTATATTTTCACAAGAGATGAGTAGAATGAAAACCAATACTTTCAATTTATTTTCTTTGTAACAAGAAAATACAAATTTATATAAATGGAAATTTCTTTTGCAGGAGCAGTTGATGTAATATCAAAATTTATAGGGTAAACTCATCCTATGAATTTGTGTAAAATTACATTTAAAATTGTAGTGTGCAATACTTTATTTTCCATGCACAAAAGTTGACAAATATGTATGACAAAATTAGGCTATGTTTTGTCATTTCCCCACCCCCAAGGCAGTGGTGGCTCTAGGAATTTTGCCGCCCCAAGCACGGCAGGCAGGCTGCCTTCTGCGGCTTGCCTGCCGAGGGTCCGCCGAAGCCGCGGGACCAGCGGACCCTCCACAGGCAAGCCGCCAAGGGCAGCCTCCCCGCCACCCTTACGGCGCCGGCAGAGCACCCCCCACAGCTTGCTGCCCCAAGCATGTGCTTGGCATGCTGGGGCCTGGAGCCACCCCTGCCCCAAGGCTGTAGAGTCTAGGGGCATTTTATTTCTCTTCTTACTCCATTTCTGTACTTTTCTAGTAACATTACTTCAGTAGCTCCATAATAAATACCTCTTTACCAGAGCATATTTTGAAAATTGAATAGCTGGTGCTTCCTCACAAAGAGGGACATATATAGTTACATGATATCTAAATTGCATCTGTAATACTTTGAAGTATTGCATTTAGAAATGGTAACCATACAATTCTTCACTGCAAGATCCTAATTGTATATAAGAGGAACTTCATGCTAATGAGAAAATATTGAAAGCTTTTGCAGTCTTTCTCCCTACCCGCATGTCAGAATAAAATAGTAATGGAAAAAATGCTTAAGTAACAAAGACTTGCCTCCAGCTTCACATGTTCAGTGTAGCCAGTATACTGTACAATATAAAAATTAATGCCCTGATCCTGCAATCAGATGGATTATCATGTCCCAGTGGAGCCAACTCATTGGGTCTCCATGTGGCTGCAAAGATCCATTTATACAGCTCTGATTGGAGGACCAGGGCCAAAGGGGCTAATTGTACGAACATTTACTCTCTTTTTTCCGTCTCTTTACTACTAGGCATATACTCCCAGCAAATCCAATTTTATATTCCATTTTTATTACTATTGAATTGATAATATGAGCCCAAGAGGTAATTCAAAATTCTGAAGTCCTAAATGAAATTTGGTACAATATATTTATTAGTGCTATTGTCAGTTAGGTATGTGTGTGCTCTCTCTGTATGCTGTCCCAGCCCTTCACAGAGAGTTAGTTCAGCACATCTCAACAGTACACCTGTAAAGAATGATCCCTGGCACCAGGGGTGGCTCTAGGTATTTTGCCTCCCCAAGCACGGCAGGCAGGCTGCCTTCGGCAGCGTGTCTGCGGGAGGTCCACCGATGCTGTGGGACCGGCGGACCCTCCGCAGGTGAGCCACTGAGGGCAGCCTCCCTGCTGCCCTCACGGCGCCGGCAGAGCGCCCCCCGCGGCTTGCCGTCCCAAGCACGCGCTTGGTGTGCTGGTGCCTGGAGCTGCCCCTGCCTGGCACAGTTCATTGACAAAGGCACTCAGCCAGGTTTATTGCCCTCAAGACACAGTACTGGTGCCCTCTGTCCATGGTTACAGGTATAACACAGGAGTGTCCAGTGGCAAGGAGCAGCTCAGTCAGCTGTGGGAATTTCTGCTGTCCTCAAGGCTGCACAAAGGGTTAAGATGAGGCACACCAATATTTATAAGACAAACATCTCTCATACATGTTTCATGACATCTAGTTGTTGCCTCCTTTTGTATTGTACTCCATGTATCTCAGGCACAACATCCTTATTCATTACTTCTACCCTCTTCTTCAGACCCTCTTATCTGGTGTTAGGCCAGATAGCCCCAAACTAATCTTTTGGAGTATGTTCTCACACATATCCAGTATCTGTTGCATCGAAGGAGTGCCTGTGTTATAGTCAGATTAGCAGTACTTTTGCCAAGGTCATATACTGAGCTTGTAAGCAACTACCTTAATACTTAATTTTGGTTCACAGCCTCTGGTTCAGGCCTCAGATCTTGCACCAGGCCTAGTGCACCAGGCTCTGTCTTTCTCCTATAAGTGCAGCTAAAAAACCCATGTTTCTTACCTAGAAAATTGGGAGCTTTGTCTTCAATGGTTATGATTAGAAGAGCTGCTCAATTTCATTTATTCTTTTATAATTACATGGTCTTTGCATGTGCCTAAAGCTCTTGGCACCCACTTATTCCCCCACCCCATCATGAAGTTAAGCCCACAGAGCTAGCAGAGCATTTTCAGCACTCAAAGGGAGAGCTGAGCCCAGCACCTCCATAATCTGTAATGAATGATATCTCATTCTGATATCTCAAAGGGGGTGGAACTTGGTTTATGGGCAGCAATTGGAATAACGCCATCGCTTCCTCCCACCTCAAATTCACCCTTTCTCCAAAATGGCAATCAGGCATCCTCTTATATTTGTTCCTAAAGAAAACTCAGTGGTAGGTGAGACCATGAGCCTGATTGTCCACTGCCTCACATATTTATTTTATCATTTGAACAAAATGTTAAAGTCTATTTGGTTTTTCAAATGAGTAGAGCAATGTTCTTAGCTTTAAATGCTTCCCTGTAGAAAGCCTTGTAAAGGTTTCATTATCTGAAGAAAATAGCTCTTCACAATAACTTATACTGGAACACTGATAATTACAAGTAATTCCTTGTTGCATCCCCCAACATACACACATGTGCCAAATTCTCAGATGACATAAATTACACCAGTGCAGTTATGCTAACTGACACCAGCCCAGGATCAGATCATGAACTGAAAATATCACCATTTTTGAATAACAAGGAATTAAAAGATCTCCAAAGTGGGAAATTTGCACAATAACTACGAGCTTTATTCTTGAGAGAGTTCCTGAAGACCACATGGTGAACTGGCATGTGACTGGGCTCCAGTTTTGACACTGAATATGCCTGGCAGGTAGAGCAGAATAAATGAATGTGTTAAGAAATCAATGCAACTTAAATATGAATAAGCTTCTTTTTTAGGGATTTTTTTTCTCTCAAAGGTTTGATAAGTAAATTTACCTTCAAATTGTTTAAAAGGAACAAATACTTGCATCCTAAGTAATAGTCAGCAACAACTTAAGAGTTGTAAATGAACCTTGCTGAAATTGAGCAAATTAACCAACTTCAAGGTGCCTACAACCTTCCTCAGAATTTTTAAAACCCTCTGACTGCAGAATACTAATATTACAGAGGGTGACTTTGTTTTACAAAGAACGCAATGACAATTGTACCAAATTTAAATGAAATGGAATTCTTCTTTCAGTGGGTCTGATTCTCCTCACGCTTAATGGCTGCGAATCAGAAGTAACTCCATGTACAAGAATCTAGAGGACAAATAGGTCCTATTCTGATCTTCCATATCCCTGTTTTACAGCATTTATATTCTATAAACATCTTGTTTTTCAATCTGTTATTCACTCTTAGGAAGTTGGTGTAAGAGCTAGCTTGATATAAAAAAAAAGGGGGGGGGGATTAATACTTTTCTTCTCTTTCAGACTAACTAAAGAGTGACAAAATGGCTTGACTTAAAATATTTTCCAGAGATTTATTATAGAAGAATAATGTTATTTTATCACATTGCAATAAAATTAAAAATTGCTAAAATGAAATGGAGCAAAATGTATTGAGACAAGAACTAACTAGCAGATCAAAAGATAAAACAATTTTATATATATATATTTGCTTTATCTTTATATGACAAACAGCTTGGGTCTGCAATCACCTCTACAAAATAAAATCAGGAAATAACACGCCAGATCCTTAGCTGGTGTAGCATAGCTCCACTGAAGTTAATGGAGTTAAATCAGTTTTAAAACACTTGACTCTCTGCATTATAAAAGCAACATTACCTCTAATGTCCTTCATCTAATGATCTCAAAGCACTTTGCAAACATTAATTAAATCTCAGTATCCTTGTGTAATAGGTTTTATGTAAAATAGATATAATTAGAGTTGGTTTCAAAATAACATGTTTACTATTCAAAAGTTTTGAAAAATGGTGAAATCTGATGACACCTTTTATTGCTGAAAACATTGATCAACTTGGGTTTCTTAAAAATAAATGGGGCCATAGAACAACAATCACTATTGTCAGTAATGATTTAGTCACAGGATTGAATGAAGGGTAGTGAACTATGCTAACCCCATTTAGTTGCTCCTTTGAACATTCAGGTTATGATTCAGACACATTGACTGGATACCGCAAAGATGCTTCTATTATCATTACTCATGAAATACCTTTCATGCACATAGATGACTGGTCTCTGGGAATAACAGTCTGACAATGTAATCACTATTGGATTAATTTTTAAAAAGTCAAGAAAGTTGAATTGAACCCAAAGAAGGTTTGTTTTTTTTAAAAAATCAGTTTCTTACCAAATTATCTAAGGATTAGGAAGATGGAAACAATGGTTTAAAGAAAATAAATATGGAATGGACTAAATCTGATCAGTTTTTTTTTCCTGAATATCACCCTTCTCATTTAAGTTTGTGTACAGAGCATTTTCCTACTGTTATGATTGTAATATGTGAATTTTCATGTGACTCTCACTGACCTTGTGTGCTTTCAATTATTTAGTTAGTGTAGGTATTCAGAATATGTTAATCATTCTGTTCCTGCTCACCTAAACACTGAAACATGCACCTCAGTCCTGTGCTTGTGGGAAGTTGCTCATAAAAGTCTGCCAATTTTTTACATGCTTACATGAGATAAATTAGATTCTGGTCAGGCCCCAGCATCTAATTAATTTTTTTTTTTACTGCTTCTTTACTTGAAATGCCATTTTATGAGATTACAGTGATGATCTTTTTAATCATCCCATAATCTCAGCATCATTTTTCATATTGACCTTTCCTTTGGAAAAAATGATCATACATTATTAAAGCATAATTTTTACTTCAGGAATTTACAGAGTCACTATTACAGTCTCTGGAGAATATGCAGCTTTTATTTCATTCATAATTTTATAGCGTCAGGTTTAGATCATCACAGCTCCCAGTTTGTTGCCCTTCCATGTTGTTTTCAACCAATTATAGTTGCCATTTACTACCATGCATTCACAAGAGCTCAGCAGCCAGAAGGCTTGCTCGTTGGATCTAAACACCTTCAACCCATCGCAAAGACTGATATCTTCACTGTACATATTTTCCTGTAAAGCTAACTTTAGGAAACTATGATTGCAGTACACATTTTCAAACTGTGACATTTTGGCATCAGCATTGGCCCATCCCGGAGATCTGACCTTTCCCCCTCCCTATCTTTAGGACAATCCAGGTCCACTTCTAAATATTGTGGTGCCAGAGGTGCCATGACCTGAATTCCCCAACACTGCTTCTGCTGCTAGCCTCTCCATCAGGAGCCTGCAGCTTTCACATTTACGATTAATATTTGACTGTCTTATCATGCCTACTTTTGCCTCCTGTGGGGAATGATATAGTTTTTTAACCTTGTTTTTCAATGTTTTGTTCTCAGAATGGCACTGGAATATCTGTTGAGGGAATGAGGATATATTCAGCAGTTTACAGCCCATCCTAGGTACCACAGGTTTTAATATACTGTTATAGTTGAGCTTATAATACAGGTGAGTCTCATCTTGCGTGCATTTAACATGCTTTGCGCAGTCGGCAAAAACAAAAAACAACAAAAAAGGAGAAAAATAATTTAAATACTGTACAAGTAGTGCGGGCGATTCCGCCCACCGTTACACTCAATGTAATTTTGACTATACTTGATTTTCGCTTTACGCGCTGACAGTGGAACATAACCCAGCGTAAGATGAGACGCGCCTTTATTGCGCTCATGGGATATGCAGGCCAGTTAATCTTGAATCATTGACTCTATAATGCCTCCAAAACAAACAGGGGTGGAGAATTTATTGCCTCTGTTGGCATCTCAGACTTACAGAGATTCAGAGGGGAACTCCCCTTACACCTCTGCTACACTCCCTGCCATAATCTCTTTGCAGCTTCAACTCTATTTGCTGACAGAAACAAGTTTGAGTGTCTGGGCTTCAACCTCTTCAAAATTTCTATGGAATCCATTTCTGACATTCAAGCCCTGCAAATAAAACGGATGCTTAGGATATTCTACCTCGTAGGATTTTTCAATTAGAGGTTAGATGTGTCAGTGGGAAAGAAATTGAAAAGAAACACAAGTAGATTTGGGAATACAGACAAACAGTCCTTAAACACTTTCACGAGTCCTTATCAGGAGCCATATGTTTGAAAACTATACTTTAAATGAGACAAGAGAGATTTTTGCACAATGGGCAAATCCAGGCTACCTTTGTGATTAGATAAGGGCCTCTGTGTACACCAAAGTTAGCGTTTTAACTTTAGTGGTTCAAGTAGAGCCCTATAATCCCTGTGGGTGGATGGAGTTATAGGGGTATAAGGCACTTTTATCCCAGTATAACTGCATCCATGCTAAGGGTTGTAATATTATAATTCTTTGGGTTAAAAAAACCCAAAAGCCAAAAAAAAAATGCCCACACACTCAAACAAAATAGTTAGACCAGTTTGCAGGCTGTATAAACCAAGCCCAAGCTAGAAACCGGATACATCCAGCATGAGAGCATGATCTAACATGTAATACCAAGAACAATGAATGCACAAATTATCTTTCACATGTGAGTGGTGTCTAAGGAAGTGAAGATTGAAGGGGCCTGTGGAATACTGGATTTGGGCCTGGCCTACACACGAACTGTTGGTACCTACAGATGTAGTTTTAAACCACTTCAGTTAAATCAGTGCAGTGTCATGGGGGGATGCTGCTAGTGGTCTAAACCTGGCTTGTAGTAGTTTAACTTGCATATGGAAATGTACAGGTGCAATCTAAATAGATATAACCAGATTTAAACCAATATAAGATTGCCCACACAACGTTGCATCAATTTCACTGAGTCTGTTTTTAATCCAATTTAATATCAAACTAGAGCAACTTGTGTTTTCACCAGATCTTAAACACAAAAATGTGAGCGAAACTCCACAACAGTCCTTTTAAGGGGCAAAGATTTTTGCCTGGTATATTAGCAGGGTGGGTGAGGAATAAGGTGATTTTTTTCTGGAAAACATCTCCCTGATTAGCTCTGGCACACCCTCCTGTTGCTGAGTCCAGAGATGTAAGATGCTCATTTCTGTATAGCTAAGATGAGAATGCCTGTGTAGCTTAAATTTTGGGAGGGTAAATATAGGTATGTTATGCAAAAACTGTTTTGCTATTGATAAACCTTGTTTAAAGATAACTGTTGTTCTGATAACTTTACACAGATGGTTACACAGGTATGAGAAACCCTCAACCTCCAAGAAGAAGAAACTGACATCAGTTTCTGAAACCAGACCTCCTACCCATGAGTTTGGTCAGATAGGGCACCAACCATCTCTCCCCTCACTAAAGTGTCAGGAACAGCTGCAACAGGTACACACGGGAAAGAAACCTAAAAACCAAGGAAGAGACTCAAGTTGGCACTGGTGCAAGTGAAGAGATGCAAGAAAGACATTGCTTCTTTACCTTTTCATAAGCCAGGGTAAAATTATTTTTGTGCATCAATGTTTTCTTGATCATGACCTTAAGAAAAAATAAAGAAGAAGAAGAAGAAGAAGAAGAAGGATTTATCCCCTTCCAGGATTTCTCACACAGTGTGGTTTGCCTTTTACCCATATAACAGAAAGGAGCATAAAGGCTTCTAAAAATTATGCATGCTTCAAAAGAAGCACGAAGTGGCTGCACGTGCACACATGTGCACACAAACACATGCACACACACACATACTCCTCTGCCTCCATCTTGTCTCTTTTCTTAGGATGAATCCTAGCACCTTCATTTAAATATATATATAAATATGTCACTCAATATTAGTATCATATGTCTCAGTTGGTTCCCCATCAGAAAATCCCCAATGTTTGATGCCAGCTCCGGCCTCTGTGGTTTGAGTTCATCTCTAAGTATTAGTGTTCACTAAGGGAGAAGTTTACCCCTGAATCAGGGCATTAAATGGGACTCAAGCAATGCATAGGTCACATGCTGCCATAATAAGGAGATGGATTTCATAACTGAAGTAGCCTAAACTAAACCTTTCCTGTAAAACCTATGAGTATCTTGTGTTTTTTAACAGGTTTTGTTTGTCCCTTTATGGAAGAAACTAAAAGCAGCAATTTTCAGACACTCGAACAGTTTAATACACCTTTGCTACAATGTCCACCATGAATCAGATGTTTATTGCTGCATCCCTCTCTAATGCATTATCTTTAGAAGTGGAATCAGTCCATTATGTAGTCTTGTCAAACAGTGCAAGGAATAATACAGTGTAATACTGTGTCAGGAGGGGCAATGAGAGCAGGATATTGCATATGTTGTCTTCATTTTTTACTCTCTGTAGTTGATCAATTCAAGGTCATAATTTTATTGTTTTGTTTTCCCACCCAGACATTTAGATACTTAAAAACATATTAAATTCATTATCTCATGATCCACTGACCTTCAGTGACACCTTTGCGTTTTAATTTTTTTTTGGAACACTACTTCAGAGGTAGGCTGGGACTAGATCTAGAACTTTCTTGGTACAGTTTCTGCTACAATGAGTCAGAAAGCAATTATTTATCATATCAATCATATCCTCAGTTCTGCCCCATCTCAGGTTGATAGTTGCTGTAAACAAAATCTTATTTTCCTAAAATCTTCCTAGTCTCATCCTATTGAATTTTGAATTCTAGTCTCTCATCCATGCAATGTCTTGTTTATATATTTAGCTCCTTTGTAAATTACTGTACTGGCCAGGTTGATTTTTGTTCCACAGTCATACCTCATTTTTCTCACACAGATGCAAATTATTATGGTAAATTAGAGTTCAGTGAAGAAATTTTCTGACCAGCTCTGGAGAGACAAGTAACTGCAAATAGGTAGTGTGGGCATACTATAAGATTTGCTTAGAACAAAGAGTCCACCTGAAAGTTATGGGCTAAGCTGGTGATTCATATTCTCTGCCAGATGCGTGTTAGTTCCAGCAAGTTACATGCCAACATTAAACTTCACCTATTGGCCATTACATCCAAGTGTAAGTAATGCTGTTCATTTTACAGCTTTTTATCTTAGTCTCAAACTGTGAACAAAGATAGCATGTTTTATCAATCCACCACAAATAGGTGTTGTGATTTGTGTATTTAATCCTTTGCATAAGTGTGATGTTCTGTAATTACGCATCTGGTTCAGGTTTACCAATTAACTTTCAAGGTGTAAAAAAAAATATAGGAAGCAGTCTAAATGAGGGATTTAAATGAATTAGTAAAGCATCATTCAGAATCCAAGTAGTATAATTATGAGAGAACGTGGCAGCACCATATACTATTCAGATTGCTAACACTTCTCTTTAGGAGTATAAATATGCAATTTATGTGAAGGGTTGACTAACACAAAATTGGTCAGGGATTTAGTTGCTAGTCAACATAGGTGCCTTTTGCTCCATTCAAAAGAATTTTCATTTGATAGAGGAATTAAGATTTAATGACCACCATAAAAGTATCCTGTAAATAAGGTACATATCTGAAAGAAAATATTATTGTACTCTCCATAGTAAGCAGGGAAGAAAAATTAAAGCCAAAAGTGTATCCTAAAAGCAACAGCAACAAAAGCCAAAGGGCTCTATCTTGCACCTACTGGAGCCAACAGGAGAGTTGCCTTTGACTTCAACAGATGTGCATTCAGGTTCAAAACCTTAAGGAAGGATGGAGCCTGCTCTCTCTGAGAAATTATGAGGGTAGGGGAAGACACACAAAAATACATTTGCCATCTATCCTCCAGCACTATCAGTCTTTTTATGAGTAGAAACCACATGAAAATCTATAACCCCAATTCTGCAAACAGACTGCTGCACCTGCACAAAAGTCACTGTAGGATTATTTGAAGCATGATTAAATTTAAGCTTGTGGCTGAAAGAAGTATGCAAAAACTAACCTTCGAGACTGGAAAACTAACTGCCTGAGAGGATGCATTATCAACATGCAAATAGCTCTTAGGCTATCAAAGACCTCTTCTGGAAAGTGTTAAATGAAGTTGCTGGCAACAGGGCTATAGGAGTATTTGCCAAACACCCCCTAGGTTCATTGGATTCTTTTGAAGTAGTGCATGTCAGCTGGAAGAAATATGAAACGCTGTCTATCAAGGAATAGCGAGCTTCATGAAATATTGATTACAATGGTTAGCTGTGCTGCAAAGGGATGAAATAACAGGCATAATCCAAAGGGTTGTAATGGAGAAATATCATTAGCTTTACACAAGGCAAACAACTTCCCCTCCCTCCCTTGTAAAAGCTCAGACACCAAAGTGATTCCTAGTAATTACCCAGATAAAGTCAATATTATATTAACGAGTGTGTTCAACATCTGAACCTCAAGGACTATGCAGAATATAATCATGAGTACAAGCCCCAGAGTGAAACCATATGAGAGGCCATGAACGCAGCCATTTCAGCATGAGGACTGTGACAGAATTAGAGATGTAGGGCAGAAAGGGGCCTCAAGAGATCATTTATTACATTCCCTTGCACTGAGGCAGGATTAAGCATACCTAGACTATCTCTGAAAGGTGTTGTCTAACCTGTTCTTATAAAACTTCCAGTGACAAGGATTCCACAACCTAACAATGAATACAAAACTTTTAAAACAAATAACTTCTTAGGCCATATCTACAGTGCATTGTAAATCTGGATCTGAGGGACCTGGGCTTGTGTACATGGTGTTTCAATGCCCAACCTTGGGTGTCCAGATTGCATTGTGCACCTGGGTTTACAGTTTCTGGACCTGGGTCTCACAGCCATGCTAATGCATCCATACTGAACTACATAGACCTTCTGATTTGAGTCTGTCGCTTGAGCTGTCCACACACTACAAAATAACAGGGCTTGGACAAGAGTTACAGCTGGACTCAGGCTCTGACCTCTAGCAGGGTTCTAGGACCCAGCTCCTGAGTGCTTACTTACCAGGGTCAGACTGAATTGTGTGTGGACTGAAGGGGAGCTTGGGGATAAATCTTAGTCAGAACTCAGTTTAAGTGTGCAGGAGACATACACTTAGAAACTCATGTGTTCTCTCTAATAAGGCTATTACTCACTAAACAGTAGTACAGGGGTCGGCAACCTCTGGCACGCGGCTCACCAGGGTAAACACCTTGGCGGGCCAGGCCAGTTTGTTTACCTGCCACGTCGGCAGGTTCAGCTGATTGCGGCTCCCACTGACCGTGGTTTGCTGTCCCAGGCCAATGGGGGTGATGGGAAGCTGCGGCCAGCACATCCCTCGGCCCGCAACGCTTCCCACCGCATGCTTATTTCATTATGGCCATTCTGCTCATAATTGTGATTAAGACGACAGCATTTGGTCCTTAAAGTGTACGTCTTAAAGTGCTAGAGTACTGTACTACAAATTCTCACAGATACACTATTCTTTTTTGCTCATTGGTATTACTGTAAAACTGCAGGACTCAAACAATACTACTTGAACTGTGCGTTAACTTTTATTATGTCTCTTTATTGTATGCACAACAGAACATCTCTCTGAGTTCAGACATACAGCTTTACATAATATAATATCACCCCTGGAAGGAAGAAGTCAGAGAGAATGAAAGAGTAACATTAAACAAGGAAATGAGAAAGAAAGAAATCTAGCTTTTCAGAAGGTAGAACAAGTCCATATGTAAAAAGTACTACAAGTGGTAATACAGTTAATGCATTTGCACATGCAAACAGCTACATACATGCATATCTATGTTGGCATTGTTAACTATCTGCATGCATAATTGTCATAACTACATGTACACCAGTGGATGTACTTTCTCATCTTGTACCTCCTTTAAAAAAAAAAAAAGCTCTCAAAATACCTTGTCCTGTAGCCCAGACAATTTTAACCAGGCATAACTATGCACCCATGTATATATTAAATACTTATTTCCACAAACCCGGAAATCCTGGACGCCCCATCATCTCGGGCATTGGCACTCTCATTGAAGGACTGTCTGGATATATGGACTCTCTACTCAGACCCTATGCCACCAGCACTCCCAGCTATCTCCGTGACACCACTGATTTCCTGAGGAAACTACAATGCATTGGTCACCTCCCAGAAAACACCATCCTAGCCACCATGGATGTAGACGCTCTCTACACGAACATCCCACACACAGATGGAATACAAGCTGTCAGGAACACTATCCCTGATGATGCCACAGCACAACTGGCTGCTGAGCTCTGTGCCTTTATACTTACACACAACTATTTCAAATTTGATGACAATATATATCTCCAGATCAGTGGCACTGCTCTGGGCACCCGCATGGCCCCACAATATGCCAATATCTTTATGACCGACCTGGAACAAAGCTTCCTCAGCTCTCGTCCACTCATGCCCCTTCTCTACCTACGCTACATTGATGACATCTTCATCATCTGGACCCATGGGAAGGAGACTCTGGAAAAATTCCACCACGATTTCAATAGCTTCCACCCCACCATCAACCTCAGCCTGGACCAATCTACACGGGAGGTCCACTTTCTTGACACCACGGTGCAAATAAGTGATGGTCACATTAACAGCACCCTATATCGAAAACCTACCGACTGCTATGCCTACCTTCATTCCTCCAGCTTCCATCCCGGACACATCACACGATCCATTGTCTACAGCCAAGCACTGAGGTACAACCGCATCTGCTCTAACCCCTCAGACAGAGACCAACACCTACAAAATCTCCACCAAGCATTCTCAAAACTACAATACCCACACAAGGAAATAAGGAAACAGATCAACAGAGCCAGACGTGTACCCAGAAGCCTCCTATTGCAAGACAAACCCAAGAAAGAAACCAACTGGACTCCACTGGCCATCACATACAGCCCCAGCTAAAACCCCTCCAACGCATCATCAAGGATTTACAACCCATCCTGGACAATGATCTCACACTTTCACAGGCCTTGGGTGGCAGGCCAGTCCTTGCCCACAGACAACCTGCCAACCTGAAACATATTCTCACCAGTAACTGCACACCGCACCATAGGAACTCTAGCTCAGGAACCAATCCATGCAACAAACCTCGATGCCAACTCTGCCCACATATCTACACCAGCGACACCATCACAGGACCTAACCAGATCAGCCACACCATCACTGGTTCATTCACCTGCACATCCACCAATGTAATATACGCCATCATATGCCAGCAATGCCCCTCTGCTATGTACATCGGCCAAACTGGACAGTCTCTACGGAAAAGGATAAATGGACACAAATCAGACATTAGGAATGGCAATATACAAAAACCTGTAGGAGAGCACTTCAACCTCCCTGGCCACACTATAGCAGACCTTAAGGTGGCCATCCTGCAGCAAAAAAACTTCAGGACCAGACTTCAAAGAGAAACTGCTGAGCTTCAGTTCATCTGCAAATTTGACACCATCAGCTCAGGATTGAATAAAGACTGTGAATGGCTTGCCAACTACAGAACCAGTTTCTCCTCTCTTGGTTTTCACACCTCACCTGCTAGAACAGGGCCTCATTCTCCCTGATTGAACTGACCTCGTTATTTCTAGCTTGCTTGCTAGCATATATATACCTGCCCCTGGAAATTTCCACCACATGCATCTGAAGAAGTGGGTATTCACCCACGAAAGCTCATGCTCCAAAACGTCTGTTAGTCTATAAGGTGCCACAGGATTCTTTGCTGCTTTTCCTTTTAATTGTTATCCTGATATATATGACTGAAAGCTTTTCACAGTCTGTCACTGTTATTTCATTTCGAGATCATGCTACATCAAGATGAATCTCAGTCAGCAGCAGAAACAGCAGGATGCATTGTTATGTTTTGTACTAAACAATTATTGCTTTAGGGATATCCCTCTCTACCTCTTTCACATCCATCTTCTCTTTTTGACATTGTCAAGGCACAAAAAATTAATGAAGCATTTAATATATTATTTTTGAAACACCCCAACAGTGTGCTAGGTACATCATAAAACATGGAGATATTACTGTCAATCAACTGCCTCTATCCATTGTTCAGTTTTGCCATGTATAAGTGAAAGTCTCCCATTGACTTCAGGCTGTTAGTGCCAATGCAAAGTCCTTTATTGACAAGAGAGGAAATTGAAATCCTTTATCTGGAGACCATATTCAAGCTGTGCCTTACTCTGTGGTAAGGGACCATTCAGTCCCTGCCCTGTGTCAAGAATGTCAATAAGGGTGCCAAATTTCATGGTGACATTTGTTACATGGACTGCTATCTATTGCAAGACAACTCATTTTAGACGAAGCACCAAACAGAATCTGAATATGAATAGTGTATGAAGTGGGATATATTTTAGTTCACTAGAATAAAAAGGAATCCCAACTTAGTTTAAGATCTGCCAGGAGAATCTAAGGACTGGACAAGCAGCTTCTGAAGTGGTCCATCCTCAAACAAGGAAACAAGTTAATAAAGAAAGAGGGTTTTGTTTACCACTCATTTATTCATTGCCATTGTTGCTTCAACAGAAAGAAAACCACTGGGATGAGAAACAGCAGGAACCTACACTTTCAACCTTTGCTTGTGCAGGGAGCATGGATTCAGAGTTATTGGCTGGTGGTTGAACTGAATCAATCAGTCAGAGTAGTATTATCCATTCTATTCATTCCTATTTTATCTGAACTTGGCTTCTAACATCGCTTGGCATGCACATGGCACTTGTTTGCTGCTGGCAGTATATCAAAGTTGTGCTGCTGTGCTCTGTCTCTCCACAGGGCTCTTTATGGTGCCCACAATAATTTGAAAAACAAGCAAACTACAAAAATAAAATAGAATAGGCCATATTAATCTGATGTAAATGGGTGTAACTGCATTGTAGTCTATATTGCTGCCCCTGCTTACACTATTGCCGAGTTTGACCTAATTCTTCTCACAATTACCAGTGCATAACTGTAATAGCGTCTTATCTTTCCAGCACCACTGTCTTTGTTTTCCTCTGGAACTGGAAAACAGGCAGAGTAGCTTGGCTCTATCCTGGAGGGCAACAAAAGAGTCCAAACAGAAAAAGTAACTTCTTCTCCCTCTCTGAACAGTCTCACCCTGTTGAAGCAGGAGAACTTTCTCAGACCCTCACTGGAAGTCCACGCCTGCCATCCATAAACAAAGATAGCTGCCTACAATCTCTCACCACCAGTCTATCAGTAAAGCCTCATCCTTCTCTCGCAGCACCCTCTCATCAGGGGACTTTCTCTAACCCTGCCCACCACCAGGTCTCTTCATTTTCTTCTCTGCCTACAACCCTTGCTAGCTGCTTCACAAGCCCTTATTGTGAAAAGCAGTACTTGAGGTCTGCCATCTCCTTAGTCTTTCCCCTTCATCCTCAACTCTTTATTAGTCTGGCTGTCACATAATGACTGTCACATGATCGCTAGATACAAGTCTCTTAAGGGTCAATGTACACTTGGTTATAATAAGCAATATCAGATACCTGGAGATGGGAGAGTCAAGCTACTTGGAAATCAGATTGGTGTCAAACCTGTAGCATCTTGAAGCTCTCTCTCTCTCTCTCTCAGGTAATTGCCTAATGAAAGTGCTCTGGGTAGCGAGCATTTACCTGGCAACTTTTATTCTGTAATCAATCAAAAATATTATTAAAAATAAGTATTGATCAGCTATTAGTTATGATCTGAAAAAGCCAGTTATGTGGTTCATCCCAACGGATGTCAGTGGCAGTCAGGGTATTTGTAACTATGCACCTTGACTTTGTAATGATCTGTTATAAAGGATTTAATGTAATTAGTTTGCTTTTCTATAGTATTTGCCATTCATAGATCTTGAAAGGATGTATAGTATTTGGATCTGATTGTACATGGCAGATTGAGACCTACATTGACATCGGGGCAGTGAGGAATTTTCCAACTTTTCTCTTCCTGCCTAGGCCTCCACGGTTTGCTGCAGGAGCTTGACATTTGTCAGGGAGGTAAGTCAGAAAGGCACCTTTTTCTCTCTATGAAAATCCAGTCAGATTTGACCAAGTAGTAACCCGTCAAAAATGACAGTATGTATTGTGCTCAGTGGGACTTGGTAGGGGTTAGATGCTAAAATTGCCAAATCTCCTTCTGCACTGAGCGTGTTCCTCTGCTCCACTAAATCTGCATGCAGTATTCTAAAGAAGCTACCTGTAACAACCGCTGGAGCGGAACAGACAAAACACATATGAGAAAGGGTGAGTCACTGCTGGCTCACCCCTTATGGTGTGATATGGCTTTACAGGCTCTCCTCATCTAATGACCCCAGCTGCCAGCTGCTCTGGCTCAGCAATAGTCTGCCTCTTCCAGGGCCGGCTCTTGGTTTTTTGCTGCCCCAAACAAAATAAAATTTGGCTGCCCCCACCCCAGCCCTGGGCTCCCCCCCGCACCTCCCTGCTGCCCCAGCCCTAGGCTCTCCCTCCCCCACCTGCACACCCTGCTGCCCCAGCTCTGGGCCTCCCCCTTCCCGCACCCCCCTGCTGCCACAGCCCTGGGCTGTCCCCCCCACACCCGCACCCCCCGGCACCCTAGACCTGGGCTCACACACACTCCGTGCTACCAGCTCTGGGCACCCCACTCCCCCCCCACCAGTGTCCTTCCCACCCCCTGCCACCCCAGCCCTGGGCTCTGCCCCCTCCACCCGCACCCTCTGCCGCCCCATCCCTGGGCTCTTCCCCCTCTCCCCCAACTGCACCCTCCCTCTGCCTGGGTCACTGGTGACTTGCTCCCAGGGTGGATCATTCAGCAGGAATTTTGGATGTGCACAGAATACAGACAGGATTGATTCCCATATGGTTACAGAACTGCAGTAAAGTGGAACAATTTTCAGCTTGTGTGATTGGAAGATATCTGGATGCATATTATAAGACTGTCCTCCAAAAATGAGGAAAAGTCAAGGTGCCTTTATTATTCTTTTGTTCCACTCTTTGTTTTTATGGGGACTTTGCCAATGCAATATCACTGTCTTCCTTTGAAACAACTAAAAACAAAACAAAAAAGGCAATGGCTGTTGAAAATAGCAATTCCACTCCTAAGAACCACTGGGAAGCATTTCTTGCTCAATTTTATCCAGCTTTTTCTACAGCAAATTACAATGGATCAGTATATTTGATTTGGGAGAAATGAAGTAACAGCTGCCCAAATTGAGCTTGAGCACTCCTGAATTTTGAGGTGTTCAAATCTGGAAGGCAGGTGCTAGATTCCCTTTCTGAATATTAGCTAAATCTGGAAAGGAAAAGTCAATTTCTGCTTCCATGGCTCAGAAGTGGAAATCCTCCTGTGTGCCTGGTACTGTATCTAAAGCTGCCCAGGTCCAGTAGAGCCTCCCCTCCCCTACTTTTCATTTGAAATTCTAGTGGGATCCGCCTACCTCCCTTGCTAGGCTTCAGCCAGAGAGGGGCACTGTCCATTTAGTCCACTCAATTCCTTCTTTGGGGGCTGCAAGGTGAGGTCCCACCAGTATCCCTAAGCCAGTCTGGGGCTGTCTTCTGAAGGGAATATCTGGGCCAAAGCCTTCTACTCCTTGGGCACTCTTGTTCCCCATTCACAGTGCCACCCTGCTCTAGCAGTGAGCTCAAGCTGCAGCATGATGCTTCAGCTACCATACTACCTTCCCCCCCTTTCCTGTTGGTAGTGGCCAAAGGAATGCTGGGAAATGTAGTTCTTTCCCTGCTCCAGGGCTGATTCTATAGGCAGGGAGCTAACCAAGGAACTACAGCTCCCGGACTCGATCCGTACTAGCTGGCACCCCTGCAAATGGGCTGCCCCAAGCAGCTGCTTGCTTTGATGGTGCCTAGAGCTGCCCGGGGCCTGTTCTCATGACTCATTTCTGTGACCAGGTCACATGTAACTCTCATTTCCTCCAGGTGGACAGTGTCCAAACTCCCAGGCTCCGTAAAGTTCATTCCCACTCTATTACAGATGTTGCCTCAGATTTCAGGGGTGTGTGTGTGTACCCCAGATTTTAATCAAAATAATTACAACCATATTGTGTGCATTCAGCCGCCATGAATTAATAAAATAGAACGTCACATAGGTAAGGGTTAATTTGAACAAGCTTCTGGAGGCAAGAGCAAAGCTAGCTGCAGGTTTGCAGTTTCTGCTAATCAGAATGGGAGGAAGGGAGAAAAGAGTCAACAGCTTGAGACTGAAAGAAAATAAATGGATGGAAACCTTGAGTTTGGGCACCTTTGATATAGAAACTTATTATGACTAAGACTGTTAGGAAAGCTTTGTTGATAAGTAGTTTATTGAAGTTAGGAGAGGAGATGCCCCAGTTGGGATCACTATGAGGGATGTGTTTTGTAAAAGTTAGTTATAAAAAGACTATATAATAGAGCAGGGGTTGGCAATCTAGCATGTGCTTGCCAAGGCCAGCACATCTCTCGCCTGCACCACTTCCCACTGCCCTCATTGGCCTGGAACGGTGAACTACAGCCAGTGGGAGCCACGGTCAGCCAAACCTGCCGATGCAGCAGGTAAACAAACTGTCCCAGCCCGCCAGGGTGCTTACCCTGGCAAGTCGCATGCCAGAGGTTGCTGACCCCTGTAATAGTGTGTACTTTGAAGCACTTCTCTGCGGCTACCCTGAGATACTTTGTCCTGACACCTTACGGTCCATTGCTGACCTGCTGCTAATCACTCAATACCATTTCAGATTTTAGATAATTATTTGGGATGTTCTAAACCTATTGCTTATGTTTGTGTGTGCTTATATCTAATAAATAGTAGTTTAATTACTTGTATCAATCTTCCATCAGCCAAAAGTGCTACTGGTATGTTCCACTGATTTCCTTCTGACACTGCCTAAAGTGAAACAGTTAAGTTACCACTGTCAGGGCTTTATCCATGGAAGACCAGCTCCTCTCAAGCAGCTAATTGTCAGTGCTTCTTCCCTGGTGTCCTTCCCCCTAGTCTGGATCCTCAACTTAAGTTTATCCAAGGCCATCTGCCTGTGGATAGACCTTCTGTCATGCCTGCTTCAGGAATCTCCTTTATCCCTGCTACCCTCTCCTATCAGGGTACAAACTCAATTTTGAGCTGCTCTCCACCCAGCTGTGGTCTCTTAGCCTTTTGTGCTGTCCACCCAGCCTTCTCACTTTCTCAGCTGTGTCCAATCATTATGTAAATCCCACTAATCTCCTGCTAATTAGGATCAGCTGGGAGGGTAGCTGATCACGGAAGAGGCTGAATCTGACTCCCCCTAAAAGGGCCAGAGAGTCTGTGACAACATAACAATGTATTTTTCTTTTAAACACATAAAATCATTTAAAAATGATGTTAAAATACTATGAAGGTTGCAAAGCTCAGTTTGCCAAAGTTGTGAAATGTCCTTGTAGGATGCCCATGCAAGATTATTCTTTCTGCATTCCTCTGCCTGACTCAACAACTTTCAAATTTCTACAGGTAACAAGACAAGAGTCAGACAACAGGCTCATTAACTATACAAATCTTGTTTGTTCTCTAAACATCTATGCACTGAATTAGACATGAGTCTTCTGTGCAGAAAAACGTGACTATCCTAATGGAGATGAAGAAGGGGCAAAACTGAGGTTGCCTGGGCAATGTTAATTCTGGCATTCTTTTAACGTAAGTTTTGTGGGGGGCAATATATTTTATGTACCTGTTATGTGTATATATAAAAGAACTACTATTTTTTTAAAGCTACATTGAAAGAATATTAAGGTTTCAAATCAAACATTTAAAGATTTGGAAAAAAACAGGCATCAGCAGGAAGAAATTTGAGAGTGTGGCAGAGATAGAATCTACTCTCTGTTCCCTGTCCCTGAGGTCAGAGGCCCTGTCTTTACAGCACAGATAAAGTTTCTCTTCCCAGCTGGAAACTGTCTCTTCTACTCACTTAACCTGATAACTTTGTTTACTTAATATGTAAACAGATCTTCATTGTCTCTGCCTAATAACTGGGTTGGTCAGAGGAGAAAATGCATATTCCTTCATCTAGGACAGACTCATTTACCAACTCCCTCAGTATGCCTGGTTTAAACTAGGGCTGTCAAGCGATTAAAAAAATTAATCATGATTAATTGCACTGTTAAACATAGAATACCATTTAGTCAAATATTTTTGGACATTTTCTACATTTTCAGATATGTCAATTTCAATTACAACACAGATTACAAAGTGTACAGTGCTTACTTTATATTATTTTTTACAGATATTTGCACTGTAAAAAACAAAAGAAAGTATATGTCAATTCACCTAATGTAAGTATTGTAGTGCAATCTCTTTATCATGAAAGCTGAACTTACAAATGTTGAATTATGTACAAAAATAACTGCATTCAAGAATAAAACAATGTAAAACTTTAGAGCCTAAAAGTCCACTCAGTCCTACTTCCACCAATCACTCAGACAAACAAATTCAGTTACATTTGCAGGAGATAATGCTGCCAGCTTCTTGTTTACAATGTCACCTGAAATTGAGAACAGGCGTTCCCATGGCACTGCTGTAAACAGCGTCACAAGATATTTATGTGCCAGATGCGCTAAAGATTTATATGTCCTTTCATACTTCAACCACCATTCCAGAGGATATGCATCCATGCTGATGACTGGTTCTACTCAATAACAATCCAAAGCAGAGTAGACCGATTCATGTTCATTTTCATCATTTGAGTCAGATGCCACCAGCAGAAGATTTTGTTTTTGTTTTTTGTGGTTCAGGTTCTGTAGTTTCTGCACTGGAGTGTTGCTCTTTTTAAGACTTCTGAAAGCATGCTCCACACCTCGTCCTCTTAGATTTTGGATGGCACTTTAGATTCTTAAACCTTGGGTCGAGCACTGTATTTATCCTTAGAAATCTCGCATTGGTACCTTCTTTGCATTTTGTCTTATCTGCAGTGACAGTGTTCGTAAATCAAACAACATGTGTGGGGTTATCATCCGAGACTGCTATAACATGAAATATATGGCAGAATGTGGGTAAAACAGAGCAGGGGACACACAACTCTCCCCCAACGAGTTCAGAAATTTAATAAACTCACAATTTTTTTAGTGAACATCACCAACATGAAAGCATGTCCTCCAGAATGGTGGCTGAAGCACGAGGGCATATCTGGCACATAAATATCTTGCAACGCCGGCTATGAAAGTGCCATGAGAATGCCTGTTCTCATTTTCAGGTGACATTGTAAATACGAAGCTGGCAGCAGTATCTCCCATAAATGTAAACAAACTTGTTTGTCTTAGCAATTGGCTGAATAAGAAGTAGGACAGAGTAGACTTGTAGGCTCTAAAGCAAGGATCAGCAACCTTTGGCATACGGCTCGCCAGGGTATACACCCTGGTGGACCGGGCCGGTTTGTTTACCTGCTGCATTCACAGGTTCAGCCAATCGTGGCTCCCACCAGCTGCGGTTCGCCGCACAGGCCAATAAGGGCTGTGGGAAGTAGCAGCCAGCATGTCCCGCATGCCAAAGGTTGCCGATTCCCGCTCTAAAGTTTTACATTGTTTTGTGTTTGAGTGCAGTTACGTAACAAAAAAAAAATCTACATTTGTAAATTACACTTTCACAACAGAGATTGCACTACAGTAGTTGTATGAGGTGAATTGAAAAATACTATTTCTTTTATCATTTTTACAGTGCAAATATTTGTAATAAAAATAATATAAAGTGAGCAGTGTACATTTTGTATTCTGTGTCATAATAGAAAATATATTTGAAAAAGCTGAAAAAAACATTCAAAAATATTTAATACATTTCAGTTGGTATTCTATTGTTTAACAGTATGATTCATCATGAATAATTTTTTATTCACATTTAATTTTTGAGTTAATTGCATGAGTTAACTGTGATTAACTGACAGCCCTAGTTTAAACACATTTTAGTCTTTATTCCAACATATAATCATAACTTTTAATACACACCATACACATGCATCATGCACAAATATTAATGATCAGTGAGTTGTTAGTTTTCAAATGACATGTAAGGTGTGAATATAGGAGTGTTTAGGGTCACACTTCCAGATCAAGATGTATGTCTCTCAGGCCTTGTTTACACTGGCAAGTTTCTGTGCAGTAAGGCAGCTTTCTTCATTGTAATTCCCAAGGTGTACACACTGCCAAGCTACTTCGTGTTTGCTCAGTGATGCGTGTGGTGGTCTCAGCGCATTGTTCAAGGTGGCCATGCCTGCTCCATGCAACAGGCAATCCCCCACATGGAGCAATGCCAGGCTGCTGGATGTCATCACCATTTCAGGAGAGGAGGTTGTCAAGTACCAGCTGAGCTCCAGCTGTAGGAATTATGATACTCATGGACAGATTTCACGATGCATGACATAAAGGGGCCTTGACAGGGACACACTGCAGTGCAAGGTCAAAGTGAAGGAACTGTGGAATGCCTACCATAAGGCACAGGAGGCAAACAGCTGCTCCGGTGCTGCACCCACAAGCTGCCAGACCTACAAAGAGCTGGACGCAATACTTGGTGGCAACCCCACCTCCACTGCAAAGGCCACTATGGATACTTTGATGGCTTGCATGCCAGTTGAGAGTGGACTGAGCCAGGAGAAGGAAATTTGGATGAGGATGTGGAGCGGGAGGGGGACCCAGAGGCAGAGGATGACTCAGAGGTCATAGATGTGTGCAGCCAGGAGTTCTTTTCTACCCCGGAGGAGGCTAGGCCAGTCACAACTGTTGGATCTTGGCAAAGCACAAATAGGAGAGAAGGCCCCTGGTAAGTGGATTTGATTTTGGGAATCTCTGAAGAAGTTGTTGGGGGCAGGAGGGTTGCAGAAAGAAGGCTTATGTCTGTATGATGCACGTACGACCACATGCTTAGTCTGAGCAGAGGAACAGGCTGTTGAATGACTCCCTCACTTCAAGCAGCAAAGAATCCTGTGGCACCTTATAGACTAACAGACGTTTTGGAGCATGAGCTTTCGTGGGTGAATACCCACTTCTTCAGATGCATGTGGTGGAAATTTCCAGGGGCAGGTATATATATGCTAGCAAGCAAGCTAGAGATAACGAGGTCAGTTCAATCAGGGAGGATGAGGCCCTGTTCTAGCAGTTGAGGTGTGAAAACCAAGAGAGGAGAAACTGGTTCTGTAGTTGGCAAGCCATTCACAGTCTTTGTTCAATCCTGAGCTGATGGTGTCAAATTTGCAGATGAACTGAAGCTCAGCAGTTTCTCTTTGAAGTCTGGTCCTGAAGTTTTTTTGCTGCAGGATGGCCACCTTAAGGTCTGCTATAGTGTGGCCAGGGAGGTTGAAGTGCTCTCCTACAGGTTTTTGTATATTGCCATTCTCCAGGAACCTCTCGTGGAGACACTGTAGATTCTTTGGTAGAGCTGCTTTGTTTCTTTTCCCATTAATGCCATCACTAGGGGGTGGAGTGTTGGGGGTGTTGCAGCACACAGGCAAGCCACAGAAGGGCCCCAGGGAAGAAACCGCAGTCTTGGAGAAGACCCTCCCTTGAGTCATCCTCAGCAGCGAGATATCTTCCATAATGAACGCAGCCTGTGGAAAATGTGGGGACAGGAATGATTATCAGGCCCCCCAGAGTGCTGGATTTCCCCAAGAGCCACGTGCCCAGTGTAGAGTAGGGTTCAGGAACACTGATTAACCCTGCCCCTGCGGCTACTCACCATTGTGGGGGTCTTGTGGTTCATGCGTGTGTAAGCAGAGTCAGGATAAGCTCTACCCTGACATCTGGTGGAAAGAATGTCAGAGAGTGTATTTGCATAGGCACGCCTACCCTATCCCAGACTGCTGAGCGGTGGGACTGCTCGATGTCAAATGACTCACCCTCAGTTGGGTGGTACTTGCTAGACAAGGGACATGGGTTCCAAAACCCAGAGAATTGAGAGAGGCTGGGGACAGGTATCTGTGCCTGGTGGTGCAGTCTCCTTGCGGAGCCAGAAGCACCAGTTGCACCCCCTCATCTCTCCACTGTGGAATGTCAGAGTTGATTTTTTTATTCCCTCAAGAATCTAAATACAGGTTCCTGAGCTGAATGCACTTTGGGCTAATGGTGCACTAGCACTGGGGCTCCCCTACTAAGAGCTAAGATCACTAAGAGTTGAAATCACAAAAAAGCTGAAATGACTGAGCTGAGAGCACTGTGCTAACTAGTGGGGGAGCCTGAAGATATGCTGTGGAACAGAGCAGCTGGCGGAGTGGAGCAGTTGCGGGGACGGCTGGAGTGGATCACGGGACAGCTGGTGGCAGCAGAGCGGCTGGCAGAGTGGAGTAGCTGTGGGACGGGTGGAGTGGCCCACAGAGTGAGCGGAGCCGAGCAGTTTTGCAGAGCAGCTCATAGAGCAGAGCAGCTGGTGGAGCGGAGCAGTTCCTGAGGACGGCTGGAGGAGCAGAGTGGAGCAGCTGGTAAAGCGGAGCAGTTCGCGGAGAAGGCGGAAGCCGAACCCACGGAGAGGCAGGGCAGTTGGCCCTGGACCACGTAAGGTGCCCCTTTCTACCCAGGCTGGGGGGAGGGACCTCTACAGATAGACTCTCGAACTCTGGGGTGGCATTGACCAGAGACTTTTGGGTTGTTGGACTTTGGGGTGATTGGACTTAAAACCCTAAGCGGAAAAAGGACAGTGCCAAACGTACTTGGAGGTGGGTTTTTGTTTATGGTTTGTGTTATAACCCTGTTTGTGGTGTTTCTTCAATGGGATGCCGCATTAATTCCTTCCTTTATTAAAAAAGATTTTGCTACACTCAGACTCCGTGCTTGCGAGAGGGGAAGTATTGCCTCCTAGAGGCGCCCAGGGGTGTGTGGCATGTGAGTGTCCCAGGTCACTGGGTGGGGGCTCGAGCCAGTTATGCATTGTGTTACTGAAACGGAACCCCTGGATACTGAACCCGGCCCTTGTTGCTGCCAACTAGAGGGGCAGAAGGGTTACACGTGCATGCCTGAGGTTAGCTAGTTAGTGACAGGTATGTGAATAGTAGTGTTCTGAGTGTTGCAAACAATACTGCTGCATTTTGAGTTCACAGAGATGACCTTGGGAGCCCAGTGTGACGTAGTGGGGATTTTCCCTTATTATGTTGTATGTGAGTCTTACTGTTTTGCATGAATGGCGGGTAGGGTGTCTCAGTTTCCCTGTGTATTGCACCAATGTCTAGGTGGTGGGAATAAGGGAGTGTGATTTTTGCTGGGGCTGCTCCACCTGCCTGCATGGATGCTATGTCACCTTCATAACCTGAGACCCAGGAGGGGGATGTGAGCAGGTGACTCTTGGTCTGGGAAGTTAGGCAAAGGCCAGCAAGACAAAGGCTGGAGGAGGAGCAACAGGCAGGTCAGGGGCCAGGCATCTGAAAGCGAGTCACTCTCAGATGGCTTGTGGTGCATAGGGAGGGCCAGTCCCCCTTCCCCCAGGATGGACTTGGCTGAAAGTCACTGATTTCTGTGCTAAGAAGCTCTGTTCTATGCTGTGTTCCTGTCGACTAATAAACCTTCAATTTACCGGCTGGCTGAGAGTCATGTCTGACTGTGGAGTTGGGATGCAGGGCCCTCTGGCTTCCCCAAGAGCCTTACCTGAGTAGACTCACTGCAGGAAGCACACGGTGTGGAAGGGGATGCTGAATGCTCTGAGGTCAGACCAGGAATGTCAAAGCTGTGTAAGCTTCTTGCCCTGGAGACAGTATGCTCAGAGAGAGGAGGCATGCTCCCCCAGAGTCCTGGTGGCGGAGATGGGAAAAACTGCATCCTATGGACAGAGCATCCTGCAGTAAGTGACTGGGGAGCAGTAAAATGAAGGGGGATTAGCGAGAGATAGGTGTTTTGGAGGCTCCGAGAGGTGCGGTTCCAGGAGGAGAAGGAGCCTATGGCTTAACCCCGAGAGAGAGTGAACCCCCGAGAAGGGCTGTCTCACTGAAGGGGTTCCTCCCATGGATTGTGGGGAGCTGAGAGAGCACAGGCCTGTGAGTCCGTGACCACTTGGGAACAGCGTGGAGATGGCCTATAACCATCACCTTAAGAAAGACATTGTAGAGCTGTGGGGAGAGAGAAGCTGCACATTGGAAAGCTCAGTAAGGCACAGCTGATTGCTCAGTTGAAAGAGGAGAATTGCTCTAAGGAGCTGGTTCCTGACCCAGCTGGTGCTGTGAGAGAGGCTCAGAGCAGCTGGGTGTTCTGGAAACCCGTGTCCCTGACCAGCAGGAGGTCTCCACTGGGTTCCCCCATCAGTGGATCTGAGAGGAATGGAATTGGAGCTGAGACTGAAGGAGTCAGAGGACCGTGAGAGACAGGGAAGTCATGAACTAGAACAGCAGGAGAGACAGAGGCAGCATGAACTGGCAATGGCTGAGCTGGGAGGCAGAAGGACCCTTCCAGAGATGATTAGAGATGGACCCCAGGGTTCCAATTCCACAGGGAACCTCTACACTAAATTTTTGCCTCAGGTTAAGGAGGGAGAAGATATAGATACCTGTCTCTTGGCCTTTGGGAAGGCTGGCAATTGGAATCAGGCTGACCCTCCGGAAAGGCTCCGGTGTCTGACCCCCTTCCTGGGACCCAAGGCCATAGATCTGTTTAGCCAGATGGGCAGGGCAGCAAACTGGCTCCCACTCCTGGCCTCAGCATATATGTCTGCGTGGACTCTTCTGAGTTCAGGCCCCTCAGATCCCCAGTGGGAGCAGAAAGTGATGGTCAATGGGGAGACATTCCTGGGGTGGCGAGATCCTGGGACAGAGAGAACTGTTGAAGCCCCTCACCCTGCCTATGCCCAGATCCCTGTGCAGACACAGGAGGGGTTGGGCTGGCTGGTAGTTGGGGTTTTCCAAGATATCAGCTGTTACCTCCTGTTGGGAAATGACTGTGTCTACTTGGGACAGAATCCAGGCCCTGCTCCTGTAAAAGCCGAGGATTTGAATTTGAATCCAGAGAATCACCTGGCTGAGACTGAAGTGGTCAGTTGAAATGCAAATGACCTGGCTGGCAGCGGGGAGGAGCTGCTAAGCTCAGGATACCTGCCTGTCTGTAACCAGAGCCCTGGAGCTGAGTGAGACAGAGAGATACTTCCCACCCCCTGCACATGGGGGAGGTGGCTTACACTGGCTCTAATGTTGTGAGAAAAGCAGCAGACTTGCAGCCTGCCCTCTCTGGGACAGCAGGGACAAAGCTGAGCACAGGAGAATGGGAGACCCCAGCTGAGTGTGGAGAACCACAGCCAGCGTGTTACAGCTGCCAACCAGAGCTGCCTTGTCCAGTGGTGCAAAAGACCCAGGACAAGGGTAAAGCAGCCTTGAAAAAACCTGCCTGTCATAGAAGAGCCTTTTCAGAAGGTGGTCCTGGATTTGGTGAGGGACAAATGGGAGAGGAAGGCCTCCCCCGACAGAGAATCAGTGGTGGAGTATGTACTGACTTTTCGGGAAAAGCTTGCTGAGCTCATGGGTCCAGCCAGGGAGGACGTAGCCAGGGCCCAAGAGAGGCAGAAGGTCTGGTACAACCGCTCAGCCTATGGGGCCGGGAACCAGATGAGGGTTCTTGTCTTGGTGAGGAAGAATAAGCTGTAAGCTGCCTGGATGGTCCCTTCAAGGTCATCAAGCAGCTGAACGAGGAGAACAATGTGGTGGAACTGCCAAATCAGGCTCACAGCCACCAGCAGGACCAGGTCAACATGATGGAGCCAAAGTGTGACAGGGAGAGGCTGGTATTGGCTGTATGTGGCCAGTGGGAGAAGGGGGAAGATCCTCTGGTGGGTCTCTTCCCTGAGACAGGAGCCAGCACCTCACTGGAATCTAGTCCCCTTTCTGACCAGCTAACCCTTGCCCAGCAGGCAGAGATAAGAGAGATGCTGCATTCGTACCAACAGCTGTTTTCCAACTAGCCTGGGCTCACTAGGGTGGAGATGGCCCTTCTATCAGGTGTTCCCCATTCAGAATAACTGGGAACGTGGCCCTGGAGGGAGAGGTCACATATGTGCTGGCTTTAGGGGTGATCTAGCCATCCACCAGCACCAGGGGCCCCTCCCATGGTGCTAGTCCCTGGGAAAGATGGGTTGATCCAATTCTGTGTGGCCTATTGGAAGCTCAATGCCATCGCCATGTCCGGTGCCTGCCCATACTAGGCTTGATGAGATCATAGACAAGTTGTGGGGGTTTCTATACCTCATAACTAGAGATCTCACCAAAGGCTACTGGCAGGTGCCTTTGGATCCAGGTGCCAGTTTGAAACCTGTTTTTGTCAACCCTGTGGGGCTGTACAAATCCCTGGTCCTACCTTTCGGCCTCAAGGAGGCTCCACTCTCCTTCTAGTACCAGGTGGATCAATTACTGAGAGGGAAGGAGAATTTTACCCTAGCATACATTGGTGATATTTGTGCCATTAGCCATACCTGGGAGGTGAAGAGGGGGCTGAGTCACCTCCAGGATGTAGGGCTGACTGTAAAAGCTGGGATGTGCAAGGTGGGGGTGGCAGAAGTGTTGTACCTGAGCCACAAGGTAGGGAGCAGCTGCCTAAGGCCAGAGCCAAGCAAGGTGGGGGCTGAGCCAAGCAAGATGGTCTGCACCAATCACAATCACCTCCTAGCATTACAAGCACTGCACTCCCGAGCATAGCAAAAAATATTAGTGACTTTCAGCTTCAAATTTCTATCTCAAGGCATCCCTGATCCTTACAGCCCTACGCTGTGCCCTGGTCTCTGGCTGTTCAAATTCAGGCTCCAGACACTGACCCTCAGCAATCAAGCCCTGAGTGTAGCTTTCACCCTTCCCTTCACAAATATTATGGAGCATACAGCACTCGGCTATAACCATAGGAATATCATCATCGGCCAAGTCACACTTCCCATATAGTCAGCGTCAGTGGGCCTTTAAATGGCAAAAAGAAAAGAACTCTCACCAGTCATTCTGTACTTGCTCAGCCTGTTGTTGAACTGCTCCTTGCTGCTGTCATGATACCCTGTCAATGGCTTCATAAGCCACAGCATTAAGAGATAGGCAGGGTCTCCCAGGATCACAATGGACATTTCAACTTCCCCATCAATGATCTTCTGATCCAGGAAGAAAGTCCCTGCTTGTAGCTTCCTGAACAGGCCAGTGTTCCAAAAGATACGTGTGTCATGCACCTTTCTGGACCAGCCTGCTTTAATGTCTGTGAAATGGCTGTGGTGATCCACAAGCACCCGATGAACCATTGACAAATACCGCTTCCAATTAATGTACTCGGTGGCTAGGTGATCTGGTGCCAGAATTGGAATATACGTGCCATCTATTACCCTTCCGTAGTTAGGGAAGCCCATTTGTGCAAAGCCATCCACAATGTCATGCGTATCGCCCAGAGTCACAGTTTTTTGGAGCAGGATGGCCTTGCACACTTCCATCAACACAACTCCAATGGCCGAAACTAGTTAGTGACCGATCGGTAGGAGTAGCCAGCTTCCACAATGCAATCACCACATGCTTCTACAATGGCAGGGCAGCTCTCATTCTCATGTCCTTGTGCCATAAGGCTAGGGCGAGCTCATCACACAGTCCCATGAATGTGTCTTTCCTCATCCGAAAATTCTGCAGCCACTGCTCCTCATCTCAGACATGCATAATGATGTGGTCCCACCACTCAGTGTTTGTTTCCTGAGCCCAAAAGCAATCTTGTGTCATAGCTACTATGCATGACGAGATCAATGTTGCATTCCTCTTGCCTTTGTAGAAATAACTCCACTGCCACTTGCGACATATTAGTCAGAGTGAGCAGCATACTGGTCAACAGTTCAGGATTCATTCCTGCAGACTGAAGAGGCAGAGCACACAGTACACAAACCATTGAAAGATGGTGCCAAATGCAGACGGAAGCACAGGGATTGCTGGGATGCGAAGCAGCACATCACGGGGCATTGGGACAGGACCCAGGATGCCCCATGACCTTCTCCGCCTTCCCACAACTCTTAGCAGCAGAAGAGGAAGAGATGCTCTGTGGGATAGCTGCCCAGAGTGCATCGCTCCAAAAACCACTGCAAGTGCCGCAAGTGTGATCATGCTATTGTGCCGGCAGCTGACAGTGTGAACACACATCGGTTTCCCTTCAGTGCTCTCTGAGAGGCGCTGTAGCTGCCAGTGCTGTCACTCTGCCAGTTTAAACATACCCTCAGTCATCTCACCTACTCTAGCAGCAGCCAGAACTTGTTCAGGAAGGAGAGATTGTGTAGGCATTAAGAACAAAACATTAATATTCAAAGGGCCAAATTATGGAACTGTGACATGGACCCTTACTGGGGGTGATGTGGAGACATTCCCACTTGCAAGGGGAGTTCTGGGGCAAGTTTTCTCTCAGGCAAGTGTATTTCTTATCTGAATGGAGCAGTGAACAGGTGGGGATGTGTGGTGCAACCTGCTTCCCCTGATGCACTTGGCTCATTCTGTGGACTGGTGATGGGCACGATAGCCCAAATACCTTTCAGATGACGTGCATCCCCATGGGTGTATGTAAAGAGTAGAGAAAAAAAACACACCAAACTAACCTCAAAAAACTATGCAGGGGTCAAGAAATCCTGGCCCTATTGACTTCAATGGCAAAATTTACATTGACTTCAGTGGGCCAAGGTTTCATTCCAGGTATATGATTCCCAGTGAAGACAGTTCCCAGGCCCTCACTATTTGGTGATATTGGGATCCAGCCCAAGCTATTGTGTGGTGATAAAGAAGAGAGAAAAAGAAAGCGGTAAGGGACAAACCAAACAATGGTAATAAGAAGCCAGGGTGGTTTTATCCATTCATTTGCCTATAGCTTGTGAAAATGAGTTACTTTTGAATTTAGGGTGGGTTTAAAATGATCAGATAATTTATAAACTATGATTGCTTAGATTTTTATGAAGTCTGGGAAAATTTGTTTTCTCCTGATTTAGGAATGGAGATGATAATTTAACCCTTTTGTTTTCCAATTGAGAGGAACTTTATCAAACTCAATTATTTAATTATTTATTTGTTTGCAGGGAATTTTTAATGTGGAAAGCTTATCTTTTATTGTATTAGATCAGGGATCAGCAACCTTTGGCACACGGACTATCAGGGAAATCCACTGTTGGGCTAGAATGGTTTTTTTACCTGCAGCATCCGCAAGTTCAGTCGATCACAACTCCCAGTGGCCATGGTTCAACGTTCCAGGCAAATGGGGGCTGCGGGAAGCAGCGTGGGCCAAGAGCTGTGCTAGCTGCCGCTTCCTGCGGCCCGTATTGGCCTGAAACGGCAAACCACGGCCACTGGGAGCTGCGATCGACCGAGCCTGCAGACACTGCAGGTAAACAAACTGTCCCGGCCCATCAGCAGATTTCCGTTATGGGCCGCGTGCCAAAGGTTGCTGATCCCTGTATTAGATATATTAGATTTTTACCAGACCATATGGTACATGAATGTAAGGATTTCCATTGCTTGGCAGCAGATAGACAACTTCCAATTGTTTTTTTTTTATATTAACAGTTCTTGGACATGAACAATGTGGTTGCCCCTTTTCTGCTTGTAAAGAGTAAATAAGTCACAATGGTCCATGCAAATGGATTTAGTTCCTGAATTCTCTACTAATTCCTTAAGTACCAGTTTGCTGTGTTTTTTTATTGAAATGGCTCTTTATTTTTAATATTAATGATGATTTCATATCCTCATGATGGAAGTACTCTGAAACAATTAAATTTTGAAATTAGGAATCTTAGCGCATTTTGACTTTGTTAGTAGACCTGACAATTTGGTGATCGTAATACATTCACATTTCTACAGTAATGCTACTAGTGACTTTTTGTGACTTTAGCAACTATCTTCTAAGATTTTCAACTTCTGGCTTTTAGCTTTATAATTTGAAATATTTTACGAAGAAAATCTCACATCAAATTCACATGAGCTAGTGATGGGAAATCCTCAAAGCTCTCACGAATAAACCAAACGGACTTTTCTGCTGAGCAAGAACTTCTATCAACTATTTTTTTTATAATCTATATCCACTTTTCTCTTGCCATACTTCCAGTCCTTTAAGATCTACTTTTAAAATGGTTTCTGATACAAGAAGCATAGAAATGTACTTACATTTCATCTTCAGTCATTTTTACAATTCAATTTGCATACCACCCATAATCACAATTATGAATATTAACATAATCACTCTTTCAGTCTACCAGTTAGTCAGTTACTCACCTTTCATCCTGCACTTTATGTAGAAATTAAGTCTATATAACCCTCCTGTCATTTTACTTCATGCTAGAGAGATATCCATTATTTATCTTGTGAGATATGAATAGACACATTTACATAATGAAGCATTCAGCTGCCCCATGTGTCTTTCAAAGTTTTCAAAACTTAAAAGATACATTTTAAGAACAGTTTAGTCATCTTAGCAACAGTGACATCTTTTCCTACCATATGCCAATGATAAAAATCAATTACCTGTACTATTAATTACCTCTACTTTAACTGCCCATCAAACAATAGTAGAGGAAGAAATACCATGCAAAACAACTGAGAACCCACATGATTTATGTGCCACCAGATGCTACTTGTTCCCTGTAATGGTGGGCAGCTGTCTGGGTTCCCTTTCCGTGATGTGAGCTGGGGGAAAATGTGCAAGCCAACTGCATGTTATCCTCATTTGATTGTATTTTATTGGTGGTAGGTACAGTGCACATGGATCACTGAGGGAAACAAACTCCTGGTTGTCTTGTTGTCCCTACCTTTCAACAGCAGCCTGTGTTTATCTTCCCTTTCAGCTGCAGATGTGGTTGGAGCTTTGCTTTCTCCATATTTCCAGCAGTTGGGAAAATGAATGTGTCTGTCCCTTCTCCCCAACTTTTGCAGGTTACCTTCAAATAAGAGCTCTGATTTTGGTCACATAAATCATCCATGCACTTCTGCATGGTGGAGATGAGTGTACAAAGAATATGCAGGGCTGATTTTGGTCTCCTGCCAGCATAAATCAGGAGTGACTGTTGTAGCCTATGGAATTACCAGTTTCTTCAACAAACAGCAATGGGGTAGGTAACAAAAGCTTCACAACAGATAGCAGAAGTAAGGGAAAGTATCACCTTATTCAATTATTTGGGTCTCCTTTTGCACAACAATCATTTCACTGGATAGAACTAGTGATATTGATAGAAAGGTTCAAAATCCAAGTTGAATATCTTCTCTTAGCTCCCCCAGTATGCTTGGTGCATTGTTATTGTTAGTGTTTTATACAGTCCTGGTTCATTACTAATACAATAAGTCTTTCATTTATAATCAGGACCAGTTATAATCAGGACATTTTCAGGACCATCACGATCATTTTAGTCATATTCATGCATTTGGAACGTTTGTGTCTTTATCTACATTTCATTTAAAATTCAAATAGTTTGTTTTTCCTCTTGAAGGATTATTGAATTGATAAAGATTCCAGATTAAACTGAAAGTTTGAATTTTCTAGTAGTAAGGAATTGGAAGCTCATTTATTTTTTAAGTGAACAAAGAAAGTAGAGGATAAATGAACAAAACCCAAATCAAACCAAAATATACTTGATGTATCTTCTGTATAGCTAACATAACCTTTCATAGCTAAATCCCAGAACTGTCCCTTTGGGGACAATAGACACTTTTTTTCTATTTGTGTGTGTGTGTGTGTGTGTTTGTTAAATGTTCCTTGCTTTTGAACATTAAAAATAATATACCATTGTCAGAAAAGCCAGGAAGATGAGCCTGTGAACCTTCATGAATACCAATAACAGTTTGAAGCCTGTTAAAGAAACACATATCCAGAGATATTGTACAGTCAGCATGTGACAATTCCATAGCATTCTCAGTCATATCCTGTTGTTCCTGCTAATTTACAATATTCATTTATGCAGTATTTGGTGGAATTTATTATGAATGGGTTATTTTGGCACAAGTGTGAGCTGAATCATGTTGACATCCCATGTAATATTTCACATTAATACAGCACCATTCTTCTTAAAAGCTTCTAAAGCGCTTTACAGACATTAGCTAATGAAGTATTTAACTAATTAAGCTTCACTACTGTGATAGGGTGTTCACTCCACACTAGTGAGGAGGGATTGAAAGCAGCATAGGATAGCATTCAACATCCCAGTGGTGGGAAGAACATCTCAACAGCCCAACACTGTGGCATTTAATTTCAAAAGGGGGAACTATACAAAAACGAAGGAGTTAGTTAAACAGAAGTTAAAAGGTACAGTGACTAAAGTGAAATCCCTGCAAGCTGCATGGGCGCTTTTTAAAGACACCATAAAAGAGGCCCAACTTCAATGTATACCCCAAATTAAGAAACACAGTAAAAGAACTAAAAAAGAGCCACTGTGGCTGAACAACCATGTACAAGAAGCAGTGAGAGATAAAAAGACTTCCTTTAAAAAGTGGAAGTCAAATCCTAGTGAGGCAAATACAGAGGAGCATAAACACTGCCAAATTAAGTGCAAGAGTATAATAAGAAAAGCCAACGAGGAGTCTGAAGAACGGCTAGCCAAAAACTCCAAAGGTAATAACAAAATGGTTTTTAAGTACATCAGAAGCAGGAAGCCTGATAAACAACCAGTGGGGCCCCTTGATGATCGAGATACAAGAGGAGCGCTTAAAGATGATATAGTCATTGCGGAAAAACTAAATGGACTCTTTGCTTCAGTCTTCACGGCTAAGGATGTTAGGGAGATTCCCAAACCTGAGCTGGCTTTTGTAGGTGACAAATCTGAGGAACTGTCACAGATTGAAGTGTCACTAGAGGAGGTTTTGGAATTAATTGATAAACTCAAGATTAACAAGTCACCGGGACCCGATGGCATTCACCCAAGAGTTCTGAAAGAACTCAAATGTGAAGTTGTGGAACTATTAACTAAGATTTGTAACCTGTCCTTTAAATCGGCTTCGGTACCCAGTGACTGGAAGTTAGCTAATGTAACGCCAATATTTAAAAAGGACTCTAGAGGTGATTTCGGCAATTACAGACTGGTAAGTCTAACGTCGGTACCCTGGCAAATTAGTCGAAACAAAAGTTAAGAATAAAATTGTCAGACATATAGAAAAACATAAACTGTTAAGCAATAGTTTTCTCTAAAGGGAAATCATGTCTTACTAATCTATTAGAGTTCTTTGAAGGGTTCAACAAACATGTGGACAAGGGGGATCCTGCGGACATAGTATACTTAGATTTCCAGAAAGCCTTTGACAAGGTCCCTCACCAAAGGCTCTTACGTAAATTAAGCTGTCATGGGATAAAAGGGAAAGTCCTTTCATGGACTGAGAACTGGTTAAAAGACAGGGAACAAAGGGTAGGAATTAATGGTAAATTCTGAGAATGGAGAGGGATAATTAGTGGTGTTCCCCAAGGGTCAGGCCTAGGACCAATCTTATTCAATTTATTCATAAATGATCTGGAGAAAGGGGTAAACAGTGAGGTGGCAAAGTTTGCAGATGATACTAAACTGCTCAAGATAGTTAAGACCAAAGCAGACTGTGAAGAACTTCAAAAAGATCTCACAAAACTAAGTGATTGGGCAACAAAATGCCAAATGAAATTTAAAGTGGATAAATGTAAAGTAATGCACATTGGAAAAAATAACCCCAACTATACATACAAAGTGCTAATGATGGGGGCTAATTTAGCTACAACGAGTCAGGAAAAAGATCTTGGAGTCATCGTGGACAGTTCTCTGAAGATGTCCACGCAGTGTGCAGAGGTGGTCAAAAAAGCAAACGGGATGTTAGGAATCATTAAAAAGGGGATAGAGAATAAGACAGAAGATATTATTGCCCTTATAAAAATCCATGGTAAGCCCACATCTTGAATACTGTGTACAGATGTGGTCTCCTCACCTCAAAAAAGAGATTCTAGTGCTAGAAAAGGATCAGAAAAGGGCAACTAAAATGATTAGGTGTTTGGAGAGGGTCCCATATAAGGAAAGATTAAAGAAGCTAGGACTTTTCAGTTTGGAAAAGAGGAGACTAAGGGGGGATATGATAGAGGTATATAAAATCATGAGTGGTGTGGAAAAAGTGGATAAGGAAATTTATTTACTTATTCTCATAATACAAGAACTAGGGGTTATCAAATGAAATTAATAGGCAGCAGGTTTAAAACAAGTAAAAGGAAATTCTTCTTCACACAGTGCACAGTCAACTTATGGAATTCCTTACCTGAGGAGGTTGTGAAGGCTAGGACTATAACAGAATTTAAAAGAGAACTGGATAAATTCATGGTGGTGAAGTCCATAAATGGCTGTTAGCCAGGATGGGTAAGGAATGGTGTCTCTAGCCACTGTTTGTCAGAGGATGGAGATGGATGGCAGGAGAGTGATCACTTGATCATTGCCTGTTAGGTTCACTCCCTCTGAGGCACCTGGCATTGGCCACTGTCAGTAGACAGATACTGGGCTAGATGGACCTTTGGTCTGACCCAGTACAGCCGTTTTTATGTTCTTATGTTATGTTCATAAAACTCCCAGTGAACTCTGTAGTTGCCTAAACTCACTCGACACCTAAGTTTTCAATGTAAAAGTTTCCTAGCTGCCTATGTTTCTGCCTCTGAGCTTTTTCACTGCTCTCTCCCTCTAGGCATCCAGATGCCCATCTCCTGCCTAAGCCTCAGAGCAATTCACAAATCTGGGAAAAGATAGGCCTTCAGCTGCCAGACCTGATCTGGTAGGCCTTTTGAGAGTCTATGTACTGGATTGTGTGGTTCCCATTCAAAATCTGGCTGGAAGAGGAGGAAGTGATGGCGTCCACCTTATAACTGGGCTTGGAAGGCTTTGATTTTTTTTATTGATAAGTGTCAAACATCAATGTCACTGCATGCACACAAACTGATGAAAAATTATTTCCATCAATAATAATCAAAATGTACAGAGAGATAAAGACAGATAAATGCTCCTTAGGAACTTACTACAATCTCACTTTAACATGTATATAATGTGTTGTAATGCTATGTTAGTGGAGCTGGACCAGGGGAGCCATCTGGGTAGCTTTAATTTTCTGAATTCCAACATCTACTCTTATTTAATAAGTATTGTCTGATACCTGAAAAATTTTCTGCAACTGTAAAAATTTTAATTAATAAGAAGTGCCCCAAAATAAACTCTGATATTATCCAATGAAATTCATTAAAATAATGAAATTCTGCCAAGCCTAATTATCGCTTTTAGCCCAATTGCCTGAGATGTGGGAGATCTGGTTCCATTCCCTTCTGTATAAGAGGGGAAGAAAAGGTTTGAACAGGGGTATTCCACATCCTAGATGAGTGCTCTAATTACTGTGCTAAAAGTTACAAGGTGGGCATCACCAGCGCCACATACTCGGACCATTTTGTGTGGAGAGAGTCAGGTGCCTAACTCTTTCTCACAAGAAACACCTTTAGGCATCTAGTTCCTGTTCATGGACTGCTAAATCTGGGCAGCAGAGAGTCACTTATCTCTAAGAGAAAGGTGGGGATTAGGATACACCCCTTTCATCAGCACCTCCCATTGGCTAGTTTAGGCAGCTCCCCACCTAGCTTTTACAGATCACATGCGTGGGCACCTATCTCTCCCCATTCATTGTATAGGGAATGTAGGCACCTAACTTAAGCTTTGTGGATCACAATACTGTTCCTGTGATTTTTCTAAGTACTGTGAGGTGCACTGTCTCAATGTCTAAGTCTCTTCATGGATCCCTCTCTTAGAGGTCTCCCATTCAAGCAGTGATGCAAGATGATCTTGTTTAGCTTGTGAGATCTTATGACTGTAGAAGGAAGATGGGTTTGTAGAGAATGGTATGACCCTTAATGGACTGGAAGTTTTAGATAAGAAGGACACTAGTTAAATTCAGAGAAGGGAATGATGTGATCTGATTGATAGCGAGGAAGATAACTTTAATACCCTCATTTTGGATGGACTCAATGAGAATGAATTGAAAATCAGACATGCCAGAGAGGAAATAGTTGCAGTAATGGTAATTGTAGAAAAGCCCTAGGTTAAAGGAAAGTAGGAAAGCTAACAACAATTTTTTCCTTGCATGCGTGAAATTTCAAATACTTATAACTACAGAATCAATTTTCTTCAAACTCATTTCACTTCTTAGGTTTCAGTGATGTTAAAAACAAGCAAAAAGTCAATGTTGGTATTTCCACTTTTAGCTCTATATAAACTACCCATAGAAAAAGAAATTTGATTAGAACATGGGAAAGAGTAGTTTGCTTACTTTTGCACTATGTGTGTGTTTAAAATATCTGAGCCGAGTTTGCTTAAAGTTTCCAGTTGCTCACCTATCAGTTAAGATAAAACACAGAATGGAAGAGTGCAGTTGAAATGAAATTTGTTGGAGAAAGTCATAATCAGCTGTAAAATCAAGCCAGAATTGAAGCTGGAACACAACCTGGATTATAACTGGGTTATCAATGACCATCTTAATGTAAATTGGCTTTCAACATAAATGAGTTTTCATAATAAAGTTGTTTTTTTTTTGGTAAAAGAATAGTAGAAAAGTGACAATCTAGCTGAAGCTTGTAGAGTCTACATAGGTGACTTAAAGTGGAGAGAGCTTTTAAAAATATTAATAATACTTTCAGCTACATTATTTACAATATTTAGAGCCTTTCAAGGTGTTTTTCATTTAACAGATGTCAATGTACTGAAGGCATAATAAGAAATTAGGTGAAAAAGGGCACCAAGTGCTATTGCTTAGCATCTTATCACCACCATATTATCAACAATCCCATTTAAGAACCATGTAATAAGTAATGAAAGCAAAGGAAATCATTTTAAAAGCTAAAGTAATGAGTTTCAAGGTGATAAAGCAAAATGAAAAGAAATGTCAGAAATCAATTACTGTTCTGTAAAATGACTGCAAAAGAAAGACTAATGAAAGCAATAGTCCAGACATCTGCTTTAGTCCATACAGTAGAACTAAAGACTTTTTTCCTTTATCAAGATAGTCTGTAGCTAAAGGGTGTTGATGTTCAAAGGCATGATTTAGAATTTCTCCCTTTAGTTCCAAATACTCCAGCATCCAAAAAAGGGATAATATTTGACCCCCCACCCCGAGTATTGTCAGGAATTCTCACAAATGGCAAATTCCTACAGATGAAGCAATACAAATCAAAGGGAGATGAATGACAGAATAAAAGATTTATATAAAAATAGCAGCTTGTTAAGTTTCTTTATTTTAAAATGTACCGAGATAGATTGGTTCCAGCCAACCAGAGCACAGGGATGCTACACAGTTCTTTACTAGACAGCTATTTCTTAGTTATGCTACTCCTAGCAGTCTAACTGGTTGATAGTGTCTCTGATTTGCATATTGATTCATGGTTGTATCTCAAAAATATGTATGTTATGCAAATCCTTGTATTTGGATTGGCAGATGGCTCTCATTAGCTGTTCAGGACAAAGGGATTATTTCTTAATACTGTGATTTTTGCAAATCTCCTTACTCTAACTGCCTACTGCAATCCATCTTCTCATAGATTTTAAGGTCAGAAGGGGCCATGATCATCTAGTCTGATCTCCTGCACATTGCAGAACCTCACCCATGAACTCCAGCAAGAGGTCCTTGACCTCTGACTGAGTTACTGAACACTGTCCAAGAAAACCTTCACACAACAAAAATGGCTATCTAGTTTCTGTCCTTCTGCTCTCCTTCACCAATTCCAAATTAACCTCACCCTGTCTCCTCAAGGGGAAACTCTTAGCACAGTGTATAAGTAGTTATTTTTTTCTCTGGTATGAAGGATTTGGGGAGAAGGATAATGAGAAGGCTGAGGGTCTGATTGTATTATACAGTTTCACCAACAAAATTCACCTACTGCTGATGGGAAGAGCCAATTGTTCACACAAAATTATCTCCCATCAGTGGTTTTCAGAATATCTATTGATGAAAGTTATCTCAGTTCTCACTCAAAGTAAGCCCTAGTATACACAAGGGGAGGATCGATCTAAGTTATGCACCTTCAGCTACGTGAATAACATAGCTGAAGTCGACATACTTACATAGACTTACCATGGTGTCTTCACCACAGTGAGTCGACTGCTGCTGCTCCCCTGTCAACTCTGCCTGCACCTCTCATGGCGCTGAAGTACAGGAGTCAACGGGAGAGTGCTTGAAGATCGATTTATTGCGTCTAGACTAAATGTAATAAAATCGATTCGCGCTGGATCGATCACTGCCCGCCGATCTGGTGGGTAGTGTAGTCACACCCTAAGTCTCCATGTGAGAGTTGCATCAGTGTAGAACCAGTGTGAATGCATCGCACTTCCAGAGTAGCCGACTCAGTTTTATTTAAGGTAAACGCTGCAAGGAAAACGGGAAAGTTGATTTTGTTTAACTATTTATAACCAATAAGTAATAGGTCCTATTTTCAATATAAGTTAATTTTTGTTTATATTGGTATTATTTTTCTTATTTCAAGCACTTTTCTTTCCTTGTGTTAAAATTTTACACTAGTTAAATGACCTTTCCTTTCCCAAGACTTTGTTTCCTTATTTGTTTTCTCACACTCTGTAAATAATTTAGTGTTAAGTATTTTCTGACTATTTTTCAGAGTGCCAATATAATACTTGTCAGGTGACTATGTAACACGTATCTTAGCTGTGAATATCCATGAGCTCAGCAATGCTACATTAACGGAATGCCAGTTCCACATACAGATTTCTTTTAATCAATATGAATAAATATGTAGACAAGTTTAAACAGTTTAATTTTATTGTATATTACAAGCTGTTTTGCTAGCTACTTTTCAAATTATATTTAATGGAATGTTATGGACTCTCAAACAAAGAAAGTTTTATGGAAAAAGAAAAATTTTAATTTAATTTATCCAGCTAGTATTTATTTTTAAGCCTTGTAATGTTTCACAAACCTATCCCTTTCCCCCCACCATTAAAAAAGTGCCAACAAAAACCTATCCTAAGGGAGAAGAGCTATTTAAACTGTAGGACAATATTAGCAAAAGAAAAAATGGGTATAAATTGGCCATAAACAAATTTAGACTGGAAATTAAAAGATTTCTGACTATCAGAAGAGTAACATTCTAGAACAGCCTCCCAACAGGATTTGTGGAACCAACAACGTAATTAGTTATAATATGAAGCTTGATAATTTATGAATGGATTATATGACAAGGTGACCTGCAATACCAGGGGTCTGGACTTGATGACCCAAGAGATCCCTTCTAATTTTATGTCTTAACTACAGTATATTAGCTCTATAATTATTTACCAGATCAACAGACACACAACATATCTGGAAGCAATATTAGCTCCATTAAGAACCTATTTTTCACATAATTTAATTAAATGTGAAAAGGCTTGTTCCCTCTCAAAACCCCATGCAAGATCAGAATTTTCTTCTCTGTACTAATTTTTTTGTTAAGCCATGGCACCCATACACTATGTGAGTCATTTTAGCTGCAGAAAGATAGGGGGAACATTGTTGAGGTCCAAAAGGACTGATCTAGATTTGTAAACCTCACAAAACCTGACCTGAGTGTGTATGTGGAAGGGGGACAGTGAGGCTTTGGGGTGGGGAGATACCAAAATTCCCAGAAAATTTGAAATCTGGTAGGTTAGCCTTTCTTCAGACTTTAGAGAAAGCTGTGCGTAATTTACCTGGGACACATACCTTCTATACTGCAAAGCAGCTCTTTTCTTTCATTTTAATTTTGCATGTTTAAAACAATGCATTACATCATTGGAGAAAGCACTGGAAGTCTCCTTATTGCCTGGGGAGACTGTCACCAGAGTCATCTGCCTTAGCAAAGGAATAGGTATATTTACCAACAGGAAACACTTTCAGGCCATCATCCTTATGGAAATGTATGACCTTTGCTCCTTCATGATTAGCAGTCCAAAGAGGGCATAGGTCAGTGGATCTAGTTAAGCACATGGTTTACTATAAAATTGCTTACTTTAAAAAATATTCTGACATTTGGTCAGAAGGGATGTTGCAAGTTAGCATGTTTTTAGTTTTTCATGCCTGACATAAAAATAAGGCAAAAGATAGGTAATTCACTATTGATTTAGCATAAAGTTTAGAATGTGTACATTACTTCAGTAACCCTCATTCAAGATTTTATGCTGTTCAGACCTCTGGCAATCTGAACTCTTTGCCCTCTGGTAGTTTCTTTTGGTAATGAGGCCTCATTGCATGCAGCATTATTGAGAAAGTTATTGTGGTTTCACCTCATAATAAGTCACCACTGAAAGTACTTCTCTTTCCTTTGCTTTTGACAACTCTTAATATCATTATAATATATTTTGCAGCTTATACTGTGATGGAATATCCTCTTCACAGAGTTGGAACCACATGAAATCTTACTTCTAAGTTACACAATTTGAAAAATAATGTGAATATCTCTCATAGGTCAACACGCCATTGAGTATTCCTCAATTTTATTGACACTGATAGAGGTTTAATCTGAAAATACAGCAGTTGGGAATTTTTGCTGCCCAAGTTATTTGGGCAACCAATAACATTGAGTCCCAAAGGACACCAAGTCTGGAAACCTATGGAAGGGACCATTTTGAGGACAAGTATACTCAATAGTGGGAGATTTTAGGCATACCATACTCTTCAAAACACTTCTCTCTTCCTAACAGCCTCCTTTCAGTTTTACTTGGCTTCAGCTTTAGGCAGCAGCCACTCATCCAAGTGTTGATTTTAGCAAGGCGTTGAGAATGACAGGAGATGGTGCTTTTAAAGAGAGGTAGAGCTCAGTATCATTTGTACTGCCAGCACTTCAGACCATGTTTCAACAACTCTCTCCACAGCTTCATATATATGGGGGGAAATAGCCCTGGGAATTCCAAGAGTGGGGGCTTAGCAGTGGAAAACACAGTTGCCCAACATATCCTTTTGTGTTCAGTCTGAGAAAAATTACCACTGCAAGACACATTCATTCACCCCTGCAGTTTCTTAGAGGTGGGGCAGGAGTATCAATAGTACCAAACGACACAAAAAAAGTCAGACATATACTTATCTGTGGAGAGTAGGAAGTAAGCAGCTAGAGATACAACTGCTTTCTCTGCACCAGATCATGCTCTGATGCCTGCTAGAGAGAGAGCCCAGACACTGGCAGATAACAGCTAACTTGAGACAGTTTCTTGCTTGCAGAAACTCTGTGCTGTAAGAATAAAGGGTAGGCTTGGAGGCCATGGGGTATGGATTCTGCACAGAGTGGGAATGAGGCACTGAATGTTTGTACATATGAATAGGGCTATAGATAGAAGAAGGCACTGAGTGGGGAATCTGGACAGGTGAAATATGCAGAATAAATCGTTTGAGGGACATCCACCTCTGACAGACCTCATCCCCGCTAGGACAATAAAAGCAACCAACAGGATTGGCTGATGTTGTCAAAGGGTAAAACACTCTGTCCAGTGTGAAATTACTGGCTCAGTGTTCAGGGGCAAATCAAATCAGATTTAAATCAGTTTTGTTTCTTTTAGTGCACTGACAACATTCTGATCCAGGGGCAGTTAAAATATTAAACCAAATTTAGTTCCTGTAAGCAGTGGCCCAAATAATGGTGAACTGGGCTTTAGTTAGTCAGAGTGCCAAGAAACTGTACTAAAAAATAGGGACAACCCGTAGACTGGTTCTATACAGTCTAAAGATCTTCTTATAGGACTTCTAATTAATTGTGTTCAGGACCAGCGCTTCCATTTAGGCGACCTAGGCGGTCGCCTAGGGCATCAGGATTTGGGAGGGCAGCAGACTGCTCTGGTGGACCTCCCGCAGAAGTGCCTGTGGACGGTCCGCTGGTCCCGCGGCTCTGGTGGAGCATCCGCAGGCACGCCTGTGGCAGGTCCACCGGAGCTGCGGGATCAGCGGACCGTCCGCAGGGATGCCTGCGGTAGGTCCACCGGAGCCATGGAACCAGCGGACCATCCGCAGGAACACCTGCGGGAGGTCCATGGAGCTGCGGGACCGGCGAGCTGGCCCTGCGCCTAGGGCTCCAAGAACTCTCGTGCCGCTCCTGATTGTGTCTGTTCCAATTAGTATTCTGTCTACTGACTGAAGTCTAGTGTCTAAAGACACAAACCAAGCATAGAAAATATTGCTTTGCATAATCTCAATCTCATAAATATATTACACTTATATTGTAGTTTATATTAAATTTTGTAGCAGAAGTTGAAAACTTTGTGGCACACACTTCAGCTTGGAAAATCCTCACCCATCGACTGAGCAATTGTATTTTCTATGTATTTAATTGAATTTAGAAACAGAAAGAAGATTTTAAGAGTCCTATATTATGGAATAGTTGTATAAATTCATTTACTATGAACTATAAAAATATTTATGCTGTATAATTTTCTTATGGTCTATCACTCATTTCACTATGCATATTAAAATTAAAGATGCAGTTAAATTCATTTTCTAACTACTATAAAATATGTATGACATAAAATTCATTCATTTCATTGAAAACTGAAAAGTTTGTATGCTATAAAAATATGATTTTACAGTTTAGCATCAGAAGTTATTGCAAGCTGTAGAAGATTCTTTATTCCAAATAGCTTTTCTTTTTTACTGCAAGTGCATTTACTGTATAGACACTATTTGAGAGCACAACAGTCTAGCCATTACACCAGAGGCAAAATCCTAGAGGTTAAATTCAATGGGAATTTTTACTATGACTTCACTGGGGATAGATTTTTACCCTCAGGAATTGAAGTCTTCCCCAAACCAGTCTCAATCTGAAGCACAGAGGGAGCATTCCCTGTAAGATCATAAGCAATGGGAGGGTGAGCTGATGGAAAATTTCACTGCATCCCTTTGCATAGCAAAAACAGTGCAGAGGATTGCTCTGCAGCTGTCTCCGCTGTCAAGCTCCAAAGTAATAGCAACAAGAGAGCTAGCAAGGATAACACAACAGAAGTACTCTTTCTAGAATAAATGCTGCAGTGTCATGCTTACATCACACTCAAAAGCATGCAGAGCATTCTTTCATCTTCTGCGCATGATGCAGGAAGCAGCTTGTCTATTGTTTGTCAGGTTTTGATTGAGCCTTTGAACGATTTTCAAAATGCAATGAGCTCTTATGTCATTGACTGAATAATGCACAGTAGACTGTATTTGGAAACCTTAAAAAATGTCATGGTATCACCTCTTATGATCAAGATGTTCCACCATTAATTTCATTTTGCATGTCTAAACTCATTATCTAAAACTCGATATATTTTTGTAAAAAATAGTTGCCTGTCAGCCCCATATTCATAGATTTTTTGTTTATAACAGGGAATATTTTCAGGTCTTTCAGGACACATCAGATCTGTTCACTTTTCCCAGTAATATCTGCAATATGTAGAGCATAGCTCAGAGATTACATAATTTACTTTTTTCTTCTACCCGTTAACTCTATGTCCTTTGGCATGTGACTATTATCAGAGCATTCTTGATAAAATAGTCCTATTTTATTTTATCTGGAACATAGCAGACTATCAGATTTGGCAATGTGTCTAAGAATCAGCTATACACAGCATTAACATTCTCATCCCTGTTCCTTCTTAAAGGGCTAGATTTTGATTTGAGGCACAGATGTAAGCAAGGAATGATGCATGAACTAAACTACTCTACAATAAGCCTTAGCAGCTACAGGAGCTCACACATCTCTGTCTCTTTTTTATTCTACTTTCTCACAGAAGGCGGTAAATTACTGTTGGCCTATACCAACAGTAAATTACTATCCTTTGCCTTCGGCATGGTAACTCAGCTATTCTGGCCAGCAAGTAAAGGGGCGGGGTGGATTGAAGACTCTACCTATTTTTAGCCCACTCCCTGCCCACCTGGTCAGGAGAGGGTGAGAGTATGTATCTCACTTATTCCTGAACTCCCAGACCCAAAATCTGTGTAGCTGGTGCAAGAGCATTGGTGGTGGGGGCAGGCAGGGCTGGCCTTACCATGAGGCCAACTGAGAAGGCCACCTCAGGTGCCAAACTGTGAGGGGGGGGGCACCACTAGGACCCAGAGTGTAGAAAATTGTGTCTGCTGCTGGTGCATATTCATTCTCTCTGCTCTAGATGCACAGAGATGGTGGAGTGCTGTGCAGGAGGAAGGAGGGCACAAGAGACATAACAGGCAGGCAGGAGAAAAGGTAAGAGAGAATAACAGAAAGCAGCAGGAGCTGCAGGGAGAGAGAGGAGGAGGAGCTTCTTATGTACCTCTCTAGCACCCCCAGGAGCCTGGACTGATTAACACCAGCTTCTCAGGGAGCTTCCTGTTTCCTGCTGCTTCCCTGAACCCACTTGAAGAGAATAGGCAGTCAACTGAAATAGTAGGAGCCAGTTAGGCCCTTGAGACACTGATATCTTCCCTCACTCAGGCCCTGCTACCAGCCTATTTATTTGTCCCCTTCAATTCAGTGTTGAGAACCACTATAGCTGGCACAGAACAGCAGTCATGAGTGAAAGGAGAAAACGCCCCTCTGGGGCAGCATTCAGAAAAAGAAAGCAAGCAAAGGAAGCTTTTCTATCTAAGCAGAAAGGAGCTCTTCTGAGATACATAGACACAAACGTTCATGGTGAGCCTTCCGGCCCCAGTGAGGATGTGAGTGGTGAGGAGATGCCTGATCTTCCAGTTAGAGTGCAGGTGACCTGGCAGCTACTGCAGGATCCATATCTCCATCTCGAATGGATGTAACCATGCACATTCCTGAAGAAAAGTGTAGAGCAGAGAAGAGTGTGGTGGAGGTGCAAGAAACAGCTGCTGCTGAGTTTAGTTCCTTAAGTCTAGATGATCCAGGACTGGGGACCCAGTTGAGCAGTAGCTTGAGGGACTTCCTTGTACTGCATGGGCCACAGCAAGTGAAAAACTTCATGTTCCCCAAAAACAATGAAAAGAGAAGTTTCCATCCAACATATTACTGATGTGAAATCCCCAATGGTGACAAAGTGGAGAGGCCATGGCTTATATATTCAAAAATCCAGAATGCTGTATACTGGTTTTGTTGGAAACTCTTCTAGTCTAATGTTCCAGCCACATTGGGTTCTACAGGAACAAAGGACTGGAAAAATCTGGCTAGAAATGTGGCTTGCCATGAGAAGGCAGCAAATCACCAGAGAGCATTCCATAGGGAGAGATGAGACTAAGGTTAAAGGCCACTGTAGATGATCAGCATCGAGAGAAGATTGCATCAGAGTCTCTTTACTGGAAAAATGTTCTGAAAAGGCTCATTGCCATTGTGAGAATGCTTGCTACCCAAAACCTAGCACTGCATGGCACTTCAGATCAGTGGTATGTGCCAAACAATGGAAACTTCCTTAAAACTGGGGACCTGATGGCTGAGTTTGATGCTGTACTCCAGGAGCATCTAAGAAGAGTCACCACCCAAGAAATGTACACACACCACTACCTTGAAAAACAATTCAAAATGAAATCATACAGTTACTGGCAACAAAAGTCAAACAGAAGATTGTGTCAGATCTGAAATCAACAAGAAATTACTCTGTTAATCTGGAGTGCACACCTGACATCAGCCATATGGAACAAATGACTTTAATGGTGTGTTTTGTAACAACAGCATAACCTAGTGAAAATGTTCCTGCAATGGTGACTGCCAGAGAGCATTTTATAGAATTTATTGACATTGATGATACTACAGGAGCTGGTATGACAAATGTGCTTCTTAAAAAGCTGGAAGATACGGAAATTGTGATAGCTGACATGAGGGCTACGATAATGATGCCAACATGAGAGGAAAGAACAGAGGACTGCAGACACAGATCCAAGAGTTAAACCATTGAGCTTTTTTGTCTCATGCAGTTCTCATTTCATTGAACTTTGTGGTCAGTGATGCAGCATCAGCTTTTAGTGAAGTTGCTGAATTTCTTAATATAATTCAAAGCATTTATGTATTTTTCTCTGCATCAACTCATTGATGGCAAATTTTGAAGCAACATCTGTGAATATCCTCTCTGACACTGACACCAAGTGCCACATGATGGGAAAGTCAAGTGGAGGTGATAAAGCCTGTCAAACACCAAATTGGGAAGATAGATGATGCCATAGTTGCCATTATGGAGGATAATGCTATGACAGGAACTGTTTGTGGGAGAACAGTGGCAGAGGGAAATGGAATCACCAGAAACATACATAACTTCAAATTTCTGTGTGGCTTAGTGTTGTTACATGACATAGTGTTTGAAATAAATGTTGTAAGCAAGACACTTCAAGGTGTTGACTTTGATATATCTGGAGCAATTGTACAACTGGACAAAGCAAAGTCATACCCACAGGCTTACAGGTCAGATGCAGGATTTCAAAACATTCTGAAGAGTGCACAGAAGTTGACAGTGGAACTTCACACTGAAGCTATTTTTCCACCCATTCAAGAATACAAGAGTCAACAAAGAAGACATTTTGATTATTAGGCATGGGATAATCCCATAAGAGACCCCAAACAACAATTCAAAGTTGAATTCTTTAACCAGGTGCTAGATTGTGCAATACAGTCAGTTGAAGAACATTTCATGCAGCTCAATGAACACAGCAATATATTTGGGATGTTGTATGATATTCCAAAACTACTCACTATAGCTGAAGAAGACCTACACCAGCAATGCAGGGCACTAGAGACACTGTTGACACATGATGACATGTGTGATATTGATACGAGTGATTTAGGTGATGAACTGAAAGCCCTTTCAAGATACATTTCAGCAGGATCAACTCCAAAGGCTGTTCTGGAATATATGTGCAAAAATAAGATGACCATGCTCTTTCCAAATGCTTTTGTTGCTCTGCGCATACTTCGAACACTTCCTGTAACAGTTGCTAGTGGAGAAGTTAGCCGAAGTTAATAAAAACACATCTACACTCCACAGTGACACAGGAGAGGCTGGTCGGCTTTTCAACCATCTCAACAGAGCATGAGCTGGCCCAGACTGGGGACCTTCAGGAAGTAGTTCAAATCTTTGAACCAAGAAGGCATGGAAAGTACCACTTTGATTATTCAGACAGATAAAAATGCCAGTGTTTACTAGCAGACAAGAAAAGTTACATTTGCTGTTCAGGCATTTGAAAGTTAAGTGTTACTTAAAATTTTTGAACAAGGCATTTTAAGTTGTCAGTTCTCCTTTATTGGAGTAGATAGCTGAGCAATACCATGAGAGGAGTAGAACGGGAAGAAGGCAGAATTGAGACGTTTCAAAGTTTTGGCCCAAGAAAGGGGGCATGGGGTCATTATTTGAGCTCCCCACCTCAGGTGCCAAAATGTTGTGGGCCAGCCCTGGGGGTAGGAGGGGGTGTTTTTATTTCCTTTTACCTCATTTTGTGATTTGAGTAACAATCTAGCACAAAGACAATATCATGCCCTTTCTTCAGCCTTGCTAAGCAGCCATCTAAGTATGCCAATTGCTACTGTTCTTTCCAGTTTAGTAAAGGTTGATCACTTCCCCTTTATATTATAGTTCTATTTAAAAATAATTGTCTATGACTTATTCAATTATCTGACACATATTCCAAATCGCTGGGCTCTGACATCCTATATGCAGTATTCAGGTTTGAATTGAGTGAAATGTTTTTATCAATTTTTTTTCACTGAAAAATGCTGATTTGGGTCAACTGAAACATTTCATATGTTTGTGTCAAATTCAGCAAATTGTTTTACTGAAATGAAATGAAAAATAAAAATAAAGCTGAGCTGCTTTCACATTATCAAGAAAATGTTTCAAATCAATATGAAAACAATGTTCTGTTTCAAATTGTACCTCAATATTATTAAAAAACCTGAAAATGAAAAGAAAAATTGTTGGTTGAATACAAGATTTCATTCAACTCAAAATAAGTTATTTTTATTTTTTGATCATCTCAAGAATTTCAAATCTTTTATTTGCACGTCTGTACTCAGGAGTCTCTTTTTGAAATCAAACCAAACTGAAGAGATGAATGAATTTACTTCCCTGCTTTTGATGAAGTTCACTCTTTAGATACTGCTACATCATACCTAAGGCTAAGATTTTGTCACAGTTATTTTTAGTAAAAGTCATGGACAAGTCATGGACGATAAACAAAAATTCACAGAAGTCTGTGACCTTTCCATGACTTTTACTAAAACTAATGGTGACATAATGGGGAGTGGGAGGTTCAGCACCCACTGCTGCTGTGGCTCACAAAGGCTGAGAGCTGCAGGGTCCCCACACCACCCATGTGCGGAGGCTCAGAGCTTCAGCACTGCGGGGCCATGCACAGCGATTTGGAGCTCCAGGGGCTGTCTGCCAGCCATGGCAGCTTGGAGCTCCAGAAGCCACCCACTGCCTGTGTCAACTGTGAGTTCTGGGAGCCGCCCGCCGCAGCTGGGAACTCTGGGGGCTGCCCACCATCAGCCATGTCTGGGAGATCCAGGCTTAGTGACGAAGAGCCACAGTATTCTCTATACCATGGCTCAGAGCTCTGGGAATGGCAACTGCCCGCTGCCCAGGGCCCGACATCTGAAGCAGCTGAAAGCTCTGGGACCTCTGCTGGCTGACAGTTCTAGCCGTGGCCCTGAGGCTGAAGCAGAAAATGTCATGGAAGTCTCTGGAAGTCATAGATTCCATTACTTCCATGATCTCTGTTACATAATTGTAGCCTTAATCATACCTTTCAAAAGTGATTTCTCCCTTGAGCTCACAAAAAAACTTTGGAAGAGAAAGAGGGTTTTTTTTTCTTTTACAATACACCAAATTGCACAAGCATCAAATATTTGCAAACACTTTTCCATTGAGAGAACAATCCTTCCTCCCCTATTAAAAAATAGTTGTGTATTCTATTTCATATAGCAGAAAATGAACTTTGTAACCTACTATCAGTATTCTAAGAAACTGAGAAACAAATAAGAAGACACAACTTTGTTTCAAAACCCAGGTAAGGTTGCTCTGTGACCATTAGTTACCTATAACACCATTTACATTTAGTTAAGGAAGAAAAATGATCAAATCATTGGATAAAATTTGAGTCTATCAGCTCAGAGACAGGAGATCTCTGCCAAGGTCTAATACAGCATGTTTTGTTTGTTTGGTTGGTTGGTTTTTGTTTTTTTTCTCAAGTGAAGTAAATAGCAAATAAATTCTTATTAATATTAATAGAGCAGGATTAGGCCCAGAACTGCCATCAATGGGAGCAGGATTTGACCACACTGACTTAACCAGGAGATTTTCAATGATCTACAATTAAAAAAAAATAAGAATCCTACAAAAAGTAGAAACTTGGTCAAATTACAGAAGATGGATATAAACAAATAACACAAGTATATAAGGATAAAATTAGAAAAGCCAAGGCACAAAATGAGATCAAACTAGCTAGAGACATAAAAGGAAACAAGAAAATATTCTATGAATAAATTAGAAGCAAGAGGAAGACCAAGGACAGAGACTCGTTACTTAATAAGTGTAAAGAAAATAACAGAAAGTGTGGAAATAGCAGAGGTTAAGCATGACTATCCTATTTGAGGAAGGACTGCTAGGAACAGATGGCATTCACCTTTCGAAGAGGGGAAAGGCCTTATTTGCGCACAGACTGGCTAACCTAGTAAGGAGGGCTTTAAACTAGGTTCGACGGGGACAGGTGAGCAAAGCCCACAGGTAAGTGGGGAACAAGACCTGGGAGATGGGTTGGAAACAGGAGGGAGCACGGGCTATAATGGCAGAGAGGAAGGAGGGTCAGGGCAAAGCTGGGAGGCAAGATCAAACCAGTATCTTAGATGCCTATATACAAATGCAAGAAGTATGGGTAATTAGCAGGAGGAACTGGAAGTGCTAATAAATAAATACAACTATGACATTATTGGCATTACTGAAACTTGGTGGGATAATACACACGACTGGAATGTTGGTGTGGATGGGTATAGTTTGCTCAGGAAGGATAGACAGGGGAAAAAGAGAGGAGGTGTTGCCTTATATATTAAAAATGTACACACTTGGACTGAGGTGGAGATGGACATAGGAGACGGAAGTGTAGAGAGTCTCTGGGTTAGGCTAAAAGGGGTAAAAAACACAGGTGATGTCGTGCTGGGAGTCTACTACAGGCCACCTAATCAGGTGGATGAGGCTTTTTTCAAACAACTAACAAAATCATCCAAAGCCCAAGATTTGGTGGTGATGGGGGACTTCAACTATCCAGATATATGTTGGGAAAACAACACCGCAGGGCACAGACTATCCAATAAGTTCCTGGACTGCATAGCAGACAACTTTTTATTTCAGAAAGTTGAAAAAGCTACTAGGGGGGAAGCTGTTCTAGACTTGATTTTAACAAATAGGGAGAAACTTGTTGAGAATTTGAAAGTAGAAGGAAGCTTGGGTGAAAGTGATCATGAAATCATAGAATTTGCAATTCTAAGGAAGGGTAGAAGGGAGTACAGCAGAATAGAGACAATGGATTTCAGGAAGGCGGATTTTGGTAAGCTCAGAGAGCTGATAGGTAAGGTCCCATGGGATTTAAGACTGAAGGGAAAACCAACTGAGGAAAGTTGGTAGTTTTTCAAAGGGACACTATTAAGGGCCCAAAAGCAAGTTATTCCGATGGTTAGGAAAGATAGAAAATGTGGCAAAAGACCACCTTGGATTACCCTTGAGATCTTGCATGACCTACAAAATAAAAAGGCGTCATATAAAAAATGGAAACTAGGTCAGATCACGAAGGATGAATATAGGCAAACAACACAGGAATGCAGAGGCAAGATTAGGAAAGCAAAGGCACAGAATGAACTCAAACTAGCTATGGGAATAAAGGGAAACAAGAAGACTTTTTATCAATACATTAGAAACAAGAGGAAGACTAAGGACAGGGTAGGCCCACTGCTCAATGAGGAGGGGGAAACAGTAACGGGAGACTTGGAAATGGCAGAGATGCTTAATGACTTCTTTGTTTCGGTCTTCACTGAGAAGTCTGAAGGAATGTCTAGTATAGTGAATGCTTATGGGAAGAGGGTAGGTTTAGAAGAGAAAATAAGGAAAGAGCAAGTAAAAAATCACTTAGAAAAGTTAGATGCCTGCAAGTCACCAGGGCCTGATGAAATGCATCCTAGAATACTCAAGGAGTTAATAGAAGAGGTATCTGAGCCTCTAGCTATTATCTTTGGGAAATCATGGGAGATGGAGGAGATTCCAGAAGACTGGAAGGGGGCAAATATAGTGCCCATCTATAAAAAGGGAAATAAAAACAACCCAGGAAACTACAGACCAGTTAGTTTAACTTCTGTGCCAGGGAAGATAATGGAGCAGGTAATCAAAGAAATCATCTGCAAACACTTGGAAGGTGGTAAGGTGATAGGGAATAGCCAGCATGGATTTGTAAAGAACAAATCGTGTCAAACTAATCTGATAGCGTTCTTTGATAGGATAACGAGCCTTGTGGATAAGGGAGAAGCGGTGGATGTGATATACCTAGACTTTAGTAAGGCATTTGATACGGTCTCGCATGATATTCTTATAGACAAACTAGGAAAGTACAATTTAGATGGGGCTACTATAAGGTGGGTGCATAACTGGCTGGATAACCGTACTCAGAGAGTAGTTGTTAATGGCTCCCAATCCTGCTGGAAAGGTATAACAAGCGGGGTTCCGCAGGGGTCTGTTTTGGGACCGGTTCTGTTCAATATCTTCATCAATGATTTAGATGTTGGCATAGAAAGTACGCTTATTAAGTTTGCGGACGATACCAAACTGGGAGGGATTGCAACTGCTTTGGAGGACAGAGTCAAAATTCAAAATGATCTGGACAAATTGGAGAAATGGTCTGAGGTAAACAGGATGAAGTTCATAAATAAATAAATAAGTAATATTAAATAAATAAAAAGAATAAGTTCATAAATAAAGATAAATGCAAAGTGCTCCACCTAGGAAGGAACAATCAGTTTCACACATACAGAATGGGAAGAGACTGTCTAGGAAGGAGTATGGCAGAAAGAGATCTAGGGGTCATAGTAGACCACAAGCTTAATATGAGTCAACAGTGTGATACTGTTGCAAAAAAAGCAAACATGATTCTGGGATGCATTAACAGGTGTGTTGTAAACAAGACACGAGAAGTCATTCTTTCGCTTTACTCTGTGCTGGTTAGGTCTCAACTGGAGTATTGTGTCCAGTTCTGGGCACCGCATTTCAAGAAAGATGTGGAGAAATTGGAGAGGGTCCAGAGAAGAGCAACAAGAATTATTAAAGGTCTTGAGAACATGACCTATGAAGGAAGGCTGAAGGAATTGGGTTTGTTTAGTTTGGAAAAGAGAAGACTGAGAGGGGACATGATAGCAGTTTTCAAGTATCTAAAAGGGTGTCATCAGGAGGAGGGAGAAAACTTATTCACCTTAGCCTCCAATGATAGAACAAGAAGCAATGGGCTTAAACTGCAGCAAGAGAGATTTAGGTTGGACATTAGGAAAAAGTTCCTAACTGTCAGGGTAGTTAAACACTGGAATAGATTGCCTAGGGAAGTTGTGGAATCTCCATCTCTGGAGATATTTAAGAGTGGGTTAGATAAATGTCTATTAGGGATGGTCTAGACAGTATTTGGTCCTGCCATGAGGGCAGGGGACTGGACTCGATGACCTCTCGAGGTCTCTTCCAGTCCTAGAGTCTATGAGTCTATGAGCTGCGTGCCAGAGTTAGCTGACCCCTGCTCTTAAGCAAAGTAGGAAGTCATGCGATAAGAGGGAAGATCCTTTCATGGATCAGTTACTGATTTAAACATAGGAGACAAAGGGTAAGAATAAATAGTGAGTTTTCAGAATAGAGTAAGGTAAATACTGGTGCTCCCCCAGGGATTTGTACTGGGACAGTACTGTTCCACATGTTCATAAATGATGTGGAAATAGGGGTAAACAGTGTGGTGACAAAATTTGTAGATGATACAGAATTACTCAAGATATTTAAATCCAAAAATGATTGCGAAGACTTATAGTTTGGGATCTCACAAAACTGGGTGACTGCAATAAAATGGCAGATGAAATTCAATGTTGATAAATGCAAAGTAAGGCATATTGGAACAACATAATCCCAACTATACGTACAAAATGACAGAGTCTAAATTAGCTGTCATCACTTAAGGAAGAGATCTTGGAACCTTTGTGGATAGTTCTCTGAAAACATCCACACAATATGCAGTGGCAGTCAAAACAGTTAACAGAATCTTAGCAACCATTAGGAAAGGGATAGATAGTAAGACAGAAATCTTCAGAATGCTACAGTATAAATCCATGTTACACCTACATTTTTAATAGTGCAGTTCTGATTGTCCCATCTCAAAATAGATATATTAGAATTGGAAAAGGTACAGAGAATGGCAGTAAGTTGATTAGAGGAATGGAATATGGAATATGAGGAGAGGTTAAAAAGACTGGGACTTTTCAGCTTGGAAAAGAGATAACTCAGGGAGGATATGATAGAGGTCTATAAAATCCTGACTGGTGTGGAGAAAGAGAATAAGGAAGTGGTTTTTTTTTCTCCTTCACATAACATAAGAACCAGGGGTAATCAAATAAAATTAATATGCAGCAGGTTTAAAAGAAAGAAAAGGAAGTACTTCTTCACATAATGCATAGTCAATCTGTGGAACTTGTTGTCAGGTGATGTTGTGAGTCGAAAACTATAATAATTTTGTGGTTCAAAAAAGAATTAGATAAGTTCATAGAGGACATTTGATAGACCTATTAGACAAGATGATCACCCATGCTCTGAGTGACCTAAGCTTCTAACTGCTAGAAGATGGGAGTGGACAATAGGGAATAGATCTCTTGGTAATTGCTCTGTTCTGTTCATTCCCTTTGAAGCATCTGGCATTGGCTATATTTTGTAGACAGAATACTGGACTAGAAGTACCATTGGTCTGACCCAGTATGACCATTCTTAAAAATAAGTTATTTCATTGTTTTAATCTTTTAAAAGTGTAATTTATCTCCAGGCTGCTTCAATGTTTGTCATTTCCAATGAGGTTTGAACATCTTGAAGAAAATGCATTACTGCATTAAAAGTAAGTTGCAGAAGTGTTCAGATCAACAGTATCTTGGCAACCATATGTTCTTTGTGTGCTGAAAAGTGCATTTCATAAGATGCCTGTTCCTTATTCTAAGAATCAGTTCAATACACTGGCATAAATATCAAGTAAATCTGTTATAGGTAAGACACAGCGCTTTCCAAAGATTTGAGCCTGTAAAAAAACAAAACCATCTTTACAAAACCAGCTTTGCAGTTCAGCAACTCAAAGCCTAACCCTCACTGATGTGGGAGAAGATGGTGGAAGGCATCATTGCATGAGTTATGGTCAGCTCCAGGCATTGTTCCTACATAAATTTAAATAATCATTTCATAATACTTTATTGCTTATTAATGTCATTTCTAAAGATGGTCCTGAATCCATGTTTTGTGGAACTGGAATAAGTAAGAAATCTGAATTTGGATCTGGATGAAAATAAGGATATGGACCTACTTATTACAATGGCAGCCTGGACCAATCTACACTGGAGGTCCACTTCCTAGATACCACAGTGCAAAAAAGTGATGGTCACATTAACACCACCCTATACCAAAAATCTACCGACCGCTATGCCTACCTTCATGCTTCCAGCTTCCATCCCGGGCACATCGCATGATCCATTGTCTACAGCCAAGCACGGAGGTACAACGGTATCTGCTCCAACCCCTCAGACAGAGACCAACACCTACTAAATCTTCACCAAGCATCCTCAAAACTACAATACCTGCACAAGGAAATAAGGAAACAGGTCAACAGAGCCAGACGTGCACCCAGAAGCCTTCTACTGCAAGACAAACCCAAGAAAGAAACCAACAGAACTCCACTGGCCATCACATACAGTCCCCAGCTAAAACCCCTCCAATGCATCATCAGGGATCTACAACCCATCCTGGACAATGATCCCTCATTTTCACAGGTCTTGGGTTGCAGGCCAATCCTTGCCCACAGACAACCTGTCAACTTGAAGCATATTCTCACCAGTAACTGCACACTGCACCATAGTAACTCTAACTCAGGAACCAATCCATGCAACAAACCTCGATGCCCACTCTGCCCACATATCTACACCAGCAACACCATCACAGGACCTAATCAAATCACACCATCACCTGTTCATTCACCTGCACGTCCACCAATGTAACGCCATCATATGCCAGCAATGCCCCTCTGCTATGTACATCAGCCAAACTGGAGAGTGCCTATGGAAAAGGATAAATGGACACAAATCAGATATTAGGAATGGCAATATACAAAAACCTGTAGGAGAACACTTCAATCTCCCTGAACACACAATAGCAGATTTAAAGGTAGCCATCCTGCAGCAAAAAAACTTCAGGACCAGACTTCAAAGAGAAACTGCTGAGCTTCATCTGCAAATTTGACACAATCACTTTAGGATTAAACAAAGACTGTGAATGGCTAGCCAACTACAAAAGTATTTTCTCCTCCCTTGGTTTTCACACCTCAACTGCTAGAAGAGGGCCTCATCCTCCCTGATTGAACTAACTTCATTATCTCTAGCCTGCTTCCTTCTTGCATATATATACCTGCCCCTGGAAATTTCCACTACATGCATCCAACGAAGTGGGTATTTACGCACGAAAGCTCATGCTCCAGTTCATCTGTTAGTCTATAAGATGCCACAGGACTCTTTGCTGCTTTTACAGTGTAATATACTGGCCTAGTGCGTGTGATCATTTCTCTTGCAGATGACAAGCATGAACCGGGATAGTTGAAACCTAGATCTAGAACTAAATATTCCTGACTTGAGCCTATCTCTAGTTATTTACATTCAGCAGGGAGCATTATTAAAGTTAAGGCAGCTTTCAAACACTGTCATTTTGCTTTCTTTCAAGCTGAAAAAGAGTCTACAACAAAAATATGCTTTACTGGTTTTGCATGTTGGTTGGATGGAGCTTAGCTGATCAAATGTGGAAGTTCAAGGCAATTATTCCAGCTTTTATATTCTATCTATTGCTTGAGTAATTGCCTAACTTTTGAAATTTTACTGAGATGATGGATTGGGGTGTCCAACATCCCTCCAGAAACAAGAGAAAAAGTGGGGAAATGAAGGGCAAGTCTTATAACCAAAAATATGTTCTTCTATGGGCCTTTGCAGCCCTGACCTTCTTAAGAGAAGGAAATAGCTGCCAGGGGATGTCTGACCTTTCTGTTGACTAAGAGGACAAGCAACAGAGCTAAGATTTATGACTTTTCAAAGATTCGGTGGTGTGGAAAGCTGCAGGTCATTACAGCTGACTAGACCCCTAAATAATACAATATTCTGGAAAGAAAGCAGGGTATAGCAGATCACCATCTTTTAGCCACAAACAATTCCAGTGTATTAGTGATTTTAATTTAATTTAAATGTTAGTTGTAGGCTTCAAAAGACGCAAATAGTGTCTAATTTCAGGTTAGTGTATGCAAGTACAGCTCCATTGAAATCAATGTTTATTTAAAGTCTTTATTTGACACTGTTTGCATAATTTATTAACATATGTGCAATCTCTTTACAGTTTACGTCCCTCTTCTTTTAGAAAATTCAGAAATTTAACATTTCCTTATTTGTATATGAAATGTGGAGAGCAGAGTAATGATTTTGCTTACTTTAAATAGAACATCTTAAAATACATGAAAATCTGATACAAGCAGTTTGAGGTCAGAATCTACTTTCCTGTCTAGGCATCTGCCAGGTTGTGTTGCTCAGTCACCCCTTAGGGTGAGAACAAACATCTCACTCAACTCTTGCATCATTCCCTGAGTGACTGAAATCCAGTGGACTGGATCCAGGGAACCTGTTAGCAAGTCCACTTCCTTCCGCTGGTGGAAAACAGTACAACCAAAAGGAAGATATGTCCACAGAGCACAAGAGGCTATGTCACCCAGAGTCTCACTCAAGGAAGGGGAAGTAGTTTTTCAGACTCTCAAAGGAAGTCTCAGCTCCTACTCTCCTGCACAGCTAAAACCACAGCTTAGTGCACACCATCTTCCTTCCTCAGAAAGCTCAGGCAGGTAGCACCCTCAAGCCATTCTTTTATAACCCAGAGTCCCAGTCCATAACACCAAGCTCCATTTCTGCTTATTTCAGGGTGCCACCCCATTTGGGCAGGGTTCCTTCCTTTTAAATGCCCAATCTTGGTCCTGACAAGTCCCACAGGTGCAGTAGTTTGGGACTAATTTTGAACCACTGGAGTTCTTTACCCCATTCTTGACTGGTATGTGTGTGCGCAGTGTCATCTCCCTACAACTGCATCTATACCAGGGATTGGTGACCTTTGGCCTATCAGGGAAATCCACTGGTGGGCCGGGATGGTTTGTTTACCTGCCGCATCCACAGGTTCGACTGATCTCAGCTCCCACTGGCTGTGGTTCACCGTTCCAGGCCAATGGGTCCCTCGGACTGTGCCGCTTTCCACAGCCTCCATTTGCCAGGAATGGTGAACCACGGACAGTGGCAGCTGTGATCGGTGAAACCTGTGGATGCTGCAGGTAAACAAATTGGCCTGGCCCACCAGCAGATTTTCCTGATGGGCCACATGCCAAAAGTTTCTGATCCCTGATCTATACCATACTAAACTTTAATAAAAAGCATTAAGACCCAGATACTCATAGGTATTTAGGCTCCTAACTTCTGTTGAAACAAACACATAAGTCCCTTTGTGGATCTGGCCCCCAGTGACTATTATTTAACCTGACCCTTTTTTGTTAGTTATATAAAAACTAGACACACCTTCATTTCCCTCATTAAGACTTGTGTACTTTTTTTCAACTTACTGAAATTGAGACATATAATGCATATAGAAACTGAAAAAAAATACATAAGGTTTCTTAACCTCTATCAAACAAGGCATAAATCAATCCAGCTTCATTGCTGCAACTTCTGTTATTGCTTCAACTTTGTTACAGCAGCTTTGTTCAGTACGTTGAAAAGTCTTCCGCCATCCCTCAATGTGACGATGATGTCTACCAAGGGGGTTCACTGGTGGGTTTTTAAGTGGCTGAGGAGCTCAATTTGTGCCCTGCAGATTTTTCCACATTGAAAAGTAAGCATCATAGGATCACTGCATGCAATGGAAGCAAACAATAAAAATGCACAATAAAAATACATCAAAGTGTATTAGTAACATGACAAAGAGTATCCAACTGCTCTGCAGAGAATATCCCAGGATTCAGACATATTACCACATTTTTTTTTACAATATTGTATTGAATGATTGTTTCACTTCAGTCATCTGTGTGTTTACAGGTTGCCATTCTGCTAATAGCATGAATATTCCAAGTAAAATATGAGTGATCCATCCAGCCTAATCAGGATAAAGTAAGCCCCTTTGTAACTGTGTATGAAAACTATAAGCATCCAAAAGTGCTGATTTTTCCCTATAGAATAATCATCATTATGTTTTATGCCATCAAAATTTGGCTTTTCTGTATTATAGTATATGGAGATATATCTATCTCATAGAACTGGAAGGAACCCTGAAAGGTCATTGAATCCAGCCCTCTACTTTCACTAGCAGGACCAAGTACTGATTTTGCCCCAGATCCCTAAGTGGCCCCTTCAAAGATTGTATTCACAACCCTAGGTTTAGTAGGCTAATGCTCAAACCACTGAGCTATACCTCCCCCACAAATATGTGAATTTTTTAACATTGTAAGCTGTGGAAGGGATAGATCTAGCAAGATAGGGTGAGAGGGTAGGAGGAAATTTGCCTCTCTCTTTTTCAGAGACGTTACAAAAAGCGAAATCATTAGTGAACGAAACCTGAAACACACAGACAGGCATAGCTTGTAATGAACACAAACTCCAACTACACAGTTGGGTATAACAGTTTACATACCCTGTGGTGGCCAGAGTACTTGCTCTTGGGGATTGTTCTGTTTGTTTTGAGAATTGAAAAGAGCCAGGAACATCAGCTCATCTCCCCAGGCTTTGTTAGAGAATTTGTTGGCTGTCTGAGGATGTATGTTGTTAATTCTCCCAACTTAAATGAAGGGATTAGGGAAATGGAACTTTAAGTTATATCTGCAAAACATCATTCATTGATTTAAACAGCTGTTTACATAAACTAAGTTTTAAAAAGTCTGACTTAAAATCATTTCCCCTCTCAATTGCTCATCTTCCACTCCTTTGGCTTTTGTAATGTCACTGTTTACTAAAAAGCAACGAAGAATCCTGTGGCACCCTATAGACTAACAGAATCATTGGAGCATGAGCTTTCATGGGTGAATACCCACTTCACCCATGAAAGCTTATGCTCCAATATGTCTGTTAGTCTATAAGGTACCACTGGGCTCTTTGTCTCTTTTTACAGATCCGGACTAACATGGCTACCCCTCTGATACTGTTTACTAATTAATTATTCATTACTCACAGAAAAGAAACAAAAAACTCCACAACCCGAAACCATTTTCAGGCCTTCTTTTTACATTATGAAGAAAAATATATATCATTCTGTCACCCTGTTTAACTTTTACACAGCCAACCTAAAAGCCTGATTCTGTAAGAGAGAGGGAGGAGTACTTAAGGTAAGCAGTCCAACTTGCTTTGAGTTCAAAAGGAATTGGGAGCATTCAGTCATCATAGGAAACATTCAATATGGTATCTATATATTATTAAACGTATAATATTCATACATATAATCATACATATAGTATGGTTCCTACATGAATTAGGTACTACTTATGATACCATGTATTAAGTTAGCATCACCAGAACAAAACTACAATTAGAAGATGAATTCACTTCAGATAAGCATGTACAACTTGGTATGCTTTTCTGAATTATCCACACCTGCAAGGCCTTCTGTCTCTGCACAATCTCTCTACCCATTGGCAAGATCTGGGATGAATGCCTTTTACAACATCACACCCCCTCCTCCTCTCCTGTGTCTTCTTACGGGGAGAGCTAACAACCTGGCATCCCCCTCTGGCATCTTTGGTAGAGGACAGATTTACTCTCCTTTCTGGTGCCTTCATGGGAAACTGAAAATTGGGGTATTACCCTCCCATCCAAGTGAGAATAAGTGACCCTCTCTCTCACACTATAGCACGGAGCAGCACAGAGCCAATTTCTGCTCCTGAAGCTGACTTGCTGGGATCTATGTCAGAGACAGACTCATTATGCCCTTGTAAATGATTGCTAGGTAAATCCCAGGCTGCGTGACCTTGGAAAGATATTAGAGATACTAGTGCTTTGCAGACTGTCTCAGAAAAACCCCAATGCTGCCAATCTCATGGAGAAAATAAGTCAAAATGACTTCTGCTAATTTTATTGAGCACATGGAGTATATTCAACCAATCATTACACATAGCCTAAATGGATTTCTATGAGACAGCATGAGATGTACATTCCAGAAGGGGCACACTGTTTGTGCACAGAAAAAATCATTGGATTAGGCTCAAAGTTTAATAAAGACAGATTTGTAGTATTTTCAAGGTCTCTGTTTTTAGTTTATGTAGGATCCCTAGTAATACTGAACATGTGTGGTGGGAATACTTTCTTTCTATTAACTTTTTATGCATTGGGTATGGATACTGTGTCATAGTAGTTGAATAAATAACCACACTTTATGCCTGGCTAAAGAGTCTTTCTCAGAGGTAGAACCATATACAGTTGGCACCAGAAAGTGTGAGTACAGACATCAAAGATTTGAAAAAAATGACTGGCCACTCTTCCTAATCTCTGAGCATCTAAAAATCTTTTGTGGGTAGTTACCATTGATTCTATAGCTTTGATAATAGTGCCTGCTTTGACCTCTATGGCAAGAAATTGGATGTTTATACTGTTTGTAAAGGCAGATGGTTACTTTGTTTAGAGCCAGAATGAGAAACTAAAACATAAGTAAAGGACTATAGAACAAAAACTATTTGGTTGGTTAACTTTTTAAAAAAGAAAATAGTATGTTAATGGTATTTGAAGAGACTTGTCACTTTAGCTGTAAAATGGTTGTCACAACATACAGATGGATATTAAAGTTTGACTCCCAGTTATCAGCGTAGGCATTGCTATTTCACTCTGAATTGCAAATTTTTGATTCCTCAGTAGAGCACTGTGGAGTAGGTGTGATATGCTGATTTAATTGATGAATTGCTTATTTGATTAAACTATGATTAAGCAGCTTTATTTTTTATTCCATAAATGATAAATTACTTAAACTAGTTTTGTAATTAAGTATGCACACAGAAAATGAAGAGATTAATGCTTAATTAACTGAGGTCTGAACTATAGTTCTTGGGTCTTGTTGATTACAGATTGCTCTCGCCCCTCGCTCCACCGATATGGCCACCAGGTGCCCGTTATCTACCGGGTAATGAGCGTTGGAATAGGGCGGAGGTTCGATCACTGGATGCCCTGGGGGGGGGTGACAAGTGCCCAAGGGTAGTGACGGGGATAACGCAAGCAATCAGTCGTAGTGTTAAAGATTAAGGATTTATTAAATGAGTCACAGATAAGGATAAGGGATAACACAATTAGTTACAGCTTGGGCTTACAATATAATACTAGAACAAATAACACAAACACTACAATTACAAATAGAAGCTGGCCCTGGTATTTTTCTAAGTCCCAGTAATTATTCAGGTCGTCCCAGGGGTTAGTAAAAGTGATATTGGTGCTATTAGTAATCATAAATGCAGCAACTAATCTTATTAAACACAAATTGCGAGGCTCAACTGGTCCCCCTTGCGTTCAAGGTTTCCTGGTCAACGGGTTTCCCCTAGCAGGAGCCTTGGGGCGGCTGGAACCAGTCTCTGCCTCTTATCTAGCAATACAGATATCCTTAACAGCTAATCTTACTTACACATACAAACCACAAAAGTTTCATTACGGCCGGCAAGCTGTCAGGCTTCAGGAAACGCGTGAGCCCGGAGAGAGACTGCAGGGCGATCAATCCTGGATACGGTTCGACGGGAATTCGATTTCTCTCTGCCCGTCCCCGGGGGGGGGCCAACAATATATAACGAATTTTTCGTCATAATTTACAATAAGCCAATTGCAGGGTCGCGAGTGGCTCATGCCCATACAAGGGAGGCAATCGGCCCCCAGCATCTCTACTCAGGAAGCAACCGTCTGGGGGAAACTTCCCCTCCTCAGGTCGGTCGACCGCAAGGTGCTGTTTCCTATTACAAGTTCTGCTTTCTGAGCAGCTATGTGATCAGTGGCAGTTCTGGGGGCTGGGGGAAAATTCTGTTGGGGGGTGGAGGCCGAAGCACTTGTTGTATGGCCCTGGGGCCAAACTTGGGGGTCTAACATGCCCCCATGCTCCGGCCGACAACGCCCAACATACCTAAACCTCAGTGTCCGAGTCAGCGTCCGCTCCTACGAGCGGACGCGTCTCAGTGGCCGAGGCAATAAGGGCACTTCCCACCATCCGCCGAACACAGGCCTTAACAAAAGCACACCCGAGGCAGAGGAGGCAGAGGCCCACCACAAGCGACACAAAAAGGGCCTGAAAATAAGACTTATAGGCTCCAAGGCCCAGCCACTCCAGCCATGACCAGAAGCGGAAGGTCTCTCTGGACTCACGCACAGCAGTTCCCAAGGCCTGAAGGTCATTAATCACTTCAGTTAAGTTTCCAGAAATAGAAGACAGAGAGATACAGCACTTATCTTTAAACTGTGGATACATAGATATGAGGGTTTCACAAAAATCCCGTGATTGCAACAAAAATTGTATCATTAAGCGATTCTGAAAAGAATAATCTGCTAATTCACCTAATCGCTGATTAACTAAGCTAAAGCCCTTTGCAGTGGTGTTGGCTAGCGTTTCTATAGCTAACGATTGGAATAATACTTGCTCACGCAATAACATATATCCTACGGGGTTAAATGAGACCACTGAAGATACTACAGAGGACAACGCACCCTTTGCCCTCTCCCACCATCCCCAAGAACGTCGAACCCGCCCGGCTGAACTGGGCTGCCAGGTCTTAACATAAATGCCACCTCCTTTTATTAAAATGGAACCAATGGTACATACACCTCTAGGATTGGGAGGAAGCACCGCATAGGCTGCCTTGCCACACAGCCAAAAGTGCCCGGGTCTGAGGAACCAAGGGGAAAAGGTCGAGTCCTGACAGGCCGAGCCTCCCTTAAAAACTAACTTCTTAATGTGGCTGTGGGATAGATATGTGTGCTTAAGGGGCTGATAGAAGTTTTTGCCGTTATAAGTGTTGCCGCCGGACCCAATTTTCCGGCCGCGGTTACTGCATAAAACGGGGGGTGGGGACGTACGATTGAAAATAGGGCTGCTGGCCGTCTCATTTCCATCTACCAGCTGCCACTGGGAACAATTGGGGTAGGCCCCAACCCAACTAGTTTCTGTTCGATTATGTCCCAAAAAGGCCCAACAGTGGGATGCCATGGGCCTTTCCCCAGGTGACAAGGGGAGTGGGCCCATACGACGTACCCTAATTTCATTAAAAATAGGAAAAACAAGGGGGGAAATGGGGTCAAAAAGATCATTTGTGCAACCTGTCCATTGTACGGTGGGGAGCCACTGAGCAAAGGGGGAAGAACAATTGAGGGGATTATTAATACTACTAAAGTTAAACACTAACGGCAATAAATCAAACAAAGGCCTATTTACAGACAGCCTGTTGGAACATGCAAGACAGTTATCAGAGGTCAGCGAAGATAAGTCGATGTTTCCTCCCAGGGCTTCCTGGATCCAATAGGCTGCGAACAGAAGCTGATGGATATTTTCGCCCACACGATACCGTCTCGGGTTCAGCAGAGGTGGGTCCCTCTGATCGTTGTTCTGGCCTCCCGCCGCTATGGCGAACTGTAAGACAGAACAGAAGGCGGCCTTATTGGCCCCCGTTAGTTCGTTCCTGACTCGGAACGCTTGCTTATCCAGTTATGATGGACCAAGGTGTGGGTGCCCCGGGCATCCACAATCGTGTAGGTGTTAGGATATTTACCTGCACTTACAATTTGGGCAGCGTAGGGTTCTCGGTGACCTGAGGCCTGTGGCTCAGCCACCCAGACTAGTTGGTCAGGCTGATATACGGGAGTCCAGGGGCCTCTAGGTCTGGGGCTGATTTCAGGCCAACGAGAATAGTTTGCATTGAGAGAGATTAGAACCTGCGGTAATAGTGCACTCCAACCCTTATAGTCAGCGTTGGGATTAACTGAACGTATCATGGTTTTCAGAACCCCGATTTTCCGCTCTACAACACCATTACTTTCGGGGTGATACTTCAAGTGAATATGGAGGGAAGCCCCCCATCCCAGCACTAATGCTTCAAAACGTTTGCTGGTAAACGGGGGTCCTCCATCTGCTTGAACTTCGGAGGGCACACCCCATGCTGCGGCTACCTGTTGCAGTGCCCCAGCCACAGCCGCAGCCTTGGTGGTATTTAGAGGGATACAGTGAGTTTGACGGGAGCCCAAATCTACCACTACCAGAGCCTTTGGGTGGCGACGGGCTCCAGGTAGGGGTCCCATTAAATCTATTTGCCACACCGCGCCAGGAGGGAAATACTCCGCAGCGTACGCCCACCGCTCATAACGTGGGCGGTTTTGGGACTTGATTTGTGCACACTTAAGGCAGGACTGCACGATTCTTTCACAGTCCTGTCGCCGTACCTCAGGTTTTCCCTGAGCACCTAGGGCTAACTGATTATATAGGCGGCCGCTAGGCAAATGCCCCCAATCCTCATGAAGCCATTGGAGGAATGGGTCGGTGTTTAGCTGGGGCTGCTGCCCCAGGCACACTTGGGGGGCTTGAATTTCCCTCATTCTGTGATCCAATTCGGAGTGGAGGGGATTAGAGTCAGGACGATGTGACGGGCAATGGGTTATAAACCAGGGCCGGGAGAACTTACGTACGAGGTCAAAAATAGTCTCCCACAGTGGCATGAACGCTGTGGGATTAGCCTCTCCCGTGAGGATGCTGAGACAAAATTGTGAGTCTATACCCAATACGACCTGAGCAGAAACAGAATGGGCCTGGGTAACGTGCTGGGCAGCGAGAAGGACCCCATGGACTTCGCTATGCTGGGCCGATAAACCCGGGGGAAGGAGATCAACCTGGAAATGGTCGCATTTAGCACAGAGAACTCCTGCCCGGGGGGTCGGGGAAGTGCCCCCGTCGGACACAATCCAGGGGTCATATTTTGTTTCTATACACAAGGGCTCCGAAACTCCTGGGAATCGGACATCGTTTGGCAGCGATTTAAGCGTCCATTCCCGCCACGTGATTTCCCCCAAATAACACAGCTGTTGCCAAGTTAGGCTGGTCCCGTGAAAACTGGGGGGGGGCAGCCGCGTGAGCCAAGGAATGAGGTGTACCTCGGGGCCGATCAGGGTCCCTTTACTAGATAGCGGGGCCCAAATGCGTGCCTCGCCTGCGGCTAGTAACATAAGTCCTATGGGTCCATATCGATACTGAGGACCCTTGAGCCGTCGGGCCCAGTTATAGACCGGTTGCCCGTCTTGTGATACCGAGTACCCATAGTGATGTTGTGTAAGGAACAGGGTAATGATAAAAGGTGAATCCCTTTTATATCGCGCTAGCCGTGGGTTAGAGGCAAACCAGGTGGCTATTCGTTCCAAGCTCTTTTGGGCCTCAGGACTCCATATTTCCCGTTTCCGTTTGGACGAGAGGGGTTCCTGGATCGTTTCCAGGTCTACAAGGTGTTTATCTGGAATGAAGTGTCGGTGATAATTAATCAGGCCTAAAAGTCTCTATAGTTGCTTTTTATTCTCGGGTGGGTCTTTAACCCAAGGGTCTAAAATCCCCGAGGTGGGTTGGCCACAGTTATAGGGGTCATAATGTTGGCCTAAGAAGGAAAAGCTTTGAGAGGGCACGAGGTGGCTTTTTCTCTCATTAATTCGCCACCCATTGGCCCTTAGTTCGGCTACCACGGTGTTAGTTACGTGTTGGACTATGTGTTCGTTGGGCCCAATTATGATTATATCGTCCACATAGGCTAGAATGGTGGTGCCCCCAGTGGCTTCTATCCCCTTTAAGGTTTTTGCAAGAGCGGCCGTGGCCAAGGCGGGGGAATTACAGAACCCTTGAGGGCACACCTTCCACTGATACTGTGCGCCCTGGAAAGCAAAATTTAGGATTTGGGGTTTGTCCTCCAACGGGATTTGATAGAACATATCCTTTAAATCTAGGGTGCAGGCCCACCTCCCACTGGCATCGCTTAGCTGTTGCCGTATTTCTGGAATGGTGGCTGGGCCTGCGAATGGGAGGTGTCGGACTCGGCTATTTGCCTGCCTATAGTCAATGACCAGTCGAAATTCAGAGGGGTTGCCGGGCTTGGGGATACCCCAGCCGGGAGATAGATAATTTGACGCGGTCGCCTGTGCTATCCGTCCCTCTTTTAATAATTGGTCGAGGAGTTGCTTAATCAGGGGGATGCCTTCAGGCTTCGTGGGAATGGGAGAGAATTTCCATGAACTGTTATTAACAAGCTCGGGGCAATAAGGGGGGGGGGGGCTTCGGGCGACAGGGTGACAGGCAGAGCCTGACAGACTTGTTTTTGTAATCGCAGTCGTTTTATATCCCCAACCCCCAACAAATTTGTTCCTCCCAACAAAGCCTTTACTTTTCGCTTATACCCCTTATGAATCAAAGTAAAGCTGACTACAGGCTTTTCTTCAATACTGTTAAGACCCTGAATAAACATAATAGAACTTGTGGGTACATGAGGCACATCGGATTTTATAACAGAGATTTGAGCTCCGGTGTCCAACAAAAAAGATACAGGGGTGTAAGGGGGTTTAGGACCGGCTACCAATAGGGTGTGATATGGTCGATCATCCCAAGTGTCTGTGGAGGCCGGGGCGCACCCGGCCTCTACTCGTTTTTTGTCCTCAAATAGTCATCCCAGTCCTTCCATCCTAACTGTTTCCCCAAATCTTGCTGCTGGGAAGTGGACATCTTCCGCAGTGCTTCCTTGGGGATCCCCTTATGTAACAGGAACCCAAAAAGTGCTTTTTCAGCCTTGGTTCGTTCAGGGTGTTTATGCTGACCCTTGTTAACAGGGCTCTCAGCTGGAAGGGCTGAAATGGGGTTCTTCGGGGCTGGTGGCATTCGGAGCCGGGACACGGCCTCATATAAGGTAATAAGGGGTTGCCCAACCCAACCATGCAACAGCAGGAGTCCCCCTGTGTCAATCGGTGGGGCGCCATCTACGGCCAAGTCCACCGCGTCCCGTTGGACCGGAATTTGAGTGGGATCTGTGACATAAATAAAGGGGACACCTGACTGAACCTGTTGCTGGTCTAAATTTAACGGTACCACTTGTGGGTTCCACACTATGATGGACGCTCCGGCAATAGCCCAGATGATCTCATGGGGTGTATTTACGCTGCCGGGAGGTACATACAGTCCCTTAAAACTGCCTTTCATGGCCAAGACGGCCGCGGCCGGGGTGGTGAGCGGCCATACCTCATTTCCCAAGAGATGATGACCCGGGAACCCCGACGCCCAATTGGACGTTTTGGCCAGAACAGCGGCTTCCTCCCTATCCACCATCTCTGCCCCGTGATCCAGGGCCAGACGACCCAGCCACACTAGGGGTGCCTCGCCCTCCCTGCGCCTCGTGTCTGCTAAGAATTCCTTCATCTCCGCCTTGGTGCGAGTTCGGTACTCGGTAGTCGTAACTGTCTGACCTGTATAATAATCCACCTTACTTTTGGTGATAGCAACAGGCATGGCCTCCATCTGCCCCTTCTTCTCAGGCGCAGGTGGGGCTGAGGGGAGTGCGGGATAAATTAAAGGGCAAGGGGGGGCTTCATAAGGGGGTGGTCTCCCATCCTCCTGCTCTTTGCCACTTATCTCACACTCTGCGCTGTCGGTGTCGTTAGCAGCGGCTTGTTTAGCAGCAAACATAGTGCTTCCATGAAGGACCGCACAGAGGTCCAGCGTTTTGTTTAATGCGCTGAACAAGACCGTGGACACGTCTTCCAACTTATACTCGTCTGGTCTAAGTTTCCTTGTCCGCCTGGTCTGTTCCAATTCCTTCATTAAGTGGACTAACAACCCGTGGGCTGGATCACCCGGCTGTACCCGGGGCGGGAATATGAATTTGGGAACGGTGGCCCCGGATCTTTTTATGATACGGCTACACTCGTTCCAAATGCCAGACGGTGTCTCGGTCCGACTAGTCTCCGCAACCCCCGTGCACTGGGATTGCAGGGAACTATCGGCCGGCTGACATTTAAAGGTGGGATGGCAATGGAGGAGACATCCTACGGCAGGCAGGGTTAATGAGGTTGTATAGCTTTTTGACCCTGACCCTGATTCTATAATACAAATCCAATCTAGGGTGGGCTTCGCAGACTGTCTGCTGGCCACTTGGTGAAATTGCAGGTGTTGAAATTGCTCGAGCTCAGATTGTTCACGGTCCCCACTAGACCACGGGCACTGACCCTCCCGAAGGCATCCTGTTCGTGACGCCATGTTGATTACAGATTGCTCTCGCCCCTCGCTCCACCGATATGGCCACCAGGTGCCCGTTATCTACCGGGTAATGAGCGTTGGAATAGGGCGGAGGTTCGATCACTGGATGCCCTGGGGGGGGGTGACAAGTGCCCAAGGGTAGTGACGGGGATAACGCAAGCAATCAGTCGTAGTGTTAAAGATTAAGGATTTATTAAATGAGTCACAGATAAGGATAAGGGATAACACAATTAGTTACAGCTTGGGCTTACAATATAATACTAGAACAAATAACACAAACACTACAATTACAAATAGAAGCTGGCCCTGGTATTTTTCTAAGTCCCAGTAATTATTCAGGTCGTCCCAGGGGTTAGTAAAAGTGATATTGGTGCTATTAGTAATCATAAATGCAGCAACTAATCTTATTAAACACAAATTGCGAGGCTCAACTGGTCCCCCTTGCGTTCAAGGTTTCCTGGTCAACGGGTTTCCCCTAGCAGGAGCCTTGGGGCGGCTGGAACCAGTCTCTGCCTCTTATCTAGCAATACAGATATCCTTAACAGCTAATCTTACTTACACATACAAACCACAAAAGTTTCATTACGGCCGGCAAGCTGTCAGGCTTCAGGAAACGCGTGAGCCCGGAGAGAGACTGCAGGGCGATCAATCCTGGATACGGTTCGACGGGAATTCGATTTCTCTCTGCCCGTCCCCGGGGGGGGGCCAACAATATATAACGAATTTTTCGTCATAATTTACAATAAGCCAATTGCAGGGTCGCGAGTGGCTCATGCCCATACAAGGGAGGCAATCGGCCCCCAGCATCTCTACTCAGGAAGCAACCGTCTGGGGGAAACTTCCCCTCCTCAGGTCGGTCGACCGCAAGGTGCTGTTTCCTGTTACAAGTTCTGCTTTCTGAGCAGCTATGTGATCAGTGGCAGTTCTGGGGGCTGGGGGAAAATTCCGTTGGGGGGTGGAGGCCGAAGCACTTGTTGTATGGCCCTGGGGCCAAACTTGGGGGTCTAACAGGTCTCTATTCACTAAAGAAAACATTCTGTTGCTATGCAGGTATAATGTTGTTTTCTGTGGGACTTTCACATGGTGGTTTGAGTGCATATATGACTGAATTCATTCCAGAAGTGGCCATGGATATAATCTCTTCCTGAAGAAGTGGAGTCCATGGGCCAGCTTCTCATGTGGTGTAAATTGGAGCATCTCCATTGATGACACTGTAAGCTACATTGGTTTATACCAACTAAGATTCTGGCCCAAAGTGGATTAGAAAGCTTGGAGGGAAAGTTGTGACTCTACCAAGTACAGCAGATAAGCATCAGTGATTAATTTTGCCTCATACAATCAGCTTGTTGGTCAGATTTCATTCATATTGTATTTGAGTAGAGGTTGAGGAGAATGGAAATTTCATTCAAGATTTTGAAATTTCAAAATTTGCCCTTGTTGCAATTCAGAATGAGATTCCATTATATCTCTACAAAAGAAAATTTTGGAACAAAATCATTTCGGAACAACCAAAACTGTTTTTAATGAAATTGCTGCACTTGTTTCAGCTTTAAAAATTGTATAGTTTATAATATATAATAAAAAATAAAAAATGAAAGCAGTTCTGCAAAGAAGAATTGAAATGTTTCATTCTAACAATATCAAAAGTAAATATTTTGATATTTCTGAAACTTTTTTCTTCCAAAACAAAATTTCTGTGAAATTTACAATATTTTGCAAAGCATTTTGATTTCAACTGCATTTCTGAAAAGAAAACTGTAACACCAATGTATTTATCTGCAAACAGCTCAAGTTTTGAATAGTTAATCTCCTCTGCAATATTCATATAAGTAGCAAAACTACAGAACATCCCTTGGCCCGCACCACTTCCCACAGCCCCCATTGGCCTGAAGCAGTGAACCACAGCCAGTGGGAACCGCGATTGGCTGAACCTGCAGACATGGCAGGTAAAAAAACCAGCCCGGCCCGTCAGGGTGCTTACTCTGGCGAGCCACATGCCAAAGATTGCAGATCCCTGACCAAGAGCATGCTCTATCGGTGCAGCTGAGTGTGGTCATCTGGGCTCAGATTTGTTGTTTGACCCCTTCAGTCTTAGTGTGGGGTTTGTACATCCCACCACACGTCTTCCCCCTGAAGGTCACTGTTGGGGGACCTACCTGTGATTCTTGTTCTCCCCCAGCTTGTGGAAAAATCTGCATTTTTATGGTCCCTTCCCGCTTAGTGAAGTACTTGAAAACTATACATCAGTGAGGGGTTGGTATCCTTCATTTAGTTGAGCCAATGGAGGGAAGTGTGGTCTGTCACTAAGGGTATGTCTACACTACAAAATTAAGTCGATTTTATGTAAGTCGACATTGAGCCTCCTATTTAAGCAAGTCATTTCTGCATCACTCCATTATGCACATTGTGTCGGCAGAGTACATCCTCACCAGCAGGGCTTGCATCAACTCATGGAGTGCTGCACTGTGGGTAGCTATCCCACAATGCATGGAGACAAGTGGAATGTTGAGTTGGGCTTGAAACGCCACATGGGACCAAAACATTTGCGCGGATCATTATGGTAACATGGCATTAGGCTCCCATGTTGCACTTACCTCCCTTCCTCCCTCCCTGAAATCAACTGCAAATAATCTAAGCCTTTTTTGCACTCTTTTTCCTAAGTTTTGGTTACCTGTGCGGAAGTCGTGAAAGCAAGCATGGACCCCACTCAGCTGTACAGTTTTGTTGTGAACATTACAAACACCTTGCGCCTTATCCTGCAGTATTTGCTCAGCTGAAGCAGGAGCCACCTTGCAGAACACTGTGATGCCATGCAAGCAGCATGCTGGAAGTTAGTGGAGAATCAGTTTGTAGTGGGTAAATTTACCGTGGGGTCTCCTGTGATCCAAGTTGCCGGGTCAATCAGTAGACTTCTACTAAAAAGGGTAGTGACTCTGGGAAACATGCAGGACATCGTGGATGGTTTTACTATGATGGGGTTCCCTAACTGCAGTGGGGCGATAGATGGAATGGACATCCGTATCTTGGCAGCAGACGACCTTGCCAACGAGTACATAAACCAAAAGGAGTAACTTCTTAATGGCATTGCAAGCGCTGATGAATCACATGGGCCATGTCGTCACATCACTGTGGGATAGTCAGGAAAGGTGCATGACGCGCGCATCTTTAGGAACTCCAGTCTGTTCAGAAAGCTGCAAGCAAGAATTTTATTTCCAGACTTCAGAATAACAATTGGTGATATTGAAATGCCAATTGTGATCCTGGGAGACCCAGCATACCCCTTGCTCCCATGGCTAATGAAGCCATACACAGGCAGCCTGGACAGCAGTAAGGACTGGTTCAATCATAGGCTGAGCAAGTACAGAATGGTGGTGGAATGTGTCTTTGGACATTTACAAGCCCACTGGCATAGCTTGCTTACTAGGTTAGACCTCAGTGAAAGCAATATCCCTATTGTTGTTGCTGTGTGTGACAGGTTGGATCACAGAAACCCCTTGGGAGCTGCCAACTGATGAGCCAAGACTACCTCTGCTCTTGTCTTCCCTGCCAGCTCAGGACCCCAGCACCCTGTCTTGTGAGCTAGACACTCCCATCTGCTCCAACAAAGACCCAGGGTCTGAATTACTTGCCCCAAAGCTGCAGGTTTACCTAAAACAGCTCACAGAAGTGTACTTATCTTTAGCACTCAGATGCCCAACTCCCAGTGGGATCTAAACCCAAATAAATCCATTTTACTCTGTATAAAGCTTATGCAGGGTAAACTCATCAATTGTTTGCCCTCCATAACACTGATAGAGAGATATGCACAGTTGTTTGCTCCCCCAGGTATTAATACATACTCTGAGTTAATTAAGTAAAAAGTGATTTTATTAATTACAGAAAGTAGGATTTAAGTGATTCTAAGTAGTAAGAGACAGAACAAAGTAAGTCACCAAGCAAAATAAAATAAAATGCGCAAATCTATGTCTAATCAAACTGAATACAGATAATGTCACCCTGGGAGAGGCTTCAGTCAGTTTTTTCCTCAGACTGGACACCTTCCAGGCCTGGGCACAGTTCTTTCCTCTGGTACAGCTCCTGTTCCAGCTTAGGTGGTAGCTAGGGGATTCTTCATGATGGCTCCTCACTCCATTTGTTCTCTTCTACCCCTTTATATACCTTTTGCATAAGGCGGGAATCCTTTTGTCCCTCTCTGAGTTCCCACCCCATCCTTCTCAATGGAAAAGTTAAAAATGGATTCCATTTCAGGTGACAGGATCACATGTCACTGCAAGACTTCATTATTACCCACTTGCCAGCACACACATATACAAAAAGACTTACAGGTAAAACACAGCCATTTGCAGACAATGGTCCTAGTTAACGGGGGTCATCAAGATTCCAAACCACCATTAATGGCCCACACTTTATATAATTACAATAGGCCCTCAGAGTTATATTTCAAATTTTTAGGTTCAGATATAAGAGTAGTACATTTATACAAATAGGATGGGAGTACTTGTGGCACCTTAGAGACTAACACATTTATTGTAGCATAAGCTTTCATGGGTTACAGCTCACTTCATCGGACGTAAGGACCAGAAGTGAGCTGTAGCCCACGAAAGCTTATGCTACAATGAATTTGTTAGTCTCTAAAGTGCCACAAGTACTCCTATTCTTTTTGTGGATACAGACTAACATGGCTACTACTCTGAAACAAATAGGATGATTACACTCAGTAGGTTATAAGCTTTGTAATGATAGCTTACAAGAGACCTTTTGCATGAAGCATATTCCAGTTACATTATAGTCTCTTATTATTAATTTTTTATGAAACCATATAGACTGCAAAACATCTCACTGTGTGCTCCTTAATATTTGTGAAACCATGGGAGAAAAGTTTCTGGCAGGATAGGGGGCTGAGGCAGATCGCCTGGCAACCAATTTTGAGCTGCCAGACACCAGGGCAATAAGGAGAGCACATTGATGGGCTTTGCATCTATGTGAGACTTTGAAAACTAGTTTCATGAATGACCCACAGTAATGTGACACCTATGTGTGCTATTCCTTACCAAGCTGTCCGTTTTATTGCATGTATTCCTCTGTAAACTACACCCCCACCAACCATATTCATTCATAGTGTGCTGAATGAATAAAAAGCCTTTTCTCCTCAATCCATTAATTTTTATTATGCTAACAAACACAGAGAGACAGCAAAGAAAAGTAAGAAAAGCTGGGGCAAAATAGCTGATAACACTGAGTGCGGGAGAAACAAAGAAAGCTTGCTTACAATAGCACTGCAATAACAACCAAATGTGTGGGAAGGGGCACCTTCTGGTCCTTTTATCCTCCCCCACAGTTGCATGTGAGAAAGATACCAAAATTCTCCCCCCACCCAGAGGTGAGAGTAAGCTGGTCCGGTCCGGTATGGTGTACCGGCAAGAGCCAGTACACCGTGCCGGACCGCACCGGCTTCTGCAGCGGGGATTTAAAGGGCTCTGAGCTGCCTATGGCTGTAGGCAGCCCAAAGCCCTTTAAATCCCATCCGTGGCTCAGGCGGCCGGGCTGGGGCTGGGATTTAAAGGGCTCAGAGCTCCCCGCCACTGTGGGCAGCCAAGAGCCCTTTAAATCCTGCCTGCAGCTCCTGTGGCCAGGCTGGGGCTGGGATTTAAAGGGCTCAGAGCTCCCCGCCACTGCAGGCAGCCAAGAGCCCTTTAAATCCCGGCCCCAGCCCAGCAAAGCTCGGGGTTTCCTGCAGCACCCGGAGTCCCGGGCCCTTTAATTTGCCCCTGAGCCCTAGGGGGCTCCCAGCCACCTCTGCAGCTGGGAGCCCCTGGTTGTTTTAAATCTTAAGAGGCCCCGCCTCTTCTGGATGAGGCCACGCCCCCCTAGGACTCCAGCAGCACCGGTAAGTCCTGTGAGTTACTTTCACCCCTGCCCCCACCCCTGCATCCTAGAACATCTGGGAGAAGAGGATGTGAACCTTGGCGATTATGGCCGCAGGTTCAGCATAGGTTGCAGTGGGACTCTAGCATCCAGCTGCCTTTCTTGAACCTCAACAAAATGCCTCAACATGTCTGTTTGCTCCCTAATAATCCGCACCATCTCATTCTCATGCTCATGTTCCCTCATGCTCTGCTGTCCTCATGGTCATTGTGCAGCCCTTCCAACAGTACAATCGTCCATGCATTGAACTCCATCTTGTCACTCTCGGACGCATGCATTAACTCAGGGTTTCTCAAAGAGGGGTCACTGCTTGTGTAGGGAAAGCCCCTGGTGGGCCTGGCCGGTGTGTTTACCTACCCTGTCTGAAGGTCTGGCTGATCACAGCTCCCACTGGAAGCTCCCATTGGCCTGGAGCAGTGATCCACAGCCAGTGGGAGCCGCGATCAGCTGGACCTGTGGACCGGGCAGGTAAACACACCAGCCTGGCCTGCCAGGGGCTTTCCCTACACAAGTGGGGACCCCTGTTTGAGAAACCCTGCATTAACTCATTGAACATGTCCTCCTGAGTCTTCTTTTTCCACCTTCTAATCTGGGAAAGTTTCTGTCCTGGTATGGAGGATGTGCTGATGGACAAGGTCTCAGCTGAAAGAATACAAAGCACAAATATATGACAGTGCATATATTGTTTCTGGTGCAAGGTTAAATCTTTTAATAAAAGAATCAGCCCTCAATGCACTTCCCTGCAAGCCACAATGTAAGCAGAACCACTGGTTGCTGCAAGAGTCAGTTTGCTGCTCTAGCAATGATGAGTAAGGCCACAAGGCATGGGTGAGAGGTCTTGTGCTGCAGCTTTTGTTAAGACATCTTTGGGATGAATGGTTGCAACCTCAGCAAAACCCACTTTCCCCTAGCAACATGGATGGTGTTTGAGGACAGGCATCAGCATAAAGCCCCGCAAATAGTTTGATTGTTACAAAGAAGGCACCAGGTTGGGGTGGAAGGGAGATGAACAGGATGCGTCTCCCTCCCCTTTTTCAAATGCTGGCTGAAATACACAGTGATCCCTTCCAACCACAACCAGGGCACACCGGGGAAGCATGGTTGTGTGACCCAGAATTCACAAAATGGGCGGATTACTTATCAAATTGCTTGTGGTTTAAGGGATAGCATTTAAAGCTTCTCTCATTTTCCCTAGGTGACCACATGCAATATAACTCTCCTGAGGGTAGCAGAGGTTGAAAGGGAGCAGATACTGCAAGCGTCTGGTACAGACCTGGTCTTTATGCTGTAATGCTGTGTGCCACAATGATGCCAGGAGAGTTAATACTGGAGTGGCTCAGGAAAGTGTTGTATCATGGTGTTGATGGTGGAGATCTCAAGGGAGAATTCCCAGCCCATGGAGAGCACTCTCTTTTGGGAGAGCACCCTTTGTGTAGCTGGAGTGTCCATCAATAACTATTATCCCAATTTTTAAATTCAGATTCAATCTTTAAAATAATAGCATATAACCCCTAGAGTTTCAAAATTTGTACTCACGCGAGGTGCCTTCCCCGGCATCACGCTCCACTGACATTTGGTCCTGTGGGGGGATGGGTTCCAGAGTTACAAAAAGCTCTTGACTGTCGGGCAGAATGGATCCTCCACTTTCCTGCCACACATTGTCCTCCAGAATGTCCTCATGGTTGACCAAAGTTGCCCAGGGCTCCTGGGAAGTATTCATGGAGCATTTTGGGTTAGTGGTGAGGTCGCTGCCAAGAATTGCATGCAGCTCCCTATAGAAGTGGCATGTCTGTGGCTCAGAATCAGAGTGACTTCTCGCCTCCCTTGTCTTCTGGTACATTTGCCGAAATGCCTTTATTTTCACGCAGCACTGCTGTGTGTCCCTGGTGTAGCACTTCTCCCCAGTGCCCTGCATGATTTTAGCATGGATGTTAACATTTCTTCTGCTGGTTCAGAGGCTCTGTCTGCCCGGCCTCGTATCCCCACACAGCAATAAGATCCACTACCTCCTGTCTGCTCCATTCTGGAGCATGTTTGCGGTCTTGGGCATCCATGGCCAGCTGTGCTGACTTTCTCTTCATGCCAATCAAACAGGAAAAGAAAATTCAAATTTTCCCAGGGTTTCAACAAGTTGGCGGCTGTTTCCTGTGTACCTGGCTGAAGTGCAGTGGAGTTTAAAATGCTCTCCAGAGTGGTCACAGCAGAGCTCCTCCTGGAGGCCAGTTCACTCAAATTACACAGCACAGTGTCTACGCTATCACCATGTCAACACGTGGATATCAACTGAAGACCTATGTCTTTCATGGAGGTGGAATACAGAAGTTGACTTTATAAGCACTTTAGGTCAGCCGAAGGGACTCAGTTGTGTAGAAACATACGTTATTAACTCGACCTAACACAGCATATGTCAATCTAATTTTGTAGTGTAGACCAGGCCTACGAGGAAAGGGTGAAATCTGAGTATGAGAGCACTGGTTCTTGGCTCTTCTGTTCTTTCAATGTCCTAAAGGCCCTGCCACAGGCTTCGGACCAAGAATTTTCTTAGGGCTCATGTTTTTTATCAGGTTCACTGGAGGCTTCAATGATAGCAAAACCCAGTACAAAGTGCCTGAGTATCCAGTGATGCCTATGAAACAACACACCTGGTTTTTGTGTTTGGTATGGGGCACTGCTCCAAGGCTTGTACCTTATTAATTAGTGACCCAAATGCTTACCCCCTACCCTATAGACAAGGTAAGTCACCTCGCAGGTGGCCAGTTTGCACTTGGCTGGGTTGGCCATCAGTCCTTCCTTTTTGAGGGATTGCAGTGTTGCCATGAAGTGTCTTGGGTGACTGTTCCAGTCATAACTATGAATGACAATATTGTCCAATTATGCCATGGCATACCTCCTGTGTGGTCAAAGTACATGGTACATGAGGCACAGAAAGATGGGTGCTACTCTGTGAAGGTCGTAGCTTTAAATTGACAAAGACCAAACATTGTAAAGAAGCCAGTCTTCTCTCATTCTTCAGTCGTCAAAAGTGTCTGCCAATTATCCTTTTTTAGGTCAAGAGTGGATATAATTGGCACTCTAAGCAAGTCTAAAAGCGCATCTACCCTAGACACAGAGTACACATCAAATTTCCATAGTGTGTTTACTCTCCAGAAATGGATGCAGTATCAGGTTGACCTGTTGGCCTTCAGTACAAGTATGATTGGGCTCCACGACTCACTATGAAACTCCTCAACCACCCCCAAGTCTAACGTGGCCTGAAGTTCTTGGTGGACTGTTTCCAATATCTTGTGTGGCAGGTATTGTAGGCTCCCTCAGACTCTTTTTCCCAGTTCAGTGTCTATGTGATGGTAGGACAGGTGCATCATGGCAGCACTGAGAATACTGAGGGAAAGGCCTCCATCAGCTGTCATAACTGTAGTTTTTCTTAAGGATGAAATTCTTCTCCCATGTATATTTAGCCAGTATCAAGGCCTACGGGTGCCTGTGGGCCAAGCTTGAGTTTGGGCAGAGCCAGTGCTATGAGGAGGCCTTCTTGGTCTCACCCAGGACGTTAGCACGTTCATGCAATAGATTTGCATTTCTTTTCTCTTCCTTGGATGGCAAATTTCATAACTGAGCATTTCCACCTTGCTCAAATGGACCTTAATACTTCAAATGGACCTTGCCACCTGGCCAGTAGCTTTGATTCTGTTGTCTGTAGTAACAACAAAACCCTATACCTAGATCCAAATTCTCACATTCTGGCCCCTAAGTTTTAAGCCCTTTCCTGGTTCTGCTGGGACTTCAGCAGGTTTTCTTTTGGAAAAGCCCCCAGTGTTTCCAAATTCTTCCTCAAATGGATCACATACTGTACCACACTAGTTTTCGGAGGCTTTGCTACTCGCAGAGAAGATCCAGGACCATGCATGATTGTCTCCCATGGAATTGGGGGAATCCTGATGATGCTTGGGGCACCTCTTGGATGGCAAAAAGGATGAGTGACAGTAATTAATGCCAATGATGAGGGTCTGAGCCCCAAAAATGGATAGTCTTACATATCTCTTAAATTCCAAATTCAGGGCTCCCTCTCTTTGCACCTTCCTGCTGGTCTTATAGACAACACCTATTTTCCATTAGGCCCCATCAAGACTGTTAATATGGAACAGGTGGGCCGGAGCAGTAGCATAGCCCCATTTAATGGTATTATCCACAATATCTCTTATCTCTCATAGATCAGCCCCTGACAGGAAAAGAAACATCACTGAATACTGATTAAGAATACAGTAGTTGAAAAATATTTTAAATGGGAATTAAAGGAAGCATTTGATGAAAAAGAGTTTAGTTTAATGTGGTCATTCTGAATACTATGTGTTGCTGAGGAGTGTTGAAAATTGGTAGCAATTGAAGAGGAGAATTGAAGAGGAGAATGGGGCCTGTCAAAGGAATGAAAAGGGCTGATGAACTGAAATAGGAGGAGGGCATAAGCTTCCGCAGCAGATTGACAACAGTGATGTAAAGCTGATGAAAAGGGGGTGGAGGAAAGGGATCCACACGGAAGAAGAGAAGTGCATTGGATGTTTGGCAATTCAGAGAGAGGCGAAGGGCTAAAAGGAGATCTGGGTGGGCAAAAGTTCTGGAACAGGAGTAGGATAAGTGCAGAGAAGAGGGGGGTGTTAGCTGGAACCCTGGGAAAGATTCAGATGAGGACTGGGGAGCAAAGACTACTATGTGAGAAAACAGCAGTAACAGGACATTCTGCTGGTTGGGCAGAAGAATGAGATGAGACAAGTGGCTGGGGACAGCCAGGTGAGGTTTTTGTTTTGTCTTTATCTGAAGCATCATGGATTGGTCACAATTAGAGATGGACACCAAAAGGAATAGATTGGGGATCTGATGTGCTTTCTTAAATGCCTGTCTGTGTGTCTTGCTCACATGGTCAGGGTCAAACTGATCACCAGATTTGGGGTCAGGAGGAATTTTTACCCAGATCAGTTTGTCTGGGGCCTGTGTTTGTTTTTGTGTCCTTCTTGTGCAGCGGGATCACCTGCTAAGATTATCTGGGTATATCTATCCTAATCAATTCCCTGCCATTGCAGAGGTCTTCGGCATTGGTGGCACCCTGTTCTCTCCTGTTCTCTGCAAGTGGCAAATAACAGTTTAGTCTCCTGAGAGCTGAAATGCTTTGGTCTAACTAAAGTCACTTGCTTCATCATAGGGGTATCTGGATTAAATTTAACAGTTTGTAATATACAGGAGGTCAGATCATAGAATTATAGAATCATAGATGGTTCCCTGTAGCCTCAAACTCTGTGAAATTCTATGAAAGTACTAGAAGCTTGAAGCTAGGAGGATGTGCAGTGGCACAGTAGTGAGGGAGAGAGAACTACTTGTGCAAGCACTCTCAGGCCAGAAAAAGAAGCATGCCAGTGGACAGCAGGGTTGAAGAGAAGAGGGCTCCCAGGAGCCAAAGGAGAAGAGGCAGCCAGAGGGAGAAAGCAAGTATTGAAGGTGTGCTTTTGAAATATCAAAGGGATTTAGCGCTACAGGACTGCTCAAGCATCTCAAAGTCAGAGTTGATAATAACCAAGGAACTAATAACCATATAGCATAATAGCTCTCTTAACTGTTTTACTTTTCATGAATTACAAGAGACTTAGACACAAAGTTTTACTTTTGGACAAATAAGTTATACAATCCCAACCATGGGGAGAAATGTCCTTGCAATTATTTGTGGGGCTTAGTTTTTTTAATTAATTGTTCCTTTATAGTAAATCACATGAAAGTGAAATATATATCTCATCAGCACCTTTGTTCCCTCTAAGGTGCATGCCTGCAGGACCACACATGCGGCCATCAGGGGCATGCAGCTGCACAGGATGTGCAGAGCTGTGGGGGGATAGATGTTCCCCTCCCCTGTTCCCAGCTCTGGCCAGGGCTGGCTACAGCAGGGATGGGAGAGGTGCTGCTGTCTCAGCCCCAGCTCCAGCCAGGGATATTGCAGGAATGACAGAGACACATCTCTCCTCCGGCTAGGGCTGCGGGGTGGATGAGAGAGATGCCTCTCTCCCCTGGCCCTGGCCCTATCCCCATCCCCAGGGCTGCAGTGGGGATGGGAGAGATGCCTCTGTCCCCAGGGTTGCAGAGGGGAGAGACCTCTCTCTCACTCTCTCTTTCAAACACACACACTCTGTCTCACACACATACACACACATAGTCTTTCACACTCACCTCCCAACACATACTTGTGTTATTGTTACTTTTTGATACTTCCTGCAATGCATATATATTTTATGTAATTTTAGTCTTTCAAAGTTCTATTTTATTTTTTTGACTGGTCTATTCATTTCATAATTTTTATTTCTCTCTTATGCTTAAATTTAATTATTTGAGTAGTGAGTTCTTAAATGCCAAACTTGTCCTGGGTGGAGTAATTATCCCTATGGAGGGGAACATCTATTCCCCCACAGCTCTTCACACCCTGTGCAGCTGCTGCATGCCCCTGATGGCCTCATGTGTGGTCCTGCAGGCATGCACCTTAGAGGCAACAGAGGTGCTGATGAGATATATATTTCACTTTCGTATGATTTACTATAAAGGAACAATTAATTAAAAAAAACTAAGCCTTACAAATAATTGCAAGGACATTTCTACCCATGGTTAGGATTGTATAACGTTTTTGTCCAAAAGTAAAACTTTGTGTCTAAGTCTCTTGTAATTCATGAAAAGTAAGCAAGTAAAACAGTTAAGAGAGCTATTATAACTGTTTAAAAATATATATTATATCTAGGGGTTTTTTTGTTTCTACTGGTGGCACACATCTGCACATTATCTCAATATTGGTGCACATAATAAATTTCATATGGGTGAAAAAAATTAGAAGGAACTTTGATCAGAACTGATGTATTTTTAGACTTCTAAAAAGATTTTAATGGCTTCACGATACAGGGTATGAATTTAACACCCATCATGATTCTTACAATGGGGTCATGATGTAACAAGCCCTTATTTCCATTTTCATTGGAAATCATGGCTTATAGTCACAGCCAAGCAGTGATATGTCTGTTCTGAGATCCCAGGGCATGTGTGAAATAATCCATGTCAGTGGTCCTTATGTGATCATCAAAGCAAGGTTACATAAAGGGACTTGAGCAATTATATTTTTACCCCTTCAATTTTCTATCCAATACATTTATGGACATTAAACTATTGCATAGTAATGAGTCATTTCTATTTGGAACACTACTGCTTCTGACAATAAAACCTTGACATCTGAATTTTATTAGCCTACTGAGGATATTTTTTCTAATCTAAACTAGAAAACAAAGACTTGATCCACAACATTAACATATCACAATTAGTTTTGTCTGGAGCGCACAAAATAGGCATTATATATTTTCCAGGCTAACTAAATATGTAAAATTAAGTTTAACCTATTATCATAAAATAAACTGATTGTTAAAGTATCATGATGTAGCTGAGTTATCTGGAAATAGCATAGAGCAGTGTACATGGAAGTGTCACGTATCATATATGGAAATACATATTAGTAGTTTAGCTTCAACATTAATATTCAAAATATGTTTATACTGGATCACAGAGGCATTTTTACAACTTTGAAATACATTAAAAATAGATAAAATGTTCTTATTTTGGAGATCGAAGAAGTTTACCAACGGGACTCTTGATCTCAAATTATGACACTTATAAAATGATTATGAGACAGCACCAATGATGATTGGATTTGATTAAAATGTAGACAATTTTCGTTAGTTAATATCATGTGTTATCATCATTAGTATTAATTATTTTATGGTGTTGTTTTATTTATCATTTAAATTCTAACAGTAACAGACTCAGGTCTTTAAGGATGCTTTAGCTTATTACTTCCACATTGCCAAACTCTGAATATTGGGAGTGATCCCATGGCTAGCTCTGTGTGGTGTATGTACTGTTTTTACAACTACCCTGCTGAAGACCCCACAGCCCTGCCTACCTAAGTTTTATTGTTATTATTTATTTGTATTACCATAGCACCTAGGAGCAGTAGTCAGAGAGCAGGCACTGTGCAAACATAGAACAAAAAGCCTTACCATCAATGGCCTGCTCAGATCATCTCTCTCTTCAGTGTCTCTCTGACTTAAGTCAACAACAGAGACTATGACCTCACAAAGGAATATCAGGAGAGAGGCCACTTTCCCCGATCTCACATCTCATTGAAATGGCTGCTACATCATAAACAACCATGTCTGGACAAAATCCTGGACACCACAGCCAGGGAATTGATAGGGTTAGGTGGCCACATAGCATCTCTGCAGCCATGGGCCTGCCTCATGAGTAGCATTCACAGGTACTGGGCCTAGGTGGACCATAGAGCACTGGCCAGAATATTTGCTTGCAGAGCAGTAGGATCACTATTTGACAGTCACTCTTTATCACAAACATTGCTAGTACCAACCCAGTAAAGAATAATCACACAATTCAAAGATGCTGTAGTGCAGAGATAAATATGAGATGTCTATTGGTACAAATAGATTATCAAGTGGCCAGGTCTATTGTTGCCCAAAGTGACAATGCACATTCATGTATATTTTTTGTGCAGATATAGTTTGTTGAACTGATTATAGGGTGATCTTTTAGACTTGGCATCTTCCCAGTCTTGAAATGCAGATTTAGATGCAGCAAGAGACGAGCAGTTTATGATGATGGTACCAAATGAAGTTATTTACTTTGTTAACAATGGACAGTCTGTTTTTTCTTTAAAATGAGAATTTTGGCATGCATAATACGGTTTATCCACAAAAATATTATTGACCTGCTATGAAGACAATGTGCTTTTTTAAAATACCATTTTATATTTGATTCAGGCTTACATATACATTGTTTTTGGTTTTGTACATCATAGCCTATAGTTTTGTAAAACTTTACTGTAAACAGGAGATAAGAATATTGTACTCGCTAAATTCTTTTGTATTTTCATATGGAGATTTGTATTTGGTGTAGTAAAAGAGCAAGATGCATGATACAAATCAACTGTGACATTTGTTGATGCCTGTGGCTACATCTGCCCTAGCAACTGTATATATGTGCATGAGCATGGCTGTTCCACAGCCCCCTTATTGTTCACATCTAAACCCAGAAACATATCTGAAGGTGAGCGGAGGGACAGTAAGCTGGCATGCTTGAAGGGTGTAAGTACGTGCCCCGTACCCATGCGTGTGTAGTGCAGAAAGGATAATGGGAGTGTACCAGGTCTTGTATTTTAATTGTCATCAACCCCAGTTCTCACAATCCACTGATCCCTTTTCTTTCCTCCCTTAACCAAAATAAAAAGGTCCCTGTCCCTGTCCCCAATTTCACTGGCAGTAGTAAGTTGCACTAACCATATCAGAACAACTTCCCACTGTACTCTTTACAGATAAATGCAGGTGAACATGGATCCCTGCTCCAAGAGCAGCCATCAGACCCACTGACCATAGTCAGGTGTTGATCAATGTGTGGTCAGAGTACACCATCCTCCACAACTTCTCTGAGAGCAGCCTATCAAACATGCTCTCTATGACTATTCTGCAGCAACTGAGTTTATAATTGGATTCCTTTTTTCCAGGGTCAATTCTGTTGGGATATGGTTTCATAAGCCAAGTTAGGAGCAGATATACATCAACAGTGGACACAGATGCCATAGACAATCATATTGCTCCTGGGGAACAAAGTCCCTTCTTCCTTGTCAGACAGTAGCTAGCCCTCTGAAGCTACCTGTAGGACCCAACCTATTTATGACAGGCTCTGCATGCGGGAATGAGGCAATTCCAATTCCATGGGAGTAGATAATTGCCTCTCAGTTATTTGGTGAGTTAATTAAGCAGGGAAGCACCTGGGCATGATAAAACGTTAACACTCTCAGTAAGAGATGGATTCCTGAAGAGAAAGGAAGATCCAAAGGATGGAAGTTCCTGGGCATCCTGAACTATGCAAAGCTCTGCAGGCAGGGAGGCCTGGGATAGTTCCTGAACAGGCAGTGGAGAGGCTGAAAAGCTTAGCAGGAGGCAGAAAAGCCTGAGAGCTTACAGCAGAAGGAGCTGCTGCTAAAACCTAGAAAATTTTGTTTTGGGACTTCCAAGTGTTCTCTGGGCTCTGCAGAGAGAGTCTTTAAACCATTGCACAGAAGCTGTTTTCAGAAGGCTTTATTAGAGGGAGATAGACTACTATAAAGTAAAGTGTTTGGCTTCTCTGGGCTGTTTACATGACATCATTGATGGAGGAAACTAAAGCAAGACACAGCAGAGCCACATTCAGGTAAAAGGGGGTGCTCAGGAGGAGACAGTATCTCTTCTACATTTCCCTCTTCAGGTACAGTCCCAGTCTCCTCCACATGTTGGTATTCATAAATCTGCCACTGAGGTCCACTAAGCCTTGCAGAATGAGTGCATAGTAACCTTATTGACTTATATACTTATTCACCACTTTTGGTGAGATAAGTATTGGGATGTGGATGCCTTCACTGGCCCCTGCACAGGCTGGAAACCACATTCTCTGAAATTCAGTTATTATTTCTGGAACTTTTCTTATGGTCACCACCACAGTGTTAATTGCCTCACAAAACTACATAACCATGACCCTAAGAGTGGACATTCCAACCCCAGAGAGATTTTCAATAGACCGATGGTGCTGCTGGCTTCCACAGGGCAATAGACACCCTCTTTTGTACACAGTATGGCTCCCTGAATCAAGTATTCTGGTGCACACTCCTCACACTGCTTCATGAAGGTCTGTTTCCACATTCAGAAGTTCTGAAGTCACTGTGGGTCTCTCCAGGTTTTCAGAACTATATGAGCCCATCGCATCATGCTGGTTCTCCTGACCAGAAGTGATAGTCCACCCATAGACTCACCATGACTATACTAGCATTCACCATATCTGTACCATGAAAGCTGAATAAATTTTCATTCACTCTCAAGGTCAGATGTCTTTGACATGTCTGAAAATTATGCCCAAATTCCATCCAGTATCTTGCCAATCACCAACTGCACTGCAAAAACATTTGTCCTACAATCAGGAGCAGGAGAACTACAGCATCATCAATTGCTCCATGTCTTCCACTCAGCACAGCAGAAAGGAGTTGTAAGCAGGAGCTGCTCTCAGCAAATGTGAAGGCAGAGGACAGTAACAACAACACACAGCAAAGTGGTTCCTAGAGTGTCTCTCCATGAAACACAGAACCCTTGGATAATGCCCCTGAAATAGTAAGTGCTAATGTTGTATAACAACATGATACAATAGTTGGAAGTTGAAGCTAGACAAATTCAGACAGAAATAAAACATATTTTTAACGAGACGGTAATTAACAATGGAACAATTTACCAGGGGTTAGGATGGATTCTCCATCACTGACAATTATTAAATCAAGGTTGGATTTTTCTTCTATAAGCTATGCTCTAGGAATTATTTTGGGGAAATTTTATACACTAGCTCAGACTACATGATCACAATGATTTTTTCTGGCCTGGGTATCTATGAATCTATGAACAGTGGCAATGGGGATGTAGATATTTGGATATACAAAATGGGACACCCCTGTCCAGCACAGAATATATAGACACTCATCGTGGGTATTGAAATATGTGTGAGTGTATACATAGTGAAGTAACTGAGTATATGCACCAATGTAGACATAGCCTTAGTATAAAGAATAGGCAACAAGCATTAATGATATAGTCTCTATGAATATTGAATCTCAAAGGAGGTTGTTTTATCTTCTTTTATCTCTTGGGGATTATGTCAATCCAAACCACATTCATGACACATCCTTGAAAATGTGCCATTCCTAGTATTAATTGTATTCATATATCATTAAACTTATTACACCTAGGGAATGCTATGAGAATGATTTTGTGATATGGTGGATTTGGTTTGGTTTGATACCTCGGATGTTGAATGTAAAACTCTGTATCTCAGCCTAAAGGATGCTTATGTAGTAATTAGTGTTAAGATGCACCATCATTCTAAACTTCTATTTTTATTCTCCTCTAATATAACTGCTCACAACAACTATTTCTCCATCTATCTTAGTTCAAATTGTTTAAATGGACTCACTTCAGCATCATTCATGCATCTTTCTGTGTCATCTTTCCAAGATTCTCTAGCTAATATGTTTAGTGGAAGAAATATTTGGGAAAACAGCTACTTTTAAGTTCATATATAGAGAAATACTGGGCTTTAAACATACATTTAATATATATAAAAACATACATTTTTATATATCCCCCTGTTAGTTTTTCCTCTAGTAGAAACATTAGTAGAAAAAGTAATCATCCTCCAAGGTTCAATTCTCGTCAATATATTGTGAAATAGTTTGTGAATTCTTTAAAAAAATCTACATTATAAAACACCTCTAAACCCTGTGAACCACAAACTGAGCACGAAAACGATCCCATTTCACCTAGTGTCATGTACTCAGATGTAAAATGAAAAAATCTGTGACAAACAGCTGCAGTAGAAGTGGAGTTTAAAAGGTAATTAATATGTTCCCCTAGGGAGGATGGAATGAAACAACATATATTCTATCATACCTAAAATAGACTGCAAATTTGTATGACGTGTTCTTTTACCAATAATTAATTAAACTCAAAAGAGCTACCATCAGAAATGGATTGTCTGCTGAGACTTTTTGCTGGCCATGTTTATCACTTTCATTGTAACTTCAGAAATATACAGGTAATCACTTCAGCAGACAGTAAGCAATTATGAACTGTACCAATGATTGCATTTCTTTTCTACAATACTACACAGACCTCTGGAACAGAAGTTCAGTTAGCACCCTGGTGACAACTGTCACAGGGGCTAATCTATTATTATAAAATAGTGCCTCCTTATAGCTGTGGGAAATGGGGAAAATGTCTGTGTTTGCTTATAAAAATTGTATGCAGAATTTGTGTGTGTGTGTGTGTGTGCGCGTGCGTGTGTGTGAAATGTCACTAATTTAAGTAAATAAGAAAAATATGTGGTAGGGCATTGTGGGGCTATACAGCACCAAATCTCCACTAGTTCAGGGTTCTTTTTTCAGCAATTCTAAATGGTTAGGCTTGCCCTCAAAACAAGCAGCTGGAGCTGACTACCTTGAGTCATTCTCCATCCTCATTCTCTCCTGCACAGAGTAGAGCTCTGTTGGAGGCAAGAACAGAGCTCTGCTGTAATTAAATAATAGAAACCAAAATGAGAATTGGTATCTTCCATTCTCTCATGCAAAGACTATTGCTAAGTACACAGTACATTGGCTGAAAATATAACCCATAATGCTGTGAAACATAATGAGACTAGCAATTGTTTATTATTGATCTTTAGACAGAACAGTTCAGCTACATAAAAACTAGAGAAAACATAAGATTTCTATTAAAAGAAAACAGAGAACTTTAATTTTGTCTAGTTTTCCCTAGAAAAGTCTGAGTGCCTACCTGAAATAACAGACTCCTTTTCCATTTAAAAATCTCTTTCCTTGCTGCTACGCTAGAAGAGTAATACAATAAAAGAAACATATAAACTGGAGCATTGCCCTAGAAAAACTGCAGATAAAAGTATTAAAAAAAAACAGCCAAACCATAGCAAAGTGACATACGAATGTATATGCAGTAAATCAGTTCTCTTTCTCCACAGCACATTTGTACAGAGTAAATGTGTATTGATCACTCTGTGATATTGTAACTAATCACTATAGCTTGGTATAATGATGCAATTGCTAAGAACTCTAGTTTAAAGGAAGAGGAGTACTGTGGGTACTGTATCTTTAGTAAATGTCGATCCATCACAGCTGAAATAGCATTGCTTTTGCAACTCAGGACTGATATCCATTGGCACATTGAAGCACAGAAACTTGTACTTCACCTCCCTTTATTATGTCTGGCTAGAAACAGTGCTATTAATTCCTTTCTTTCATTAGCACTATAGTCACTGCATTATATGAAAGCAAAACATTTCATCTAGTCTGGCAGCCCTACACTGCCTGAAAGCAAAGTCATTTTCAATCACAAAAGACAATGATTAAACAGTTTTTAGTCTGCTTTCAGCCCAGTTTAACTACCAAAACAAAATTGATATGTTAAGTTTATAGGGTGGTAACATGATCTGCTGGCTAGGGAGCTGGTCTGGGAGTCAGGTGATCAGGGTTCCTTTTCTGCCTGTCATACTAATCATCATTTTCAAATTAATTTCAGGGAGATATGTGGTCGTGACAGATGGGTGGCCAGGACAAACTCCAGCAACACTGCAGCATTGTGTGCTGCACCACATAGCTCAAATTCAAATTTGACCTGGCTGCCTCCCATCATGACAGAGGCACTTCTCTTTCACCATAGCACATTTGTACAGAGTAAATATGTACTTATCTGTAATATTGTAACTAATCACTACAGCTTCGTATAATGATGCAATTGCTAAGAACTCTAATTTAAAGAAAGACGAGTCCTGTGCGTACTGTATCTTTAGTAAATGTGGATCTATCACAACTGAAATAACATTGCTTTTGCATGTCAGGACTGATATCCATTGGCATGTTGAAGCATAGAAGCTTGTACTTCACTTCCCTTTATGTCATGACAGAGGCAGCCAGAGCAAACCTTAGTGTCACCATAGGTGATAACATTATTAAATTGGTATTCAGGAGTTTTTTCCTCATGAATGGGAATCCCCATGACATGCAACAAAACATGATCAGCCTGCTGCCTATTTCTCGGGTAACATGCAGCACATTATGAAAGATAGAGATTTTCCAGGGCACATTTAAAGACAAAAAACCAACACAATATTGTGCAGCTATATATCTGCACCTTTAATATTCTCAAAGGGAATTAAATGAGGTTATAGTCATAAATACAGTTCAAATGCCTATTGTATCCTTTCTACTTATTCACTCGTCTCTTATTGTTTCCTGCTTCAAATATAAATTTCCCCAACTATTTTTGTGCTTTTTTTCGAAGCCATTCCATACACATGGAATGCCCTCTGTGAAAGAATCCATAAGAGCACTGCCCTCTGCTCCTTCAAATCCCTCTTTTGCTGTGATACCTACTAGTTATTGCAAAATACTAGTAACAGATATTTAGAAAGCCATGGAGAATAGTTTGATGCTTATTAGAAAACCAAAACACTACAACTGTGTTGAATTTAAATCTATTATTTTTCCTCACCTTTCATAAATTGTCTTCTAATATCCTGATTCAAAGGTCATTTAAGTCAATTGAAAGACTCCAATGGATTTAATTAAAATAAAAGCTCTCTGGGAGAGGGACAGTATTTTAACATATGTTTGGAAAGTGCCTAGAACATTGTGTGTATTACAATAATCCAAACAGTTATAACAAAAAGGAAAGATTCATGGACCAGGTTTTTAGGTGGCATGAATAGGAATTGTTCAATTGCAATTAATGGAGCTACTCCAATTTACATTGGCTGAAAATATAACCCATAATGCTGTGAAACATAATGAGACTAGCAATTGTTTATTATTGATCTTTAGGGTATATCTACACATAAAACCCTATAGCAGTACAGATGCTTCAGTGCAGCTGCTCCACTGTAGTGCTTCAGTATAGACACTATTTATACCAACTGAAGAGATTCTTCCATCAGGGCAGTTAATCCACTTCCCCAAGAGGCTGTAGCTAGGTTGATGGAAGAATTCAGGCTAGCTCAGTCTATACTGGGGGTTAGAATAGTACAGCTATGTCTCTTAGGCATGTGGATTTTCACACCCTTGAGAGGCGTAGCAATATCAAAGTAAATTTCTAATGTAGAGCATCCCCTAGTTTAACATCCTTATCTCTTTGGATGACTATGCCTTTGTGTTGAGTATTGCATAAGCACTTTGCTTTCCAAATGAGTGCTGTCAATAGGTTACATCCAGACTCTTTCTGTATCTAATAAAAATAGTGTCTGGTTTCCACAGATGTATAAGACACTTACAATGTAAGCCACTGCAACATTACCATCAGCTTGCTTGTTCCTGTTGTGAAAGAGTTTAATATCTCTGCAATCCTTTTTATCATGTGCAAGGGCAACAGTGGATACACATAAAGTCTCTGGTAACTAGAAATTAATTTAGAAACTGTACCACTGTATTAAATTGCACTTTACCATTATGTTATCTGTGTGTGTAGCTGCGGGAAAATGAAAATAATTAACTGTGTAATGCATCAGTGCCTCTGGAAAGTGGGTAAGACATCTAGAGATGCTTTGACTGATGCTCACGAGGTCCTCTGACATTCCTCCAAGATGGCCTCCTACTTATCACAGGAAATGCAGACCGAAACAGCATGACCTCTTCTGGAGATATTTTCCTCTTCTTTAATTGGAGTTACAGTGGATATTTTTTTCCAAACTACTGGATATATTGTTACTCAATCAAACTATATGTACTATTCCTTGATTCAAAACACTTTATATCTTCTATCTGTGATTTTTACTCCACATTTTCAGCATAACTGACTAAGAAAAAACACTGTTATCTCAGAATCAGAGAGGGATTTGTGTGAGAGTTGATCTAGGAAATAATTTCCTCTGTTTGGGGAATGCATCCATTTGTGTATGCATACAGTACAATTTAAAAATGAAGAGATTAAAAAGCTGCAATTGGATGTGCAAATAAATACACTGATATAATGGGATAGGGATTTATAGTAACTAAGAATCTGGACAATTATCTCTATATATGTCACCTTGCAGCCTCTGTTGTCTCTTTCACTCACTCCATGACATCCCATATTTCTGGAATTGCCATTCCCCTAACAGAGACAAGTTCTCTTCCTCTCTGCAGTCAATAAATTACTAAAGCTAATCTCTTCAATGGAAAATATTAAGGTTTCCTAGGCTTATTCTACTATATGTATGTTCCATCCTCTTTGTTTTGTTCTGTTCTCCCTTTTCCATTACAGTACAGGCCTGCTATTTGTGTGACACTGTCATAATACTCTCGAATTATGTACACTTTTGAAACGCTATAAAAGATTAATAACAATATGTGCCATAGACCAAGGTCAACCTCTCTGATTGTTTGAGGGTTTAAATGTTCTCACTCTTTACTTTTATTTCTTACTATGCCTCTTTTGTTTTTCTATCAACTAATCACATATCATGTTATGTACAGTATATTAATGTATCTATTCATCTGATTAAACTAAAGATTTGAGTACCTGCCAACTATGAGAATACAACAATTTACTAACTGGCCATCCTTTTCTGTGAGCTAGGAGATAAATCACATTCCTAAACAAGCTGAACATCCAATATGGAAGTAGACATTTTCTTAAAGTTTTACCATGAATAGTATATTCTCCTAATGCTAAAGTCTGCTGTTATGACACTATTAATGTATTATGATGACAAATATAACTAATCTTCAATGTCTCATTTCAGATGTGTTGCTGAAAATTGTGCGTCATTTGTCTATAGTGGAGTCAGCAACCTCTGGCCCTCCAAGGTAAGCACCCTGGTGGGACGGGCCAGTTTGTTTACCTGCCGTGTCCACAGGTTCAGCCGATTGCAGCTCCCAATGGCCGCAGTTTGCCGCTCCAGGCCAGTGGGGGCTGAAGGAAGGGTGGCCAGCACATCCCTCAGCCCACGCCGCTTCCCGCAGCCTTCATTGGCCTGAAGCGGTGAACCGCAGCAGCGATCAGCTGAACCTGCAGACACGGCAGGTAAACAAACTGGGCTGGCCCACCAGGGTGCTTACCCTGGCGAGCCGCATGCCAGAGGTTGCCTATAGTATAATAGCATTCTTCCCACATTTTAGGTTAAAGCAAAAGAAGCTCACTAAGTCACACTATGTGAAACCAACAATGTTCAAACTACTAATTTGTCATCACTTCCCACAATATAGCACAGGATTAAGCACAGAGACCACATAGCCAAGATGTATCATGCTACTATGACTCATGTATAATCTGACCACTTGCAGCACCCAAAGTTGCTGGAAGGTAAGAGAGGTTTCTTTGCAGATATTATGATGGAAACAAAGTCTCAGGCAGCTGAGCTGTTTAGAGCTTGGGGAATTATCTCTGTCTTGGCTGCTAATTTGAATTTCTGGTTGTGAAGAGTTTTCCTTTTACTGCCTCAATCTGCCTGTCTAGTTCCAATAAGGTCTACACAAAATCATTAAAGTCAGTAGTTTTCAGCAACATGGTTTTTATTCACTGGGATGGGTGTGGTCCTCTCACACATCAAGCACACCTTCCCCACTTTGAGTCTACAATATAAAGCGATAATTTGAGCATATAAGTGGTATTTCCATCTGTAATAACCTTAGTCCCAGATTTGGACCTTAGCGTCCAAAATATGGGGGTTAGCATGAAAACCTCCAAGCTTAGTTACCAGCTTGGACCTGGTACTTGCTGCCACCACCCAAAAATTTAGAGTGTTTTGGGGCACTCTGGTCCCACTGAAAAACCTTCCCTGGGGACCCCAAGACCCAAATCCCTTGAGTCTCACAACAAAGGGAAATAATCCTTTTTCCCTTCCCCCCTCCAGGTGCTCCTGGAGAGATACACAGACACAAGCTCTGTGAATCCAAACAGAGTGACTCCCCCTTTCTGTTCCCGGTCCTGGAACAAAAAGGACTTTCCTATTCCCCCAGAGGGAATGCAAAATCAGGCTAGCCAATTCAACACACACCGATCTCCCCTGATTTCTTCCTCCCACCAATTCCCTGGTGAGTACAGACTCAATTTCCCTGAAGTAAAGAAAAACTCCAACAGGTCTTAAAAGAAAGCTTTATATAAAAAAGAAAGAAAAAATACAAATGGTCTCTCTGTATTAGGATGACACAATACAGGGCAATTTCTTAAAAGAATATTGAATAAACAGCCTTATTCAAAAAGAATACAAATCAAAGCACTCCAGCACTTATATTCATGCAAATACCAAAGAAAAGAAACCATATAACTTACTATCTGATCTCTTGGTCCTTACACTTAGAAACAGAAGATTAGAAAAAAAGAAACTACTTCTCCAAAGCTCAGAGAAAGCAGGCAGACGGAAAACAAAGACAAAGACACTCAGTTCCCTCCACCCAAAGTTGAAAAAATCCGGTTTCCTGATTGGTCCTCTGGTCAGGTGCTTCAGGTGAAAGAGACATTAACCCTTAGCTATCTGTTTATGACACGCCCCCCAAATTGCAGACAGTGGGGAAGCTCACTGGCGGCGATTTCCTTCTAGAACTTGAAAATAAACAGATTAATACAACACATACACTTTTACCTATACTCCTAAGTATATATCTAACAGACTTCTACATTTTAAGAACACTTTTTAACTACTGAATTCTGGGAAACTCTCACGGGAGAGTGCATCAGCGACTTTGTTAGAAGCTCCTGTGATGTGCTGAATTTCAAAATCAAAATCTTGGAGAGCTAAACTCCAACGAAGAAGTTTCTTGTTGTTCCCCTTGGCAGTATGAAGCCACTTTAGTGCAGCATGGTCAGTTTGTAGTTGGAACCGCCGTCCCCAAACATATGGGCGTAGCTTTTCCAGGGCGTACACAATGGCATAGCATTCCTTTTCACTGACTGACCAGTGACTTTCCCTCTCAGACAGTTTCTTGCTGAGAAACACGACAGGATGGAAGTTGTGATCTGTTGCTTCCTGCATGAGCACTGCTCCTATACCACGCTCAGATGCATCCGTGGTTACTAGGAATGGCTTGTCAAAGTCCGGGGCCCTGAGCACAGGGTCAGACATGAGCGTTGCCTTAAGTTGGGTAAAGGCCTTTTGACACTCATCAGTCCACTTAACTGCATTTGGCTGGGTCTTTTTGGTCAGGTCGGTCAGTGGGGCAGCGATTTGGCTGTAGTGGGGTACAAATCGCCTGTAGTATCCGGCCAAGCCTAAGAAGGATTGGACCTGCTTCTTGGACCGTGGGACAGGCCACTTTTGGATAGCATCCACCTTGGCCTGTAGGGGGTTTATGGTTCCTCGACCCACCTGGTGACCCGGGTAAGTCACTCTGTTTTGGCCTATTTGACACTTTTTGGCCTTAACAGTTAGTCCTGCCTGCCTGATGCGCTCAAAGACCTTTTCCAGGTGTAGTAGGTGTTCGGGCCAGGAGTCTGAAAAAATGGCCACATCATCGAGGTAGGCAACTGCAAATTCTCCCAGTCCAGCTAGTAGACCATCTACCAGCCTTTGGAAGGTGGCGGGTGCATTTCGAAGGCCGAAAGGAAGGACATTGAATTCATACACCCCCGCATGGGTGACGAATGCTGACCTCTCCTTGGCAGGTTCATCTAGCGGTACTTGCCAGTACCCCTTGGTTAAGTCTATTGTAGAGATGAACTGGGCACGTCCCAACTTTTCCAATAGCTCATCGGTACGTGGCATTGGATAGTTGTCCGGACGAGTTACAGCATTTAGCTTACGGTAGTCCACGCAAAAGCGTATTTCCCCATTGGGTTTGGGTACCAGAACCACTGGAGATGCCCATGCACTGGTAGATGAGCGGATTATACCCATCTGTAGCATGTTCTGGATCTCCCGTTCTATAGCAGCTTGGGCATGAGGAGACACTCGGTAGGGTGGGGTTCTGATTGGGTGAGCATTACCTGTATCAATGGAGTGGTATGCCCGTTCAGTCCGTCCTGGGGTGGCTGAGAACAATGGGGCGAAGCTAGTGCACAGCTCCTTGATTTGTTGCCGCTGCAGACGTTCCAGGGTGGTTGAGAGGTTCACCTCTTCCACGCCACCGTCTTTATTCCCGTCGTAGTAGACACCGTCAGGCCACTCAGCATCATCTCCCTGGACTGTAAACTGACAAACCTGTAAGTCTCTGGAATAGAAAGGCTTGAGAGAATTAACATGGTACACTTTAGGCTTTAGTGAGGAATTGGGAAATGCTATGAGGTAGTTTACAGCTCCCAGGCGCTCTTGGACCGTGAAGGGCCCTTCCCATGATGCTTCCATCTTATGGGCCTGTTGCGCCTTCAAGACCATAACCTGGTCTCCTACCTTGAAGGACCGATCTCTGGCATGTCTGTCATACCAGGCCTTTTGCTCTTCTTGAGCATCCTTTAGGTTCTCTTTAGCAAGGGCTAAAGAGTGTCGGAGGGTGCTTTGTAGGTTGCTTACAAAGTCCAGAATGTTAGTTCCTGGAGAAGGCGTAAACCCCTCCCATTGCTGCTTCACCAACTGTAATGGCCCCTTAACCTCGTGACCATACACAAGTTCACATGGTGAAAACCCTAAACTGGGATGTGGTACAGCCCTGTAGGCAAACAGCAACTGCTGCAACACTAGGTCCCAATTATTGGAGAATTCGTTGATGAATTTTCGTATCATGGCCCCCAAAGTTCCATTGAACCTTTCCACCAGGCCATTGGTTTGATGGTGGTATGGGGTGGCAACCAAGTGATTCACCCCATGAGTTTCCCACAGTTTTTCCATGGTCCCTGCCAGGAAATTAGACCCTGAATCTGTAAGGATGTCAGAGGGCCAACCTACCCTGGCAAAGATGTCTGTTAGGGCCAGGCACACAGTGTTAGCCCTGGTGTTGCCTAGAGCGACTGCTTCTGGCCATCGGGTAGCAAAGTCCACTAAAGTCAGTACGTACTGCTTTCCTCTGGGCGTCTTTTTTGGGAAAGGGCCCAGAATATCCACAGCTACTCGCTGAAATGGGACCTCAATTATGGGGAGTGGCTGGAGAGGGGCCTTGACCTGGTCTTGAGGCTTTCCCACTCTTTGGCATACCTCACAAGACCGGACATACTTGGCAACGTCCTTGCCCATCCCCTCCCAGTGGAAGGACTTCCCCAACCGGTCCTTGGTTCTGTTCACCCCAGCATGGCCACTGGGATGATCATGGGCTAAGCTTAAGAGCTTCCCCCGGTACTTAGTTGGAACCACCAACTGTTTGTGCGGCTGCCATTCTTCCCGGTGTCCACCAGAAAGAATTTCCTTGTATAAAAGTCCTTGGTCTATAACAAACCGGGATCGATTAGAAGAGCTGAGAGGCGGTGGGGTGCTCCGTGCCGCCGCCCAAGCTTTCTGAAGGCTGTCATCCGCTTCCTGCTCAGTCTGGAACTGTTCCCTTGAGGCTGGGGTCACCAGTTCTTCCTCAGACTGTGGACTTGGGCTTGGTCCCTCTGGAAGCGATGTAGGTGATGGAGTTGTTTCCGTTGCTGGTGAACCGCTCTCCGCTGGTGCACCTGAGGGTATTTCAGGCTCTGGCTGAGCCTTTTGGGTATGGCTGTCTTTGGCTTCTGCCAGTTCTGGCTCGCTGGCGCCCTCTGGCGTTGAGTTTGAAGATGTGGTTGCACTTGCTGGTGCTGGTTGCTGTTCCAGTTCCGGGCCTGGGACTGGAGATGCTGTGGCTGTTTCAGTGGTTGGCATGGAATCCGGGTCCACTACCTCTGTCTGGGTCTCTGGTAACACAGACAGGGCCTCTGTGGACGGCTCAGGAACAGGAATGGGTCTGGAAGCTTGCCTGGTTTGGCTACGTGTAACCATTCCCACTCTCTTGGCCCGCCTCACCTGGTTGGCCAAGTCTTCCCCCAGTAGCATGGGGATAGGATAATTGTCATAGACTGCAAAAGTCCACATTCCTGACCAGCCTTTGTACTGGACAGGCAGTTGAGCTGTAGGCAAGTCTACAGCTTGTGACATGAAGGGGTAAATTGTAACTTTGGCCTTTGGGTTGATGAATTTGGGGTCAACGAAGGATTGGTGGATAGCTGACACTTGTGCCCCCGTGTCTCTCCACGCAGTAACCTTCTTTCCGCCCACTCTCAAATTTTCCCTTCGCTCCAAGGGTATTTGAGAGGCATCCGGGCCTGGGGATCTTTGGTGTGATGGTGGTGTAATGAATTGCACTCGCATGGTGTACTTGGGACACTTGGCCTTGATATGTCCCAGTTCATTACACTTAAAGCATCTTCCATCTGATGGGTCACTGGGCCGAGGTGAGTTACTGGAGACTGGTGAGGTTGAAGGGTAGGGTATCTGTGGCTTTACTTGGGTGGTATGTGGGGTCTTTGGCTGTCCTCGGTTGTAGGGTTTATGGTCTGTGTGCCCCCTGGGGTAATCGTTCCCCTTGACAGTAGCTTTCTTGCTTTCTGCCAGTTCCATCCATTTGGCTCCAATCTCCCCCGCCTCAGCGATATCTTTGGGATTTCCATCTTGTATGTACCGTGTGATGTCTTCAGGAACACCATCCAAGAACTGTTCCATTTGTATGAGGAGGTTTAGTTCTTCCAAGGTTTGAATGTTGTTTCCTGTTAGCCAGGCCTCATAGTTTTTTGCAATGTAGTAGGCGTGTTTGGGAAATGACTCCTCTGGTTTCCACTTTTGGTTTCTGAAACGCCGACGGGCATGATCTGGGGTTATCCCCATCCTGTATCTGGCCTTGGTTAGAAAAAGTTTATAGTCATTCATTTGGTGCTTAGGCATTTCAGCTGCCACCTCTGCTAAAGGTCCACTGAGCTGTGACCTCAATTCTACCATGTACTGGTCTTCGGGAATCTTGTACCCAAGACAAGCTCTTTCAAAATTTTCCAAGAAGGCCTCGGTGTCATCACCTGCCTTGTAGGTGGGAAATTTCCTGTGCTGTGGAGCAATAATGGGCGCCGGGTTGTTAGGGTTGGCTGGAGTCTGTTGCTTAGCCTTTTCTAATTCCATGGCCTGTTGGTGGGCTTCCCTTTGGAGTTCTATCTGTCTCCTGTGGGCTGCCTCTTCTTCTGCTTGCTTCCTTCTATGGGCCACCTCTTCTTCTTCTTGCTTCCTTCTGTGGGCCAACTCTTCTTCTGCTTGCTTCCTTCGGTGGGCCACCTCTTCTTCTTCTATTTTTCTTTTGTGTGCTGCCTCTTTGATTTGTTCTTCTCTTTCTTTCATCTCCATTTGTCGCCTGTGTTCAGCTTCTTTGATTTGCTCTTCGGCCTTAATTTTTGCCTTAGAAGTCATGGCTCCTGTTTTCTTGTGTTGGGGTGCCCTCCGGTGTTTATCCTCTGAACTGCAGGTTCTCTGTTGCCTCCTGAAGTCTGCCTAGCAACAGTGCCTTTAGCTAATCTTCAATGTCAAGTAAACCTGAAAAACCACTTTATTTGCATTCATATAGTGCTGGTATGACTCTCAATGGGAGTGCTATTGTGTGACAAAAGACTGTTAATAGTCCTTAACGACTTCTGCTTAACATGCAAGCCACAAACTGCCAGAGAGAGCAGAAAAAAAAATTTCTCTCTGGTTCCCTTTTAAAACCAACTGTTTTTCTCTGCTAAAAAGCCCTTAGCAGAGAAAAGAAAAATATAATATTCCTACTGGCTTCTGGATTCTAGTCCCACCAGCTGCACACCATGTAATAACCTTAGTCCCAGATTTGGACCTTAGCGTCCAAAATATGGGGGTTAGCATGAAAACCTCCAAGCTTAGTTACCAGCTTGGACCTGGTACTTGCTGCCACCACCCAAAAATTTAGAGTGTTTTGGGGCACTCTGGTCCCACTGAAAAACCTTCCCTGGGGACCCCAAGACCCAAATCCCTTGAGTCTCACAACAAAGGGAAATAATCCTTTTTCCCTTCCCCCCTCCAGGTGCTCCTGGAGAGATACACAGACACAAGCTCTGTGAATCCAAACAGAGTGACTCCCCCTTTCTGTTCCCGGTCCTGGAACAAAAAGGACTTTCCTATTCCCCCAGAGGGAATGCAAAATCAGGCTAGCCAATTCAACACACACCGATCTCCCCTGATTTCTTCCTCCCACCAATTCCCTGGTGAGTACAGACTCAATTTCCCTGAAGTAAAGAAAAACTCCAACAGGTCTTAAAAGAAAGCTTTATATAAAAAAGAAAGAAAAAATACAAATGGTCTCTCTGTATTAGGATGACACAATACAGGGCAATTTCTTAAAAGAATATTGAATAAACAGCCTTATTCAAAAAGAATACAAATCAAAGCACTCCAGCACTTATATTCATGCAAATACCAAAGAAAAGAAACCATATAACTTACTATCTGATCTCTTGGTCCTTACACTTAGAAACAGAAGATTAGAAAAAAAGAAACTACTTCTCCAAAGCTCAGAGAAAGCAGGCAGACGGAAAACAAAGACAAAGACACTCAGTTCCCTCCACCCAAAGTTGAAAAAATCCGGTTTCCTGATTGGTCCTCTGGTCAGGTGCTTCAGGTGAAAGAGACATTAACCCTTAGCTATCTGTTTATGACACCATCACACAGTCAAAAAGTACTTAGTAAGGGATCTGGTTTAACCCAAATTTACACTAATGTGGCAAATTTTTGTTGCTGTATGCCTTCCCAGCAACTGAGTGATAATGGCAAGTACCCAGGTTATGGTAAAGATTTCAGGCTGCAGAACTTGAGAGCCTTATATGTGGCTATAAATTGCCTTCTTCAACCTTATCTTGCTCAGAGATGGAACATTGTCTGCATAATCCTCTAATGATAATAGGGCTATTTTATCTTAAATGGCATGGCACGTTGACTCTTTGGGGGGTCCTATCTGTGTCCTCAGACAAGTCATTACAATTATCTATTACTCTGAGTAGTATTGCCATGTGAACTATAAAAGCCTGTGAGACTGCCTGCTGTGAGATTCATCGCTTCCATGCTGCTACAAGTGCTAGAACTGACTATTTATAAATGTTGTTTTACATTTAGTGTAGATGGTATTTGGATGCAGTTTTCTTAGGGCCTTATCCTGTGAGTGCTGAGTACCTCTTGAGAGATACTGAGTGGTAGCAATACCGAAAGAAGCCCATGAGAATTGAGGGTATTCAGCATCTCTCAAGCATCACACAGCACCTTGCAGGACTGAGCCCTAAGTCAATTAAGTTCACCTTGGCTGGCTTTTCCTGAATAAAGTGGAAGAACATTTCCCCAAGGGACATGTCTGGTTTAGCTGAGTTTTCATTATTAACAAGCAGCTACACATAATATTTTCATGCATATCTCTGACCTGATAAACTCCTTGTCATTTCAAAAGCCTTGAAAACATTTTGTGACTTCTTCCGCAAATGAATGGGTATAACTTGTGGCTAGTAAACAAGTAAGTGATCATGTTTTATTAAGACTTGACCCTGTGAGTTGCTAAGAGCTGAACTCCTCATACCTGCTCATATCCCTGCAGAATATGGCTTTACATGTGGCCATTCGTGCCATTTAAAATTTTAATCATTTTTAAAATCAACATCTCACTAAAAGTGATTTGCTTGTACGATATTTTATGACAGATTTAGATGATAGGATTCCCATTTATTAAATGTATTGATAAATTATCTAACCAATTTACATTAGAAATATGGGCACAGGTCAAATTCAGACCCAACGTTAGTGGCTCCATTTTGTCCATTTACATCAGGGACATCCTGTCACATGTTTGAACCGTTATTTTGTTTCCTGTGTACTAATTGTGTGTGTCCTTTGTGGGTTTTTGTTGTTGTTTGTCTTTCTTCTTTCTGAGCTGCATTGTCAGTGGCCAAGATCCCAATTAAACTGTATTATGTGAACATGAGAGTGAAGTGCATCTGTAACCACTGCACATGTGTACATCCTAGATCTCATAGACTTATAAATATATAAAAGAGTTGGGGAGCGAGTCACATCACCTAATCTTGTTATTTTTTACCTCTCTCAGTGATAGCTGTTCAAACAGGCTTCCAAGAAGTGGGCAAGCTCTCTCTCTCCTTCATCCCTGCAGGCTATCCATTTGTCAGTATCTGTAGATGCTGAGATATTTAAGAGAACTGACAAATATTTTAGAAAATTCACAGTGTATTTTTTTAAAAGTCTATGCTTATTCAGGACACCAACACTTTTGTATCTATTTTTTTTATGAAGATGAAGAAATGGATTTTAAAATCATATATCCTGGGGACCTACAAAAAAGGATGACTCTTCCCTATCCAACACTCTACATCTTTTAGACCAGGGGTCCCCAGTGCAGTGCCCGCGTCCTGGCCCGGCGGTCGAGCATCCGCCAAAATGCTGCCGAATTTCTGTGGCATTTTGGTGGTGACGTCATCGAGAGGCAGCAACGCCGAAATGCCACAGAAATGTGCGGCATTTCAGCGGCTGTTCAACCGCTGCCACGGTCCTTTGTCTGGTGCCCGCCAAATGAAAAGGTTGGGGACCACTGTTTTAGGCTATACTTCCCATATGCTTACCTCACAGAAGAGAGAAGGTTATGGGTGCCTTGTAGTGCTGAAACCCTTACTAGGCTTTCTAACAATAGCATCCCACTCCCTATGCCTATGATAATGCCAACGTAAACTCAAGTAGTTCCAGACTGAATTTAGCCTCTGATGTATACAGAATTCTAGAGACAATTATTTTTCTCTCTTTTTTAAGGAGAAGTCATAGGGCAAAATTCTACTCTCAGAATTTGGCCTAAGGTCTCTGAGATAGGCTGAAAAGGATCCCTGGAGAGTTTTATGGTTGGTTGTTTTTTTTTTGTTTCTGTGTTCTTTCTCTTCAAAGAGCGAAAGCTTGAATTTGATCTTAAAATGAATGCAAAGCACTGGAACTGAAGATAGGGCTGATGTCATCTTTTTTCTTTATGGGAGAAAATCAGGCAGTGGCATTTTGTAAGTTGAGTCAAAATTATATCTGGACAAATAAATGAATTTTTAGTTCCCTGGCAGGTTTTTTTTTGTTTTTTTTGTTTTTGTTTGTTTTAATAAATTGAATCCACAAATTGTGAAAAAATGTGGGAAAGGAAAAAAATTGTTTGGGTTGAAAGAAACTGTGAAGCCATCAGGCTACAGCATCACACTCACTCTTCCTGGGCCAATAATTGCTCATAGTAACAATTCATTGCCATCCATCTATGCCATTGAGGTCTTTTGTCACCTATGTACTGATATGGAGATTAATTCATGAAGAGGTCTAGTAAGATACAAATGTGGTTGCAGCAAGTTTTCTCTGCCAAGTAACCTCATTAACTGTTTAGAATTTATTTTCTAAGAAAAGTTCTCCTGCATTGTACTTAAGGGGTGGAATAAAATTCCAGCAAACGAACAGGTTACTGAGCAAGAATGAAGATGCTTAAGATAACCACAGATGTGCCTTATTATCCTCTACCTTTTCCATCCCAACAACCCTTCAGCATATGTCTACATGCAATTAAAACTCCTCAGCTGACCTATGCAGAACTTGGGCTAAGAGGCTGTTTAACTGACTTCTTGACATTTGGGCTCAGGCTAAAGCCTAAGCTATGGAACCCTCCCCATTTTGCAGCCCAAGCCCGAACATCTTCACCTTGATTAAACAGCCCCTTTGCTCTGAGCCACAAGCCTGAGTCACCTTCATAGGCCAGGTGAGGGATTTTAATTGCAGTGTAGACATACTCTTAGTACTGCAGTTTCACTTTGAAAGCGCTCTGGACTTAACACACAGGTCATGCAGTGGACTTAATATCTAGGCTGCCTCTAATCCATCTAATTTCATACACAAAGGGTGGAATAAAATTCCAGCAAATGAACAAGTTACTGAGCAAGAATGAAGATGCTTAAGATAACCACAGATATGACTTTTCATCCTCTCCCATTTCCACCCCAACAGCCCTTCATACATAACTGGGTGGAAGTGGGGGAAACAGGGAAAAGGGGATTCTTCCACCCCCAACTGAAGCTTAACAGGCATAACATGGTCAACAAAATATAACATATTAATGAGACTGGCCATAGCAAGGCAAATACCTTCCATCTCATATTGTAATATCTCATTACCGCTTTTGACCCAAGTAGCTAGTCAAAGTCCTGTTTCTCTGAACACAAGAGGAATTAAAACCAGGATATAGCTTTCTTCCACACAGCACTAAAATTTTTGGTCATCTTATCCAGACCAAGAAGTCTCCTCCTTTTCTTTCTTCCAGAGCAGGGGTCGGCAACCTGTGGCACATGGTTCCCTAGGGTAAGTACTCTGGCAGGCCGGGCCAGTTTTTTTTACCTGCCATTTTGGCAGATTCAGCCAATTGAGGCTACCACTTGCCGTGGTTCGCCATCTCAGGTCAATGGGGGCGGCGGAAAGCGGTGTGAGTGAGGGATGTGCTGGCTGCAGCTTCCCGCCGCCCCCATTGGCCTGGAACGGTGAACTGCAGCCAGTGGGAGCCACGTTTGGCTGAAACAGCAGGTAAACAAACTGGCCCAGCCTGCCAGGGTACTTACCCTGGTGAGCCGCGTGCCAGAGGTTGCCAACCCCTGTTCCAGAGTCTTATACTCTATTTGTCCACGCTGTTTATCTCTGATGTCTCCTGCTCTCTTATACACACACACTCTTACCCAAAACAATGCCTAGCTAAATTCCCTACACCCAATTTATTTGAATCCCTGAGTAGCCTTTAGCATGCCTTTGTCTTAGAGACAACTGTTTTTTTAGTTTTTTTCTTACATGAAGGGCAGTTGTAACATTAATCATTTTAAACCATGTTTTAATCCAATCCACAGCATCCCCCATCTCAATAACAAACTGGTCTTCCTGCTCCTCACACAACTTCCCTGATTCTGGTTCCTGCACTGTTTCCTCCTGAACCTGTCATACACCACCTCCCACCACATACATTCCAGAAGTGATCCTAGGAATCTGTCCAGAGAAAGATGTAGCTGTGCCCCAAATCAATATGCTGTATAGGAGTCCGCATCAGCTCCATGTCTGCTCCTTCCTCTGCCCCCAGTCCCAGCTGCAGCTGCTTCTCTCCTTCTACCTCTTCTTCTTTCTCCAATAGAGCACATCTAACAAGAAAGCAGGGTCCATGGACTAGACACGGCTGAGCACCCAGGCAAAGTCATAGTAGAGTGGGCACGGTTTCAGTTATTTGCTGAACGTGGTCTTGTAATCCTTAGCCACCCTGTACATAGTCTTCAGGGATTTTATTTTCTCTTTGTATTGAAATTCCATTTGATGGATCCCCTCCACTGCTAGCTGCTTGGACAATTCCTCAGTGCCACTGATTCTGGTTACATTTCCCCAAATTATGGGGGTAACTGACATCAGACCGAAAGCTTGGTGTCAACTTCTGGCCAGCTAGCAGCACTCTGAGAGAAGGATTTCTCAGATGGCACATCTCTACAAATGCTATGGAACTGCATCAGAAGAACTGTATGCAAAAATGAGATCTAAAAATTAAGCCATGTCAAAAAAAGGAGGAGGTAGAGAGGGGTTGGGTAAGAAAATATGCTCCAGGTAGAAGGCACTGAAGGATTATTAGACTGGGTTTTATTTGCATCCTCACTGGCAGCCTGTATTCTCACTGCAGGCTGCCATACCAGGATAAAGTAAAACATCCATTCAAGCCTAGAAGCATCTATGCTAGCCTAGGTTTAAAGCACCCTCAAGGCCAGGTGAGAGATTTTACTGTGGGGACAACAGGGGCTTAAATGCAACAACCAGGTTAGAGACTGGGCTAACTCTTTAGCAAAGACATACCCTCAGTTTACAGAAAGCAAAATCAAGGTCTGAGTCTAAAAGGCATGGAGAGAATTATGTTTGATAATACCCATCTTGTCCAGAAGAAACACTTTTGTTACTGAGATACTGTAAAGGAGTTTCACACATTGCAGGTGTAGCTGTGTGTGTAACAAGATCTATGAATTAGCTTTTACCACATCTGATACCCACTTCTGTTGGTTACACAAAGTGTAACCATTCTCTCTCTCTTTCTAAATTGAGGCGATCCATATTCACGAATTAGTCTCCTCTTCTTTCAAAGTAACAAAATCCCCCCAGACAATCTATCTATATGCAACCTCAGAAAATCTTCTGTTCCAAATCCAGGTATTGTGCCATTTTGCCAGTGACTGGTAGGGGAACCTGGGCCTATCCACTGTTCCAGGCTCCAGACTAGGGACCCTATGACTAGGAACCTAGATCTGAATAATCTCAAATCTCATTGCTGTTTCTGTGATCTCATCTACCTCACCTGTCTGTTTTTTTGCTTTTCTCTGGAATTCCCATCTGAGATTCTCTGCTCCCCCTGTCTATTTCACCCGTTTTGGTCTCTTGCCAGACTCCCTAGGCCGGGACAAGGGCCCAGGGCTTTCTCTTCTCCTTGATGTTCTCGTTGTCCCTTATCAACTCCCTTTCCCTCTAAGGGCAACTTATTTCTGAGGGCACATCATGGGGACAACTTACCCCAGCTTCTTCCCCAGCTGGGCTTCATCTGCCGTTAGGTCCTATCAATGTTCAGTTCCCCTCCAGGTGCAGTACTGATCCCTCCTGGTCCACATTAACCCATTTACAGCTTGTATGGAGTGGACACTTGTCATGGTATAATTCCCCACTCTGAACCTTAGTGTCCAAAAGATGGGGTACCAGCATGAATTCCTCTAAGCTCAATTACCAGCTTAGTACTTGTAGCGCTGCCACCAACCAGGAATTCCAGTGCCTGGTACACTCTGGTCCCCCCAAAACCTTGCCCAGGGACCCCCAAGACCCAGACCCTCTGGATCTTAACATGAGGAAAGTAAACCCTTTCCCTCACCGTTGCCCCTCCCAGGTTTCCCCTCCCTGGGTTACCAGGGAAGATCCCGGTGATTCAAACTCCTTGAATCTTAAAATAGAGAGGAAAATCCACCTTCCCCCCTCCTTCTCTCTCCCCCTCCCAGACTCTCCCTGAGAGAGAAAGTAATCCTAACACAGAGAGAAAATAACCTCTCTCTCCCCCTTCTCTCCTTTCTCCCCACCAATTCCCTGGTGGATCCAGACCCAGTCCCCTGGGGTCTCACCAGAATAAAAAAAAACCAATCAGGTTCTTAAACAAGAAAAGCTTTTAATTAAAGAGGGAAAAACAGTAAAAATTATCTTTGTAAATTTAAGATGGAATATGTTACAGGGTGTTTCAGCTACAGACACTGGGAATACTTTCCCAGCCTAAGTATACAAGTACAAATTAAAATCCTTCCAGCCAAATACACATTTGCAAATAAAGAAAACAAACATAAGCCTACCGCTTTATCTACCTAGTACTCACTACTCTGAACTTATAAAAGCCTGTATCGGAGAGATTGGAGAGAAACCTGGTTGCACGTCTGGTCCCTCTGAGCCCCCAGAGTGAACAACAACCAAAATCTAACAGCACACACAAAAACTTCCCTCCTTCAAGATTTGAAAGTATCCTGTCCCCTGATTGGTCCTCTGGTCAGGTGACAGCCAGGCTCACTGAACTTAACCCTTTACAGGCAAAAGAGACATGAAGTACTTCTGTTCTATTAACCTTTGACTATCTGTTTATGACAACACCTCATCATGGATATGTATAGCAACTCATTGGGAGAGGGAAGATACAGACCTGGAGAGATTGTAGGGAAGAAGGGAGGGAGCTCTGTAGAAGAGACGTCCTCACACAGAAGCAGAGAAAGGGGAGGAGTGATCTGGGAACAAAGAGGAGAAAAAAAGCATGAGAAATAAAAAGGAAAATTGCAAAATTACATAGAAAAGAAAAAAAGAGTCAAAAAGGAAGAGAAAGAAAATAATGCAAAAGAAAAAGGGGCAGCAATGGAGAGAAAAGGGACAAAAACCAGGTGAGATGCAGCAAGGATGATAGGGACATACGAGTTCAGGTGTAGATCCCTCACACTTAGAGGAGGCTTCTAACCTTAATGGCTGGGAACCATTGTAGTAGCTGAAAGAAACTGCTAACAAAACTGAACAGTTCAAGAATCAGGAACAGCTTTGTAAAATTCCTTAGGGGCAAGCATTTATTACAGGACTTGTGCACACAACTCCTAGTCAGCTTCAATAGGAATAGCCCATATATAGCCAAGGGTAGAATACAATTCTTGCTCAGCAAACAAAAAATAAAAGGTTTAATGGGATTATTTCTGGCAGCCCTAATCAGATGGACATCAAATACTCATGCACAAACACACACACACACTAGAGTAGTTAGTATGTTTTACATTCACTTAGTTAAGTTACAATAATAAACATACTTTTCCTTTAATTTATGTCCATGTGAGGCAAATTTTTCCATTACTAATAAGATCATTCTTCTCTTCTGGGTAATTTATCCTTCATGAGCTCATACTTTCAAGGTGAATGGATTTCAGTTAAGGCGAACAAACATATTGCTTCCAGACATGCTTTATAAATGTTGTCTGGTATGCTGTCAGTATCTTAAAAGCCAAGTTATAAATAAAATGGCAAAGGTTGCCTTAACTGATGAGCAGAAAACACTTCAAATTTATTAGACAGATGCAAACCATAAAGGCTACTAAGCTGCCTGAAGAAACTGTTAGGGTCTGCATCTTTATAAAAAATATAAAAAGAAAAGGAAAAGTGGTTACTGGAATAATTTTTTTTTCAAGAGAAATTACAGGTACATTTACTTAGGACTAGGTGACACTATCTGAAAACTTGTAAATTCACTCAGGATTGCATGTGCTAAAACTGTCATGTTAAATGAAGCTTGTGATGGAAGTTAGTAGTTGCCATTAAAATATCAACATTTGCACATAGATACAACACAGTTGCCCCCATTCTTTCTTGTTCTAAATATAAGGGGAGGAAATCTGTAACATCTTGGATACTGCTGTGGTAACTGATGGTAAATGCTCACTTTTTAATTGTGACCATGCATATTGTTAATCTGCAAAGTAAAGTTACACAATCTGTTTAATGTTATCTTTTTGTTTCAATTCAGATATAAGAAAAAAAATGTATTGTTACCCCTACGGGCGAAACAATCACTTAAATGAGAGCAGAATAAGGCACTACCTATATTATCTATACTGTGAATCAGAGAGATTAAACAGAGTAGAAAGTACACAATTTTCTGAGAATTTTCTCTGAGTATGGAAAGGTTAATATTACCACCCAAGAAAGGAACTAAGTAGTTCAGTTGAGAAATTTGATGTGAGGGCATCAAAATAAATACTTTTTCACACAACACCAACCTATGGAACTCATTTTCATGGGATGTTGTAGTGGCCAAACATGTAATTGGGTTAAAAAAAAGCTGGATATGTTCATGGGGGATAGATCCATCACTGGATATTAGCCAAGATGGCCAGGGATGTAACCCCATGCTCAGGGTGACCCTAAACCTCTGACTTCCAGGAGATGAGAGGGGAAGAAAGAATTGGATCTCTCCAAGAGTGCCCTATTTCTTTATGCTCCCCCTGAAGCCCCAATCCTTGTCATTGTCAGGGACAGGATATTGGACAAGATGGTCTGACCCAGTGTGGCAGATCTTATGTTCTTATGTAATTATTTCAGTGCATATCTGTTTGCAAAACAGAATTTAGCTTATAGATAAATTGCATGGTGAAAAAAAATGTTATACTATAAGACAGATCTACTGTCTTTCAGGTGATAATGCCCTCCAGTCCTTCACTAATATCTAGAGCCTTACTGTGCTGACTCACCATTATTTGATGACATTCCCAAAAGCCAATCTCAAAATAATGTTGCAAGTGCCAGACATAATTGTTTCTAAGTTTCCTTTTAATTATATCAAATAGTGGCTCTGTGACGTTATTGATATAAACTGGGACCATATAGAACATGGTTTGCAACCAAGGTTCTGTAGTGTCACCAAATCTTATGTAAAGGGGGTCATATAAGGTGTCTAAGACCAGGTTACGGATTACTGGTTATGATTATGCTGTCTGTATCATTTGGTAGTTGAAGTTATAAATATTGGCTGTATGCTGTCTGTATTTCAAACTTGTGTTGTGTTACTGGGAAAGATCCCAGACAAGTTGGTGTTAGCTCTGTTTAGCCTGCTTGATGGCCCATTAAGGACCATCACCTACACAATAGTCCCATCGAGAGAAGGCAGTTACGCCCTGTGACTCAGCAGGGTGTGCAGAAACTGGCCCATGTGACTGCAAACTCCATTTTGCTGTAACTTTCCACATCAGGAACAAAGGAGTGCTCTTACACCTGAAAAAGCCTATATAAGGCGGACGCCTCATCTCCATTTGGTCTTCAATCCTGCTTCTTACCTCTGGAGGGACTTGCTACAAACTGAAGCTCTACACAAAGGACTGAGGACCCATCCCAGTGGGGGATGTTCTCCAGAGACTTGATTCGAACCCACAGTTTACTCCACCACTGCTACAAGCCTGAACTAAGAACTTTGCCATTACTGTATGTAATTGATTCCATTTAACCAATTCTAGCTCTCATCTCTTATCTTTTTCCTTTTATGAATAAACCTTTAGATTTTAGATTCTAAAGGATTGGCAACAGCGTGATTTGCGGGTAAGATCTGATGTGTATATTGACCTGGGTCTGGGGCTTGGTCCTTTGGGATCAAGAGAACCTTTTTCTTTTACTGGGGTGTTGGTTTTCATAACCATTCATCCCCAGGACGGGTGGCACTGGTGGTGATACTGGGAGACTGGAGTGTCTAAGGAAATTGCTTGTGTGACTTGTGGTTAGCCAGTGGGGTGAAACTGAAGTCCTTTTTGTCTGGCTGGTTTGGTTTGCCTTAGAGGTGGAAAAACCCCAGCCTTGGGCTGTGACTGCCCTGTTTGAGCAATTGGTCCTGAATTGGCACTCTCAGTTGGGTCCCGCCAGAACCGCAACGTCACAGACTCATCATGGAGATACACAAAATCAGGGGGAATATCATTCATGGCATAAGTACTATACATACTCTTGTATTACATTACTTCAATTGCATGACCTTTAGCAATAGAAAAAAAAACAAAAAACATCGTCGTTTGGGACACATCCGGACAAGTAAGTCAAGAAGGTGAAGGTGCTAGTGTTGGAGTATCCTATGTCTTCAGACATAACCAAGGGATACACACACCGGCACACACAGAGACTGGAATCTTTGGTTACAGCTCAGTTTATTGTAGAAGAAACTCAACTATATCCTGCAGAAGCACAGCTGTACCACCTGTTAACTTCCCCCACATCCTGAGGAGTGAGCACCAAGATCCTTTTGTGTTTCCTCTTTATTGTAATCATCATCCCTCCCTCTCCCCAGATGGACAGTTCTGGTCTCATTCTCAGCCCAAAAATTGCCCTCTAATTTCCATGCTAAATCCTCCGCCTGTTTTGTCCTTTTGTTGCCATTTAAAGAGCTGTTTTGAGCACTTGGGTGTCTTTAGTCAGTCAACACCTGCAGGCTTGTGGGTTTGGGGTTTTCCCTGTGTGTCTTTTGCCAGCAGCTTACCAGACAGACTTAATGTCAGATACAGCCAGCCCCTCACAGCTAACATCAATGAAGGATGAATATGTTCGACAATTCCTATTATTCAGCTCCTTAGAACTTGATGGCTTTCTGAAATTTTGGGAGTAAAGTTCTCACTTACAGGGGAAAAAATAGAGGGGGGTATGATAAATTTTGGTTCCAATGTAACAAGATGATTAAATGTATTACAAGATCTTTTCTTTTTTTACTTAAGGACTTGGAATGCCAGACAAAGCGAATTCAAAAAATCTCAAATGAAAGTTTGTGGGAATTGTTTGCAGTATTTGCCCAGCTCTAAGCTATATAGTATTAGTGGAGGACTCTAGGTAATCCTCTGCATGTATGCACGTACTAATCAATTATTTCTAGACAATTTCCTCCAGTGTTCAAGCGTTGATGGTAGAAATCATTTGTTATTATAAACACTACTGTTTCACCCTCTGTTGAACTATAATGAAATAAAAGTACCTTGTAATGACATTTCCATATTGTATGATATTCCGTTTCCTCTCTCTCTCTCTCTCACACACACACACACACACACACACACACACACACACACACACACACACACACACACACAGAGAGAACACATATGCACGCTGTGACACTCTGTTTTCCAGATCAACACGCTGGCACCCCCATATTCACTAGTGTTATATAATTGCAACAAATCTTGTAAACATTATGTTATATGAGGTATCAATGGAAAAGTTATGGTTTGCTGAACATGATTTATCCTATTTGTATGCATGTATCATTTTTGCATCGGAAGTTATGAATATTGACTATGTACCCATATTTCAAATGTGTTTGCTCCTGTGGTAACTCCCACAAAGTAGTTTACATCCACTCTAGCCAGTACATTGTGAATGAACTATTCAAGTTTATGGCCTATCAATAAACACAATGGGCCATGGAAGAAGCTTATCCCTGCCTGGTGGACTTCCCTGTGGATGCTCTAGCCAGAGCATGAGTAATCACCCTACAACATTTTGCACTCTAAAGCACCCCTGGTGATGTAATTATGATATTTTTGTAAAAAGTATGCCTTGTGAGATATCATTCTAAAAGTCTTGATCTGCTAAGCATTAATATCTCATTGGATTGTATGTGCTGTCATTGTATGCAAAGTTATAAAGCTTTGCTATGTACGTATTACTGAAATATGTTGTGAAATTGCAAACACCTACAACTAGCTTTTCAGGTACAAGAATGAATAAGCTAGACAGTGATAATGGCCCACCAACAAAAGAGAATGGACCAAGGAAGAGCGTATCCTCACCTCAGACGCTTCAGACAGCCTGTGGATAATGGCTGCTATGATTTAGCAAGGCATGCAAGGGCATGTGACCAGACCACATGATACTGAACTCCATTCTAATACCTGTATTTTTCCACAAAGGGGGTTGGGAACTTGGCTTAGAACAAGGGGTTCCCACCATATGAAGAGACTGTAAAAGATGGGGAGTGACATCATTTCAGAGTCTCACTCCCCACACAAGAGATCACCTAGAAACACCTGAGGAACAAAGACTGAACTGGGAGAAGTGCTGGCCCCAGGCTAAAGGGATTTTAGTCTGTGTATGGAAGCTTGATGGGCTGCTTGTATCATCAGTCAGGATGACATATTGCTGATCCAAATCCTGCATAGTATATTACGCTTAGATTGTGGTTTTGTTTATTTGCTAGGTAATCTGCTTTGACCTGTTTGCTGTCACTTATAATCACTTAAAATCTCTTTCTGTAGTTAATAAACTTGTTTTATGTTTTATCATAACCAGTGTGTTTTTGAGTGAAGTGCTTGGGAAAATCTCAGTTCAGTTAACAAAGATGTTGTGCATATTCCTCTCCACATCGAGGGAGGGGCGAACTGGGCATAATGGCTGGTTTTTGACCAGATCAGGACAGTACAGCTCTGGGGTTCTAGGCTGAGTAGCTGGGGCTATTTTGGCTGTAGCCTCTCTATTGTTGGTTCATACAGTAGCTGGCCAAAGCCTGCATGTAACTGCAGCTGGGTTTGTCCCTGCCTGTGTGAATGCGGGTGGGAGTTCAGTACCAGGAGTGGTCTGCAGCTTGTCACAGCAGCACAGTTTGAGAGGGAACACAGACTGGTGAGTCAGAGGGCTCAGTGGTACCCCAGTTCCAGGTTGCACCCGGGGGGAACTTGTCAGAGACCCCTGCTATGATTCATCAAAGCATGCAAGGGCATGTGACCAGTTCATGTGACACTGGACTCCATCTTGTGCCTTTACTTTTCCACTAACCATGCTGGGGGTTTTGTTTGGGACAATGAAGTTCCGTCCACTTGGCAGAAACTATCAAAGAGGGAAGTGACATCATCACTTAGTCTCACTCCCTCCATAACTCAACACATGGAAGCACGTACGGATGAAAAAGACTTTGAACGGGAGACGGTTATCCCAGGCTGGAAAGGAGTTCCAGCCTGTGTATGGAGGATCTGTAAACTGCTTGTATTATCAGTGTGAGACACTGCTTGATTCAATTCTGTCTAGTTAATACAATTCAGATTGCGAATTTGTTTTATTTCTTAAGTAACCAACTTTAATCTGTATGCTACTACTTATAACAACTTAAAATCTATCTTTCTGTAGTTAATCAATCTTTTTTATATTTTTTCCTAAAACAGTGTGTTGTTTGTAATGTAGAGATATGATTCAAACCTATATTTCACTTAAGTGAATTTTGCCTAGCAATACCCATAGGAAGTAGGGCTCTTGCCTTGTGCTTATAGCCCCTCCCTTGGTTATATGAGGTGGTGCTGCCTCAACTACCTCCAGTTCCTTCTTACCGCCTGTGGCTGGCATCAGAGCTCTGAGTGGTTTCTAAGCTCAAAACCTCTATTTTTAGTGACTTCCTTTGTTATATTTAGTTAATTAGTACCCTTAGTATACTGTTACTTAGTTATCTTCAATTTAACACTGAATCTAAAGTATTTCCCTGGGGGTGTCTTCTCCAGGGTTAAACATTGTCCACTGTGTTGGGGTGTGAACACCAACTACCATCCACACATGCAATGCTTGCTGTGCTTAGCCAAAGCCCATATCAAGGAGCAACATTTGATTTACAGGTCATTCATGAAATATACTCATGTGGCAAAGTACCTTTGTCTGAAGCAGCACCTGCTAAAACAGGCCATGCAGCCTGCTTCAGTACCGAGGCCTAGAATGGATCATAGGCCATTCTTAGGTCTGAGAGTGCTGCCGTTTTGTGCTCTGGAGCTCGTGCCTCTCCAAAGCAACATTCCACATTGAGTTTACTAAGGAAAAGGTCTCGTAAGACCAATCGAGGCTGCTCCAGGTCACAGTGGGACTCCTCTGCCTCCTTCAGAAGGGGTGCTGATTGACACAATCTGAATGCTGGTGTGTGTGATGGAGTAGGCCCCTGGCACCACACAGAGGGGTCAGAGACCCCATACCATTGACTCTGGTTCCAGCCTCAGAGAATCCACTGATTCCAGTATTCTCATGCAATGCCAGCACCAGCCATTTTCATGATGATGGCATATCAGGTGGCAACAGATCTCCTCTGTCTTTCTATTCTGAGCCCTCCCTTGGTCCAGGACTTTGCCAAGGCTGTGTCATTTATATCCCTGTTGGCTGGGCCGGCTATTTAACCTGTGGCTTTATTGGAACCACACTGATGCTTCTCTTTCATGCAGTAGAATCTTTCCCTTTCTCACAGTCAGTAGAAGTGGGGTAGGGGCTGGGCTCAGCGCAAGGGAGCACCTCAGCACTGGGAACATCTTTGGCACCCTGCTGTCAATGTTACCATGGCAGCACTCATCACCCTCCGATCAGCAGAGGAGGCATTCAAGTCCAGAGTTTGGCCAGTTAAATCACCTTCCCTCAGCTCCCACCATGTGCCCATTTTGATTCCTTGGTCCAGAGCAGCATTGTAGTTCTCACTCCCTTCCTATCTCCTAGAGCTGGAAGGGACCTTGAAGGGTCATCACGTCCAGCCCCTGCCTGCACTAGCAGGACCAAGTACTAATTTTGCCCCAGATCCTTAAGTGGCCCCCTCAAGGATTGAACTCACAACCCTGGGTTTAGCAGGCCAATGCTCAAACCACTGAGCTATCCCTCCCTCTTCTTCCTGTCTCCTCCATTTGGGGACAGGCTGGCTTGCTTGCACGATGCTTGGAGCTCAACTACCATTAACAACTGGGTCCTAAGCACTGTCAGATTCAGCTATGCCATCCAGTTCCTTTCTATCGTTCTCCCATCACACTTCCCTCCACATCCCTTTTCAATGACTTCTCTCATGAGATACTGCTCCTCAAGCAAGTTCTTTCTCTACTGGCTTTGAAGGCGCTGCAGGAAATTCTGCTGGAACACCAGCGTCAGTGCTTCTATTCGCAGTACTTTCTGGTGCCCAAATTCAAGGGAGTGATAAGACACATTCCCAACCTTCATATCTGCAGCAAATATACAAGATACATGAGGTTCCAAATGGTCACTTTATCCTCCCTGCATAGTCTCAGAATGAGTGTTTTGCTGCTCTGGACCTTCAGGATGCCTATCTGCATGTGGCAGTTTTGCCAAGCCACAGAAAATTCCTTCGATTCATCATAGCAGAGCCTCATATTTAGTATACAGTCATAGAATCATCAGATCATAGAAGATTAGGGTTGGAAGAGACCTCAGGAGCTCATCTAGTCCAACCCCTTGCTCAAAGCAGGGCCAACCCCAACTAAATCATCATTTCAATCAGGGCTTTGTCAAGCTGAGCCTTAGAAGTCTCTGAGGATGGAGACTCCACCACCTTCCTAAGTAACCCATTCCAATGCTTCACCACCCTCCTAGTGAAACAGTGTTTCCTAATATCCAACCAAGACCTCCACCTCTGCAACTTTAGACCATTGCTTCTTTTTCTCTCATCTGCCACCAGTGAGAACAGCTTAGCTTCATCGTCTTTGGACACCCATCCCCCTCCTTCAGATAGTTGAAGGCTGCAATCAAATTCTCACTCACTCTTTTCTGCAGACTAAATAAGCCCAGTTCCCTCAGTCTCTCCTCATAAGTCATGTGCCCCAGCCCCCTAATCATTTCCATTGCCCTCTGTTGGACTCTCTCTAATTTATCCACATCCTTTCTGTAGTGGGAGGTCCAAAACTGGACACAATACTGGAGATGTGGCCTCACCAATGCCAAATAGAGGGGAATAATCACTTCCCTTTATCCATTCCTACTCGATCTGCTCCTACTAATGCAGCCAAATATGGCATTAGCCTTCTTGGAAACAAGGGCATACTGTTGACTCATATCCAGCTTCTCTTCCACTGTAATTCCTAGGTCCTTTTCTGCAGAACTGCCACTTAGCCAGTCAGTCCCCAGCCTGTAGCAGTATATGGGATTCTTCCATCCTAAGTGCAGGACTCTGCACTTGTCGAACCACATCATATTTCTTTTGGCCCAATCCTCCAATTTGTCTAGGTCACTCTGGACTCTATTCCTACCCTCCAGCATATCTACCTTTCCCCCCAGTATAGTGCCATTCACGAACTTGCTGAGCATGCAATCCATCCCATCATCCAGATCATTAATGAAGATGTTGAACAAAACTCCAGGACTGACCTCTGGGGCATTCTGCTTGATACCGTCTGCCAACTAGTCATCGAGCCATTGAACACTACCCACTGAACCCGACAATCTACCCAGATTTCTATTCACCTTATAGTCCATTCATTCAGTCCATACTTTTAAAACTTGCTGGCAAGAATACTGTGGGAAACAGTATCAAAAGCTTTGCTAAAGTCAAAGTATATCACATCCACCACTTTCCCCATATCCACAGAGCCAGTTATCTCATCATAGAAGGCAATGAGGTTGGTCAGGTATGACTTGCCCTTGGTGAATACATTTTGCTGTTCCTGATCAACCTCCTCTCCTTCAAATGGATTGAGGACCTGCTCCATTATTTTTCCAGAGACTGAAGTGAGGTTGACCGGTCTGTAGTTCCCCAGATTCTCCTTCTTCACTTTTTAAAAAAATGGGAACTATAGTTGCCTTTTTCTAATCATCCATGACCTCTCCCAATCACCAGGATTTTTCAAAGATAATGGCCAATGACTCTGCAATCACATCAGCCAGCTCTCTCAGCATCCTCGGATACATCAGATTTGGCCCCATGCACTTGTGCATGTCCAGCTTTTCTAAATCGTCCTTAATCCGTTCTTTCACCACTGAGGGCTGCTCACCTCCTCCCTATTCTGCGCTGCCCAGTTCAGCAGTCTGGGAGCTGACCTTGTCTGTGAAGACTGAGGCAAAAGAAGCATTGAGTACTTTAGCTTTTTCCACATCATCTGTTACTAGATTGCCTCCCTGTAGCGGGGTAGCTACCTGTTCCTGCCCTTCAGGGCTTAAAACAGCCCAGGAGAGGGCTGTAGTTGGGGCAAGAAGCCTGGGCTAATTGGGAGAAAGCAGGCCCAGCTGCAGCCAGGTCTCAATCAGGCCCAGCTGACCCCTATAAGAGGCAGTGAGCCAGGAGCCCAGACGCTCTCCTTCTGCCTGTAGAGGGAGAAGGGCCTGGCTGCAGTGAGCTAGACAAGGTACCTAGAGTGGAGCAGGGCTGGAGAGAGGCAGAGGAGCTGGGGAGCTCCTGCCTGGAGAGCCCCAGGCTGTGACCTAGCATAAGGCCAAGAGGTACTGGGGGTTGCAGGGGGCAGCCCAGGGGTAGGCAAAGGCAGCAGGTCCAAACTTCTTTGCTGCTGATGAGTGGCTTATACTGCAGTCTGCCCCAGTGAACAGGGGCTAGATGGAGACTGGGCAGTAGCCAATACTGAGGCAAAGTGGGGATAGTGGGGTGGGGGTTCCCCTGGGAGGGGGAGACCCAGTTAAAGGGGCACCAGGGTTCTGGGAGGGACACAGGGGCCAGAAGGCGGATCACTGGCCTGCAGAGGGCGGTCCATGCTGGATTGAGCTAATTCCAGAGGACGACCAGCAGGAGGCGCTGCAGGGGTGAGTCGGCACGTCTATACTCCCCCATTCAGTAAGGGTCCCAGGTTTTCCATTACATTCTTCTTGTTGCTGACGCAACAGTAGAAACCCTTCTTGTTACCCTTCACATCCCTTGCTAGTTGCAAATCCAACTTTGGCCTTCTTGATTACACCCTTGCATGCTCAAGCATTATTTTTATACTTCTCCCTAGTCATCTATCCAAGTTTCCACTTCTTGTAAGCTTCTTTTTTGTGTTTAAGCTCACCAAAGATTTCACTGTTAAGACAAACTGGTCGTCTGCCATATTTGCTATTCTTTCTGCACATTAGGATAGTTTGTTCCTGTACCCTCAATGAGACTTCTTCAAAATACAGCCAGCTCTCCTGGACTCCTTTCCCCCTCATATTAACCTTCCAGGGGATCCTGTCCCTCAGTTCTCTGAGGGTGTCAAAGTCTGCTTTTTCAACCTACCAAATTTTCACTCATTAATATATTTGCTTTCCACTACCAACTCTCTATATAACTTTTCATGAGTGATGTACCCAAATACTTGGAACCAATATCTCAACTGTATTCTTAAATGTATTCACCTTAGTTTGGGTTATTGTTGATTATACATTATGTGTATCTTATGACTTTTAAAACAAACCTTATATTTGCTGATAATCTAAGCACTATACCCAGATGTACAGACACATTTTTCTCACCTATGTATTATATACTTTAACATTAGCTTTAATACAATTTTTAAATCTGTTCTTATCATTTTATGTACTGAGGCACAAACTACACCTTCTAGAAGACTAGATTTGCTATTCTGAATAAGACTACTGCTTTGAAGAAACTGCCTCAATTCAGCCTCTCTTCTACCTCTTGGGTTTTTACCAAATGCATGTTCATGATGATGGCATACCTCAGGAAGAAAGGAATCTATTTCTTCTTATACATGGATGACTGGTTACTGAGGGACAGGTCCAGAATGGCTGTCCTTTCAAATGTTGACGCTACTTTGTGTTTTCTTGACAATCTGGGTCTCATCCTAAACACTAAGACGTCAACTTAGGTTCCCACTCCGAAAACTGAGTTCACTGGGGCCCTAATAGAATCTATTTGTTTGAGAGCATTTTTGCCAACTGACCATTTTTAGATGATTTGCCGCCTTTGCTTTAGTCTATAGTCTCATATCTTGCATGTAGGTGGTCCAGTCTGCAAGGCTGGGTCTTCGCTCCCTTTAAATATGGCTCAGAACACTTTGCTGCCTGACTCATAACTTTTTGGACAGATTGATTCATCATCCTCTACCGGTCCTGGACTCATTGCCATGGTGGATGCTTCCAGAGGATGTTTGCCAGAGTGTTTCCTTTGTCCAGCCCTTACCAAGCATATGTTGTCACTGATGTCTCCTTGACGGGCCAGAATGTACATCTGGGGTCACTGAAAGTTCCAGGTCTATGGTTGGAGCAGGAGTCTTCACTGCATATCAATGTGCTGGAGCTTCAGGCCACCTACAATGCATGTCAGAAGCTCAGTGGTTTGGGTACTTACTGACAATAGCACCTCAATGTATTATGTGAACAGACAAGGGGGAGTACACCACAGGATGCTCTGCCAAGAGACTATCAGGTTGTGGCAGTTCTGCATCAAAGAGAGTATCACTCCAATAGCCGACCGCTTGCCCATGGTTCAGAATCATCTCACGGACAATCTCAGCAGGACTTTTCCCATGAGTGGTCCCTGAAGACAAGTATCCTCTGAGTCATCTTTGTAGCTTGGAGCATTCTGACAATCAACCCATTTGCTATGAGGGACAACAGGAAAAGTCACCCATTCTGCTCTCAAGGGGGCCTCCGTTAGGTCTCCCTGACTCACGCTTTCCATCTCAGCTGTCTTGCTTGTATGTTTTTTCATCTGATCCCAGTCACCCCACACGATTGTCCTCAAGCTGAAGGCGAATCAGGACAAACTCATTCTCATTACACTGGTGTGGCCAAAGCAGTACTGTTTCTCTTGACCTTCTTGTGCTTCCAGTTCAGCTTCCCATACGCCTTCTTTTCCATCCTGAGCTACTCATACAGAATCACAGCCACACTTTACATCCTGTGCTCAGCTCCCTGCATCTCACAGAAAGGGTGCTTTGTGGCTACATGAGAAGGGAGTGCAGTGTTCGGTGTCTGTTCAACATGTCCTATTCAGCAGTAGAAAGCCCTCCACCAGAATGATCTATTTGGCAAAATGGAAGCGGTTTTCAGTGTGGTTGTTGGCCAGGCAGAATTCAGCTGATGCTGGCTTCTATTCAGGATATATTGGAGTATTTTCTGCACTTTCAGTCACTAGACCTTTTGTTTAATTCACTGAGAGTACATCTCTCAACTATATCAATGTTTTGTCTCCTCTTTCAGAGAAGATTAGTCTTCTCCAATACAATAGTAGCAAGATTCTTAAAAGGGCTTCTTCATCTCCATCCTCTGATTTGAAAGCTGTTTCCTCGGTGGGACCTTAAAACAGTCCTAGTGGCTTTAAGGGGACTGCCATTAGAGCCCCTGACATGTTATTCCTTTCCACTTTTAGGTTGTAAAATAGCATTCCTGGTAGCAATAACATGCACAAAGAGAGTCTGTAGGTGGCAGGCCCTGATGGAAGAGCCTCCTTATTTGCAAGACTCTAAGGAGAAAGTTTTTTTCACCACACCCAACTTTTTTTTTTTCTAAATTGATGTCTCATTTTCATTTAAACCAGGATGTATATTTACCTGTGTTCTTTTCTAAGATACATTAATATCTGGAGAAGCAATGTATGCATACATTAGATGTCAGGTAATGTCTGGACTTCTATCTGGATAGGACTAAACCATTTTATGCTCCACCTAATCGGTGTGTATTGTACACAGAGCATATGAAGGGGCAAGTGGGCCCTTCACAGATATTTCTAAAGGAATAACATCCTATAGCAAGACTGAGGGCTTGTCTCCACTACATGAAGATTGATGCTGCTGCAATCGATGAGCAGGGGTCAATTTATTTGGTGCAGTAAAGACAGCAGATCACTCTGTGGTCAACCCCGATACTCCACCTCTCCAAGAAGAGTAAGTTAAGTCGACCAGCATCTCCTATCAATGCAGCGCAGTGAAAACACCAGGGTAAGTCGACCTAAGCTACGTTATTCATGTAGCTGGAGCAGCGTTACTTAGTTCTACTTTCTCCAGTAGTGAAGACATCCCTGAATATGAAATAGCTTTGGATATGCCTCCTCAGCAGGTATGTGCTCATTTTACAAGCATGCATGGCTGAAACTTCTCCTCTAAGGAATAAACAGTGAACTAAAACTACTCGCAACATTATTTACATAAATTGAGTCTCTCAAGTAAACCACAGCTTGTGAATTTAGTGGTAATGGAGGAAGGCAAGGTTGTTTAGTGACTCCAATAACTATAATAAGTTTGTAGTTTGATAACCACAATGCAGATGCTTAGTGAAAATGTCTTCCTTTCTGCCACATAAATTACTACAACTTTGAAGTGCCAGGAACCTCTAAGTAATTCTAACTTTTTTTCCAGTTTAACTGATATTTTAGGGCATTTAAAAAAAAGTTCTTATTTTTAAGACTACACCAATACACAATCAACTCAGAGACCCATCAGAGAACCCTCGGTGCAATCTCCTGCCTTACATACACCTGATAAATCAATTATAGTTCTAATCTTTCAGATTTCAGAGAGCAAATCTTTAACAGTTCAACCACAGAAATACAATGCAAAATTGGTGTAACAGTAGTCATTCTGCATGAGATTGTGGCTTGGCTTGTGCAGCTCTGCAAGTGAGTAAGGCAGTCTCTCACTTTTTTCCACCAGCTACCTGGATCACAGGACTCTGCAGGGCTGCTACATCACGGCAAGTAGATGGAAATAGGCAGAGCCTTGGCTCCTCCTCTCCATGAATATGCTGGTTAGTACAGCTACGATGGCACATCACGGAAGTGTGCTTCTCCAGGAACAGGCCTGGCAGACAGGGCTGGCTCTAAGTTTCTTTTTTTCTGCCCCAAGCAAAATAAAATTTGGATGCCCCTACCCCAGCCCGGGGCTCCCCCCTGCACCTCCCTGCCGCCCCAACCCTGGGCTCTCCCTCTCCCATCTGCACCCCCTGGCACCCCAGGCCTAGGCTCACGCACACCCCGTGCTGCACCAGCTCCAGGCACCCCCATCACCACCAGTGCCCCTCCCACCCCCTGCCATCCCAGCCCTGGGCTCTGCCCCCTCCACCCGCACCCCCTGCCACCCCAGCCCTGGGCTCTTCCACTTCTCCCCCACCTGCACCCTCCCTCTGCCCCAGCCCTGGGTCACTGGTGACTTGCTCGCAGGGCGGGTCATTCAGCAGGAATTTTGGATGTGCACAGAACAGACAGGATTGATTCCCATATGGTTACAGAACTGTAGTAAAGTGGAACAATTTTCAGCTTGTGTGATTGGAAGATATCTGGATGCATATTATAAGACTGTCCTCCATAAATGAGGAAAAGTCTAGGTGCCTTTATTATTCTTTTGTTCCACTCTTTGTTTTTATGGGGACTTTGCCAATGCAATATCACTGTCTTTCTTTTAAACAACTCAAAACAAAACAAAAAGGCAATGGCTGTTGAAAATAGCAATTCCACTCCTAAGAACCACTGGGAAGCATTTTTTGCTCAATTTTATCCAACTTTTTCTACAGCAAATTACAGTGGATCAGTATATTTGATTTGGGAGAAATGAAGTAACAGCTGCCCAAATTGAGCTTGAGCACTCCTGAATTCTGAGGTGTTCAAATCTGGAAGGCAGGTGCTAGATTCCCTTTCTGAATATTAGCTAAATCTGGAAAGGAACAGTCAATTTCTGCTTCCATGGCTCAGAAGTGGAAATCCTCCTGTGTCCCTGGTTCTGCATCTAAAGCTGCCCAGGTCCAGCGGAGCCTCCCCTCCCTTACTTTTCATTTTAAATTCTAGTGGGATCCACACACCTCCCTTGCTAGGCTTCAGGTAGAGAGAGGGTCACTGTCCATTTAGTCCACCCAATTCCTTCTCTGGGGGCTGCAAGGTGAGGTCCCAACAGTATCCCTAAGCCAGCCTGGGGCTGTCTTCTAAAGGGGATATCTGGGCCAAAGCCTTCTACTTCTTGGGCACACTTGTTCCCCATTCACAGTGCCACCCTGCTCTAGCAGTCAGCTCAAGCTGCAGCATCACGTTTCAGCTACCATATTCCCTCCTCCTCCCTTTCCTGTTGGTAGTGGCCAAGGGAATGCTGGGAAATGTAGTTCTTTCCCTGCTCCAGGGCTGATTCTATAGGCAGGGAGCTAACCAAGGAACTACAGCTCCCAGGGCCCCTGTTGGTTCTCAGCTCCCAGGCTCGATCTCTGCTAGCTGGCACCCCTGCAAATGGGCTGCCCCAAACAGCTGCTTGCTTTGCTGGTGCCTGGAGCTGGCCCTGCTGGCGAAGTTTTTACCTAAAGAAGCGAGAGAAACACAGGAGGCTGATTTTGAATCAGAGTTACAATCTACCTCCTGCTCTTCTCATGGGGCAGCACATCAATGTATTGGTGCTTGCTCAAGGCATTTGGCAAAGCTATAATTGAGCCTTGTCTCAATATATATTTCTTGGTACCATCAAGATTCAACGTCCATCCACAATGAAGAATGGGAGGTACAATTCTCCAGCACAATATATTTTTACAGAAAAAAGCTTAAATATAACATATCTAATAAAAATATAAACATCTCTCTCACCATTCAGTAAGGAATTGAATACAGAATCCATAGTTTGCACTTAAGTCAATATAGTTAACACAACTTATCAGACTATGCTACAATGTCTTGCTGCGTCTATGGAAAATTCTATGATTAAGTGAGCATAATGCTGTGTGGTAAACTCTGGAAGATTTTTTTAGTGTGCTAACTGTAACATAAGAGTTTATGTAAGAGCAAAATGAAATAAAATGTAGCAGACTTACTCACAAGAACAGCAAAGACCAAGTCCAATAAGTCATGAGAGAGTCAAAATTAATGTTTTATAAGTAATAGCACAGAATTAGGCAACACATATGTTAAGCCCACCTCCCGCCCCAAACTTTAGGGTACAGATGTGGAGACCTGCATGATTAACCCCTAAGCTTATTTTTACCAGCTTAGGCAAAACAGTCACTGCCACCACCAAATGTTTTAACAAAATGTTTGAAGGAGAGCCATTTGGGAACTCTGCCTTCCCCCAATTTCCCCCAGTTCTTATCCCCCCTTTTCTGGCAGGATTTGACTAATTTCACTCCCCCAAGTCTCTACACCCTTTTTCCTGGGTAGTACTTGGTCCTGCTAGTGAAGGCAGGGAGCTAGACTCAATGACCTTTTGAGGTCCCTTCCAGTTCTAGGAGATATACCTATCTCCAATTGTTGTTGTTATTACTCAAGAAAATTCCCCCCACCAATTCCTGGTGAACCCAGAACCAAAATCCTTGGATCTTAAAACCAGGAAAAAATCAATCAGGTTCTCAAAAGAAGACTTAAAAAAAAAGGGTGAAAGGAATACCTCTGTGAGATTAGAAAGCAAGATGATCTCTCAGACAACAGATTCAAAACACAGAGGATTTCCCTCTGGGCAAAACCTTAAAGTTACACAAATCCCAGTTTGATTCTCCCTCTATGTTTGCAAAAGAAATGACAAAGAGAAAAATAAAGAAATCTACCACATTCTTATCTAAATACTCACTAATTTAAACAAGAGTTAGATGGTTGTTTTCTGGATCTCTGACTCCGGCAAAAACACACAGAACAGAGAAAAGACTTTTTCCTCCTTCCAGAGTTTAAAGTATCTTGTCCTCTTATTTTTCCTTCTGGTCAGGTGTTTGCTAGGTTATGTGAGCTTCTTAACCCATTACAGGTAAAAGAGGAATTAACTCTTAACTGTATGTTTTTGACAACATAAAAAGTCCATGTCCATTCTGCCTCAAAAATAGGTAATGAGATGAAACCCTAGAATGGAACATTGCCACTTTTGTGAAAATAAATGATATTCATCTTCTCTGAAGATGTCCACGCAGTGCTCAGAGGCGGTCAAAAAAGCAAACAGGATGTTAGGAATCATTAAAAAGGGGATAAAGAATAAAACTGAGAATATATTATTGCCCTTATATAAATCCATCGTACGCCCACATCTTGAATACTGTGTACAGATGTGGTCTCCTCACCTCAAAAAAGATATTCTAGCACTAGAAAAAGTTCAGAAAAGGGCAACTAAAATGATTAGGGGTTTGGAGAGGATCCCATATGAGGAAAGATTAAAGAGGCTAGGCCTCTTTAGCTTGGAAAAGAGGAGACTAAGGGGGGATATGATAGAGATATATAAAATAATGAGTGATATGGAGAAAGTGGATAAGGAAAAGTTATTTACTTATTCTCATAATACAAGAACTAGAGGTCACCAAATGAAATTAATAGGTAGCAGGTTTAAAACAAATAAAAGGAAGTTCTTCACACAGTGCACAGTCAACTTGTGGAACTCCTTACCTGAGGAGGTTGTGAAGGCTAGGACTATAACAATGTCTAAAAGGGAACTGGATAAATTCATGGAAGTTAAGTCCATAAATGGCTATTAGCCAGGAAGGGTAAAGAATGGTGTCCCTAGCCTCTGTTCATCAGAGGATGGAGATGGATGGCAGGAGAGAGATCACTTGATCATTGCCTGTTAGCTTCACTCCCTCTGGGGCACCTGGCATTGGCCACTGTCGGTAGACAGATACTGGCCTAGATGGACCTTTGGTCTGACCCAGTACGGATGTTCTTATGTTCTCCTTTTTCCAGTATAGAAGCTCCCTGGGTGAAGAATAGTGCGTACATTAAAACAGATGCCAGGAGCCATGTGTGCGTAGAGGAAAACAGCACTTACCCATACTCAGTGGCAGTGGCATTTTAGTTTTCCTCTATGTTCTCCATTTGTAACAGACATGTTTCGCAGAATTCTCTCAGCAATCTTTAAATGATTTATTACAGTCTGATTAAACTCATCTCCTGCTTCAGAAATCTGTAACTGCTGTAGCTTGGATTTATTAATATTCCTGGCTATCAACAGAAATTTTAGGAATAAATAGAGAGACAGAACGATTAATTCTCAAGTAATTCTTTTTTATTGTTATTATTAGGATGTTCCCTTCCCTCTCTCTCACTGCTCTCCTTTTTCCAACAGTTATTCTGAGGTCATATAGCCCTGGTGCACTTGAGTACACTGTGTCTGTTGTGCTTTCACACACATCACTTTGAACAGTTTTTTCTGGGTGGTTATTTTGGTAGAGTGACAGTCTCACATAATTTATACTATGTCAATTGCAGAAAACTTAGAACTTATTTATTTAGTTATTTGTTTGTTTATTTACATAATGTATTTCAGTCAACAGAATGTGAATGTATGGGGCAGGGAAAAAATGAAGCATATTGTTTAAAAACAAAAAAGCAGTGGAAACATTTATACTATTTCCCGGGCTCTGGTCTCATTTCTGATTCCCAAATAACACTAAAATTGTACATAATTTGCTGAAAGTAGGTTTTAGCCAACAACAGTAGTTATCTGCACACTGCACTCTGAAACTAGTACATGTGGATCACCTATCATGAGTGCAATATACCATGCATTTGCTGAAATAAACAATGAATATGAGCCTCTTCAGATGCATTATCAATAAAGAACTACCTGTGATTTACACGTATCAAGTAACTTAGATATCCAGATAAAAATGTCAGCAGCTGGGGACTGTGATGGGTTGGACTAGGCCCAGGAAAAGAGCAGTAGAGGTCCTCCAAAACAGACTACAGTGGCTTCAGGGGAAGTAGCCAATTAGAGAGGCTGCAGGCAGCAGCCAATCAGACCCCAGGAGGGCCATATAAAAAGAAGCAGTCAAGTCAGAGGAATGCTGATAGCTAACGGGAACTACAGCATCATGGACAGTTCAGTGCTGGCAGGAACCCAGGAAGCGAGGAAGAGCTTCTGCATGGCTGCTGGGCCTGAACATAGAAGAGACCTGAGCTAAGGGTGAAGCTTTGGTGAAGTCTGGGGGGCCAAGGAACAGAAAGCAGTTTAGTTAACGGGATATGGTGGCATGCGGCTGCTATTGTTAGGCTTCCTGGGCTGGGACCTGGAGTAGTAGGCAGGCCAGCTCCCATCCCCACCACCACCCCATAGGCCACTGGGAAGGACTCCTACAAGTGGACAGCAATAACTCCCCAGAAGGGGAACTGAACTGTTATGACGACAAGCTGGGTCCACCACAAACCAGAGAGGACAAAACCATTTCCTACAGGGAGGAAGTCCTCGGGGACAGCTCAATACCAGGGCCAGGATGGTTTAAAGACTGCAGGAACATCTAAACAGAAGGGGCACTTGTGAGAGGTGGTTGCCATGCTGTTACAGGGACACTGGGTGGGTTACGCTCTCTGAGGGACTAGAATCTATAAACCAGTGAGTGGATTAAACTCCACTATTTATGAAGAGGTTTTTGTTTGTTTGTTTTTGTTTTTTTTATTTTTGAATAATAAAATACAGGTAATTTTAATATAACAAGCAATCCAAGCAAAAATACAATATAAATTCATAACATGTTAGACAAATTTATTAATTTTATTTTAACTTTTTGAGAACTTGATGTATGAGAGACACCACCATAATGTAAATTGCTTAGTAAAATGTGAGTACAATATTTTGTGGCATTGGGCATCTCTACAGATGTAGTCACAGGGTGAAAAGAATGTCAAGTTTCTCAAAGGATTTATACCCCATAGTGTGTGGCACAGAACTCTATAAATGTCAGCTTGCAATACATGTTCATTTTTCTCAAAGCAAATGACAGAATGCAACAAAATGCGTTAATATGTCCTGGGCAGGTACTGTGTGCAGCATTACTAAATTATATGCAATTTATGATCATAGCAAAAATTTGAAGGGAGCGGTTGAGGTGATTTTTCTCTGGGTTTTTTTAAATAGAGTTCAGTCCCTCTTTAGATACTGTTAAATCATCCCTGCCAGAGATATGTTGTACCTGGGACTCATAAAAATACTTCTGAAGAGCACTTTTTTTTTTGCCTTTGAAATGTATTCATTTGCACCAAGTTCTATGTATTTCCAAACATTTTACATACTTAATTGCTCCCTCCTCATTAACACCTTCCTCATTTCCACTTTAGGCTATTGGTTCCAATCAGTCAAAGTTAGTGAGATCGATACTATAAGCTTTAAATCTTGTGTATACTGTACTTACATTATGCCACAACATGGTTACATGCAGCCATTATGGACTGGATCCATATAGAAAAATTCATATCTGTTATGTGACTCATACTACTAGTACAGAAGAAGTAAGAAGGCAATTACTGTGGTATTGACAGGTGACTGGTAATAGAGGTCTGATGGAGAACAGATGGATGTGCCTATTTGTGAATTTGCAGATACTATCTCTGTAATACACAATACTTGCAAATTATTCATTCAGCTCCAGATTGGTCTATATTTTCTGGAATTAAGCATAAACATTTTCAGTGAATCACTGCTACTTAGTTGCCAAGTCACATTGCCTCCCTTCTTAACCATGTTGGGGGACGGGGAAGACATTTTCTAATACTCTACTCTTTCTCTCTGTAATCACATGATCCCTTAATATACTGGATTTTTTTACAGGAGAAATTTTGTGAGTGTCCTTCTTAAAATATTGGTAGCACAGTTCTGGATATTTTTTATGTTATCCTTAGAACATAAAGAGAGGCGACCTTTTTTTTTTTCCTTTATATTCTCTTTTTGCCACCATAGAAATCAAGATCAAAACCTCACAAAAACAGGGGGGCCCAATAACCTTGAATCCATATGTTAAATAATTCAATGCTACTGTACGCCTTTTGGTTTTTTTAATTGTATTATCTTTGATTTATAAAACAAGCTTCAATATGTGTAGGAAAAATAATAGCTTTTGCTTATAATATGAAAACTTTCTGTCATTACAGTATATAGAGACTAATCTCCAAAGAACAGGCACTAATATTTTTGTTTATATCTGTCACTGGATGTCCTACAGTTACTCAAGCTAAGTATGGCAATACCAGAAATCCTTATCTTTTTTTTTTACCCCCTGACATGTTACCTCTACTTTCATATTTCCTTAGCTTCTCTCCTGCATCATTTCCAACTCTTTGTAGTGATTGTCCACAGCTGTGTCCCTGCCTGCATCTCACTGTCCTCCACTCTTCTCCTGTGCGCTGCCAGTCTCCTGCCACAAATGAATTGGCACATTATAACTATTATTTTATTATTTGCTTTCCATACCACCTAGAAGCCCTAGTTATGGAGCAGGACCTCATTGTGCTAGGGCCTGAACAAATCAACTCAAAAAAGATGATCCATGCTTCATGGAGTTTACAGTCTAAGTAATCTCTCTCCCATATTGCATCCACCCACCCCTCTCACTCCTCCTGTTCCGCTCCCTCCATGTGCCTGGCTGTGATGTTGCTACCAATTCATTCCATGACTATTTTATCCTGGCCAGAATTAATACAGCTCCTTTGTGGTAAAAATGCAGCACAAACACTATTCCTCAGTTGGCAGCCTAGAGATCCAGGAAGAGCTACAGCGTGTTTGAACATCCATCATTCTTAATAAACATTTCCTTTATAGTTTATTACAGTAAGGTCCTGCCTATCACAGGAAACCATACGCATACATATCCATTTCTCCTTGAAATTCCTCCTCAAAATCTACTTCTTTTGACCAACTCCCCAGTCTGAACCTTACTCTTTTTAAAGAGCAAACACAATGTACACAATGTAAAACAAGTAATCTCCCAACCTTAAACTATGTAAATGTCCTTTGTGTATCTAGCTTAAATATTAAGTTTCTATCAACAAGTGCTTTTTAAAATTTTCTGTAACATGCCAAACATTTATGATACTGAATAAAATATAACTAATGCTCATAACATCTGCAAAAAAGTAGAAAATATGTTACTTTAGCTGATAAAGTATGTGTGGGAAAAGCTAAAAGCAATTAAAGATGGGTCTGAACTCTAAAGCTCAGGCCTTGATTTTGATCTGAAAATTCCCTGTCATAGAGCCAGTCGTATTTGTAAGGAAAGAGAAAAAGTAGATGTAGTGAGACAGAGTGGCCTCCCTCTGAGCTTGAGGGACCACTACCCTATCCCAGGTAGACAGAGCCGGACCAGCCCCATCTCCTGCATCAGAAGCAGAGGGCATGTCAGGAAGAAGAAAAGGCAGGACCTGGAGCCAAGGAAGGATGCAGACATCTCCAGCCTGCTGCAGAACCCTGGAACTGAACCCCAGATAAGACCACTCCTGAAGAGGAGTGGGTTAGGGTTAGAGTTAAAGAGTGGACCTATAAAGAGATTCAAGCTCAGAGCCAGACCTTTAAATCAGGTGACAGGATCCTCCTTCTACTTCTCTTGGATGAGTTGAAGTTCCTGGTCTGCTGGCAAGGAACTTATGAAGTCCTCAACTAAGTGGGCCCAGTTACTTATGAAATATGGCAACCTGACTGTTGGAAGAAACACCAGATCTATCACAACAATTTATTGAATCTATGGCAGGAATGTGAGGGCTTGTTGATCACCTTGTATCCTCCCCAAGCTAGACCTGGGTCCCTGAGTCCTTGTGTTGATAGACTTGGGGAAGCCGCAATTTGGAGACACTTTCACAGAAAAGCAACAGAAACAGGCCCGGAGTATGTTTGAAGGCTTTTCCCAAACCCAACACCAGCCTCCCAGGCCAAACCATACTCATCCAGCATAACATCCTGATCAGCTCAGGAGAGGTCATCCGTGAGCTTACCAACCCCTTCTGTGGCAGAGGAATGATATGGTGGAGCTAGGAGTCATTGAGAGGTCCCACAGTGAATGGCCTAGTTCCACTGTGCTAATTCCAAAACCTAATGAGGCCCTGATATTTTGCATCAATTTTTAGCAGGCCAATGCCATTTTCAATGTTGATGCATATCCGATGCCCCAGATCAATGAAGTCCTCAATCAACTTAATGGTTCCCAGTTCATCAGCACCTTTGACCTCACAAATGAGTATTGGTAGATCCCCTTACACAGAGACTCTATGTAGAAAACCACTTTTGCCACCCTGGCCAGGCTCTACCAATTCACATGGATGCCCTTCGGTCTCCATGGAGCCCCCACTACATTCCAGAGACTGACGGATCATATTCTACAATCCCACAATGCCTATGACATGGCTTAACTGGAAAAATATGGTGGTATACAGGAAACATTGGGAGGAACATCTTAATCAGGTGGTGGCCATCCTTAGTGCTTGTTACAACACTGGATTGAAGGTGAATCTAAAGAAGTGATGGATCTTATGGCAAGAGGCCACCGTTCTTGGTTATACCTTGGGATGAGGCCAGGTACAGCCCCATGGGGTAGGTCCAGGCACTACAGACCTGCTCACCACCAACCAGAAAAATACAAGTGCGGCAATTCTTGGGATTGGCTGGCTGTTACTGATGGTTCATTCCCAACTTTGCAATGATCATGGCCCCTGGACAGAGCTCCTGACAAAGGACAGCCCTTGACATGTGCTCTGGACAGCTGAATGAAGGGAGGTCTTCCAGAACCTCAAGGACCTCCTGTCCTGAAAACTGGTGTTATTTAGCCCTGATTCACCAGGCAGTTCAGCATACAAACTGAAGCCTTGGAGGTTGAACTAGGACCCTTCTTCTCCCAAGTGATAGAGAAGAAGGAACACTCCATCTTGAAATTGAGTTGACAGCTATTAACTTGCATGGAATTACTCCGTAATTGAGAAGAAGGACCTTTTAGTCAAGTGGGCAGTGGATGCCCTATGTTATTACCTCCTGAGGGGGGCCCTTTCTGCTTGTGCAAGGTTATGCTTCCCTTAAGTGGCAAAGTAGTCTGAAGGAAATGAATTTTCAGCTGATGTGGTCGTATCTCACCCTCCAACCATATGTATTAACGGTACGCCAGAAAGCCGGTAAGGGTAATTAAAATGTGGATTTTTTTTCAGAATTAGGAGAAAGGGACATAGCCATCCCTGGGGCCTGCGAGCTGGACATGGTGTGTGTGTGGGGGGGAATGTAGAGTGGCTTCTCTCCAACCCTGAGCTTCCCCTTATTCCAGATGTGGTGGGCCGTGCAGCTCAGTTGGGCTGAAGCCAGAGAAGGATGTCTCAGCCCAGTGCAGAACTCTGGAGCTGATCTCTTCTGTGCAGCACCTTGCCCACAGAGAAAACCAACCCTGGAGAGGAGTTGCCAGGACTGCTGTCTGCAGTGTACCCTGCGGAGAGAGATGACCCTTGGACTATGGACATCTCCACTGGACGGTAGTAGGAAGTAGCCCAGGGAAACCACACTTAGTTCAGATTTGTTGCTGGAGCTCTAGTCAGTGTGTTTCAGTGGGATTCCCACTGACCCAATGGTGGAACCATTCACCACTGTTAGGGCCCTTGAGACCTGGTGGTGTAAGATGGGTCATAGACTCATAGAATCATAGAATATCAGGGTTGGAAGGGACCTCAGAAGGTCATCCAGTCCACCCTCCTGCTCAAAGCAGGACCAATCCACAACTAAATTATCCCAGCCAGAGCTTCCTCAAGCCAGACCTTAAAAACCTTTAAGGAAGGAGATTCCACCACCTCCCTAGGTAACCCATTCCAGTGCTTCACCACCCTCCTAGTGAAAAACATTTTCCTAATGTCCAACCTAAACCTCCCCCTCTGCAACTTGAGACCATTACTCCTTGTTCTATCATCTGCTACCACTAAGAACAGTCTAGATCCATCCTCTTTGGAACCCCCTTTCAGGTAATTGAAAGCAGCTATCAAATCCCTCCTCATTCTTCTCTTCTGCAGACTAAACTATCCCAGTTCCCTCAGCCTCACCTCATAAATCACGTGCTCCAGTCTCCTAATAATTTTTGTTGCCCTCCACTGGACTGTTTCCAATTTTTCCACATCCTTCTTGTAATATGGGGCCCAAAACTGGACACAGTACTCCAGATGAGGCCTCACCAATGTTGAATAGAGGGGAATGATCATGTCCGTCGATCTGCTGGCAATGTCCCTACTTATACAGCCCAAGATGCTGTTAGACTTCTTGGCAACAAGGGCACACTGTTGACTCACGCTTAATAGTGAAATCCTTGCTGATGTTAAACATAAAAAAGAAGCTTACAAGAAGTGGAAGATTGGACAAATGACCAGGGAGGAGTATAAAAAATATTGCTCAGGCATGCAGGAGTGAAATCAGGAAGGTCAAATCAGACTTGGAGTTGCAGCTAGCAAGAGATGTCAAGAGTAACAAGAAGGGTTTCTTCAGGTATGTTAGCAACAAGAAGAAGGTCAAAGAAAGTGTGGGCCCTTTACTGAATGAGGGAGGAAACCTAGTGACAGAGGATGTGGAAAAATGTACTCAATGCTTTTTTTGCCTCCGTCTTCACAAACAAGCTCAGCTCTCAAACTACTGCACTGGGCAGCACAATGTGGGGAGGAGGTGACCAGCCCTCTGTGGGAAAAAGAAGTGGTTCAAGGTCCACAGCCCCCTACCCCTTGCAGCCAACCGCACTCTCTGAGTGGAGGCCTATTCACTCCAGGCCAAAAGGCCTGTGCCAGGAGACTGTGGGCCCAGACTGTGTATTTGCTGTCCAGGAGGCCAAAAGGCTAAAACCTGCTCCCTACTCTGCCCCATGCAGGGGGGCAGAGTTCCAGACTGTGTGTTTGCTGGCTGCCTTTGCCAAGTAGCATAGTCAAGAGCCTGCTTACTGCTCTTCCCACCAGAGGTTAAGAGTGATAGGCCGCTAATTGACTGTTAAGTTACCTGACTCAGTGGCAGAGTGGCTTCCCTCCAAGCCTGTGTCCGAGGGACTCCTACACGAAGTTTTGAACAGATCCTCAACTGATATACATTTTCATAGTTCTACTGATATCATGAGCAGAGCTCTATGACTGGACTACATCTCCTACAATGCACCCACAATTGTGTGACTCCCATGATGTACTTCACAGCTCAGTGAGATGGGAAACTGTGGTGCACCATGGGAGATATAGTGTGTCCAAGCTGTCCAGCCTATACGGGAGAATGGAGCATGAGGCACCTGGAGTACTGCTACTGGAGGCAGCATGGAATCATAGTCAGATTTCAGATTAAGGCTGAATTTACTCAAGGTGGAATGTTTTGAACTGGGTCAAACCAATCCGAAAACAAAATATTTCATTCTGGTTTTTTTGATGGAACACTGAAGTGTATTGTCAAAATCAACATTTTCCCACAGAAAAAAAAAATGATCTGGCAGAAACTGCATTTCCCGTGAAACAATAATTTCCCACAACCTGTGGAGTATAACTATAAAACTAGAAATATATAGTTATTATGTATAAAGATTGCCATCCAATGACACATAAAATAGTATCTATTGTTCTCTCTATATTTGGAGGTTTAGTAGTTATTATACACTTCAATGGCTTCCTGTGTGCCTCCTTTAACACAAGGCATTCAGAAAAAGGGAATGACGCTTAACTCTAGTTAAAAGCTATTGAATGATTGTGTTCCCAATTCAATGCAAAAAGTGTATAACAAGTTAACACTGAACTATCATGCAAGATTAGTTTTAATTGGATCTTTTTAAAATTAAAGGTCTAGATAATGTAACAAACTCATAAGATGTTTGAAAGGTTACCTTTTGGTACCTTCTACAGATATTTGTGGCATCAAATCTCTTAAACTTTTTTTTTAATTCTTAATAAAAAACATAAAAAGACAGCTTGCAAGAAAATTCCACATAAATTGTGAATAACCTTGAAAGAACCAATGCAAATCTTATTAATTTAATTAGCTTTTTAATTGTTCCATACAAATCACTTAACAAATGAAATATTATATAATGTGCATTAGTTGTCCTGTCTAGAGCAAGAGCAAATATAATAGCTAATGAGATTTTGGGTTTTATCCAGCCCAAATACACTTTGGCAGCTGTTGGCCCAAAAATATTCACTGAACTTTTTGGCTTCCTCAGAGGCTGCTCCCTGATGGAAATCTATACTCTCCTGGATTCACTAAATAAGTTATTTCACATGCCCTTGAGAAAAGGCAATGTCAGATGCTTTCCAACGTTCTTGAGTGTTTGGGAATCACATCCAAGGACTCACTAATATGAAGGTAAGATATCTTTAGCTTATTGGGCTATTGCATATTTTATGTAAAGAATGTGTTTGTTTTGATGTTTTCAGCATGTTAGACTTTGTTTTTTATTCCAAAATGTAGCTTAACATTTGTAGTGAATCATTGAGTACTGAGATAGAGTGGCCTCACTCCAGATTGGAGACAAGGGATCACTACACTGCCCCCGGTAGGCAAAGCCAAACCTGTCCCCCCTTGCTATAAGTACCAGGGCAGGAGAGGATGTATAAAGGGAGGACTCTGCAGCTCAGTGGATTGGGAGACAGGGAAGGAGACAGATGCCTCCTCATTGCTGTGGCATCCAGGAGCTGAATCTGCACTCTGCAGCACCCTGCCTCTGGAGGAAATGGACTCAGAAGGGGAATTGCGGGGACTACCATCTGCTGTGTACCCAGAGGACCTGTGGATCCCAGAGGTACCAAACCCTGGGGAGATAGGAAGTAGCCCAGGGACAGCCGATGACTATGCAGATAGGTGGCTGACTGCTTCTAGGTCAGCGTGTTGAGGCTAGATCCCCCCGCTGACCCATTGGTGGACCATTCTGCCACTGTTAGGGTCCTGGGCTGGGATGCAGTAGAGTCGGGCTAGCCCATGTCTCCCTGCCCTCTGCCACCCCACCCCTGGGGTGGCCGACTCACCACCACAGGCCAGGAGGCCTGTGTGAATCTACCATCCATCAAGCTAGGATGTTAGCCTTGGTGGAGGTGACCCTATTCCACAGCCCCTAGACTGTGTGGGTGCTCATCCCTATGTGAACCCAGAACGGAGGGTTTTCTGGCTGCCTTAGCCAGGAGGCTTAGGCTACAGCCTGCTCCCAGCTTGGCCTTGCCCGAAGAGCTAGAGCTCCAGACAGTTAAGTACTGCCAGCCCCAGCTCAGGCCTGCAAACTAATGACTACCCAGTGCTCTGCCCTACCCAAAGGTGGGGACAAGAGCACCAGACTATTGTTGATTGTTTGCCTTTGTCAGGTGTGCCCAGAACTATAGACTACTTATGGTTTGGGCCCACTGGTGCAACCTGAGCCCAATGGTTATCGCCCAATACAATAAGGCAGACTGGCCTCCCTCCCCACTGGAGAGCGAGGGATCACTATACATTGCATTTACCAAAAAAATAACACATCTTTCTGTTCATATTTATATTAAAATCAAAACTCTATCTCAAAGCATCTTGAACTCCAGATACATTTGAATCCTCATATGAATATCACAACTGGACCCAATCTCTGGAATATACCTACCCAAAATTCAGAATCCCAAACCACCTAATACGGGCTGGGCCTCTTGAATGCCTTTCCCATTATTTATTTTCCCTTGCCACCACACATAATTAATGTTTCTAACCTTTCCATCATCCAAACCAAAGCATGTCCTAGTACCAACAGGCTTCCTTTCCCAACACTTTATTGTGTTATTGGAGGAGATTAGAAAAGAGAAACATATTCCCCACCATCACCACTATTTCCTAACCTCATCAGAAGCCATGCAGAGGAATAATTTTATCCCTGATTACTAGGATGAGCAAATTCACTCAGTATTTTTGCCAATGACATCCACAAGGGACAGACTGGCCCTTTTAGCTATGCCTGATAACCAGTCGAGGAATGGAGCCCCAAAGACATGCAGCTGGAAGATCTCCTGTGCTCTGGAAACTCTTGCATCATAGCTGGTTCCAAATGTATCAACTCCTGTCCTTCCTCTGGTCCAAAGGGCACCATGGGTCACCTTTGATGGTGGGAAGAATCACCACATTTGGCGGGCAGCCACCGCCCACCAAAAAGCCAGACAGCCACTGTACAGTAGGTGCTGACCCACCATGGTTTGTCTGTCTCATGGGGTTAGTGGAGCTAGAAAGACAGACGGAAACCTTGTACCTGAGAAAAAAACCAAGAAAACCTAAGCAAGCAAGAACTTTCTGGCTTGGAAGCTGGATTGTCAGGATGTCAGCATACAAAAGTCAGATCTGATAGACTGTGAGTTGTACAAACTCAATGTTGACATTGCAGCATTCCAGGAAACAAAACTTGCAGATGCTTGTTCTGTCCAAGAGGCCAATTACACCTTCTTTCAGCAAGGTAAAAGCAGTGAAGAAAATGTTCTGCATGGTGTCGGTTTCATTGTGAGAAACAAGTGGGTAAAGCTCCTAGAAACACCCCTTGAGAAGTCAGAGCATATCATCTCGCTTAAACTTCAGATGACCATTGGCTCTGTGATCATTAGTGCCTTATGCACCAACACTCCAATCTAACTCCGAGGATAAAAATATATTTTATGACTCTTTGCATTAAGTTGCAAAAGAATACCATTAACTGAGAAAGTTTTCTTCCTTGGTGACTTCAGTGCAAGAGTTGGGGCAGACAACAACTCATGGTCAGATTGCCTAGGACATTTTAGCATTGGCAAAATTAATGGGAAATGGCCAACAACTTCTTGAATTCTGTGCCCTAAATCAAATGTGCATTACCAATTCACATTTTACAGAAAAAAATCACCACAGTGTCATGAGGGCATCCTCAATCAGGCCACTGACACCAATTAGACCCTGTTATCCTCAAAAGGAAAGACCTTATCTTAGTGCAGAACACTCGCATGTTTCACAATGCTGACTGTGGCACTGACCACTCCTTGATTATTGGCAAAGTTCAGATTACAGCCAAGAAACTACATAGATCAAACCCTAGAAGCAAGCTAAAAATCAGCTCTATTAAAAGCTAAAAAACAGAGGGAATGCCAAGAGTTTGTGAAGGCTTTTGAGCATAGCATGAATGAGAAGTCACTACCTGAGAAGGCAGAGAAATTTTGGGAAGATTTAAGAACTACAATCCATGAAACAGATTTAACTACGGTCAGGAGAAAGAGACCATCAAAAAAGGACTGGTTTGAAAAAAATGAAGTGGAACTATTACCTCTCATCAACATTAAGAACACAGCCTATCTGGAACACATCAAGAAGCCAACAGAGAGCATCAAAATGAAACTTCGACATGAAAAAACTGAGATATAGTGAGCAAGCAGATGCTGTGCAATTCATTACTGGATCAAGCTTTGTGAAGAAATACAGACAGCTTTAGACATAAGAAACCTCAAATTTATGCATGACAGCCTGAAGAAAGCTTGCCCCTCTCAAATTGCAGAGTGGTGAAATCATTAGAGATAAAAGCAAGCAGTTGTCTCATGGGATTGAACACTATTCAGAGCTATATGCGCAAGAAAGAAACATCGCCAGCGAATCACTGGACCTAATACCAACTCTACAGGTCAGCCAGAGCTAGATGTGGAGCCCACTGTAGAAGAGCTAAACAAGGCCATTTATATGCTATCAAGTGGCAAGGATTCTGGAAAAAATGGCATCCCAGCAGAATTCCTCAAGTGCAGGAAAGACAGCCTATTACCATACCTTTATCAGCCGCTACTTAAATGCTGGAAGAAGAGTTAGGTACCACAAGAGATGTGTGATGGAAAAAATCATCACTTTGTATAAAATAAAGGTGAAAAGGGTTACTACAACAACTACAGGGGTATCTCACTACTAAGCATAGCAGGAAAAGCAGTTGCAAAAGTCATCTTAGTATGTCTACAACAGCTATCAAATCATGTCTACCTTGAATCACAGTAAGGATGCAGGTCTGGAAGATCAACTACAGACATGATATTTTCAACTCCAAGAAAAGTGCAGAGAGCAAAAATGATCATTGTACATCACCTTTGTAGAGCTAACCAAAGCATTCAACACAGTCAGCAGAGCAGGCTTATTTGCAACACTAGGAAATATAGGATGTCCACCAACCCAGTTAAGTCTTATATGTTCATTCCACAACCACATGAGAGCAACTGTCCAGTTTGACAGGTCCACTTTGGACAGATTTGAGATGAAAAGTGGAGTGAAACAAGAATGTGTTCTTGCCCTTACACTCTTCAGAATCTTCTTAGTAGTACCCTTGAACTGTGCGTTTAGGACATGAAAGATGGCGTGTATCTCCACAGAAGATCAGATGGGAAACTCTTCAATCTGTCAAAGACCAAAGTCAAAAAGGTGCTAAATCGGGGAACTTCTATTCTCTGATGCTGCTGCCTTCATAGCCCACAATGAAGATTTACTATAAGAACTCATAGACCTCCTTTCAAGTGCTTGTCAGGAATTTGCTCTTGCCATCAACATTAACAAAACAGTTGGTATTAGGACAGGTAGTTCCACAAGATCATTCAATCACCATAAATACAAACCAGTTAGAAGTAGTCTAAAGATTCAGCTATTTAGGCTCTGCAGTGACCACCAACCTCTCAACTGATGAAGAACTCAATGTTCACATTGGAAAAGCTGCCACCACCTTCAGCAGACTAACTAAAAGACCATGGAACAACTCATAGCTTAACATCAAGAACAAAATGCTAGTGTACCAAGCTTGTATCTTCAGCACTCATGTGTGGAGGGGAAACATGGGCAACTTATGCTCATCAGGAGAAAAGGTTAAACAGTATTCACCTATGCTGTTTGCATCAAATACTCAATACCAAATGGCAAGATAAAGTCACCAATGCAGAAGTTCTTCAAAGGGCAAATTTATCAAGTATTACAGCCCTGCTCAAGGAAAGATGACTGCACTGGCTGGGACATCTGAGTAGGTTGGAAGACAGACACATACCCACAGACATGCTGTACAGGGAACAAGAATAATAGGCTGTCCCAAGCTTTACTATAAAGACACATGCAAGAGAGATATGAAGGAATTTGGAATTGATCCTGACTAATGGGAAATCTTGGCAAGTGATCATAAAAAGGGGTGCCATCGTCCCCATCAGGGTATCAAAGTCCATGACAGAAGCTGTCTCCAACAGGCTGAAGAGAAAAGAGCTTGTAGGAAGCAAGCAGCTCCCAACCAAGATACATACATTTTCAATAACTGCTAAAGATTTTGTGAATCTCAGATTGAACCATGCAGTCACATGAGACTTTGAAAACCATCTACATCATAGGCTACAATTCCCATCATCTCTCTTAGACAAAAGGATGCCAACACATGACTACTAGGGCAGCGATGCTGCCTGTTATGCAGGTGACCGGCTGCCTTTCCTCCTTTTCCAGTTTAAATATCCTCCACTTTAGGAACTCTGGCTGTTTTTTTCAGAAGCTCAGATACAAGGCAGTAGTTCAGGTGGAGGAACAGCTTGGAGGAAGGCAGTCTTGGTTGAAGAACAGGAATCCAGCTTGATACAGAGGAAGCCAGTTTGGTACATAAGAGGTGGAAAGTCCCACTATCTCCTCACCTGGTGGAGAGACAATGTAGTGGCCTCCTATACCAGCCTCCCCACTCTTCCTTCAACTGCAGTTTAAGTGGTGGAGAGGAAATGTGGAGGGGATGTGTCCAAAATGTGCTGCATTCCACCAGTCATCAGGTGGTGTATGATCCTTTGGAGACCATATCCAAATAGCATATATGAAAGCAGGATAGGGGCTGCTCTAATCTGATTGTCATTTTCAAGGTTTGGAAGAAATTTCCCCCCAGGTCGATTGGTACTAACCTTGGTGTTTTTAACATTACTCCACAGCACAGGGTATGGTTCATTTGTCAGGATCAACTGGGCATATCTCGTCATTGCAGGGGCTTCAGGCACTGCTGTGCCTCAATCTCTCCTGCTCTGCCTATGGAACACAATAATTTAGTCTTTGTGGGGCAGTAATACTTTAACATAATCCTGATTATTGGGATGAATGCTAGGGTAGTTGGGTGGGATTTAGTGACTTGGCCTTTAGGAAGCCAGACTAGATGAACTAGTGGTCCTGTCTACCCTGCACTCTGAATCTGACTTTATTTTTCTCTGATATCCCTGGCAAGACAGTTTTTAGACTCTAGTAGTACTCATACTAGGAGGCAACATTAACTCTTTTTTTACCCAGATTACAAAAGATTGCAATTTCATACTGATCATAAGTTCCCAGAGACAAGTCTATAGCAAGGGCCAAAGTTGGACCTGTGGGGCAACACAGTTGGTAAACCTAGGGTGCTATGGTATGGTCAGTCCAATCTAAAAGTAGGGGCAGATCATGGAAATCTTTTCTGAGATAAGTGCAGGTGTAGGCCTGTTTCTTGGACATGATTCCCACAGAGAGGGTAAAGCTACAACTCACTATGAACCATAACACCACCCTAATTGTTTTGCCTATTAGAGATTTACTTTAGCTATTTAATGTCAGTTTTCTATTCTCAATTTCATCCAATCATCTCTTGTACCACCATCATTTCTTGTTTTCTTAGTATTTACAAATATGACATATCTTTACATTGTCTGGTTTTCAGATTTTGCAATATGAAACCAATTGATTGTTCTCCCTATCTAGGTTACAGCATATACCTCTGTGACAAACAGAGCTCTTTTATTATCTATTGTTTGAATTATTTGCTGGTCTTTGACCAAGAATGGAAAAGAGTGGCAAAATGATTGACTCTGAAAGACCAAAAGAGGAGACGCAGGTAGAACTGGCCTGTGAGTTTAATAGAGTCCCATCATTCTTTACTCTGAATGACTCCCAAAATTATGAAGTGCACCCATGAACCATCTCTTTGTTATGCATTTTTACAGAGGCTATGACAGGGCACTTTGCCCCCTCTCTTATAATAGCAAAGAATAGTATATTTCTCTCTCTTCTCTTCCATGAGCAGGAACTGGACTTTATTTTGTATTTATAGTTCAGTTTTATCATGCGGTGTTGTAGAAGAGCTAGGGTCAATACAGTGCATTTGCTTTGAAGCTGTTGATGGTTGTAGTCATCCTGAGTTGTGGTCCAGTTGTGTGTGTGTGCAAAAGACAGTTTTCTGAGCAAGTTTTACTCTAGAGCAGGGATTGGCAACCTTTGGCACAGAGAGCCCACCAGGGAAATCCGTTGGCAGGCCAGGAGGGTTTGTTTACCTGCAGCGTCCATAGATTCGGCTAATTGCAGCTCCCACTGGCTGCGGTTCACCGTTCCAGGCCAATGGGGCTACAGGAAGTGATGCAGGCGGAGGGATGTGCTGGTCACTGCTTCCCGCAGCCCCCATTGCCCTGGAACGGAAAACCGCAACCAGTGGGAGCTGCAATCGGCAGAACCTGTGGCTGCTACAGGTAAATGAACTGTCCTGGCCCACCAATGGATTCCCCTCATGGGCCACATGCCAAAGGTTGCTGATCCCTGCTCTAGAGTTATACTTCATTGTCTCTGTGGAATATAACTGTCCTGGGCAGTGATGATCACAGAGTGAGGCAGTTTAACATGGGTTAATCCTATGTAGGGTACAGAAGATGAGGACCTTGAATTTAACCCAGTATTCCATGTATAAACAGGAGAACATGTCCAGTACAGGGGTGATGTGCTTTTCAGGGTCTGTTCCTATGAGCTGCTGTGTTCTGAACCAGTTGTGGAGTTTTGTTTTATTTTAAGTTGTCAGTCTCATTCTTGAGCCAGGAGAATTAAGGTCACCTAGCCTGCATCCCATGAAAGATTTGGACAAGGTGATCAATTCAAAATTTGATACCAATTTTCTTCCCACCCCTTGATGGAAAAAAGGAATTTTTCAAGACTTTGACCCTTTGTTTCTCAGTATCAGTGAGCAGCCCAACTGAATTATACTTAACTCTGAAGTATCAGGGCAGTGGAAAATCAAGCCTGAAACTCCAAGTTGGGCCAACTTCATTTTTTTTTTCCCATTATGTTCAACATTTTTCAGTCTAAATGTTATCTATAACAAAGAGCCTATTTTTGACCATATTTCCCAAAGGGAAAATGGGACACTGCGTGGGGCTGGCCCAAAGCTCCCCACCCCATGTGTCTGATCCCAGATGCTCTCCTGAGACTCTTCCCCTGTGGGGCTAGCCCCAGCTGCTTGCGCCCCCCCACCACTGGTCACTTGAATGAGGATGTAACTGGTCACTTGAATCCTGCCGGCACTCTACGTGAGGCTGTTGCTAGATGCTCGAACCCTGCCAGCCTCCTGCTTGAGGCTGTCACTGTTCGCTGGAGCCTCCCCGCACTGAAATCCTTCTCTGTCCCCATCCAGCCCAGCCTCCCCCTGCACATGGTTGGCATTTCCGCTCTCCCTCCCACCTACACACTTCTCCGCACTATACCCCACTTTTTGACAAAAGTGGCAATTTGTCCCATTTGGTCTTGCCAACATAATCAGTTGGCAAGACCAAATGGGACAAATGCCCTCTTTTGAAAGAAAAAAAAAGTCAGAATGGGTGGGACAGGGCTAAAAAAAGGACTGTCGTGGCCAAAATGGAACATGTGGTCACCCTACCTTAAGCCTATAGCAGTGCAGAGAAAGTTAAATGAGACTTAAGAATAGAGAATAATAATAAAGATGAAATTACAAGTTTGTTACTAGCTAGTTATAGAGGTTATATTGAGATACAGGAATGAACTGTGGTAAAATGAATTTAATGTCCAAAATGTACAGTCTACAATATTCAAATAAAATAATTGTAGAGTTTTCTTTTTCCTTTAGTTCAATTGTGTGACTATAAAATTATTATCCTATGAGTAGCATGCAATGAAAATCCATTGCAGACAATGCCCAAAGTGCCTGGATAAATAAATAATTTTCACTAAAATATTTTTATCTGTGGTATTTTTATCTGCCAATAAAAATTATGCTGAATATTTTATGTAAATTTCAGCCCTTAGTAGACTTGGCAGAAGGAGGAGACTAAAAAGCTTCTGGCAGCAAAATAAAGGTTTAGGCTTTAGTGAAAAGTGACATTTGAGACATTTTTATTGTAAACAATTCAACTAAGAAGCTTATACTTTTTACAAAAAAATTTAGTAGAACTAATACAGATAAGAGACAGAGATGCCATGCTGAGCCAGTCTGAACTGATTTCAGTGGATTGAATACAATTGAACAAGAGGAGGGAATACCAAGAAAATTATAATTTGAAATTTTTATGGAAGACGGACCATGCAAGAAAACAGTCAAACGATATGTCACTAATGAAAAGCTTGGATATTAGTTTACAGATGCAAACACCGCATGGGTTCCTTAGGAAATAATTGTAACATGGATAGCAGAAGAAAATTGTTCACTCCAAAGAAGACAGACATAGATTATGTAGATTTGTAACACCCACTCCCTCCCACCAAAAAAGAAGTAGAAATGAATTATTAGCTCATGACCCATAAGTTTTCCTTCCTTATGGAAAAACCTATTGCAATTATTAGAAATGAAACCAATATAGATCTTTTAGAAATGTGAAGAGGGAGTGGAAAGATTCAGCATTTTATCTTCCATTTTATCCCAAACAACTTGACAAAAGCCAGAGAACTGAACTATTGATCTGTTTGCTCTTGTTTCTCCAAAAGCTAAATGAAAATTTGGAGTGTGGAGACCTGTCTTACAGTGTCAGAGTTGGAACTGCGAATCTGAGTAGGGAAACTTAGCAGGTAATACTGCAGAAACCTGAGATTAAATTTTAACCTATCGGAGTAGGTATATACATGAATGAACATGCTTAGTAGATGAAGAAAGTGGGAGTGCCAACTGTGAAGGATCTGGTATGTTTGCTCCAGTATCCATGATGGTCTGTCTCTTGAGAGAAAGGTCCTGTGGAATGTGGTATTCAGCCAAGTCCCCACATGTTGTACTGTCTGTGTAGGGACAAGCTGGCTTTTCTTCAGAGTGATTATAAATCAACATTGTTGAAGCATTTGCATTGTCAGCTGTGTGTCCTAGACTGACTTATGTAGGGAGACATTTCTTGTCAGAGAGAAAAGTCACACACCTGTACTGTGCCTTTCTGATGCAGGGGTGTCATTATTACCACCAGGACCTTTTTGAATATGTTGAGGGAAGCGATAATGCCAAAAGGAAGTGTTTTGTACTACATATGCTAAGTGCTGTATGCAAATCTCAAGTACCATCTATGGCCATAAGGATTGGAACATGGAGATATCCGTCCTTCAGGTCCATTGATATCAAGAAATCTGCCCTCTTCCCTCCCTCAGGTAGTGAACAGCATGATGGAATGAGTGGTCTCAATTTTGAACTTGTGAGAGTGAATTGAGTGGTTGATTGCATTGTCCTCCCCTGGTTTCTTCAGACTCAGGAATAGCCAGGAGTATAAGCTTTCAACCATTTCTGGTCTGCAACAGGCTCTTTTACCCTGATTTGGAGAATGTGATTGATTGGCCTGCATATTGCCTTCCTCTTTGAAGGGCTGATGGAGAAGTGAGAAATCTGGTGTGGGGGATCTTTTAGAATTGTATGCCATACCCCTTGGAAGTGATGTTTCTGATCTATTTATCCATGGTTATGGCAAACCAGAGGGGAGCAAACACAGGTAACTGGCCCACCAGGAGGCAGCAGGGAGGATGGAAGACATTAATTGTTTTTAGGGGCATTCCTGAAGAAGGAGCCAACTCTGTGTTTATTGCACCTGGCTTTACCTCATCTATCCTTAGAGAATCTGTGGTTGCTCCTTGTCATAACCTTAGTCCCAGATTTGGACCTTAGTGTCCAAAATATGAGGGTTAGCATGAAAACCGCCAAGCTTAGTTACCAGCTTGGACCTGGTACCTGCTGCCACCACCCAAAAAATTAGAGTGTTTTGGGGCACTCTGGTCCCCCTGAAAAACCTTCCCTGGGGACCCCAAGACCCAAATCCCTTGAGTCTCACAACCAAGGGAAATAATCCTTTTTCCCTTCCCCCCTCCAGGTGCTCCTGGAGAGATATACAGACAAGCTCTGTGAATCCAAACAGAGTGACTCCCCCTCTCCGTTCCCAGTCCTGGAAACCAAAAACACTTTCCTATTCCCCCAGAGGGAATGCAAAATCAGGCTAGCAAATCCAACACACAGATCTCCCCTGATTTTTTTCTTCCACCAATTCCCTGGTGAGTACAGACTCAATTTCCCTGAAGAAAAGAAAAACTCCAACAGGTCTTAAAAGAAAGCTTTATATAAAAAGAAAGAAAAATACATACAAATGGTCTCTCTGTATTAAGGTGACACAATACAGGGTCAATTGCTTAAAAGAATATTGAATAAACAGCCTTATTCAAAAAGAATACAAATCAAAGCACTCCAGCACTTATATTCATGCAAATACCAAAGAAAAGAAACCATAGAACTTACTATCTGATCTTTTTGTCCTTACACTTAGAAACAGAAGATTAGAAAGTAGAAACTACTTTTCCAAAGCTCAGAGAAAGCAGGCAGACAGACAAAAGACTCAGACACAAACTTCCCTCCACCCAGAGTTGAAAAAATCCGGTTTTCTGATTGGTCCTCTGGTCAGGTGCTTCAGGTGAAAGAGACATTAACCCTTAGCTATCTGTTTATGACACTCCTACCACATATATATTTGTTGACTGTCTAGGGCAGAAAAATGACTTAAACTTTTCTGTGTTTCTCATCATTAGCAGAGGAGAAAGATATTTTGTTTTTGTCCTGTGCTCCAGGAGAAGCTTTTGCTAGTGGTTCCATGAAAAATTGCTCTCAAATAGAAAGAACATGTTTTGTGGAAACATGTGCCTTCCGTGTCTGTAAGCATAGATGTCTTCTACCTCATTGGATGACAGCAATCTAGAGGAGAACCTGAAAGCATGAAGTGAGACAACTAAAACTAGAGCAGATTTTAGGGAAATTTTCTTTAGAGGACCCTAACCCTTGACTCTTATAACCTTTTAGGGGATGTCAGGAAGCAGGGACTCAGTATAAGCAAGAACTGCTCTGGTGAATAAAATTGACCACTGCTGAAGCTCTTAGGACTGCCAAAGCTATTTCATAGCCCCTTTTGAGAGCTGATTCCACCATTCCATCAGAGCTATTTTTGGGAAGGAAGTCCTGTTTGGCAGCAAGGAGACTGTCATTGATGAGAGTTGGCAAGGCTGTATCCATGTTAAATAAAGCAACCAGGATTGCATTTGACTTGTGGACATATATAAAATTTTTTTGGTTCTCTTTGGTCAGACACGGCCTATGCTGGGCTTTCCCATTCCGCCTTTGTGGCCTTAACCAGGGCAGCTGGGATGGGAACATAACGGTCAGATTTTGATCCTGCTGGAAAATAATTGTGGGTATTTTCTGTCTCTGATCTCTTGTTTGTCCGGTATTGTAGCTTTTTTGGCTGAATACTCAGGGGAGACACTCAAGAAAGCAAATGCCTCTCTCAAAATAGATTTAAAAAGCTGTGCAGGGAACAATAGTTCCTGGAGATCCTCCTGAGTTCTCTCTGCCTCAGATTCTGAAAGTTTGTCCTGTTCCAAGGAGGAGAAGGAGGAGTGTCTAAACTTAGATAATTTCTTTGCTTTATGACTGCTCTTGTGTGACATTGAGGCAGAAAGGTTTAAGCAACTAGCATGCTAAATGACCCAAATTCAAACATTAAAGACCTATTAGAGAACTATATAAATGGTAATCAAGGCCATTCCGTATAAATAGCTAGCATAGCCATGTTAGATAGACTAGAGTTTTGAAAAGTAGACTGGTATTTTTAGAGAATTGGAAGAAGACAGTGATTGTAGTGGTCTATGTTTACCTATTTCTTGTTAGAGGTTAACAATGTAACCAAATAGTTCCTGTCTTTTGCTATATTCTATTGATTTACAGATAAAGGGGATATAAATATTTAGACAGAACTTGGGTATAATAATATCATTGTCTATATTTTTCTTTGATGTTAGTAGTAAATTGTCTATGAACTGCTTAATGAATAATTACCTTATGCTGATGAATATAACTAATTACCTATGTATACAGAGGAAATAGGAGGTGTCAAGGCTGATTCCCAACTCTGGCACATTGGATGCAGATGGTGGGGGCCCGCAAGACTTCTAAAAATTAATACTGACCACTCCAGGCTTCTATTAAACTCTCAAGATTACAGCTTTTTTTTTCTGATCTTGGATTGGTAGATGCTGCCACTACTCAAGTGCAGAACCCTTTGAGAACTTAGGAACATTCACTTGGGAATTCCATCCTGTGGGGTACCCACAAGCCCTTTTCATCACCCCTCTTGGGAAAAACTGAGAAAGAAAAAAAGGCAGTCTGCTGTTGCCATCAGCTAATCAAACATGTGCTCAAACCTCTTAAAACACAAAAATTCAATCCTGTATTTTTTAAAGAAAATACATCTGGAACTCAGGCAATTGCTAGATTTTAAAAAAGCAACTACAGGGATTAAGCATCAAGAATAGCTTTCTTGAGGTCCATCCTAAAGGTTACAAGCAAAACAAAAACAGCTGGGGTTACTCAGACTCATAGATTTTAAGGTCAGAAGGGACCATTATGATGATCTAGTCTGACCTCCAGCACAATGCAGGCCATACAATCTCACCCATCCACAAGCGATAAAGAAATAAAAAGGGATAAATCTAATCATGTCTTCCTAGACATTTCCTGATCTACTTACAGATCTGGATTTTTAGAGGAGTAGTTTCTAGGTATGATATTTATGATTTTTTCATACCCATCCCAAGCTTCTTACAGCATAGCTCTTCTCTTTCCACCTCTCCTTGGGAGAATAACAGACATGCAAAAGGGGAGTTTTTTCTCCATTTTAAAAAGTTCTAGCCTTCCCATTGGCTCTTTTGGCCAAGTGTCTACTCACTTCCTTTTAAATATACATAACAGACTTTTTAACTCTTTACAGGTGGAGCAATTAGAGAACAGCTACTGAGAGGGATTTTATAGCTATTGGCTGGTTGGGAGTCCATAAAAGGGAGCTACCCCCCCTTCATTTATCACAGAAGGCTTTACTTCAAAGCCACAATGCTTCACCCAAGGAATATCTGCTGTCAAGAAGTTATAGATAGCTTGCCAGAGATCTACAAAATAACTCAAGGGTGCAAATCTTGTATCTTAGATCTACTTAAGTTTCATCAGGGAATTTTGAGTCACAAGAGTGATGTCTCCAGCTGCAGTCTGTATCACCCTGATTTGGACATGGTTGCTTATTTTGAACTATAACCTGATGAACTGACTCTGGAAAGAATTCTTTGCAACTCTGAAGCTCACCATCTTTGCTATGAAACTGTCCTAAAAACTCTATTCATATCAGTATGTATAATCTTTTAAGCAATACTCTCTCTTCTTTAATAAATCATAGTTTAGTTAATAAAAATTGACTGCAAGTGTTGTATTTAGGTAATATCTAAACTATTCATTGACCTGGAGGGTAATGTGTCCAATCCTTTGGGATCAGTAGAACCTTACATATGATGAACAAGATTTTCAGTAATCCTGATCATATTTGATTTGGCTGTCTTGGGTGGGAGCCCAAGGCTGGATGGCTTTAAGCGAACCATATTTTGGCTTCTGCATAACCACTAAGGTATTGTAGAAGCTGTTTTTTCACTAGCTTGGTGAATCTAATTATTAGATAACCACCAGTTCTGGGGAACATCTACCCCATTCTTTACAGTTTGCCCTGATTGAGCAATCTCAGTCACCCTTACTTCACTTAATGGGAAGACTAGCAGGAGTGAGAGATGAGGATTGGGAGTAATAAGCATTCAGGGAGGAATGCTTGTGCTTTATAACCCTTATGCTGTTTCTGAACATACCACAGAGAGAAAAAGAAGAAATTTGGGGCACAGGTCCTTGAATCTGTCCCAGTGCTTTTTGGGTTTTTTTTCTACTCTGTGTGGGCTCCAGGGATGAGGAGGGGGAAGTGGATGAGGAACAGCCTCTATGTCTGTTTTCTCCTAAGTCCCTGTTTTTTGTTTTTTTTCCGTTGGATATTGCTGTGAGGACTCTAAGGCGGCCTCCAAGGAGGCAGTGTCAGGAGTCTGTTCTAAAATGGCTACCTGAGGAACATGAGCTCCTGACTCCACTATGAAGGAAAGAGGGCACAATGGAAAATAAATAATAATAATTGTTTATTATTATTTATTTCTCTATGCTGCTGGAAGTTCTTGTGATCCCTGAGGAACGGAGTGGGTGACCTGATCACAGAACACCCACTGGCATGGGTCTCTGGCAACACATGCAACCTCTGCCCCCTGCCTTGTGGTTCTTTTTGCTGGTAGAGGGGTGGGAGGAAGGTCCAGGGACCCAAGGTTTTACTCTGTGCCAGTTGTGCTGACTGGAGCTGCTGAGTCCTCTGTGGGTCACCCTTCTGGGGGGGAGGTAGCAGGCCACATTAGTGGCTATGGATACTGGCCCTTTTGTTCAATGCCTTTCTGAGCCTCTTATTTGTCTACAGTCACACTGTCCTGTCGGGGCAGGCTGACAGCCTGATTATTTTATGCAATAGCACAAAGGCCAGAAGAACACAATGAACACTCTTCCTTTTCAATAGGCTCAATGAAGGGAGCTGAGCACAGGGTACAGAACGTGATCTTTTCCTTCATTTCTGCTGTATTAGCTATTAGGGGGCCCCAGAGTTGTCCATGAGGTAAATTTGAATGACCCTTATAGCCAGTAATGCCACACTAAAAATTGGAGAGCTGACAAAAAAAGTAATTGGGAAAAATAAGAGAATAATCAGGACAATCTACAGAAGACATGGCTCTGAAGCTTTGGAGGTATAGAACATTCTGGAGGGGCTCTTCAGTGGAAGGAGTTAGCTGGAGAGTCAGCCCAGCCAGCCAAAACCATCCAACTCTGCCTCACAAATATCAGAACTTTTCCACAAACTATGCATTTCTGCATTCAAAAGCAATTAAAAATGGTAATTCCAAGAGTTGTAATTAAAAACAATTTTTGAAGCCCTCACTGGCTTACCAAGTATTTATTATTAAATTTCTTATATTATATGGGGCTGTCATGCCACCAAATCAGTGGTTCCTTTCAGAATTCTGAGCAGTTCTATTTTTATATTTCACAGGCATAAATAAGATTGGGTAGTGTGATGATATAGGGAAGTTAACATCACAAGACATAATCATTTCTGAACCTTTATATAATGAACATGTCAAATGTAGACTGCTCCACAGATCACCCACGTTAGCCTTTTGCAGTTTGTTAAGACATTTTTTGCTTGCTGATGTTGTTAAAGAAAAAGTCACTGGTTCCATGGGCAAAACAAACACACACTCTGATAATAATTTGTTTTAAGAGTGTGAAAGAGAAAACAGAAAAGGATTGTTGATGCTAACAGCACCGATTTCATTTAATGCTATGAATAACTGAGTCTTGTCATTCTAAAGTAGCTTTTGAGCTTTGTTAGTAGTATGGCAGTGGGAATAACCTCTACATGATTTTTCGTTCATTCATTTTTAATGTGTGCAGTTTTTAATTTTTTCTCCGCTGGCTCTCTTTCTGTGACCCAGTTTCTGGAATATTTTGGTTGAGACTTAAAGAATAAACAGATTTTGGTTTACACTAATTTTGGTTACAAAAAAATTACTCTTCATTAATTTTAATAACCTAGATTTCTAAAATTCTCTGGACAATGAGAAAAGGATCATAGTTATATATCATATTTAACTATAATTAACATAATTCTCACAGTGTGTTTATCAATGGCAATTATCCTTGCTATAATAACCTACTGTAACCTTAAATTATATTCTAATTATAAAGTATAGGGCCAAATTCATTCCTGCATTGTAATTCCATTAAGAATGAATTTGGTCCAGAGTGTTCATAATTAAACATATTTAAAATGTTCATTTTAGCAAAGGGAATGGCCTTCAAGCAAGATTATAAAAAGTAAAATACACAGAAGAAATAAGAAAAGAATTAACATTTAATAATTGCATAGAACTTTCATTTTTATAAGATACTGCACTTAAATGTAAATATATAGTGACACATGTGCTAGTCTGAGGCCATAGTAATGAACCTGAGCTCATTATCTTGCAAAAGTTTAAAACAGAGAATCCAGAAATCACTTGTATAGTTATTCATCTCAAAGGCTTGACTTGAGCATTATTCTCTGAATGCACCAGCATTCCACTATCCCTGGTGCAACTCCACCTGTTGTAGCAACTGTAGAACGCATCAGCAGCTGTTAGCATTTTAATCATTGTGTCTGCTCAACCTCAACAGTAGCTAAAATGACTCAAGAGGGTCCACACTATTATTTATACCATTGATACCTCCTTTGGAACGGAAATAGTGCTTGTGCAATGGTAGGAAATATGAAGAAAAGTGCTAGGGCAGACACAGGTCTATATGGCTTTATCCTGTGATATGCTGAGCATCTCAAATGCCAATAATGGAATGGAATGAGTTAATAGCACTTAATACTTTCAGGATCAGGCTCAAAATTATTCATGTTATTCGATTATAAATCAAGTTGATTATTTTTATTGTAATATTGTAGTGGCTGGAGGTCCCAACTGAGGCCACAGCTCAATTGTACTAATTGCTGTACAAACAACTACTAAGAAACAATCCCTGCCCCCAATAAATTTATAATCTCAATAGGAAAGGCAAAAAAAGCATTGGAGGGGAAACAGAGGCACAGAGAGGTGAAGTAACTTGCCCAAAGTCATACAGCAGTTCAGTGACCAAGTATGGGAATATAAGATCTCTAAAAATAGTTATCAGTGGAGAATCATCATCAAATGGGAGAGTTTTGATTGGGATTTCACAGGGATTGACATTATCCCTCATTTTTCATCATTGTCATCAATGATCTGGCAGTAAATATAAAAATCACTGCTGATAGGTTGCAAATCAAACAAATATTAGCAGAGTGGTAAATAAGGATGAGGACACACAGTCATACAGGATAACCTGGATCATGTGGTAACCTGGATTCATTCAAACGAAATGCATTTTAATACAGCTAAATGCAATAACATACAGCTAGAAACAAGAAATGTAGGCCATACCTACACAAAGGGGAGGATTGTATCCTGGAAAAAAAGGGACTCTGTAAAGGATTTAGAAGTCTTCGCATACAAGCAATTCAACATAAATTCCCAGTAGCAAAAAGTGCAAATGTGATCCTTGGATATATAAAAAGTAGTGGGTAGGAGTAGGGAGGTAATTTTTCCTCTGTATACAGCACTGGAATCCATGTTTTAAGGAGGATGCTGGGAAATTAAAAAAGACACAGAAAAGAGCTACAAAGAATAATTCAATGGCTGGACAAATTATGTTACAGTGAATGAGGGTGTGCCAGTTATTTGTTAAAAGAAATAGAAGAAAAAGCACTATCACATGATCATATTAGCATAATTTCAGCTGAAACATTTCCAATGAAATGTTAGCCTAGTTATTTGTTCAAAAATGTGTAACACTACAGAAATCATACTTCAAATATTCTATATGCTTGCATTTTTGTCTGAAAATATTGTTTTTAAATAAATAATTGTACACAAAATCAGAAAAAAATCAAGTTGCAATAACAGTTCTGCACTAACAGATAGTAGCAGCTCAAGAAAATCTTACATCCATGCACATCAATCAACACTGTATTAAGAGTGTCAGCCTTGTGGCAGGGCTATGATGCGTTGGCCTAGCAGTAGTTCAGTGCTGTGAGGTAAATGACTCATTCATGTTCCATAAGATTCTAGGCAGTAGGAAGATGTATCACCCAGCACAAGGAAAAGCAGTAACATTAAAGATAAATCCTCACTTTGTTTTTGTAGTGACAAGCTAGCAAACTGAGTTAAGTAAAATTTATCAACAAACACATATACCCACAATTACCATATGATTTTAAATGGAAATAGTATAATGTACAGCAAGTGAAACATTATCTGAATTCCAGTGTTACCAACCCTCCAAAAGTTATCATAAAAGATGGTGGCAAAGGTTGGTGGGACAGCCTCTGGTGCCTGAGCTCAGCACGCAATACCATTCCCTGCTCCCCAAGCCCTGCAGCAAAAAGAAGGTGGAGGGGAAAGGGAAATTGAAAAAAATAGCTTGTCCCTCCCATACATACACATGCTCCAAGGACAAGTGGAAGGGGATGGGGAAGCAGAGGGAGCACCTAGAGCACTATCCTAGCTGCTCCTGGTTGAGAGCCTATCCCTTCCCTCCACACTTCAAGAATATATTGTGGCAAATTGCCATCACTATTATGATGGGTCTCATGCTTTCTCTTTTTTTGGGGGGGGAGGGGGGGCAAGTTCAGGGCACCATTTCTTGCCCCTGAATTGGATTATTAACTACCCCCTAGAGGAGGGGAGTGGAGAGGGAGGGACCTGGGCCTGCCCTCTACTCCAGATCCCAGCCCAGGGGCCTCGAGGATAGTGGTAAACCACTTGAATTGACGATTCCTTCCCCTGGGCTACTTCCCTCTCCTGCCCTTCAGCTTGTGGGGGAGCTTCCTGCCCTCCCTCTGCACAAGCCAGGTGCCCCTTTACCTAGGGTCTTGGACTTCTTAGCCCACCACAGCACTTCTCCAAAACTTTCCTCTGCTCCAACACCAATCCTTTCTGCTCCAACTCCTCCAAACAGTTCTCTGCTCCAACATCAATCCTTTCTGCTCTAACTGCTCCCCTGTCTGATTGAAGCAGGGTTTTTTATCAGGTGACTGACTGCAGGCGCTCTAATTGGCTTCAGGTGCTCTAATTAATCTATGGCAAACTTTCTTCGCTCTACAGGGAATAAGGCTCCCTTCTAACTCTCTCCTGCTGCCCTCTGGCCATGCTGTATCACAATATCCACTGTCCCCAGACCCATAAAAGCTGCAACCTAGTTAGCAAAGTGAGTATCTTTGTTTTGTGATTAACATGCTAGCAAACTGGGGTAATTAAAGTCCCTGAACATACACATACTCCCAGACTTTCCCATAAATACTCTGAATGGAAATAGTGTGATGCAGAGACATGTGAAATATAATCTGAATTCCAGCATTACCAATGCTGTTAAAGTTACCAAGAAAGATGAGCATATTCCACAAAGTATTTACCTGGCAAGCTGAAAGCAGCATAAAAATAGAGATTTCAGATACATACAATAGACTTATCATATTCATCTTTTGTAGAAGTGACAAGGATTTGAAAAAGACATGGTATGATAAATGTTTCTGTGTTGTTGATTTTAAAATAGAGAAAGAACAGCTGAAGAAGACTGTGTATGAGTTTATCCATTAAACTGACATGCAATTACAACAAGGAGAATAAACTAAAAACATGCAAACACCAGAGTTAATATTGTCAAGCTATCTATAAATACATATATAAGCAATGAGGGGAGGGATAGCTCAGTGGTTTGAGCATTGGCCTGCTAAACCCAGGGTTATGAGTTCAATCCTTGCAGGGATCATTTGGGGATTGGTCCTGCTTTGAGCAGAGGGTTAGACTATAAATGATCTTCTGAGGGTCCCTAATAACCTATAAAATGTGCTATGAGAAAAGTAGAATCTTTGGTCACAGCTGAGCCCCAATTAGGGGGTGGGGCTTCTGTGAGTAGGGAACCTATAAAGGCAGTGAAACACTGAGCCAGAAGCATAGATGCCAGAAAATAGAGCTGAAAACAGAGCAGTTAGTTAGAGAGTTTGTAAGAAGCATTTGAGAGAGAGAATATGTGGTGTTCGCATTTTTTGTTTTTCTTGACAGCAGGAAAGGCAGAAAGGCTATGATACATACAGAGGCAGCAGTGGTAGTGACCCATAGAGTGGAATTAAAAATGAAGATGACCAGCTGTGAAAGCTGCAGTATGTACATAACCTTGGATCAGGTACCTGAAAAGAGCTTCATTTGTATGAAGTGCCATCTGATAGAGCTGATGGAAAAGAAGATCCAAGGTTTGGAGATGCAGGTGGAAATTATTATTATGTTTCAAAGGCGATTTGAGCAGATGATGAAGGGAAGGTGAAAGGAGGCTGAAGGGAAAAATTAAGACTCATAGATATAAGTTGGACTGTAGAATTGTGAGGCTAGATTGCTGGGTGTGGAAAGTGTCTAGTGGAAGTATGTGACTACAAGAACAAGGTGGAGGAGAAATAAAGTTCAGGAACTGGTTTGCTGAGTTGGAAATTGAAGAAGTGGCACAGTAGGCAGTAAGAGAATGTGGGAGGACAAGGTAGAAAAAGAAGATCAGCTAGTCCTACAAGTTGACGCAAAGAGGAGAGATAGCCAGAGTTCACAGTCCCAAAAGGATAGAGGATGACTCACAGAATATTTCAAGAGAGAATAAAAGACATGAAGACTTGCAGCCAGAAAGAATGGGAGGAAAGCCAGACAATTACACCAACACTAGGAAGAGGCACATCTATGTGATTGATGACTCCCTACCAAGAAGAACAGACAGACCTTTCATCAGAGCTGATCTGGAGAACAGAAGGGAGTGCTGTCTGCAGGGAGCTCAGATATGGGATGTGGACTTGAGATTGAAGAAAATCCTAATGGGAACAGGAGAGTATCCACTGATTGTCCTTCATGTGGGAACAAATGATACTACTAGCTTATCGCTGAAACACATCAAGGAAGACTATGCCAAGCTGGGGAGGATCTTAAAAAGATGGCGTTTCAAGTGATCTTCAGTGGGATTTTGCTAGTCCCTAAAGGAGGAGAATGAAGGCAAGACAAGACGATGACCAACAGATGGCTCAGGCAGTAGTGATATAAGGAGGCTTTAGGATGTTTAACCACTGGGAGATATTCACAGACAGAGGACTGTTCTAAAGGGATGGACTCCAACTAAGTGGAGAGGGAAATAGACTTCTGAGATGGAGGCTGGCAAAACTGATTAAAAGAGTTTAAACTAGGAATTTGGGAGATGGTCATGTACACTCTGTGCCTGATTCTAATATTGACCAGGAGGAAAATCAAGAAGAAGAGAATACAACAATGGAGAAAGGAACAACAATGGATAGGAGAATGGACATTAAGAGGAAAGATACTTCCAGTTCCAATGACACTAACAGTAAGATAGGTGGTACTGGAAGTAAAATGACTGTACCTAATTTGGTGAGGAAACTGGGTGAAGCCAATCATAAAAAGCAAAGATGTTTGTACACAAATTCAAGGAGCCTTGGTAACAAAATGGAGGAACTACAACTACTGATGCAAGAAGTAAAACCAGGTGTTATAGGGAGAACAGAAACATGATGATGGAATAGTAGTCATGACTGGAGTATAGGTATTAAAAGGAATATGCTGTTCAAGAAAGACAGAAATAAATGTAAAAGTGGTGCAGCAGAATTGTATATTAATGATAAAGAAATTGGAGTAATGGAATGAATAAAATAGTTTGTTTGGGTCAAAATCACTTTGGGGGAGAAAGCTACCAGAAGTTCCCCTGGGATAGTGCTTGGGGATAAATAAATACTGTGGCCAGTGGGCCCCCCACCCACCTCTGGGGTGCCACATGGAACTGAAATACAGCTGAGCCCTCTGTCTCACCAGAGACCATGAGGTATGTATTGGAGGTGGGAGGATTTGCCTTCCTTCGCAGCATTGGGCATGGGTCATTTTCAGGTTTTAACTAGTGTAAATGATGGACTCTATGTAACTTAGAGTCTTTAAATCAGATTTGAGGACTTCAGTACATCAGCCAGAAGTTATGGGTCTATTACAAGGGTGGGTGAGTAAGGTTCTGTGATCTGCAATGTGCAGGAGGTCAATCTGGATGATCATGATCAGGGCCAGCTCCAGGTACCAGGGCAGCAAGCTGGTGCTTGGGGCGGCCAATGGAATGGGGCAGCCCATCCAGGTCTTCGGTGGCAATTCAGCGGTGGGTCCCTCAGTCCCTCTCAGAGGGAAGGTCCGGGACCCTGAATTGCCGCCAAAGAATGAAGCAGCGCGGGAGAACAGCCGCCGAAGTGCCGCCGATTGCGGCTTTTTTTTTTTTCTCTTCGCCACTTGAGGTGGCAAAAAAGCTGGAGCCAGCCCTTATCATAATGATCGCTTCTGGTCTTAAAGTCCATGAAACTATCAATCTATCCATAGCCAAACTACATTTAAATCTACTGACAGGAAGACCTCAGAAAGCTGAGCACACTAGAAATTAATAGATTTATATATTTTAAGGCCAGGAAGGACTATTATTATCATGTAGTCTGACCTCCTATATAATACAGGCCATAGAATTTTAGCAAGTGATTCCTGCATCAAGACCATAAGTTCAAGTTGAGCTAAAGAATAGCTTTCTGGAAGACATCCAATTTGGATTTAAAGACTTCAAGTGATGGAGAATCTACTATATTCCTAGTTGTTCCAATGTTCATAACCCCCATTTTAGCCTGAATTTGTCTAACTACAGCTTCCAGTCATTGGATGTTATTGTGTCTTTGTCTAACAGATACACAGATCTTCCCTCTTGAAAACAGAGTTTAAAAAGTAAAAAAGGCTTCAGCTAAATCTTTTAAGAACAATGAGTAGATCTGAGGAACAGAGTGAATATCATGTGATTTATCTGACTAATCACAAAAAATTATCCCAATTTGAAATGTGAAAACATTTGTCACAACATTTTTGCAAAAAAGATTTTCTGAATGTCTTTGTGGGGTGGTAAAATTGGTTCAATTCTGTGAACTTGAAAACAGGTCAATTTTTATAAAAAATATTTCTATGATGAATATTTCACCAAATGTAATAATTATAGCCATCAAGAGGCAGATGGAGTATATACCCTTCAAACCTGCATATTCTGAGTGTATGAAAGAGACAAGTTGAGTGAAGTAATATCTATTATTAGACCAGCTTCTGTTGGTGAAAGAAACAAGCTTTGAAGCTCCACAGTGCTCTCCTTCAGATCTGAAAAAGGTAATCAGAGTGCCCCAGCTAAATACATGGTGTAATAGATTGTTAAGCATAAGGAGTTAACACATGTTGCAAGAAACCATTCAAAAGTAAGTGAGTAATTAACACCTATGCTGTCATAGAACAAAGGAAAGTGAGCGAGTTACAGATTGTTGTAATGAGACATAAAACCAGCATCTCTATTGAGACCGTGATTTCTGTGACTATCAGAGTTATGAATTTAAACTTCCTGGATTGTCTTTTGCAGGTGTTGTGCAGGTTTTTTTTTGTTTGTTTGTTTGTTTTTTGAGGACAAGGACGGAGGGGTCAGATCTGGAGTCATCATTTTGAGAAAAGTGTTCACACATGGGTGATAGGATGTTTTTATCTTTTATCATTTTTCTGTATGAGTTCATTTGAGAACATAATGATTGTCTAGGTTCACCCACATAATTGTTGTTGGGGTATTTGATGCACTGCATGAGGCACACCACATTGTGAAGGATCTTGAAAGGTGTTCTGTAGGGAGTTTAATCACTGTAGCAACGGAGATATGGCTGCAGGTCTGTGCCACTTTTAGTTGGTATCCTGGTCTGTGGGGAGCTAGCTTCTTATGATAAGCTTGGAGAGGTTCAGGTTTGTTTTTAGGGCCAGAAGAGGGGGTTCAGGAAAGATTTCTTTCAGGATGTGGTCCACATCAAGTATGGATTGTAGCTGTTTAATGATACCTTGTATGGGTTCCAATGTGCTGTTTTAGGTGATCACTAGAGATGTGCAGTCAGTGTCCCCTGCCCCATCCACACTCACACGTACTGAAACAGGTTCTCTTCAGGTATTAAGGTGGGCAGTTCCATGATGATATTTATTTCACTAATGCAGTGTCCTTGTGTCATAAACAGATAGCTAAGGGTTAATGTCTCTTTCACCTGAAAAAAAGTAACCTGAAACACCTGACCAGAGGACCAATCAGGAAGCCAGACTTTTTCAGGTCTGGGTGGAGGGAAGTTTGTGTCTGAGTTCTTTGTCTTCTGCCTGTACTCTCTCGGCTATGAGAAGTGATTTTTTCTGTCTCCTACCTTTCTAATCTTCTGTTTCCCAGTTGTAAGTACAAAAGATCAGATAGTGATTTATATGTTTTTTTTGTATTTACACGTCTATAGTTGCTGGAGTGCTTGGAATTGTATTCTTTTTGAATAAGGCTGTTTATTCAATATTCTTTTAAGCAAATGACCCTGTATTTGTCACCTTGATACAGAGAGACAATTGTTATGTATTTTTCTTTCTTTTTATATAAAGCTTTCTTTTTAAGACCTGTTGGAGTTTTCTTTAGTGGGGAACTCCAGGGAATTGAGTCTGTGCTCACCAGGGAATTGGTGGGAGGAAGAAGTCGGGGAAATCTGTGTGTGTTAGATTTACTAGCCTGACTTTGCATTCCCTCTGGGTGAGGGGGGAAGAGAGATTAGCTCTCGGTACTTCTGTTTTCCAAGGCTGGGAACGGGGAGGGTGGAATCCCTCTGTTTAGATTCACGGAGCTTGCTTCTGTGTCTCTCTCCAGGAACACCTGGAGGGGGGAAGGGAAAAGGTTTATTTCCCTTTGTTGTGAGACTCAAGGGATTTGGGTCTTGGGGTCCCCAGGGAAGGTTTTTGGGTGGACCAGAGTGCCCCAAAACACTCTAATCTTTTGGGTGGTGGCAGCTTTACCAGGTCCAAGCTGGTAACTAAGCTTGGAGGTTTTCATGCTAACCCCCATATTTTGGACGCTAAGGTCCAAATCTGGGACTAAGTTATGATACCTTGTTTGATGGCAGCAGGTTTAAATGTGTTAAAGTATGTATCCTAGATTTTATACTCACATTGTATTCTGTGGTATCCTAGTGCCTGGCTGTACATAACAGATTTATTTGTGTCTCTGGGATTGTTTTTAGATCTGTGGAGATGTGTGGTAATTCATGGGTTTCATGAATATAGTTGTCCATAGGGTTTCATTGTTCAAGTTGATCATGATGTCCAGGAGAATGATGCTTTTGTGGGAGTGTTCTAGAGATAGTTTGATGGATGGGTGGTGTTTGTCGAAGTGGTAGTGGAAATCTATTAGGGAGTTTTGATTGTCTGTCCCGAGGATGAAAATGTAATTGATGTATCTCTGGGATACTATTGATTTTGTGGTGCATTTTTCCATCTTCTTTTTCCCCTGAAGCAATCAATGTAACCAACAAGTTTGTGGTTTCATCCACTGTTTGGCGGCCTGTCAGATGATTCTTTTTAATTCTGACTGTTGGAAGATGTAATAAGAGGAGGCCCTAAGATATAAACCTTGGTATCAGAGGCCCGGTGTGAGGCCTGAGGCCTGAACTAAAGTAATGGTCAAGACTTTGCTAACATAAAGCAAAGCTAAGCTGTGAGCCAGAGGCAGGCCCTGCTCACAGAAACTGGCAAGGAAAGGGCTGATACGGCAAAAAGAGACATACCTAAAAGGTACTGGACACTAGATATCAGAACATTTGCATACTTGTACATTCCACACAGATAACAAGGAACAAGCTGACCCATCCCAATGACAGGGCCAAAAGGGTAATATGATGGATAGCGTTGTTTAGTTCCAACCAACATGTACAAGGTGAGAGGCATCACCTTACTGCGTAGAGGGGTTGTACCTTGCTATGTAGAGGGGTTGCACCTCAATACGTCAGGAGTGATGTGTAACTTGTTTGTACCTGTGTATAAGAATGTATCCCTGGGGCAGTGTCTTTGTCCAGCCTAGGGGGGAGTGGGAAGTCCCGCCACTGACTGAGCTGAGTCCATTGCCAGAGAGCACATAAGTGCACCTTAGCAGCACCTTGGACTAAGTTTGCCAGGGAGCTGGAGACTGTGTTTCTCCTCGACAATAAACCTGGCCGACGTGCCTTCATACCTTACTAGAGCCTGTGGTCATTGGGGGTTCTCTTCGGGTCTGCTGTGTCAGCTATCTGCGCAGAGCTGGGACAGCACAGAGGGAACACACGCACGCAGCTGAGTAATATCAACATTGAACAGAGCAGAGCACCACACCGGTAGCATCTGACAACAGAAGGGATGCGGTAGTTGTGGGTGATGTCATCTTTGTTGTGAAAGAATTCTTTGAGGTGGACTCAGAGAAATTTTTCTAGTTCTCTACATGTTAGTATGGTATCAGTTCTGTGGTGGGGCAGAAGTTCAGTGCCTTTGAGAGTAAAGGCAACTCAGCTTTGGTTAGGAGTAGACATGATAGATTGATAAGTATAAGAGGAAATTAAGGCCACTACCAATATGTTAAAAATAAGCATGTGCATATGTATTTGCTGGATTCGGACCCAATATTGCATTTTCAAGTAAACCATACACATTCAATAATTGTGTCCATTTTTAATTGATTATTTGAAGAACTTATATGTTGACTTCCATCACAAATTGTGCTGATACTGCAAAGTCATAAAGCACTGGAAACTAGAATTAAAATGTGAAAGCAGAAAACAACATAACTGTAGTAAGCATAAAAAGAAACATTATAAAAAGGTCTTCATGATTTTCAACTTGAGTGCAAGGTTTATAGCAATGTCAGGCTTCAGCAATGTTTTCATCCATCTGCCTGTCTGAAGTACTGCAAGCTAGCAATAGTCCTGCACCAGATTTGTTGCTTGCAGTTATTTTTGTATTATTTATATAAGCATAAGTGTTCACTTTTTCCTTATAGTTGGAACTTTACAATTATATAGAAAATGCACCAGGGAAATATTTTGCTTTGCAGACAGAATAAATTAGTGCCTATGTTAATAATTTCTTAATCAAAGCCCATGAGAAATTAAACACAGAACCAAAGCATATACCATATTCTCAGAAACCCACACACACTTTTCAGAATCTCTCTCACAGGATACGTGGCATGTGAATTAGCCATTGACATTTTATGTATATTTAATACCTATGGATGAAGAAAATGTCAAGTGTGTGCTCATTAGTCTTTCACTTATCTCTATGAAGAGTTGAAATAGGCAACAGACCAAAGCTTCAGTTATTGACTAGGGCTTTCTGCTTTTGATAGTCATTTCTAAAAACTGCAGAAAAAATAATTTGCAAAGCAAAGGTTTTTTTCTCCCAGAATGTAGCATCTAGAAAGATATGATACATATCACCACTTTAATAACCTTAATTAGAGATTTTGGGGCAGTTGCTCAGCATTGAAATCCATAGAACTATGCAGATTTACACACGTTTGAAGATCTGGACCAGTATGAACAAAGCATATTAGGGAGTAGATGAAATTTAATTTCACATTGCTCACTTTACGTAGGAAAGAGAGTGTGATATATCCTATGGCTTATCCTTAGGGACAGAGAGGCTGCACTTAATCTAATTAGGCATTGCATTTCACACCTGGCCTCATACAAATACAGTTTGAACAGCATTTATCTGGAAGTAAGACTTGAAATATCAATCAGTGCGCTAAGCACTGTTGAGAGTCATTTCAGACATGCGGCCAAGGAAATCCATTTTTTCCAACACAGAAACATATAGATGATGTTTAAATTAAAATGAAAATAAAAAAATGAAGTGTTAAGCACTTGTCTAGACAGTTAATGTTCAGCAAGCTGGGGTGTAAAACTACAGTGCACTATCCTGCCATGCACTATTGGTACATCTACACTGGAATAAAAGACCCACTGCATATCCAGGACTGGCCCAGGTCAGCTGACTTTAGCTCAGGCTGCAAGGCTAAAAATTACTGTGTAGATGTCTGGGCTTGGGCTGGAGCCTGGGCTCTGGACCCCTCCCCACTCTCAGGATCCTAGGACTTGGGCTTCAGCCCGAGTCTGAACATTTACAGAGCAATTTACCAGCCCTGCAGGTGGAGACCCATGAATCCAAGTCAGCTGACCTGGGCCGCTACGGGTGTTTAATTGCTGTGTAGATGTACCATAAGTGTCCACGTGGACTCTGCTTCTGTGCACCTGTTTCAAAGTTGAGTAGATCAGTGTGCACAAGGGAACTTTTAATACATAGTGGCAGAGTCCATACAGATAGTGCACAGCAGATTAGTGTGTTGTAAATTTGCACTCCAACTTGCAGTGAACTAAATATTGGTCCGGTCAAGCCTTAAGATAATATGGATATTCAATTTCTTGTCTAAATCTGGAAGAAAATGATGTTGGATAAGTGCCTGGACCTGCCCTCCTTACCAGTGCAAAAATGTACAGTTTATACAAGTGTTATTTAGGTTAGTTGAGGCTGCACAAGACATGAGTAATTTCAGACGAATCAACCTAACTGGTGAATGGGCAGCACAATGGCAGTTGAAATTAAATGTTATAGCAGTCTAATGATATATTTGACACTAGAAGAGTAGAAGAGGAACAATAAATCAGTCGTAGTAATCATAATGGCTACTGTTCAGCAGCAAGGCTTATACAGATAGTATTATTCAAAATGAGAACTTGGTTGGGAGACTGCTCGCTTTCACCATTGTCTTGAGCAGGAGAGATATTAAAACAAAAACAAAAAACAGTGTGAAAGTAGAATGAATTATATTGTGAAAATAGGAAGGATTAAAAAAATGCTGTCTATACTTTTAAGTAAAACTGTTGGAAAGCTGCAATCCAGGTGTCAGGAATACAGACATTCACATAGAACAATTGCACCATTTAATGGCAATTGGTGAAGTATTAGCCTTAGATCGATAAGAGTTAGTAAGGAAATAGGAAATGCATGCTGTGCCCCTGGTGAATTTTACTGTTTTGCTTTCTTTGTCCCTTTGTCTAATTCCCGCTCTTTCACCTGTATAAATAAGACTGTTTGGGTCTTGCATGGCCACTCACATTATCTGGGTGTTATTGGCGAAGCGCTGCGCTAATAAAACAGAGTGGTCTGACAAATTGTGAGTCCTGATTCTAACTTTGACAACAGCATCTCCTTTTATTGAACCTATTCAGAATACATTGATCAGGTAGGTTGATTTGATATCTGTCATGAGACATCATGATAAAACTTGGTTATTTTCTGGCTCAAGACCATGATAGTGCATGATGTAGCCTCTGCAGCATCTCATTTCAGGAATGTAATTCAGTGGTCTCTCCATAGATATTACCGATGCAACCACTTTTATCATAGTATTATACTTGTGGATTGTAAAACACAAGACAGGGAATAAATCACATCATTTAGTTTACTTTGGTTCATAATGAGCCCTTTCATATAAACTGGTCAATTGTGCTGAATATTTTAAATGTAGACACCCAACTTCTGTTTTTATCAGTCCAGGATTAAGGGGAAGTTTAACTTTTAGTAGGTGTTAATCCTTACACTTTCAAGTCAGTAATGCTTTAGCTTCTAAAGCTCAAATATAACTGATGAGGTGCAAGTCCCATGTCTTGGCAAATATCCAGATTGCTCTGGCTAGAGATGGGTAAGGGAAGACAGGATACTGGGCTAGATGGACCTTTGGTCTGACCCAGTAGGGCTATTCTTATGTAGCTGAAGAATTCTCTGAACACTGCCTTCCCAACACAGACCTCTAGATCTCACTGCCCTCAAAAATACCTCCTTGTTAATTAAATATGCTGACAATCTGTTCTCTTTGTGGATGCATTATAATTTTAGAATTTTGAATAGGAAACATTCTCTGTATTGTCACCTCCTTCCACTTCCAAGAGCTGAAGAAACTCCAAGGAAACCAGTGGTAAGAACACTGTAAACCAGCCTGCAAGGATTCTAACTGTCCTCTGTCCTAAAACAACTGGGTGAGCTACAATAGAAAGTCATTCATGTGATCATTGCCACAAACTCTTTTATAAGTCATATAAACTGATAGGTGACACTAAGTAGACACCTGTCCTTTCTGTATTTAACAATAAGAAATAGTTACTCTCATGGTTTTAGTTAAGTTAGCTAAAAATGTCATATCTAGAAATGGAGGGAGGTTGGAAAAGCAGAGAAATATTTTAGTTTACTATGGCTGCAACTGTCCAGAAATTATAATCAATATAATACAAATAGGCTAAAAAAAACAACAGAAACAGGTCTTAAAACAAAACCCCAAGCTTCAAAATTTTGGAACCAATTTTAAGAGTAAAGTAATATAACATAGAGGGATATTTTATAATAGGAAGAGATATTTGGAAACTATAGATCTCCTGTAAGAGCAAAATGCTAAAAATGAGGAACAGATCTTTAGCTTTTGTCTTCAGTGGTATATGGACATTCACACCAGCAGAAGTTCTGCATAGGTTGGAGAGGCATGTTTTCCTGTATAGAGGCTGTGTTGATTCTATCCATATCACATCATCATAGTTATGTTTTCTATCATTCAGTTTAAATGATCTTTTCACCCAGTTTGTGTTGTACTAGAATAAGAGTCATTTGGTTTGTAATTCCCAGAATCACATTATACCTATCTTTCAAAAAGATGCTACATCTTTGCTGACTTCCAATGCTTCAATATGGTAGATGACTTCAATGAGAGATTGTATATTTTCATTAGCAGCTCAGTAACTTTATTAATATCCATATCTACAATGGAAACTTTTAGGCACTTAAAAAATCATGGAATCCACAAAGCCCAAGTTAGGCACCTAGGCTCTCTATAAGTAAATCAGGAAAGAGAATGGGAATCCACAAAAGCCAACATGATAAGGGGTTCCTTGCTTAAGTTAGCCAATGGGATATGCTGACAAGAGGAATGTGTCCTAGTCCCTGTCTCTCTCATAGAGTTAGGTACCTAAGTCCAAGCTTCAAAGATGCACCTATCTCTGCTTGTGATCGACAGATAGGAACCCCTCTCTGAGGTGTTAGATGACAAAGTGGCAGCTTGCCTTAGAACCTTGAGCCCAGCGATTAGGGTATTTATATCAACTGTGTGATACCCCTGTTAAATTCTCCCTTCTGCTTAGTGAGAAGGGTTTTGAATGATGGTTTTTCACCTTTCAGGCAAGTGCCATAACCACTGGACTAAAGAGTAATTCTTTCCTTGGCTTTCTCCTACCCAATTAATATTTAATACAAAGTAGAATAGCTTCAACAGGAGAGAATGAGACACCCACGTCAGAATATCCCATGTGATCCATAACCAGTCAGAGACCTATAGCAATGGTTCTCAGCCACGTGTACACATACCCCTAGGGGTATGCAGAAATCTTCTACGGGGAACGTCAGCTCATCTAAATATTTGCCTAGTTTTACAACAGGCTACATAAAAACACTAAAGAAGGCAGTACAAACTAAAATTTAATACAGACAATTACTTGTTTATACTGCTCCATATATTATATACTGAAATGTGAGTACAATATTTAGATTCCAATTGGTTTATTTTATAATTATTTCTTATTGTTAGTCAAGTTATCCTAAACTACATCTTAATCAGCACTAAAACTACCCCATACTCTACTATTCTTAGTTAAAGAGAAGGCAAAAGTCATTTTAAAATGGTAAAAAGCAATGGAAAAAAGGGAACACAAATATGATCATTAGACAGATTCGTATCATTACTATTTTGTGAACTAAAACTACCCATTTCAATTTATTTCTGCTGTAACATTTTTTATTCTTCTATAAAGGTTTTCTTGACAGTAAACTTCGAATTGCTTTTAAAAAGCCCATCTGGGAAATCAGTGAACTTCAGCAAGAATTTTAACATTCCGATGCTTCAGTCCTAGTTAAAAGTTATCAGCACTTTTTGGAGTACAAAACCATTTATAACTTGCTGTGCAGTAGGATGCTCAGAATTTGGAATGGCTCACTTCCTCTCATGATAATCCGTACCAGATGGGGCTAAAGGGATGCAAACACTGAAGACTTCTCAACACATTATTCCATTTGCTGTGGGCTGGGCTCTGAGCATTGTAGGTCCCAGGGAGCCATATCTGAATTTGTGCCATTCTTGGAAGGCATGGTTGTGGGTGCAGTCTTTGCCCCCTACCCCCAACCTTTTCCTTCTCTTCTGTCCTCCTCAATGCTTTTCAAGAAAGAACAGGGAAATATATAATTTCAGGAAAAATCCAACCTTTGGGATCGTTCATTGAGATGAGGAACAGGCTGTTACTGCCCAAGTGGAGGGTCTCTGAGCAGGGCAGAATGGCTCAAAGAGGCAGTCTCCACAGTTCACTGCATTATGACTACTATATAAAGATGCAACATAATCACTCTTTACTATCTGGTGTCAATGGCAATATCCATGTCAGCAGTTACACACCCCACCATCATTCAGCAGAGCAGTAGGCATCTGAGGCTGCAAGGCACAGAGAGCTTATAAGTGAAATTAATAGAAGTCAAGAGCACTCAGCACCTTGACGGATTAGTCCCTGGCTTTGTATACTGCTTTATTTTGAATGGGCATTAGGTTGGGGGAGGTGCAGGCCAGCATTTTGCACTTAGCCTTGATTTCCATTTTGGAACATCTGGAGGAAAAGCTAGGAGAGCTATTCTTTCAAACTGCTGATTGCCGTGTATTTGCTGATGTCACGTTAATTTGTACATGTAATGTGGGATTGTTCTCTACAATATCGTTTCTAGTTTTTTATCCTGTTTTAAATTTGTCAAGTGATAGCGCTTCTATTAGTTCATTTAAAATACCATCCCTCTATCTAACATGTCACACCATCACCAGTGTTATTTTTATGATAGCCAGCTCAAATATAACTTTTGTTAAAATGGTCATTCCGTCACGCTACTAATATTTGCTTACACAATCCTGAACAAGCATTTTTCAACTGATGTCTTTGTAGCTTACAGCACGTATTTCATTCTGTGCTTGTGTTTTTCGAATTAAGCACTACATGGTAAATTTCCAGTAGAATTGCGTAGACATTAACCATGCAGTTCCTATTAACTTTAAGAGGAACTATATGGTTAATTGAATCATTGCATATCTTATTGAATAGTTTATCAGCATATGTCTTGCAGCAAACACAATATATTCAAAATCCTTTGTCTATATGGAAATGTGCAATGTTTTATTTAAATTATTTAATATCATAAACATCCGCTTCCTGGGAAATATTAGAAGCCTGGCTGCCAGTGACTTGCAGCTCAGAGGAATTGTTTTAATTGAACTGATTAATTTTCTGTAATAAGTCAAACTCTTCTCCTGCTCTTTTCTAATAAATCATGCAGAATCTGAAAGGATTATTTCCACTGACTGTGTAGTGAGAGGCCTAACCAAATAAAACTGTCATTAATTATTGTACATTTCCTACTGAAATTACTTTGCTAACTGCTTGCAGAGTATTGTACAAAAACAGCAATGAATTGGACCATATGCCAAAGATATCTGAAAGGTAGCACAGAAAAAGTGATGAGATATACTCAGTACAAGTAGTAAGCATTGAAGAAGATACTTGAATGGATTGGTACAATTACAAAAGAACATGATAATCTCCTCCCCCAAACCTCACAACCTCTCTACAGCAAATACATAAAAAATAATCTGTCTTGTATTTTATTTACTCTGATCACAATGAATGCTTGATTTTATCAAAATAACCTACTGTAATATTTACTCTCCCATATCAACATGTTTCCTAGGTGAAACTTTCTTCCATCCGCTCTTGATTAGTTTTTCTTTGGCACAAAACTTACTGACAGATTTCATCACTCAGACTACAACAAACCAGAAGGAAAAAGAGCCTGTTTTCAGAGGGAGAGAGAAAGGAAAACCTTCATGCCCTTCTGTAACTGCACCAATGCATTTATGTATCTCCTTGAATGTTTGCCACTTTTGTTTGTGTTGTTTAGTACCTCAAGCCATTTGTCTTAAAGCTGAGAGTATGACAAGGTCCTAACTAAACTCCATGATTGTATTATTTTAAACTACTACTTTAGTTAATTTGGTCTATGATGGTAAAAAGATTTTACATTGCTAGAAATTTTACAGTGATTTGTATACTAAAAAAAATTGTCAAAAGCATTTAGAGTAAGGAATGTTTGTACAAAAACATCAAAACAAATAAATATATTAAAAAAGAATGACATAAGTAGAATATTGTTTGAAAGTCACTGAAAGCTGAATTTTCTTAGTGTATCAGGATTACAGGAACATTTCTCAGAAAGTTTGAAAAATCTCTCCTAATAGATCATGTCTTAATTTGCTCACAACTTGGTGGCATACCGGGAGTTTATATCTGGTGATAATGGCTCAAGCAAAGGAAGAAAGTTCTATAAGGATGGCATTGGAATAGGATTTGGGAGATCTCTTTTCACTTCCTGATTTTGTCATTTACTCTGTGTGACCTTGACCAAGTTTCTTTATTGGAGTCTGTAGGTGCTACTATAATACCAATACATAGCACTAGTAAGAATAGACACTGGCGGTTCATATAACATCAAATGTTTTGTAAAATTTTCCTCTAGCAAAATCTTGCTCAGATGTTTGTTTCTGATACAAAATTAACCAGGGAACAACAGCTCCATTTTGGAGTCTCCAGACCACACAAAATCAGGAGAAGTCTCCATGATTAGTTGTAATCCCACTGTTCAAAACAAGAGAAGGAGGGAGAGGAAAAAAGGACCACCTTTCCCTGATCAACAATCAGCACCATATAGGGTGAAAAAAATTATAAAAGCTCCAGGTGTCTACATGAACAGTACAAACATGATGGCAGAATTCTGATCTCATTGAGAGTTCATGCTATTATCCTCAATTATTTGAAATGTTTTGGTGTTAATCATGCTTGAAATCCAGTGAAGACTTCAATCTTTTTCACTCATTTTAGTAACTCATCCCTTGTACTGGCCCCATGTGCATGGCCTTATCACAATAATTTTGTCTTGCTGTTCTCATGATGCTATGGATTACAGTATCTCAGCTGAATGACAAGTCATGTACAATGTAGATACAAAGGCTGATGTAGGCAACAGTGAGCACCAGTCTAGGTCTTTCAACTTCTGCCTTTCCCTGAACAGGTTAGAAAGATGTGCCTGGGTTATGAGGTCCAGCAACCTCTCCACTCCTTGTACATTGGAAACAGTAGCAAATGGAAGGAGTCCCCACAGCTTCCTGATAACTTCACTCACAAACTCTGAAATTTGGACCCCAGAGGAGCAATCTTGGCCCCAATTCAAATTCCCACTGACTTCAAAAGGGTCAGGATTTCACCCTGGGTATTTGTCTATCATATTCTGTATCACTACTGATTGCCCTTAATCCTACCCTTCTCCTACCACTGCAACCCTTCACTGACCAACCTCACCATTCTACCCATTCTCTTGTCACCCCTCTCTACCTCCCTCCGCCAGAGCTCTCTTTCTTCTTATCCATCCCTCTATCATACTTTCACAATTCTTTCCAGTGTTATATTTCCAAATGTCACCACCTCTCCCCTCAACTCTCCATATCACCCAAACCACATTTTCATAAAATATAGACATGAAACTAAAACAATATTGCCAGCTACCATCACCCTGACCACTCTGTATATCTTGTACCTCTTCACCCTACCCAGAATTTTTTTTCTCATTATATTTCCATCTCTTCAGGGAAGAACCACACCATCCTCTGTATATGCAAGTATCTAGCACAACTGGGATCCTGAATCTGCTTATAGGCGCTACATAAATAAACAATGTCTCTTCATCCAGGAGGAGGGATAGCTCAGTGGTTTGAGCACAGACCTGCTAAACCCAGGGTTGTGAGCTCAATCCTTGAGGGGGCCATTTAGGGAACTGGGGTAAAAATCTGTCTGGGGATTGGTCCTGCTTTGAGCAGGAGGTTGGACTCAGATGACCTCCTGAGGTCCCTAATAGTCCATAATTAAAATCCAGCATTTCCAGCCTCAAGAGCTCAAAAATCAGGCTATTTAAAGAACCATCAAATCATTCCTTGAGTCTGGCTTTTGGCTTAACTCCCCTCTATTCCTCTACTAATGTGTGTAAGAGAGATTAAAGAGTGAAAATCCAACCTTTAATGCACACAACAATGCATGCCTCTTCCTGGCTGCTCAGATGAAGACATTTACCGTCTCCTCACCCCTAAGATGGGGAAACTGCCATCCATTTCCTATAATTGTCTTAAGTCCCCCACTCCCAAGCTACGTCCAGACTACCCGCCGTATCGGCGGGTTAAAATCAATTGCTCAGGGATCGATATATCGCGTCTCATCTAGACGCGATATATCGATCCCCGAGCGTGCTTATATCGATTCCGGAACTCCATCAACCCCAACGGAGTTGCAGAATCGACAGGGAGAGCCGCAAACATCGGTCCCACGCAGTGAGGACGGGCGAGTAATCCGATCTTAGATATTCGACTTCAGCTACGTTATTCACGTAGCTGAAGTTGCGTATCTAAGATCGATTTCCCCCTGTAGTGTGGACCATCCCGCAGTGTATTGCCTTTGATAAAAGAAGGGAGTTTGAGAGCTATTTACCTCGTTAATGCAGCATGATTCACACTACCACACAGTATTTATATTACATTTAGGGTTAATGAGTTACAGACAAACATACTAAAGCATATTAAATGTATATGAACAATAATGTCACAGTAAAACAATATGGGATTTGTTTAGCCCAGGGATTGGCAACCTTTGGCACATGGCTCACCAGGGTAATCACCCTGGCTGGCCAGGCCAGTTTGTTTACTTGCTGCATCCACAGGTTTGGCCGATTGTGGCTCCCACTGGATGCAGTTCGCCACTCCAGGTCAAAGGGGGCTGTGGAAAGTGTGCGGGCTGAGAGATGTGCTGGCCACTGCTTCCCATTGCCCCCACTTGCCTGAAGCAGTGAACCACACCCAGTGGGAGTCACGATCTGTCAAACCTGCAGAAGCAGCAGGTAAACAAACCAACCCAGCCCACCAGGGTGCTTATGGACACCCCTCACCCGCACACTCTACCTCTATTTCCCCATGCTCCAACCCCATTCATTCTTGTTGTCCCCACATCCTCTAGCAGCCCCTAACTCCCCTTAATCATCCCTTACATTCTCCCCATCCACCTGTCAAAGTGCCTCTGCTGCTCTTCACAATTCATATGTCCTGTCCAGTCCCCTGAACTATCAAGTGACAGCCATTTTGACTATGGGCACAACTTGAATCTTACTGAAAACAGAGAGCAATGGCTTCTAACCTTATTGAGGGTGGCCTCGCTTCTATAGATAGAGAGACTGTAGGGAAATTGCAGACATCTTGGTGGTGTCAGCCCCAGTGACTGAAATATGAGATGGTGTCATGAGACAGATAAAAAATACTCTAAAATTGCTGTCCATCTTACCTCATCTTGTCTTGGTGAGAATGGGGCATGAAGAGGAATACATTTTCTGAGGGCAAATCCAGATAAAACTAAGATGATATTGTTAGTTTATGGGAAATCATCTCCCATAGAAGAAGGGAGAAAAATTCTTCTTGTTAACCTCTGAGAATAGGACAAGAAGCAATGTGCTTAAATTGCAGCAAAAGCAGTTTAGGTTGGACATTAGGAAAAAAAGTCCTAATTGTTAGGATAGCTATACGCTGGAATAAAATGCCTATGGAGATTGAGGAATCTCAATCGCTGGAAATATTTAAAGCAGGTTAGGAAAATACCTATCAAGGATGGTCTAGAAATACTTAATCCTGCCTTGAGTACAGGGGTCTGGAATAGAACACCTCTTGAGGTCCCTTCCAGTCCTACTATTCTATGATTTGGCAGACACAGGGAAGACAATTTCTACTCTTTTTAACAAGGGTTTGTGTGTATCTGTCATTTGTTATTGGAGGTATCGTTGGGGTCCCAACTACTGTTAGATGATCATATAGCCTTTTTCCACCTGTCTGGTTAGAAGACTGAGACCATTTCTTCTAGATCAGAGGTCGGCAACCTCTGGCATGTGGCTCGCCAGGGTAAGCACCCTGGCAGGCCAGGCCAGTTTGTTCACCTGCCGCATCAGCAGGTTCGGCCGATCCCTTGGTCATGGTTCACCATCCCAGGCCAATGGGGGCAGCAGGAAGCTGCAGCCAGCACATCTCTCACCCTCACCGCTTTCTGCCGCACCCATTGGCCTGGGATGGCGAACTGTGGCCAAGAGAAGCTGTGATCAGCCTGTCATAGTATAATTCCCAAATCTGGACCTTAGAGTCCAAAATATGGGCACTAGCATGAATTCCCCTAAGCTTAATTACCAGCTTAGATCTGATAGGCTGCCACCAATCAGGAATTAAGTAGAGCGCCTGATAGACTTTGGTGTCCCCAAACCCTTCCCTGGGGACCCCAAGACCCAGATTCCTTGGGTCTCACAACAAAGGGGAATAAGCCATTTCCCTTCCCCCCTCCTTTCTTCCTCCCTGGTTACACTAGGAGACCACCGTGATTCAAATCCTTGAATCACCACTTCCCCTCGCTTCTTCCCCGGAGAGAGATACACAGATAAATGCCAAGAGCAGGCTTTTCTTCCCTCCTCCCTTTCCTTTCTCCCACCAATTCCCTGGTGAGTACACAGACTCAAGTCCTTTGAGCCTTAACTAGGAGAAAAAAATCAAACAGGTCTTAAAGCAAAGCTTTTAATAAAAAAAGAAAGAAAAAAGTAAAAGGTTTATCTCTGCAGTTTAGATGGTAAACAGTACAGGGTCTTTTAGCTTATAGAAAATGGATAAACAGCCTTATCCAGAAAAAATACAATTTAAACTATTTCCAGCAGACTACACATTTGCAAATACAGAAAAACAATGTAAAAGCCTATATTGTCTTTCTACCGTTGTACTTACAAATTGTAAACAGAAGATTAGAGAGCCCGGAGATTCGTGTGGTCCCTCTCAGAGCCCAGAGAGAGAACAGCCCAAGAACAAAGGACTCACACACCCCAAGCTTCCCTCCACTCAGATTTGAAAAAGTCTTGTTTCCTGATTGGTCCTCTGGTCAGGTGGTGTTAGTTAACCCTTTCCAGGTGAAAGAGACATTAACCCTTAGCTATCTGTTTATGACACGGCCAAACCTGCTGATGCGGCAGGTAAACAAACTAGCCTGGCCTGCCAGGGTGTTTACCCTGTTGAGCCACTTGCCAGAGGTTGCCGATCCCTTTTCTAGAAGCAGACCTTGTCCCTGTGATTCATGCCTTTGTCACCTCAAATTAGACTCTTACATTAAGACTCCCAGAGGCAATTCAGAAACCTAAGCTGGTACAGAACCCAGCTGTCCTTTTATTAATCAGTATATCTTGACAGAAATATTGTACTATGGATCTGTACAGGCAGCCAATTGATTTCCAGGTTGAATTTAACATATTAGTTTTCATCTATAGAGCCCTAAATGGTTTGAGATATATTTCTCTCCCTGCTACCATCAGCAGATGTTCTTGAGTTGGAACCACTTAGAATTAAAACACAATCATAGAATCATAGAATATCAGGGTTGGAAGGGACCTCAAGAGGTCATCTAGTCTAACTCTCTGCTCAAAGCAGGAGCAATCCCCAACTAAATCATCTCAGCCAGGGCTTTGTCAAGCCAGGCCTTAAAAACTTCTAAGGAAGGAGATTCCACCATCTCCCTAGGTAACATGTTCCAGTGCTTCATCACCCTCCTAGTGAAAAAGTTTTTTTCCTAATATCCAACCTAAACCTCCCCCACTGCAACTTGAGACCATTACTCAGTTTTCTACTACTGCCAGCTTCTGTGTGTGGACTGCAAGCTTTTGAAACTTTCCTCCTCCAAAATACAATTCAGATCTGTTAACCTTCAGGGAACACTGCAAAGGCTATCTATTTCCTCAGGCTTTTGGTGAGGGAGCTGGGTGATTTGTGTGGGGGACAGAGATTCTCGAATTAGAGGCTGCTGGCAGATTAGCCACTGGATTTGTCATTTGACTAATTGTTCCTTTAATTCATGGCAAAAACATCTAGATTGCAAGACAAAGGCCTCTTTTTGTACATTGGAAATCTAAATAAGAAATACATATTTTATTTTATTAGGAGGCTCTCCTGCTTTGTATTAGCAGAATGTACTCACTCAGCTGCAGTGTAGCTGATGTAATATTTCTATAGCATCTGTCAGAAAAACAACTGAATGCTATAAGTTTCAAGTCTATTGTATTGTAACTGTGTCTGTTCCTAAATGAGAAATGCATATAAAAACATGATAAAAAATTACAGTCAACCAAGATAGAAAGTTAACCATTATGCTTCTCTTAAGGAAACTTTAAATTTATCCATACTCATGCATATCAAGTTTTAAAAATATATTGTGATGCATTATGTAGAAAGCATTTCAGATCAAAAGCTTAATGCATCAGGCTGCAAGGGTTGATTTCAGATGGATTGCACCTGAAGTATTTCCGTCAGCTGTTAGAATTATAAATAACATTTTAATAGTGATTTATAACCCACTCAAACTACTCCTTTACCCAGAGCATTAAAAAAGCCTGAATAAGCACTAAGTTGTTCTTTTAAAAACATAATACTTAATAGCTTTGACTGATATGTCTTTAATTCCACCATTGACGAATTAAAGCCAGCTCTCTTGTTCTTTCTGTAAATATGATTTAGCAGTGCAGTGGATATTCTAGATCACTGTGCCGTTTTCCCAGACATAAAGACATATTATACTGGGAAGGCACTCAAACCTGTCAGCTGCTAAATGCTGAACACACTCAGCTCCCATTGGCTCTTGCTGCATCATGCAGGTGGGATTATTGGATCCAAGATGTTCTTTTGTTAAACCACCACCACATCAAGCTATGAGAGTAAATTCTGTTAAATAACTCTTTGAATGAAGCAAAGACCTACACTCAACTCTACAGGTGCACAGAACTCATCAGGGGCTGTGTTGGGAATCTCACTGCTGGGAAGAGTGAGCACTGGAGGGGGATGTGAAGGAGGAGTAGCAGGAAGTCACATTACACATTGGAAGAGCATGAGCCTTTTCCTCACAGAACTGGGTGGGGCATGGAAGGCAATGTAAAGGTAACAGGGAGAAGAATATAAAGAGGTGGTAAGAAGGGAGGCTTGGGCTGAGCAAGGGGAACAGGAGGATATACAGGTGGGAATGTATCTGGCTAGCACCTCACAGGTGAAGAGAACTTTTATCTTAATGTGGCAGTCATGGTGAGGGTTGTGCAGAGATCTGAAGAAATGAGTGACTAGAACAGAGTGGCAGGGGAGGAAAGTGATTTTAACAGCAGTCCTTTGGCTGGGCTGAAAGGCAGCAAGGTCAAAGGAGGCAGCTTCAAGCATCAAGAGATATGAAGAAGGAAGGGAGGAGGGTTTAGTGTGGGAGGACGTTGGGGATAAACCAGGGATGGAGAATAGAGAGAATTCAATGGCAGACTGGTTATGTCTGGGGGAACATAGGGACATAAAAGGGATAATAGAGGTTGCAAGCTTGGGTGTTGAGGGGGTCTGGTACAAAGGGAGCAGCAGGAGCAAATCAAGACAGCAGGAACTGACTGTAATTAATCTTAATTTCCTTTATCTCCTGTTGGATGCACAAGGAAGGGAGATGGAATTCTCTTAGAGCTGTAAAGTGCTTTGGGATCCTCAGATAGGCAGTGTTCTTGGAGAACACAAGTGTTAAAGGGTGGGCTCACTGCGGGAATGCCTCTTCATGGCCAGACATGGCATAGCAACTTTGTCTTAGTCTGCACCACCTTCTAACAGCTGCTCTGGTCCTTCAGTGGTCTGCCTGTTCCTGTGACTTGGCTCTCCAGCCAGGTCACAATTTAGCCTACCCCTTCCAAGGTAACAAAGTCCCACAAATAGACAGTCTAATGCTCTTACAGCAAAGCCTTCAGACCCATGTTTAGGTGCTGTTGTCCTCATATCCTTCTCTCAGGGATCTCTGTTGTCCTCGTCTCCTTCTCTGGACTCATTGCTACCTTAGCTGTGACTGGTAAGGGAACCTGGACCCTCCCCCTACACTGGTTCGAGCCTAGGGACCCTATAACCAGCAGCCAAGGTCTGCTTCTTCAGACAGCTTGCTACTGTTTCTCTGGTTTTCTTCCTATAGGGGCCTTTCTTAGATCTCTCCTCTACAACCTCTCCTGGCACATCTTTCTTTCAGAGCCCCACCTGGAATCTCCTAACAAAAACCCAAAGCCAAATGTATAAACAAACCCATGTCCAAATCCTGCCCTTTCATCAGCACTTTCCACTGGACCCTTCTCCACTTTCGGTGGCTACTTCATCTCTTTTGGCCATTTGCTAGTCTTCTCTGCTCAAGGAAGGATCCCAGGGCTAACTCTTTTCCATCCCCAGAGGGCTATTTCCTTTATCACAGCCTCTCTCCCCACAGCCCTCTTTTTTTCTTCTTCTTTCTTTTTTTCTTCTTGATTTTTGTGATGAAGAACATTCTCTTCTGGAATTTATAACCATCAAGCACTATACTTTGCATCTTGTTCATGACTTAGAGTCTCACACCTTTGCCAGTATTCTTAAAGAATTGAAGAAAAGCGTTTTTTGTTGGCCTCCATTTTCCTGGTATTTCTGATATATGTTGGAAGGAAAATTTTATTATTTTAAGACCACTGAATTTTCTATATAAACACCCCCTTGCATTGATACAGTCTTTATAATCCCAAAGGATATGAGCTATCAGTTCCTGGTCCTTACAGGTTACACATAATCCATCTTTATGCTTATTAATTAGAAATAAACTATGGAATACTCTGTTAGAATTCTTCATGGACACTTCAATTTTTCTCTCAGGGCCTTGGATCATATCAACATTTGCAACTATTGCAGCCCCCTTCTGCTTTCAACTTTCTTTCTTTATATTAACCCTCTAGACTAGCGGTTCTCAAACATATTTGATCATACCTCCCTTCTTTGTGTCTTTAGTAATTTATGACTCCCTCTCTGAGTGCCCAGCCAACAGCCGCTGCTCTCTGGGCACCCAGCTCTGAAGGCAAAGTGGAAAGCATCGGCTGCTGGCCGGGTGCAAAGCTCTGAAGCTAGAGTTTCCTGCAGCAGCAGCACAGATATAAGAGTGGCATGGTGTAGTATTCCCACCCTTACTTCTGCCCTGCTGCTGGAAGTAGTTTTGCCTTCAGAACTTGGTGCTCAACCAGCAGTGGCTGCTCTCTGGTTGTCCAGCTCTGAATATACTCTGTAAGTTTTTCCCTCCTAACGCTTCCCACCCTCTTCCCCTAAAATACATTCTGTACCCCAAAGGAGGATTAATTCCTCAATGTGAGAACCTCTGATCTAGACCAGGGGTCGGCAGCCTCTGGCATGTGGATCGCCAGGGTAAGCACTCTGGCGGCTGGGCCAGTTTGTTTACCTGCTGTGTCAGCAAGTTCGGCAGACCATGACTCCTACTGCCCACAGTTCGCCATCCCAGGTCAATGGGGGTGGCAGGAAGCTGCGACCAGCACATCCCTCGCCCGTGCCGCTTCCAGCCGCCCCATTGGCCTGGGATGGTGAATTGCGGCCAATGGGAGCCTCAGTTGGCCGAACCTGCCAAAATGGCAGGTAAACAAACTGGCCCGGCCTGCCAGGGTGCTTACCCTGGCGAGTCGCATGCCGGAGGTTGCCGACCCCTGATCTACACCATCTATAGCTGAGCATCATCATCCACTAAGCCTCCACTCCCTCCAGATGCAGTTTTGTATGTTAACTGGCCTTTCAGGCACACATTAACACTTTTGGACTCTGTGTATGATACATACCCTATCACAGTAGAGCATTTTGGGTTCAGGAATGGAGACTGGTCCTAATAATAATATTACTTACAGTTCAATTACAGTTTAGCTCATCCATAAGTCTCAGAACATGTTGCTCCAGCCTAAAATAATTGGAGATATATCTAGCTCCTAGAACTGGAAGAGACCTTGAAAGGTCATTGAGTCCAGCCCCCTACCTTCACTAGCATGACCAAGTACTGATTTTTGTTCCAGATCCCTAAGTGACCCCCTCAAAGATTGAACTCATAACCCTAGGGTTAGCAGGCCAATGCTCAAATCACTGAGCTATTCCTCCTCTCTCAACCTTCTTGTTACAACCTCCTTGTAAATATCATTATCCATTATCTTCAGCGGTATTCAGTGACTTAAAGTATGTTCTATGTGGATTTGTTTGGATACTTTACTTCTTTCCTTTCAAATACACTTTTTAACTTGCACTTCTGTTATATAATATTTGCTTACTTTACCGTCTATAGAAGGCTCTCAGTCATAACCCATTAATATTGAACATTGACCCCTTACAAGTGACACTTATTTATGTATTTAAAAAGTATGTCCAGTAATGTCACTTCTTTTCCACATGGACCACTTGCTAGAAATACTCACTTTAAAAAGTAGCTCTCAAATAATTATTCATTTTTAAAACCTGCCCTTCAACAGTTACTTATCTTAACCAGGCTCTCAGTGTCATACCATTTACTTCTGAGGGAGACAGAGAATTTTCAAGCCCTCACAGAGGAAGTACATGTATAACAAAGACCTCTAGAAAGAAGGTACACTTGGAGGAGGCTATGAAAGGATGAGGCACCTGCAACTCACACAGTGAGCAGTACTCCTTAGGGTGGAAGCATATTCAGGCTGTCCAGGGCATGCACTGACTTGAGTAAAGCTGCATTTACAAGTGAAAACTGTTTTCTCAGGGAAGTACTCTAACCCTGATATCAACTTTTAGGAAGCTGTTTCATAGGTACTATGACCTTTTTGATATTTACTGAGTGGAGACAGAAAAGTAATTTAAAGTGGTTTTGCCTCACCAAGAGGTAGCATTGAGGAAAGGCGTCTTCACAGAGGCAAAGCATCCAGAGGAGTGAAGGGACGCAACCAATTTCTGCTTCTGAACCCTGGAATCAGAAATTTTACTATTCTGGTTTACTAACTCAGTTAATTACCAAATTCATAAAGCTGAATTTGATCCAGATCTGAATACCACAAGGTTCAAAGTTGTTCAGATCTGGCATTCTGATTGAGTCCCATACTCAACAGAGATTAGTGAATATGAATTCAATATGGCACGTAGAAAGAAAGAATAAAAACTGTAATGAAAAAAATACATGGGAAAAATGAAAAATAAAGTCAACAAGTGGATGGAGGGAGGAAGGCTGTTCGAGAAATGGGGGAGAAAAGGTTGCTGTAAAAATTATTTTAGGAATAGAAACGCTAGAAGAAAAAGAGAGAGCTGCTATTTAGTTTCCTTGACATCCTTTTGTGTGTTATCCTTCTTCTTCCCTCATGGACTGAAATTTTTTCAAGGGTATTTATGAGAAGGTGACGTGGTACCACAACCTTCAATTGGACTCAAACTTCAAAATGTTCAGTTATGTCAGAAAATGTCAAACCTAGTGAATTCAAAATTTCTGGAAAAAAATGCTTTTGCACAACCCCTCTTCAAGGGAATATGAATTTTTGCTCATTACATTTTTAGGACACTTCTAAAATTCTATTATATTTTCAGCTGAATTTAAACATGCCCTAAAGATGCCTCCATTTTTATGATCAGTAAATCAACAGCAATTATGTATAATAAAGGTCTTGAAGTGACACTACTTTGGGGCACAGGAAGCATAAGCATTTAAATTCTAAAAATGAAACAATGATTGTTAATTTTCACAATCACTGGAGTAGAATCTGGATATCCACAGAGAAGACTCCCACTCCAGTTGCTCATGGGATACCTTCTATTGCTACTCCTAATATTAATCAACTTATTTTTATTACAGAAGCTCCCAGAGATTCCAGTCCATTGAGCTTATGGCAGTACAAATAAAGAACAAGTTACAGTCCTCGCCCCAAAGATCTTACAGATAAATCAATTTGATGTAACAAGCAACCAGAGGGAGAGGAGGAAGGAGGGATGTGGTTCCTAGACAAGACAGTGTACCCTTAAAATTCACAGGTTTGCAATTTTGTTTTTGTGTATGATTGGATGGGATTTTACTCAACTGAGTATCTCATTTCTCTTCACTTCTTTTGGATCATTGGTGGTAGTAGTGAGGACAAATAACAAACCAAGACTCTTTTTCCCCTCATCTTCATCACTGAATTTTATATTCCTGGAAGAGCTCTCAGCCAGGTATAACCTCTATCAGATTCTTCCTTGGTATTGTCATCTCCTGCAGCCACTGCCTGACTTCATACCTTGGGCATATACAGGTCTGTCGCATCTGGCGCGCATTTAACATGCGCAATTTCAGCTTTACATGGTGGGCAAAAAACCAAACAAAAACAAAAAAAGAGAAAAATAACAATTTTAATACTGTATCTGTAGTGTGGGCGATTCCGTCCACCATTGAACTCAATGTAATTTTCACTATACGCGGTTTTTGCTTTATGCACTAACCGCAGAACGAACCCCCACGTAAGATGAGACAGACCTGTATTTGTCTCATCCAAACAGTGATTTCTTCTTGTCTTGAGTGTGAATTGTAATCTGGGATGGACATTGTGACATGACATTTTTTTTTCTTTTCTTGCTACATTCATGATATTAGTTTCTAAATACTGGAAAAGCAAGCATGACTCACTATGCCTTTTACAAGTGTTTTCCAACCAGTCTTATTACATCAAATGTCTGGGCTTACAGGCTTACATGTTTTTAGCATACACATAGGTGTATAGTTTTTCTTGCCACTGTCCTCTTTGAAATTTTGGCCTTAATCATCAGAAGTTTCATGAGCTCAGGTTTTCTCACGAAACTTCCACCATTCTGCTCAAAATGTGCGAACATACATTTTAATGAGACTTTAGCCACATTCAAACAGAAGTCAGAAAATAGGTTTATTATTGGGTTGGTTTTAACTTGGATTTAACCATGAGGAGATATTTGGATCATGTAATTCAAATCTATCTTCTGACCTTTAAAAATTTGAAAGTATTCAGGTTTCTCCTGTTACTTGTTCTAATTGAATGATTTCAGGAGTTCTTATTTTGGATTGTAGCATTGGTGTGTGGGAGGGCACATGGTTTCTAATGGTGCATCTTACTCAGTAACTTGTTTTCTCTCACTCGGCTTGAAATGGCTGATATACCATTTCTTTGCATAGATTTTAGAGCCAGAGTGATAATTATGATCATCTAATGTGAACTTCTGAATAATATGAATCATAGAATTTCTCCAGGTGTTTCCTATATAAAACCTATCACTTCTAGCTGAAATACAGCATTTTGCAGAAAAAAAAATCCAATCTGGATTTAAAGACTTCAAGTGATGAAAATCCACTACAGTCCTTGGTAAATTGTTCCAGTGTTCATTACCCTCACTACTGTTAAAAATGTATGCCTTATTTCTAGCACAAATTTGTCTAGCTTCTGCTTCTAGGCCTTAGATCTTGGTAAGCCTTTGTCTGCTAGATTAAATAGTCCTCAAATATCAGAAATCGTTGACCAAGTAGGTACTTACAGACTGATCAAATTAGCTCTTACTCTTTTCTACATAGAATGAACTTCTTTAGTCTCTCACTAAGAGTCTATGCAGTGTAGTTGTAGTCATATTGGTCCCAAGTTATTAGAGAGCTAAGCTGGGTTAGATAATATATTTTATTGGACCAACTTCTGTTAGTGAGAGGGACGAGCTTCCATGCCACGCAGAGCTCCATGACAGTATTTCCAGATATCCAATAATTCTTTTAGTCCTTTTGTGAATCCTTTCCAATTTTTCAACATCTTTTTGAAATCTGGACATCACATTCCAGGAATGGCATCTATAATGCTATATATTGTGGTAAGACCACTGTAAAACTGCACCCCACATTCTTTATAGTTGTATGATTATGATATAATTATGACATAATTATGATGCATTTTGTACAAGATGGGTCATGCAAAGTGTAATTGGAAAAGTTATGATTTGCTGAACATGATTATCCTATTTGTATGCATGTACCATTTTTGTATCTGAAGTTATGCATATTGAGTATGTATCTGTATTTACTCTGGAAAAAAAAATTATCAGCTAGCCTTCCAAGTACAAAAATGAAGAATCTAGATGGTGCTGATGGCCAATCAGCTAATATAATGAACTCTGGAAGAGCTTAGCCTTCCTGTAAATATTTCAATCAGCCTGTTAAGTAATGGCTGCTATGACCCAGCAAAGGCATGTGACCAGACCACATGATACTGAAATCCATTTTGGTACCTGTATTTTTCCATACACTAGGCTGGGAGCTGAGTTTGGAACAAAGGGTTCTCTCCATATGGTAAAGTTAAATGAGGGGGGGGGGGCATCATCTAGGGGCTTAATTCCCTGCACAGGAGAACTCCTGGAAACACTTGAGGAACAAAACTGAACTGGGGGAAGTGCTGGTGTCAGGCTAAAAGGATTTATAACCTCTGCATGGGAATCTGGTGGACTGCTTGTATCATCAGCTAGGGTGAGAAATTGCTAATTAATAACCAATCTACCTAGTATGTTAGGCTTAATTTGTGTTTGTTTATTTACTAGGTGATCTGCTGTGATCTCTTTGCTATCACTTATAGTCCCTTAAACACTAGCCTTTGTAGTTAATAAAATTGTTTTATGTTTTATCTAAACCAGTGTTCCTTTAAGTTAAGTGTGTGGGGAAAATCTCAGCACTGCAAACAAAGGCTGTTGTATATCTTTCCCACATTACGGAAAGGCAAATTTTATCAATGAACTTACATTGTACAGATCCCTGTGCTGTGCCAGATGGTATAATTATGGGTGCATACTCCAGCGAGGAGGCAAGGTGGAGGAACCAGGAAATTGGCTGTTGTCTCCTGCCTGGCTTTGAGTGGCTTAGGTTCAGCACCCAGGTAGCTCAGTTTGGGTGTGTGGGACCACCTGCTGTTATGTTGTGATTACAAGGCCTGGAGATGCTGAATCACCAGCAAAGTAGTGTGGGAAGGGCCAGCCCAGCTGAGTGGTTAGACTGCACCCCTGGGATGACAACCTGTCACAACCATCTCCCTACTTCTACTTGATACTCCCATGCTTACATAGCCAAGAATGATATTAGGCCAAGGGTAGGCAACCTATGGCACGGGTGCCGAAGGCTGCACTCGAGCTGATTTTCAGTGGCACTCACACTGCCCAAGTCCTGACCACCAGTCCAGGGGGCTCTTCATTTTAATTTAATTTTAAATGAAGCTTCTTAAACATTTTTAAAACCTTATTTACTTTACATACAACAATAGTTTAGTTATATATTATAGACTTATAGAAAGAGACCTTCTAAAAACGTTAAAATGTATTACTGGCATGCAAAATCTTAAATTAGAGTGAATAAATGAAAACTTGGCACACCGCTTCTGAAAGGTTGCCAACCCCTGTATTAGGCTTTTGAGTCATTGCACATTTACTTGGAGTTCATGTCAAATTCATTATCAACCATGATCTATAAGTCTATTTCAGAGTCATTGCTTTGCAAAATATAGTCCCTCATGCTATAACTGATGCCTGCAATCTTTCTTCCCGGGTAGCTGACCTTGCATTTGGCTGGGTTTTGTTCTTGCTGTTGTTTTGCTGTTGTTGCCTGCTTATATCACTTTTCTTCACGTAATGATATGTAATGTAAGACATCATGCTGCAACTACAGAAGTGCTGTTTTTAAAGAGAAACTATTTTGGTAGCAAGACATCTCTAATCCAAATTCTGTTAAACAAAACAAATTATTTAGACTCAATGTACAACACATTCTCCTCAGTTCTCTTTAGTAATTCATTGAAGTTAAGACCATGAGAACATAAGAATGGCCATTCTGGGTCAGACTAATAGTCCACCTATCCCATTATCCTGTCTTCTGAAAGTGGCTGATGGTGGATGCTTCAGAAGAAATGAACAGAAAAGAGAAATTGTCAGGTGACCTATCCCCTGTTGTCCAGTCCTAGCTTCTGGCAATCAGAGTTGTGGGGAAGAAGAGGGAATATACCTATATCTAATTGATTCTACCAGCACAGACTGTGAGAAAAGTCTTCATTAAAATGATTATCACAAACTTTAATTTTTTTCATAATTGTGAGAACTAATCAATATACAGATTACACTTCTCTGGAAATATACGGATCACTTGCCTTTATAAATAAGGTAAACAGTAATGGATCCAAAAGTATACTGAATGTGCATCTCATTCTACATGGTCAATATCTTTAATCTGAAGATTGGAAAGTTTGAATTTATTAATTTATTTCCTTTAATTTTACATATGCAAAATTTAAAGTGTTAATGAAGTGTGTGGCTCGTGCTGTGCAAGGCAAAATAATACAGTCTCTATTTCTTAGGACTATATAATATGTTAGTGAAATATATAATCAAGAGGGCAGATTGTGGCTGGCCTTTGAGAAGATGGACAATTAAGACAGGGTTAAATTGCCTGCAATTTCCTTTTAGCAACACCTAAGGCACTACCTAAACCAAAGGATGGGGAGAGACAGGGGGTATGAATCCTTATTTCTCCACACCAGAGCTGTCTGGTCACATAGTAAAGTGTGCGCTGCACACATTTAATAGCTGTAACAGCAGGCGCATGTACCTTGCAGACGTGCAAGTTCTGAAAACGTTAGTCCTTCTGTGACAGGTTGCTATCAGCAGCACACTGATCATTGGCATTGTTGCAGACTGGAAGAGGCTGCAGGCCCAGATGAGAGCAATTTTACACTTTCTGGTGAGGGATTGTGAGCACCTGGATGACAATCACTGGCTAACAAGGTAACCGAGGAGAATATAAAAGGATGAGCTCAGAAAGAAGCTCAGAGAATGAGCCGAGGCTGGGAAATGAGAGCTACAGGGCAGCTTACCTTTGCTGTAAGCCTGTATTCCACAGTATTACTATGTATAAGTGGGGGAATAGTCCCACAATTGTGGGGAACATTCCTGGCTTCTACACTACCCCGGTGAAGTGGGCTAGCGAAAGGATCTGAGTCCTCGCTCCCACTTCCTTTACCTAGAGGCCTCCCTGCCCTTGAGGACTCCCCTTCCACTCTCCTATCTGGCAGAGTCCTCGTAACCCCAACAAGGCTGGGCCCAGGATTCCTGGGGGGCTCAATTCCCAAACCTGCTGTGGTCGCCTGGGACAGGGGTTAGGGTGTCCCCACTCTGGGATACTCTCTCTGCACTCGGCACCTCCCTAATCATTATATACAATTTAAAGCAAATACAAGTTGTTTAATTAACAATTAAAAAAATAAGGAAAAATGGGAAAGGTTAAAGGAAAACACATCACCCTGCTCTGTGGCAGGGAACATTACAAACAGTGTCTCTGGAATGTCAGGGCACTTCACAGGCTGTTCCTTGTAGGTCACAGGTCTCCTTCTCAGGCCCTGGCTGTGCTGCAGGGATGCTGCAGGTTGGACACTTACAATGGTGGTGGCCACACACCTATGGGCTTTGGGTGGTGGGACTCTTCTTCCTAGTGTCAGCCCCCCGTTGGGTTAAGATCCCCCTTTCAGTCTGGCCTGCAAGGACCTTTGGGTGGGGGTGTCTTTCTGTGCTGAGCCCTTTGCCCAAGGTCCCCCCTTGGCTGGACCCAGTTGCTCACCACACCTGGCTCTGTTGCTGCAGCTCTGCTCCCAGCACAGGATCTGCTCTCCCTGGGCTGTGCCTCTGGCTCTCTGGCTGCAGCTCTGCTCCCAGCACAGGATCTGCTCTCCCTGGGCTGTGTCTCTGGCTCCATGGCTGCAGCTCTGCTCCCAGCACAGGATCTGCTCTGTCCCTGGGCTGTCTCTGACTCTGCTCCCAACCCTGAGCTGCTTTTCTGGCACCTCTGGATCTGGCATGTCTCTGCTCTCCAGTTCAGCTTGGGCCCCCCTCTATCTGACTCAGGCAATTCCAGATCACATGGAGGATGGGACCCCCCCCCCCCCGGCCTCCTGACTCCCTGATTAGCCTGCCCACCCTGTCAATCAGGCTCAGAGTCTGAGGCTGACCTGGAGCATTGCCCTCTCCCCAAACTTTTAGTGCTGGGAGCTAGCCAACCAAAACACCCCAACTGAATGTTAATAAGAGGGCAACAGTCTCCTTACATATGTAAGAGGGAAATAAATACATCCCTTAGTGTAAGATAAACAGCCTAGTGCAATTTTGTGATTGTGACACCATCTGAACAGGCCAGGCAGTGAAGTTTACCAGATAGCAATGAAGGCACCTTGTGACACCCTGTCAGAGTGCACCCTCACCTCTAGGGTACCCCCTCCTCTGTGGATGCAATAATGTAAGGGACTTCATCTCTGGCACTCCCTGTTGGTCACTTCTTCAGCTCTGCAGTGAACAGTCTCTCCCTGAGTATTCCATGGCCTGGCCCTCTAGCCACATCACCTCTTAAGTACAGCCTCCTTCAATATCTCTTTGGGTTACTTCTGTTCCTGTTCTCTTTCCAGGACACCAACCCCAGAACTGCCTCCCAGGACACTGTTGCCCACCACAGAAGTTAGCTCTACTCCTGTGGCACAGCAGGCCAGCCTCCAGCTTCTGGGCTTCCCTTGCAGGGAAGTCTTGCTTCCTCTGCACTCTCTCTCCAGCTGAGTTCCCAGCTCTGTTTAGGTACTGCATTTTGTGATCTTTCAAAGCTGGGTCAGTCTTCTAATTAAGTTCCATCATCCCCAGCAGGGGTCACTAATTAGTCCTATGGTGCTAGCTCATCAGTGAGACTTAGGGATAGCTGCTAAATCATGGATGTGGCAGAATCCAGCTTGTCTCAAAAGCCCAGCTAGCCTGCAACACTCCCATGTTATAGATACAATTCTTCTGAAGTGCATCAATATAATTCCCTGATCAGTCTTTGGAATTGCTATTGAGTGGAAAAAAACATTCCTATAATCTTTTCCTGCAGCCCCAATGGCTTCTATATAATTCCCAGTTCCTTTCAGGTCAGGGAGTGAATCACAGGTGGTACAATTAATTTTTTTTCATACAAAACATTTCAGGACTTTTCACCAATAATTATTTTTATTTCCCAGGTTCACCTAAAATCTATCCTCAGTCATGTTAATTTCTGTATTCTATAGTCAGCGCTATATATAGTGTGATTAAATGGTACCTAATTTCCCATAAAAACAATGGATTGTTCATAATTTGCCACTTACTTCTGCTCCCGTATCTAAACTTTCATTTCTTTTAAGTCTCTCACTCTGATAGTTCTGAAGAAAATCTTTGAAACATGAATCAAAGGTAAAAAAAGATGCAGTGACATGTGTCTGAGTCTCCAATATTCTTAATTAATATTTATATTACAATAGAAAAACAGAGGCCCCAACTGGGACCTAACTATGCTTGGTGCTTTTCAAAGCCACATAAATATACCTTAATAAGGTGTGAACTCTGACATTTAGTTATATTTAAATGTCAACATTGAGTATGTAACTGGAAAAATGTTAGCAGAAATATCAAGCTAATATACTTGTTTGCTTTTAAATTCACCAGAGTAGCACTCAAGCAAACAATGGAACTTTTCCCATTCTCTACTGTGCAAGAGATAAACCATAAGCTAAAGATTTGGTCAGATCCTGAGGTGCTGTAAATCAACATAGCTCCACTTAGGGTGACCAGACAGCAAATGTGAAAAATCAGGACAGGGGATGGGGGTAATAGAAGCCTATATAAGAAAAAGACCCAAAAATCAGGACTGTCCCTATAAAATCAGGACATCTGGTCACCCTAACTCCACTTATGTGGATTGAGCTGCACGGATTGGAAGATCTTGTCCAGCCTTTCTGTTCTGCTCTTATCTATAAAAGGAGATGGACTGGTGCCTCCTGTCCACTTTCACATAGTTTCTTCTTTGAGAACTCCCTTTTAAACTAACAGCCAAGTAGGCACAGATCTAAAAGTCCACAAAATCATAAAAAGAGCACTATTTGCCCCTGAAAAGGTCATATCCAATAAATATTCTCAAGGCAAACCAAAGGCATACACAATTAGAGCTAGAGCCAATGACCAGCCTCCCAGGGACTGTTAGCGAAGTTTTAAAATTAACCCGTTCCCTGAAAAAAAAACTACTAGAGACTCCAAGGCCCTCCAGACATTTTATGTTCAAAGATCGTAGATATAAGAATTCTAAAGTGAATGTTAATCTGTAGACATTCGTGTCAGCGCCAGGATTTTACACTGAAACTATTTCCATAGATCAAACTGACAAAATTTCCATTGTGATAAAACACATAGAATCCTTCTATACTTGATCTTTCCCTAGAGTTTTCTGTTTGATGAGCCAGAACAGGCATAAATTCATTGTTAAAATATATTCCTTAATTGGATCCCCCACACCTGAATTTAAAATGAATAAGCAACCCTGAAGAAAGAGCTAGATATTGTGATGCTTAGAAAGGATTGAAGAAGTTTGCAAGTTTGCTAGAGAGGATCATTAGTTTAAAATCTATGATAAATTCAGAATATCTGTTTTGTACAGTTTTGTTGTTGTACACACTTGGAAAGCTGTTTGAAATAGGATTTAATTTCCTAACTCCCATATCATAAATCTCATAAAAACATAGACAGGCTCCTTTCCTGGTTTGAGGTCAACTCTACATGCAAAAAAATGTCTAAGTGCTAGGTTTTTAAAGGTATTTGGGTGCCTAAAGTTGAAGATAGTCTCCTAGTGGCATTTTCAAATGGGCCTAGGTATTTAAATATCGGTACCTTTAAAAATCTGAGCCATGGCTCCTGCTAATTTTTTACAATGGACAGAACAGCATAGAACCAGATGATCAGATAGTGATCAAGGAAAGACTCTCAGATAAAATTCAATATTCAAGATAGAAATCTTAACTTCTCCCAGGTCTCATTTTGTATACATTTGTTTTGTCTAACCTTGTCGTGTTCAAAGCAAATCTTTATAAATATAGATCTTGTCGCTCCCATTCTCCCTATTTCTGCCATTCCTCATGGTCAACTAACTTTCCCCATTCTTATATGACAGCTGACAGTATCTGGGGAGCACTTCTTGTACTCTTGCCTCGACCACGTGGTCAAGGACAGATTCTGTTTTTTCACCAGTTGCCTTTACCCCAGTATTCATTTTTAGAAGCTATTATTGCCCATTTTAGGCTTCTTCAGTTCATCCAGGACTGTATTTGTTTCTTTGGAAAAACAGCTTGGATTCTATTAGGAAGCCAAATTTAAATCAGTAACAGTGTTTTGGCCCTAAAGCTGAGGTTCGTGAGGAGATCTAATTAATCTTGATTGAGAAACCAATTATTGGATCCTTTTTCCTGCAGATGGTGGTCTGCAGCAGGCCTGTGTTTAGTGTGAGAAAGAATGCACAAGCAACCAGATAGGACTGTATAAAAGAGGAATATGTTTGTCTGTGTTTCTCTGGCTCTTCTAGTTTGACATATCTACAAAACTACCACTAACTGTATGAAAAAAAAGTCTCATCTTCAAAGACAACACCTACAGGATATTTCATGGTGGCTGCTGTTTATTGCCTAATTTACAGCATATCTGGAAGAAGCAGATTTAAAACAGATTTTAACAGCAGTGGGATCTAATAGCAGGGAGCTGGTGCCTTAGGACTAAATGAGCTGAACTGAACACTGACAAACAGCAGATTGAACTGCCTTGGGAATTACTTTGTGATCAGCCCAATACTGACTGGTGTACAAGGAGCAGTTTAGGAACCTCAGCAAAGATGGTGCAAGACTTGGAAACAACAGCTTGGAACTTCTGATTTATGGTAATTCTTACCAGGATTGCATGAAAGCATATCGACCCAAGAATGTGAATCAAATAAAAAAAATGGTAATCATGATATCTTATGGAGTTACTTTTGAAGATAGTGCTGGAGTTTCTGTCTTTTTGAAGTATATAAGATATTACATTTTAGGAGACTGGCTAAGCTGAAGTTTTAGTTTAAAAATCAAGCATCTCTGAATATTCTTTTAACTCAATTGAGAACTGATAAGACGTGTTTTGATGAAGTATTCTGTTTGTTTTTTAATCTTTCCACTATGTCTCTCATATGGAAGTAGTCTGAGAAGAAAAGCAGCAAGCCAACAACAAATGTGAAGCTGCATGGGTCACAAAGAAGCAAATGAGCCTGTGGTTATCAGAATATGTATGTGACTGAATAAACTCAGAGAATGAGAGAGGAAAAAGGATATGGATGTGGAAATCAAAATACACGTGAATGTAGGCAAGTAGAAGTGTGGACCAATTTACTGTGGCATTATGGAAAATCTGAAGAAGTACATGAATAAAACTGACTTGTAAGAATGCTGATGGTGCACAAGAAAGAATAGAGTCCAACTTTCCTCCACTGTGTTAGTACTGCAGAGGTAACAGGAGAAGAAAGATAAACATATGATTCAGTCTTTAAGAAAACATTTACTCTGAATACATACAGGAAACAGATTTCTTTAGTAAGAAAGTGCCATTTCCGCAGTCACTTCTCAGTATAAAACCTTGCTTTAAACTAGTGTTAAAATACTAATGGGCTAATATTGCCAATTGTGTCTTAAACCTGTGCCAAAATTTTGTGCTTCCTAAGGGCTATGGTATCAGAATTATCCTGGTGAGACACACTATTAGAAATATCATTAGGCTTAGAGACTCTTGGAACAGATGAGGAATAATAACAATGACCACCACACCATTCACAAGTTATCAATTGTCCTTTTATTAACAATTTAATTAAGCAGATAAACAAAGCTGCAACTACTGAGACATACACAGAGATAGAAATAAACCATAAAAACATTTAACATCAAAGATTTCATACTCACATCCCTCAGGGTACAATGGAGATGGGCATTTCACTAAAAACAGTGATCATCCTTTAAAAAATTAAAGTTAAATCCTGTTCAGGAATATAGAAAGGAGCATAATCTCTGGCAGGTGAAGTGTACAAATATAATTAGGAAGGCCAAAAAAGAATTTGAAGAACAGCTAATGAAAAACAAAAAGTAATAGCAAAAAAAAATTAAGTACATCAGAAGCAGGAAGACTGTGGCATTTTGTACCTTGGGGGACCATCCTGTAACCCCCATATTCCTTGTTTATATATAATTGTGATCTTGCAAATCCATGCAATGTAAGGTATTAGGGGAAAGATTATGATCTGCTGAAAGGCACTGTTCTATCTCAATATGTATATCATTAGTGCAAATTGTGACAGACCCAGGCCAGTGGGGTGCAGGAGTCTGGTCCTATTGGCATCCAGCGGGGGTGGGAGGGCGAAGCCCACCCCCTTCTAAGGGACCTCCCCCCAACCTAAGGGGAGGACCCACAGGTCTGGGACACCAAGTAATTACGGGGGACAACTAATGAAAAAACAGGATCGGGAGTGAGGTCATAGGGCTAAACGAAGGGAACTAGATGGGGACACAGAGCAGAGAACCCCAGACAATGCCCACTGCTCCTCGAAGGCGTCAAGGGAGCCAGTGGACGCCACCCAGAGGAACTCTGCCCGGATGTGTGAACAGACGGAGGAACGGAAATAGGCCCTACAGTCGCAGGAAATCCTGCCGGCCAACCTCCTCTCCCTGGTGTTGTAGATGGCCAGTTTGGCTAGGGCCAAAAGGAGGTTGAGAAGGAGATCCCGCGACTTTGTGGGGCCATGGATGAGGAGCGTGTAGATAAAAAGGTGAGGGGAAAAGTGGTACAGGGGGTTGGGTGCAAGAGGGGGTCAGGAGTTCAGTCTCCAGCAGTCTCCACAGTTCCTGGCCAATGGGAGTTGCAGGGGTGGCGCTTGGGGCAGGGGCAGTGTGTGAAGTTCCCTGGATGTCCCTGTACATAGGAGATGGAGGGGGGACATGCTGCTGCTTCTGGGAGCCATGCAGAGCCATGACACGCACAGAGCAGGGCAAGCCCCTGGACCCCACTCCCTGGAGGGAGCTCAAGGGCCAGATTATAATGTCTGTAGGGCCGAATGTGGCCCCCCTGGGTCATAGTTTGCCCACCCCTGGTGCATATCCACTTTCTAACCATGAAGCAGTGAACCAAGATGAGCAGTGCAAGACAGTATATTCCTGAGGTATAAGGCTGGGAGCTGGGGGGATTTGGCTGGTGCCTTTCTCTGTGTGATTCATTAGTGGCTCTGAGAGCATCCATGCAAAACAGATGGGTGTGGGGCTCCACATGCGGTTGTGCTGAGTGATAACAGTGCCTGGAGGGGCTTGCTGATTGTCAATAGCAAAGCATTGTGAGAGGCAGCCAGGCTGGAAAGTTAAGGAGGCACAGTGGTCCCACGGTCCCACGCTGACCCCCAGGGATCCCATCACACCCTGCTAAATAACCAGTGGGACCACTGAACAATTGAAATGCTAAAGGAGCACTCAGGGATGATAAGTAAGGCTGAAAGTCTTTCATGGATGTCACGGAATCCTTGACTTTTTGGGCCCTTCTTGACTTCCACAATTGCAGCAGCTGGTATGGCTAACCCCAGGGAAACTCAAGCAGCTGGAGTGGCACCGATGCCAGCCTACTGACTGCTGCTCCAGCGGCCCCAGGCAATTGTTTCTGGGCACTGCCCCAGAGAAGCAGTCTGGGAGCAACAGTGGGGCCATGAGCTGCCCCACAGAGGAGCAGTGGCATCAGGGCCCCGGGCCACTCCTCAGGAGCATCAGTGACTACCAAAGCACACAATCTCTGCAGCAGTGTCTGATGGAGTGCCCCATCTCCCCCAGCAGCTAAGATTTAGTTAGGGATATTTTTAGTAAAAATCACAAACAGGTCACTGGCTGTGACTCTTTGTTTATTGCCCATGAATTGTCCATGACATTTACTAAAAATACCAGTGACTAAATCATAGCCTTAATGATGAGGCTGTTGTGGAGAGACTAAATGAATTCTTTGCATTGGTCTTCACAACTGAGGATGTGAGGGAGATTCCCAAACCTGAGCCATTCATTCTGAGCAACTGTCAAATCTGAGCAACTGTCCCAGACTGAGGTGTCATTAGCTGAGGTTTTTGGAACAAGTTGATAAACTAAACAGAAATAAGTCACCAGGACCAAACGGTTTTCACCCAAGCTTTCTGAAGGGAATGAAATGCGAAATTGCAGAACTACTAACTCTGCTTTGTAATCTATCATTTAAATCAGCTTCTGTACCAGGTGACTGGAGAATAGCTAAAGTGATACAAATTTTTATACAAGGCTCCAGAGGCGATCTCAGCAATTATAGGCCGGTAAGCCTAACATCAGTACTGGGAAAAATGGTTGAAACTATAGTAAAGAACAGAATTATCAGACACATATATGAACATGATTTGTTGGAGAAGAGTCAACATGGTTTTTGTAAAGGGAAATCATGCCTCACCAATCTACTAGAATATTTTGAAGGGGTCAACAAGCATGTGGACAACGGTGATCCAGTGGATATAGTGTACTTAGATTTTCAGAAAGCCTTTCACAAGGTCCCTCATCAAAGGCTCTTAAGCAAAGTAAGCTGTCATGGGATAAGAGGGAAGGTACTCTTGTGGACAGGTAACTGGTTAAAAGATTGGAAACAAAGAGTAGGAATAAATGGTTAGTTTTCAAAATGGAGAGAGGTAAATAGTGCTGTTCCACAGGGATCTGTACTGGGACCAGTGCTTTTCAACATATTCATAAAAGATATGGAAAAAGGAGTAAACAGTGAGCTGGCAAAATCTGCAGATGATAAAAAACTACTGAAGATAGTTAAGTCCAAAGGAATCTCTGAACAATTACAAAGAGATTCACAAAACTAAATGACTGGACAACAAAATGGCAGGTGAAATTCAATGTTGATAAATGCAAAGTAATGCACATTGGAAAATATAATCCCAACTATACATATGAAATGATGGGGTCTAAATTAGTGGTTAACACTCATAAAAGAGATTTAGAAGTCATTTGGATAGTTCTCCGAAAACATCCACTAAAGGTGCAGTGGCAGTTAGAAAAGCAAACAGAATGTTGGGAATCATTTGGAAATGTATAGATAATAACACAGAAAATATCATATTGCTTATAAATGAATCCACTGTATGCACACATCTAGATTACTGTGTTCAGATGTGGTCATCCCATCTCAAAGAAGATGTATTAGAATTGGAAAAGATACAGAAAATGGAAGAAAAATGATTAGGAGTATGGAACAGCATCTATAAGAGGAGAGATTAATATGACTTGGACTTTTTAGCTTGGAAAAGAGACAACTAAAGGAGATATCATCGAGGTGTAGAAAATCATGACTGGTGTGGAGAAGGTAAATAAGGAAGTGTTATTTACTGCTTCTCATAACAGAAGAACTGGGGTCACCAAATGAAATTAATAGGCAGGAACTTGAAAACAAAGAAAGGAACTATTTCTTCATAGAATGCACAGCCAACGAGTGGAAATCTTTTCCAGGGGATGTTGTGAAGGCCAAGACCATAACAGGGTTCAAAAAAGAACTAGATAAGTTCTTGGAGGTTAGGTTCATCAATGGCTATTAGCCAGGATGGGCAGGAATGGTGTCTCAAGCCTCTGTTTGCCAGGAGCTGGGAATGGGCAACATGGGATGAATCACTTGATGATTACCTGTTCTGTTCATTCCCTGTGGAGCACCTGGTATTGGCCACTGTTGGAAGACAGGACACTGAGCTAGATGGACCTTTGGTCTGACCCAGTATGGCCATTCTTATGTTCTCATTTGTGGATTGTATCATCATGGATTCTTCCTTATTCATGCTGGGGAACCCCTTTTATCCTATGTCATACCCACATCCATAACCCTTATGCATATGCAGGAGAATTCCAACCCCTTTTTCCTTGTCTGCACTTCCATACCCCATAAGTGTTGGGTTGCCTTGTTTTTCAGAGGCTATTTTTCTCCCCCCTTATTTTCATTAAGATTTATGTCAACAAGTCCCTATGGTAACTTGCAGCCATTGCAGAATTTAACATGATGTTAAAATTGGGCATCATTGTGGCATATTTCTGCAAGCATCACCCATTAAGACATCTTTTACAATAGTCATGAAGCTTTACTGGTACTGGATTACTCCTGGGTTAAGTAGCCTTTCAGGTCTAAGGCTTGATATGGTTGAAGCTGAAATTTTACAGGCCTCGGGCATGTAGACCTTTCTTTAGAGCCTTACTTTACTTATGTACCTTACTCGCTCTTACCACTAATATAGGGTTATCAATCCTGTACCCCATTATGCTATCCTACTTAATCCTACATGTATACCTGCAGCTTAAATCTATTCATTACTCACTGTTTACATATGAATTGACCACAACCATATATAACACAATGGCATGATTATATAAAATGATTAGTTACAAATTTGAGTGTATACTTTCTTATCACGTATACACAATAAAGTACGGCTACAATCTTTCCCATGATAAAGCCTCACATTTTAACTCTTCTGACCATAGCTACTAGGAAGGGTCTGGGTATGGCATCCTCATTTTCCCTTAAACAGTAACATAAATCATATAAAAATAATTTGTAGAACAGTAATTTACACCTCAATAAATAGACATACATGCACAAGACCTGTATCTTAACTAATCTATATCTACCTATATAATATTTTCACTGTATGAATAGCCATAATTATTTTAAAAAAATATCAAAAGGAGGGAAATTACATAAACAAAGGAAGGGGGAAGATAATTTGGACTCTGTGTTTTTGTGATGGGGAAGAGACAGAGAATTGGGGGGGAGGGATTTTTATTGTATTTACTATTTTTTCTTAATGCCCCAGCTCCTTGACATACTCATGCAAGTACTTATCTCAGCTTTCATTAACAATAAAAACAAGTGTCTAGACCAGGGATCAACAACATTTGTCATGCGGCTTGCCAGGGTAAGCACCCTGGCGGCTTGGGCCAGTTTGTTTACCTGCCGCGTCCACAGGTTCAGCTGATTGTGGATCCCACTGGTCGTGGTTCACCGCTCCAGGCCAAAGAGGGCTGCAGAAAGCGACATGGGCTGAGGAATGTGCTGGCTGCTGCTTCCCGCAGCCCCCATTGGCCTAGAGTGGCTAACCATGGCCAGTGGGAGCCGTGATTGGCCAAACTTGTGGACACCGCAGGTAAACAATTGGCCCGGGCCTATAGGGGACTTACCCTTGCAAGCTGCTTGCCAAAGGTTGCCAATCCCTGGTACAGACCTAACGTTTTCAGAGAAGCCCTGAAAATATGAACCATGTGCAAACTAAAGGAAAAAAATAAGAACCCCATGTATCATTTTTAATTCATGATTTCTAAACTAGTCTTTTAATGCTTGGTGATGAATTTATTTCTGAAGTGACTTTCTCATATGATAGATCACTAGAATAACCCACATGTTCTATTTTATTTTTTTTTAAAAGGCAAATCTATTCTTGTACTTAATGTAGGGGGAAAAAATGTAGCAATTATACAGAATGTTATTAATGTATTTACACCTAGTTAACTGCTACTCATCCCAAACTCCTTTTTTTAAACAGAAGAAATAAGTGTAAAATGAGGAATACATATGTAAAACAGATGTGAGCCTTATCTATTAAAAAACACATTAGTTGTATAAAGAATCTTACTACATGACAGAAGCAACAGCTAATGAACTATTTGCATTAGTTGTGGGTTTTTTGTGGGTTTGTTTTTACTTTACTTTCAGAAATGTAATGTGGTTTTGATATATTAAAATAAAACCCCAGAAACCTTTTTTTAAAAATTACCTTCATTGAAATCAAAGTTCATTTCATTTCTTTGTCTTATTTTATTTTACTAGGGTTTATTTTGTTTGGAATTCATGTTGTTCTTTATTTCATTCTCTTGACTTGGAATTTGTGGGAGGGAAGGCGGTATACCTCTAGGCCCCTTCATGTTAATCCTATGAGTACTAATTATACAAAATTCTTATCTGACAAACACACACACTTACCATATTTGTCTTTTGGATTAGCAGCATTTAATACTGATAAACAGAAACTCTTCCAAGACCCATTGACTTCCATATTTTAATTATATTTTTTCTGTATTGTTTGCCAGTTATGCTGAAAGAATCCTTACTGATGCATGAAAATGATTTAGAAAACTGGCTATTATTGTCAGAAAATGTAATGGCGAGGTGAACCATCTCTAAACTATCTCCCGACATTTAGGTAGCCACATCCAGGGGATAGGATGGGTGCTTAGTAGCAATACACTTCAACTTCCTACTGTCACCATGTCAGCTAATCCAGCCAGAACAGAAATTAGTATACAGAACTGTCCAATTGGAGGATACGTTCTGATAGAACATATCTTACTAAAATCCATTCTCCTTTCACATGATTATCAGAGTTTTCTCTAGCTTTTTTATTATGCTGTCAAGTAAGTGTGTAGTCAAGTAAAGATTTCCTTTATCATCATCACAGCCAATTTTTTTCCTCCAGCTTGAATCTAGAGTTAAGTCATACTAATATTGCATTTCTGACATCACCTGCATTCCCATGGTGACAGACTCTCATAAATATGGTATTTATGGTATGTTGCTATGATGACTTTGCTGTATAAATAAGCAGAAGGAGAAGCAGGACTGTGAGAGAGATCATTCTTCATTTACAATCACATATAGGCCTAAATATCTGCAACAATTTAATGAGGAAAAAAGAGAATAATAAGCAAAATAAAATATGCAGCTGCCCCTGCTCTCACTGAAGTTAATCAGCGTTTTGCCATTGGACTTCAAAGGGAACAGGACTTTTGCCATAAGTGCTCAGCATGAAAACAGCTCTTTAAAGGTGGCTTACAAAGATTTTTTTGAAAAATAAAATTACTGCATTTTATATGCATATTTTCAATGGGTGTTGTATCTTAAAATGAAGAGGGACATAGGATTTGGCATCCTGGATCAGACCACTGTTTTTTCAAATGTCTTTGCAAAGGAATGGATACTACAGTACCCAAAACTTCAGAAGAAGATGAAAACTAATTCACAATGCATTAGACTAATGTTGTACATGAGAGGTAGAGTTGGGGAAATCCATCCAGAACTTGTGAGTTTATTGACTGAATAAAACCTTTAATTATGAAGTTTGTTCACCATTTAATTTATCTGTGGTTATACAATTATTCAAGTTAGGGTACAATATTTGAATCTATGATATCCTTGAGGAGTGATTTCCACAAACTGACTTCATGCTGGGTGAAGAAGTGCTTTTTTTTGGTTTGTTCTAAGAAAATGAGTGACCTCTGGTTCTTCAATTATGAGACAATGTTAAGATATTGAATTAATAGATATAATATCCTTAATAACCTAAATGCCTCAGTTAATAGACCAGTTTCTCTAATTGACCAGTTTCAAGGCTAAAGGGCTAGTTTTTGCAATCGTTCCTCAGATTTCTATCCATCTTTGTTGTCCTTGTTGTGTTCTTTTCAATCTGAGCTACTGTGTATGTTTAAGGTGAGGGGAGAAAAACTGAACACAGTACTCTCCCAGAATGGTTGAAGTATTTTGTTTAAGATAATGGAGTCAATTTGCAATAGCTAAGACTTTGGTTTAATGTCTTTATAATATATTGTATATCAACGGTTTTCAACCTTTTTTCATTAAAAAAAATCAAAAGGAGGTGTGAACTCCACTGGAAATCTTAGACATAGTCTGCAGATTCCCCAAGGGTCCCTGGACCACAGGTTGAAAACCATTATGCTCTGATAACAAAAACCTTTTTGGGACCCCTTAGATCAGAGGTCGGCAACCTCTGGTGTGCAGCTTGCCAGGGTAAGTACCCTGGCGGGCTGGGCCAACTTGTTTACCTGCCGCATCAGCAGGTTCGGCTGATCGCAGCTGCCCCTGGCCGCGGTTTGCCGTCCCAGACCAATGGTGGCCGTGGAAAGTGGCGCGGGCAAGGCATGTGCTGCCCCCATTGGCTTGGGATGCCAAACCACGGCCAGTGGGAGCCGTGATCGGCCGAACCTGCCAATGTGGCAGGTAAACAAACTGGCCCGGCCTGCCAGGGTGCTTACCCTGGTGAGTCACGTGCCAGAGGTTGCCGACTCCTGCCTTTGACATAGTCTGCAGACTCCTACCACAGGTTGAAAACCACTTAGCCATCCTATTTGTTTTTTAAATGTCACTGCAATGGTCACACATTTTCACTGAACTATCAACGGTGACATTCAGATTCAGAGTCTATCTGCATTTACTAATATTTCAAACTATTTTTGCCATTTGGTGACCACTATTTTTTCCTACAGCTTTTTCAGAAAACATACTATTACTTATAACTTTATACTAGTTGGCTTTGCCAGCAAATTAGTTCAGTTTCTTTGAATCAGTCTGCAAAACAATCTCTAGGAACCACACCATATTAATATTCATAGAGGTCAAATTCTGATCTCAGTTAAACTGGAATAAAGCTAGGATAACTCAACTGACATCAAATGAGTAAATTTGGGTTTATGCCAAAGGGAACCAAGAACAGAATTTCACTCTACATTTTTAATCTATTTTGTATTTTGTAGTATTGAAGTCAAAGTAAAATCTAACATGGAAAATGAAAATGACAAAACTCTATGTTGAAGGTGATTAGGATGTTATATATCACATAACTAATGATAACTAAACTGTTATTAATTTTTGTTATTTTTATTTGACTTCAATCTGATATGATGTGCCTTTCAGATATACTGAATTAAAATTATTGTGAGCAACAAAATATAGATCTATATAAAAGCAAAAACATTAAAACCCTTTTCCATTTTTTTTAACAGGAGAAAGGATTCAAATACTTTTATTCCCTTTAATCCATGAGCACTATATAGTAACACCACTTTCTGTTTATATTATTGGAGTTGGATGGTAATCACTTTTTTGAGAAATTTTCCAGGATACATTGTATTCCTTCACAAGTACGCTAATATTGGATAACAGAATATAGCAATGTGAATGATATGACCAGAACCCAGCTGCAATTAGGTTGGATTCTGATTCTAGCCCAGTTCAGAACCTATTAGTTCTTGTTAATGAATATTCATGGATATGGGCTGATATAGTTCATACAATCCACCGTAAAAATACCCCCAACCTTGCCTTTATTATTTTCAAGGAGATGGTGGCAGTATCACATTTTTGTAATGAGACCTTTAATGGTATTCCCATCTCCTATTCTGAGAGTTATGCCAATCAGTGTTACAGTTCTCCCAATCATGCAAATGTTAAAGTGGAGTAGGAAGTGCCTAACTCCTCAGTAGGAAAGGAAAAACATTCCAGCTTATGCTACAGCTGCTGAACCAGCCATATAAAAAGTAATTTGCCATATGGCTTTTAATGATAGCTAAGGCACTCTTTGCAGAACATGAAACTCCAAGCTAAGCAACAGTGCTTAGCATGCGGCTAATCTTCATGTGTATTCTGCAGATTAGGTTCATATACCCCATTCAAATGAAATCCTCAAGGTTTTGTGCAGCTCTAATTAGCCCCTATGTAGATTATATCCAGAATAATTCCTTTAAATTACACTGTAGTGTACTTTAATTATATAAATAAATAATGAAGTAATGATATATTAACAAATTCCTTAAGAATAATCTTTGTACAGTTATTTCAAATGCAAATAGCACACAATACTGACTCATTCAAATTCCCTCTCTACTGCAGGGATTTTATACCCTTTAGAGTCAATTCCATTGAATAAACTGTTCCAGTAAAAATGCACAAGCTTCCTTTCTAGAAAGAACTTTAAAGGTTTAAAAGATTTAAAAGTCAGGAGATTTTAATGCTATATGCTTTTACCAGTGCTTGAAAAATGTTTCAAAAAAATAAATTCATCAGGCTTGAAAATTCAAAACCAAATCCCACTGGAAGGTGAATCCAACCTTGACTCTGCACTTAAACTATGATCTCTCTTTATAAGGTTATAAATAGAGCTGGTCAAAAAAATCACATTTCAAAATTCTTCGCTGAAAAAAAAAATTCTCAAATTTTGTTGGAAATTTTTTTTCTGACAAATAAAAGGTATGTATTTTCCTTTTTTTCTGACTAGCTCTTGTAATTCAAATTGAAATGTCTTATATAACATTATTATATGTAGAGTACAACCTCAGAATATAGGAAATACAGTTTTCAAACTTTACTTCCTTTTCATGTCTCAATGAAGAGTTACAAGTATTAAGAATATTAATTAATTCCAAAGAACCTAGAATCCATTCCACCCCTCAAGTACCTCTGCCAGGTAGAGATTAAAAAGTGAACAACACTAGCCAGAAATGAGGATGGTAAAGGTGCCTGTGATGGGGTTTACAGTGCCCATACTAAAGTTAAATGAACAATATGGAGGAAGAAGGCTCCACTCCTCCGCAGCTGCTGGGCATGCTCTCTATGGAGGACCAGCTTAAAAGAGAGCTCTGGCACCCAGGCAGGAAAAAAGAAAGTGGCTGTAAGAAGGCAGAGAGGTGGTAGCTGCTGAAGTACAGAAATCTACAGGGGGAAGATTGGGGATGAGAGTAAGTCTCAGCCAGGAGACTGGAGGCCTAATCGTGCCTCCTTTTCCCTTTCTCCCTGATCAGGGGGAACAACTGGATTCTGAGAGTGAGCTGGGAAGGTTCCCTCCACCTCTGCCTGCTGGGGCTCTGAATCACTGAGACTGTACAAGGAGAAGGATGGGGCCGTGGCCCAAACTGAAGAAAAAATAGAGAATGAAAGAAGTGTCCCAAGGGAGACTGATCTAGAGAAGTAGCCAGTAGTGACTGAGCCACCCCTTGCCTCTCTTCCCTGGTGTCTTGGGATGGGATCCAATAGCGAGAGATGTTCCTGGGTCCCTCAGCCTTTCCCTCCTTCCTAATGGCACCTGAGAGATCCCAGGGGACTCCGGTGGGAATGACAAACTGTGCCGTGGCTGCTGAGTCCACCTCAGATGGCCTGAAAGAGCTTGGAGAAACTGTTTGCCTGTGGTTTGTCCACTAGACATGCTGGCCCCATAGTGAAGCCTGCTACAGTGCCACAAAGAAAAGACACCACAGTGAGACTTCTACTCTTTATATTCACTCCCCATAGAACATCAAATTGAGTTTAAGTCTTGGTCCTTATCTTCAAAGTACTCAATAGCCTGGGCACAGAACATCTAAAGGATTGCCCCAAAGCTCTGGAATAAGGACTGGGTCAACAGTGCTACCTCTCAGACACAAGGGAACTTTCCACCATAAGGATGAAGCTTAGTTGCACAGGAGACAGAGCTTTACTGGGGGATGGTGTGAGACAGTGAAACAAACTCCAGCTAGACTTAAAGACCATCACAAACCTTGTCACCTTCCACTCCAAGTGAAAAGTGCAGTTCTTTGACCTTGTTTTCTCTAACATAAACACAGAGCAACATGCACATACTGAAAAGAAGGAAACAAAAAACCAAAACACTATGCTACATACAGTTCACCCCCTCGGGAGAGGATGAGAGAAAGAACAAACCACACTGACAGATGTTATTCACATTGCTTAATGTACTGCTAGAAGGCACTCAGAGACTATGATGATAAGTGTAGTGTCAAGCTGTGCTGCAGGGGCTCAAAGCATGAATACCAACCTCAGGGCAGACTGTTAAGAAGCAGAGGACAAAACCCCTGGGTTCTATATTTACATGTCACCAACCAATTATCAAGTGTCAACTCCGAGAACACTATGACAGACTTAACACTGAATCACAAGCAGTACCCTTGGGTACTCCAATCTATCTCACCATCTATGTGAACATACTTTTATGATAGACAGTCCCTTATACCACAAATCATAGCAATATTCAGGTTACTACCAGTCCCAAAGGACCAGCCACTTACCCCAGGTCAATTACATCTTAGATCTCACACCAAAGACAATGCTTGTGACCAATCCCATAATAAACAGCCCAAATATGTATTAACTAGAAAAAGGAAATAAAGGAGTTATTTACAAGGTTAAAGCAGGTAAACATAGCCATATAAATTAGTCCCAATCTTATGTTTCAAGAAGTAATAGAAGCTTTAGGGCTAACTCAGGACAACCACTGGGGATCTTTTGCTTATGTTTAGTTATTCTTACTCCTCAGAGTCCAAGCAGCATAAAAAATACAGTTCCTCCTTGTTAGGGCTTTTTATTCTTTCCCTTCTTCTGGTTCTAGTTGCCATTTCTGCTGCTGGGAGGAATTCTGTTGTACATCTGTCTCCCCATAAGCAAACAACAAAACCTTTTGTCCTCTGATTTTCCGCAATGATTCATCTGGTGTTGATGGACTTCTTTTGTTGGGCAAGAACTAACACCTCCTTTTGTAAACAAGAATTTCACACTTGTTTATGATTCTCTCCTGTCCTGTGATTTACAGTAACAGAACACACACCAAAAAAATACATTATAATATGGGATACACCTCTAGAGGGTGAGGAGCCCCAGTGGGCCAGCCTATACTCCGCCCTGGTCCCGAGGCCCGCCGGGGATATCAGTTAGCAGCTCTTTCATGGGGCCATGAGCACGGGCATGTACTTGGCATGGTTTACCCCTATTCCGGACACTTGCCCCTTTTGCAGCATGAGGGAAACCCTGGCGCACATTTACTTGGAGTGCACCAGGCTGCAGCCCCTTTTCTGGCTCCTCACAAATATTTTGTTAAGATTTTGGTTACACTTTTCACCTCACCTTTTTATTTATGCAATCCCTATCCATGGCCCCTCAAAGTCACGAGACCTCCTAGTCAACCTCCCCCTGGCCCTGGCTAAAATGGCCATTGATAAAACCAAGGAGAGGAGGTTGGCCGATTGGATCTCCTGTGACTGTGGGGCCTATTTCCGATCCTCCGTCCGCTCACACATCCGGGCAGAGTTCCTCTGGGTGACATCCGCTGGCTCCCTTGATGCCTTTGAGGAGCAGTGGGCGCTGTCTGGGGTTCTCTGCTCAGTGTCCCCATCAGGTACTCTTTGTTTCTCACTCCCATCCCTGTTATCTCATTAGTTGTCCCCCGGAATTATTTAGTTTCCAGGCCCTGTGAATCCTCCCCTTAGGCTGGGAGGAGGGTCCTTTAGCTCCTGGTTCCCAATAGGAACATGGGATACAGATATTATAAGTGAGATTAATGCATGCAGCAATGTACAACATGAAGTCCAAATACTAAATACATTTTTGTAACTCTAATACCTATTTTAACAACACTAACAAACAGTTGAGCACAGGCATGCAGAGGAATACAAATTTGGCCACTTTTGGAGGGGCACATTCTGTGCCCCCCCTATGGCTCCAGCTACAGCCCCAGGGCAGGAGGATCTTGCTCTCCTCCTGTGGCCGCAGGGCCAGAGGAGTTCTGTGCCCCGATGGTTATTGGGTGTGGTGGTGCCCCTGCTTGCCTCTCTTGTGCACACCCCTGAAGGTGAGCCAGACTGGTTCTATCTATGAATTTTTTCAGTGTTCAGCTGAGACCTAGGGGCATTGGCATGAGCTGATGACTTGTCTGGAAGTGTTACAAGTAGCATAAGAAATTAAATATGGTAGAGAAACCTGGACACATTTTAAGCTGCTCTTCTGTGGCCATATACCAAGGGAGGATGTTTATACAAACTTGGCTTGCCTTTTCCCATCAGGTGCAGCTGTCCCAGCTTCCCACCCTCTGCTTCAGTAAAGGTAAATCAAGATCTCAGTCAATTGATTTTTCAGTTTGGTAGCTAAATCAAAAACTAAAACTAAAAATAAACTGGGTTGTAGCAAAGCGACCCTGAATTTCTGCAGATTTGGTTTGGTTTGACTTGAATTGACATTTCAGAGCAAGACATCAATTTTGACTCAACATTTCAAAATGAAACAGTTTCAAAACAAAATTTTAATTTTGAATATTACAAAATGAACTGTTTTGACTTTTTCAAATGTTTTTTCTCATTTTTTATTCTGCTGAAACTATTTGCCGAATGTTACCCAAATTCATAAGTAGTTTTTCCTCACAATGTAATTGCATTTTCCAGCAATTTACTATCCAAGAAAAAACAAAAATCACCCTCCTTTAATTATCTCTAAAACAACAACCTGCATTTTTTAGCCTTGGCCTATTCTTAAATAGCGTGTGTCTAACTCAGTATTGCCCATCATTCTGAGATATCTTTATAATAAAAAAATACTTGAGATTTACATGGTACTAGAGCATCTCAAAGCACTTTCCAAATATTAATGAATAAAGTAAATAAATATAATTATTCTCATTTATAGATGAGTAAATAGAAGCTAAGTGGATAATTCAAAGCCAAATAGAGTATCTGTGGCACAAGCCAGACTCCACTCTCAGCCTCACTCCTTAACACAGTATCATTTTTCTTCATCTTTAACTCTGCTCTCCAAAACATTCTAAATCCTCAGTCTTATGATCTGGAATTGAGACTGATTTGCAGTCGTCCAATCTACCAAACCACTCTAGAAAACTATTTAGAAAAGTGTCAACTTGGCAAGTTTAAGTATTCGTCATATTTGTGTCACATCCATACTTTCTTCAAATTTAGATTTTTTTTTTTTTTTAGATTTCACTGAAATTTAAAAATCAAGCCAAGTCAGAAAAGTGTGAGACAGATCCATTCTGATCTAGTTATACCATGGTAAATTTAGAATAGCTCCACCTATCTCAATGGATTTAGGGTAGGCCAGCTGTAACAGAGATAAAAAAAATCAGTCCTCTTTTGTGTTGTGTTATAACTCACTGTTTGTAAGACTGAATTAAAAAAAAAAGCCAGCTTATATTATATTTTATATTTTATTAATTGAAAAATTAATATATTTATTTATTCCAAGGCCAGAAGGGGCAATTGTGATCATCTGATCTGACTTCATGAATAAAACTGGCCATAGAACTTACTCAGAATAATTCTGACACATAAAAAATAAGATTTAATAATATAAAGAGGCATAAGATATTCAAAACTATAAATATTTTAAGATATAAACAAAATGGGGTAGACTAAAGCTCATCTAATGAGGCTCTGATATTTCAAAACAATTATGAGCTTTATTCTAATGTTTCTTTAGGCCAGGCTGTTTCCTTCTTTATCTGCATTCAGAAGAGATCATCTTCGCATGGATCTGTCCATGCCTGTATCGAAGGATGTTATTGGTTGCCCTGTAGCATTGTCCCCAATTCCATGGATACCACATAAGGCATTTTAGAGGGTTCCTGACACACATGTGGATAGGGCAGGTATGGAACAAACTAGCAAACATATATTCTCTGTCCCCCCACAAACCCTGAGTAATCTACTCAGCAGATAAAACAGTCTTAGACTTCTTCCATGGAGGTAGAGGAGTAAAAAAGCACCTCCCCATCAGACACGCTCAAAGGAAACCATGACAATATTTTCCAAATAAAGACATATTTCCAAAACTATTCATGAATTTTAGTCTTGGTGAAACATCCCTAAAAGGTTCAGTCTTTTCCCTGACACTTACACAGTTGGTCTTATTTTATACCTTGATGCCCTATTTATGACATTGAGACAGAAAATACTTCTTTATATCATTGTATTGATTATTTTTTCTATCTTGAGATTTTTCAACTGTGCTTTTATTTAGCTGCCAACTTCTATCTATTGTTTTGCATATTATCTTAAGAAGCCTTGGATTTTGCTTTTATTAATCCCATAACAGCAGGATGAACAGCCATAGCATTAGAAATGGAGGAAATTAAGGCTGCAAATATGTATTATAATATCCAGAGAAAGCATATCAATAGGAAGCTTCCAAGTGACATCTTTCCTTCTTACCATGTTGATATTGTTTACAAGAGAAAAAGATACACTGCAATCCAATATAGTGTTTATTTCTGTGTAAAATTGTGTTATTTACATAAAAGAGAAGAAGAGAGGGATCAATATCTATGAAGAATACAATAGCCATCCCTGTGAAAATTTGAAAAGGAGAAATATAACAATGTTATTTAGATGCAATGCCTCAATACCTGCTATGCAAAGATGAATCACAAAAAATACAGAATTCAATACTAAATCAGGTTACAGATAAGTCTTCAATCTAGACTCAAAAGTAGTGAGAAAAGTTGAATGCCTAATTTCAAACAGAAACAAATTCCATGAAAGACAAGCATCTCTGAAAAATTCCCAGGGGGAGATTCTCATCTGGTAGAAATTTATACCAGCTAAGGATATATTCCCTAGACTTGTGTTCTGGTTAACGGCTAAATGTATCTGCCAGGTTTGGGCCTTGAGAGTAGCTATATACTTTCTATACACTCTATAACTCAGTAAGCTTAAATACTTCAGTTTAGACTGTGCATTTCCCATAGGGACCCAATAGGCTGTAGTAGTCGCAAGGGAGTATCTGCATATCTTCTCTGCATTAAGCCACCATGCTGAGAAGTATTGCTTTTCCACAGACCCTCTTAGATTCCTAGTGAAGAGCTGTTTAATCGTACTGATGCATGAGGATATAAGTGGGGAATATTTGGTCATATGTAGTAGAACTAAAGACTAACCTTACTTTGAGGATTGTAGGGAGACTACTGAAAAATACGTCAAGAGAACACGTAATGAACATCCTAACTCACAAGGATTTTAAAAACAAACAATCTTAAAATCAGGAGAAGATGTTACCGGAAGTAAATTTCTCTTCTCCAGAACACCAGTAATATGCTGGGTTGGTAGAATGTAGATAAATAACAGAGATGCTGAGGTCTGGAATACTTTAATTTATTTATCTATATAATAAAGCCAACTTGTATTTCAAGAAGGACCCAGTTACAAATAATGAAACTATTTTTAATAGGTTTTGACAAAATTCAAAGCATATTTACATGTTTCTGAAATGTAACAATCAGTGCTGTAATGAAAATGTGTTAGTTTTCATTTGGGTCCATTTAAGCAATCGTTTTATGAATGCAATTTTGGTAAAATGATATGCTACAGATTTTCTTTCCTTTTTCACTTCTTTTTAACACCATTTTGGGTGCTGCTACTGTACTTGCCTCTTATTCTAAGAGTATCACAGTGCTTTACATGCATCCAATAATTAAAATAAAACAGAATTAAGCTTAAAACTCTGCTGCATTGCAGTATTTTTTCATCAAGTGATAAGAAGATTGTCTGAATGAGCCAAACGTAGGCAATCAAATATAACTCACATATGCCCCCTACCCTCCACCCCCAGTTTATGAACATCATTCATAGGAAACTACTCTATTGCAAAATGAAGGTGTACAAAAATATGTAGAATGTTGAAAACATTGTACTAGTTTACATTTACTACTAGTTGGTTGTCCATAAAATTGTCTGTTGCTTTTGAAATATAAGGTAGACTAATTTAACTCATTCCACACCAGTAGCAATGCAATTTATTTCCTCATAAGACAGATAAAACAGCCATGATGTACCCCTTTTTGATTTACTACTAAAGTAGCTGTTTATATCAAAATGTTTCAATTCCTGCATGCATTCAATGCTATGAAAAATGTAGAATACCAAATAATACATTTTGAACTTGAAATAAATGACTCTTAAAAATTGTATTCCCATCCACTGTGTTCAAACTGTAATACTTATGTTATAGATCTAGAATCCTAAACTTAAACCATTATGCAACGATTTAGCTACCATGATAAAACCTCACGCAACTCTAAAAACGTTACCCTATTCTATACCCTGTGTAAGAATCACCAGAAAAGATCAATATTATTTTCTATGCCATTTTTTATTCTTCCTTTGCTTTCTTGAGTCCATTGCATAAAGAGCTGGACATTTCATTCACTTGTCCACAGTGATGCCAAGGTCTTTCTCCTTAGTAGTTGCAGTTAATGTAGAATCCAGCAACATGCATGAATAGTTACTTAAAATACTTCTTCCAGTGTACATTAGCTTTCATTTGATTGAAATTCATCTGCTATAATGCTAACCCTAAGATTATTAGGTCCTATAGCTTTCCCTGTTCACAACTAACCTAAATACTTTTCTCTCTTCTTTAAATTTTGCTGACTCACTATTCACTCTTTCCCCAACATCATTAATATATTATCTCATTGGTTCCACAGTGGAACCTTATGGGGCACCTCTGCTGCTAACATTCTATCGTGCTGAAATTTTACCATTTATACTTACTGTTCATTTTTCTGTCTCTGAGTAGGGTGACCAGATGTCCCATTTTTTATCAGGTCCTGACCCCCATCCCGTTTCTGGCCAGCACTGGCTGTGCTCTGCGAGCTGCTGCAGCAGGTCAGTGTGGGTAGGTGTCAGGCAGCAGCCAGTTATGTGTCACCTCTGCTGGCCTCCTATCAGCCCTATACATGCTCTATCTCTTGCTGTCCCCTCCCTGCCTTGCCTCTTTACCTCCCCTCAGCCCCACTGTACCTTTATATTCCCCTCACCCCCTGCACCTGGCAGAGCGCGTCCCGCTCCCAGCGCTATGCAGAGAACCAGCCCTTGGTTGGAGCACTCAGGTCACCAACAGCCTGCCTGGTAACCGCCTTCTTTCCCCCATTATCTGGCTGGACTGGTGTCCTGGGAAAGCCTAACACCCTCCTGCCCCAGAGCACTGGCCAGGAGGAGCTGATCCCTGCCCTCAGCCAAGCTCTGGAGTGTGGCGGAGAAGTGATTTCCAGCCCAATCCTACCCCAAACCTGCAGGCTTTACAGCAGCCCTTGGGCAGGGGCTAGCACCCTCTTCACCCTCCCTCCCTTTGCCACCCTGGGTCCTGCTCCCAGGGAGCGTGAGGCTGCTCCAGTCAAGTTCCCAGGGCCCTGGTGCACAATGCAACCTTAGGGCTTAACCCTTTCCTGCCTGTGCTGTAGCCAGGCAGGAGGTGGCTGGTTATTTCAGAGTTCAGCAGCAGCCTGGAGATGTTAGTTACCATTTGGCACTGTATAGGCAGGAAGAGACAAGCTGCTTCCAGTCACAGGGGACTGAGGGGAAAAGGGTGAGCTCTGCAAAGACATGGGCCAGGTCATCCCTTTCCCTTCCCTCTCCTGTGTCTGGAAGCAGCTCCCATCCCTTCCCTCCCACACAGTGCCGAAAGGCTGCTGCTGGTCACATTCTGCTGTGAACACTGGCAGAAACCCTGGCACGTAACCCTGCATGCTCCCCACATGTTGTTTTGGGAAGGCGTAGCACCAGATACCAAGAGAGGCAGGTCTGTCCCAGGGGCCCAGCATGGCATGGAGGACGGAGAGTGCAAGGCAGGGAGAATTGGATCGGATGGTCAAACCCCCATGTGAGAGAATGGTACAGTGTGTGCGTCACCCCTTCTTGTCTGTGTGTGTGTAGGGGGGTTGGTGGTAGGAGTGTGTGTGTCACTCCTCCCCACGTGAAAGCTTACAGATAAGAAAGTATACAAAAAGAATTCAACGATGCAGAATTTCTTTTTTAACAGGGATTCAGTCAACTTGATGTTAATTTGAACATTCATTCTGCATAGTTCTGATTCATTGCCATTGAACTCACTTGAATATGAGTAATTTTACCAGGTGTCTCATATTTAGCACAGGGAAATATGGTCACTGTATCCTGGAGGCAATTTCTAATCCATGAGAGCACCTTACTCTCACTCTGCAATTTCTTCATTTCCCCAATAGTGTCTTGTAAATGTTGACTATACATCAGGCATCTACTAGGCACTTTAGTATATGTTTTTATATACTTCATCTCCAAGTGGCATTATACCAGCTTACTCAACTTTTCAACAAATCTTTACATTTTTTTAATTTAATTTTATATTTTAAATTTAGGAGGTGAATTAAGCAGTAATGCTTGTCTAAAAGGCATGGATATAGACAATTATTAAGCAGATTTTCATTTTTTTATATTTTTCAGCTCTTCTCTTCTACTTATCTTTACTCAGTGGAAGATGTTAATGGCTTCTTTTCTAAGGAGACTTACTAATATTTTTCTTTTCTTCTTCCAAAAAAAGTACAGGCACTACTAATCAAGGCTCTGATTCAAGGAAATATCCCTATTCAGAAAGATATTTAAACACATGCTTAAAGTTAAAAGCATGTGTTTAAGTGTATTCCTGAATCAGGATCCAAAATATCTTAGCACACATTAGTTAAATATATTCAAGGGCATATTTGCCACTCAGCCAATAATTTGGCAAAGTTGCAAATATTTCATTTCACTTTCCTGTATAAAGAGTAATGAACAAGGAAGCATTTAAATGATCGCTAGTATACTGTTCTATAACATTATATGTACACTGATATTCTGTTGTTTTATTCCCACACAGTGATATAAGAAAACCATTAGACTTTTTCAGTTTCTTTTTAGATGACAATAGGCTGTGCCTTTGTTCCAAGAAAAATGTCAACGCAGACATTTATGTTCAACTTTTCAGGAGTTTTTCCAATAACCGGTGGTACACTTTAGTACCAATACTAACCCTAGCTCCAATGTGGTTGTGCACTTTGGGACCATGAGATTTCACACTGCATAAACATTTAATAGAATAAAAAGATTGATTAGGGAGACAAGGTGGGTGAGTTAATATGTTTTATTGGACCAATTTCTGATGATGAGAGAGACAAGATTCTGAGCAACACAGAGCTCTTCTTCAGGTCTTGGAAAAGGTACTCAGAGTGTCACAGCTAAATACAGGGTCAAACAGGTAGACTATCTGCTAACTACTTATGCCAAACTAAGGGAGCATTCAAGGAGAAGTGGCCCTTGGAATATATGCTAATTACTTATGCTAAGATATCTGTTCAACCTTGTGATTAGCTGTGACACTCTAAGTACCTTTCCCAGACCAGAGGAAAAGCTCTGTGCAGCATGAAAGCTTGTCCTTCTTGCCAATAAATTTGTCAAATAAAATATATTTCCTTACCCACCTTGTCTCTCTAATACCTGGGACTGACACTGCTACAACAATTAAAAAAAAAAAACATTTATGATACACATGAGAAGTACCACTTTTCCTGACATGAGCCTAAGAGTTCAAAGAGCACTAACATGATAAAGAAACAAGACACTTTTATCATAGTCAAAGGAGCAAAGAATCCTGTGGCACCTTATAGACTAACAGACGTTTTGGAGCATGAGCTTTCGTGGGTGAATACCCACTTCCTCAGACGCATGCATCTGAGGAAGTGGGTATTCACCCACGAAAGCTCATGCTCCAAAACGTCTGTTAGTCTATAAGGTGCCACAGGATTCTTTGCTGCTTTTACAGATCCAGACTAACACGGCTACCCTCTGATAATAGTCAAAGGGAAAACTATATATTGTCTTGCAACTCCAGCATAAGCATACCTGAGGTACATAGAAATTGCAAACTATTACAGTGGGCAAAATATTGCAGTCAGGAAGAAGCATGTCTCTCACAGGATCAAGACCAATGATGCAACAGAGGAAAATAAGCAAACAGGGTGGAAAATTAAAATTAGTGAGTGTGATCCTTATTTTAGGTAGGTTTACAATGGATTGGTCCTGATGGCACAGTCAAAGACAATAAGTGGAATGATATGCCCTAAAAGACTGAATACTCTTTGTGTGTATAATGGGACCCTGAAGAAAAAAGAAATGAGATTATATTGCAATCCAATTTATATTGTGTGGACTTTACCTGCTGTTCAGGTGCCTCCCCAAATGCAGAAATAGCTACTATACAGACAATTATGATTGTATTTGAATATAATTTATTTCCAGTTAATGTTTCCCTTGCTTTCCTATTAGATTAAAACTAATTTTATATTTTTATTTTATTTTTATGAGATTGCGAAAATTAATACTAGCAAGACAAAAGAAAAATTCCACTAATAGTTATGCTTGAGATGATATAACATATATGCCTTGACTACATTGTTGGATTAAAGGGCTTATCCTGCTCCCATTATGTTAATGGAACTTTTGCCATTGACTTATATCGGAGCAAGTTTATCATTCAAAACAGGCTTTTTTTGTTTTGTAGGTTGGTTTATTTTGTTTTATTCCCAAGGAGAGAGCTGCATGTGAACAATAACAAAAATATAGTTTAAGCTTTTTTATTTAATAACTGGTATTTAACAATAATATTAAATATTGTGAGCAATCTAAGCTTTTCATGGGGAATTTGGATTTGGCATGACCAAATATATAAATTATTCTCCTTAAAGAGTGCTGTAGAAAAATCAATTTCAGTGATATTGTTAGAAGTCTTTAAAGTATTCACCTTGATGTAATGATCCATTTAGAGGTTAAAGACAAAGATCATGCTAATGTTCATTACATGAATTTGCAATAACTTTACCCATCACTGATCTTGACATAATTGTCATACAAATTAGTTGGATTAAAGCTTCTTGGATGCAGTTTTCTTCTATTAATGGTTGCAAATTTAACCGAATGAGTCTTCTCTAGGTCATGTAAAACTTCCTTTCGTATTTCTACAAGTGTAAAAATAAAGTAAAATAAGATAGAAATGTTTCAATCAGAATATGATGGCCTATTTCAGTAAAAATATATGATCAGCCCAGCTTCCACAGAAGGGAGTTTGGCACACAACCATGGAATCCAAAAACAAATTTACTAATTTTCTTTAAAGCATTTCCTGTGTGAAGCTGTCATACAATTCTTTAAACAGTAATAAAATTGGTGGGGAGAAAGGTGTCTCGGGAGTTCCTAAATCTGATTTTAGCTTAAGGCAGATTTTACAAGATAGTAAATAAACCCTTGGAAATAAGGTATTTAATAGAAGTACTCACATTACCCTTAACTGGAGCATTAAGGAAGGTAATACCAATACTAACAAAGCTCTGACAAAGGCAGAGAAGCAGCAACTGTCTGACACAAAGAGGGCTATGGAAAGAAGAATTCTGAGAATTTCAGTCTGCAACCGAGTCCCCAGTGAAGTGATTACACAGCAAAGTAGAGTGCAGGATATCATCGTTAAGAGCAGGTACAGTAAAATGTGATGGACTGGGCATATAGCAAGACTCACTGACGATCGATGGACTGCAGCTGTCACCGAGTGGTACCCACGGGAACTGAAATGACGACTCACCTGACCTCCAAAAAGATGGGAAGATTTTATCGTGAGAAGGCTTGGCCGCACATGGAAAAGAAAGGCCAGGATACGAGAAGAATGGAAGACATGTTGTGATCGGCACAATCTACACGAGGGCTGAAGGATTTATCGATCAAGCTGATCAAGGTGAATACCATAATAAAACTTATATTTTACATTCTCTGCTATTGCGACAGATAATGCCATATTGCATATGCTTATTTTTAATTAAGAATCATTCATTTCTTCACTAATCCAGTCAGTCATTTGTTCTCTTTCATTCACAATCTAGCCCTGCATAGATATGCTATGGAATAGATAGTGGCTGAACAAAGTGTGTCAGAGGTGGGTGTGGAAAGGATCTAAGAAGCCCTGTTGCCTTTCTTATACACAGGAGACAGCCATACACCAGTAGGGGAATAGAGGCACATTTACTGCTTAGTTCTGTTGGGCTACATCTACACTTGGAGCTATGGGTATGAGTCCTAGCTCAAGTAGACATATTCATGCTAGCTCCCATTGATCTAGTGTGCTAAAAATAGTAATCTACCCATGGTGGTATGGGCAGTGGCGAACAGAAACAGGATCTAGCTGCCTGCCTGGACCCTGGGGATACATCTTTGGGGAGGTTAGCCCATGCTGCTTAACACTGCCTGTGCTACCATGTCTACGTTGTTATTTTAGTGCACTTGCTCAATGACAACTAGTGAGAATATGTCTATGTGAGCTGAGAATCACACACCAACCTTCAAGTCTATAGATAGCCTGGGTAGTGGCACTAGGTCCCTGAGAGTGCTAAGAGGTGGGGTGAGGGCAAGGCCTTGTCTCAGATGCTCTCTCTGCGCTGAACAGCGGAGCTGGAATAGTTTGGCAGGGCAGGGTGGGCAGAAGGTACATAACACAACCTTTCATTCAGTGGTAGGGCTGCAGCTCCAATATGAGCTTCCCCTATCTCTTGAGGATTTCTGGCCAAGAATCACAAAATTCCTGCTGATACTGCCATTGCAGCATGGTCACTCCAACATTGCTAGTGGCTTAGAAATGAGCATTTGACCCTGCATGTTTATCATGGCACATGGTACTGAAATATCTGACATTATTTCTGAATAGGTCAGTCTACAGTAGGCTACTTCCAAAAAGAGTCTTCAGGTACTCAACACGTGGTCTACAGAAGGTACGGATTCCAGATCTAGCTAAAAGATCTTTTGATTAAATGGAAACAGGGCACCATCTAGTGATTTCTGTAAACAGTGTGCAAAGTTGGTTTTTTGGTTCTTTTTTAAACCCACTTAAATGACCAATTGTTACTAGTTGGAAGTGGATTTTTTAAGGACAGTTTGTAAACATTCTAGTAATGTGACCTATTGATAATAATGCACATTGAGCTGACCTTTAAGATTTTATTTTCTGGTGGTATGCTGTGAAACTGTCTTAGAAAGTAATGAAAGGGGGAAAAATAAAATGTCAACTTCACTTTAATATGAACTACCACAAACCTTTTTCCAGTAAAAGTCCCCATTTTAAATTTCAGCTCCTTCAGGACTGGGGATCTGTTATTGCAATCTTTTGTGAATCATACAGTTTACACAAATCTTCTGTACACGCTCAGAGATAAGCGTACATTTCTTAAAAATTAAAGCTGCAAGGAGATGTTTAAAAATGATGCAAACTGTGCTGAACAAATCCCTGCAATCTTGCTATCTAATATAATTGCCATTTCCATTAAGGCTTGAGCTGCATCATGGGAAACATTGGGTAGGCTTGGAATGGAAAGAGAGAGCATTAAAAAAAACCTGAATAATTGTACTCACCATGCCTTGAAGAGAATTCAGCTGCATTAAACAGAGGAGTAAATTGAGCAACTAACATTACAAAATGCTGAGACTGAGATCAGTGTCTTGGATTTATTCATTCTAATCGTGCTTATTTTGGGGGTGGGAGTGGGAGGGAGACAGCAGAGGCAGGGTTTAGTGAGCTAGACATCCAAGAGAGAAGACAAAAAACAAAACAAAAAAAATTACAGGGGTTTATACTTCAGTTACAACACCATACTGCCTACTTTATCATATTAGATTCTGATCTTGTCTCTGTAATGTGGAGTAACTTCATTCATTTCAGTGGAATTGTTTCTAGTTTTCACCCAGGTACATGAACTCAGTTTACGGTCCTTTGGCGTAAACCTGTCTCCAGACATATGGCACTTCCAGCCTGGATTATTTCCATGTGCTCTAGCTGAAGACTGTACAGGAACGTCTGAGAGCATACAGTGCAGGCGCCAAATAAACAGTGTTTTGCTCCTGGGGCCTGATCTACTTGTACTGAAGTCAATAAAAGTCTTTCCATAGAAAGACTGCTCCACAGACCAATGCTCCAAAGACTACACTGGCTTCCAAATTGTTTCTGGCTACAGATTTTTTATTTATAAAGCCTGAAGTATAAAGAGTGATTCTGGTTCTGGCTAGCTAGAAACTTCTTTATTAGAAATCCTAGAGCTGCTTAGTCAAAATCTGATGGGAAGGTGTTATCTGTGGGGAGTGGCTCTCACATCTGCTTTTGGTTTTCCTACTTGATTCAACAGATACCAAAATTGCTAACTTTCATGGCACACACACTTCTGCTAGGAGTTTGGGTTTTTAGTTGCAATTGTATTTATGATATGCATGGGGTTATTTATATGCACGTAGAGATTATTATGATCCCATTTTATAAACAGAAAAAAAATTAAAGAGCTTTATAATTTCCTACATCTCTTCTTTTCAGTTTTCCCTTAAATTTAATGGGCACATTCAGAGCTATAATAAAGAAAAATTCTGCTGTATGAGCAGCAGTTACCACACATCTTAGCATATTGCTAGTAATCATAAATTAATACAATACAAATTATACAATCTAATATCTAATATAAATTCTATTTAACAATTGTATCTGGTCAATTAATCTTGGCCGAATATGTATGTGTGTGCAGGATAGAGTCTTGGGTGGTTTGTCAAAAGCCATCCAGGGAGGTATTTTCAGAAGTGGGATTAGAGTCCTGGAGTTCTTGGTTTTCATACCCAAGATCAGAATTTGCCTTCTTCTCTAGTTCATGGATTTTATTACTTTAGGCAGAAATACCATTATGTCAAAGATGTTTCTGTAACTCATAGACTCACTTAAGGTTCTCTAATATTAAGACTTTACATTTGCAGATTATGACAAATTTTGTCAGTTCAATTTTCACTGATGTGACATTAATTTCAGGAGCCCACAAGAGCACATGGTAACAATTTTGTTCATTTACTAAGTGAGATTTTGAATTAAAGATTTTGTTAACTCTTGTGGTAACTATAAAAAGTGCCTTCTCACCTGTATGTTAATGTCCCCTTCTGCATCTATTTTAGGCAGTAAAACAGATGTAGAACAGATCTGGATGTAAGAAACATTAAGAGAAACTGAATCCTTTACTCTCATTAATGAGTAATCCTATTGAAATCAACAGCATCACCTGTATGAGGAACTGCTCATAACTGTGAACATGGGGATCACAATCTGTTGTTATGCAATTGTTATGATGTGCATTAGTGCTCTTCTGCATATAACACCTCAACTGTAGAGACTGTTTTTCACTGTAGAGAAGAAAAGCCTGACTCCCTGAAATTCTGTACTGAGCACCTGCATCCTTCAATGAAGAGAATGGAAGCTCGAGATACTAATAATCTTTGAAAATCACCCCAGAAAATACCTATATATTGCATATGGATGGTTGTGTTCAGAGAGGTTCTGATCACTTACTCAAGCTAAGCATTTATTACCCTATTCACAAGTTGCCTCACTGATTTCAGTTGGACTATTCTTGGTGTAAGGTACTGTTTCAATATGATTAAATAAATCAGAATCTTCCCACATCTATTAGAAGCTACTGGTTATTAGGGACAGATTGTGTCACCCATTCTGACACTGAGTGGTAACTTTCACCATAAGAGGAGCCCCTCTGAATATGGATATAGACCTAGCCCATACATTCCTATAGGAATTGCACTGGGTTTTTATATGTATATAAAATGTTGGTGTATTTTATGTTGGTAAAGAGGTTATAAAGACTAACCCAAGTTCCCTTTAAATATCTCTTGCTTTTACCTTCAGGATATGGGAATAAATAAATCAACACTTTGTGTGTAAAGACCGGGGGTGGGGGTTAGATTTTCCATCCTAATGGATCAATAAGACTAAAAGAACAGTTTTATAGAACAGAAACCCATGATTTCTTGTTGTTTTCTTCCAATACTGCAGTTAGCCTGTTTATTTTCCTTTATTCTCAAAAATATCCCTACACAGAGATACCATGAAAAGTAGAATTTTCCCAGTAGAAGTGCTGTAGACTTTATTTTTATCCATACAGAATAACAAGGACGCTATTCACTTGACAGATATGGTTTATATGAACCAAATATAGATAGCCATCGAACCCAGCCCTCACATAGTTTCTTAAAAAGATTCATATTTGATCTTGCTCTCAAAGTGTACCTAATTTACTGAATAAAAGTTAATCAAAGGAAAATGCTATTCAAAGTATAATTAAGCATAGGTATACAGCTCTGCAAAACTCCTGCTAATGACTTCCTAGTAATGGCATCTACAATGAAACTGAACATAGTTGCAAAATGCTCTGAAACCAAAATGCAAGTGTGAAACCTTAGATGCTTTCTTTGGTTACTGCAAGCTTGCTAACTTTTGCCATCTAGATATAAGAAAGAAAGAGAAATACATGATAGTATTATTCTCTTGCAAACCTAATGGAGCTGTCTACAGCTATTAGATAAGCTACAGCTATTTTTCTTATTAGAAAAATAAGACCCAACCTCATTGACAGAGCAGTTTATAATCAGGGACAATGGGCCAAATTCTGATTGTCTTGTGAAACCCCCACAACTCCTGGATGTGGTGATCTGTCCCATCTAGTGTCAACGAGACCACTTAGAGAGAGATTAATAAGACTGCTCTACAGCCTTAGTTAAGGGCCATATGGCTTTTAGCTCATGCGGTAGAGGCTCATGCTCCAAACTCCAGTGGTCTCAGATTCGATCCTGCCTGGCGACAAGCGGGCTCTGTTAAGCCACGTCCAGACTAGGGTATTAAAATCGATTTTAGATACGCAACTTCAGCTACGTGAATAACGTAGCTGAAGTCGAATTTCTAAAATCGAGGTACTCACCCGTCTGGACGGCGCGGCATCGATGTCTGCAGCTCTCCGTGTCGATTCCGGAACTCCGTTCGGGTTGATGGAGTTCCGGAATCGATGTAAGCGCGCTCGGGGATCGATACATCGCGTCCAGACTAGACGCGATATATCGATCCCCGAGCAATCGATTTTAACCCGCCGATGCCGTGGGTTAGTCTGGACGTGGGCTTAGTGTTACACTTGACCTAGTACAGACTACTGTATTTTTGATTAAATTAATAGAATTATTCTAGGATTAAATTGATGTAACTGGGTAGAAGTATTTTAAAATTACAAAAAATGTAAGGGTTGGTTTCAGGCCTTCATTATTACCAGTGTCCTCCAGTGCAACCCAAGACAAACTTTTCCCAGATTGTATGTGCTCTCATTCAGTTCATTCCCCCTGCTAGCCTCTGTAATAGCACTTTTTTCAAAATATTCTAGGTCAAGATTTTCAAAAATGGAAATGAGGCCTAACAAATTTCAACTCTTTCTATCTTTTTTTATGAAACATTTTCAGTCATTTTTGCTTCCCAACTCCCTCATATTCAGGATGGCAAGTTGGTCCACCCTGCTAACTATTTGGCGGGCCGACTCAATCTCTTTAATCTCAAAATACTTGTGGGAAGAGCTTGACCTCAAAGAACTAAGTCCTATATTAGAGGCCAGAATAGCATAAAAGTCCTCTTTACTTCTACTGACCCAGAAGATTTCCCTCAATGTACTTCTTTTGATTGGCATTTAGGATTTTGATGTTTGCTTTTGTAATACATAATTCCTAAGTTGCTGCAAAATTTATAATGTTATTGGTTTGTATCTTTATGGTAACAAAAGAGTTATCTTCCTTCTTCATAGTGTCTAGTTTTATTATTTCAAAAGCCGTTTATTGGCTTCCACCATCTCTCCAAAAACACACAAAAAAACTGAGGCCATGTAGGTTTTAGGGTATATTAAAATCATATTCTGTTTTACAAGCATCTTACTCTTATTTCATCATTACATCCAATTCAAAATCAGTGAGGCATTGAAGTGAACCCTAGTTACTGGAGAAAAAGGCTGCAAACTTTTGAGCACCATGGTCTTAGATTTCTTAGTTTCAGTCTTCACAGAAGGTTCTGTAGACAGAGCTTTATAAGGTAGGTAAGGGACAAATAGGTAGCTCCTATAGCAACTTGTTCTCCAGCGTAAACATTGTTAGCTCATACTTGAAAACACACTGTACACAACACATTACACAGAACCTTAACAACATCATTCTTCCTCAAACCCAAAACACACCACACACTTAATCAGTGCACATATGTCAACACTGAATACTTGCTGGTGTTGCTAAGGTAGTAGTTAAGATCCAGCATTTATACTGTGAAGGAGATTAATGTATCATGTACAGTGTGTTTCCTTAGCTGTTGGAGGCAGAAGAAAAGGTCTTGTGGAGGTTCAGAACCTGTCACTTCTGGTGGAATCAGGCAGTGTGGGCTTTAGGATACATTTAAAATGCTCTCTGTAACCTGGTATTTCCTTCCTTTTACAGAGCTGCACTGCGTAGATGTCATATTTAACCAAAATTAACTGGTTTTACATGAAGTTCATATTTATGGAAATTGTGCACTCTGATAAATGTAGACGGGGCTCAGTAGGATATGTTGAACTATAACCCAAAATGTAGTTTATCTATAGGATTTCTGAAATGGGGTATTGGAACATCCAGCAAGAGCAGATAGTTTCAGCACAGTCCCCCAGAGTCGCAAAATTTGTGACTCCAGGCTATTAAAGTGGAATGGATCTAAGTGCCAAACAAAGAAGCAACCATCACAGGGGCATTTTGTTAGGGTATGTCTACACAGCAAAGAAAAACCCGTGGATGGCCCGTGCCATCTGACTCAGGCTTATGGGGCTCAGGTTGCAGGGCTGTTTCATTGCTGTGTAGATTTCGGGGCTCAGGCCTGAGCCCAAATTCTGGGACCTTTCCAGCTTACTGGGTCCTGGAGCCTGGGCTCCAGCCTGAGCCCAGAAGTCTACACAGCAATGAAATAGCGCTGAAGCCGTGCCTCATGAGCCTGAATAGGCTAGCATGGGCCAGTCATGGGTGTCTAGCTTCTTCGTAAACATACCCTACGATGGCCTCCCCGATTAAATGGAGATGAGAAGAGGGAAAGTCTGAGGCAAAAGGAAGACATCATTCCTGGGCACTGTAACAAAGATAATTGAGCAATATAATAATTGGGCGCAGACTCAGAGTGTGATGTGTATGTTTTTGTTTCCTTTGGTGAAAACCTGACTTCCCTAAAAGGGAAAAGTAGCCTGGGAGAGATACTGAGAGAGAAAAACTGGGACTAGGCTGTGTTCCTAGCTTTCCAAGTTGTTGGTTTTTTAACAGAAGATAAGTTGGTTTGGTTATTTTCTTTAACTCAGGAATGAAACCTATCTAACTTAGCTTTTCCAATGCTTTGTTCTCTTTGCTAATAAACTCACAAACTCATGAAGAAAGGATCAATCCCAAACCCAATCAGTCTAAGAGTTGTGGGGGAGCCTGGTGTTGTTCAGCATTGCCGCAAATAACATTTAGGCACCTAGAAAATTACTTGCAATTGAAAAGGCCTGAGCTTTGGTGCTTTGGCTCCCTGTACGGAAGTGGGAGAGACAGGACTCTCAGAATGAGATTCACAAAAGCAAGTACACTAGGTGGCTGCTTGCCTAAAAAAACCATTAGGATATGCCAAGCTGAGGGGATGTTGATAAGCCTCACCCTTCTTTTGTCTCAATCCAAGCTGCAGGGAGGCACTTCCCTGTGCTTTGGACTCTCAGCTGCAAACGCCCTCTAGCCATTAGGTACCTCCTCCGTTTTAGCAAGAAGCAGGGGGCAGGGCAGAAGGAGTACCTCCCTCATATTTTTAGTGAAGAGGTTAGAGTACTCACCTAGAGTTCTCCTTCCACCTGTGGGGGAGAAGGGATTTGAACACCCTCAGCAAATTCCCTAACCACTGGGCTATGGAATATTCTGAGGTGGGATTCCTCCAGTCTCTCCTATTGAAGCTGCTCCAGTCTGGATAAATAGCATAAGAACCATTGGGCCAAAGAGAGAAAAAAACATGAGAATGATTCTGTAACCTGGTCCTTCGTGTACTCACCTGGGAAGACCCAGTTCATACCCAAAGTGGAATAGCTTTACCAGGAGAGAATGAAGGAGCTCTACATCACAATGTCCCAGCAATGAGGACAGTCACCTAAGAGATGGCAGATGCCAATTCAAATCTCTTCTCCATTCCAGGTGGATGGGGGAAGGGAACTTGAGTTGGGGATCTCCCACATCCCAGATGAGTACCCTAATCACTGAGCCAAATTTATGAGGAAGGGAGTTCCTCCTCCCATTACCATTCTGTATAAGCATGCCTGTATGACCCTGATCTTGTTAGCAATCTCTAAGCGCACTTACTGGATCAAGCCCTGCAAGTGAGTTAGACAGAAAAATGTCTATCTTCCCCTGGTTCATGAATCACTCTGGGGCTTAGGCATCTGGATGTTTGGTGTGGGGCTGCAGTGCACATTCCCAGAGACAGAAACTTAGGCACTCAGAGAATCTTTACAGCCATAATTTAGGCATTCAGTAATTTTAAGTGCCAATAGGACTCAAGGCGGCTGATTGGGGTTTTATGAATCCCAGTGGGTTTGATTGTTGGATTTAGGCACTTGAAGAGACAATTAGATGAACAAAATAATTTAGGTACCTAATCTGTAATGGCATGATCCATAGCACATAAAAGGGTGCACTCAGAGAGACCAGAAAAGGACAGAGGTACAATCAGCCCTCTGTTCATGACATAATTGTAAAATGTAAAAAAAAGCATTAATGCAACTGTGATGTCCTAACAGCAACATTAAGGCTTAAAAACTTAGTTTAATATGCAAATTTCAAGGTTTCTACAACAATATTAATTTAACCACATGACATAACCTGTATGAATATAAGGAGAGAAGCAATATCTTAGCCAGCCAGGTACAAGCTATATATTGGACTCTACTGACTAGTGTCAACAGCTTGAACTGCAGGCAAAATCAAAGAGGAGACAGTGGACTCTTAGGACAGGTGGTGCAATGCACTCTTTTGTGACTGACAGTGCTAAGTAATACTAAGCTCTATTCTGCATGAGCTCCAGCTTCTGGATGGTCTCCAAAGTGGCCCCATCTATAGTCTCATCCTACAATCCCTACTATGGTGAACAGGGACTAAAAACGCTTTCCAGAATAATTCTCATAACATCCCTCTCTCACCACCCAAGTGATATCCACCAGGGTTAAATCCTGGCCCCACCGAAGTCAGTGGCAAAAGTCCTACTGATTTCACCCCAGTTGTCTAGCTGAGTGACTTGGAATACCTCTAGTGACCATTCTCATTTTCTCTAGTATATCAGGCAGAGATTTTGTAAATACTAAACTCCAACTTCCCTTTTCTGATACATGACAGACAATCGTAATTATTTTCACACAATAAAACCAAAACCTCAGTGAATTACAGTATATCTGACTCCAAATTAGTAGACACACCTATTTATTTCAAGGTCAGTTTCATCAAGATTAGTTGGTCTACATACATAGATATATTTTGAAACATATATGCCTGTTTCCTTGCAGAAGCCATGATGTCATTCTTCAAGATTCTACTTAACATGGCTAAAACCTTAATTTATTACATTACATTCCTTTTAACTATTCTTAAAAATGGAAATGTCTACAAAAAATAAAATAAATAAATAAAACTCTTCACTCTCTGTGCTGTTATGGAAAACATAACCTGAGGATTTGGTTTAGGTATTTTTTTTTCTCTTAACTGTGTTAAACACCTTTGCTTTTGTGTAATACAATTCACTAAACTGAACAGAATTCCTAATCAAGCATTTCTCTCTTCTTTTAATGAAACAATTAAAAAGTAGATAGTTTACGTTAAAATATAATTGTAATAATGTAGTTAATAATATGCTTTTGTGCAGTTTTTAAAATTAGAACACAGTATGTAGTTCTTCATAAACTACAATATACTTTAACTACATGTTTATTGCACATGCCAGAGTGACATTTTCCAGTACACCAATGTTGCCCTTGAGATGGTTTTAGAGTAGCTGAGTTTACAAGCTGCAGAGCCCAGGTTCATTAAAAAGTCTTCATGCCAGTAAAAGGACTGAGAGCATAACACATCTCTTCCACATTTACGTTTTACTCATGCTTCAGAGGTTTGTTTACCTTATAACATGCATCAGATTTAATTGTTTTACAAAAAAAAATTTTAACCTAAGATTATTGCTATTTGCATATAAATTATACGACAATAAGGGTAGTTATAACATTTCTGTTGCAGTTTCATTGTACTTGAGGAAAAGTCTACAAGAGCATATTTATTAGAATGTAATAAGAAACAGTGGCATTGCAAGGCAGTCATGGCTGTCCCTCCGTCAGTCTGGAAGGGAGGCCATGCCCCTTGCTACAAGGCCTGTGGAAAGGAACAGTTGGGGGGAATTAGCACAAGGGTCTTGGCCACTCCGCAGGGTAGAGCAATAATGAGTCTAGGGCCCAGGCCCTCTGATTGGGTAGGTCACTGAACCATTAGAGGGCTCTGGCCTAAAACCAGGGTTGAGCAGCAATGTCTATAAACCCAGGTCATCACCCAGGGTGGGGCTGCAAGCAGTTAGGAGTCTCTGGCCTGTCTCTGGTGAACCGCAGCCAGTGGGAGCCACAATCGGCTGAACCTGCTGACATGTCAGGTAAACAAAATGGCCTGGCCTGCCAGGGTTCTTACCCTGGCGAGCTGCGTGCCAGAGGTTTCCGACCCCTGCTATAAGCCCACGTCATCAGGCAGGGCGGAGCACCAAACAATCAGGGGTCCTGGCTCTGGTGGATCGCTGATGAACACAAGCCTCTTGGCCTAGACTGTGGAGCCTGCAATCCCTGGTTAGGGTGGCAGGAGGTAGAGGGACCCATGCCCACCCAACTCCACGAGGTCCCAGCCCAGGGCCCTAACAATAGCGGAGTAGTCTGCAACTAGGTCAGCACAGAAATCCAACTGCAACATGCTGGCCAACTGTTAGCAACACAGTCAAACTATATTTGGCTCCCCTGGGCAACTTCCTACATTTCCATTTGAGGGGGGAGGATACCTGGGTCCTAGGGTTGTCATTCCTCTCACTGGCATAAACAACTAATGGCAGCCCCAGTAACTCCTTGATGTCTCCAGCGCCTGGCAGCTCTGGCAGTCTCTGATGGTCTTGGGCACTGTAGTGGTCACTGTCTGATCTCCAGCAGAGGGTGGGAGACATCCTTCTCCTCCAGCAGTTCCTCTCCAACTGAGCTGGAGGGCCTGCCTTTTACACTTCTGGTTCCTGTCCCATCCCTCTGCTTCTGGTGGGGCAGGCATGGGTGTCTTGGTTCTGCCCACCAGGGAGTGGTCACAGCTGTCCCTCTGCCCATCTGTGAGGTCGGTCATGCCCCCTTGCTACAGGCATGCATTATATATTAGTCTCTAACCATTGCTGAAAATTTCTACTTGTCAGTGAAGATGTGGAGAATCTGGCCTAAAGTGTGTCTTTTCTGGCTTTTAAAACATATTATCACTGGGGGAATTCTGCCCTCCAAAATTAAAAATTCTGTGCAAAATTCTGCATATTTTATTTGTCAAAATAACACAATATAATCACACCAGTTTCAATTATTTTGGTAACTTATTTCAAAATACCTGTCAGAAAGTATGTTTGTAATGATTCTAATGATACAGTGTGACACTCTGTAACTCAGGGAAACACCCTGCACCCCCATATTCATCCTTATAATATGACTGTGTTTATCCAATGCAAGGTTTGTCACGTCAGATGTCTTTGGAAGGCCCCTGATGCACTAAGCATTCTTATCATAGTAATGCTACAGATTGTAATTTCATGTATATAGTTATGAGGCTGAAAATGTGTCCTCATTGCTTAAAACAAGCCCAGGTAAAACTCTCTAGGAGCAGAGGGGCAGTTCACACCTCATTAGGGACAAACCCAGCCCAACTTCATGGGAACAAAGGACACTTGCCTGGGTAGCACCAAAGGATCTGTTGGACTATCATGTGAGTCACCTCCCTTCCCTTGGTCAGTTTGGGACTACGATGAGGTAACACTCACCTGACTCTGAACGGGGAGCACAGCCAAGAGGGAAGAAGGAACATGAAAAAAGGGAGAGATGTTTGCTATGCTCTCTCTCTTCCACCTCCATCTTCCTACACCACCACCAAGCAACTGAAGTGCTGATCAAAGGGCAGAGCCTGGATGAAAGGAGACCAGCCAGACCATGGTGAGAAGCATTCATGTTTGTAAGGGCACTGAAACTGTTAAGATCAGGTTAAAATGCATTTTGCTTTTATTTCATTTGACCAAATCTGACTTCTTGTGCTTTGACTTATAATCACTTAAAAATTATCTTTTGTAGTTAATAAATGTGTTTTTGTTTATTCTACCTAAAGCAGTGTGTTTGGTTTGAAGCATGTCAGAGACTTCCCTTGGTATCAGAAGCCTGGTATATATGAATTTCTTTGTTAAATTGGCGAACTCATATAAATTTGGGCATAACTGGACACTGCAAGACGGAGTCTATGAGTCTATGAGTCTATGAGGTTCCTAGGGTTGTGTCTGGGACTGGAGATATTGGCTAATGTCATTTGGTTGCACAATCCAAGCAGCTGCTGGCTAAAAGTGCTCACTCACGTAGCTGGGAGCAGCTTACATGCTAGAGGCTGTGTGTGAACAGCCTGGGAGTGGCAGTTCTCACAGCAGAGCAGGGTAAGGCTGGCTCCCAGAGTCAAAAATTGGAGAACTCTAGCAGATCACTGATCCAGATAACACCAGGGGAACGTCACATACACACAACAACAAAAATTCTGGTTATGTTTTTTTGACAGACTGATTCCTTACTAGGCATATTAATACAGAACTTTGAGTAATAATTCATTTAAACTAAACTACATAAACATATTTCCCACATCCTCAGAAGTAGTGCAAAAGCTTGGCTGCATCAGGGTTATGAAGGAGCTGAGGGAGAGAGAAGTAATTGCTGGGAAGGAGCTTGGGCATGAACTTGGAGGGTTGTTGTGGGTAGGTGGGAGAAGTATGGACCATTTTTATTGGGGGTGGATTATTAGGGAGCCTCCTCCATACAGACCCTGCCTACCCCTGCCTTTCTCATTCAGTCAGGCACATGTGCTCTGTCCCCATATGTCCCTGTACCCTCCTCTCCTCATGTGTCCTTGCACCCCCCACTCAGCCACCCCCACCCTCCATGTGTCCCTGAACCCCTACTCAGCCACCCCCACCCCTGTCCACATATGTCCCTGCATTCCCACTCCCATTCAGCACCCACCCCAGTCTGTTCCCACATTAGCCCCATGTGCCACATGCTGTCTTTCCCACCATAACCTGTGCCACTTGACCTGGCCTAAAAGGCTGCTGTGAGGAAAGCAGTCTCTTCCCTTCCCTATCCAGAGCTGGAGCTGCTCGCACCCAGGTGCAGCTGCTGTCTGTTCTGGTGCCACAACAGCCTCTGGTGGTCAAAAAGCGTAACTGCAGCTTCTCTCCAGCAGAATGTATTTTCTGCAGAAAAAAAAAATCTGTGCAGGATATGAATTCTGTGCATGTCCAGTTGCACAGAATTCCCTCAGGAGTAGCATAAGCATCTTCATATAGGGTCATGTTTCTCCTTCACCTGAATTTTCAATGATAATTTTGCCATTGACTTCAATGGGAGTAGAAACAATGAAGATTACTTTTGTAGTTCAATAAAAGGTTATTGATTACTTGTGGAAGGTCACCATGATGTTATTTAATAATAACGATTAGGTACTGAACATTGAATATCATCATTACATGTTCAGTTAAGTCTACAGAAGTAAGTGATGGTGACATTTGGCCCTATATAAAGACGAGACATGAAATTCTAAATCTGCAAACAGTTTCATACTCCTAAAAATACAGCCATATGCAAAAAGCAATAATGAACTGCTGTGTGGACAGAGCAGCAATAAATGATGGAAGAATAGTATAGAACTATATCAGAATAAATCAGAAACTTTTTTTGGATTCTCATGGTGTGTCTACACAGCAAATAAAAACCCATGGCTGGCCCATGTCTACTGACTTGGGCATACTTTGCTCAGGCTGTAGGGCTATTTCATTGCTTTGTAGATTTTTGGGCTTGGGCTGCAGCCCAAGCTCTGAGACCCTCTCAGCAATAAATATTGAATGACAGTAGATGCTGAGATTCAAAAAGTTCAAGCTTTATAAATGTTAAAATACAAATTGCCAACATCACATGTCAAGCTACAGAGAGTAAATATTTTTAAGTCAAAATCTAAGTTCTCAAGCAGCATTTTACATGCTTTACCCATCTGTCAGTTTCAATTATCATAAATGGAAATATTTTTGTAAGTTTGCATGTGTGCTGGAAAATCAATATTTACCTATATTTTTTGATAAAATCTAATTCCAAAACTGCTTATATCAATATTAATTTGCTTTTACTGATATGGCAATTCCCATTTGAAAAGGGGAATAAACTGTGCCAGTATAAGGCACTTGTATATTAGTATAACTGTGTCCATACTTGGAATTTTGCCAGTATAACTGTTGGTTAAAAACAAACAAACAAAAAAACCACACCTAACTGAAATAGTTATTCCACTATGAAATCTGCATGTAGGCCAGTCCTATAGCCCCACTGTTAAGAAGTCAATGAAAACATTTTCTCCAAGAGGCGTGGTGTTCAGTAAACAAAAGTGATGGTTAGTATGCATAAATAAGCCTGCAAAAATATAATAGTATTATATAAATTGATGTTTGTAAACAAAAATGTTTACAAAAATATTTACAAACATGGGATAAAGTTTACAAAAATGTTTACAAACATGGAATAAAATTTCCAATGGGGAAGAGATTAAAAGGAGGGTGCAGTTTCTCATAAAGGAGACAACTTAGATGGAACCTGATACAGGTATACAAACTAATATATTGTACCCAAAGAAGATAAATCAGGTGCTCCTATTAACCCTTGTTCACAGTAAAAGAACTAGTGGACAGTCAGTGAAATTGAATGTCAATAAATTTAAAAAATAAAAAAGACGCTGACTTTTTCATGGTGCATAATAAACCTGTGGAACTAACTGCTGCAAGACCAGGATTTTAGTAAGATTTAAAAAAAAAGTTTAGATAAGTATATTGATAATGAGGACGTCCAGTTAGAATCATAAAATTATAGGGTTAGAATGGATCACAGGGGTCTCGCAGTCTAACTCTTTGACATGATGCAGGATTTGCAGTGTCTAAGCAATCCAAGAAGATGCTTCCACAACTTCTTGAGCCAGCCTGTTCCATTGTCCTACTGTTCTCACAATTAGGATGTTTTTCATGAGATTTAATCAAAATCTGCTATAATGTAGTTTGAACCTCTTGTCCTGCCTTCTCTGGCAAAAAAGAACAACTTTCTCCATCTTTTTTTCTGACAGTCTTTCAAGTATCTTAAGACCGCTATCATATACTCCATGCAACCTTCTCTTTTCCAGACTAAACATATCCAGTTCCTTAAGCCTTTGCTCACATGGCTTGAATTCCATCCCATTATTCATCTTTGTCGCTTACCTCTAGATCCTTTCCAGTTTTGCTACATCCTTTCTATAGATCAGTGACCAGAACTGGATACAGCACCCCAGCTGAAGCTTAACCAGCACCAAGTAGAGTGGTACAACTCTGTTAGTCCAACTTAAAATAGCATTTGCTTTCTTTGCAATAACATCACATTGCTGACTCATTTTGAGTTTGTTGTCCATCACAACGCCCAGATCCTTCTCAGTAGTGCTGCTGCTAAGCCATTTTCCTCCCATTCTGTATTTGTGCATTTGTTTTTTCTTCCCTAAGTGTAGTACCTTACATTCATCCTTATTAAATTTTATTTTGTTGTCTATAGCACAATTTTCCAATTTATCAATATCCCAGTGAATTTTAGCTATATCCTCCAATGTATTGGCAACCCCCTTAGTTTGTGTCATCCGCAGACTTGATCAGTATGCTCTCTATATCTACATTAAGGTAATTAGTAAAGATGTTAAACAATACTGGATCCAGAACAAATCCTTGTGGAGCACAACTTGAGACCTCCCTCCAAACTGACATCATTCCATTAATAGTTACTATTTGTTTGTGTTTGTTTAACCAATTATGTATCAACTTAATGGTAGTTCTCTTGAGCCTTCATTTCTCCAGCTTGCTTATTAGAATGTCAAAGCCTTGCTGAAATCCAGGTATATTATGTCTACTGCATTTCCCCTATCCACCAAATCAGTTACTCTGTTAAAGATGGTTTTCAAGCTGGTTTGGCATGATTTGTTCTTGGTAAATCCATTTGGGTTGCTAGTGATTACCCATTCATCCTCCACGCATTCACAGATTACATGTTTTATGCATTGCTCTAGGAGTATCAGTCTCTGAAAAGGGGGAAAAGGAGGAGCTGGAGAACCACAAACTAGGTATCAAAGTCAGCCTGACTGGTCTATAGTTCTCCAGCTCCTTCTTTTCCCCTTTTTCAGAGATAGACACTATGTTAGCTCTTCTCTAGTCTTCTGGGACTTTTCCTGTGATCCGTGAGTTCGTAAATATTTTTTCCAGTGGCTCCAAGATTTCTTCAGCTAATTCCTTCAGTACCCTCTGGTGAACAGTATCTGGCCTCACTGGTTTGAATTCATTGAAACTGATGAGATATCTGATGTTCTCTTTACTTTTCCCAGTCTGCATATTATGTTAGATATGTTTTAAAGAGATATAAACACTTATGCTGCAGGTTGTGAGCCAGCTATTAGCTGACAGATATTAGGAGATAGTCTGCCCCATAGGAGAAGCTATCTCCGAATCAGCCACTACAGTGTTTCTTGCATTTTTCTCTGAAGTATCTGCTACTAGCTGCTGTGAGAGATAGGATATTGAACTACATGAACCACTAGCACAATCTAATCTGGAAATTTCTATTTTCCTATTATTATTTTATAGCGGCAGAAATTTTGAGGCACAGAAATTCACTTCACTATTTAAATGGCAGCATCCAACCATAGTATGCTCCATACATGTTTTATCATGACCTGTAATGGGAAAATTGTGTATCATATATTACCTGTGGGTTATGATATGTGTATTTTCCCATATGTTTAGTTATCATTATTGGATCCATTAGAAAAATCTTACTGAGTATACATGTGGGAACAAATTCATCCCACAGTTACACCTCTGCATGTCAAGGAGGTTGTGCAAGTGACAGGAGGATGCTGAAGTCAATGGGAGATGAAGGTGCTCTGTATCTCTGAAAATCAGGCTCACCATATATGCAGTACAACTTTGAGTCATTTGTCTTTTTCCCCCTATTTCATACTGTAGCTTGGTAAAATATTCACATTTAACCTGCTGCTATTCCACAAATGTTATCTTCTGGAAAAAATAGTTCCATATTATCTATGTCCTGAAGTTGACATTGGCCTCTTCAAAATATCTGATCAATCTGTTGAATACTATCTTTTTTTCAGAGAGAAACTGAGCAATTAGAGTTTAATACTACACATTTTACAATACATCTGGCAGGAGCAATTAATAGTGCTATGTAAGGCTTAGTCATGCTGGCAACTGATCTTGCTTTGAAAATAAATTATTAGGTTTAGAAATGTGCAAAATATTTTCAATGTACTTAAAATGTGAGGATTTTCTTGTTTTGCCATAATCGGTCACATGTTTTAACGTGAAAATTTCTGAATGTCTAGCAATATTGTTTTCACTTTGAAGATAGACAGAAAATTGGAATTTTGGGTCATTTTGTGGATAAAAATGGTGAATTAAACTAGGGAGATAATTTTGACAAATTATGAAATTTTTCACATAGGCCTGGTTAGGACCTACCATCTATTTAAGTTATTAAAGAGATATAAATCACAAAGCTTCTTTCTTTTGTTCTGCCTTAACAAATGTATAAACATCTTAAAATGGTAGGTTCTTTTTTTTTGGATTGGTTACCTGTTAGATGCATGTTGGAAGTCAAATTCTAATGACTATATTTTTTAATCACTGAGCAGACTATTTGGAAGGAATATTGTGTCCATGCACTGTGTTGTCATCATATACATCATTAATATTTTCAATGTGATCTATTCTGGCAAAACAAGGTTTTAATTTATAAATCTTACCAATAAAAACCTTGGGAGAAGCAACTGTATTGTTTGTGTTGAGGATGTAGCAGTTTATGGAGGTGGCTGCTGCATTTTAATAGGTTTTTTTCTACATGTTTTCAACAATGATGCGGGGGGGAAGGAGGAAGAGGAAGCGAGATGTCAGGATGCCAGAATAAGAAAGATAATCATAATATAAATATGGAGAGAGGAGGAAAACGAATAAGTCAGATGGAGCACAAAGACCCTAATTTATAAACACTATCTTTCTCCTATCAAATCAAATTAAAAAACAAAGATATAAAAGGAAATAATACTGGAGACCGTGGCTATAGCATTGATGGCAATATCCTCAAAACAAAACAAGACAAAGCAGATGTAGCTCTAATAGAATATTACTCTAAGAAAACTCTCAGATTATGAAAACCTTCTGTAGTAACATCCAGCAGTCACCTGGTGAACTCTATCAGCTCTAAGCTCTGTTCAGGCACCTCAGATAATTTCCTCTCACTCCAGACTTACAATTACAAAATAATCCAAAAAATTCTTTCTGGGAATAATAAAGGAGGAAATTACAATAAGACCTAAAAGTATCATCACTTAGAAGGCAACAGTTAGGCCGTTGGTGTGGTGAGAGCACCACTTATCACTGAATAGTATTGTCTCACTGTTACCTTGCACTTCCCTGTCTGTCCATATCCATATGATGACTCTTGATATGTGCTGAGACAGTAAACTCTTTGGGCAGGGATTGTCTTTTTTGTTCTGTGTTTGTATAGGGTCTTGCACAATGAGGTTCTGGTCCATCTCTAGATTCTATGGTAATATAAATAATAAGAGACAATGGTACAGTCAGATATAAGCAGTCAGATTTAAATGCAAACCTTATAACTACATCTGTCCCAAAATTAAAGAAGAAGCTACTACAAAATCATGTTGGAGAAGGTTCCCATAAGAGAGTGAACCCGCTCTGGAAAGTCATCACAAAGATTAGAGTTTCAAGTAGTTTGGTCCAGTGGGTAGGGCACTGAACTGTTATTCTAGAGACCTGAATTCTATATCCAGACTGTCTGTGTGTCTGTTTCTCTTCCTGCCTTTTGTCTGTCTTTCCTAATAAGATTGTCAATTCCTCAGAGAGTGTTTCTCACTACATGTTTAGCCAGTGTCTAGCATAATGGAATTCTGTTCTTAATTAGGGCATCTAGTGGCAACTACAATACAAATAGCAATAATATATTATCATCTGTCTAAGGGTCAAGTTAGTTGAGGAGCTCTTATCTCCACAACTTTTGTTGAAAACATACTGAGGTTTGCGTGTTTGAGATAGAATAATTAAAATACATAACTACCTCAATGTTTCTATCATAAAATCCATATATTTCTGGATATTGGTTACATTCTGTCCTTACAGTTTACCATCAGTATATCTCTAGGAAGATACAGAAGCCATAATGTTGCAGGTATTATTTAAACAGTTGTGGCAATATGTAATTTTGTAAAATAAATATATACATTATATATTGCAAATTTAGGCAAATTAGTGAAGATACATTAGACTTCACTGTAACTGCACCATGTCTTCTGTATAAATTGATTAGTTTTCCCTCTGAAATATGATGAAAAAACTACAGCAAGGAATACCGGTTAAAAGTAATTAGGAATATGCAGCAAGTGTTCTTAGTTGAAGAAAAAAATCAACAATAAATATTGGGTGAAGTCATAATTTCATTGGAATTAGTTTAGTAAGTTATGCATCAATTAATTTGTCATTATTATAAATTGCTGTTAAATACAGACTTCTAGCTGTATGCATTATCAAGTCCAAGTAACACTAAAAAGTGAAATATTTAATTTTAATGATGCTATAAATGGAGGATATTACCCTGTCAAAAAGGCTGTTCTAGTGAGGGAAAGACTGCACAGTACACTTGATTTTTCTTGGCAATAATCTAGTTCTTCATTTGGAATACTAGGGAATTACCATTAGAGAGCCAATTTATTGCTCTGGAAAACAAAACATGCCCCTATTATCCTTTAAAAACTGCGAAGTTGGTTACTTATGCAGTGTCTGAGACTTCCTTGGACTTTAATGTGTATTTCCATTCATACAAGCAAACATATACAATGGAGGCATGCGGTTTTATGTTTTCTGTACTTTAATTGCTTTCGGAACAAATTTGTTCAACGTCCAAGTTAAATGATGATTTTTCTAAAAACCATTTCCACAAAATCAGCCAGGATACTGAGAGCAAAACTTGGTTCTTTCTGGGTTGTGTACTATTTCTGGAAGTAATACAGACTCGGCAGGACAATTACACCTCTTCAATTATATTTTCTTAATTGAGGTTGCACAAAGGTAGAAAGAGACTAGAATGTGACACTCTGTTTTCAATTTAATTGACAGTATTGTTGGGGATATGCAAGATAGAAAATAATCACTCTCTCTTTACTATAGCTGTATTGATTCTATAACGCTAATGGGAATTACCCTTCTGACTTGCTATACTTGTGCAACCCCAATGGAGATAATACAATATTAATACCATGTATATAACACCTATTGATGTGTGTGTGTGTGTGTTTGTGTGTGTGTGTAGCATAACAGTCCTCCACTTGGTGCCACGATTATTATTGTATCAGGGCGACACCTTTGCTAAACAGATACATGAAGCAAAAGTAAATGCACTCATGTGAGACCTATGCTATTTTAGAAAACTGTGTAAGCAGCAGTACATGAGCAGTACAATTAAAATTAATTCTCTCTATAATATAAGCAAAGATTTAAATGCAACTTCTGTTCAACTTATCTGAAGATAACCATCGTGGATAAGTATCAGAGGGGTAGCCGTGTTAGTCTGGATCTGTAAAAGCAGCAAGGAATCCTGTGGCACCTTATAGACTAACAGAAGTTTTGGAGCATGAGCTTTCGTGGGTGAATACCCACTTCGACGAATTCACTCAAGAAAGTTCATGCTCCAAAACGTCTGTTAGTCTATAAGGTGCCACAGGACTCTTTGCTGCTTTTATTGTGGATAAGGTCTTCCAGATTTAGTCTGCTTTATGCATGTCATTGCTAACCTGAATAATGTGAATGTCTTTTTGATCTAGTAATGCTTTAGAATTTAAGGTTAGTGTATCAATACATATTTTAAAAACTGATATGTATTTTTCAGCTACTTCCTGGTGCTGAGGCTTACTTTGAATCATGGTTTCATTTTGAAAAACTGGAATAGGCATTATAATAGTCATACCCACAGTGCTACATACCTGAGTAGTGAAACAGAAATTTGGAGCTGTGACATTGCAAATGAGGTTTCTGCACATACATTTCTTATAATTAGTTACTATTCAATACTATCAACCCATATATTAGGTTACTATTATTTCTGGGCATTGCCACTTGGTGAACTTCACAGGACAGGGTACAGTACTGGTGAACTTTCCTGTCTTCACTACATTTGTCTAGGTTGGCATGGCCACACATTGGAGTTGTGATGTCAAAAACATCACATATATACATGTATTAATATCCCTTAACAGAGCAACAAGCTGTGTACAATGCCCTCAAGATTTGTGTTGCTGATGTAGATCTAGGCATTCCTTGAAGATGATATCTTTCAGAGAACCTACTGAATTGACAGTAGCCAATGTATGATATTGCTCTGTCAGGATCTACTAGCAGTAAAGATACCATAAATGCATATTCATTGAACCTGACACTGAGTATCATTGTTTTGAATAACACATGCCTCAGTTAAGATGCAGTGTCACAGGCCCCAAATTACAAACTGTATTAATGGGAATTAGTTCACACAACTGCACACACTGTCAGTTTAAAGGAGCCTCTGAAATACAGTGAAGACATTATCATTTAGCTAGCTGCCTATCATTAATAAGATTAAGCAACTTCCCTTTTTTATATCCCCTAATGAACTGGTTATGGCAGTTAACACATAACTCTCATAAACAGTGCAAATAATTTCTCTATATAACAATTTCCCCTCACTTTCTTATTGTTTTCTGTAATCAATTCATTCACTTTTCCCTGTGTTTGGTTAAACCACTGAGCAAAAGTCATGAATATAAAACACTATATACCATTCCTCAGTAGCCAGGCCCTCAACGCCATCAAATATGAATTTTGAATCTGTTTTCTTTATCTGATGCTCATAATAGTTAATATGTCTTTTTATACTTTCCATGTTCCAAATGGACATTCCAGATCCAAATCATCTTGAGATGGAATCAATAATTCCTTCTAAACTTTCGAGCCACCTAGTTCAAAAGATACCACACTGTGGCACAGTGTCTTGTTCAGCTATTGAGTCTTACACACATTCCTGATATGAGGTTATTATATCAATTAACAAAGAAGTACAACAATGATACATTTCCTTTTACACAATAACCAAATTCAGCCATATTCCAATTAGAGAGATTTAAAACAACAGGTATATGCATTAACTTGATTTGCTTAATATTGTATAATTTAAATAGATGTTAAACCTGGGCTATCTAGTGGTCTTCATAATGTCTCTATAGATGATTGAATACTTAATTGTCCATAAATGGTAGGTTGAAATGTAGTTGACGAGTCTGTTATTTGTTGGGCTTTTTTTCTTTGAACACCACTGGGATTTCTTCACTGTGCACTATATATTCCAGTGTCTCAATTCTGTGGGACGAATCCTGAAACAGCTTAAATTGGTTAATCCCACAAATTTTCTCCACATTTCTCTTGTTTTCCGTAAAATGAACTTAGCTTATTTACAATGTACTAGGTAATAAGTTATTTATGACTCTAGTTATGCTTCTCTACAGTATATGACAGAAGCATGAGCTGTGTTCTAGTCTTTAATCGTTTTTCTTGCATCCTTTGCTAGAATACATTTTTGCTTTTTGCATTGAATTTCCCTCTTCTTTAGTTATACTCAAATGTTCTTGTTTTATGTTGTGTCTTTTGCAGTTTTTACATAAAGGCATCCATTTTACTCCTTTGTATGTGCATTACTAATTTTGATAATAAATATATGTATTATAAATATATATTAGCTATAATAAATAATTAAGCACTGTCATTATTATATGAGAAAGGCCAGTGTTCAACTACTTGAGTACTCCATTTAGCAAGATTCAGCTACAAAATATTGACCCAATCTTTTCAGTAGCTATAGCAATTAACATTATTAAATATTTTATAAAAAGAACAAACTTTAATAATTAATATATTTAAAAAACATAGCACAAAGAAGAATAGTATTCAGATGAAAGCAAATAAAGGTTTGTATAAAAACTTTGAGGGTAATAAACTTTTACAGCATTTGCTTGTGCTTGGGAGACAAAGATTGAACTGTGTTGCAAGTTGTTTGATTAGTTGTAGCATTTTGCAAAATAATCAAACATAATATATATTGTTATGTTTTTAAACATTTTGACTATAACATACTTATAACTATATTTTAATATTCAATAGTCATTAATAAATTAATTTAAAAGCCAATAATTCTATTAATATTATTTTTGCATCAATATTGAGGTCTTCTCCCTACACTTTTGCTTTTATTTCCCTTCAATAAAAAAGGTTTTGATTAGAAAAAAATACAAAGAAACCTCCTTGCTGACAAAATATTAATTGAGGCAGAAATATATGTATATATATTTATAACTGAGGCCTTCCTGAGTTTTGCAGAAAAATTGAATTGGTGTGAAGATGGGTCCCTGGGAAAAGCTGGCTGTCACTGTATTATGTGACCCCTCTCAGGTCAGTGGAGGTCTGGGAGAGATTCACCTTTTATTCAAATCCAGGATGCTGTTAAGATCAGAGAGTTTTGAGAAGGATCACCAAATCGACCTGGGCATGGGGCTATGTGCCTGAATATTATAAAAGGGTGTTATTAGCATAGTTAAGAGGAGTCTATAGTTAGGAGAGACCTGAAGAGCTGTGTCTGTGGAAGAACTAGGATGATTGTGTGAGAGACTGAGAGAGCTTATGGGTGTTCAAACACAGCCCCAAGGGGATCCTGCACCAAGGTCAGAAGGAGTCTAGGCCCAGGCACCGGGGCTAGGAAAAGACATTAACAAAAACTGGGTGCACAGTCTGGAACCAGAAGAGCACCGCTGCACAGAGGCAGTGCTGGCTTCAGGGGTTTTGCCTTTGCAAGCAGCCCAAAAAGAAAAAAAAAAAAGCCATGATCGCGATCTACGGCAATTCAGCAGGAGGTCCTTCGCCCCAACTGGGAGCGAAGGACCCTCCACCGAATTGTCCGCTGAATAGCTGGACCTGCCGCCCCTCTCCGGAGTGGCTGCCCCAAACACCTGCTTGCTAAGCTGGTGCTTGGAGCCGGCCCTGCACAGAGGGAACTAGATAGAGAGAGAAAGCAGAACCCGGCCTTGAGGAAGGAAGCTTTTGAGTTTGGAAGGACCAAAGGAACTGTGTGCATAATCTATAAAGGATTAATAAATTAGTCCCCAGGGGGAGGAGTGTTTAAAATTCCTGGATATGTGAGCTGATTGGAGAACCAAGGGGGAATGGAGGCAAAGTGACTGAAATGCCATGTCATGGGATAATGTGCTCTGGAACCACAATCTGAAAAAGAGAACAGTCTTATTTACAGAATGTTTATTTGGCTTGTGAACATTTGTTTGATCTGGGTTATCATGGTTAGACACACAGGGGGGGACTTAAGAATTGTAGTTTATTTAACCGACTGCCTCTGGGTCTCATTGGTGACTGTAAAATCAAGCCACTGTCCTCACAATCTAACGAAGATGTTCCAAGAAATGGTAGCATGCCTCCGCCTTTCCATATATAGAGCTGTGGGATGTGTCAAAATCCATTCCCTATAGTTAAGGACATCAACTAGAATTTCAGATCCCTTAAAGCCTTGTGTGATTGCTAGGGAACTTCTCTTCATTCCCTTTCCTGAATAAGCAAACATAACTTTGAAAGAAAGTGTTTATTTCAAAAGGGTAAGTTTAATAATATGCAAGATTTTTGCCATATTTCAGTGAATTTTCAAGTATTACTCAATATTCTCTAACTTAAGACACTCAAACAAATTCATGCTCTGCTTTTATCATTGTAAGTGCTTTCAATCATAAGATAAAATTCAGATGGCAAAAATCATACTGCACAACACAGAATTCGTTTGAATTTCAGCTTTTCAAATCACTGCAATGCACATATTTCATTTAAGCGGAAGACATGGATGTATTCTGTCACTTCCTCTAAAATAGTATCAGCAATTCTCTCCGGTCGTGCCATGTTAAATGGCTTTTTGTGTGTGTGTGTGAAAACACATTTCTTACCTGGATTAATTGTTACTATGCAAAGCTTCACGTAAATGTAATCTGAATGACAAATTCCCTAGGTTTAGGGTCACTTCCAAATATGCCTTCATCCTATAGCGCCCTTTGACAATATGTTAGCATGCATAATATGTAGATTATCATCTATAGGAGAAAGTGAGAAGGAGAGTCAAAAGACTACTTTTCCCAGGAAACCACTAAAGGTTTTAAATATTTGGGATAGTATATTGTCAGTTTAACTTGTACATCAAGGGAGTACTCTATCAAGTCTGACCTGTTTAAGTATTTAGAACTTCCCTCATCATGGTTTGGGAGGGAAAAATCTCATTAAACTTCTATTAAAAATAATCTATCTTAAAATAAAATTATTGTTTTGTCAACGTCAGAAATTGTAAAAGTAAAGGTTGCATGCACAATATTAACTCTGCCCCCTTGTGTATGTACATTAATTAATTATGTAGTTTAATGCTCTCAAACCCTCTCCCCTACAATACAGTACTATACACAACCCCACTGACAGGTGTTACTACAGTGTTGTAGAACACCCATCCCTCACAAATATTTAGTAGTGTGGTACGTTGGTAGCAAAAGTTGCACATGCTGCAAGTACTAGAGTCTATGAACTCAAGCCCTTGGCAAGTTAAGAACATAAGAATGACCATACTGGGTCACACCAATGGTTAATCGAGCCCAGTACCCTATCTTTTGACACTGGCTGGTGCCAGATGGTTCAGAGGGAGTGAACTGAATAGATCAATTACCGAGTAATCTCCGACATACATGCCAGCTTCTAACAGTCAGATATAGGGCCATCCAGAGCATGTAATTCCATCCGTGATCATCTTAGCTAATAACCATTCATGGACTTATCCTCCATGAACTTATCTAATTCCTTTTTGGACTCAGTTGTACTTTTAGCTTTCACATCATCCCTTGACAATGAGTTCCACAGGCTAGTCTGCACATTGTGTAATAAGTATTTCCTTAAGTTGTTTTAAGCCTGATGAGTATTGCTTTCATTGGGTGACCCCTCGTTTGCGTGTTATCTGAAGGGCTAAATAACACTTTCTTATTCGCTTTCCCCTTCATGATTTGATATATCTCTATTATAGCCCTCCATTAGTCATCCCTTTTCCAGTCTTTTTAATCTCTCTTCATATGGAAGCTGTCCCATATCCTTAATCATTTTTGTTGCACTCTCTGTACTTTCTCGCAATTCTAATATATCTTTTTTTGAGATGCGGTGACCAGAACTGCAGGTAGTATTAAATGTGTGGGTGTTCAATGGATTAATATAGAGGCATTATGATATTTTCTGTCTTATTATCTATCCCTTTCCTTATGGTTCCCATCAATCTGCCAACTTTTTGACCTCTGCTGCACATTGAACAGATGTTTTCCGAGAACTATCCACAATGACTGCAAGATTTCTTTTTGAGAGGTTTGATAAATGAAGAGGTGAGGTGGGCAGCTCCCTTTTATGGACACCCAGCCAGCCAGTTAGCTATAAAATCCCTCTTGGTGGCTGCTTGCTTCACATGTAAAGGATTAAAAAGTCCAAAGGCAAAGAAAAGGGAGTGAGCACCTGACCAAAAGAGCCAATAGGAAGGCTAGAATTATTTAAAATGGAAAAAAAGTTTCCCCTTTGTCTCTCTGTTGTTCTCTGGAGAAGGAGAGACAGAGCAGTAATGCTATAAGTGGGAATGCTGTGTAAGGCTTGAACCAGGTATAAAAATTCTTCCATACCTAGAAGAAATAATTGGACAGGGAAAATTTAAATAAATGTGATTAGGTTTATTTCTTCATTTTGGCTAGTGGATCTCCTCTGTGCTAACCCCAGATGCTTTTGTTTTGCTTGTAACCTTTAAGCTGAACCTCAAGAGAATTACTCTTGATGCTTAATTTTCATAATTGTTTCTTTTAAGATCTAGCAAAAAGCCTAAGTTCCAAAAGTACTTCCTTTCTTTTTGTTTTTAATCAATTTTACCTCTTTTAAGAACAGGATTGGATTTTTGGTGTCCTAAGAGGTTTGTGCATGTTGTTTGATTAGCTGGTAGAAACAGCTAAATTCCTTTGTTTTCTTTCTCAGCTCTTCCTGGGGGAGGGGGTGTCTGAAAAGGTACCCACAGGGAGAAATTCCAAAGTGCTCCTTCCTCTGTCCAAGGTTTTTTTGCATTTAGGTGGTGGCGGCATTTACCAAGCCAATGTCAGAGAAAAGCTGTAACCTTGGGAGTTTAATACAAGCTTGGAGTGGCAAGCATTAATTTTTAAAATCCTTGTGGGCCCCCACCTCACCTTCTGTACTCAAAGTGACAAAGTGGGGATTCAGCCGTGACAAGAGATAACACCTAATTTAGACCTGTCTAGTTGGGATTATGTTTTCCAATGTGCATTAATTTGCATTTACCAACATTGAATTTAATCTGCCATTTTGTTACCAAGTTTTGTGAGATCCATTTGTAACTCTTCACAGTCAGCTTTGGACTTAACAATAGTGAGTAATTTTGTATCATCTGCAAAGTTTGCTACCTCACTGTTTTTTCCTCATTAAATATCTACAGACTTCCAGTGAGCAAGCGAAGTTTCTTTATTACCAGAAAGAACATGAAACAAATCCCCCAGGCACAATGATTTAGACAGTTACAATGGAATATAAACAAAAAAGTTCCTAAATTAATCATATAGAGTAGTGCAAGAGAGGATGTGAAGCTGTCTGCTCCTCACTGGCATCACCTAGTGATCAGGTGCAGGTGTGACCAGCACTCTTTTGTCTTAGTGGCCTCTGTTAATAGTTCCTCCAATCCTGTACTAATCTGTCTCCATCTACTACTCAGCCCTCCAGCAGGGTCACAAGTTGTGTCCACCCTTTCCAGGGCACATAAAAAGACCAACTAAGGTTAGTTCCACTGTCCAGCAAGGGGCTTCAGGCTTCATCTGATCAAAGTCTCAGAACTGTGACTTCCTAGGATATGGGGTATTCCTAGTCCTGAGTCTCTAGTATCAGGGACAGGCTTTTTGCCTCCAGTACCATCAGGGAGTGGTATGGGGAACTCAGAACCATCCTCTCCACTAGGTTCCAGATCATGGCCCATAGGTAGTCCTGCACACTGGTGTACTTATGTACTTGTGCAACAGTCTCTCTGGATCACTTCCTACCAGCCTTCCCACACAAGAGGGAAAAGCAAAATTGAATAAAAGAAATATATCATAGAAGAATGTCTGACCTTGCAAATACACGGAGTTCTTTTCCCTCAGCAGATCTGGTACAGCATCAAAATGCAGTGTCCTCAGAAGCTGGGCCAGTAACAGTGCTACTTTTGCAGAGCTTCAGAGTGAAGGTCAGCTTACCTCCACTGGCTGCCTGCAGGCAAGCTACCCTTCTCCCCTTTTAACCTCCAACCAGAGCATTCATTGCAGATGTGGAAGGGCTAAGCCCAAAGCAGCTCCCTTCATCTCCAGTATGGTGTCTGTACATACCATTAAAGAGAGTTATAATGGTGACCTTGCCTTGTTAGATTGTTTAGGCCTGACAACAACAGTGCCCCTTCTAGTTCATCAATTTAGTTCTGACTGCCCTCTGTAGACTCACTAGAGGTTCCTCCATATTTTCCTCCTCATCTGTCATCTTAATGACAGCCTTATGCCTCCAGATTGCTGGCTGATCCCCCCGGCCTTCCCTTCAGGAACAGTTCACAGGCTGCGGTCTCCAACTTTCAGCTTACACAGCCTGGTCTTCAGTCTCTCTTTCCCTGAGCTTTATCATCTCCTCTGAGGATGTTACTCTCTTTTCTTGGTTGTTCTCGATAACACACTGCCCTTTACTGGCTACATGCTAATCTCTTTCTCTGACCATGTCTTACTCTCAGTCTCTAGGATCAAATTAGGCCCTGCATCTTAACCTGGGCACATGTGGGATGCAATCATGAATCCACAGGTTCATTACAATATACCACAATTTTGTTTTCTACAGACTTATAAGTGTATAGGAACTTGTGCTCAAAGCCAAGCTCAACTGAATCCATAGATTTCTACTTTTAGTTTTCTATGAGTATTTGTTTTTTAAAACTAAGCTATATCTTGAGACTTTTTTATTCAACAGAGAAAGAAATGCATTTGCCTCTCTGAAAAACAAAGGCAAAATTATTCTGAAATAGCTTCATGGCATGCTAGGTAATGAAAGTCTGAGCATATGGCAGGATGACCAACATATGGCTCTGGAGCCACATGCAGCTCTTCAAAAGTTAATATGTGGCTCCTTATATATGCACAAACTCCAAAGCTGGAGCTATCGGCACCAACTTTCCAAAGTGCTGGGCGGAGGCGGCTCTAGACATTTTGTCGCCGCAGGGCGGCGTGCCGCAGGGAGGACTCTGCCGGTCACTGGGAGGGTGGCAGGCAGCTCCAGTGGACCTCGTGCCTGTGGAGGATCCGCTGGTCCTGCGGTCCGCTGGTCCCGTGGTTTTGGTGAACCTCCCGCAGACTTGCCTGCGGAAGGTCCACCGGAGCCACCTGCAGCCCTACCAGCATGCCCTGCGGCATGTCGCCCCAAGCATGCACTTGGCGTGCTGGGGCCTGGAGCCGCCTCTGGTGCTGGGGGGTATTCACTGCTCAATCCTGGATCTGCCACAGGCCCTCCCGCAACTCCATCCCTCCCTGTGCCCTCCCCTGACGCTGCAGTGCCCTCGCTCCTCCCCCCCAGAGCCTCCTGCATGCCACAAAACAGCTGATGGGGAGATGCAGGGACGGAGGGTGAAGCACTGGTTGGCGAGGCTTGCAGTGGGTAGGGGAGCTGATGGGGGGCTTCGGACATATTTCTGTGGCTCTTTGGCAATATATATAGTTAAATTCTGGCTCCTTCCCAGGCTCAGGTTGGTTGCCCCTGGCATATGTCATAGGTCTGAATCAAACTTGATATCATAAGCAGTCTTGAGAGGCTTAATGTCTGCTTTTTCCTATAATGGCTCCATCAGTGAGAGTTTGGGACCATACTGAGCATTATATTACCACTTACTCTCCCACCTATCTACTACCACTTAGAAAAAGTGGTGGATCAGTGGTACACATATGGTAAAACACTCATTGGACTTATGAGCCAGTGTATATTTTAATATAGGGAAAGAACTAATTTTTTTTTCAAGCTAATGTAATGCATTTGTAGTTTATACCAGCAGTTCTCAAACTGGGTCAAGATTCATTTTAATGGGGTCATCAGGACTGAAGCACAAGCCTCACTGCCTGGGGCCGAAGCCAAAGCCCAAAGCCTTCAGCCCTGTGTGGTGGGGGTCAGGTTACAGCCCCCCGAGTTGGGACTGAAGCCCTTGGATTTTGGCCCCCTGCCCGAGGTGGTGGGGGCTGAGGCTTTGACTTTGCCCCACCCAGAGTAGCGAGGTTTGGGTGGACTCAGGCTTTGGTCTCCTCTCCTGGGATCATGTAGTATTTTTTGTTGTCACAAGGGGGTTGTGGTGCAATGAAGTTTGAAAACCTCTGGTTTGTATAGATATATTTTTTTAATTGGTGGCAAACTCTACCCAAATGTCTTAAGAAAGGAGCAAATCTCCTCTTCAAACCAGTGGGTGTGATCCATGTAGTAAGATTGATTTCAACAGCCAGAATGAACATATGGCATCCTGAGGTTGAATGAATATTTTCAGTGCTGAAAGATACAGTACTTTATTTTTTATTGATGAAAAATATATTTGTGAAATAATGAATGAATTTAAACCAGGTATACAGTCTGCAAACACCGTAAAAACTATTGAAATTTCTTGGGGAGACTAATTTATATAAGTAAATCTAATATGAAAAATATGACAAATTAGATATAAAAGAAAAAAAAAAAGAAAAGGGTATAAAGTCTGACAGAAAACCTAGGTGGCAACAGATCTGCCCCCCAGTCCTTGCCAAAGCTCATATATACACAGTTAAATCTGATTATGTGTAGCAGGTGTCTCCCAGCCACCTCATACCTGGAAGTCAAAAGCTCATGTCCATGAAAACAAATTGGAACAGTATCAAGTGTTTGGGGAGCTTCAAGCAGGCAACTTAAATTCTGTTTGTAAAATCTTGTAAGAGAAAAAACATAGATCAAATCACCTCCGCCTACAATTCATAATGAAGCTCTTGACAAACTTTACAATTTTATCTTTCAAGATGTTTCTGGACACTCAATGTCATCGGCAATTTATCTGCCTCTTTTTTGGGTGGTGGGTGGGTTTTCAGAGAGCTAGGATGGAAAAGGGGAAGGCAAAAGTGGACATATCTTGAAGAAAGAGGGAGAACTCAGCTGAAAATGTGATATTGACTCTCAGATATTGGGGAGGGGAGTTGAAAATGAAAGAGATTTTATATAAATACTGCACATACTAACTGTGGTATGTACGCCACCTTACATCAGCCTCAGTATCAGATGATTGGAGGATAGCTAATGTGATTCCAATTTAAAAAAAAAAAAGGCTCCAGAGGTGATCCTGACAATTACAAGATGGTAAGCCTAACTTTGGTACCAGTCAAAGAACAGAAAAAGGAGAGAAGGAAAGGAAAGAAGAAAAGAACAGAATGATTAGATACTTAGAGGAAAAACTATATGAGAAACAAAAAATGATCTAGAAGAATAAAGAATTGAATATTTGAACTCACATATTGGGTAGGTAGAATTTACTTCACATAAAGGAAGACTGAAACTTTAGTTTATAAGAAATTTGGTCCATAGGGAAAAAGCCCGAGCAAGAAAGAGTATTATAGAATCATAGACATATAGGACTGGAAAGGACTTCAAGAGGTCCATCCTCCCATCCTGAGGCAGGACCAAGTATACTTAGACATACCTGGAAGATGTTTGTCTAAACCTGTTCTTAAAAACCTTCAGTGATGCTATTCTATGACCTCCCACCATAGCCTGTTCCACTGTTTAACTGTCATCATAGTTTGAAAGATTTTCGTAATATCTAACCTGAATCTCTATTACTGAAAACTAAGGTGATTCCTTCTTGTTCTACATGTGGTCATGGAAAACAAGTGATCGTCATGCTCTTTATAACAACCCTTAACATTTATAAGATTGTTACCATATCCCTCCTCAATCTTCTCTTCTTTAGACTAAATAAATTTTCAAACTTTCCACATAGATCAGGTTGTCTAAACCTATCATTTTTGTTGCTCTTCTCTGGAATATCTCCAATTTCTTTGTTTAAGTGTGGTGCTCAAAACTGGGCACAGTATTCCAACTGAGACCTGAGCAGTGCTAAGTAAAATTGAGTCAGTTACCTCAACAGCTATTTGTGTCTTAATTCACCCATGAAAGCTCATGCTCCAAAACGTCTGTTAGTCTATAAGGTGCCACAGGATTCTTTGCTGCTTTTACAGATCCAGAGTAAGACGGCTACCCCTCTGATACTTGTTTCAATTAGGACATTCCTATTAATATATCCTAGAATAGGAATCGGCAACCTTTGGCACATGGCCCACCAGGATAAGCACCTTGGCGGGCCGGGCCACTTTATTTACCTGCTGCATCTGCAGGTGTGGCTGATAACAGCTCCCACTGGCTGCGGTTAGCTTCCCAGGCCAATGGGGGCTGTAGGAAGTGGCGCAGGCCAAGGGATGTGCTGGCCACCACTTCCTGCCACCCCCATTGGCCTTGAGCGGTGAACTGCAGCCAGTGGAAGCTGCAATCCGCAGAACCAGCGGATGCAGCAGGTAAACAAACCGGCCTGGCCCACCAGGGTACTTACCTTGGCAGCCCGTCTGACAAAGGTTGCTGATACCTGTCCTAGAATAACACTTGACACTTTTTGCAACAGCATCACATTTTTTACTCATATTCAATTTATGATTCACTGTAACCTCCACACCCTTTTCAAGAGTATTACTGTCTAGTCATTTATTGCCCATTTTGTACTTATATATTTCATTCTGAATTCCTAAGTGTAGTATTTTTCACTTATATTTGAATATTTGTTTTAGTATTGTCTTTTCTGTGAGGAAGCTTTACAAAGTTCTCTACCATGCATGAGTGAATGATGTAATTAAATATTTGTCCCTAACAAGTCTTGAAAAATTAGAGCTCAGTCTCTAATTAAGCAATGTGACAACCAAAAGTGCACTTCTGGATAATTACAAGAGGAAATAAGAAATGTTATAGGACATGAGATTAATGGCCAAGTGGCTTTAATCACTTGACAAATACAATAAGCCCTTTGCATGTGCTGCATGAAAATCAGTTAAACATAGAATTATAGCATCATAGAGGCGTAGGACTGGAAGGGACCTCAAGAGGTCATCTAGTCCAGTCCCCTGCACTCAAGGCAGGACTACATAAAAACTAGAGCATTCCTGACAGGTGTTTGTCTAACCTGCTCTTAAAGATCTCCAATTATAGGGATTCCACAAGCTCCCTAGGAAATTTGTTCCAGTGCTTAACAACCCTTACAGATAGGAAGTTTTTTGAAATGTCCAAACTGAACCGCTCTTGCTGCAATTAAGCCAATTGCTTCTTCTCCTATCATCAGAGGTAACAAGAACAATATTTCATCTTCCTCCTTTTGGCACTATTTATGTACTTGAAAACTGTTAACCTGTCCCCCTTCCTTAGTCTTCTTCAGACTAAACAACCCCCTTTTTTCTCCAATCTTCCCTCATAGACCATGTTTTCTAGACATTTAATCATTTTTGTTGTTTTTTTTCTGCTTTCTAATGTGTCCACATCTTTCCTGAAATGTTGCACCCAAAAATGGACACAATACTACATCTGAGGTCTTATCAGCACAGTGTAGAGTAGAAGAATTACTTCTTGGGTCTTGCTTACAATACATCTGCTAATACATCCCAGAATGACATTTTTGTATTTTGTAACAGTGCTGGAATGTTGACTCTCATTTATCTTGTGATCCACTATAACCCCCAGATCCATTTCCACTGTATTCCTTCCTGGGCAGTCATTTCCTCTTTTGTATGTGTGCAGCTGATTTTTCCTTCCTAAGTGGATTACTTAGCATTTGTCCTTATTGAATTTCATCCTATTTACTTCAGACCATTTCTCCAGTTTTACCAGATCATTTTGAATTTTAATCCTATCCTACAAAGCACTTGCAAACTCTCCGAGCTTGGTATCTTTCACAAATTGTATATGTGTACTCTCTATGCCATCATTTAAATTGTTGATGAAGATATTGAAAGGACCAGACTCAAGACCAATCCCTGTAGGACCCCACTCGATATGCCCATCCAGCTTGACTGTGATCCACTGATAACTACTCTTTCAGAATGTTTCTCCAACTAGTTATGCACCCACCTTATAGTAGCTGCATCTAGGCTATATTTCCCTATGTTTGTTTAGGAGAAGGTAACGCAAGACAGTATCAAAAGCCTTACTAAAGTCAAGATATACCACAACTACTGCTTTCCCCCATCCACAAATCTTGTTACCCTGTCAAAGAAATGCATTAGGTTTGTTCTTGACAAATCCATGTTGACTGTTACCTATCACTTTATTGGGTGTTTGCAAATTGATTGCTTGAGTATTTGCTCCATTATCTTTCCAGGTTCTGAAGTTTAGCTGACTGGTCTGTACTTTCCTGTAATTTGCAAAATTCAACATGTGCACTTATTGGCATTAATCTGAATCCTTGCCAAGCCATCTAATGTCACTGAAGGCATGAACAAAGCTCTGCATCAATACTTATCTGTGGCCATTCTTTGCATTTCCTCTATGTTAAGTCCCTTACATTTTCCCTCTATGAGTACTGTTTGTCAGAAGGATTCTTTTGGTCAGCCCCTTATGCATATTGTTCCAGTTACCCTATACCTCACCTGCCATGGTGGATGGTCTGGCATCATTCTCAACACATATTCCAGATATTTCCATCTTGGTTTTTGGACAACTTAAGAGATAAGGGATTGATGACCTCTCTGATGAATCTCAACAATTGTCATAATACCTTTGTTTAATCCTTTTATTTTCCCAAGGAATTTGCTATTGTAGGCATTTAGACATCTATTATACCTTTGCATGGATTTCCATATTTCACATTCATATGTTAAGGTGAAAATAATATTTGGATTGAAAATTCATAATTTTCATCTGTAAATTGTACATTTTCAACATTGTAGGCTGTATAGGGCATTAACACTGGTGTTAAATCCTAGCTATCCAGCCAGAAAGTTCCTTTGTGTGTACAGACATTACAGCTATTTCATTATTATGATAAAACTCTAAGATTCAAAGTCTGATTTGGCAAAATATCAGCAAGGGTTTTAGAGAGGAAAACTGAGGGGGAAGAATATAGTTTGGGAGAACAGGAGTAAGAAAAGTAAGAGAGATAATTGTATCCAGAGGGATGAAAAGGAACCAGATCAAGGTATAAGGCAGAGATAGGCAACCTTTGATACACAGCTTACCAGGGTAAGACCCCTGGTGGGCCAGGTGGCCAGTGGGTGCTGTGGGGGCGGTGTCTGCAGGCAGGAGCAATGTGAGGGAAGCCCCAGCGCCCCCCACCCCCCGCCTAGGAGCTGCTGCCAGAGAGATGTACTGGTTGCGAGGTAAGCATTGCCTGGTCGGAGCCTGCACCACAAGCCACTGCCCCAGCCCAGAGCCTGCACCCTGCACCCAAACTCCCTCCCAGAACCCTGTCCAGTCCTCTGCCCCAGCCTAGTGAAACTGAGTGAGGGTAGGGGAGAGCGAGCGACGGAGGGAGGGGGAACGGAGTGAGCAGAGAATGGGAAGAGGTGGGGTAGGGGTGGGGCCTTAGGGGAAGGGGTGGAATGGGGGCAGGGCCTGGGGCTGAGCAGAGGGATTTGGGGGTCTCGGAAAAGTTTTAAATCAAAATTGGGGTCCTCAGGTTGCTAAAGTTTGAAAACCGCTGGTTTACATAATCCCTCACCCTGTGAACAATATTGAACCGGTACACTTTGTAAAGTTCACCAGTCACCATTGGTGCACTCTACATTATAATTACAGTTAAGAATCAAAGTGAAAAAAAATGACATGGCCACTCTCTGTAATCAAGCTTTGCATGCTGCACCCACAGACTTTTCAATCACATTCTGTCATTCATGACACAAAAACCAGTGTGAGATTGAGGGGAAATGACAGGGGCAGCATGTGCACCAGAAAAGTGGCTAGTTCCAAACTATACATTTCAGAAAGGAACTGAATTATTCAGAGGAGAGTTTAGTATGGCGTGGTGAAGAACAAGTGGGGGTGGATCATAGCGGTACAGTCAGCTATTCCCTGAGGGAGTTGAAAAGTACAGCCATTTGGCTATCTGATCAAACATTACAGATTAATTTTCTGATGCAAACAAAAACCTTCCCCACATTCAACCTGATATAAGCCCTTTCTTTATATGTTCTCTAGTGTGTTAGAAATCCTCCTTAATGACATATGTCAATCTGGATTTTTATAAAATTCATTGGCAGTTAAAATGTCAGGTACAGATAAGTGATGGTCACATTAACACCACCCTATATCGAAAACCCACCGACCGCCATGCCTACCTTCATGCCTCCAGCTTCCATCCCGGGCACATCACACGATCCATTGTCTACAGCCAAGCACTGAGGTACAACCGCATCTGCTCTAACCCCTCAGACAGAGACCAACACCTAAAAAATCTCCACCAAGCATTCTCAAAACTACAATACCCGCACGAGGAAATAAGGAAACAGATCAACAGAGCCAGACGTGTACCCAGAAGCCTCCTACTGCAAGACAAACCCAAGAGAGAAACCAACAGGACTCCACTGGCCATCACGTACAGCCCCCAGCTAAAACCCCTCCAACGCATCATCAAGGATCTACAACCCATCCTGGACAATGATCCCACACTTTCACAGGCCTTGGGTGGCAGGCCAATCCTTGCCCACAGACAACCTGCCAACCTGAAACATATTCTCACCAGTAACTGCACACCACACCATAATAACTCTAGCTCAGGAACCAATCCATGCAACAAACCTCGATGCCAACTCTGCCCACATATCTACACCAGCGACACCATCACAGGACCTAACCAGATCAGCCACACCATCACTGGTTCATTCACCTGCACATCCACCAATGTAATATACTCCATCATATGCCAGCAATGCCCCTCTGCTATGTACATCGGCCAAACTGGACAGTCTCTACGGAAAAGGATAAATGGACACAAATCAGACATTAGGAATGGCAATATACAAAAACCTGTAGGAGAGCACTTCAACCTCCCTGGCCGCACTATAGCAGACCTTAAGGTGGCCATCCTGCAGCAAAAAAACTTCAGGACCAGACTTCAAAGAAAAACTGCTGAGCTTCAATTCATCTGCAAATTTGACACCATCAGCTCAGGATTGAACAAAAACTGTGAATGGCTTGCCAATTACAGAACCAGTTTCTCCTCTCTTGGTTTTCACACCTCAACTGCTAGAACAGGGCCTCATCCTCCCTGATTGATCTGACCTCGTTATCTCTAGCTTGCTTGCTAGCACACATATATATACCTGCCCCTGGATATTTCCATTACATACATCTGAGGAAGTGGGTATTCACCCACGAAAGCTCATGCTCCAAAACGTTTGTTAGTCTATAAGGTGCCACAGGATTCTTTGCTGCTTTTACAGATCCAGACTAACACAGCTACCCTCTGATACTAGGTACAGAGTTGTCTCCTCTGCATTAATAGCATGCAGTTGACAATTACCGTTGAAAAAACGATAAGAATCTGCTGTGTAGTTTGGGCTCTGCCTCCAGCTTCTGGACTCTTAAAAACATCTTTAAGTTACTTGACTGACAAGCATGCTGTTTTTGAAAAGATCGAAGTTTGGGAATCATGTCATCTGGCAAGACATATATCCATAGCATATTAGATACACATTATAGCAAATGAAACTCAAGGTGCTGTGCATGCTGTGAGTTACATAATGTTCCTCACATGGAATGCTGTATTATAAAATCAGTACATTATTAAAAGCTTTTAAATATTGCAGTATTACTCCTATTTGACCTGAACAGTTAGTCAGTTTTGGAGGTAAATCAAACTGTTTCAGTTAGAAGAAGAAATTGATGATGCAGTCAGGGATTTCTTTGATCCACTCCTGTTTATCTATAAAGAATTCACGAAGTCCTGTTTCCTTCAACACAGGAGGAACTAAACAACTGGAGACTTTCAGCAAGCATGCAACTCCAAATTTTTCTGATTTTTTTTCCAGGGTCACTCCATGAGGTCTTCTGTGGCTGTGTACGAGAATTCTTGGTTTCTTCTCTGTGTCCCTCCCTCTGCTGTTTCTCTCTTCCACACACAGACACAGAGCTTCAACAATCAATGCTCCAGCTCCTGCATTTACTCTGTCAATCCACAGGGAAGTCCCTGTTCAGCAAAGCATTTAATCAGGTGATTAACTAAGTCCCATTGACTTCAAAGTATATGCTTAAAAGTTAAACACATGCTTAAGTACTTTACTGAATCACAGCTTTTTAGACAAGGACTAGGAACTCCAGTCACATCTGGAAGCAAACAGCTAGCTAATGGACGGCTCAGAACACTGATTTCATGAACTCTTGGAGTTAATTATATTCAAGAAGAGGCCTCTGCTGTCTGTTCTATAAACTGAAGTTTCTGATTGGCTTTGACCCATATGATTAGGTAGAAAAAGTTACAGTGATCAAGTTTTGAAGTGATGATCATGTGGATAATGACTGTTACTATTGTGACAGGTCTATCAGGCCTGCTGGCACATTGGCATCATGACACCCAAGGAAAAACTACTGCAACTAGGCTATCCAGAAGACTTAGTCCTCCACAGGCCTTTAATGGTCAGGAGGGGACGCTGACCAAATGGAAGCCAACAAGCCAGTTAAGGTTTGCCTGCTTCTTCTTGGGGGAATTGCAGAGTGATACTGGGCAGAAGAGGAGCTCTCCATTGCTAATCCAGACCACCAGGGCAAAGGCAAGTAAGCATTTGCCTTTGGAGTTGTGTTTGTTTATTTAAAAGTGCAGACAGCCAAAGGAAAAAAAAAGTGTTTAAAACTTTGGCAAGGACACTCCAACAGAAGCATTTTCAGGAGCATAAAAAAGCCAAAAAGATAGCAAAGAAAGAGGTAGCACCTGCTAAGGATAAAAGCCATGGAAAACCCATAGTAAGAAAACTAAATTTATTGTTGAGTGCAAAGTCATTAAAGATTAAAATGTAAATATGGCAATCAATAAGAACTGGAATGGTGGAGAAATTACTTTGGAAAGCTTATGCATGAAGAGAGACCATGCAATATGTGAAAACTAAACCAGGGGGGTGTGGTTGCACCAATCCTAGAGGAAGTTACATAAGTACTGAGCAACATGAAAAATAAGAAAGCTCTCAACTATGAAGGTATCTCAGCAGAAGTATGAAACTGCCAGAAACAAGTAGGCTTAACGATATTGCCACAACTGTTTAATTTCTCCATGAGGACTGAGGGGATGCCTGATGCCTAAACAAAAAGCAAGTTAATATCAATATTTAAGAGAAAAGAAGACAGACAAGACTGTGATAACTATTGTGGCATTAAACTCATGAGCCACATGATGAAGATCTGGGAGAAAGCTATTGATAAGACATGACAAAGAGAAGTAGAGATCTATGACTATCAATTTGGTTTCATGCCAGCCAGTGGGAACTGCAATCGGCTGGACCTATGGATGGGGCAGGTAAACACACCAACCTGGCCCTCCAGGGGCTTTCCCTACAGAAGTGGTGACCCCTGTTTGAGAAACCCTGCAGTAGTGTATTAAGCAACATGACTGTCATGTGTGGTTTGTTCTTTTCTCATTTTCTTCCCAGATGAAGAAAACTGTGTACAATATAATGTGTGCAGTTTTATTTCTTTTCTGGGAGGCGAGGGGGGAGGCAGAGATCTTTCTTTTTTTCTTTCTTTCTTATATACATTGTTATGTACATGCTGCTACGCATTTATGTTGGAGAAGGCAAGGTCAAAGAAGAATGCTTTGCACTTGGAGGAGAAAGTGGTAAAGTTTGGGAAAGTCCTTCATTCTTGCGAGAGTGTGTTCCACAGTCTGGGACCAGACCCTGAGAAAGTTCTGTCTTCCACAAAGATGAGCTTAACCCTTATGGTAGAAAGCTTTACTGGGCCAGAGAAGTGATCACAATCTTCATCCTGAAATTTTAGGCTATCTTTTAGATATCCTGGGTCTAGGTTATTGAGTGTGGTGAAAAGGTGACTGACTCTTTCAGGGGAGATGGATGCAGTCCCATCTATGAATAATTACCTTCTTCCCAGGGCCTGATGAAGAATACCTGATCTTTATAAAAGCCAACAAGAACTCAGCTGAAGAGGTGAATGGCAGAAGGGGGGCTGACAGGAAGCAGTTTATCTCCTGTGGTAGGCACTGCAGGCAGCATGCAACCCAGGCAAGTAGCTTGTCAAAAAAAAATGGGGAAATCAGGTAGAATGGAAGACGGACTCCAAAGAGGGTGGCCCTGGAAAACAATGTTCTGTAGAAAGCAGGGAACAACTGAGTTGAGCCAAAGAAGGGCTGATAACTGAACCCAGGAGGAATAGAAGACTCTTTTGGAACTGAAGACAGACCCTCAAGATGGAAGGGCTGTGGCCAGCTGGAGGCTTGAGTGAACACTTTCTTTTTATGCTTATTTGGACTTTGGTGCCCTGTAGAAGGGGCGGACTTTTTCTGACAGCAACCAAACTGTGTGGGAAGTTTGGGAAAAACAACCTGTGAGAAGGAAAACTGAGGTATCAGCTATCTTGAACCAGATTGAGTAGATGATGCTATTACAATTGTCTTAAAGAGATTAACTTCCTTCTTTTTATCTTCCCCTTTTGCAGGAAGGTGTTAAACTAGTAGAAAAAGAGGAGGTAACAAGAGGGAAAATATGAGCACTCATTTTGCACAAAACCAAGATGTTGACAACAAAATTACTCAAGATGTGGCCGATTTTCATTATCACTCTACCTGGGCCACAGTTGACCAGGCTGGGGCCACGAGGTCTCTTTGAGGAGGAGGTGACGAGCACACCAAGTGTCTAAATTTCAAAGCTTTATTGATAAAATTATAAAATAACAGCAGAGAGTTCTGGGAATGCTCCCACATCACTCAGGGGAAGAAAGAAAGTGTTAATGCCCCAAGACCTAACCTACTTTCATACTCACTCATGCATGACTCAGACTGGCCAAGTCAGAGTGTAACATCAGATAGGGTGCAGGGGGAGGTGGATGGGAGAGCTATCCTGTGCCCGGATAGTCCAAGGATCTGATGTGATCTCCAAGTTGTTTCAGCTCTCAGAAGGGTTTTAAGTCTTGGCTCCTCAGGGGGAAGGGGAAGTGTGGGTGGGAAAGAGGTGCTCTGTTTGGGGACCTCTGGTCCTGCTGTCCTCTGTGCCAGTCCAAATCGGCCTTCCATGGTTTCTTCAGCTTTCTCAAAACACTTGGTTTCAGGGCTGTGAGACAGTTCTGTTTGTTCCTGGCTGGACTTCACTGTCAGTCTCCTTTTCCTGGCCCCTGCATTTTGTTCAATAACTCTCCTTTCTCATGGCTGGTTGGCGGGGTTGAACTTCCCCCCTTCTGTCTTGGTAGGCAGCAGCTGGCCTTGGGATGGAGTTAGATTCTTATCTTCAGACTGAGCTTGCCAGCTGCAGTGTTGAATTAACCTGTTCTCTGCTTTCTTCTTTCTCTCCCCCCTTCAGCTTCTTGTACCTGCAGAGGAAATTTCCACTCCCAACTCATATGTCTTTGACCCTCCCCAAAATGCTTTGTGATGATAGCAACAGAGTTAGCAATATAAAATGCTGATCTGCCTTCCCAAGGGACTCCCTGAGGAAGGGGGCCTTGGGGTGTGACAAAGGCACCAAAGCACATGAAGAGAAGAAATTCTTTAATCGCCTATACACCAGGTGGGATGATTTGCACAATTGGAATATTTCAATCAATTACTATAACCTATTTAGGAAGGATCGAGTGGGCAAAAGTGGAAGCGAATGGCACTCTATGTCAGAAATGTCATTACCTATTTCTGAGTCATTGATAACTCAGGAGAAAATGATCAGGAATGTTTATGGATCAATGTCCTAACAGATAAAGCACAAGATAGGTACTAGTTACTGCTGCTACAATTGACCAAATCACACTATGGAAAAGGAAGAACACTTCCTTATGCACCTATCTGCAATATGTAGAGGAAAAAGCAGTGAGATCATGGGAGACTCCAGTCTGAGTAACACATTTTAGAGGTCTCAGGCTGCCAATATTAAAACATAATTGGAATTTCTAAACATAATAGATGACAATTTCCTAACTCAAAGATTGTTGCAGCCAACATGTGGGAATTCTGTGTTAGACCTTGTATAAACATGAAAAGAGGAAATGATCACAGAACTAAAAGTAAATGGTAACTTAGTTTCAAGTGATCATGACTTGATTGCATTTATCATGTGTAAGTAGAATAAAATCCATACCAGTAATATGGTACTTGGTAATATGGTACTTGCTAATTTAATAGGGTTGATTTCACAGAGCTGAAAAAAAAATAAGCCAAATCAGCTAGGAGGAAGAATGTAATCAGAAAAAATGTGAATGATAATTGGGAATCATTTGAGAATGCTTTATTAGATGCCCTCACAGCCACAATCCCACAACTGAAGGACACTGTGCAAGTTTAAAAAAATGATCTGGTTGAAAGGGGAAATGAAAGAAGATATAAAACAATTAAATAGTGTATAACAAATGGAAGAAAGCAAAGTTAACAATATTGAATATAAATCAGGAGTATATACAAACCTGCTAATAGAAACAAAGAGAGAAATCTATGGCCAGCACACTCAAGGACAATAAGGAGTTTTTCTTTTAAATATATTAAGGACAAAAAGAATCCTGATATTAGTATTCATAGAATCATAGATTAATAAAGGTCTCAAGAGGTCTTCTAGTCCAATCCCCTGCACTCAAGGGAGGACTAAGTATTATATAGATCATCCCTGACAGCTGTTTGTCTAACCTGCTCTTAAAAACCTCCAATGACGGAGATTCCACGACCTCCCTTGGCAATTTATTCCAATGCTTAACTATCCTGACAGCAATCTTATTTCACATTTTTATACCAACCTTGGCACAAAAAGTGAGTGTATGCTAATATAAGCAGAGTCAGGATGAGCTCTACCCTGACATGTGGTGGTGAATTGGGGTGAGTGTGGAAAAGAAATTCAGGGGCTGGTTTTGTTTGCATAGGCACACCCATCCCACCCAGCATGAGCCCACAGCTGCCCAAATGGTCACTTTGGCTGCTGTGGGATCCCCAGTTTCTCTGTTATTGTGGCAGGAAGAATAAAGTGTTGTTACTCTGATAATGTAAATCAAGGCCAGTGGAAATGTTTTATGACAGAGGGACTCACCATCAACTAAGTAGCACTCACAAGGGACATGGGTTCCAAAACCCAGTGAATTAAGAGAGACTGGGGACAGGTATGTGTACCTGATGGTATGGGCCCCTTTTGAGGGCCTGAAACACCAATTTCACCATCTCTCTCCACTGTTGAATAGCAGAACTAATTTTGATTATATTAAAAGTTTAGTTACAGGCTACTGTGCTGAATTCATTTTGGGCCAATAGTGCACCAGCACTGGGGCTCCCCTACTACAAGCAGAAATCACTAAGAGCTGAAATCAATAAAGAGCTAAAATTACTAAATGGTGAGATCATTGAGTGCTATGTTAACTAGTGGGGGAGCCTGAAGATATATTGCTAAGCGGCTGGCACAGCGGAGCAGTCTGTGGGATGGTTGGAGCGGCCCATGGAACAGTGAGCAGAGCGGAGCTGAGCAGTTTGCGGGGACGGCTGGAGTGGCTCACGGGACAGCTGAAGGAGTGGAGCAGCTGGTAGCATGGAGCAGTTCGTGGTGAAGACTGCAGCAGAACCCCACAGAGATGCGGGGCAGTCGGCCTCGGACCATGTAAGGTGCCCCTTAACACCCCATGCGCTGGGGGTAGGGGAGGGGTAAAACTCTGTACATAAACTTTTGAACTCTGGGGCTGCACTCAGCAGGGACAAACGACTTTTGGGTTGCTGGACTTTTGGGTGATTTTGGGTTGCTGGACTCGAGACTTTTGAGACTTTGGGATGATCTTTTGGGTGGTTGGACTTAAGACCCTGAGGGGAAAAGGACATTGCCAAACTTACTTGGGGGTGGGTCTTTTGCTCATGGTTTGTGTTATGAATCCTGTTTGTGGTGTTTCCCCAACATACTGCTGCATTGTTTCCCTCCTTTATTAAAAGGATTTTGCTACACTCAGACTCCGTGCTTGTGAGAGGGGAAATGTTGGCTTCTAAAGGCACCCGGGGGGGTGGTGGTATGTAATTGTCCCAGGTCACTTGGTAGGGGCTCGAGCCAGTTTTGCATTGCATCATTGAAATGGAACCCCTAGATACTGAACCCAGCCCTTGTTGCTGCCAACTCAGAGGGGCAGAAGGGTTACGCTAATACAATTTGTAGATGACATAAAGTTGGGAGGTATTACCAATATGGTGGGGGACCAGAATATCATTCAATAATATCTGGATGACCTTTCGAATTGGAGTAATAAAAATAGGATGAAATTTAATAGTGCAAAGTGAAAGACTATGCATTTAGGGACCAACAACAAGAATGTTTGCTATAAGCTGGGGTCTTATCTGTTGGAAGTGAAAGAGGAGGGGAAATACCTCCGTGCATTGGTTGATCATAGGATGACTATGAGCCATCAATGTGATGTAATGTCTGCTTCAAAAACTTCTAACTCTCCTAAATTGCTTTTCCCCCTTAGACTTGCTTCCCATGGGATCTTACTTACCAACTCTCTGAGTTTGCTAAAATCCACCTTCTAGAAATCCATTATCTTTATTGTTCTGTTTTCCCTCCTAGCATTACTTAGAATCATGAACTCTATCATTTCATGATCACTTTCACCCAAGCTGCCTTCCACTTTCAAATTCTCAACGAGTTCCACACTATTTGTCAAAATAGAACAGCATATCCCCTAGTTGCTTTCTCCACCTTCATAAATAAATAAATAAATGCATTCCAAAAACTTAGTGGATAATCTGTGCCCTCTTACATTATTTTACCAACAGATATCTAAGTAGTTGAAGTTCACCATCACAATCAAGTCCTGTGCTTTGGATGATTTGGTTAGTTGTTTAATAAAAGCCTTATTCACCAATTCTTCCTGATTAGGTGGTCTGTAGTAGACCCACTACCATGATATCACCCTTGTTTTTAACTCTTTTTATCCTTACCCAGAAACTTTCAAAAAGTCTGTCTCCTTTTTCCATCTCAACCTCAGTCTAAATGTATACATCTTTGATATATAAGGCAACACCTCCTCCTTTTTTCCCTGCCTGTTCTTTCTAAGCAAGCTTCTATAGTAATATTCCAGTCACGTGTATTATCCCACCAAGTCTCTGTGATGTCAACTATGTCATAGTTGTATTTATTAACCAGCATTTCTAGTTCTTCCTGGTTATTCCCCATACTTCTCACATTGGTATACAAACATCTAAGATACTTAAATAATTTCCCCTCTATGTTCTCTCTTTTCTCTCCATTATCCCTATAATAACAGCCCATGCTCCCCCCAGATTCTGAACTTTCACCCTTGTCTCCAAGTTTTTTGACTTACTTGTGGGCTTTTCTCTCCTATCCCCATCAAATCTAGTTTAAAGCCCTCCCCACTGAGTTCACCAGTCTGTATCCAAAGGTGATCTTCCTCTTCTTCAATAGATAGATTCCATCTTTGCACAGCAGTCTTTCTTCTTGGGACTGCATTCTGTGGCCAAGGAAGCTGAACTCCTCCTCATGACACCATTCTTGCAGCCAGGCATTCACCTCCAATTGGTCCATTACTAGATGAAGAGGGAAGAATTATCAATAATAATTCAGAAAATGCATGAATCTGCAATACATGTTTCTGTGCTGTATTTGGGGGAAAACCAGATAATATAATCTCATCATAAGCTGATAATACTTTTTCCATTCCACTGGTATCTCTGAGAAGTTCCAGAAGACTGGACGAAAGTGTAGACAAGATGACTTGGATTATTATAGGCCTATCAGCCTGCGTCAATCCTGATGAGATAATGGAGTGGCCTATATTGGACTCAATTAATACAGAAATAAAATAGGGTAATGAATGAATGCAAATCAAAATGAGGTTTTGAGAAATAGATTCTGGCAAACTAGCTTGATATATTTTTTGAGGAAATTACAAGTTTAGGAATTAGTGTCAATGTAATATACTTAGGCTTCTGTATGGTATTTGATTTGGCACCACATAACATTTTGACTAAAAAAGTAGCATAATGTAAAATTAACATGGCAGACATTAAGTGGATTAAAAGCTGGCTAACTAGTAGGTCTCCAAATGTGACTGTAAACAAGAATCATCATCAAATGGGTCTGTTTCCATTGGAGTCCTACAGGGATCAGTTCTTTGCCCTTTGCTTTTTATTGATAAAAAATGTCAACCTGAAAGAAAACATAAAATCATCACTGATGAAGTTTGCAGGTGACACAAATATTAGGGAGTGGTAAATAATGAACAGGACAGGTCATTAGTTCAGAGCAATCTGGATCATTTGGTAAACTGGGCTCAAGCAAACAATATGCATTTTAGTATAGCTGAATGTAAATGTAAACATCTTGGAATAAAAAATGTAAGCCATACTTACAGGATGGAGGATTCCATCCCAGGAAGCAATGACTCTGAAAATGTTTTGGGATTCATGGTGGGTAATCAGCTGAACATGATCTTGCAAAGTTAGGAAGGTCTGCATCACCAGTGCTAACACTGCTCTTCTCTCCTCCACTTGTGTTTATATCCAGACAGACCACCTAACCATGGATGCCTCTACCCAGATCCTGGTGTGGATTTCCAGAGATTGTGGCCTGCATTTCCTACTCTCAGAAAGCCAAGCTGGGGGAGCCATCAAGTGCTAAAGGTGTCTGCAGGTGGAATCTCTCAGGCAGCAGGTGGGAGAAATACAGGAGAAGGTGGCTAGGCTGAGAAGCATTCATGCCCATGAGGAACTCATTGACAGTATTAAACATGGAGACATCCAAGGCTGAGGAAGCTATCCAGCTACAGAGGATTCCTGTCACACTACTGGGATGCTCTTCCAGAAGAAGGACTGCTAAGCAGAGATGGAGTCCATCTATCGAGGAAGGGGAAGAGCATATTTGGATACAGACTGGTTAACCTAGTCAGAAAAGCTTTAAACTAGGTTTTAGTTAGCCCTCAGGTAAGTCAAGAACATGGAGACTTGGGAGAAGGTTTGGAATTTGAGGGGGAGCATGGGCTGTTATAGCAGGGATAAAGGAGAGACAAGACAGATTGAGAGAGGGAATCAAATCAGTATCTTAGATTTCTGTATACTAATGCAAGAAGTACAGCAAGCAAGCAGGAAGAACTCAAAATGCTAGTAAATAAACACAACTATGACATAGTTGGCATCACAAAGACCTGATGGGATAATACACATCTCTGGAATATTGGTTTAGAAGGATGGAGCTTCCTCAGGAAGGACCAGCAGGGAAAAAAGGGAGGAGGTGTTGCCTTGTATATTAAAAATGAGTACACTTGGACTGTGGTTGAGATGGAAATAAGAGAAAGACTTGTTCAAAGTCTCTGGGTAAGTATAAAAGGGGTAAAAACAAGGTTGAAGTCATGGTAAGGGTCTACTACAGACCACCTAACCAGGAATAAGAGGCGGATGAGGCTTTTTAAAAAACAGATAAAGTCATTCAAAGCACAGGACTTGGTGGTGATAGGGGACTTGAACTATCCAGACATCTGTTGGGAAAATAACACAGAAGGGCACAGATTCAGTGAGTTCCTGGAATACATTGGAAACATTTTTTTTTGTTTCAGAAGGTGGAGACTGTTTCCAGGGGAGAGGCTGTCCTAGATTTGATTTGGACAAATAAGGAGGAACTGGCTGAGAATTTGAAAGTGGAAGGCAACTTGAGTGAACTTGATCATGAAATTATAAAGTTCATGATTCCAAGGAATGATAGCAGGGAGAACAGCAAAATATAGACAATGGATTTCAAGAAGTCAAACTTTAGCAAACTCAGGAAGCTGGTAGGTAAGATACCATGGAAAGCTAGTCTAAGGGGGAAAAACAATAGAAGACAGTTAGCGGTTTTTCAAAGAGACATTATAAGGGCACAAGAGGAAAATATCCTACTGCATAGGAAATATAGTAAGCATGGCAAGAGACCACCCTGGCTTAACCAGGTGATCTTCAATGATCTAAAAGTAAAAAAAAAAAAAAAAAGAAAGAAGTCCTAGAAAATGTAGAAAGTAGGTCAAATTACAAAGGATGAATATAAAAAAAAATAACACAAGTATGAAGGGTCAAAATTAGAAAGGCCAACACACAAAACAAGATCAAACTGACCAGAGACATAAAGGGTAACAAGAAAACATTCTACAAATATATTAGAAGCAAGAGGAAGACCAAGGACAGAGGAGGCCCATTACTTAATGAGGGGGAAAAATAATAACAGAAAATGTGGAAATGGCAGAGGTACTTAATGACTTTTTTGTTTTGGTTTTCACCAAAAAGGCTGATGGTGATTGGACATCTAACATAATGAATGCCAGTGAAAATGAGGTAGGATCAGAAGATGCTAAAATAGGGAAAGAACAAGTTAAAAATTATTTGGACAAATTAGATGTCTTCAAGTCACCAAGGCCTGATGAAATGTATCCTAGAATACTCAAGGAGCTGACTCAGGAGAAATCTGAGCCATTAGTGATTATCTTTGAGAAGACATGGAGATTCGAGAAGACAGGAAAAGGGCAAATATAATGCCCATCTATTAAAAAGCAAATAAGGACAACCTAGGAAATTACAGACCAGTCAGCTTAACTTCTGTACCCGGAAAGATAATGGAGCAAATAATTAAGCAATCAATTTGCAAACATCTAGAAGATAATAAGGTGATAAGTAATAGTCAGCATGGATTTGTCAAAAACAAATCATGTCAAAACAACATGATAACTTACTTTGTCAGGGTAAGAAGACTTGTGGATATTGGGGAAGCGGTAGATGTGGCTTTTCTTGTCTTTAGTAAAGCTTTTGATACTGCATGCATGACCTTCTCTTAAATAAACTAGGGAAATGCAACCTAGACAGAGCTACTACAAGGTGGGTTCAAAACTGGTTGGAACACCATTCCCAGAGAGTAGCTATTAGTGATTGACAATCATGCTGAAAGGATATAATGAGTGGGGTACTGCAGGGATCAGTTCTGGATCTGGTTATGTTCAATATCTTCATCAATAATTTAGATAATGGCACAGAGCAGGGATTCTCAAACTGGGGGTTGGGACCTCTCAGGGTGTCACAAGGTTATTACATGGGGGGTCATGAGCTGTCAGCCTCCACCCCAAACCCTGCTTTGTCTCCAGCATTCATAATGGTGCTAAATATATAAAAAAGTATTTTTAATTTATATGGGGGGAGGGGCGCAGTCAGAGGCTTGCTATGTGAAAGGGGTTACCAGTACAAAAGTTTGAGAACCGCTGGCATAGAGAGTACACTTATAAAGTTTGTGGACGATACCAAGATGGGAGTGGTTGCAAGTGCTTTGGAGGATAGGATTAAAATTCAAAATGATCTGGAAAAACTGCAGAAATGGTCTGATGTAAATAGGATGAAATTCAATAAGGACAAATGCAAAGTACTCCACTTAGGAAGAAACAATCAGTTGCATGCATACAAAATGGGAAATGACTGCCTAGGAAGGAAACTGAAACTTTCAAGTTCACTTGGTATTCAAGAGAAAGTGGAGAACAGGTTTAATGCTGCTGAGGAGACATGTTACACTTTTCTGTACTAGTTGGAGTTTCCTAACCACTGAAGGCTTCGTGACTAGGTATGTCACATTGCTGTAGTACAGCTAAGCAGTGATGAAGATGTGTATAACAGATCCTAGTACACTAGATTAGGAAGGAGTCTACCATCACCATCTGGAGATGGTAGAAAGTGTTACTCAGAGGTGCAGCTATGTGAGGCCATGTGCATTCACGCAAACACTATCTCTAAGCATCAAACTACAAAGAACTATCTTAATATTATCAGTTTAAATATATCTTAATTCACTAGAAAAATATAGGGAGTTATATCAAGATGTCAGTCACTAACCTTAATCTTGTTCAAGAGGAGTTTTCATAAGTGAACAAGATTATGATTATGAGTATTTCAGGTAATATTCCTGCAAATACATTTAAAAGTGTTGTAAGAACTATAAGGCACACCAATGGAACTGAAAATACTCCTACATCAGTATTATGTGTCTTTATTGTTCCAGCTGATACATAAATATTATATGCTTCATGGGATACTTTAAATAAAATGTTGACCACATATAGATCTTGTCTATCCAATTCCTATCCTAATTTTAACAATGGTGGGATATTTGCAAGTATATACTAAGAAAACAAAATCAGCTTTAAAGAAAGGATATTTGGAGTCAAATGCACTTACATGAGTATCCTGACTGAAGTCAATGAAGTTACTTGCATGAATAAAGAGAGTTGATTTGACTGAATCAAACAGAAAACAAGTTTTGATTCTTTGTGTATTAAGATATGGCCTCCTTTGCACCTTATTTTATATGACAAATTTATTAAAAAAATAAATGATAATTGCCAAATCAGACAAAAGGCCTTCCTAGTCCAGTCTCCTGTTTCTGACAGTGCCCACTATCAGATGCTTTAGGATCCTCATGGACATGTTATACCATTATTTCTTTGGGTAAGTTTCTTCCTAATCCTAGTCAGTTAGTAGTTGGTTTATGTACTGTTTTGTATGCTATTTTGGATAGGAATATAGATCTGGCCTAGCACAAATCTGGCATATCAACATTACAAGATTTCCTGGAAACATTGTCATCTGGTAGCCAGTTTTCTGGGAAAACATTCAGATGGTTGAATCTTGTTTTGTACTATTAACCACAGAAATGAAAGCCAAGTGGGACCAGGAATTAGTGCTACATATAACATATGGAAAATTGGGTCCTGTCTGGTCTAATGTCACATCTGTAGTTCACTACTTATCGGTCCTTCCTAAATAGCTATTAGTGGATTCAAATAAGGCAGATCCAACACTGGAATAAAAAATTGGATATGTTCCTAGCAGAGAGAGCCTGTTAGTTCATTTTATACAGTATCTGCCTCATCTGTTTTAAAATTTAAAAATTTGGAATGTAGCCTTGAAATACACAAACCTTTCAGCTGGAGTCCCATTTCTTGCCCAAACAGCTAAATTCAGTATTCTTGGCCTTGTTGATGCATCGTATTTCTTCCTTTTTTTTTCTGAAATTGATTATCTACACCTTTAACAATTTCTAAAAGAGGAACAGTTTATGGTCAGCCCTTGTGTGAGTGTGTTCTGTGGATGTGAAATTTGTTCAGTTACTAATAGTTGCCACATCATCTAAAACATGTAAAAGGTAGTTTGGCACAGAAAGACAAAACATGATGAGATATAATAATTTTGTTGGCACTCAGAGAGATGCCCACTCCCCCCCCATTGGCAATTTGTTTTCTGTGCTTTTGCATTTATGAATTATACAGCTATCTAAGCCTTGTGTCATTTTGAGATGATACCAAATAGCAGAATATTATTCTGTCAAAATTAGTTTTGTTCTTTATATTTTTTCACTATACAAACATTTAATAAAAAGAACTTGAAACAACAACAAAAATACATCTTTTCAATACAGTTTCAACTTAAAAAGCATCACTTATGTGTCTAATTTGTAGGAAATAAAAAAAAGGAGCAGTTTTCAATAAATTATGTGATATGGTTTGAGGCAATGCTCTTGAAATACCACATTGAGCCTCTAGGGGACTTGTCTCAGCAATGGTGACAGAGGTTTAGGACTCCATTTCCTCGATTAGCTAGGGTCCAGTGCAGTGATAGAACTGGCTAGCTACACTAACAGAACTAATAATAAGCCAGAACTCAGACACAAAAAGGTTGTTTTTACTTTCAGTTTTGGCTGTGTTGTGGAGTGGAACAGGGAGAGAAGCAACATGGAGGATCCTTCTACCCTCCACATTTCTACTCAAGGGAAGACTTTGAACCTTTTGGGATTTCTGGGATATTTAACAGTGTCATTTCAGCAGAAACCAGAAACCCAGGAGGCTGAGGAGAGAGTCACGGTCCAGAGCCAGTCCAACTGCACATTAGAATCCAGACTAGAGAGCAATAAGGATGATCTTACTATCTTTAGTGTCAATACTTTGTAAGAACACCCTTGTTTTTTCATTTTGATATTGTGTTTTAAGCCAGCCACTAATTTCAATTCTGCACCATCTATCGAATACTGAGCCTAAATTCACTATTTTCCTAAGCAGTGCAGGGAGGGAGCATAGGGTGGTTTGTACTGTAACTGTTGGAAGGGGCAGAGATTATGTATTATTAATTTTGTCTTTCATTATCCTTTTCTCTGTTTTCATTGTCCCCTATCACAAGTTCCCCATACCTAATAAAGCCTCGATTACTGTTCTGTTACTCTGGGAATTGTGATAGCTATTTTATTGTTTGTGCTTTGACACTTCTCTTTATGAGATTTTGTGTTAAATATTTCCCCAAGGGACAAGCCTTCTGTGTTTTCTGCAGTAGGAGGGGTTTCCTTGGGTTGAGGCACTTGGCACCCTTATAAATGAACCCTTAATGCCAGGGGCAGCTCTAGGTATTTTGCCACCCCAAGCACGGCATGCAGGCTGCCTTTGGTGGCCTGCTTGCGGGAGGTCCCCGGTCCCGCAGATTCAGCGGCAGACCTGCAGGAGGTCTGCCGAAGCTGCGGGACCAGCGGACCCTCTGCAAGTATGCCGCCAAAGGCAACCTGCCTGCTGCCCTCACAGCAACCAGCAGAGCGCCCCCCGCGGCTTACCCCCCCCCAAACACGCACTTGGCATGCTGGTGCCTGGAGCTGCCCCTGCTTAATGCGGAGGAGAAAGGGAGAAGGGTATAGCTGTGCCTCAGGGCTAGGTTACAGTTATATACATTTTAGTATACACTTCTTAAAAGTAGGTGCCTGTTTATACTGAGTACTCACTCACATGTTTAAATGCATGGCCACAATCTAATTGTAATTTTCCCAGTTAGGTGTGCAGTATTTATTTTGGTCCTGAATATCATTTGTTGGTTAAGTTAAAGATCATGTAAGGGGAATTAGAGTTAAGGGAGCTCATTTTTCATTCCATTACCTGGATTTAAATTGAGAAAACTCATATAACCAAATGAAGAACTAAGCCCAAGGTTTTCAGTAAATATTTCATATTTCTTGTACTGAACATAGGACACATAAACAATCACTGGAGTTTTTTAATGGCCTCAATGGCCTAAAAGTGTTCAGTTACCACATGTAGACTTTAAACACTTAAATTGTCATCCTGAGGCTTTGCATATTGATTTTTCATTGCTGCTAAATCCTTACAGGGGAAAAAATCATTGAACCTCAAATAAAATTGTTTCTACCTTCCATTACCATGATAGCTTGTGAGTCAGGAATTTAGTCCACTTTAACACTGTAGTGCTACTTACCCTGAAAACCCAAATAAAAGCATGGCAAGATAATCTCAAACAGGTTCTGTGTCACGTAATGCATAATGAATATTTGCCTAAATCTCTCAGATAATATACCTGCGGTCATTATTTCCAAGACATCCCATCAGGCCATAGTCAGTTTTAGGGCAGTGGACATTATCTGAGGATTTTGTTTACTATCATTTTAAATGTACATTTAAAAAAAAACAACAAACAAATATGGCATTTAGACCAGGACTCTGCTGAATGAACTTAGACACCAGGTCAATTAGGACTGCTGAGCATTTGCAGCTCCCATTGACAGCAAATGTATGTGTTTTATGTGTCATGTTCATATTTCTCCTTCTCCCTAGGCAGGAGAGAGAAATCTATGACTCTCTGAAACCGTAGGTCCACATATTTTTGCATAATATTAAATTCTTGTTCAAGTTTGTCTCAGAAAAAAGGTTTCAGAGGGGTAGCCGTGTTAGTCTGTATCAGCAAAAAGAATAAGGAGTCCTTCTGGCACCTTAGAAATCAACACATGTATTTGGGCATAAGCTTTTGTGAGCTATAACCCACTTCATCAGATGCCTGGAATGAAAAATATAGTAGGTGGGTATAAATATGCAGCACATGAAAAGATGGGAGATGCCTTACCAAGTGTGGGGTCAGTGCTAATGAGGCCAATTCAATCAGGGTGGATGTGGCCCATTCCCAACAGTTGACAAGAAGAGATGAGTATCTACAAAGGGAAAATTACTTTTTTAGTGACCCAGCCACTCTCAGTCTTTATTCAGGCCTAATTTGATGCTGTGAAGTTTGCAAATTAATTCCAGTTCTGCAGTTTCTCGTTGAAGTCTGTTTTTGAAGTTTCTTTGTTGAAGACTGGTGACTTTTAAGTCTGTTATTGAGTGTCCAGGGAGGTTGAAGTGCTCTCCTACTGAATTTTGTGTAGAGACTGTCCACTTTGGCCAGTGTACATAGCAGAGGGGCATTGCTGGCACATGATGGCATATATCACATTGGTAGATGTGCAGGTGAACAAGCCTTTGATGGTGTAGCTGATGTGGTTAGTCTCTATGCAAAAGAATAAATGGACACAAATCAGACATCAAGAATTGTAACATTCAAAACATGAGCATCAGTAAAGCAACCAAAATGTTAGATCTATCTAGGTTGCAGAATAATGGAATAGAAGAGGAATTTGATCATGAAAAATGATTAGGAGAAAGACAAAGAGCATAAATACCACAGATGGGAAGCTGCCCAGAGAGCTAAAGAACAAGAAGAATGACACCATCAGGCCTTAGAAGCTGAGAGGGAAAAAGAGGAGAATGAGGCTACTGCACACCAAAAGAGAATGAAACACAATAAAATGAGAAGGAAAGGCTGCATATCCAAAGCATAATGGACAGGCTGGGGCAGATCACACAGTCCCCCAGCACTTCCTCCATCTGATGAATGATCAGCTTGGGCAAGCTGTGCCCTGCATAAAAAGAAATAGACTGTACTGAAGAATACTTCACTTATTTTGAGAACTTATTTGAGATGCATAAAGTTCCAGAGAACAAGAATTTTGATTAATAAGTTCTTGGGGAAAACATTGAATGCATTTAATGAAATGCCAATAGAACAGGCTTTGAAATATGCTGAGTTTAAAAGGACTGTATTGCAAAGGTTATAAATTAACCCTGAAATATATTAAATGAAATGTAGAGATTTCAAAATATATGATAAAATAAGTCATAGAGAATATGTGTATAAATTGCGTGATATGATGAAAAAATGGAGCATGGGGAAGGGTAAGAGAATTGTGATCAGTTGTATGATCTTTTTGCTCAAGAACAGTCCCTGAGCTATGTTATGAACAAATCAGACAATCTATCATGGATAAACCCCTAGATTCAGTCCAAAAAGCTGCAGATCTTGCTGATTCATATATGCAAGGTAAAGCATCCTGTGACTGCAAGCCACAGAAGGAAGGGCAGCCAGCCAGTGTTAAGTGGGGGTGGGAGTGGGGGCTTATTTTTTCCTGGGAAGAGAGAGGGTGATCCGAAGCCCAGGCACTCTCCTCCCCAGAATAGATCCCCCCTGGGTAAATCTCATTTGCAAACCTTCTGTACAGGAGAACTGTCCAAGAAGGTGTTTCACATGTGATTCCACTAAACACTTGAGGAATAATTGTCCTAAACTGAAAGAAGCTACGCCCACTCCCATTCCAGCCCAAGTTAATGCAGCTGTCCTTAACACAGCTATCAAGGTATCAAGAGATACCAGTATGTCATATGATCAATTTTGTAAGATCTGACCGGTAGGGGGTACTCATGGAACTTGTTAAAGCTGCCAAGATAAATGGCAAAGAATGCCTTGGGTGGAGAGACACTGGGGCACAGAATACCCTAAGCAGGGGAATCATGGTTAAACAGTCAGACATGTTCCCTGGAGAGAATGTGGAACTCCTAGCACTGGGACTATATAATATATCACTGTACCTTTGGCTGAAGTACTTGTGGAATGAGAAGATATGGATGGGATCTTTAAGATTTTGTGTGTTGGACAGTATGCTAACAGCTATTCTTGCAGGAAATGTCTAGGCCTAAAGCGGTTAATGTCATAACTCTCAGAAAAAGGGAATATTGTTCTGTAATCTCAGAAGAGAATTGTGCGGACATAGAAGCAACTGTAGGGGGAGGGAATGGCCCAGCCCCAGCTCATAGGGGAAAGCAACATGCTTTCAGGTGTAGAAAGGGCGGAGGCCAGCTCCTGCATATCAGAGGCAGGTAGCAAGCATGCAGAGGTAAAGGGAGAGGACTTGTCCCCTTTAACTAGAAAGGCTGTTCAGGTTGTCTGAAGTCAGGTTTTTACAAATGAACAGAGAGCAGACCCATGTTGAAAGTATCTGTGGGTGCATCATCAAAACTTGTATCGACAAGAACCCATGGGCAAAGACTAAAACTTTGGGAAACCTTACAAACAACTAGTTTTGGGTGTTAATGTTGCTAGAATATTGTCAAGACTGATTCCCCACTCTGGCACTTTGAGTGCAGAAGGTGGGAGCCAGCAAGGACTCTTAAAATTAATACTTGCCACTACATGCTAGTATTAAACTCCCAAGGTTACAACTTTTCTCTGACCTTGGATTGGTAGATGCTGCCACCACTCAAATGCAAAAAACCTTTGAGAACTCAGGAAGTCATACTTGGGAATTCCTTCCTGTGGGGTACTCTCAAGCCCTTTCACCTCCCTCCCAGGAACAGCTGAGAAAGAAAGAAAAAAGGAAACCAGCTGTTGCCACCAGATAATTAAACGTGCACAGACCTCTTAAGACACAAAAATCCAATTCTGTTATTTAAAAAGGTAAATTTTATTTATAAAAAAAGAAAATACATCTGGGAATTTAGGCTTTTGCTAGATTAAAAATTAACAAACAAACAAACAAAAACTCTACAAGGATTAAGCATCAAGAATAGCTCTCTTGAGATCCAGCTTAAAGGTTACAAGTGAAACAAAAGCATATGGGGTTAGCAGAGAGGAATCCGCAAGCCATAAAGAAATAAAAGGGATATACCTAATCATGTCTTCCTAGACATTTCCTTGGTCTACTTACATAGCTGGGGTTTTAAATAAGTAGTTTCTAGGTGTGATACTGGTGATTTTTCATACCTGGCCCGAACTTCTCAGAGCATAACTGCTGCCCTGTCTGCCTCTCCCCAAGAACAACCACAGACAGACAAAATGGGAGACTTGTTTCAATTTTAAAAAGTTCTAGCCTTTCCAATGGCTCTTCTACCCAGGTGCCTACTCACTTCTTTTTACCTATGCATAGCAGTGAGACTTTTTAACTCTTTACAAGTAAAGCAATTAGAGAACAGCTACTAAGAGGGATTTTATAGCTACTGGCTGGCTGGGTGTCCATAAAAGGGAGATACCTCCCCCCTTCATTTATCACATATATGATTGTCTTTTTGCTGGTGACTTGGGAGCTCAATGAAACAAGGACAGGTTAAAGAAGTATTTTTACTGACCAAGGACACAAAACAATGTGAGTGATTATTGCAGGTCTTTTGAATTATGTCAGAGGAAAAGACTTGTAGGACCCGCCTTATCTGTTTCACTTTTTTCAACATCTTTTTCCAGGATATATCTTTCATAGATATTAATTTTTTTTTCTAGAGATACAGTGATCCTCTGACTCTATCTTCAAACCTTTTCATTACTTCTCCAGTGTTTTCCTCCCCTCCTTTATTGTCTTCCACGATATGAAATGAATAGCACACCTATACCTGTAATTGTTTTGCTCTTCTTCATAGATTAGAAAGTCATAAGGGACCACTGTGATCATCTAGACCAGGGGTTCCCAAACTTGGTTCGTGGCTTGTTCAGGGTAAACCCCTGGCAGGCCGTGAGATACTTTGTTTACCAAAGCGTCCACAGGTACGGCTGCTCACAGCTCCCAGTGGTTGCGGTTTGCTGTTTCCGTCCAATGGGATCTGTGGGAAGCAGTGACTCGGCCCGTGCCGCTTCCCACAGCTCGCATTGGCCGGAAACAGCATACCTCTGGATATGATGAGTTATCAGGCGAGTCCACTCTGGTCAGGTAAAAAGGAGGAGGAGAAGGAGGTGATCAGTTGCTGCGCTTGACATCTCTGCTCTTGGGTAAGGTTATCTCCAATCTTGACCCTCCCAGGCATTGAGGCTTCTTCCACCTGAGGGCCTACTTCAGGCTCTGATGCGTAGGAAGCTATTAGTAAGATTTCCTGGGATTTCCATGGTTTTAAAAGATTCATGTGGTAGATTTGTCACTTCTTACACTTGTTGGTTTTCCTGATTTCACAGTTCACCTGTTCCACACATTGGATCACCTCACAGGACCCCTGCCAGCAGGATAGGAGTATCAACTCTGAGCTGGTCAATAACAACAGTACCTGATGGCTGTGCTGAAATTCCCAGTGGCATGCTCATTTATTGTAAGCAGCTTCTTGGGTCTCTTGGGCATGTAGGAGGTTCTCCCTGGCAAACAAGCCTATAGCCTCAAGTTTCTCCTACAGGTTTAAGACATACTGAACTATATTGTCAGTATGAGATGGCTGCTCTTCCCACATTTCCCAAACGAGGTTAAAAATCCCTCAGGTTGCCTTCCATATAAAAACTTGAATGATGAGAAGCCAGTGGAAGACTGGGGAACTTCTTGGGCCATGAACAGAAAGGGAGAGAGTAGCTGGTCCCAATGTCAGATATCTGCCAGGATGAACCTTCAGAGCATCATTTTTAATGTTCTTTTAAAGAATTCCATCAAGCTGTTCACTTAGGAGTGGTATATGGACATCCATAGGGTCTTGATTTTTAGTATTTGGCAGAGTTGCTTCATTGTCTGGGACGTAACATTTTTTTCCTTGATCTGTCAAAATCTCCCAGGGCACCTCAACTTGAGTGAGAAATTCACAAGCTCCGTAGCCACAGCTTTAGTGTTCATGGAGCGTAATGACATAGCTTCTGGGTACAGGGTTGCATACTTTACTACAACGAGACTGAACCGATATCTGGCAGTGCTCTTTTCCAGAAGGTTGACTATGTTGACTCCAATTTGCTCAAAGGATATACTCATAAGCAGGAGGGGGATCCATGGGGCTTTCTCAAGTTGGCTGAGCTGCAGTGAGCTGGCACTCTGGGCAAGAAGTACAGAAATATGCCACAGTTTTGTAGACCCCCAGCCAAAAGAACTGGGCCAGAATCTAGGCTAGTGTCTTTTCTCCTCTAAGGCGCCCAGCACAGGGATGGATGGGCAATTCACATAACCTCCTTCCGGTAGGAACAGGGCACCAATAGCCGGTTCTGAACCTCCTTAGTTTGCAGGTCTTTTTCCAAGTGGTATAGATGATCACCATAAATCTTAAAGCATGCCCTTTGATGGAGGTCGATGATCTCCCCATTCCTGCTGCCATCTGGGTGCATGCTTGACTCAATGTGTCGTCAGCCGTTGCTCTTTCACAAAGTCAGAGAGGTGAATCAGAATCTGCTACTCAGGTAGCAGGGTGGACTCCTCATCCAGCAGGGGCAAGGTCTGGTCTGGCTGGGTTGTTGCTGAAGACTGGGATGTCCCTTCACCAGGGTCATGGCTTCAAGATGGTCTGTGGCCAGAGGTTGAGGTCCTGGCCCTCAGAAGGGGGTCCCATCAGCTTAGCCAAAAATTCCCCAAAATAGCTCCAGTCTCTGCCTAAAATAACTGAGTAGGTGAGTGTCAGGGCCAGACTGATCATCAAGGCCTCTTCCTGTCTCCCTGCTATTAAAGTCATTTCAGTTCTGGACAGGTCCTCACATCTCCATGTACACACTGTAACCTGATGGTTCCCTGAGTTGGCCCTGTGTTAGGAACCACAGCATTTCGTACAAGGGTCTAGGTACACCCCAAATCTACAAGCCCCATCAATTTTCTCCCATTTACCCACACTGGGATTGTCAATGTCAGTTTTGCTGGGTTTCCTTGATATGCTCATGTCCCCGGTGTCCAGATCTTCCCCAAAGTGCATTTCATATAGGGACACACTCTGGACCAGGGCCCAAAATGGCCACACATGATCTTGATCTTGGGTGGTGTGGGTGGTTCCCTGTCTGGGCATTTTTGGTCCCTGCAGGCCCCTACTGTTATCACAGGAAACCTAGCAGCTAGGTAATTCTCAAGAAGCTGGATGGCATCAGTCATGGTTTCAGGATGGTGCCACAATACTCACTGTCTTCCCCCAGGGGGCAAGATCTGGACAAACTTCTCTAGTAGGATCAGTAACCTGCACTCCTGTCTTTACTTCTGGCTTGAGCCACCTCCAGCATGAGTCCCACAGCTTCTGGGAGACTAGATGGGGTTGGGCTCCTGGCGGGTACCATTCTCCCTGGACGCATTGGTGGAACAAATCCTCTGAGATATGACTGGCATATGATGGCGTATATTACATTGGTGGACGTGCAGGTGAATGAACCAGTGATGGTGTGGCTGATCTGGTTAGGTCCTGTGATGGTGTCGCTGGTGCAGATATGTGGGCAGAGTTGGCATCGAGGTTTGTTGCATGAATTGGTTCCTGAGCTAGAGTTACTATGGTGCGGTGTGCACTTACTGGTGAGAATATGTTTTAGGTTGGCAGGTTGTCTATGGGCGAGGACTGGCCTGCCACCCAAGGCCTGTGAAAGTGTGGGATCATTGTCCAGGATGTAGATCCCTGATGATGCGTTGGAGGGGTTTTAGCTGGGGCCTGTATGTGATGGCCAGTGGAGTCCTGTTGGTTTTTTTCTTGGGTTTGTCTTGCAGTAGAAGGCTTCTGGGTACACGTTTGGCTCTGTTGATCTGTTTCCTTGTTTCCTTGTGCGGGTATTGTAGTTTTGAGAATTCTTGGTGGAGCTTTGTAGGTGTTTGTATCTGTCTGAGGGGTTAGAGCAGATGCGATTGTACCTCTGTGCTTGGCTGTAGACAATGGATCGTGTGATGTGTCCGGGATGGAAGCTGGAGGCATGAAGGTAGGCATAGCAGTCGGTAGGTTTTTGGTATAGGGTGGTGTTAATGTGACCATCACCTATTTGCACCATGGTGTCTAGAAAGTGGACCTCTTGTGTAGATAGGTCCAGGCTGAGGTTGATGGTGGGGTAGAAGCTGTTGAAATCATAGTGGAATTTTTCCAGAGTCTCCTTCCCATGGGTCCAGATGATGAAGATGTCATCAATGTAGTGTAGGTAGAGAAAGGGCGTGAGTGGACGAGAGCTGAGGAAGCGTTGTTTCAGGTCGGCCATAAAAATATTGGCATATTGTGGGGCCATGCGGGTGCCCATAGTGGTGCCACTGATCTGGAGATGTATATTGTAATCAAATTTGAAATAGTTATGTGTGAGAATAAAGGCACAGAGCTCAGCAGCCAGTTGTGCTGTGGCATCATCAGGGATACTGTTCCTGACAGCTTGTATTCCACCTGTGTGTGGGATGTTTGTGTAAAGAGCCTCTACATCCATGGTGGCTAGGATGGTGTTTTCTGGAAGGTCACCAGTGCATTGTGGTTTCCTCAGGAAATCAGTGGTGTCACGGAGGTAGCTGGGAATACTGGTGGCATAGGGTCTGAGTAGAGAGTCCACATATCCAGACAGTCCTTCAGTGAGAGTGCCAATGCCCGAGATGATGGGATGTCCAGGATTTCTGGGTTTGTGGATCTTGGGTAGTAGATAGAATAACCCTGGTCGGGGCTCTAAGGATATGTTGATTTGTTCTGGTGTTAGTGTAGGGAATGTCCTGAGTAGATGGTGCAGTTTCTTAGTGTATTCCTCAGTGGAATCTGAGGGAAGTGGCCTGTAGAACTTGGTATTGGAGAGTTGTCTGGCGGCCTCCTTTTGGTAGTCAGACCTGTTCATGATGACAACAGCCCCTCCTTTATCAGCCTCTTTGATGATAATGTCAGGGCGGTTTCTGAGGCTGTGGATGGCATTGCGTTCTGCACGACTTAGGTTATGAGGCTAGCAATGTTGTTTTTCCACAATTTCTGCCTGTGCATGTCAGTGAAAGCATTCAATGTAGAGGTCCAGACTGTCATTTCGACCCTCGGGAGGAGTCCATGTGGAGTTCTTCTTCTTGTGCTGTTGCTGGGAGGGTACCTGTGTATCAGTGCACTGTTCAGTGTTGTCCTGAAAGTATTCTTTGAGTCGGAGATGGCGAAAGTAGGCTTCCAGATCACCGCAGAACTGTATCATGTTGGTGGGGGTGGCAGGGCAGAAAGAGAGGCCCCGAGAGAGGACAGACTTTTCTTCTGGGCTGAGTGTGTAGTTGGATAGATTGACGATATTGCTGAGTGGGTTGGGGGTACTAAGGTTGTGGCCCCATGTGGCAGGTAGGAGTTTAGACAGCTTACAGTCCTTTTTCCTTTGTAGATATGTGAAGTGAGTAATGTAGATCTCCTGTCTTATTTTAGTGAAATCCGTTTGCATGGAAGTTTGGTTATTAATGAGAATCTCCAGGTTGGAGAGCTCTTTTTTGAGGTTTTCCTGTTTGCTGTATAGGATGCTGATCAGGTGGTTCCTCAGTTTCTTTGATAGAGTATGGCATAATCTCTCACTATGGTCTGTGTAGTATGTAGATAGCAGAGGAATTTTTACCTTTAGTCCATTTGGTATGATGTCCATCCGTTTGCATTTGGAAAGGAAGATGATATCTGTCTGTATTTGTGCAAGTTTCTTCATGAGGTTGATGGATTTGGGTAGACAAAGAGCTCTTGCCTCCTCGCCAGTCAGTCCCGAACTGAGCTAGTCTCCCTTTCTCTCTCCTGTGCAGGTCTGGCATTGGCTTCAGGTATAGCAGGATAGGGCTAGCTGAACCCAAAAGTTTTCTTTAACCCCCGCTATGCTGGATGGCAACTTCTCCGCTCCCTCACAATTAGCTCTGTTCTAGTCCTCTGAAATTTTTCCAGTATTCCAAGAGTTATTGAAAATCAGAATTAAATGCTTGTGAATTCCTCGATCAGGTCTTTTAAACATCTTAGATGCAAGTTTTGTAGACCTGCTAAATTAAAAAAAATCTAATTTTAGTAGCTGCTATTTATATATTTAGACATGTGATATTGACAATTTGTGTTTTAAGGGTTATCAAGCTGAACCTTTTTGAATCTCAATACTTAATGTCATTAAATAATTTTTTCTGACTGTTTATTTTCTGGCCTGCCCCCTTAAATACGCACATACATGAAAACTTAAATAGCAAATAATGCTTTAAACCCATAATTTTGCACAACTGTGAAAATTTAAATCCATAAAAATGCTTACAAAAAACCAGGATATTATCTGTTGAAATGATATAAATAACCCATCAGATTTTGCCAAGTCTAGTTATATGAGAACTAAACCTGCAATCTCCTTCAACCTAATACACACCTCTACTGTTTAAACACTGGGATTTAATCACTTTTTTCACAAAGAGGCATTGCGCCTGTGGAGATGGGTAGTATGATGTCATCATAATTGACAAAGTTGGGTTCTTGATGTGGGAAAATATTTTTACTTCTTCCCAATTATTTGGAAAAGTGTTAGTCATTAAGTGAAAAAAGAAATTTCTGAAGAAAAACACAGATGGTGAAACTCTGAACTTGTTTTATTGTATTCTTAGATGCTAACTTCTTTGTCTAAAATTTTTTTATGCAACAAGTAGCCCAGTCTGACTGCCACCTGCACTTCATACTGCTGTCAGCCTCTCCACAAGGAATACTCAGTCCCAAAGAGGGCTTCCTAACAAGGTAATTGAATTGGGATTTTTCTTCATTTCAAAAGTAGGTATTTTTAAACATCTTAATGTTTTCTGATCTGAACTGTTGTTACTATCTTGCAGCCCTCATAATATGTGTACTTCTAAGAACTTTAAAGCATGTATCTTTAAAAAAAAGACACTTGTTCTACAGCAAAAAGGGCAAAATACTCTCTGTGGTCTGCACTGCAATTCTAGACTGTGATGTTTTATACTCCCTTCATACAAAGTGTAATATGTTTATGAAAGTTGTGTGTATGGTGAACAGAGCACAAAGCCTAAGTCAAGATCTGCCCTGTGGATCTGAGAGGGGAATTTTGCCCACAACTTTTATGTTCAAGAATAGTTTGCCCCCACTCTGGGAACTACTCCTATTGCCAGTAAAACTGTATTAGATACACCTGTTCTTACGGCCAGAGGACTTGTCAGAAGTCCTTCAATTTTTATTTTACGTGGGCCATGATGGGATGACACGAGCGTGACTTCAGATGCCTCCATATCCTGTGGACTGAGCTCACTTACCCTGCAGCCTTCTCAAATACCACAGAGCCTTATGGAAAATTAATGTACAATTTAATAAGGATTAAACCCATAGGGTTCTATTATTATATTTATTATTTATTTCTTTTCATGTAGAACCTCTGAGCAGATTTCAGGGCCTCATTTGTGCTAGGCACTGTAAATGCATCATAAAAAGATAATCCCTTCTCCCAAAGTATCTATTCTTTAGCTATCACTCTAGAATTTAATAGAGAAAAATATCCTATTGATTTTTGAGTCATCCGATATAAATTTCTTAGATTTTAATACCAGAAGGCATCATTATGATCACTTAATTTGAGCATTGCAACCCTCAAGTTGTGCTTAAACACTCTGGATCACATTCTGGCGCTTCTTTGGGGAGCTGGAACAATGTTCTAGTACTTCTGATTACCAAGCTGCCATATGTCCATCCAGAACAGGAACAATAGGACCCTGTGGTTCTGGCTGCCCACTCTGAAAGGAGAGATAGCAGTTAGGTAACCTGAGCAGCCCAGGAAGAAGAGATGGCAGCTCGGTAACCTGAGCTATGCCAAAGCAGGCCTGGAAGCAGATGATGAGGAGGAGACAGCATGAGGAGGTGATGCCATACTTCATGATATGTGTGCTAGTGCCAACATCGGAGCTGGTCAATCCAAGCCCTTCCAAGCAGCAAAGCATCATCTTAATCTTCTCTCACCCCCCACCCTCCTGCTCTCCGGTCAGATCCCTATCACACTTCCTCCCTTCCTCAGCCCTTCAGCCACCATGCTCCTTGTCCAAACAATTACACATCCCACTGTATCCAATAAATAGACAATCCCCAGACATCTCACTATATCTCCTAAACAACATCCCCTCCCCTAAATCTCCTTCTCTCAGACACACACTCATGACATCCTCTAAACAGATACCCCTAACACTCATTCCCTAGGACACATCCCCACAATAGATACCCCCAATAGCCCCTTCCACACTCACCCACCCACTGTTTCCCCCTTGTCCTGATGCCCATCCCAAACAATTTCTGCCATCACCATTATATCTTCAGTTCACTCCACCTACCACAATCTTCAAACACGGTCTCACTCGTTCACACCCCCCACTGACACAGCCATCCACAACCTTCCCCCCCCACCCACCTACTCTACCCTCCTGCACATACACACTCCTTCCACTATCTTTAATTAGACACAAACTCCACTCCTCTATTCAGACACATACCCAGCCACCAAACCCTATATCTAAGCATGGATAGGCAATTGATGTTTTGTTTCTGTGGGTAAAGAAGATGTTATGAGTGATAAAAAGTGCACAGGCAATTTGTCATGTTTATTGTGTTGCTTACAAGAAATAGAAAAGTGATATTCAAAGGTAAGTTTGATATTTTTATATGATATCTGGGTAATCCTGGAAGAATTTTTTTTTAAGGACTTGATCATTGGAGTATGAAACTCCACCAGTTGTTCCTGCATCTTCTGGTTGAAAGGGCAAATGATCCCTATGATGACAGGTCAGAAAGATGTCCAGCCTTGGTTTATAGATTTCAGATGACCCATAGTAAGTTATTCCAGTGGTTAATCACTCTCACTGGTAAAAAGGAATGCCTTATTTCTACTTTGAAATTATCTAGCTTCAACTTCGGGACCATATTTAGTTAATGGCTGATCACTGACAGGGATGGCTCCAGACCCCAGCACGCCAAGCGAGTGCTTGGGGCAGCATGCCATGGGGGGCGCTGTGATGGTCGCGGAGAGGGCAGCTCCAGTGGACCTCCTGCAGGCATGCCTGCGGAGGGTCTGGTGGAGCCGCGGGACCAGCGGACCCTCCGCAGACATGCCTGCGGGAGGTCCACCGGAGCCACGGGACCAGCGACCGGCAGAGCGCCTCCTGTGGCATGCCGCCCTGCTTGGGGCAGCGAAATGACTAGAGCCGCCCCTGATCACTGAGTTTCACAGGAGGGTTAAAAACACCTACTGAAAGGTTGTCATATTGTATTACATTGTTTAGGACTTGTCCAGAAGGAAAATATTGAGATGGCAGAACATGAAAGCACTTTCAGAGTAAGAGAGAGTTCCTATTGAACAAGGCATCCAGCAAAATGGCATCCAATGTACTTCTTAAATGATTTCACTAGAAGTAAATAACATTCCTTAAAAAAAAAAAAACGTATGTTAATCTCTCCAGGATTTGATTAAGTGCTTTTCTGGATCAGGACCTACTAGCCTATATGGAGGTTTGGAAGTTCTTCCAAGTTGTGTGGTGAGTTTGCCCTGAGGGAAGTTCTCCCTATACGGTTTGGTATGTCCTAAATCTCAGTGATGGTTTTTGGTACACATCTTACATGAGCCAAGGTGTCTACCATCACGGGGGGCAATATAAAAATGAGTCTTGGGACTTTGCTTAGAATACCCAGGTAGAGAACATTTTGTATTTTGAGAGAAATACCAGGCTATTCAAACAGGGAAAGCTCTTATCATAAACCTTATCCCAGATTTGGACCTTAGCATCCAAAATATGAAGGTTAGCATGAAAACCTCCAAGCTTAGTTACCAGCTTGGACCTGGTACTTGCTGCCACCACCCAAAAAATTAGAGTGTTTTGGGGCACTCTGGTCCCCCTGAAAAACCTTCCCTGGGGACCCCAAGACCCAAATCCCTTGAGTCTCACAACAAAGGGAAATAATCCTTTTTCCCTTCCCCCCTCCAGGTGCTCCTGGACAGATACACAGACATAAGCTCTGTGAATCCAAACAGAGTGACTCCCCCTCTCCGTTCCCAGTCCTGGAAACAAAAGCTCTTTCCTCTTCACCCAGAGGGAATGCAAAATCAGGCTAGCAAATCCAACACACACAGAACTCCCCCTTATTTCTTCCTCCCACCAATTCCCTGGTGAGTACAGACTCAATTTCCCTGAAATTTCCCAGAAAAGAAAACTCCAACAGGTCTCAAATAGAAAGCTTTACATAAAAAGAAAGAAAAAATACATACAAATGGTCTCTCTGTATTAAGATGACAAAATACAGGGTCAATTGCTTAAAAGAATATTGAATAAACAGCCTTATTCAAAAAGAATACAAATCAAAGCACTCCAGCACTTATATTCATGCAAATACCAAAGAAAAGAAACCATATAACTTACTATCTGATCTCTTTGTCCTTACACTTAGAAACAGAAGACTAGAAAGCAGAACTACTTCTCCAAAGCTCAGAGAAAGCAGGCAGACAGAAAACAAAGACTCAGACACAAACTTCCCTCCACCCAAAGTTGAAAAAATCCGGTTTCCTGATTGGTCCTCTGGTCAGGTGCTTCAGGTGAAAGAGACATTAACCCTTAGCTATTTGTTTATGACACGCCCCCCAAATTGCAGACAGTGGGGAAGCTCACTGGCAGCGATTTCTTTCTAGAACTTGAAAATAAACAGATTAATACAACACATGCACCTTTACATATACCACTAAGTATATAACTAACAGACTTCTACATTTTAAGAACACTTTTTAACTACTGAATTCTGGGAAACTCTCACAGGAGAGAGCATCAGCAACTTTGTTAGAAGCTCCTGAGATGTGCTGAATTTCAAAATCAAAATCTTGGAGAGCTAAACTCCAACGAAGAAGTTTCTTGTTGTTCCCCTTGGCAGTATGAAGCCACTTTAGTGCAGCATGGTCAGTTTGTAGTTGGAACCGCCGTCCCCAAACATATGGGCGTAGCTTTTCCAGGGCGTACACAATGGCATAGCATTCCTTTTCACTGACTGACCAGTGACTTTCCCTCTCACACAGTTTCTTGCTGAGAAACACGACAGGATGGAAGTTGTGATCTGTTGCTTCCTGTATGAGCACTGCTCCTATACCACGCTCAGATGCATCTGTGGTTACTAGGAATGGCTTGTCAAAGTCCGGGGCCCTGAGCACAGGGTCAGACATGAGCGTTGCCTTAAGTTGGGTAAAGGCCTTTTGACACTCATCAGTCCACTTAACTGCATTTGGCTGGGTCTTTTTGGTCAGGTCGGTCAGTGGGGCAGCGATTTGGCTGTAGTGTGGTACAAATCGCCTGTAGTATCCGGCCAAGCCTAAGAAGGATTGGACCTGTTTCTTTGACCGTGGGACAGGCCACTTTTGGATAGCATCCACCTTGGCCTGTAGGGGGTTTATGGTTCCTCGACCCACCTGATGCCCCAGGTAAGTCACTCTGTTTTGGCCTATTTGACACTTTTTGGCCTTAACAGTTAGTCCAGCCTGCCTGATGCGGTCAAAGACCTTTTCCAGGTGTAGTAGGTTTTCGGGCCAGGAGTCTGAAAAAATGGCCACATCATCGAGGTAGGCAACTGCAAATTCTCCCATTCCAGCTAGTAGACCATCTACCAGCCTCTGGAAGGTGGCGGGTGCATTTCGAAGGCCGAAAGGAAGGACACTGAATTCATATACCCCCGCATGTGTGACGAATGCTGACCTCTCCTTGGCAGGTTCATCTAGCGGTACTTGCCAGTACCCCTTGGTTAAGTCTATTGTAGAGATGAACTGGGCACGTCCCAACTTCTCCAATAGCTCATCCGTGCGTGGCGTTGGATAGTTGTCCGGACGAGTTACTGCATTTAGCTTACGGTAGTCCACGCAAAAGCGTATTTCCCCATCTGGTTTGGGTACCAGAACCACTGGAGATGCCCATGCACTGGTAGATGAGTGGATTATACCCATCTGTAGCATGTTCTGGATCTCCCGTTCTATAGCAGCTTGGGCATGAGGAGACACCCGGTAGGGTGGGGTTCTGATTGGGTGAGCATTACCTGTATCAATGGAGTGGTATGCCCGTTCAGTCCGTCCTGGGGTGGCTGAGAACAATGGGGCGAAGCTAGTGCACAGCTCCTTGATTTGTCGCCGCTGCAGACGTTCCAGGGTGGTTGAGAGGTTCACCTCTTCCACGCCACCGTCTTTTTTCCCGTCGTAGTAGACACTGTCAGGCCACTCAGCCTCATCTCCCTGGACTGTAAACTGAGAAACCTGTAAGTATCTGGAATAGAAAGGCTTGAGAGAATTAACATGGTACACTTTAGGCTTTAGTGAGGAATTGGGAAATGCTATGAGGTAGTTTACAGTTCCCAGGCGCTCTTGGACCATGAATGGCCCTTCCCATGATGCTTCCACCTTATGGGCCTGTTGCGCCTTCAAGACCATAACCTGGTCTCCTACCTTGAAGGAACGTTCTCTGGCATGTCTGTCATACCAGGCCTTTTGCTCTTCTTGAGCATCCTTTAGGTTCTCTCTAGCAAGGGCTAAAGAGTGTTGGAGGGTGCTTTGTAGGTTGCTTACAAAGTCCAGAATGTTAGTTCCTGGAGAAGGCGTAAACCTCTCCCATTGCTGCTTCACCAACTGTAATGGTCCCTTAACCTCGTGACCATACACAAGTTCAAATGGTGAAAACCCTAAACTGGGATGTGGTACAGCCCTGTAGGCAAACAGCAACTGCTGCAACACTAGGTCCCAATTATTGGAGAATTCGTTGATGAATTTTCGTATCATGGCCCCCAAAGTTCCATTGAACCTTTCCACCAGGCCATTGGTTTGATGGTGGTACGGGGTGGCAACCAAGTGATTCACCCCATGAGTTTCCCACAGTTTTTCCATGGTCCCTGCCAAGAAATTAGACCCTGAATCTGTAAGGATGTCGGAGGGCCAACCTACCCTGGCAAAGATGTCTGTTAGGGCCAGGCACACAGTGTTAGCCCTGGTGTTGCCTAGAGCTACTGCTTCCGGCCATCGGGTAGCAAAGTCCACTAAAGTCAGTACGTACTGCTTTCCTCTGGGTGTCTTTTTTGGGAAAGGACCCAGAATATCCACAGCTACTCGCTGAAATGGGACCTCAATTATGGGGAGTGGCTGGAGAGGGGCCTTGACCTGGTCTTGAGGCTTTCCCACTCTTTGGCATACCTCACAAGACTGGACATACTTGGCAACGTCCTTGCCCATCCCCTCCCAGTGGAAGGACTTCCCCAACCGGTCCTTGGTTCTGTTCACCCCAGCATGGCCACTGGGATGATCATGGGCTAAGCTTAAGAGCTTCCCCCGGTACTTAGTTGGAACCACCAACTGTTTTTGCGGCTGCCATTCTTCCCGGTGTCCACCAGAAAGAATCTCCTTGTATAAAAGTCCTTGGTCTATAACAAACCGGGATCAATTAGAAGAGCTGAGAGGCGGTGGGGTGCTCCGTGCTGCCGCCCACGCTTTCTGAAGGCTGTCATCTGCTTCCTGCTCAGTCTGGAACTGTTCCCTTGAGGCTGGGGTCACCAGTTCTTCCTCAGACTGTGGACTTGGGCTTGGTCCCTCTGGAAGCGATGTAGGTGATGGGGTTGTTTCCGTTGCTGGTGAACCGCTCTCCGCTGGTGCACCTGAGGGTATTTCAGGCTCTGGCTGAGCCTTTTGGGTATGGCTGTCTGTTGCTTCTGCCAGTTGTGGCTTGCTGGTGCCCACTGGCGTTGAGTTTGAAGATGGGGTTGCAATCGCTGGTGCTGGTTGCTGTTCCAGTTCCGGGCCTGGGACTGGAGGTGCTGTGGCTGTTTTAGTGGTTGGCATGGAATCTGGATCCACTACCTCTGTCTGGGTCTCTGGTAACACAGACGAGTCCTCTGTAGACGGCTCAGGAACAGGAATGGGTCTGGAAGCTTGCCTGGTTTGGCTACGTGTAACCATTCCCACTCTCTTGGCCCGCCTCACCTGGTTGGCCAAGTCTTCCCCCAGTAGCATGGGGATAGGATAATTGTCATAGACTGCAAAAGTCCACATTCCTGACCAGCCTTTGTACTGGACGGGCAGTTGAGCTGTAGGCAAGTCTACAGCTTGTGACATGAAGGGGTAAATTGTAACTTTGGCCTTTGGGTTGATGAATTTGGGGTCAACGAAGGATTGGTGGATAGCTGACACTTGTGCCCCCGTGTCTCTCCACGCAGTAACCTTCTTTCCGTCCACTCTCAAATTTTCCCTTCGCTCCAAGGGTATTTGAGAGGCATCCGGGCCTGGGGATCTTTGATGTGATGGTGGTGTAATGAATTGCACTTGCATGGTGTTCTTTGGACAGTTGGCCTTGATATGTCCCAGTTCATTACACTTAAAGCATCTTTCATCTGATTGGTCACTGGGCCGAGGTGAGTTACTGGAGACTGGTGAGGTGGAAGAGTAGGGCGTCTGTGGCTTTACTTGGATTGTATGTGGGGTCTTTGGCTGTCCTCGGTTGTAGGGTTTATGGTCGGTGTGCCCCCTGGGGTATTCGTTCCCCTTGACAGTAGCTTTCTTGCTTTCTGCCAGTTCCATCCATTTGGCTCCAATCTCCCCCGCCTCAGCGAGATCTTTGGGTTTTCCATCTTGTATGTACCGTGTGATGTCTTCAGGAACACCATCCAAGAACTGCTCCATTTGTATGAGGAGGTGCAGTTCTTCCAAGGTTTTAACATTGTGTCCTGATATCCAGGCCTCATAATTTTTTGCAACGTAGTAGGCGTGTTTGGGAAATGACACATCTGGTTTCCACTTTTGTGTTCTGAAGCGCCGACGGGCATGATCCGGGGTTATCCCCATTCTGTATCTGGCCTTGGTTTGAAAAAGTTTATAGTCATTCATTTGCTGCTTAGGCATTTCAGCTGCCACCTCTGCTAAAGGTCCACTGAGCTGTGACCTCAATTCTACCATGTACTGGTCTTCGGGGATGCTGTACCCAAGACAGGCTCTTTCAAAATTTTCTAAGAAGGCCTCGGTGTCCTCACCTGCCTTGTAGGTGGGAAATTTCCTGTGCTGTGGAGCAATAATTGGCGCCGGGTTGTTAGGGTTGGCTGGCACATGCAGCCCAGCTTTTGCCAAGTCCAGTTCATGTTTTCTCTGTTTTTCCTTCTCTTCATTTTCTTTTTGTTGTTTTTCCATTTCTCGGCGGTGGGCCACCTCTTCTTCTTCTAGTTTTCTTTTGTGTGCTGCCTCTTTGGCTGCCTGTTCTCTTTGGTAGGCTGCCAGTTTGAGGCTTTCTTCCTTTTCTTTCAGCTCCATCTCTTTTTGTTTTATTTCTAGTTCCTGTTTGTGTTTTTCCATCTCTCGCCTGTGTTCAGCTTCTTTGATTTATTCTTCGGCCTCAATTTTTGCCTTAGAAGTCATGGTTCCTGTTTTCTTGTGTTGGGGTGCCCTCCAGTGTTTATCTTCAGAACTGCAGGTTCTCTGTTGCCTCCTGAAGTCTGCCTAGCAACAGTGCCTTTAGCTAATCTTCAATGTTAAGTAAACCGGAAAAACCACTTTATTTGCATGTATATAGTGCTGGTAATGACTCTCAATGGGAGTGCTATTGTGTGACAAAAGACTCTTAATAGCACCTTAATGGTTTCTTGCTTAAGATGCAAGCCACAAACTGCCAGAGAGAGCAGAAAAAAAAATTCTCTCTGGTTCCCTTTTAAAACCAAACTGTTTCTCTCTGCTAAAAAGCCCTTAGCAGAGAAAAGAAAAATATAATATTCCTACTGGCTTCTGGATTCTGTCTATCATCCCACCACTGCTACTCATATCATAAACCTTATCCCAGATTTGGACCTTAGCATCCAAAATATGGGGGTTAGCATGAAAACCTCCAAGCTTAGTTACCAGCTTGGACCTGGTACTTGCTGCCACCACCCAAAAAATTAGAGTGTTTTGGGGCACTCTGGTCCCCCTGAAAAACCTGCCCTGGGGACCCCAAGACCCAAATCCCTTGAGTCTCACAACAAAGGGAAATAATCCTTTTTCCCTTCCCCCCTCCAGGTGCTCCTGGAGAGATACACAGACACAAGCTCTGTGAATCCAAACAGAGTGACTCCCCCTCTCCGTTCCCAGTCCTGGAAACAAAAGCTCTTTCCTCTTCACCCAGAGGGAATGCAAAATCAGGCTAGCAAATCCAACACACACAGATCTCCCCCTGATTTCTTCCTCCCACCAATTCCCTGGTGAGTACAGACTCAATTTCCCTGAAATTTCCCAGAAAAGAAAACTCCAACAGGTCTCAAAAAGAAAGCTTTATATAAAAAGAAAGAAAAAATACATACAAATGGTCTCTCTGTATTAAGATGACAAAATACAGGGTCAATTGTTTAAAAGAATATTGAATAAACAGCCTTATTCAAAAAGAATACAAATCAAAGCACTCCAGCACTTATATTCATGCAAATACCAAAGAAAAGAAACCATATAACATACTATCTGATCTCTTTGTCCTTACACTTAGAAACAGAAGACTAGAAAGCAGAACTACTTCTCCAAAGCTCAGAGAAAGCAGGCAGACAGAAAACAAAGACTCAGACACAAACTTCCCTCCACCCAAAGTTGAAAAAATCCGGTTTCCTGATTGGTCCTCTGGTCAGGTGCTTCAGGTGAAAGAGACATTAACCCTTAGCTATCTGTTTATGACAGCTCTGCATTGAGACAGAGCGACCAGAGAAAGCAGAAAGGGCAAACTTCACACTGAAAGCTATCAGAAGTGCCCTGAACTGAAGAGCCATTCAAACTCTCAGTGATATAACTTTTGGGGATGCCGCACTTTGCAGATATTCAGCATTCCATAAGAAAGGGTCCAAAGTGCTCTGAAAACAAAACTACATAGAGATCTATAATTTGGCCCAGATCTTCTAAGTGACTTAGGTTCCTAACTCCAACTTTAAGCACCTAAGTCCAGAATTTAGATACCACTGAGATCCTCAAAACCCCTGCTTATAGTCCACATAAATCTGGAGGCATCTAAAATCCCTTGGTGCCTAAATTTCTGCTACAGAAGTTCCCTAGGCACTTAAGTTTCAGCCCCTCCATGTGTATACAACACATCAGCCTAGACACTCGAGTGCCTATCTAAGCCCAGCAGGATCCTCAATCCAGGTGAAGATACGTGTTGCCCAGCCCGTCTTCTCTGCAGGGCCTAATCTGATAGGTGTGCTTTAAGGCCTCATAAATCCACACAAAACAGCCTTAGGGGTGGGGATAAGGGTGGGGATGGGGACAACAAGGCAATAATAGTGGTCTCCCTTGTGCATTTTAGGCCAGTGGTTAGGGCCCCTCACCTGGGATGGGGGAGAACCTGCTTCAGTTTCCCTCACCCCACTCTGACAGATGAAAAGGGATTTGAACAGGGGTTCTCCAACTCTCAGGTGAGGGCCAGCCACTGGTCTATGGCATATTCTGATGTGGGTCCCTATCGCTATTAAAGTTGTTCCACTGTGAATAAATAATTAAATATGCATTGGCCAAGAATAAGAGAGAGAATGATGCTATAGTCCAGTGGGTAGGTCAGACACCTGAGAGTGAAGAAACATGTGGAGAAGGGATTTGAACATTAGGCAGAAGTGGAAAAATGGAATGAGAGGTCTCCCACATCCCAGGTGAGTACCCTAACCCCTAAGGTAAAGTTCACAAGTGAGGTCCCTCACTCTCCCCCACCTCCAGGCTGTTTGGTGAGCAGTTAGGTGTTCCCCAAGCACACATTTCAGATTGAGCCATTCAGGCAAGAGAGGCAGGGCAACACCTACCTTCCTCTCGTTTGGGGGGATCCTGCTGGGGTTTAAGCATAAGATAGGTGCTCAGGCCGCTAGATAGATGTGAACACCCTAACTGCTGAGCCAAAGCCTATAGGTGTGTCTTCCTCCTCCCCTTCCCCCACATGGCTGTCGTGTGGGTGATTAGGCCTGTGCTGCCATTGTTCTTGCCAGGCTTGCAATGGCTTAGGCATCTGATTCCTGGAGGCGTGCCAGCTTTGTATCCCAAATGGAAATAGGTGCCTCCCTCCAGACTGCACTTAGACAACCTAATTCTGTGAGAGGAATAGGGCTTAAGACACCACTGTGCTTGGCATCTCCCATTGGCTAGCTTAGGCAGATCCCCACCTAGCATGCTGACTGTTGTGGATGTCATTCTCAGGCATCTATCTCTCCCCATGTATTTTAAAGGGAACCAAAATGTCAGATTCAGGGTTTGTGGCTTTCATTGGGTGGCTAGGTGCCTAAAATTTAGGTGATGCAATGCACAGAATTGCAGCCCTAAATCTCTTTCTGGATTTAGACCCAGGTGCATTTTAAAGTTATCTTATCAGCCTTTTAGCAGATGTTAGACTCCCAATGACTGTTGCTTCATCTTTTGTTCACATAACAAAACATATTCTATTCTATGAAACATTGAAAATTATCTGTTACATTTTTATTCCTAATAATTTAGTTGTGATTTCCATAGACTTACATTTTTCCATCTGCTCTCTTTTCTTCTTCATACTTACTGATCACTGTAACCTAATGAAAGGTCATACACACCCTATTTGTCAATAAGCCTTCAGCTCTGACTCTTGTCAAAGTAGAAAACTAGCAGTTACATTCTGTCTTGCATATGTGTACACAGACAGCAAACACACAACACTGTGGAATTATGAATATTAAAAGCAGAGGCTTGCAGATGGCATTATATTTCTTTCCCCTCATTACACTGACTGGGTAATCTTTTTAAAGTACAAAATATCCCATAAGGATTTTTGTAAAAAACTGATATTAAAATAGAAGTGAGCAATTTGTTTTTACGGGTAAAATTATTATTTTAATATATGCATTTTGTTACGTTTATAGACATTACTGAATTCCTTGAAGAGATCTAATAAAATGGAAGGGATTATTAATCTTTACTCTGTTTAGTTTATATTTTCAGTTTATAAGTCCATGGCTTAATATAAATAACATCATTTTCCTTAAATAGAAGTCTACGTACTCTGCACAGATAAGTGACTAGGATGCAAGTTCCAATTAGCTTTCTTCATTAGAAAAATTATGGTGGGCGGATTATCAGCCAATGGAACTACACCAGGTTACAGCAGTTGAGGATTGGGCCCAATAAACTATTAAACTATTAAATATGACAAAATTGGTAAGGAAGTTATTTTGAGTATTACATTCTGAGAGATAGAGTGATCTCCCTAAAAACAAAACTATTACCGAGCTAACCGTAATTGAAAAATAAGTGGGTTTAAATAACCTGCAATTAAGAAATTGGAGACACTATTTTCTCTGTTCAGAAGGGACCACTGCTCAGTAAGAAAGCTGATGCCATATCATCCCTGCTGCCCCTGCTAGTCTGGCACAGATCTTCTCTCTCCCTTTGCATGCACTCTAGACACTGTTTGTGAGAGACCCCTCTTCTTTGCAGCTCCTGCCATCATAGGTGCTGGAACTAGGGATGCTGGGGCTGCGGCAACACTTCCTGTCTTAAAGTGGTTTCCATCATATCTAGGGATTACAGTTTGGTTCAATGGCTCTCAGCACCCCATCCACACAAATTGTTCCAGCCCTTCTTCCTGCCATCTAGAATATATGAAAATGTTATCTCTTCTTCCTTGCTTATGCCTATCAGTCCAGGGGTATCAAACTCATTTAATAGAGAGGGCCAATTTCAAAATTTAATTATGGTTTGTAGTCCAGGATGTCAAGTCAGGACTACAAATGCCACACAAAGAGTCAGGAGACTTCACACTGATGAGTCATTGTGCAGTGTAATTGTTTTTTTCTCCCTCCCTTTAGAGCCATCCTCATTGAAAATGCCTTATGTCCATGCTTCAAGAAGGCTTGCTATTGTTGTACAAGATGTCACCAGACACTATGCGATAGATCCACAAAGAAATGTAGGCACTTAACCGGCACTTTATGTACTTAAGTCCAAATTTAGATCCTTAAAACTCCTGCTCTGCTTCCATCTAACTGTAAAGGCACTTAAGTTTCCATTGATAAAGCCCCCTAGGTGACTAAAATTCTCCTGGTGGGCATGTGCAAAGGTGCCTAGGTCCTGCCAGTGCTGAGCAACTTGGCACCTAAGACCCAGTGGGTTTCTCAATCTAGATATTCCCCCACCTATCTTGTTTGTGGGACCTGATCTGATAGGTATTCTCAGATGTGACTAACTGTGAACAAACAGAAAAAGAGGAGAAAGAGAATAAATTTTGTGTTATTTTCTTGTTTCTAATGTTTAGATACCAATATTGAAAAGATGTGTCACTGTTACACAGTTCATATCAGATTTTAATTTTCTAGAATGCAGGGATATTTGATCTGATTTCTTTTTTTGGGCCTATATTTCTCTTTTTATCATCCGCCATTCTACACTCTTTCTGACCCATCAGTATTAGTCAGAGAAACATTTTTTTTTCTGTTACTCTCTCTTGCATGTTTATTATATTATTGTACCTGTTAGTCAATGAATTAAGAACTAACAGAATGCAAGTAAACATAAAATAAAGCCTCACAAACTTGTATACAAAAATCAATGTCACACAATTATTAACCTATTTGCTTTCCTTTTAAAAATCATTAAATGAGTGGCATTTGTACTCCGAGCTCTTTGCCACCTAAACCTTTTGTGTTTTATTAGCACAAGGACTATATTAGATGGTCTTTTCTTTTGTCCTTTAGAATTGCTCTTTCATACTGTTTTATGAAGCTCTAAAAGTTGTTATAAGCACTGTACTATTGTTCAGTTTCAAGCGTTTAGTGGTGACCTCAATTTGTGTGTGTGTGTGTGTGTGTGTGTGTGTTTATTGTAGAAAATAAATACCCTTGAGCAATAAATCAAACTATCCAAGAGCAGATTTTGTGTTCAAACAATTTATTCTAATACTTCCAATGAAATTTAGCAGAAAATAATTTTAGGTTGATTTATTACTGTTTGGTTTAACAATAACTCCTGAAGCAAAGAAACATGGGGTTGTAGGAAAGTATAATGATCATTTTCCTGGGAGAAATTACACAAGTTTAAAACTTAATAAGAAAGGTATGTTTTAAAAGGTCTTAAAATGTATCATGTCTTTAGTTTCTACTGTAAAAGAAAAATATTATTTGAAGAAGACTTTTGACATGGTACCAGACATTAATCACTGAAAGGCACTTGGAAAACAGGATTCTCACAAGTGGGTGGAAGCTGCTTAAATTACTTAAATGTTAGCATCTGCCAATTCATTTATACTGAGTGCCTGATTATGTACTTAATTGTCATGCTGTCAGAACCTAAACATCTAACTGAATCAGTCTCAGAAGGAAATTTTGGTAAAAGGGGAAAATTCTAGTGAGGAAAGAATGTCTAAAAGTTGACATTAAATGTAAGCGTCTAATATTTTCAAGAGTAACAAGTGATTTTGGGTACCTCTTATTGGATGCTGAGCACTCACCCTTTGGAAATCAGGCTGCTTTAAAGTGTCTCAGGTTGGGCACCCGAAAAAAAGAGGCACTCAACAATTGCTATTCACTTTTGAAAATATCTATATAGACAATTTGAATATCTAGATTGTCCAGTCCTTGTTGTCCCTTCTTAATATTCTTCTTCCTTTCTCTCTCTCTCATCCAACTGTATACTTCACCCTGTCTCCTGATCATATACTTGGTTTCATACAAGCCACAGCACGTTCTCCCCTATCCCAGCGGAGCCCCTGATTTTTAAGAGGACACATATTTTTCAAGATATTCAACAGATAAAAGATGAGGTCAGGTATACTACTCTACCTGCTGGACTCTGACTCTCTTCTCTAATCAAATGGCTCACTTTCTGTGCTACCTGGGATAAGAGTTACCCAACTGGAGCTATATGTACTACAGCCTGGAAGAAGAAGTAAAACTTGTGCAGCCTGTTTAAAGTGATTGGACTACCTGAGACTACAACAACTATTAGTATAATTTTTTTCAAAGCAGTGCCTAGAATCTCCAGTAAGGATGGGGCCCTATTGTGCTAGGAGCTGCATATACACATAACAAAAAGTTGTTCCCTCTCCTAAAGTGTTTGCAATCCAGGCTAATCCTGCAAGATACACTTTACCAGAAGTGTCAGGCCTCCTATGAGTCAGGGAGTGTGTCAAGCCTAATTCCTCACTCTGGCACTTCGAATGCAGAAGGTGGACCCTCACAAGGAGTCTGAAAATTAATACAGGCCACTTCAGGCTTGTATTAAACTCCCAAGGTTACAGCTTCTCTCTGACCTGGATTGGTAGATGCTGCCACCATCCAAGTGCAGCACCCCTTTGAGACACCAGGAAGGGGCACTTGGGAATTCCTTCCTGTGGGGTACCCTCAAGCCCTTCCACTCCCACTCCGGGAAAGAGCTGGGAAAAAAATGAAATCAGCTGTTGCCACCAGCTAATTAAACAACGTGCACAAACCTCTTAAGACATAAAAATCCAATCTTGTTCTTAAAAAAGGTAAATTTCATTAATAACATTTTAAAAAATGAAATACATCTGGGAACTCAGGCTATTGCTAGATTTTAAAAGAGCAACTACAAGGATTAAGCATCAAGAACAGCTTTCTTGAGGTCAAGCTTAAGGTTACAAGCAAAACAAAAGCACCTGAGGTTAGCAAAAAGGAGTCCACAAGCCATAAAGAAATAAAAAGAGATAAACCTAATTGCCTCTTCCTAGACATTTCCTGATCTACTTACATATCCGGGGTTTCAAATAAGTAGTTTCTAGGTATGATACCGAGGATATTTCACACCTGACCCAAAGCGTCTTACAGCATAGCTGTTACCTTGTCTGCCTCCCCCCAGGAGAACACCGGACAGACAAAAGGGGAATCTTGCTTCAATTTTAAAAAGCTCTAGCCTTCCCATGGGTTCTTTTTGACAGGTGCCCACTCACTTCCTTTTATCTATGCATAGCAGTGAGACTTTTTAATCCTTTATAGGTAGAGCAATTAGAGAACAGTTACTAAGAAGGATTTTGTAGTTACTGGCTGGCTGAATGTCCGTAAAAGGGAGCTACCTACCCCCCTTCATTTATCACAGAGGGTAATATCTCTATCTAGTCAAACACCATGAATCTCCTAAAGGATTGTGACAAGTTCAGCTGAACTGTTTGCAAACAAGTCAGCTCACATAGTTCATGTAACTATGAAACATCTAGTTAAGTTTTTTCTCCCTTAGAAATTATTATCAGCTCACAATGATTTCCAAACAGAAAAAAAAATTCTATATTTGTGTGGAATATTGTGCGCAAATAATCTGATCAGCTTTAATATTAAACAGACATTAATTAATAAAGTAGTTAAATCTCACATCTTTTAAAGACATTTTTGTAGCCGTTATAAACAGATAAGTAAGAGTTAATAGAAAAAAGTACTTCATATCTCCTTTGCCTGAAAAGGGTTAACAAGATAAGTGAGCCTGGCTGTCACCTGACCAGAGGACCAATCAGGGGACAGGATATTTTCAAATCTTGAGGGAGGGAAGTTTTTGTGTGTGCTGTTAGATTTTGGTTGTTGTTCTCTCTGGGTTCTGAGAGTGACCAGACGTGCAACCAGGTTTCTCTCCAATCTTCCTGATACAGGTTCTTATAGATTCAAAATAGTAAGTACTAGGTGATAAGGCGAGTTAGGTTTATGTTTGTTTTCTTTATTTGCAAATGTATATTTGGCTGGGAGGAGTTCAAATGTGTATTTGGCTGGAAGGAGTTCAAATTTGTATTTTGCTGAAAGGATTTTAATTTGTACTTGTATACTTAGGCTGGGAGGGTATTCCCAGTGTTTATAGCTAAAAGACCCTGTACCTATTCCATTTTAAATTTACAAAGATAATTTTTACTGTTTTTTCTTTCTTTTATTGAAAGCTTTTTCTTGTTTAAGAACCTGATTGTTTTTTTATTCTGGTGAGATCCCAGGGAACTGGGTCTGGATCCACCAGGGAATTGGTGGAGAGAAAGGAGGAGAGAAAGGTTAATTTTCTCTCTGTGTTAGGATTACTTTCTCTCTCAGGGAGAGTCTGGGAGGGGGAGAGAGAAGGAGGGGGGAAAGTGAATTTTCCACTTTGTTTTAAGATTCAAGGAGTTTGAATCACAGTAATCTTCCAGGGTAACCCAGGGAGGGGAAGCCTGGGAGAGGCAACGATGAGGGAAAGAGTTTACTTTCCTTGTGTTAAGATCCAGAGGGACTGGGTCTTGGGGGTCCCCGGGCAAGGTTTTGGGGGGACCAGAGTGTCCCAGGCACTGGAATTCCTGGTTGGTGGCAGCGCTACAAGTACTAAGCTGGTAATTGAGCTTAGAGGAATTCATGGTGGTACCCCACCTTTTTGGACGCTAAGGTTCAGAGTGGGGAATTATACCATGACAACCATAAATTAGACACAATTAATTTGTTTCAGTCTTTGGATAGAGTCTGAAGAAGAGGATAGATAGTGCCGTAGTTCAGAAATCATATGAGATGGACACATTAGAAGTGATGAAGATTTCTTCCCAGTCAAATATATTGTTTGTCATATAAAAACAGATGTCAAAGGGTGGCACAGTTCTGCAGCAAAACCACAGAATTTCAGCTCAGTTAAACTAATTTACCTATTTAAGTTTTGACACCAGTAATTTTCTTATAGTTCAGTGTTGTTTTTCAAGAATATCCTTGGTGTGTAAGCCAGGTGTTAGCAATTATTCACTCATCACAAACAGATAAAATAGAAAAGAAAGTTATCATTATCAGCTGAAACAAATGTAAAATTGCTATATCATCACTAATCAAGCAACAGCTTCCTAGTATTTGTAACCAAAAGCAGATATATAATTCATTTAGATAATTAAAACATAATTTAAATGTTTTGAAAGCTCTAAGTTATGTCAGAGAGATAGCCTGATACTTAGATACTACATATGAGATGTAATTAGATGGTCCAGATTAGCTCTTTTTGAACCAACAGCAGCAGGTGGGGAAACAGATGAGCAAGAATAAACTGAAAATAATAGGTGACTATATCAATACTTAGGTTCATGTAGATAAACATTCCAGACTATCAGTTGTTTTGTGAGCCCAACGTTAATCATCATAGCAGTCTGTATATTTTTAGAGTGCTGTACTGTAGATAGGACATACAGTGTTCATTTGAAATGCCAGTAAGGTGAAAAGGTGTTTGGTTTTGTGAGGGGTTGAATACCCTCAGTAGTTTTGATTGACTTCAAGCTCAGTGCCTCACAGGATTGGATGCAGAATATGCATCTGCCTAATTCTTCGGCACAATCATTAAAGCTAATTCTCCTCGATACTGACTAGGGATGAGCCACAATTTTCCATCAAAACTTTTTTTTATAGAAATTAGATTTTCAACTGAACTTTTTTTGTGTGTGTTGTGACAGACCCAAACCAGTGGGGTACAGGATTCTGGTCCTATTGGTATCAAGGAAGTGGGCGGGCGAAGCCCGCCCATTGCTAAAGGACCTTCTCTCCAGCTTAAGGGGAGGATCCACAGGTTTGTGACACCAAATAATTGCATGGGACAACCAATGAGAAAACCAGGATTGGGACTGAGGTCATAGGGCTAAACAAAGGGAACCTGATGGGGACACTGAGCAGAGAACCCCAGAAAATGCCCACTGCTCCTCAAAGGCGTCAAGGGAGCCAGTGGACACCGCCAAAAGGAACTCTTCCCGGATGCGTGAACAGACGGAGGAATGGAAATAGGCCCTACAGTCGCAGGAAATCCCATCGGCCAACCTCCTCTCCCTGGTGTTGTAAATGGCTAGTTTGGCCAGGGCTAAAAGGAGGTTGATAAGGAGATCCCGCGACTTCGTGGGGCCACGGATGGGGAGCATGTAGATAAAAAGGTGAGGGGAAATGTGAAACCAAAAACACAATAAGATATTCAAGAGGAGCCAGTACAGGGGCTGCAACCTGGCGCACTCTAAATAAATGTGCACCAAGGTCTCCTTCTTGCCACAGAAAGGGCAGGTGTTAGGGACAGGGGTGAACCGTGCCGAGTAAACACCCGTGCTCAAGGCCCCACGAAGGAGCCACCAACAGACATCCCTGGCAGGCCTCAGGACCAGGACAGAGTACAAGCTGGCCCACCGGGGCTTCTCACCCTCGAGAGGTGGCAGGACGTCCTGCCATTTGGTAGCTGGGGATTGTGTAACAAAGGGGCTCTGCGAGGAGGTCAGCCCCCACGGTGGCCGAAACAGACCTGGTCATTGAAAAGAGCTTCGAGGTCCGGAGGAGGTCTTGGTAGAAGACCAGCAGCCTGGAGAGGTCTCGCAGAAGACTTCTCGGATGGAGGTAAAAGAGCTGGCGGTCGTTTCGGAGCCCTCGGAAGCGGCGGAGGAAGGCGTGCACCAATACGCTCCACGCCGGACTACCCGCACCAAACAGGAGCCTCTGCAGGGTCTGGAGGTGGAAGACATGGACCTGAGTGCATAAGCACTTCAGGCCCTGCCCCCCCTCCTCCAGGGGCAGGTGGAGAACCCCTGCAGAGACCCAGTGCGTCCCTGGCCAAAAGAACTCCAGAATCGCCGTCCGGAGGTTGGCCAGGAAATACGGGGCCGGGACCAGGGTGTTGAGCCGGTACCAGAGCATGGACAGGACCAGTTGATTAAGCACCAGTGCCCTCCCCCAAAGGGAGAGGCACCGGAGTAGTCCTGTCCATTTCCGGAGCCGCTCCGTCACCCTGCCCTGCAAATCTTGCCAGTTCTCCGGCGGAGACGGATGCATGGTAGAAAGGTAAACGCCGAGATAGAGCAGCAGACCAGCGCTCCACCGGATGGCCTGAAGCGTGGGTGGGAGGGAGCTTGCCTGCCACCCGTCCCTGACCACCAGGCCAGAGCTCTTGACCCAGTTGACCCGGGCGGAGGAGGCCGCCGAGTACACAGCCTGACAAGCCTCCACCCGCACCAAGTCGCCCAAGTCCTGGACCACGAGGAGCACATTGTCAGCGTATGCCGACAGGACCAGCTGCAGTCCCAGCTCCCGAAGCACCAACCCCGTCAACCTCTTGCGGAGGAGGCAGAGGAAGGGCTCGATCGCCAGAGCGTACAGCTGGCCTGAGAGGGGGCACCCCTGCCACATTTCCCACCCGAAGCTGACCGGCTCGGTCAGGGTCCAGTTGAGCCTGAACAGACACTCCGCAGAAGCGTACAGCACCTGGAGAAAACTCACAAACAGGGATCCGAAGCTGAACGCTCGCAGAGTGCCCAGGAGATACCCATGATCCATCCTGTCGAATGCTTTCTCCTGATCCAGGGACAAGAGGGCGAACGACAGACTATCCCTACACCCCAATTCCAGAAGGTCCTGGACCAGATACAAATTATCAAAGATGGTGCGGCCCAGGACGGTGTAGGTCTGGTCTGGATGGACCACGTCCGCCAGTACGGACCCTAGCCGCATCGAGATCGCCTTCGCAACAATTTTGTAGTCCGTGCTGAGGAGCGAGACGGGACGCCAATACCGTAAGTCGCGGAGGTCCCCCCTCTTCGGCAATAAGGTGATAACGGCTTGCCCGCACGAGAGAGGGAGGACCCCGCTCTGCAAAGACTCGGCCCAGACGGTGACCAGGTCTGGGCCGAGGACGTCCCAGAACACGCGGTAGAACTCCACGGTCAGCCCGTCCAAGCCTGGAGATTTATTGGTGGGCATGCGACGCAGGGCTTCCGAGAACTTGGCCAGAGTGAGAGGCAGCTGTAGCCGGTCCCGGTCACCCGTGCTGACTGTCAGGAGTCCGTCCCAGAGCACTCTGCAAGCGTTAGGATCGGTCGGATCCGGGGAGAAGAGAGTCGCGTAGAAGGCCCTGGCCCTCTCGCACATCTCCTCCGGATCCGTGAGGGGGGTGCCATCCTCCGCCAGGAGGCAGGTGATATGCTTCTTGGCCCCCCTCCAGGGCGTAGAAGAAGCGGGAGTCATGATCCATCTCCCGAAGGAGGTGGATGCGGGATCGAACAAAAGCCCCCCCGGGCCCGATGGTCTTTGAGGGCCCGGAGCTCCTCCCGCTTCTCCCGGCACGCTCCGCAGAGGGATGGATCCTCGGGGCTGGGGGCCAGACGCCTCTCCAGCTCCAAGACCTCCTACTCTAACTGCCCTATCGCCTCATCCCTCTGTCGGCTGGTGCCCCGTGTGTAGTCACGGCAGAAGAGCCAGGCGCGCACCTTCCCCACATCCCACCACCGCCGTGCTGAGGAAAAGGCGCGCCTCTGCCCTCGCCAGGCCAGCCAGAACTCCCGGAAGGACTCCATGAAGCCCGCATCCTTCAGCAAATTATTATTAAAGTGCCAATAGGCCGGCCCCGGCCTCTCCGCACAGAGAGAGGCCATCACGGTGGCAAGGTGGTGATCCGAAAAGGGGGCCGGCCGAACGCTGGAGGAGTGGACTCGTGAAAGGTGGAAACGTGACAGGTAAATACGGTCCAGCCGGGAGTGGCGCGACCGATGGGCCTCCACCCGGATGAAGGTGAATGTCGAGACGTCCTCTGGGTGGCGGTCGCGCCAGATGTCCACCAGGGAGTGGCGATCGACAATCTCCCAAAGGACGTCCGCGGCAGCTGGGCTCTGCTTGGTCCCCGAGAGATCTCATTCCTCGAGGGTGGTGTTAAAGTCCCCACCCAGGACCAGGCACTCACAAGGATCCAGGGAGTCAAAAAAGGAGGATGCCTGCTGATAAAAATGCAACCTCTTCGGGCCCGATGTCCGGGCGTAAAGGTTGACAACATTAATCACAAGCCCCTCCATGCGGACCCGGAGGTGCAGCAGGCGACCCGGCACAGCCTCGGCGTCCCCCAGCACCTCGGGCCGTAGGTCGGGGGAGAACAGGGTCGCCACTCCAGCCGCGTAAACCGAGAAGTGGCTAAAGTAGGCCCTGTCCCCCCTCCTCCAGCTGCCAGCTAACTTCAGCGGCTGGATCCGTATGGGTTTCCTGCAGGAAAACCACAGAGTATCCCCCCTCCTGAAGGAAGGAGAGCACCGGCTCCTGCGGAGACCCATCCTACAGCCCCGGGTGTTTAAAGTGGCAAAGATGATTGGCGCCATGAGGAGGGCTGGGGGGGATCCTCGCCGGCAGACATGACCACGGCCTCTTACTCTCCTCCATGAGAGCCCTTGCAGCCCGGAGGACCTGATGGAAATCCCCCCACCGCCAGAGCGCAAGCTGGACTTAGTTACAGGAGCCACGGACGTCCTCAAGGAACTCCTGCAGCTCCTCCCTCAGTGCATGGGGGGGCAGGGTCACTGATCGATGACTGTCCCCCAGTGGGGCCCCCGTAACAGCCCCGTGGCCCACCAAGGTGGGCAGGCAGGGGGCAGACTCCTGACGTGGCGTGCAATGGGCCGACGCCACGCGTCCTGCCCCGCTCCCTGGTTCAACAAGGGGCGGCGGAAGGAGAACAGCAGCCCCTGGTGGGTAGGGACAAGGAAAAACTAGTGAAGCCGCTCCCTGGGGGGTATTCCCAGGGACCGCACTGGCATCACAGGAGGTGGGGGGGACAAGGACAGGGCTAACAGGAGTAGGGCGGGGATCAGGGAGAGAATCGGGAAAGAGGCAGGATCCTGAGCCTCTATAGTTGAGCCGCTGGATGGTGGCTCCTCCTGACCAGACTCAGGGATCTGGGAAGTAGGAAGGAGACCCCTAACGATGCCGGGCTCAGCCACTGTGGTACGTGCAGCAGCCTCAGCATCCAGAGATAGATGTTCGTCAACGGGGCCCCTGCCTAGGAAGGAGGGCGGGTCCTCAACACCCAAGAGGGACTCCCCCTGGGAACCGGGTCTCGGCAGCGGGGCACCGACCGTCGCCCCAATGGGCTCGGCGGCTGTCAACAGGGTGCCACCCGCAGCTGGGTCGAAGGAAGAGTCCAGGCGACCTTCAGAGGTGGGAGCAGAAGCAGCAGTCAGAGGAAAGGAACTCGAGAACAGGGGGACTGTGGTGAGGCCGCCCAGATAGAGGCCTGCTAGCAGAGGGTCGTCCTCCCCCTGCGTGACCGGGGTCAGACCCAGGGCCTCGATTTCCTCATAGATGGAAGGGAGATCACCATCCACCACCCCAGGACCCTCCCCGCCAGCACCCGAGGCGATACCCACCGCGGCGCTTGCAGAGGCGTCGAGTGGGAAGGGCACGAGAGAGGCCCCCTCTGGGGCTGCCACAGGAAGGGACCCCGGAGGAGGGGCGGCGTTACCTTCCGGTGCTGCCACGATGTCCCCAGCCAGCACCACAGAACAGGAGTCATCAGGGGGCAAGGCGTAAGGCTCATCATCGGTGCCTCCCTTCCTGCTCTTCTGGGGGGTCTCCGAATCCAAAGGATGTAACAGGGCTCGAGCCTTCCGCTTGCCCCGCTTTCCCTGCACTAAGGACCAGCCCTCCATGGCATCATCCGGGGGCTAACAGGGGTCGGGTCGGAGGGCAAGGGCAATGGCTCAAGAACTTGGGGAGGCAATGGTGGGGTAGCAGGAACGAGGGAGGAGTCTCACTGGGGCGAGCCCTCTCCCAAACCTGGTGGTATCTCTGCCGCATCCTCCTCCACAGTGGTGGACCGAGAAGGAGGAGGGGCAGCTTAGAGTGCCGGGCAGCCAGGGGTAATGGCGATGACAGAGCCGGCGCCTTGCCAGGGCTCGGGGGTCCCGGACACTCCTCCGTGCTGGGCCAAGGGGCAGTCCCTCTGGACATGTCCCATCGCCCGGCAGAGGTATCACCGGGCCTCCCCCGTTGAATAATGAACCCGGCAGAGAGCTCTCTGGTAGGAGACCAGAAAGGACCCCTCGAGTGCCTCTCTGCCACGCGCCGCTGGCGGCAGTTGAAGCTGCACTTGCTGGTGGAAAGATAGAACATGACGGAGAGCGGGGTCCTTGCAGCCCAAGGGGAGAGGGCTGATGACGGTGATGAGGCACCCCAGGGCAGAAAGGGCGGGCATCAGGGCGGCATTGGGCAGGAAGGGAGGGACAGAGGTCAGGCTTAAGCGGACCCTCAGGTCTTCCAACGGCTCCAGGGGGACGAACACGCCCCCCACCGTCAGGCCCGTCTCTACTGCCTCCTGGGAGGTGGCCTCTGATGCCAAGAAGAAAACAACCTTCCGGTACATTTTGGAGGCCGCCACGATGGCCGTGGGCCCCACCACCCTCGCCAACACCCGCATGTAGGTCTCCACGTGGGGCGAGGCAGGCACCAGAAGGCAATGGATGCCGTGTTTCCTGTTCAAGGTGGGAAAGCGGACCCGGCCGCTGTAGATGGTAGCGTACGCCCTGGGGGCTGGGAGAGGGACACTTGCAGATCTGGTGGAGGGAATAGCTGGGAGGGATGCCGCAGCTGGTAGTGGAGCTGCAGCAGCGGGGGCAGTCTCCGCCATGGAGGGCCTGGCCTTTCTAGTGGGGCCCTTACCCTTCTTCCCACCCCGACCCTTCCCACCGGCTGGGGGGGCTCCCCCCGAATAGGAAGGGGCGAGGGACGTGGCAGCAGTGGAGGTCTCCCCAGTGCTCGCCGCTGCCAGTGCCCCAGCAGGAGCAGTGGTAGGTTGATCGGCAGCGGCGGCCGAGGCAGAGGCTTGGGCAGTGGACACGGGGGCAGGTGGAGGAGGGGCAGTGGGAGCATCATGAGCGGTCTCCCCCGCCGCGTCCCCCACCATAACGAGAGCGGGAAGGGGGACAAACAGCGAGGGGAGGGGAAGGAGAGGAGGCAACCACCCCTCCCTGCTAGGCTGCAGGCAGGGGAGGAGGGCGCCAGAAAGGGAAGGCTAAAAGGGACGTGGGGAGCAACCAAGGACCTAGGAGTGTGAGGGTTTCAGGGCACCAACGCAGAGGGGAGTTCCGGCTCCTCTAGTTGCACTAGGGGATCAGGGGGACAACGGGAGAGTGGGGTTGCAGTGAACAAGGGGAAACCAAATGGGGAAGGGCATAAGCGCATGGGAGGGGGCATGGGCACACGAGGGGAGGGACCAATCAGTGCTGGGGGAGCACAGGGTAGAGGGGGAAAAGGGTGAGCTGGGAATGGGGTAGAGGGACCATGGGGACAGTTGCAGGGCTGGGGCAGAACTATCAGGCCACAGAGGGAAATAGGTGAGATGGACAAATGTGGCAAAGGGGGGGGGGGGGGGCCAGTCCAGGGAAGGGGGGAGGTGGTGTGCCCATGTAGGCACTCATGCCAAAAAGTCAATGCTAGGTTGCTGCTGCTGCAGGCCCAAATGATGGAAGCAGGCATGGTGAGCCAGGTGAGCAGATCAGTCCCAGAGGCAGGAGTCCAAAGCAGAAGGAAAACAGCCAGTGGGGGTGGTGGAGGGGGCAACAATGGCGGTGGAGGCAAAAGGGAACACAGATGGACCGGGGGTAGGCTCCACGCCACACCCCCGGTGTCCCAACAGACACAGTCCAAACCCCACCACAAGAGCACAGTTCGAAAAATACTCAGTCCAAGAATGTCCCCTCCACACTGGTCTTCACGCAGTCTCCAGCAGCGGGTGGTCCTCGTCTCCTTCCTCTCCTCCTCCGGGCACCAACAGCTCCCTAGCAACAGCCACAGCAGCCCCAGTAGCTCCAGGTGGTGGTGGTCTGGCGTCCAGGCAGGAGGGACCCCGCTCAGAGGGTGGTGTCCTCAGCAACAAGAGCTGAGGTCCCTCACTCCCCTCCTCTCTGGGAAGCAGGCCAGCAGCCTCCCCACTTCCCCAGGGCTGTAGGTGGAGTAACAGCAGTAACTGAGGGGGGGAGGGGGATCTTACACCCAGCTAGTAAGCAGAAAGCAGAGAGCGGGGTGGGTGGTGGTGTCTAGTCCAGCCAGGAGAGCAGCAGGAGCAGGCACAGCAGCAGCAGCGAGGGCCCAGTGCCCAGCAGGAACAGCAGCAGCAGCCCTCTCCCTCCTCCCCTCTACAGCAGAGAAATAGAAGGGAGATCTACTGGCCACTGAAGAAGCAGGTTTCTGTTCCCTGAGTTACCAGAGCAGGGGCTGCACTAGAATAATCAGGAACCTGCTAGAACCAAATAAGGCAGACAGGCTGATTAGAACACCTGCAGCCAATCAAGGCAGGCTAATCAGGGCACCTGGGTTTAAAAAGGAGCTCACTCCAGTCAGGCAGGGAGGAGCTAAAGGAGAGGAAGTGCATGTGAGGAGCTGGGAGCAAGAGGCACAAGGAGCTGAGAGTGAGAGGGTGTGCTGCTGGAGGACTAAGGAGTACAAGCGTTATCAGACACCAGGAGGAAGGTCCTGTGGTGAAGATAAAGAAGGTGTTTGGAGGAGGCCATGGGGAAGTAGCCCAGGGAGTTGTAGCTGTCATGCAGCTGTTAAAGGAGGCACTATAGACAGCTGCAATCCACAGGGCCCTGGGCTGGAACCCAGAGTAGAGGGCAGGCCCGGGTTCCCCCTAAACCTCCCAACTTCTGATCAGACACAGGAGGAGCTGACTCAGACTGTGGGGAAGATCACTGAGGTGAGCAAATCTGCCAATAAGCGCAGGACCCACCAAGGCAGTGGAGGAACTTTGTCACAGTGTGTGTGTGTGTCTGTGTGTGTGAAAAATAAATTTTCCATGGTAAAGACTACTTCTCATTGGAAAAAAAAGTCAATTGTTTTCATTTTTTGCAATGGACAGTTGAAATTTTGATATCTACAAACATGGTGACAATTCATACTTCTTCTGCCTTGTTCATATTCAGATAACATTATAAATAAATGCAAAATATTCCTTATGTTCATTTGATATAAATACCAGCGCATGCGATTTGTATTCAGACATGGTTATAAATCATATCTTAATACAAATCTAAAATGGACCACCTTAGACTCTTGTGTAGTCTTGTCCTAGTATTGACCCTCTCCTTCACCCCCCCATCACCATATTGTTTTCAAAAACCCTGTATCAAAGACCTTGTGCTTCATCCCTACCAGATTCTAGAAGCTCCATCATTCCAACTTTGAGGTCAGTGATGTTACATTGCTATAAAAGAGGAGAATCAGACCCACAGTGTGTATTTCATGTGAATATTTCACGGCACTTTAGAGTCAAATCAATTAACAAGACATATTAATAACAAATTAAAATGCCACTCTACATAAAATACAAACAAAATATCTATGTTAAAATGATAATATGAAGGTTACAATCTCAAGCACTCAAAATTTAGGAAATGCCAGCAAAAGCAACCTTAATTTGGCCCCATTGTGCTCATGCATTATATATGATACAATCTTTAATTACAAGATCACGTAGTATGTTTGGCACAGCTCCTGTGCCCCATTCAATACATCGGGTGGACAGTGCTCACTTAATGTGCAGCTATTCAATATTTTATCTCTTGTTCATGCCTCTCTGAGACATGGCTAGAAAGGGTTAAACATCCCTCATAAGACATATGGGGAGATAATATTTGTGTTTTTGTGTATTTACATATGTATGAGTAGGGTGGACAATGTAATCAACAGTCCCTGTCTATACTGTATTCTGATAATTCAGAGCTCAAAAGAAAATCCTATTATGTAATTGAATTGTAAATATGGGATATCTCAGTATTCATCTCTCTTTGAAATGTACTGTGAATGGTGGAGGAACAAGCAAATGGTCTTATGTTAATTCATATAGCTAAGTACTGGTAATGGACCTCCTTCAAAGTCATCCTAATTACCTTTTGTTCCCTGAGAAATTCAAGCTTGTCAAAATACATGAAATTGTATAAAAGATCCTTAGGTCATGATTCTGTCATCTCAGATTTGCTTAGACTTCATCAGAGGAAGTTTGAATCACAAAACTGATGTCCTGGTTATGCTGGAAGGCCCAGAATATGAGATTGGACATTGGACTATGATCTATGAACTGAATTCTAAAGGAACTCTTTGCAACTACAAAGCTCACCATCTCTGTTGTGAGTCTGAACGTCAATGAATTGAACTCAGGCCTGTATGTATATTGATCTTTTAACCATATGCTCGCTCTTATTTTTAAATAAATTTTAGCTTAGTTAATAAGAATTGGCTGTAGCATGTATTTGGGTAAAATCTGAAACAGTCACGATTGGGAGGTAATATGTCTGATCATTTGGGATTGGTAGATCCTTTTCTTTTTTATGATGAAATAAGATTTACAGAAATTATCATATTTGACGTGAGTACCTGGATTGAGGTCTGAGACTGGATCGCTTTAAGGAAACTGTCTTAGTGTCTTAGGAAACTTTGTTTTTTGGACTTCCGAGTAACCAGTAAGGTAATAAAAAAGCTTTTTTTTTTTTTTTTTTTTTTTGCTGAATTTGATGAATCTAAGTATTAAAATATCCACCAGCTTTATGTGGATTGTCTGCCCCATTCTTTAAAGTTCACCCTACCTGAGTGACCACAGTTGGCTCCACACTAGGACCCTGGTCACAGTGGCGTAGTCATGTTTGGATGCACATTCATCATCATCATCACTACTCCCATAACCGCATTGGTCATTGGGGCACTGTCATTGATGAGAAACCAACCAATTGTCTCCATCCTTGATGATTGTGTGTCAGTGCTTGAGTCTCCATGAAGTCCATTCCTGTCCACTCTTTTATGTTGTCGATCCAGCTCTTCTTCTGTCTACCTCTTCTTCTCTTCCCCTGTACTGTCCCATGGAGGATGATCTTGTTACATGGCCATACCACTGCATCTTGCGCGTCTTCATGGTTATCAAGAGGTCTTCATATGACCCAGCATATTGGGTGATGATGTTGCAGACCTCTTCATTAGTGACATGGTCGAAATAGGAGATGCCCAGGATTTAATGGAAGCATCTCCTCATCTCTACTGCCTGTATTTTCCATTCAAGTTCTGCTGTAAGGATCCATTTCTCGCATGCAAACGTAAAAATGGAGATGATCAATGTGTGCAGCAGTTTCAGTTTGGATTTCAAGGAAATGTTTTTATTCCTCCAAATTGACTTGAGTTTTGCCGCTTCCACTGTTGTTTGCGCAGTTCTTGCCGAATTTCTGCTTTGGATCCTTCATCAGTGATGTCTGTACCCAAATACTTGAATTGTTTCACTGTCTCCAGCTCTTATCCACTGACAGTGATATGTGAGCTGATCCCATCATATTTATTTGTCATCAGCTTGGTTTTCTCTGCACTGATTTCCATGCCATATTTTGTGGAGGTTTCATCCAATTATTTCACAAGGTTGGCAAATTCATCTTCACTGACTGCCAGGCCATCAATGTCATCAGTAAACCGAAGCTTTGAGATTGTTTGCCTCCCAGTGCTGACTGTGCATATGTGATCTTTTACAGCCTCAGTCATTATGCACTTCAAGTAGACGTTGAACACTGTGGGTGAAAGAAGGCAGCCTTGCTGGACTTCAACAGTGGTGCGAAACCTCTCTTCTATTGTGCCATTGATGAGAACTACACTGCTAGCCTTGGCATACAGTTGTTTAATGGTAAGAATAAGCTTATGACCAACATTGTACTTCTTCATGGTTGCCCCAAGAGCTTCATTCCATACTCTGCCAAACACCTTCTTGAAGTCATCAAAGACATGGTATAGATGTCCTGCTGGTGTTGTAAGTACTTCTCACATAGAACACAAAGGTTAAAATTCTGTTCTATGGTACTTCTTCCAGCATGAAAGCCAGACTATTCTTCAGCAATGATATTGTCTGGTTGTGGCTTCAATCTGTTCAATATGACTTTCAACGTCACTTTGTTGGGATGGCTAACTAAGCGTATGGTCAGATAATTTTGACACAATTGCCGGTTGCCTTTCTTTGGCAGAGTGATGATTAGTTACTGTGTCCACATGGAGGGCCACTCACTGGTCTGCCAGATCTAGTTGCAGATCTTGTCTTGGTGAGTACATCTATTACTATTCTCCTCTGAATCTCATCAATTCAGCTGGGATGTTGTCAATACCTGTAGCCTTTCCGTTCTTGAGTGATTTCACAGCTGTCCCATCTTTATGTATTATTGGAAAGCCATCCTCCTCTGTTCTGTTGAATTTGGGATGTCTAAGACACTAGGATTTCCATTTGTCATGTGGTTGTATAGATCGGAGCAGTAGTTTGTCCACCTATTGATGATGTTCCTTTCTTCTGTAAGACTGTTCCCTTCTTTGTCTTGAATTGTGTTAGCTTTGGTCCATTTTTCCTTCAACAGATCTTTTACAACCGGGAATGCTCATTTGCTATTTTTATTATTGATACACTCTTCAATTTTAGAGCATTGTTTTTCAATCCATATCTGCTTGGCCCCCTTCATTCCTTTCTTGACCTTTCTGCCAATCTCTCTGTATTTATCAGCTCCCTCAGTGCTGTTCTCATCTCTCTTAAATTCTCTTCTAATGTCACACATTTGTAGTATGTGTGACTATGACCATGAGCAAATTGATTTTTACAATCAACTCCAAGACATAAGGTACACAAGAAAGACATCCTGATTGTACAAGGAGATTGGAATGCTAAAGTGGGTACTGATACACAGAAAGATCGGCAAGATTAGGGTGGCCCTTTCTGTAATGCGGTAACCAATGAGAGAGGATTGAGACTTTTGGAGTTTACCAGCTATAACAATCTGGTTCTTGCAAACACATTAGGAGAACGTAAAGCATCCAGACGATCAACCTAATGGTCTACCTCACAGCTAGATCGACATCGTGGTGCAAAACCCATTTTGTTCTGATATTAACAGAGTTAAAACAAGGAACTTCCCCGGTGCTAATATTGGAAGTGATCACGACCTAGGGATGCTAATTTTTTGGCTGCAGCTAAGAGAAATCATCAAGCCAAAGTTCACTATAACCAAGTTTGACTTAGAAGGACTCAGAGACTAAAACATTGCAGAGTCATTCCAAGCAATAATCAGTGGAAAATTTGCCCCGCTCTTTGCTCTAGAGGAAGACATAGAAATAATGACCAACAATTTCAATGCTGTAATGAATGAGGCAGCAATGGACATCCTTGGGAAACATCATAAGAAGACAAAACCGTGTCACAAATGAAATACTACAAATGTGTGACATTAGAAGAGAACTTAAGAGAGACAAGAACAGCACTGAGGGAGCTGGATGCATATTACAACAGGTTAATTGGGTTTTGGATCAGAACCACATGTTTGTCAAAATTTAATATTGATATTGGAGAGTTTAAGGGTGAAAAATCAGTTACAATGAGTGTGCAATAATCATATGAAGAACTCGATAGAAAAAGCCTTCAAGATATTTGATTATAGAGAGGATTGTCTTAAGAAAAAAGGCGCAGATCAAAAACTGAAAAATCTGCTAATGGCAAATGATCAGCAAAAAGACACAGTGAGAATGCTTGCAATAACAAACAAACAAACAACAACTTGAATTTGAAGAGAAGCTTACGGATCTTTGTTTACTGGAGAAGCAAAAAAAGCTGATATGAAAAAGGAGGCTAAAGAAAAGATTGATAAATTGAAAAAGAAGTCCATTTAAGGCAGGGTTTTTCAAACAGGGGTCGCCACTTGTGTAGGGAAAGCCCCTGGCAGGCCAGAACAGTGTGTTTTACCTGCCCCGTCCTCAGGTCCTGCCAGTCGCAGCTCCTACTGGCCGCAGATCACTGCTCCGGGCCAATGGGAGCTGCTGGAAGCAGCCTGGGCTGAGGGACTTACTGGCCGCCGCTTCCAGCAACTCCCATTGGCCCAGAGCAGCGATACACAGCCAGTGGGAGCTGTGATCAGCTGGACCTGTGGACTGGGCAGGTAAACACACCGGCCTGGCCCGCCAGGGGCTTTCCCTACAGAAGCGGCGACCCCTGTTTGAGAAACTCTGATTTAAGGCATATAGAACAGCTAGCTACTGAGGAGAAGGCTCACCATATGAAACAGGAATCTACCAGACTTTAGGTCCAAGTGTTAGAAGAGCAGAAAAAGCTATCATAACCTGGAAATCCATCCCCTTTGGACAATAAAAACTGGGAAAGAATTTGCCCCATTTACAAAGATTCTGAGGACATAGAGGAATTTCTCTTTACCTTTGGTTGTCAGTGTGAAATTCACTATATCCCAGAGGTGCAGCATATGCCTGTCCTGCTAACCAGATTGACTGTGAAAGCTAGGAACGTGTTCAATGAAACGAGTATGGATAAAGCCTTGAATTATGTAAAATATAAAGATACTGCGTTAAAACATTTTAAGGTTACCTCTGAAACTTACAGGTTTAAATTTAGAAATTTTAAAATGTCTATTGGTATTTCTTATGTGGAATGTACTCATAAACTATTAGGTTTTGTAAGGAAGTGAATTACTGGTAAGAAAGCTTGAGGTAATTTTGAACAGTTAATGCAATTAATTACACTTGAACAAATGTGATGAGGTCTGGGCTGCTATATGTGATGGAAAGCCCAATTCTGTTTTGCAGGCTGATGAAACTGAAGATGAATTTGTGCAGAATTGAAATCATGAAAGAAGTAAGCCCCTGGGAAAGAATAATCACTATTCACTGCAGTTTTTTTTTAAAAAAGGAAGGGTCTAGAAGTAAACCTAACCCTAACGTGGATAAAGCTCATGGGAGCCCAGAGTTCAGAATGTCTTACCCTAAAAGGAGGCCGGTTACCTGTTATCAGTGTGGAATGCCTGAGCACATAAAGCCAAATTGTCCAAAATTCCAAACCACCCCACAACCTGATACCCCTGTGAATGCCAATGCCATAACTATGAGTTCTGATGTAAACCCTGTAAATGTTAATGTGCTGTCCCTAGCCCCAAAGAAGGATGTAGAGGAAGGACAGTGTCTCATGAATATGTCAGAACTGAGTCGTGGAAGGGTAGGGATGAATTTATTAGAACTGCAAAAGTGAATCGTGTATATCGTCATGGTTGGTGCTACACAGCGTCAGACATTGCTTTGGTTAAGGAGTGTTTATGTCCAAGAGGAAGACAAGCTGGCAGGCAAGAATATAACTGTTCTGGCTTTAGCCGAGTTTCCTGTAACTGTTCCTTTAGCGAAGATTCATCTGGAGTAGGGGGATTTTAGTGGTGAACTGATGGTGGGCATTCAAGATAAACTTCCAGTGGATGTTCTGATAGAGAACTTTTGTCAGCAAATAGTTGTGCCAGAAAAGTATAGGGGAGAGATCTACTTCAATTAGCTCATGATGGGCCATTTGGAGGTCATTTAGAAATAGAAAGAACATATGACAGTTTAAGGTGGAACTTCTTTTGGCCACTTATGTATGACTCAATAAAAAACTACTGAAGGAGCTGTGACTAGTGTCAAAAGTGTAAGGGATTTAAGAGGACTAGCAAGATACCCCTGCAGTCTTTACCCATTATAGCAGAGGCTTTTTCCAAAATATCTGTGACCATTGTGGGATCTATATCCAGACCTTCTAGGAATGGAAAAAGGTATATTCTTGTGGTGGTGGATTTTGCTACCAGATACCCTGAAGCCATAGCATTATCTAACATTGAAGGTGAGACTGTGGCCGCAGCTTTGTTTACCAACTTTAGCAGGGTGGGTTTTCCCAAGAAAATGCTGACAGACCATGGTACTAATTTTATATCTATGGTGTTTGAGAGATTGTGGGAATTGTGTGCGTAAAGCACTTAAAAGCTGCACCCTATCACCTTGAGACTAATGGATTGGTTGAAAGTTTCAATGGAACTCTGAAAGGATGTATGTTTCCAGGCACAAGGATGACTGGGATGTGTTGCTTCCATATCTACTGCTTGCATCTAGAAGCATTCCCCAAGGGTTTGCTCTCTTTGATCTCTTATATGGGAGCAGGTCAGGGAACACTTGAATTTGATCCGTGACTCCTGGGAAGGCAATACTGAAGAAACAAAACAGTCAGTAGGGGATTTGATGGATTTGGTACAGCAAAATCTTAGAAAAAGTCAGGAAGATCAGAAAGCTTGGTACGATAGGCATGCTGAGGAAAGAGCTTTAGAGGAGGATTAATTTCCTGGACGGCTTTTCTATTACATTCATCAGTGATCAGTGTATTGACTGTTTCACAAATATTAATTAATTTATCTTTGCAACAACTCTGAGAGGTGGGGGGGAGGGGGATGATATCCTCATTTTAAGAAAAGGAACTGAGGAACAGAAATTAAAGTCAAAAGTTACCAGTAATTTTTGGTGTTTAAAATGAGAAAAAGAGTGCCCCATCCTAGAATAGCCGATAATATGGTGGGTAGAAACTCATCTAGAGCAGCAGAAAACCAGGATCAAGTCCTTACACTACCTAATTCAGAGTAGGACCTTCATCCAGAGTTTCCCACCTCCTGGCAAGTGCCCTAACCACCATACTATAGAGTCAGTTTCTTCCTCACTGGCCTGATGAATATATAATTATTTGTATAAAGTGTAACAACTCCAGCAGTCATGTACAGCAGGAACTCAAACCTTGGTCTCTTACATTCCAAGCGAGCACCCTATACAGAGGGTATTCTCTCTCTCTCTCTCTCTCTCTCTCTCTCTCTCTGGTTGTGACCAGAAATTACATCCAGGACCTGAGAAAAAGATATGTTTCTGCACAAAGGTTTTTATTTCTATAAATAAGTATTTTTGACAGAAAAAATCTAAAAAAGTTCCTGACCGGCTCTAATGGATCATATGATTGAAGTTTGTATCATAATGCATATGCACATCCATATGGGGATGGTACAAGGCACATCACTGGCATAAAAGCCAGCCTCTGTGCCAAATTTCAAGTCTGTGTTCCAAAGCATAGGTGAGCTAGAGCTGTTCAAAGAAAAGGTTATCATAATTTTTTAACATGGGCAAAGCAGCAAATTTTTCCTCAGACTAGTTCTTGGAAATGTCTGAATCATTATGGCTGAAGGAAAAAAACGCACAGGCAGACATATTGCATGGAAAATTTCATGCAAACAGCTGAGATTTGGCAAAACTATAAGCAACTGAAAGCAGAGAGTATTATAACAGGAACTGTTGGGCAAACTTGATAATAAGTGGCACAGCCAATCTGCTCATTATCTTGTTCACAATGAATATATCACAAGAGCAGAGTACTACAAATGCTGCTTGTTCAAAAATATACAGCAAAGTAGTATATTTCAGCCAGAACATCTTGAAAAACAATACAGCAGATGGTCATTCTATGTGAGCAATGAGCTGGCATCCAAAACCATCCAAGGTATTATCTTTTTGAACCGGTGGAGAGTGATACATGTAGCAAAAACTGATAGTTTCAGGGATTTGCTAGGTTATTATTGGGAAGCTAGGGGCAATATTGCAATGCTTCCATAATTCTATATCACTTTTGATGACATCTGTGTGATACACAGTGGTGCAGTATATGTCATTAAGCCTTAACTCTGAATGTTGTTTCTTTTGTCAGCTTAAGTTTTATCCTTTAATATCATAACCCTTTCCCTTCAGCTTCTGTAACACAATGGCAAGATGCCTTTTGATTTTGTACTATTCTATATTCCACTGGAACACTGGTAGTTAAATGTACCTACATGCAATATGAAGCAAACCTGGCGATGCCCTCAGTAAACTTGGAATGTGATTACTGGGACCAGTCAACAGAACACAGGCAAGAGTTATGGCACGTAAACCTCTAATCTTTTCCTTAGTATATATGTTTGCAATGTTGTAGGTGTTTCTCGATACAGAAGTTAAAGTTGTGAGTTCATTTTTATAGTTTTCTTTCACTCATTTTCTCTTTTGCAGTTACTCAGGGATTAATATTTTCTTCTTAAAATAAAGGAAAATGACTTTATTAAACTGACTTGGCATAGTTGCTTGGATTTCAAGTTGTTTACTGTGTCCTGAGATTCAGCAGACAGCTTCATTTTCAATGAATGTCATAACTATTATAGCTGCATTTCACAGCTCTGATTGGAAATGCAATTAGTTTTATCTCCCAAAACGTTTTTTTTGTTCTTGATGTTTGCAGTCATTATTGAGAATTTGTTCATTTAAGACAGATGTGTGCCACCACAGCACAATATGTTACAACTTCACAGTCATTTAAATGATTATTTCTACATCCTAATTGTAATTATTGAATTACGTATTTGTAGGTTGGTATACTATTGAGAACACTGCAATTTTTAATGACATTTAATACATTTGATGAACTCATACAATCTAACTCTAATAAGTGTGATAAAAAGCAATATAACAAGATTAGCAAACACTGAAGAAAAACATCTTTAAAGTCATAATTTTAACTATGAACATTTAGTTCAATTTAACTGAAAATCTTGAACACACCCTAAATTATACATATCTAAGCACATTTGGGCCTCATTAAAATGCATCAAGAAATTTCATCTGGCGATCACAATATATTAAGAAAATATTTTGGAGTAATTATATATAACTAGATAACTATAACCTGTAGATAAAGTTACTGTTAAAACTATTCAGTGATATAATTCATTCTATGGCAGCAGAGTCAGGGGTCCAACACGAACATCAGTTGGGACAAAAGCAGATAGAAACACTGACAGTTCTAAAATAAATACTACACTTTCCCAGGAACTTCAACAGCAATTACTATACCATGAAGGACACTGACGATCCGGTGCCACATCAGCCAAAGCAGCATACATTCCCTACACCTCAAAGAACTACAAAAACAAAAACTAACACCAAATAGAAAAGATAATATATTCCTCCTTAACATGATTCCCACACCCAAACACCACAAGCCTTCTCACTTTCGGAGAAAATATCACCACCAAAAACTGACAGACCTCAAAATGTAGTTGCTAAGATGGATCTACCAATGAGTGGTGCCATTTCTAGAAGAAACCTCCAGGAATCCAATGTTACTCAATCTTTTTTTAATCAACAATCTAGATGACGATATAAAATCTTTACTGGGAAAATTTTCAGATGACACTGAAACAGATGGAGTACAAAATAATGAGGACATTTTACTTTTAGAGGAATCTGAATTGCCTGGTTAAACTCTCTAGATCAGGATACCTCTCACACTGCTCTGGTAGTGACAAGCAGCCCCTTCAGTCTTCTCTCTCCCACAGACATTAACATGTGAAGGCACACCCAAAGTTACATGCAGGCTCTCACAGCCACTCATGAACTATACACAGGGAGATACCAGCAAATAACCTTAGCCCTAGCCTTGAACCCCAGAAATGTACCATCTTACACTGCTCAAGACCTTTTCTTGAACAATGAATGCTCATTATTTAGTTTGCCATTTCATGAAAGAATACTGGACATACAGCAGCCTTCGTGATCTGAGAAGATTCCCCAAGTACTTTAGACAAACTCACTGGTAAATGTAAAACATTACAATAACTGTAACTACAGATAAATTTTAAGTAATTTGAAGTGTTAGGCACAGAGGTCAGAACTGATTACATAAGAAATAAAAGGTAAAAAGCACAGTCTAAATCCTAAAAATTATCAGACTTAGGAAGATTTGAATCAGTTTTTCTCATCCCACTTGGCATTGTAAGCAGTTCACAGTTCTTTATACACAGGCTGAATTCCCTGCTCAGCCTAGAACAAATCTTCTCAGCCCAAAGGCTTTTCTTTCAAACATTTTTGTTGCCTTCAGAGTAGGTGAGAGAAGAGAGAGTTGGACTCCTACCACTGTACTTTTATTTTATATTCTTATATCATGTACTTGGAAAAATACAGGCTGAAACATGGAGTCAATTATCGTATGTCCTGATACCTTGCTGAGCCACCGAGTTAACCAATCCCCATTGTGTGGGGTTTGAGCAACTGTCTCTTATAGAATTGTAAATATCTTGTTTACAATTCCTCTGCTTGTCAATAGCTTGTGATGGTCGCTTAACACCCATCTGGGTGTAGGTCACCTCCATTGTTGCCAGTGGACAGCTATCTGTGGGTGTCTCCCTGACTCACAACACATTTCAATAACAACCATATAGTAAAAGCTCATAACTCCATATACAATGATGCTCTCTATATGTTGTCAGAACAATGAGTTTCAGCAGATCTTAGCTCAGTGGTTTGAGCATTGGCTTGTTAAACCTAGGATTGTGAGTTCAATCCTTGAGGGGGCCACTTAGTGATCTGAGGCAAAAATTGGTCCTGCTAGTGAAGGCAGGGGGCTGGACTCAATGCCTTTTCAAGATCCCTTCCAGTTCTAAGAGATTGGTATATGTCCAATTATTTATTTTTTCATATTATACCTCACAAGGCAGTCTCGGTACAAAATATGAGAACCGTATTAAATCAATGAATGTGGGGGTCTCAGGGTGCTATTTTGCAGTCCAATATGTCACAGTCTCTTTCCAACTAAATGTGTTTTAATAAAACCAAAAGCAAAGTAATCAATCTAGGAAACAAGAACACAGGTTATAACAACAGAAAGGGAGACTCTGTCTTGGAAAGCAATGACTCAAAAAGGATAGAGAGGTCAACATGGATAACCACCTCACCATGAGCTTTCAGTGCAATGCTGTAGTAAAAAAGGTTATATAAAAAGAGAAATATAATGTAGAAGTAGGGAAGTAATTTTGCCTCTATATACAGCGTTAGTAAGACCAAACCTAGAATACTGTGTCCAATTCTTATATACACACTTCAAGAATGATGTAGAAATACTGGAGAGAGTTCAAAGAAGGCCACAAATATGATCTAGGGGCTGGAAAATAAGTTTTATGATGTGAAGCTGAAAAAGCTCAACATATTCAGCTTATCAAAGAGAAGTGGAGAAGTAACTTAATGACTGTGCATAGGTACTAATGCAGGGAGAGTATAGCTGATGGTGAAGGGCTTTTCAATCATTGCAAGATCCAATGGATGGATGCTGAAGTAAGACATTCAACCTTGAAATAAGATGCAAGTTCCTAGTAGGCAAGATAACTGAACATTGGAACAGCTTACTAGGGAAAGTGCTGAACTCACTTCAACCTTGTGTCAAGATTAGTTATATTTCTAAAAGAGAGGCTATATAATTTCCCCCAGAACATAAATTAAAGCATGAGGGGCTGTGTGTCTGTTAGGCTAGATCAGGGGTCGGCAAGCTCCAGCACGCGGCTCACCAGGATAAGCACCCTGGCAGGCCGGGCCAGTTTGTTTACCTGCCGTGTCGGCAGGTTTGGCTGATTGCAGCTCCCACTGGCCATGGTTCACCTTCCCAGGCCAATGGGGGCTGCAGGAAGTGGCACAGGTGAGGGATGTGCTGGCCGTGGCTTCCCGCCACCCCCATTGGCCTGGGACAGCAAACCTCGGCCAGTGGGAGTCGTGGTCAGCTGAATCTGCCAATGCAGCAGGTAAACAAACTGGCCCAGCCTGCCAGGGTGCTTACCCTGGTGAGCCGTGTGCTGGAGCTTGCCAGCCCCTGGACTAGATGGTCATAATAGTCCCTTCTGCCATTGACATCTGTAAATCTGTAAGTTCTCCTGTTTGTTTCCTTCCTTCATTGGCAATGGCGAGAACAAGAAGGTTTGCACTGCTGTCAAGATGCTCAACACTTGCAGCTCTCCATAAAGTGATTGACTATAATTAAATCTCATGCTACAGGACTTCAGCTGGTCACCTGCAGGGGTCGGGAATGATTTTTTCCCCTTGATGTATTCTGGACCTTTCCCTCCACCGTTCCTCTGAAACTTCAGGGATTGCCACAGCTGGATATGGGGCACAGGACTATTGGGCCAATGCTCTGAAGTGGTACAGAGGATCCTCTTTCACAGATGCTTGTCTAGTGACTCTTGCTTATATGCTCAGGGTTTCATTGATGGTCAGATTTATGGTCAGGAAGAAAATTTTCCCAGACCCCATTGGCAGGGACCTTGTTACGCCACCCCACTTTTCTCTGCAGCATGGTTCATAGGTTATCTGGGCACATCCACCCAGTCAGTTCCTTGTCATTACAGAAGCTTTCATGGCACCTCTACCTCTCTTGTTCTCTGCCTGAGTCGTACAAAAACTGAGTCTCCCAAGGACAAAAATTCTTTAGTTTAATCCAAGCTATTCATCCCAACCCAGAAGGAACTGTGTGAAATTTAATGGTCTGTGATTACAGGAGGTCAGATTAGATGATATAGTGGTTGCTTCTGGCTTTAAACTGTATGAAATCTAAGAAAGTGCTAAACCAAAACCTAAAATACTAACATGGCAATGGTAAGGACAGATAAAAATAAGCAAAACTGCTTCAATATTTAGCACGTAGTTACTACATAAGACAAATGTACCATAGTGAAAGGTGCAAAACTAAGGCAGATTCTTATCAAATATATAGGTCAAAGTAACATGTAAAATTAAGAATAGAAATATTCTGCAGCTGCACAAATGGAATAGTATGTTAACAGCAGCAGTAAAGCTGGCCTATTCCTCACTGTCTCAGGGTACACTCACCAGTAAAAGCACCTCTCCCGGCTGCTCTGTGGATTAGCTCCACTTAAGTCTGATGTCCCTTTCTGTTGCTCATTTATGCACCCTGCTGCTTCTCTTTCTCTCTCTTTGGGATTCAGGGTGTTCTCTCTTTATGGCTTGGCTCTCCGGCCAAGTCACTGTATGTTTCCCCCTTCTGGAGTACCACAGGCTCACTGGATGACTGTCCTAGGCAGTCTTCTGCTACATCAGCTGACTGTGGGGCATGAAACATTTTGCGGACAGTGACCATTCACAGGCATGCCCCTCCTCCCCCCGCAGCTCCTAGTGGCTACAATTCACCGTTTCCAGCCAATGGGAGATGTAGGAAGTGGCAGGCTACAGGGACATGCAATCAGCTTACCCTGATGGGCTGCATGCTGCCCGTGGGCTGCAGGTTACTCACCACTGTGCTACACTGTCTGGTCTGTGCCTATCTCACCAGTGGCTGGTAGGGGAACCCAGGCCCATTCACTACTCTGGGTTCCAGCCCAGTGACCATACAACCGGCAGCCAAGGTCTGCAGTGTCCCCAAAGCTTGCTACTTCCCTGGGCTGCTCCTACTTCAGCTATATCAGGCTCTTTCTCCACCCACCTCCTGGAATGCACTAGCCTCAGGGCCAGGATCCCAGGGCTTCTATCCGCCCCCACCCCCACCCCCCCGTTACCACCTTTCCCTCTTTGAGATTAGGGAGTGATTGCAGACTTCCACACTGAAGCCCTCTTCTGTTGCCAAGTTCCTGGCTTTATCATGGCCTCAACTATTCCTTCTCGCTGGGATTTATTGTCAATCAGGGCTTACTTATCTAGACTAAATCCCTTCAGATGCGGCCTATCGCGTTAGTCACCCCACCCCCCACCCCCCACCTCATTAACCCTTTCAAGGGGCTGATGTGGGGTGGACACTCATTAAAAACTTTCTTATGCCTCTGCACTAGGCTTTCCAGAAGAATGATGAGTGGGCAGTTTGTGCTGCTGTGCCCCTGCTTTAGGCTGACTTTCATAATGGACTGCTACTTACAGTCCAGGAAATAAAATTTAATGTGCCTGTCCCTTTAACGCTAAGTGATTTGATTTAGCAGTCAGGTAATCTTTGCTGACTCCATTTCTTCCATATTCTTATTTTATCTTAAGAAGAAAGGGAGATTTTTCTGTGATTGGCATACTATCAGAAAGTTTAATTCTTTCATAAATGGTTTGCTCTGGGCCTTCTCTGCTTGCCAGCCCCTTCAGTAAATGGTGAATTACATGTGGCTTCCTATATTATACTAAGAATAGATCACATGGTCCTTTTTTATCCCTTGTCATTTTCAGTCTATTTCCTAGTTATCTCTCCAAGTCATTCCCAGCGTATCAATTTATGTGCCTCATTTCTGGGATTCTCCTCTACATTATTCCTTGTGGCTGAACAGGTTTTAAACATTTAAGCATCATGGGTTTTTTTGGTCATACTTTTCCTAGTCACATTGAAAGGCTGGTTCTCCATCCAATTTTGAAGCAGAATTTGGAGATAATATATAGTATCTGGTTTTAAACTGTCAGTTCATTAATTCTGAAAGCAAAGGCAGCAAAAGTAACAAAAAAGCAGTATACAAAATTATTCCTGTAGAAGAATTACTCTAATATATTTTCTCAGCTTAAAAATAACAACAAAAACAGAAATATAAATTGAAGGAAAAAAGGCAAAATAAATTAAATAAATATAGCCGGGGAATAAATACATTAACGTAGCCTTATAAAATTTGACTCCCTCTCACATTTGGGACAAGTATCTTTTTACTTTTGAATGGATATTAGTGTGTGTGTTTTTCCCCACCATTATTATGGTAAAAGGCAAACAAGCATTTTTCTTTCTTGAGCTGTTACATTTTAATGACAGATTTTGCAAGGCTGAATTGACTGGTAATATTGGACAAGTAAGGAAAACATTGGAAAAGATTTTTATCTAATGACACTTGCATAAATCAACAGTAACTCCATTCAAGTCAGTGGAGTCACTCTTTGTCTAATGGGTGCACAAGAACCCATCTTCAAGTCCATGGAACACTGTATAAATGTGGTGGGAAATATATATACATATATCATGAAAAGATTGGCAAATCCCAGAAGTTTTATGATGTCATACTACAAGGGAGTTATTAGCTCTTTGCTGATTCCTCTTTTGCATCTTAAACAGTTTTAGTCATGCAATCAGGGAGTAGAAGGAATACCATGTGACCAATCCCTCACTACATGATAAACAATGAATAATCATAGTAAATATCCAGACTGTAAAAATTATTCTTCCAAGTTTGCAAATACTTTTGATAACTTACAGTTTGACCATCAGGATTGTTTTTCGAATGATTTACAAACAACAACAACAACAACAAAGGCTTAAACTGAACAAAATTTACTTTGATGGATAACTTTTATCCAGCTTCTGCCATGGAAGTGATGACATTTTGGAATCCACAATGCATTCATACTAAGCCTTATTTATGTTTAAGTATTTTAATTGTTCTCATTTTGAAAAAAAATCTTTACTAAATATTGTGAGGCAGAAAATATTTCGTACAAGTGTTGGAAGACATGCTTGCTATTACCACCAATAATGAAAATTACAGAAGATATCAAAATAGATTAGGAACTTGCTAAAGCATTGGTGGCTAATGTGCAACATGGATATTGTGCCACTCAGCAACCTGAATCAGTACTCTGTTCAACAAGTGGGGTATTTTTATATCATATATTATAGGCGGTGCAATCAGTCTTGCCTATTCAGGTTCTCCAATGCTTCCTAGAAGACCCTGTTTTCAGGTGCTTAAAACTTGGCCAAGTGTTAATCTTTCAACTGACATTTTCCATGACAGGTGTCTGCCACAGTTAGATTTATTTTTCTTTTTCAACCAAAGCCATTCAGCCATTTCTGAAAACAAGCATAGTGGTTTAGAGAAGTGTTTATCAGAGTCTCTGGGTTATCCTGAAATCATGCAGAAAGACTCCCAGAAGAGCAGGTGCAAACCATAATGTGTCCCAGTGTAGCAAAATTAGAGGGAGCAGCAGAGTTTTAAGAAGTGGATTCCTTTTCTCCTGTTAACAACAACAGGAGAAAGATGTCACTTCTGTTATCTCATAAATTTAGAGTGAACAATAAAAAATAAGAAATGATTTGCCATGAAAAAAGGCAGAGATACAGATTCAAAAGCAGAATATGCAGAATAGAGCATTTAGAAGGAAATATATCTGGAAGGATTTATTTTTTTTCTAAACTCAGAGGATCTTTTTAATCCAGATAAAATCATCGCTACTGAAAAACTCCTTTTAATATATAATAAGATCATAGACAATTAAAATATAGTTGAATTGACTTCAATCAGCAAAGCTGTGGTTTTTGTCTTAAAAATATTTTTTGATTGTTCCATCAGCAGTAAAACATAAGACTTTTTGAAAAAGTGTCCAAAAATATCTTTTTTCTGTCTCTCTCTAGACTTTTCTCAGGGCCATGCTCCCAGGGCTTGTTCAGGCTCTGTCGGGAGTGTCCTTTTTGTCTCATTCCTTCTCTGGTTAAATTTCTTTTCTTTCTCTCCTCTCCCCCCCACACATACAAACATAGTTCTACCAAATAATACCCAGCAAAAACAATCCACACACATAGTTCTGATTTCTATACCAGTTCACTTTTCTTTTTGCTTTGGATTGTGACATGAGCCTGTGTCTTTGTTTGAGGCCCCTATTGTTTCTCTCTTTTAACCCAAATGAAGGGTGGCTGTTAAACTGACCAGTTTCAGCAAGGTCTAACCCAAACTGTAACAATATGTTTACAGTATGCAACCTTTAATTTCATTTATATTTATTACATCTCTAAAGTTTAGAAGTCATTAAATAGCAAGGCTTACAATGGTATGTTGTTGCAAGATTTTGTTATAGATAAGATGTAAAATAAAATAAAATAAATAAAAAAGCCCCCATATTTTTGAAAGACTTGATAAACCAGGAACCTTACAAATGGAAAGTGTATAAGATATTGTAGCAACTGTGTAAACTACAATGAATAGTATTAGCTGGTGATTTGGGACCTCATATTTTTCTCATTGAAGTCCATGTTAAAAAAAACTCCTTTATGACTTCAATGAGAGCAGGACTGAGACTTCAGTTTGTGGAGGAATAGTTTTGTTTTGCATTTGGAACAGTTTGTTGTCTTGTTTTGACTGAATAAATTGGTTGTGACATATGGGACAGTTGGATACCGCAGATGTTGGTATGGGAACTCAGAAAATTAACCTCTCTTTGACTCAGTGCCTAAATTCTCTCTGGTAGGAATTGTAATTTGTAACTGTTTTTTTCTTATTTGCTTAATAGGCTTGTCATAAACAGATGGTTACGGGTTAATGTCTCTTTTTCCTGTAAGGGGTTAACTAGCAGTAAACCTGGAAACCTGACCAGAGGAACAGTCAGGAGACAAGATACTTTCAAATCTCGGTGGAGGGAAGCCTTTGTCTGTGCTTTTTGGGTTTTTTCTTTGTTCTCTCTGGGTTCTGAGAGGGACCAGACATGTATACAGACTCTCCAATTTTCTGAAACAGCCTCTCCTGTTCAATTTAGTAAGTACCAGTTAGAAAGGCGGTTTAATCTTTTGATTGTTTTCTTTATTTGCAAATGTGTATTTTGCTGGAAGGATTGTGTCTCTGTTGCAAATTGTATTTGTGCTGGGGGGAGGATTCTCTCTAGTGTCTATAAGCTGAAAGACCCTGTAACATTTTCCGTCTTGATTTTACAGAGACAATTTTTACTTTTTTCTTTCTTTTATTAAGTTTTCCTTTTTAAGAACCTGATTTTTTTTATTCTTGTGTGAGACCCAAGGGGAGGGAGTCTGCACTCACCAGGGAATTGGTGGGAGAAAGGAAAAGCCTGATTTCTCTCTGTGTTAGGATTACTGTCTTCTCTCAGGGAGAGTCTGGGAGGGGGAGAGAAGGTGGGGAAGGTGAATTTCCTCTCTGTTTTAAGATTCAAGGAGTTGAATCACAGGAATCGCCCTAGTGTTACCCAGGGAGGGGAGAATCTGGGAGGAAGAAAGGAGGGGAATGGTTTATTTCCCTTTGTTTTGAGATCCAAAGGGTTTAGGGGACAGAAAGTGCCCCAAAGCACTGTATTTTTGAGTGGTGCCAGCTCTATCATTTCTAAGCTAATAATTAAGCTTAGGGGGGTTCATGCAGGTACCCCATCTTTTGGACACTAAGTTTCAGAGTGGGGAATCATACCTTGACAAGGATATTGTACAAAATAGTCTTTTCATTGGAAATTAAGATATAGCTCCCTACTATAAACTGGGTAGATCAAGCTATCAAGAAAACAGACTTTACTGAATTATTGTGACTCTTCCAGTTTGATGTCTGGATGAGAATCTGGAAGTTAAAAATAGCTACAGGAACATTAAAGTAACTCAGAGATTTTATATTCAATTCACCATGAGCAAAGTCTTTGGGGGTAGGGCATAGTTCTTATTTTGTCCAATGGTTCACTCATGTCTATTTTTAATAGGGCATCACCTCCTTAGAACCCCACTTACTACATCAGAGTGAAAATATTCCCCATATACACCTTTTCATTCATATTCATGGTGCGTGGTTTGTCTATGAACGAAGGCTGAACTGAGATACCCAATGCATGTTAAAATATTTAGAGACAGCTATTTATTACTGAGAGTGCTTCTACTTAATTTTTTTATCTTTATTAACAGAAATGAAAGTGATTACATCCTTGGAGTACACTATCTCTTCTAACACAAATTGGCAAGGTTTAGCAAATATATAGCAACATATTTATTGGCACACTCAGGCAAATAATTTTATATGGATTAAAAAAAACTTGTTTGGTTAAGTCACAAAAGCTCTGCTCTCAGTGGGTTATTATAGGTTTCTCAGTTGTTAGAATGTTCAAAAATAAAAAAAAACCCAAAACCTGAGATTTGAACTTTTTCTTCGTATTTGCATTAATGAAGATTTAAAATTGCTCAAGGACCAAAAACAAACAAACAGAACAGACAAAACTCTGATGGCTTTCTTAACCTTCTGTACTGTCTCTCTTAAAAACTCACATATTACTCCAAGGTATATACATAAGTCAACCAGAAAGAAATCTTGTGCAGAGGTGAAATCGTATAGATGATGGAACAAAATTGTTCTGCATGGATGAGCTTTACTATTACAAAAGTAATCAACACCTTGAACTAACTATGAAAAAACTATGTTACCAAGTCTGATAGTAACATGATCAATTTTTTTTCTGCATGCATTAAGAAGTGTGCAGTGAATATAAATCGGTACTCTGGAACATAAAAAGTTCAGATATTTAATAAATTTATTCCTGGGGTCTCAAACAAAGCCTGATTTTACTGGAATAAAACTGAATTATAGATTAGAGAACAAATCCCAGAAATAGTTTCAGTTTTTTTGCTAAAACAAAAGAAAAAATAATTTATAAACCTTGAAGAAATGCATTATTTATTGAAAATTCAAGCAACCCACATAACTATCAGGCAGGAACAATATAGATATTATAATATACTATACTAGTAAAATCCTTTATGTGTTTTACAGATGGACACCTTTCGCTGAATCACTTGCAGCTTCCCCATTAATCACATTTACCAGTGAGGGGTGCAGTATGCGAGACAGTCACTGGTATATCCTTGGTTTCAGAGTAGCAGCCATGTTAGTCTGTATCCGCAAAAAGAACAGGAGCACTTGTGGCACCGTAGAGATTAACAAATTTATTTGGGCATAAGCTTTCATGGGCTACAGCCCACTTCATTGGATGCTTGTATATCCATGTGCATTAAGGGATTTAAAAATAAGAAACACTTTGAAAGGCATCTAAAATTAGATTGGGAGACAGTGCAGAATGTGTAGCATTAGTATGCTTCATTACATTCAGGAGATGGACTCCTGTATTATGGACCAGTTACAGGATTGGTCTAGCCTTCACAGTAAATCACAGAAAAAGTAATCTAGTCTGGAAGTTAAAGGTCTAGGTCTGTATCAAGGAGAAACAAGTGCCATCTTCTAAGCTGCCAAAGATACAAGAAGATTATTTCTGCTCATCCCCTGTTTTAGTATTCAGGAATAGCAATGAATCCACTAGCAGGGCCATGACACAAAGCACTAATTTAATTATTTGTGCTTAGGATGCTCCCCACAAACAGTAAAGTCATAACACCAGCTAGTTTATTAAAGTGTTTTTCCTTTCCTATTAACTTGATCTCAGTCTTGTTTGTATTTATGTCTTGATACTGAAACCTTTTCTCACATAAGTAGTCCTGACATAATTAGTCTTGTTGATTTCCTGTAAGGACTAAATGAGTAAGGATTGTAAGATCAGGCACTTAGACCAGGACTTTTGCTTTTTCATTCTGAGTCCAATTGCCTTTAGGTAGTGTGACAGACCCAGACCAGTGGGGTACAGGAGTCTGGTAGAGGGCAAATATACTGGTCACTGGATGAGTAGTTTTCTGTTCCCTGAGTGACCAGAGCAGGGGCTGCACTAGAGTAATCAGGAACCTGCTAGAACCAATTAAGGCAGACAGGCTGATTAGATCACCTGCAGCCAATCAAGGCTGGCTAATCAGGGCACCTGAGTTTAAAAAGGAGCTTACTCAAGTCGGGCGGGCAGGAGCCAGAGGAGAGGAAGTGTGTGTGAGGAGCTGGGAGCAAGAGGCACAAGGAGCTGACAAACTCTATTTGCTTTTGAGAGGAGTTTTTCTTCAGCAAGAATCACAAGATTTGGCCTAAGGGATTAACATGTATTATAGACGAGGAGCTTTCACTCTTCAACTTAAAAAATAAATTACTTTAAATTGCAAGAGATCAAATGAATATGAAAAAAGTTGAACAGGATTTTGTGGGTTTCCCATATCTCTTTATCAACTGCTAAATGCTTCCGAATTGTATACAATTCCTTCTTGCTTTTATTACTCTTTATCAGCACAGAGGTAATTTTTATAAGGTTATAAATCCCTCAGAATAAAGGTTTATAAAGATGAGTTGGTTTGGAAGAGACTAATATAACCAAAGCTTTAATTAGAAAATAATGTAGAGACAGCAGTTATTGTTAGATGTACTTTTATGAGGGACTGTAGTGGGTTAGCAGTGGTCCCTCCCCTTTGGGTCAGTGGGAGGCTACTCCACTTCACTACATCACAGGACATTGCTCACAGTTGGGGAATTAGCTGAGTCACTCTTCCTGTAGCTCTGCTCGGCCCTCTGGGCAGAGCGATAGGTGGTTAGTGACTCTAGCCCACAATCAGGGCAGTTGAAGCGTCGGTCACTTGGGCCAAACAGCAAACAAACAGTAAGCCAAGCCCTTAGTTGAAGCGGGGCAGTACAGAGTCTGGGTCTCGGCCTGCACTCTAGGCCAAGCAGCAAACAACTGGTTCAGAGCCCAGGCCCTTAGTCAGGGTGAGGCAGCAAGTCGTCCAGGTTCAGGCTGGGATAGAGCACCCAAATATAGTCTAGGATAGAAGTCAAGCACCCAAACACAATCTATGGAGGCTCAGGCAGGGTTAGAGCCTAGTGTTCTCACTTGGAGGGCAGTAGGCAGATGCAAGCCCTCCGGTCTATTGAGAGGGAGTACTGCCACTCCACGGTTGGGGTGGCAAGAGGGACATGGGCCCACCCAACTCCACCGCATCCCAGTCCAGGGCCCTAACAGTGGCAGAGGGTCAGCAACAAGGTGACCCGGTCACAGGCCAGCTCTCAACCAGATGTTTCTCTAGTTCCCCTGGGTTACTTCATATCTCCCTGTTGGGGCATACCTGGGTCTAGAAGGGGCCCTCTTCATTGTCTGGATAGAAGGCCAGTGGCAGACCTGGGAACTCCTCCTCGGCTTGGTCACTGTGTGGCTCCAGCAGCATCGGCCAGTCATCAGTGCCACAATGGTCTCTGCAGAAGTCTCCCAGTTCAGGAGCGGGCAGGAAGCATCTGGCTCCTTCAGCAGCTGCAGCCCAACTGAGATTGAAGACCTGCCTTTTGTACTTCCTGTCCCACTCACTGACTTCTGGTGGGAGGAGTAAGCACAGCCAAGCTCCACTCATCAGGGCTCTGCGAGTGGTCCCTCCCTCTCTGGATCAGTGGGAGGCCACACCACCTCACTATATGGACAAAAAGGAACCAATTCCCCCATTGTTCTCCAGGTTTATTAACTCTTAAAAAACATACTACATTATTCTTAATGCTTTGATAAAGTTGTCTTGCTTTATAGCAAATTTGATTACTTAGGGCTATATCCAAAGTCCATTGAAGTCTTTCCTTTTACCTCAATGGGGTTTGGATCAGGCCTTTAATGTATATGAACTCTCATTCACAGACATTCATCAACCATTTATGTATTGTCAGTTATTCAGTGATAATACATGATACTATAGCATATTAAAATAGCAAACTGTGACCATTACAAATAGGTTCATTACATCAAAAGTGTATCTGACTCTCATTGATCTTTCTCGAATCCAGAGGTACATTTATGTAGGGATATTAAAGAAGGTTTATATTAGAAATGGAAGTGATTCCCCATAATTGCTCCCCCATAATTTAAATCCATAATTTAAATCTCATAGCATTACCAAGTAAAAGATCTCTGGGATTTATTGTTAATTTACAAGCTACTGTCTGTATAAAACTTATAAGCCATTGATTGCATCTCTTCTCAGAAAGATACTTTATTGCTATGTAAAACTTGCAAACAGTCAATTGACTCTGTTCTCTGAGCATGCTCTGTAATTGATACGCAGTAAGCCGTTAATTAACTCTCCACTCAAAATGATACATTGTAACGGCCCTCTCTCTGTAATCAAAGGGCAGAGAGTCTCAAATAAATTAGTAACACCCCAAAAGTGGTGGAGACAGTAAAATAAATGTGATTAAAAGAAGGAATGTATGTGAATGAATGCTTGGTTTACATGAATAATCAGGGAGGTGCCAGCCTAGGAATGAAGTATCCATCGTCTGAAGAATGTGTCAAGTGGGAACAACCAGATGACCCCCAGAGGACAAACTGGAATTCACCTCACCATCTCAAAGGATGAGAAAAACCAACATCTGACAGCACGAAGCCATCAGGAATGTGCCACCTGCTGTTTGATTCAGCAACAGCAGGATGAAGAAATTCCCATAGACTGACATACGGATAAATCCCTATAAAAGTGGACTCTAAAGACTAAGAAATTTGAGTCTCTGGTTCTGCTAACACCGTCCAGGAGCATCAGGTGCATATCTGACACAGACTCGGCTCCATTCTCATGGACAGGATACCTGGCCAGTATTCTGTCACGAGCAACTTCCAGGCTGGTAACTATAAACTGATTAATGCAGAACCTGTGTGAGTGTTTGTGTGAATGAATAAATGTAACAACTGTCTGATGTGTTTGCAATAAATGTGGCATTTTGTCTTATCCCTCCTATAAGATCCTGTTGGTATTATTTTATTAGTGTAACATTTATATCCTCGCAGGAAAGCAGTACGTTTCTTCAGCATAAAGTCAAATACTAGCGTATATGTAACTTCACAGTAATTTTTCTGCTGGCATTTATATTTTCTATTTATATTAAATATGTCTTTAACATAAGAGGCACAAACTCTAATATGTAAACATCATATTAGTAACATCACAGCTGTCCAAATACATTTTTGTTAGAAATGACATTTTTCAGTTTAGCTGGTTTCATGAAAAAGGCACTATAATGCAATTGTTACTATTTGCATAAATGAAATCAATACACTATTAAAAAAATCTCAAGACACCCCCCCCCATCCACTTTTTATAACGAAAATGTTGTGGGTTGTTGTTTTTTCTTTTGTGAGCAAAAATGGTAAGCAATAATCCTATACTTGTTTTTGGTTCTCTAATATACTAACGGCTTTCTATACACATAGGAAGACCCAATCCTTGCCCTGAAGACTTTAACTGAGGAAACAAGCAACATATAGAAAGATGGGAGAGATACAATTAGTTTATATATAAATATATGCATTATACATTCTTATTTTGAAAAATAAAACAATAAATATGAACTGATCATGTACCCTCACACCTATTCATCATTAGTTGACTAATGTCTTGTACACATTCCAGAAAAGATTTGAAGAAGGATTACAGCTCTAATTATGTTTGAAGAAGGATTATGTTCCTGTTGAAGGAGGATTATAGCTCTAATTCACTCAAACTTAATGTTAGACTTCTTAGGGGAGAATCGTTTCATGAAGAGTTAAAATATTAAGAAAAAGCCTCCACCGCAGGGCTGAGAATTTAAAAGTGGAAACTGCAGTTCTGTAATTATATATCAGAGGGTAGCCGTGTTAGTCTCTATCCACAAAAACAACAAGGAGTCCAGTGGCCCCTTAAAGACTAACAGATTTATTTGGGCATAAGATTTTATGGGTTAAAAACTCACTTCTTCATATGCATGGAGTGAAAATTACAGATACAGGCATAAATATATATTGGCACATGAAGAGAAGGGAGTTACCTTACAAATAGAGAACCAAAGTTGAAGGCCAATTCAGTCAGGGTGGATGTGGTCCACTCCATAACTGATGAGGAGGAGTCAATGCCAAGAGAGGAAAATTTGTTTTTGTAGTGTGCCAGCCACTCCCAGTCTCTATTCAAGCCCAAATTGATGGTATTAAGTTTGCAAATGATTTGTAGCTCTGCAGTTTCTCTTTGAAGTCTGGCTTGGCCAATGTATATGGCAGAGGGGCATTGCTGGCACATGATGGTACCCAGAAGTCACCTACTACAGGACAGGCCCAACAAGGAAAATAACAGAACACCACTGGCCATCACATTCAGCACCCAGCTAAAACCTCTCCAGTACATCATCAATGATCTATAACCTAATCTGGAAAATGATACCTTGCTCTTACAGACCTTGGGAGGCAGGCTAGTCCTTGCTAACAGATAGCCCCCCCAACCTGAAGCAAACACCAGCAACTAGACACCACACCACACCACAGAAACATGAATCCAGGAACCAATTCCTGTAACAAACTTCTCTTTCACCATATCTACTCTAGTGACACTATCATAGGACTCTACCACATGAGCCACACCATTGGGAGGTCATTCACCTGCACATCTACTAATGTGATATATGCCATCATGTGCCAGCAATGTCCCTCTGCCATGTATATTGGCCAAACCAGACATTCTCTACGTAAAGGGGTAAATGGGCTAAATCAGACATCAGGAATGGTAATATACAAAAGCTAGTAGGAGAACACTTCAGTCTCTCTGGACATTCACATACAGATTTATAAGTAGCCATCCTTCCACAAAAAAGCTTCAAAACAGACCTCAAAGAAAAACTGCAAAGCTACAGATCATTTGCAAATTTAACACCATTAATTTGAGCTTGAATAGGGGCAGGGGCTGGCTCACTACAAAAGCAATTTTCCCTCTTTTGGTATTGACACCTCCTCATCAATGATTGGGAGTGGACCACATCTGCCCTAACTGAATTGACCTTGTCAACACTGGTTCTCCACTTGTAAGGTAACTCCATTATCTTCATGTCTCAGAATATTTATTCCTGCATTTGTAATTTTCACTCCATGCATCTGAAGAAAGCTTATACTCAAATAAATCTGTTAGTCTTGAAGGTGCCAGCGGGCTCCTCATTGTTTTTTTTAAGGTTGACACAGAGACTTTTGTATAAGGCCCAGTATATTTAATAATTACAAATAGGATTTTTCTTTGTCTTCAGGCTTCTAAGACTTGGTGACACTACAGTGTTAAAGTAGCAGTAGGCACTCACTTCATGTCCAGCACCTTGATAGACTTTGCAAAGACATCAACTCTGACTTTAGCAACTAAATTAAATAGCTAGAATTTGAAAGTGCTTAACATCCAGCAGCTTTCACTTTAACTGCCTAACTGGGAGCTGAGTCGTTTTAAAATCTGACCCTGTAAATGCAAGTAATATTCAGGTCAAACTTTTCAAGGAGTCTATGCTGTTCCTTAGTAACATGACTGTTGCTCGATTGCACAAGTACCTACCTGAAAAATATATTTGAATGTGCTTCTGAACATGTTACCCTGATCTCTCATTCAGTTCAATGTTAGGTTAGTAGATTAAACCGTCATGTACAGCTGGTGCTGTGCAAATCCAGTAGCCAATGGATTAGACCTATTCACTAGGCAATATGTTTCAGAGATTGTTTTTCATTTTTCTAACTGAAATCAATGGGAGTCTTTCCACTTACTTAATTGGGCATTGGATCAGAGCCAGAATATGTATCTTACCTCTTCAAAATATTCACATCAAATGTTATAGGAACTTGTGACAAGATGGAAAGATGCTCCAGAAGCCCCAGTTCATGAGGGGCTAATTCAGACCCCTGCCTGCCACATGAATGAAAGTAGCTGGGGATATAAAGGTAAAAGAGAGGTAACTGTGATATTATCTAAGTGTGGGGAAAAGGATTGTCCTCTCCCCTCCCAGCTGGTTAAGAAACTGGCAGTTGGGGCTGCTATTTTGAGTGGCTTCTTTTATCTGAAATTCTATGAATGAGTAAAAGAAAGCCCTGACGAAAAGACTTGCAAGTCTGCAACTGATGAGAGTGTAATTCATCTTCTGAGGCTGGCGCTTCTGCCCACTGGCCTACAGACCTATTAACATTATGTTTGCTAATTAGAGCCTTAATTAACATTGGTAGCGGTAGCCTAAAGTAAGTAGATGTGGTAGCAATCTGTAAATACTGACTTCTAATAACTATGTTAATACCTATGGAAATTTACTTGTTCTAATTATCGTGTTAAACATCAATAAAATGCTGGCATCCTTTACTTTTTAATCTGTTACTAGGAGTCCATTACACTTTTATTGCTTATGTAATTTAAGAGAACTAAACAGCAACAAAATTTTCATTTTAGCTCTTCACTCCCATTAAGTGTTCTTAAAATTAATACTTAAACACATAAATATTAATGCAGTCCTTGACTTGGGGTGCGATGGGTTGGTGAAGTAGCCATACACAGGGAGTAAGGTCCTGATCCATAGGTGCCTAAATGCCTTCCTGAATCTGGGCGTAACTGTTCAGGAGTTCAAATGGCAATCTATTTTGAAATTCCTTTGGGGCATAGTAAGGCTTGGCAGGATCAGGTGCTCCAAAAACTTTAAAAGATAGGGAAAGAAGGATTTTATTTTATTTGGAGGTAGAACATAACATTTATTATCTCAGAAAATGATTATTATTATTTGTGTAAAAAGATGTCCTTTCTTAGTGGGGAGGGTAGAGATAGGTGTGAAAATTACAGAGACTAAAATATCAGAGGTGTCGCCATGTTAGTCTGGATCTGTAAAAAGCAACAATGAGTCCTGTGGCACCTTAAAGACTAACAGACGTATTGGAGCATAAGCTTTTGTGGGACAAAGTGGGCATTCACCCACAAAAGCTTATGCTCCAATACATCTGTTAGTCTTTAAGGTGCCACAGGACTCGTTGCTTTTTAGAGAATAAAATTGTTGGGGCTGGAGGGGGGGGAGCGAGAGAGAGAGAATGTCATACATACAAAAATGTTACATTCAAAAGCATTTATTTCCTGAAGAAGTGTAAACATGTGGCCAGGAGCTCCAGAAGGTGAAGAGCTCTCTACTCCCTCTATTGTTGAAAAGGGAATAGTGATACCACAGACCAGTGGTTTTCAAACTTTTTTTCTGGCGACCTAGTTGAAGAAAATTGTTGATGCCCATGACCCAGTGGAGCTGGGGATGAGGGATTTGGGGTGTGGGAGGGGCTCAGGGCTGGGACAGAGGGCTGGGGTGCAGGGGGTAGGGCTACGGGGTGGGGCAGATGAGAAGTTTGGGATTCAGGATGGTCTCTGGGTTGAGGGGCTCAGGGCTGGGGCAGGGGGTTGGGGTGTGGGGGGGAGTCAGAGCTCTGGGATGGGGGTGCAGGCTCTGGGGTGGGACCAGGGATGAGGGGTTTAGGATGCAGGAAGGGGCTCCAGGTTTTGGGGGGGCTCAGGGCTAAGGCAGGGGATTTGGGTATGGGGTTAGGGTGCAGGCTTACCTCGGGCAGCTCCCAGTCAGCAGCACAGTGAGGGTACTAAGGCAGGATCACTGCCTGTCCTGGCACCACAGACCACGCTGTGCCCCGGAAGCAGCCAGCAGCAGGTCTGGTTCCTAGGCGGAGGTGCACAAATGGCTTCATGTGGCTTTCGTCAGCAGGAATCCCAGCTCCCATTGGCCAGGAACCAACCAATGGGAGCGTAGAGCCAGTGTTCAGGGCTTGAGGAGCATGTGGAGCACCATGGTCACCCTGCCGAGGAGCCGGACCTACTGCTGGCCGCTTCCAGGGCGCAGTGTGGTGTAAGAACAGGTAGGAACTATCCTGCCTTAGCCAGGCAACACCGCTTATGGGACTTCTAACAGCCCGGTTGGTGGTGCTGACCAGAGCCACTGTGACCCAGTGCTGCCAAGACCCAGTTTGAAAACCACTGCCATAGATGGCCTCATTTGCATAGGCTACCTATCCACAGTTCACAGTTATTCTAGTCACACTTGGAAAGTCAGCATAACTTGTATTTGGCAGATAGAGGTTCTAGAGAAGCTCAAAGAGAGGAGAGGAAAGAGCTTCTACTTTGTGGCAAGGAGGTTATTTCCAAGTAACCAGGATTCTGCTCAAGGGTCTTAATTGCTCATAAGAACTTCCTGTTGAGAGATGATGCAGAGGGAGGAGTTTGCATTGAGCGATGATGGAGAAGACAGCAGCAGAACTGAGTGGACTTGGGTAAGGCTCTGATCATGTAGCACCTTAATAAAGCTGAATAAGTAAGCTGGCAGAAGTAGTGATGACTACCAGTGAGACCAGCCAAACAGCTCCCTTGAGACTGGAAACAGACCTACAGATGAATACTTGAATAAATGCTCCTTGCTAATCCAAAAAGTGAGTGGCAGATGGCAGATGAATAAAGTGCTGCAGCTAAGGGACATTCTCATTAGTGGGTAGGAAGGGACATAGGTCGATTGTTGCTGGAAGAGGGTGCGGGGTACTTTACTTTTTATTTGTATATATATTGTGTTGCTGTTCTGTTTTCCCAAGTTTATGACTGTGTTCCCTTTCCCCAATAAAGTTGTTTCTTGTTTCTGCACAGTACCAGAGTGCCTGTGCATGGGGCAGACCTCTGCCTGTTAAGGGCATTCAGAGAGGGAACTTTTAGTTTTCCTAGGTTTCTGGGTGAAGGCTTGAGATTGTTTAGTTATTTGTCAAAAGAGAACATACATTTCTTGAACTATGTCCTTATTGCTGCCATAAAGGCCTTAGTGGAAGGGTGACAGTAGCACTTTATGATTATGTGCATTTAAGTACTTCTCAAGTTAAGCATGCTTTAAATTTAAAAAACAAAATCATAGCATCTAAATCTCAGTTGTGCTGGAACAATTAAATGCATATTATTACATCAGGTTAGTACCTAAATGTGACACTGCTCTCTATTGGATTAAATCAGAACTTTATGCCTTATAACTTCTAGCAGCTAACAGAAATTATCCTTTAGCTCAAGTGGTAGTAGTTTCCACAGGAGAACCTTGGATCTGTTCTGCTATGCAGAGAAGTTCTAGGTAACCATAATGAGCAGTCTGAAGCCAAGCTTAGGTTCCTGAATAGAAATAGATTTGTTACTATATTTTTAATCACAGCTGGAAAAAAGAGATGCTAAGATCTTCTTTGGAAGATGTGATGAGGTTAAAAAAAATTCACATTAGAATGAATGATATGTGAACTTCCTTTAAATTTCTTTTTCACTTTATATAAGCATCCAAAGTTCTGACTACTTATTTGTGACAAAAAAACCTCAGAGTTTTACATTCTCCCCTTAACTTTAGTTTTTTTCCACACAAGGTCCACCATATTCCTATAGCTTTAATTTCTTGCTATGTTTTGTTTTGCTTTGGCTTTTGTTTTGGTGTGTGCTTAAGAAGTTTGCTTTTCCCTAATTTGCATTTCTTTCCCAGATGTTCCTGTTCAGGGAAAGGTCACTGTACTCGGTTCTCTCCCTGCTATCATACACACACCTTTTACTACAGAGGAAATCTTTGGGAAGTAGGGAGAGATTTACTTCATTTACTCTATTTCTTAAGTACAAAAATGCACAATTTCCAAGGAAGCTACAGATGGTAACCAATGGGGGAAGAGATACTTCAGCCAAAGGAAGAGGAAAGGATCTACTGAATTCATTTCCACCCAAACAAATAAAAAATAAGCATCGGAGTACAGGACTAAGGTGAAGGTTTAGTCCAGTTTTGGAAATGTTTCATGTCACTGTTATTTTTGTAGTAAATTGTTTCTGCAAAATATGTCTTTGAACTTTAAGACTGGAATCCGTACTAGATACTGGCATTTTCTATTTTATCAGACATTGGTAAATAAAAGTAACTCATAGTTGTCAATTCAAGCTGCATTACTTTCCATTTAAAAACAAAACAGATATTAGAAGCTTCTAAATACTTGACAAATTAATATTTTAGGGGAAAATAATTGGCATTTGTCTGTTTTTTCTACTTCTATTGAAAAGAAGTAGGTTTTTCATAAAAATGAAGAGTAATCTTATGGAACATGTGACTGAATTTCATGTCAAGTTGCAGTAGGTTAGCAGAGAGTTGAATGTGATGGGTAAAGAAGCCCACAAAAAGCTGAAAATGTTGGGGCTACTGTCAACCTACTCCCTAAGCAATTGATGCTAATCTGAAGTATCAGAACTTTTTGAGAGGGTTGCCCCACACACTTTTTTTTTAAAACCATAACTACACAGTTCATTCCTTCCAACCCTCACTTCCCCCCCGCCTCCCACACACACCTTCCTTGTACATGTTCCTGCTTTGGGGCCTTTGGTCCCCTAAATAGTAGAGAAACGGGACCTTACAAAATAATGTCTTTATTTCAATACTCTAGAGCAGGGGTTAGCAATCTCTGGCAAGCGGCTCGCCAGTAAGCACCCTGGCGGGCCAGGCCAGTTTGTTTATCTTGCCACGTCGGCAAGTTCGGCAGACTGCGGCTCCCACTGGCCACGGTTCGCTGTCCCAGGCCAACGGGGGCGGCAGGAAGAAGTGCGGGCTGAGGGATGTGTTGGCCGCCACTTCCCACTGCCCCCGTTGGCGTGGAGAGGAGAACCACAGCCAAAGTTTGCCGATCCCTGCTGTAGAATGTTGGACCAGTCCAGCCAGGTGCCCCATATACCTCAAAAGATAAAGTAGGAAGGGAGAAAGCCAACTCTGAACAACCACAAAGGGAATCAGGTGTGCTGACTGCTTCCTGAAGACACAAAGAGAGGTTCTACCATGTCAAACACCATGAGAGAGGTGGAGTGGGCCTGCCAGCACATTCTTTGAAAATATTGTAATGACCGAAAGGCAGCCAATCATCTTCTGGAAGTTAGTCCCCAAAACTGCTGTAGTCCTCTTACTAAGATGCTTTACTGCTACATGTGAGAAAAATAAGGAAGAAAGTGACTGGAGTGCACAGATGATATGGTGCTCAAATAATATGGTGATGAGGGCCATATGAATGAACAGACATACAGGTATATTGAACTTTTCCAAACCTCTCTTTGAAGTCAAGCTTTAAATATTTAAAAAATCCTTTAAAAGATTCAAATGAGGTTTGGTGCTGTGACAAAGTTCCTCCTCTACCTTGGTGGGTCCTGTGCTTATTGGCAGATTTGCTCACTTCAGTGATCTTCCCTACAGTCTGGGTCAACTCCTCTTGTGTCTGATCAGGAGTTGGGAGGAACCTGGGCCCACCGTCTACTCCGGGTTCCAGCTCAGGGTCCTGTGGACTGCAGCTGTCTAGAGTGCCTCCTGGAACAGCTGCACGATAGCTACAACTCCCTGTGCTACTTCCCCATGGCCTCCTCCCAACACCTTCTTTGTCCTCACCACAGGACCTTTCTCCTGGTGTCTGATACTACTTGTCCTCTTCAATCTCTCCAGCAATACACCTTCCCACTCTCAGCACCTAGTGCATTTTGTTCCCAGCTCCTTGCATGCATACTACCAACTGAAGTGAGGTCCTTTTTAACTGAGGTGCCCTAATTAGCCTGCCTTGACTGGCTGCAGGTGTTCTAATCAGCCTGTCTGCCTTAATTGGTTCTAGCAGGTTCCTGATTACTCTAGTGCAGTCCCTGCTCTGGTCACTCAGGGAACAGAAACCTGCTTCTCCTGTGGCCAGTAGATCTCCCTTCTATTCCTCTGCCGTAGAGGGGAGGAAAGAGAGGGCTGCTGCTGCTGTTCCTGCTGAGCACTGGGCCCTCGCTGCTGCTGCTGCTGCTGCTCTTCCTGCTGCTCCCTTGGTGGGCCAGACACCACCACTTCCATCCCCGCTTCTCCCCTTCTCTGCTACCCTCGTTGGCTGGCTGCTGATCCCCTCACCCCCCCCACCACTCTCAATTGCTGCTGTTACTCCGCCTACAGCCCTGGGGGTGGGGATTGGGAAGGCTGCTGAAGGCCTGCTTTCCAGAGAAGGAGGGGAATGACGGACCCCAGCTCTTGTTGCTGAGGACACCACCATCTGAGCGGGGTCCCTCCTATCTGGACACCAGACCACCACCATATGGAGCTATTGGGACTACTGTGGCTGTTGCTGGGGAGCTGTTGGAGCCCCGAGAAGGAGGAGGAGAAAAGGACCACCTGCTGCTGGAAGACCATGTGAGGACTGTTATGGAGGGTGCTTTACGGGACCGAGTCTTTTTCGAACTGTGCTCTTGTGGTGGGGGTTTGGACTGTGTCTTTTGGGACACTGGGGGTGTGGCGTGGAGCCTGCCCCCAGTCCATCTGTGTCCCCCTTCACCCCCACCACCATTATTGCCCCCTCCACCACCCCTGCTGGCTGCTTTCCTTCTACTTTGACCTCCTGCCTTTGAGACTGAGCTGCTCGCCTGGCTCACGACACCCACTTCCACCATTTGAGCCTGCAGCAACAGCAGCCAAGCACTGACTTTTTTGCATAAGTGCTCATGGGCACACTCCCCTCTGCCCCCTGGGCTGACCCCCTTTCCTATGCCATATTTGTCTGCCCCACCTGTTTCCTTCTGCAGCCCTCATTGTCCTGCCCCAGCCCTGCAGTTACTCCCATGGTCTCTCCACCCCATTCCTAGCTCGCCCTTTTCCCCCCCTCCCCGTGATCCCCCAGCCCTGATTATCCCTCCCCTCATGCTCCCACACCCCCTCCCATGCACTTGTGCCCTTCCCCGGTTTGAGTTTGCCCTTGTTCACTGCAGCCCCTTATGCCATTATCCCCTCTGATCCCCTAGTGCAGCTAGAGAAGCCGGAATTCCCCTCTGAGTTGGTCACCTGACACCCTCCCGCCCTTAAGTCCTTAGTTGCTCCCCACACCCCTTTAGCCTTCCCTTTCTGGCACTCTCCTCCCCTGCCTACAGCCTAGCGGGCAGGGGTGGTCGCCTCCTCTCCTTCCCCTCCCTTCGCTGTTTGTCCCCCTCCCTGCTCTCGTTATGGCAGGGGAGGCGGCGGGGGAGACCCTTCGCGATGCTCCCACCGCCCCTCCTCCACCTGCCCCCGTGTCCATTTCCCAAGGCTCTACCTCGACCGCCATTGCTGATCCACCTACCACTGCCCGTGCTGGGGCACCAGCAGCGGCGAGTACCAGGGAGACCACCGCTGCTGCCATGTCCCTCACCCTTTCCGATTCGGGGGGGAGCCCCCCAGCCAGTGGGAAAGGTCAGAGTGGGAAGAAGAGTAAGGACCCCGCTAAAAAGGCCAGGGCCTCCATGGCAGAGACTGCCTCCGCTGCCGCAGCCCCGCTACCGGCCGCAGCTTCCCTCCCTGCTGCTCCCTCCACCAGCTCCGTGGGTGTCCCTCCCACGGCCCCCAGGGCATACGCCCAGGTGGCGGCGGCCCCACCGCCTGCCGCTGCCCCGCCGAACGCCACTTCCACTACCATCTATAGCATCCAGGGCCCCTTCCCCACCTTGACCAGGAAGCACAGCATCCATTGCCTCCTGGTGCACGCTTCCCCCCATGTGGAGACCTATGTGCAGGCATTGGCAAGGGTGGTGGGGCCCACGGCCATCATGGCGGCCTCCAAAATGTTTGGGAGGGTGGTCTTCTTCCTGGCATCGGAGGCCTCCGCCCAGGAGGAGGTAGAGACGGGCCTGGCGGTTGGGGGCGTGTTTGTCTCCCTGGAGCCGTTGGAAGACCTGGGGGTCCACTTGATCCTGACCTCCATCCCTCCCTTCCTGCCCAATGCCATCCTGCTGCCCACCCTTTCAGCCCTGGGGCACCCCTTCTCCGTCATCAGCCCTCTCCCATTGGGCTGCAAGGACCCCGCCCTCCGTCACGTCCTCTCGTTCCGCCGGCAAGTGCAGCGTCAACTGCCGCCGAAAGGCACGTGGCGGAGAGGAGCTCGAGGGGTCTTCTCTGGTCCCCTACCAGGAAGCCCACTACCAGGTGAATTATTCTATGGGGGAGGCCGGTGGTACCTCTGCTGGGTGATGGGGCACGTCCGGAGGGACTGCCCCCTGGCCCAGCACGGAGGAGTGTCCGAGACCCCTGAGCCCCAGCAAGGCGCCGGCCCTGTCACCGCCAATACTCCTGGCTGCCTGGCACCCGAAGCTGCCCTTCCTCCTTGGTCCACCACTGTGGAGGAGGGTGCGGCAGAGATACCACCAGGCATGAGAGAGGGCTCGCCCCAGGGGGGATCTTCCCTCATTCCTGCTACCCCACCATTGGCTCCCCGAGTCCCTGAGTCATTGCCTTTGCCCCCCGACCCGACTTCTGTTAGCCAGCCCCCGGATGATGCCATGGAGGGCTGGTCCTTAGTGCAGGGGAAGCGGGGCAAGAAGAAGGCTCGGGACCCGTTACATCCTTTAGATTCAGATACCCCCCAGAAGAGCAGGAAGGGGGGTACCGATGACGAGCTTTCTGCCTTGTCCCCTGATGACTCCCATTCTGTGGTGCCAGCTGGGGACACCGTGGCAGCACCGGAAGGTGACACTGCCCCTCCTCCAGGGTCCCTTCCCATGGAAGCCCCTGAGGGAGCCTCTCTCGTCCCCTTCCTATCCGAAGCCCCTGCTAGCGCCGAGGTGGGCGTCACCTCAGGTGCTGGTGGGGAGGGCCCTGGGGTGGTGGATGGTGATCTCTCTTCCATCTACGAGGAGATCGAGGCCCTGGGTCTGATCCCGGTCACGCAGGGGGAAGACCACCCTCTGCCGGTGGGCCTCGATCTGGGCGACCTCACCCCGGTCCCATTGTCCCCGTGTTCCCTTCCCCTAACTGCTGGTTCTGCTCTCGCCTCTGAGGGTCCCTTGGAATCTTCCATCAGCCCGGCTGCAGGTGGCACCCTGCTGATGGCCACCGAGCCCATTGAGGCGACGGCAGGTGCCCTGCTGCCGGGACCCGGGTCCCAGGGTGTGTCCCTCTTGGGTGTGGAGTACCCAATCTCCTTCCCGGGCAGGGACACCGTTGACGACCATCCATCTCTTGATGCCGGGGCTACCGCCCAAACCATAGTGGTTGATCCCGGTATTGTTGGGGGTCTCCTTCCCACTCCTCAGATATCTGAGCCTAACCAGAAGGGGCCACCTTCCAGTGGTCCGACTATTGAGGGTCAGGATCCTACTTCTGCCCCCCTCCCCTGTTCCCTTCCTGATCCTTGCCCTACTCCTGTCCCCTACCCTATTCCTGATGCCAGTCCTGTCCTTGTCCCCACCATCTCCCGTGCTGCCAATGCCGGCCCTGGGGATACTCCCCAGGGAACGGTTTTAGTTGTTTTTCCCTGTCCTGACTCATCGGGGGCTGCTGTTTTCCTTACACCACCCCCTATTGAACCAGGGAGTGGGGCAGGTCGTGTAGTGTCAGCCCATCGGACGCCATGTCGGGGGTCTGCCCCCTGCCTGCCCGCCTTGGTGGTCCACGGGCTGTGACAGGGGCCCCACTGGGGGACAGTTGCAGATCAGTGAACCCGCCCCCCCATGCGCTGAAGGAGGAGCTGCGGGAACTCCTTGAGGACTTCCGTGGCTCCCGTAACAAAGTACAGCTTGCGCTCCAGCGGTGGGGGGATTTTCATCAGGTCCTCTGGGCCACAAGGGCCCTTGTGGGGGAGGGTAAGAGGACCGGGAAGCAGGCCACCGCGGCCTACCAGCCGGTCCTCCTCTTCCGCAACTCTTTACTCACCTACGGGGTAGGTCACGGATTTCTGCGCGGCCTGACGGAGGCTGTGGGCGTGTCTTCCGGCGAGGATCCCACCTCCAGCCCTCCTCATGGCACCAATCATCTTTGCCACATTAAACACTCGGGGCTGTAGGATGGTTCTCCACAGGAGCCAGGTGCTTTCCTTCCTTCGGGAGCGGGGGTACTCTGTGGTTTTCCTGCAGGAGACCTATACGGATAGGCCACTGAAGCTAGCTAGCGGCTGGAGTGGGGGGACTAAGTCTACTTTAGCTACCTCTCGGTTCGCACTGCTGGAGTGGCAACCCTGTTCTTCCCCGACCTATGACCAGAGGTGATGGGGGTCACTGAGGCTGTGCCGGGCTACCTGCTGCACCTCCGGGTCCGTATAGAGGGGCTTGTGGTTAACCTTGTCAACGTTTACGCCCTGACATCGGGCCCTGAGGGGCCGCATTTTTATCAGCAGGCATCCGTCTTTTTCTGATCCCTGGATCCTTGTGAGTGCCTGGTCCTGGGTGGGGACTTTAACACCACCCTCAAGGAATGAGACCGTTCGGGGACTGAGCAGTGCCCAGCTGCCACGAACATCCTCCAAGAGATCATTGATCGCCACCCCCTGGTGGACGTCTGACACGACCACCACCCGGACGACGTCTCAACGTTCACCTTCGTCCGGGTAGAGGCCCATTGGTCGCGCTACTCCTGGCTGGACCGCATTTACCTGTCACGTTTCCACCTTTCACAGGCCCACTCCTCCAGCGTTCGGCCGTCCCCCTTTTCAGATCACCACCTTGCCACCGTGACGGCCTCGCTCTGCGCGGAGAGTCCGGGGCCGGTCTATTGGCACTTTAATAATAGTTTGCTGGAGGATGCGGGCTTCGTGTCGTCCTTCCGGGAGTTCTGGCTGGCCTGGCAAGGGCAGAGGCGCGCCTTTCCCTCAGCGCAGCGGTGGTGGGATCTGGGGCGCCAGCTGACGGACGGATGCAGCGATAGGGCAGTTGGAACAGGAGGTCTTAGAGCTGGAGAGGTGTCTGGTTGCCAGCCCCAAGGATCCATCCCTCTGCGGAGCATGCCGGGAGAAGCGGGAGGAGCTCCGGGCCCTCAAAGACCATCGGGCCCAGTGTGGAGTTCTACCGCGTGTTCTGCGACGTCCTCGGCCCAGACCTGGTCACCGTCTGAGCCGAGTCTTTGCAGGGTGGGGTCCTCCCTTTCTCGTGCAGGCGAGCCATGCTCACCTTATTGCCTAAGAGGGGGGACCTCCGCGACTTACGGAATTGGCGTCTCGTCTCGCTCCTCAGCATGGACTACAAAATCATTGCGAAGGCCATCTTGATGCGGCTAGGGTCCGTGCTGGCGGACGTGATCCACCCAGGCCAGACCTACACCGTCCCGGGCCGCACAATCTTTGATAACCTGCATCTGGTCCGGGACCTTCTGGAATTAGGGTGTAGGGATGGTCTGTCATTCACCCTCTTGTCCCTGCATCAGGAGAAGGCGTTCAACAGGGTGGACCACCAGTATCTCCTGAGCACTCTGCTAGCGTTCGGCTTCGGACCCCAGTTTGTGGGTTTTCTCCGGGTGCTGTATGCTTCTGAGGAGTGTCTGGTCAGGCTCAACTGGACCCTGACTGAGCCGGTCAGCTTCAGGTGAGGAGTGCGGCAGGGGTGTCCTCTCTCGTTTCAGCTGTATGCTCTGGAGATTGAGCCCTTCCTCTGTCTTCTCCGTCGGAGGCTGACGGGGTTGGTGCCTCCAGAGCCTGAGCTGCAGCTGGTTCTGTGGCATACACCGACAATGTGCTACTCGTGATCCAGGACCCGGACTACTTGGTGAGGGTGGAGGCTTGCCAGGCCATCTACTCGGCGGCCTTCTCCGCCCGAGTCAACTGGGCCAAGAGTTCTGGCCTGGTGGTCGGAGACGGGTGGCAGGCAAGCTCCCTCCCATCCGCTCTTCAGGCCATCTGTTGGAGCGCGGGTCCGCTGCTTTATCTCAGCGTTTATCTTTCTGCCATGCATCCGTCTCCACCAGAGAACTGGCATGGTTTAGAGGGCAGGGTGATGGAACGGCTCTGGAAATGGACGGGACTACTCCAGTGCCTCTCCCTTCCAGAGAGGGGGCTGGTGCTCAATCAACTGGTCCTGTCCATGCTCTGGTACCGGCTCAACACCCTGGTCCTGGCCCTGGTTTCCTGTTCAACCTCCGGATGATGATTCTGGAGTTCTTTTGGCCAGGGATGCACTGGGTCTCTGCAGAGGTCCTCCACCTGCCCCTGGAGGAGGGAAGATAGGGCCTGAAATGCCTACACACCCAGGTCCATGTCTTACGCCTCCAGGCCCTGCAGAGATTCCTATGTGGTGCAGGTAGTCTGGCGTGGAGTGTATTGGCGTACGCCTTCCTCCACTGCTTCCAAGGGGTCCGATATGACCGGCAGCTCTTTTACCTCCATCCGAGAGGTCTTCCGAGAGACCTCTCTGGGCTGCCGGTCTTCTACCAAGACCTCCTCCGGACCTGGAAGCTCTTTTCAATGACCAGGTCTGTGGCGGCCACCATGGGGGCCAATCTCCTCGTGGAGCCCCTGCTACACAATCCCCAGCTTCATGTGCAGCTGGCGGAGTCCCCCGCGGTGCGCCAGAGGCCAGTCTTGGTGGGAGTTACCAGCGTTGGAGACCTCCTGGAGTACGACCGGGGAGACTGGCTGGATCCCCTGAAGCTCGCTCAGCGCATGGGGCTCTCCAGACCTCATGCTCCCCGGCGCATACTTCAGGAGGTGAAGGCCACTTTACTGCCTGCTGCTCGGGCTTACCTCAACCGGGTCCTGCGAGAGGGCACACCCTGCCCACCCTCCACCCCAGGCTCCATGGACATTTTTATCGGACCCCTGCCCCGTGGACCCAATTGGCCCCCTCACCCTTTCACTGTGAGCCAGCTGCATGATCTGCAGCTGGTTCTGTTCCAGGCCGCGCCACGGAAACACCTGTACATGCTCGTGCTCCACACTCTTCACTACCTCACCCTCGCATCCCGCCCTGATACCAAATGGCAGGGCCTCCTGCCACCACTCGAGGGTGAGAGGCCCCGGTGGGCCAGATTATACTCTGCCCTGGTCCTGAGGCCTGTGGGGGAAGTCAGTTGGCTGCTCCTTCACGGGGCCGTGAGCACGGGCGTGTACTTGGCGCAGCTTACCCCTGTCCCCAACACCTGCCCTTTTTGTGGCATGAAAGAGACCCTGGCGTACATTTATTTAGAGTGCGCCAGACTGCAGCCCCGGTTCTGTCTCCTCTTGAACCTTTTCTTGCATTTTTGGTTGCACTTTTCCCCTCACCTGTTTATCTACGCACTCCCCATCCGTGGCCCCACAAAGACACGGGATCTCCTTGTCAACCTCCTCTTGGCCCTGGCCAAACTAGCCATCTACAAAACCAGTGAGAGGAGGTTGGCCGACGGGATTTCCTGCGACTGTGGGGCCTATTTCTGCTCCTCCGACAGTTCACGCCTCTAGGCAGAGTTCCTCTGGGCAGCGTCCACTGGCACCCTTGACGCTTTCAAGGAGAAGTGGGCATTGTCTGGGGTTCTCTGCTCGGTGTCCCCATCAGGTTCCCTTCGTTTAGCCATATGACCTCACTCCTGATCCTGTTTTTCATTAGTTGTCCCCCATACTTATCTGGTGTCACGGACCTGTGGATCTTGCCCTTAGGCTGGGGAGAGGTCCTTTAGAAGTGGACGGGCTTTGCCCACCCACCTCCTGGATACCAATAGGACCAGACTTCTGTACCCCACTGGCCTGGGTCTGTCACAGTGCACAGTGGTGGAGGATATTATTTCTGAAACATTTCACTCATCTCTACTTTTTGGTGGTTCAGCTTGACAGTTTTAAATTGCTAACATGGTATGAGAATATGTATTTATATCTGAGTGATTTTCCTTGTGACAAATGTTGACACCTCCAGGTTTGCATTTTTTCTTATGGTTGGTACAAATTTCTCTCATGATTTCCCCTCACACCCATAGCTCACTGACAGACAGTGCTCTGTGATAAATAATAAATTAGTGTTACTTGTGGAGGCACTCCTCAAATTAGACTCATTGGAAAAGGTCAGTTTTGACTGATGTTCCCTGAGTACACTTATTATTATTTTGATTAATGCTGTGAATTTGTATGTGTGTGGTAATCCCATATGCAGTACCAGAGGGAAGACTTCCCAAGTTAACTCCAATATATCACATCTGAGGTATAATGGCGTATAAAACTTCTAGGCTCCAGTTATTTACTAAAAAACATCCAGCAGAAACTGAAAAAAGAAAAAAAAAGGAAAAAAAAAGATTAAAATGAGCAAACAAATGTGCTTTCTATTCTAAAACAACGTGCATATCTCTAGCTGGCTTCAGAATATGTTTTGGGCCAGATTATGCAAAGGCCTAGGAGGGCGGAGCATAAATGGGAGTATGGTACTGTGGTATTGGGGACTGTGCTTTTAAAGGCTGAATTTTGCAGACAAGGTTGGGCACTGTGAAGCTGTTATTATGCACAAAGGACTGGACACACAATAAAGCAGAGCCCTCTCAAGCACCTTAAGCTCTGTGGGTGAGGTCCAGAAATGGAATTATGTGTTGTGGTGCTGAGCTTTGTGATGCCTTGAAAATCACAGGAACAACACTGTGATCCACAAACACTGAGCATACATCTATACTGAAGCTGGGAGTGAGACTCCCAGCCTGGGTACACATTGTGCTGCAAGTGGGACTTTTTCTGGCACACAAAAAATAGCTTATAGACTCAAGGACTTTAATGTCAGAAGGGACCATTATGATCATCTAGTCTGACTTTCTGTACAATGCAGGCCACAGAATCTCACCCACCCACTCCTGTAACAAACCCCTAATCTATGTCTGAGTTATTGAAGTCCTCAAATCGTGGTTTAAAGACCTCAAGGTGCAGAGAATCCTCCAGCAATTGACCCGTGCCCCATGCTGCAGAAGAAGGCGAAAAACCTCCAGGGCCTCTGCCTATCTGCCCTGGAGGAAAATTCCTTCCCGACCCCAAATATGGTGATCAGCTAAATCCTGAGCATGTGGGCAAGACTCACCAGCCAGCACCCAGGAAAGAATTATCTGTAGTAACTGAGATCCCACCCTATCTAACATCACATCACAGACCACTGGGTATATTTACCTGCTAATAATCAAAGATCAATTGCCAAATTAATTGTCAAAATTAGGCTATCCCATCATACCATCCCTTCCATAAACTTATCAAGCTTAGTCCTTAAGCCAGATATGACTTTTGTCCCCACTGCTCCCCTTGGAAGGCTGTTCCAGAACTTCATTTCTCTAATGGTTAAAAACATTTGTCTAATTTCAAGTCTAAACTTCCTATGGTCCAGTTTATATCAATTTGTTCTTGTGTCCACATTGGTACTAAGCTTAAATAATTCCTCTCTCTACCTGATATTTATCCTCTGATATATTTATAAAGAGCAATCATATCCTCCGTCAGCCTTCTTTTGGTTAGGCTAAACAAGCCAAGCTCTTTCAGTCTCCTTTAATAAGACAGGTTTTCCATTCCTTGGATCATCCTAGCAGCCCTTCTCTGTACCTGATTCAGGTTGAATTCATCTTTCTTAAACATGTGACACCAGAACTGCACACAGTATTCCAGATGAGGTCTCACCAGTGCCTTGTATAACAGTATTAACACCTCCTTATCTTTACTGGAAATACCTTGCCTGATGCATCCTAAAACTGCATTAGCTTTTTTAACGGCCATATCACATTGGCAGCTCATAGTCATCCTGTGATCAACCAATACTCTGAGGTCCTTCTCCTCCTCTGTTACTTCCAACTGACGCGTCCCCAGTTTATAACCAAAATTCTTGTTATTAATCCCTAAATGCATGACCTTGCACTTTTCACTATTAAATTTCATCCTATTACTATTACTCCAGTTTACAAGGTCATCCAGATCTTCCTGTGTGATATCCCAGTCCTTCTCTGTGTTAGCAATACCTCCCAGCTTTGTGTCATCCACAAACTTTATTAGCACTTTCCCACTTTTTGTGTCAAGGTCAGTAATAAAAAGATTAAATAAGATTGGTCCCAAAACCGATCCCTGAGGAACTCCACTAGTAACCTCCTTCCAGCCTGACAGTTCACCTTTCAGTACGACCCATTGTAGGCTCCGCTTTAACCAGTTCCTTATCCAGCTTTCAATTTTCATATTGATCCCCATCTTTTCCAATTTAACTAATAATTCCCCATGTGGAACTGTATCAAATGCCTTACTGAAATCAGGGTATATTAGATCCACTGTGTTTCCTTTGTCTAAAAATTCTGTTACTTTCTCAAAGAAGGAGATCAGGTTGGTTTGGCAAGATCTACCTTTTGTAAAACCATGTTGTATTTTGTCCCAATTACCATTGACCTCAATGTCCTTAACTACTTTCTCCTTCAAATTTTTTTCCAAGATCTTGCATACTACAGGTGTCAAACTAACAGGCCTATAGTTACTTGGATCACTTTTTCCCCCGTTTCTTAAAAATAGGAACTATGTTAGCAATTCTCCAGTTGTACTGTACAACCCCTGAGTTTACTGATTCATTAAAAATTCTTGCTAACGGGCTTGCAATTTCATGTGCCAGTTCCTTTAATATTCTTGGATGAAGATTATTTGGGCCCTCTGATTTTGTCCCATTAAGCTGTTTGAGTTTGGCTTCTACCTCGGATGTGGTAATATCTACCTCCATAGCCTCATTCCCGTTTGTCATCCTACCATTATTCCTAAACTCCTCATTAGCCTCATTAAAGACTGAGGCAAAAGTTTTGTTTAGATATTGGGCCATGCCTAGATTATCCTTAACCTCCACTCCATCCTCAGTGTTTAGTGGTCTCTCTTCTTCTTTCTTTGTTTTCTTCTTTTTTATATGGCTATAGAACCTTTTACTATTGGTTTTAATTCCATTTGCAAGGGCCAACTCTACATGGCTTTTTGCCTTTCTTACTTTATCCCTACATTTTCTGACCTCAGTAAGGTAGCATTCCTTTCTAATCCCTCCCATCTTTCACTCCTTGTAGGTTTTCTGCTTTTTCTTAAGTCACCTCTTTGAGATACTTGGTCATCCAGCTTGGTCTACAACTCCTGCCTATGATTTTTTTCCCCCCTTTCTTGGGATGCAGGCTTCAGATAGTTCTGCAACTTTGAACTGAAGTAATTCCAGGCCTCCTCACCTTTAGATCTACAAGTTCTTCAGTCCAATCCATTTCCCTAACTAATTTCCTTAATTCTTTAAACTTAGCCCTTTTGAAATAAAAAGCCCTAGTCCCAGATCTATTTTTGTTTATCCTTCCATCTTGTTTGAACTGAATTATCTCACTCAAACCAAGGTTGTCCCCTACAATCATTTCTTCTGAGGTCCTCACTACTCACCAAAACCGAATCTAAAATGGCATCCCCTCTTGTTGGTTCTTCAACTACTTGGTGAAGAAATCCATCAGCTATCACATCCAGAAAAATCTGAGCCCTATGATTATTACTAGCACTTGTCCTCCAGTCTATATCTGGGAAATTAAAGTCTCCCATAATCACACAATTCCCATTAGTGTTTACTTCATTAAAAACATTAAAGAAGTCTCTATCCATATCCAAGTCAGATCCCGGTAGTCTGTAGCACACACCAAGCACTGTCTCAGGGGAGGCTCTAGTAGATTTCTTTCCCAATGTGATTTTTGTCCAGACAGACTCTATCTTATCCATTCCATCACTTCTTATTTCTTTATAGTTAACCTCAACATTGACATACAATGCTACTCCACCACCTTTGCCTTTTTTTCTGTCTTTCCTAAACAGCACATACCCTTCAATACCTGTACTCCATTCATGACTACTATTCCACTATGTTTCTGTTATCCCTATAATAGCTGTGTGGACATTGTGGCACCAGCAGGGTCTTGGACTAGCTACTCAAACTTAAGCCCACTGTACCCCCTGGGTCCAAGCTCCAGTGGCTAAGCCAAACCTCCACCAGTGCTACAACAATCACATAGCTATTTTTATCTCACTAGGACAAGCTCCATTAACAAAACTCTATCTTCTCAGGCTAGGAATCTTGCTCCCATCCAAAGGGAAGACACACCTATGCCTATGCTCCCTATAAAATGAATGGTCTGATACAGGCAGCGTAGGCTAGGTTTACACTGGGTGGGAGGGGATCGACCTAAGATATGCAACTTCAGCTACTTGAATAGTGTTGCTGAAGTCAGCATATCTTAGGTCAATTTACCTGGCCATGAGGATGGCTGCGAGTTGACCGCTGCTGCTCCCCCGTCGACTCCACTTGCGCCTCTCACCACGGTGGAGTTCCAGAGTCAACGGCAGAGCGATCAGGAATCAATTTTATTGTGTCTACACTAGACTTGATAAATTGATCCCCGATAGATTGATCACTACCCGCCGATCTGGCAGATAGTGTAGACCAGGGTTTCTCAAACACTGGTCGCCACTTGTGTAGGGAAAGCCTCTGGTGGGCCGGGCTGGTGTGTTTACCTGCCCCTTCCACAGGTCCGGCTGATCATGGCTCCCCCTGGCTGCGGATCTTGGCTTTGGGCCAATGGGAGCTGCTGGAAGCAGCACCTCAGCCCGCACTACTTCCCACCATCCCCATTGCCCTGGGACGGTGAACTGTGGCCAGTGGGAGCCGCGATCTGCTGAACCTGTGGATGCAGCAGGTAAACAAACTGGCCCGGCTCGCCAGGGTGCTTATCCTGGTGAGCCGCCTGCCAGAGGTTGCCAACCCCTGGCCTGGGGTATGGTGCCTTCAATCTCTCCTGTTGAAATTGTTTCACTTTAATTAAAAATGGAATAATTAAATATTAATTAGGCTAGTAAAACAGGTAGACTGACTCTCTAGTCTAATGGTTAGGGTAATCACCTGAGAAACAATCCTTCATCCCCTTAGGAGACAGGGGGATTTAAACCAAGGGTCTCCCACATGCTGCATATTAGCATATCCACTGTGCTAAATAGGCATAGTTTCTGTTTTCTATGAATTTGCCTTAATGGCTCACTCCAGCAGGTGGCCTTTGAACATGCATATTAGATCAGGCCTCACATGCAATGTTAAGTGGCTGAATCACCTATCTTCTCCAGCTTGTGAATTGTTGTGGGGCTTCAGGGAGGATATAGGAATCTGGGCACTTAAGAGGAGGTAGCAATGTGCATGCTCAGGGGCAGAAACATAGGTACGTAGGGAAATTTATCTCCAGAAACTTAGGAGTTGCATAAGTTGAGGTGCTTATAGGGTTAGAAGGCATTTGAATGGAAGTTTTATGGATCACAGTGGTGCTTAAAAAGTGACTTAGGTACCTAAAAAGGTGACTTGGCCCCCCACGTATTTTTGTGGATCCTACCCTGTGATTACTGAATACCACAGATAGTGCCTTCTATGTAGTCTTCCACCTAGATGACCTCTCGAGTTTCCTTCCAGTCCTATGATTCTATGATTCTGATTCCATATTGTGTAGGCTGCAGGGGGGAGAAGAAGACCTGCACATTTAGCATTCCCCATATGTACACATTTTCCAAACAGGTGATCAAGGAGTGGGGGGTAATGGATGGGCAGTAGGCAGAGGCATGGCTCCCCTCCCCCCACAGCAAAGAATCATTGAAGATTAGAACTGGAAGGAACCTCAGGTCATCTAATCCAATGCCTTGCTCAAAGGAGAAGCAACCTCGAATAATTATTCCAGCCAGGGCTTTGTCAAACCTCTAAGCATGGAGATTCCACCATCTCCCCCACTGTCATGGCTGAGGGACGTACTGGCCGCAGCTTCTCACCGCCCCCATTGGCCTGGAATGGTGAACCGCAGCCAATGGCAGCTGTGGTCTGCCGAACCTGCCAATGAGGCAGGTAAACAAACTGGCCCAGCCTGCCAAGGTGCTTACTCTGGCAAGCCATGCGCCAGAGGTTGCCAACCCCTGTGCTAGAGCTAGGTTCCCTCAGCAAGAATTGGAGTAAGAATTAGGCCAGGGTCAGAGGTAATACCAGGCTGGATTCAGGCTAGGATAAGAGGCCAGAGGACATCTAGGGTTGCAGAAGGCCAAAAACTTTTGTAATTATCCAGACAACTTCCCAGGTGGCCCTCTAGGGTTAAATAGGATGCTTGGCCAATCAGTGTGACAGATCAGTCATTCTGGTTCCCTTAAGCAGTACATTCTGTGGCACCTACACTCCAGTTATTGAACTTATTGATGGAAAGCTAAATTGCCACTTTTGCATTTAGTTAGAAACATATCAAATTTAGTGGTCAGTCTTATCTCTTCATTTAGTGAGTTCCTTAGTCTAGATCCAATTCCTAAGAAAATTCTGTCCCCTACTTCCCTGTATTGGTTGACTGTACCAATGGAATGTACTTCTTTTGGAAGATAACACTCACAAAAGGAGAAGTATCTTCCTGGGATCTATCATCATTCCCACAAAGTGCTTTGGATAAGAGAACAGAAACCTTTAAGTGGCCTCTATGTTCAAAGGGGGCACAATGCATAGAATGGAACAGGGGATGCTGTGGGGAGACTTCCAGCTTCCAGCTTCAGCTGGCATAGGGGGAACCCCACAGCTTCCAGCCACCATAGTGGTGAGGGAAACCATGGAACCGCAGCAGCAAAAGTCACACACAGGTAAGGGCTTCCATTAATTTTTGTTTATTGCCCATGACTTGTCCATGACTTGTACTAAAAAGAACCATGACAAAATCTCAGCCTTAACCATAATACATAATAGATTATCAATATGTTATTGGTTTCGGGCCTGATCCCACACCTACTTAAGTCAACTGACTTCAACGGAGTTGAATCTAGTCCTTGGTCATTATGTGCCAGATTATTAGAGCTTTCCATTGACTTCAGTGAAACTACCTGTGACATAATCATGAATACAAGTGTAGGGATCTCCTATTCTTCAGGGACTCATTCAGCTACCATTGAAGTCAATGGAAAGACTCCCATAGACTACAGTGTAGTTTAATCAGATACTAAAGGAATTTAATATTAATAACATCTCTCTACTACTTCATATGTAAATCTCAGCATAACAATCACCTACTTCAAAGATCCAAGCTGACATCTTCTAGAAAAAAATACACTTTTTACAGATCATTTAGTCTTTTATCAACTTGAGAAAGGAAAGTGTTTCCATTTTATAAGTTGCATGGGTTATATGTGCTCATCCTAATGATATACTTAGATCCTATTTATCACCTCCTCCATTTTGGCATAAAGTTTGCAGATCATAGATGAAAAAAACTTCTCTTATCATTAACATTTTTCCTCTCACCACCTCTACATGCAGCTGATGTCCCATATGTTCTATTCCCACCCCCCAAAATCCCACACCAATACAACAATGTCTTTTTTTATCAACTAAATGTTTCAACACAAGTGCCCACTGAGTACCTTTCCTTATAGCATTTTTTCATTCCTTTTAACGATTACAGCACATGCACATATCTATAATACAAAATATGCAGTGAAAATGAGAACATTGTGGTTCTCTGGTAGAAGAATTGAAAGAATGATATAGTATTAAAAGATAGAAAAAAACCAAAGAATTTATTAAAAGAACAGTGCAGCTTTAATATTGATAATGTAGTGAGAAATGTTCTCTACCTTTTGTAAATACTTATCCAGTTTGAACTAGACGTATTCAAATCTGAATATGGGCTAGTCAGAATTCAAAGTAGAATACTCAAACTGGCAGTGTGATTGTATAGCATTAAATTGTGCACCTCACAACAAGTTAAAATTCTGGCAGAGAGAAAGTATGTGTGAGAGATGAGTAGGAGTTTGCCAAAGCTACACTGAAATTTGAATGACATAAAACAAAGATTTCTTTTCTTTTTCTCCTTACATCACTGATGTTCTCAGAGCAGAAGTTGGACAAGTTGGAAGATACAGATTAGAAATTTTGCTCTTGCTGGTTATCCTGAAGTGAAGCCAAATTCTTCTCTCTGGCATGCTCATGTAGAGGGGAACAAAAGGCAATCACAAAAGATATGCTGCCTAGGGAGAAGAAGAACCTGGGGTTTTGTGAAACCTTTATGTTCTCATCCTTACATCTGCGAGAGATGGTGGGAATTGCAGTCTATGATGTAGATGGTTTGCAATGTCTCATGTGATTGAATGGTCCAATCAGAGATTTACATGATCTTTGACAGTTATTGTAAATGTATGTATCTTGGTTGGGAGCTGCTTGCTTCCTTTAGAGTGTGTTACAAAGGGATCATTTATTCCAGAGCAAATATGAGAAATATATTTAACATTTTGGTCACTTTTAGACTCCTTTAGTAATTCTCCAATGTCTCCCAGGTTTGTCTGTTAATGTTTACACACACACACACACACACACACACACACACACACACACACACACACACACACACACACACACACACACACTTTAATGGAGACGTCCCAAGGTGTGATCCTTTTCTATGCAGAGCCTGATCTTTTCTTAAAGTTTGATCCAATTCCTACTGAAATGAATGTGGATAAAATCAAGCAGTGCAGACCACTTTGTCATTGATGTTAGGCCCTTTACCTCATTCTGTTGCTATCTACCCACCTTATTTTCAGATCATCTTCCTCTTGTCTAATATTCAAGTCTTATCTTATATTTAGATCTTCCTGCCCTTTTCATTAGCTCAAGACTACTGTTGAACTCCTGGTGTGAGATCAGATGCAACTATCAATCATAACTTCCTCTTTACCCTCTTCTTCCTTTTTTACAATTCTGCATACAGGCTTCCCATTTCATAGGAGGCCATGAAGGTAAATAAAATGCCAGTACAGTGCACCTTAAAGGCCAATATTTCTGAAAGAATTTGAACTTCTCAAAATTCTTGAGGAAATAATATTCAAACTGACAAGACCACAAATGGCTGGATAGTTTCCTTACATTGTGCACATTACATCTACTTAAACAAATAGTTGTTATTATATTATGCACATGTACAAATAACTTTCCTTCTGCAGCTTCTTGAAAAAAAACAACAATGAAAGCCCATGACTGGGTGCAGATAAAACACTACTCTCCAAAATACCAATTTCTGTGTACAACTCTGATTTCTGTGTGCAGAATTAAATATAAGAAGCCCTTTATCTTGTCATCTAGGAGGCAGGATTGAGAGAGAATGTAAAAGGGAGATGGAAAGCTTTCTTACTCATGGAAATCTTGTTTGTTTTCCTTTTATTTATTATTACCCTTTAGGTAAAATTAAAACTCATCTACATTGAAAATAAATGTTTTGTTCTTTGAGTACAGGAAACTTAACATTTTCCAAAGGAGACAATATGACAGAAAATGATGTTGTAGTTTTTGTGTTCATATGTTCTCACATAGCTCAAGCATTTTTGGTAAACCTACTGGCTTTCCACCCAATTAATTTCTGTTTATTTTTAATATAACATTTCTGAAGCTTCAACATTCACTAACCATTTTATTTTTTGACAAGATTGACAACGTTATCAACAAATGCCATTTTAACACAAAATTAATTGCTAGTATGCAGCGGGATTTTTGACTAATTTATGAGGAATAAGTTTGAGTTTCTAGACCCATAACATCTGATGAACATATGGCTCATTCTAATCAGTCACATAAAATTAATGAAGTATGAAGCATAATCATCTCTTCTCTCCAATTGTTATAATATCTAATATGAAGAATCAAAGCTATTATCCAATCCTGGGAGATTACAACCATTAGTTGGGGCTTAGAAAACATAACAGAGTAGTATATTGCTTTGATAAACTACTTCAAAGTGAGTCTTCTTGGGTTTTACATATTTCTGTAAAGTTGGCAAGATAGGTGAATCCAGAGAAAGAAAGATGATTGCTAAAATCTGTCTGTAGGGTTTGAACTTTAATTACAATACCAAGATGCTAATTTAAGGAAGAATTATGGGGAATCAATGACAATTGTGATTTTTCTATAAGATTTTTCTTTGCAGGAAGTAATGTGTTGTAAAGCAGATGCTTCATTCTTTGAATAAACTTGTAACTCTTATTTCTGCTGGTAATATAGAAGAAAAAGATATATTTCATGTGCTAAAGAAATTTCTGCATTCATGTCCAAAATATTTCAAAAGGCTGAATTCATCGGAGAGGGAAGCAAATGAAAATTAGGATTTTCTGGTAGCTGACATCAAGAAATAATTTTGAAATTGCCATTAAAGAAGGAAAAATAATGCACAAGAGGTATAAATATCTCTAGCCTAATATGCTCTTTGATATACCTGAGTTTTTGATGTGTCAGTGGAATATGTACCTTTTATGAAGACAAGCTGCAAGAGCTCAAAATGGAACCCTTTAAGGGTAAGCAGGTCTACCCACAATAATTTCCTTTGTTTTGGGGATTTTTGCAGGGTTACCCAGTTCAGAACACATATGAACTGCTATGGCTAGGTTTTAGAATACTGTGGAAGAGGTTCAAGCAACTTGGAGTCAGTTTTTGCCCTTCCTGCTGTTTTGTAGAAGAATATTCAGCTTTTGCAGAGTAATGAGAGGATTCCAATAATAAGCATATTGATTAGAAAAAACAGCAAAGAGTCCTGTGGCACCTTATAGACTAACAGACGTTTTGGAGCATGAGCTTTTCGTGAGCATGAAAGCTCATGCTCCAAAACGTCTGTTAGTCTATAAGGTGCCACGGGACTCTTTGCTGCTTTCACAGATCCAGACTCACACGGCTACCCCTCTGATACTTGATTAGAAAAGTTGGTCTGTCAATTACAAGTCATTGTCCATCTGACAAAATTAAGCCACTCGTGTTCAGGAAAAGCTCTTGTAATCAAATATTGTAAGATGGCCTTCCTTTTTCTAACTATTCACTCTGATGATTTGACTTGTTGGGGTTTTCATTTGAGATTTTAATACTCTGATGATGTCAGTTATTAACATTTACTGATTAAAGTTGTGGCTTTTGTGCAAAATAAATCACTAGAAAATGTACGTTTGTCTTGAAGTATTAGTTCTATGGACAAAAACTACTATATAAGCACTAATTATTATTAATACAAAAATACTGATAACAATTTGTATCCTACAAATGTAAATATGATCTTTATTAATTCACTCCTGTTTGCAAAAGTGATATCCAGACTCTGAGGATAGGCAATCATCCACCATTCTTGGCTTCTAAAAATTCACTTGAAAGTATGCTTGTTTTTTAAAAAATTGTTCCCTACTATTGTATGTCTCACCAGTTTCAAAGCCTATTTGTCTACTGTAGACCACTAAAATTATATCAGTTTCTGACATTTTTTCTCTTTTATTTCATGTAGGGTGTGTATAAATGGCCTTACAGTTACATGGAGAATTTCTTCTGGAAGCATCTCAAAGTGCACTCAGAAGTGTTCGACATACCACATTCACTTAGGGGATTCTGATGTTAACTTGTAATAATGAAAGATTCAAATTTTACATAATCACCCCAGCTCAGACCCTCCCAGCTGCTGAACACCCTCAGTCTACTTGAGTCATTAAGAGATGAGAGGACTCATAGACTCTAGGACTGGAAGGGACCTCGAGAGGTCATCGAGTCCAGTCCCCTGCCCTCATGGCAGGACCGAATACTGTCTAGACTCAACCTCTTTCGCTAACATGTCTGTAAGTAGTTTATTATTATGGATTATGACTACTGCAAAACTGATTGGAATAAGTCTGCCAGGAAAAAAGGAGTGAAAAGTTCTTTTGTTCCTTTAGTAACAATGCTACTTTTCACATTGAGAACATTCTTCATCCCAAGAACTCAAATAACTTAACAAATAAACAAGCCTCACAACACTTTTGTTCAATAGTTACAGTAACTAATATTACACATGTCTTACATATGGGGAAGTTTAATCACAGAATGATTTAACTCTAAATCACACAGAATATCGGCAGCTGAGACAGGAAGAGAACCCAGGAATCTGACTTCCAGGACTGTATTCTAATCCAGGGATTGGCAACCTTTGGCACGTGGCCCACTTGGGTAAGCACCCTGGCGGGCCGGAACAGTTTGTTTACCTGCCACGTCCACAGGTTTGGCCAATCGCGGCTCCCACTGGCTGCGGTTTGCCGCTCCAGGCAAATGGGGGTGGCGGGAAGCGGTGGCCAGCACATCCCTTGGCCCACACCGCTTCCTGCAGCCCTTATTGGCCTGGGACAGCAAACTGTGACCAATGGGAGGTGCAATTGGTTAAACCTGTGGACATGGAAGGTAAATAAACTGTCCCAGCCTGCCAGGGTGCTTACTCTGGTGAGCGGATGCCAGAGGTTGCCAATCCCTGTTCTAAACACTAGAGAATGTGCCAATTTACAGCTAACTGTAATACATACTTTAGGTTTGGTAACAGAATGAACATTATTATTATCTAACATCAGTTTATGAATACATACATGTGTATGATTGCACATTCCTTTTACATATTGGCACAAAGCCTTCTCACCTATGGTCTTTGAATATTCCTATTGTAAAGGATGGCACTTTCACAAAATCCTAAGTGAGATAGGCACCCTTTACTCCCTTTAGGGTCCTTTGAAAAGCCTAGTCCAAAAGTGTGCAACAATCACCAAACTGAGTTCTGGACTTCTAACAACTAAAATAATTAAGGATATTCCATGAGGTGAATTGGAATATAAATTGTTCTAATATAATGTAAACAATGACACTTGTTTGTTAATAAGAAAAAGCAATTCCATAACCACATTAGTGCTTTGTGTAGTACAGCCAACATTTTTTAAATATGTTCTTCCTCAAACTTTTAATTTCTGTACAATAATATTAAAGCAAGATTTTCAAAAATTACTACTTATCATTTTCCTAAAAAGTGGTTGCCTCTTCCTCTTGCTTCTTACCAAGTTAGGATAGTGGATTTGTGACTTTGATCTTCATCCACATTGTTACATGTACCAGAAATCCCTCCCTGACCACTTTTGAACAATCAGTTAAGAGTACCAAGTGATCTACTTGACATACCCTTCTTCCTTCCTCCATTTTATAAAAATAAAATATCATGTTAGAGGTTACTTTAGATTCTCCAAACAAATAAAAAACTTCTTTGAACACAGTCTAATTCCTGAGTGTGTCTGGGAAAAATTTCTATAATTGCTATAATAGAAAACAAAGATAGTAGTTTGGGAAAGGTAGTTAGATTTGTCCTAGCATCTTTACCTTTACCAACTTTATGCTAACTAGAAATGACTGAGCCATGTAAGTGTTATCCAAACTATATTTTCATTAAGGGCAAGAGAATTCAAATAAATAAACTCTGAAAAGCTTAAAAGGCACTTGGCTATTATGCATTGATCTGCTAATTAACTAAAGGGAGTGTCTCCTGACTATAAATCAGGGAAGCTATACTGAGAAAATGAGGAACAGCCAGACAAATCCCAAGTCATTTCTTGGCTTGATCAATTTAAGAAAATAAGAATTGAACATTAGAAATGACAGTAGCAAAAGCAAATAAAAATATGTGGTTGTGACGGCTCATGTCATTTACATGGATCATTTTGTGTGTTGGAAATCAGTAAACCAAATTATGATCTCATTGACACTGATGTAACCAAAATCATAATCTGGCTCATTTTCTAAACTTAAACAGAGACAGTAACTTTCATGATTTATATTTCTTAACTGTCTTAGATTGCAGCAAGTATCACAACTTTATGCCTATTTTCTACTAAAAATGAAGAGTAAAGGCACATACGAATGTATATTACGACAGCAGGGGAAATTCCATTCTCTTAACAGACTTCCTTCACTCAGCACTTTCTTAAACACTCTTACCTCTCTGACCTGAACTCCTTAGAGGTGCAGTCAAATATTCAAAGGAAGAATATAGTGTCCCTTCAGATTATACATACATGCAGTAGAACAGATTCATCACAACATATGTGTGGAGTGTTTCAAAGAAGAAAAAGTACAGATCCTCCACTTTCTCATGGATTTGGACCCTTCATCCTATGAACAGATTTTCCAGCTATTGCCAACAATGCATGAAAAAAGTAATCCTATTGTACTGCTGTCATAAGTTTATTATTCTAGTTGTCATTGTTTTGTTATTAAAAACATTTTAATGACACCTTCAAAGGAGGAGCTAGAGAAGATGTCTTAACTAAACAGTGGAAATCCCAAAAACATTTGCATTTTTTAAGGCATACAGTTTCACATTAAATCTTATTTTAACACAACTATTTTGAGTATCTCCAATTAACAAATCTTTTATCACTGATCTCACTGTCCACTTTTGTTTCAAAATCCTTGAACTATAGCATGGATTGGCAACCTCTGGCACGCGGCTCGCCAGGGTAAGCACCCTGGAGGGCTGGGCAAGTTTGTTTAGCTGCCGTGTTGGCAGGTTCAGCTGATCCCGTCTCCCATTGGCTGCAGTTCACCATCCCAGGCCAATGGGGGCATTGGGAAGCAGCGCAGGTGAGGGATGTGCTGGCTGTGGCTTCCCGCAGCCCTTATTGGCCCGGGACAGCAAACCACAGCCAATGGGAGCCACCATCTTCCAAACCTGCCAACACGGCAGGCAAACAAACTGTCCCAGCCCACCAGGGTGCTTACCCTGGTGAGCCATATGCCACAGGTTGCCAACCCTTGGATATAGGATAAGAATAGTGTCAATCATAGACTCTCTCAGTTGGAAGGGACCTCAGGAGATCAGCTAGTCTAACCCCCTGACAGATTTTTACCCCAGTTCCCCAAAGGGCCCCCTCAAGGATTGAACTCACAGCCCTGGGTTTAGCAGGTCAATGCTCAAACCACTGATCTATCCCTCCCCTTTACTTTACTAATCATTTTACTTTACACAATGAACAAACTGAAACAGGTAGTCCAACAGTGATTGGCAAAAGGACTGTGGTAAGATGATTCAGACTAATCAATTTAAAGTGCACAAAATAGTTATTAAGGGGGAGAAAGAATTACCAGAAACACTTCATATAACTACATCTTTTATCCACTCTATGACACAATTGACCACTCTCTTTGAATCTTTTCTCACTTGGGTTTAGTGGCTCTGTGATTAATTGAGCATTCTTCTACCACTCTAATCAGATCTCCCTAGGCAATATATCTTTTCCCCCATTCAGCTGTTATCCTCTAGTGTTTTGTGCTTGGTATTCTTCTCTTTTTGCTATACATCCTTTCTATGAGTGTCATGGTATAATTCCCCACTCTGAACCTTAGCGTCCAAAAGATGGGGTACCAGCATGAATTCCTCTAAGCTCAATTACCAGCTTAGTACTTGTAGCGCTGCCACCAATCAGGAATTCCAGTGCCTGGTATACTCTGGTCCCCCCAAAATCTTGCCTGGGTTACCCTGGAAGATCCCTGTGATTCAAACTCCTTGAATCTTAAAACATAGAGGAAAATCCACCTTCCCCCCCTCCTTCTCTCTCCCCCTCCCAGACTCTCCCACAGAGAGAAAGTAATCCTAACACAGAGAGAAAATTAACCTTCCTCTCCCCCTTCCCTCCTTTCTCCCCACCAATTCCCTGGTGGATCCAGACCCAGTCCCCTGGGATCTCACCAGAATAAAAAACAATCAGGTTCTTAAACAAGAAAAGTTTTTAATTAAAGAAAGAAAAAAACAGTAAAAATTATCTTTGTAAATTTAAGATGGAATAGGTACAGGGTCTTTTAGCTATAGACATTGGGAATACCCTCCCAGCCTAAGTTTACAAGTACAAATTAAAATCCTTTCAGCAAAATACATATTTGAACTCCTTCCAAATACACATTTGCAATTAAAGAAAACAAACATAAGCCTAACTTGCCTTATCTACCTAGTACTCACTATTCTGGACATATAAGAGACTGTATCAAAGAGATTGGAGAGAACTGGTTTCACGTCTGGACCCTCTGAGCCCCCAGAGTGAACAACAACCAAAAACTAACAGCACACACGAAAACTTCCCTCCCTCAAGATTTGAAAGTATCTTGTTCCCTGATTGGTCCTCTGGTCAGGTGACAGCCAGGCTCACTGATTTTGTTAACGCTTTACAGGCAAATAAATATAAAGTACTTCTGTTCTATTAACTCCTACTATCTGTTTATGACAGTGGGTAACTCCATTTGCTCATATGTCATACTGGTCAGAAAATTGTTCCCCTCCTCACAAATACTGTAGTGATACCTCATGGAAGTCGTAGTTCTGGTGTCTCATGCCTCACTCACCTCTATGGCCTAGGCTCCCTGGCTGACTACATCTCCCATGAAGCACAATAGTGTTCCCTCTTGCTGAACCACCATTGAATGTCATAAGAGATGTAAAGTCTATGAGTCTATGTAATTTGGTTGTAATCATAATGTAATCAAGATGGGCTGTGCAACCTTATTCAACTCCCAGGCATACACATTATGATATAGACTAACTGTGCGATCATCTAATATTTTTCCCCAAGACCCTTGCTTTATTGACAGAGGATAATGAAGTATCTCATCACTGCAAGTGGAAAGACTATATTCCTTATCTCAAAATTCTGATTTCTGCAGAGCAGAAATTATTGAGAAAAGCATTTTTCAGGATATTTTTACTTTTACGGTTTATACACTATATTGTCATAAATACGTGCAGGAGCAGTATATCAAAAGACACTCCACTGAAATAAAGGGATTACTAGAACTAAAGAATTACAATGTCTTTTTAATAGTGAAGATATTTGACTAACATGATTTGATTTTGTACAGGGGATTTTTGTTTTATTTTAGGTTTTTTTGCATTCCATTACTTTTCTTTTCACTTTCGTTGTTTGACTGAAGTTCTGCTAGAAAACGTTCTGTTTTGTTGCCTGCAGCAGAACCTGAACAACTCTAAGCACTAACGTGTTAAAGTTTTCTAATTTGTGTCTCTGCTTGTTAATTGAGATCTCAGCTACATGCACAGAAATAATTATTTTATTTTGTTAAAAGCAGGTAATAGTCCATGAAGTAAAGATGTTTTCTACAGTTAAACTCTGATGCACACCAGAACAGCAATCCCAAATCTCAAGCAAATTGAAGCAAGACGCAAGTAGGTGGTCAGTCAAAACATAATAACAACCATGAACCAGTTCAGTGAGCAACAGTCTGAACAAAACAGAACAACTGTCTAAATACCAGGTAGGTAGCAGCAGGCCCTGAGTAACTGAACACATCCAGTGCTATGCAGACACATGAACACCAAGTTCAGGGAGCAGGAACCAGGAAACAAACAGTAACAGGGAGGAGGATGCAATAAGGGGGAAGGCAACACACACACACACACACACGTCATCACATCTACTGATCGTGAAGGGAATGCAGGTAGCAAGTGCAAGGCTGATAAGGGGAATATCTTAAATGTAATTTTTATATTTTAGCTGTCAAAGTGTATGGAGTGTGTGTGTGCGCACTGGGGGGAATTGCTACCATTTCTAAAACTTTCCTAAGGCTGTTTTTCTGACCTCATGGCTCTATCCTTATTCCATTTCATCCTTATATATTTTAGGGCCTCTCAAAAAAAAGCCCATTGAATTATTAGGAGTCTTTCCATCAATCTTACTAAGGCCCAGGTCCACAAAAGTAAGTTTAAGGTTTAGGCACCTAAGTCCTAGTTTTGGGTCCATTCCTGTTGAATTATGTAGGCATCTAAACTCACTTGGCACTTAAGTTTGGAGGGTAAACATTCCCTCAAAGCCTACGTTTCTGCCTCTGAGCTTGTGTGCTGCATCCTCCTTCTAGCCCAGGAGTCGGTAACCTCTGGCACATGACTCGCCAGGGTAAGCATCCTGGCAAGCCGGGCCAGTTTGTTTACATGCCACGTCAGCAAGTTCGGCAGATCACGGCTCCCACTGGCTGCGGTTTGCCGACCCAGGCCAATGGGGATGGTGGGAAGCTGCGGCCGTCATATCCCTCACCCACGCAGCTTCCTGCCACCCCCTTTGTCCTGGGATGGTGAACCACGGCCAGTGCGAGCCGTGATCAGCCAAACCTGCCAATGTGGCAGGTAAACAAACTGGCCTGGCTTGCCAGGGTGCTTACCTTGGCGATCCATGTGACGAGGTTGCCAACCCCGTTCTAGCCATAAAGATACCTTTCTCCTACCTAAGTCCAGAGCGATTCACAAACCAGAGGAAAATAGGCACTTGTCCACTAATATTGTGTGCAGGGCCTGATCTAGCCGGCGACCTCTGAACTAGCCTACCAGATCGAGTCCTGTTCAAAATCTGGATGCTGCAGCACCAGGAGGAGAAGAATAGAAAGTGGTGTTGAAGCCTACCTTATAACTTTTAGCCAGGTGGTTAGAACACTCATCTGGGGTATGGGAGATGCAGCTCCAGTTCCCCCCTTCTGCTAGAGGGAGAGAGAGGATTTTAACAGAGGTCTCTCACCTCTCAGGAGAGTGCACTAACAACTGAATTATGGGATATTCTGATGTGACTCTTCCTCAGTCTTCCCTGTTGAAGCTCTTCCATTGAAGATAAAAATGAAAAAGTGATTGAAGTAGAGAAACTGGACCCTACATGTCCCAAATGCATGATTTAACCCCTAGACTACAAAGTCATCTCTCTCTGTCCTAATAGCTATTTAAATATCTATTCACAGTGGAACAGTCACTGAGCCCGCAAGAGAGCAAGACACTTTTTGCAACTGCATTACTTTGTTGACTCATATTCAGTTTGTGATCCACTATGATCCCCAGATTCTTCTCAGAAGTATTACCATGTAGTCAAGTATTCAGCATTTTGTAGCTGTGCATTTGATTTTTCCTTCCTAAGCGAAGTACTTTGCAATTGTCTTTACTGAGTTTCATCTTGTTGATTTCAGACCAACCATCCATATCCACTTTGTCAAGGTTATTTTGAATTCTAATCCTATGTTCCAAAGTGCTTGCAACACCTCCCAGATTGGTGTCATCTGTAAATTTTATAAACATACTCTCCATTCAATTATTGAAATCATTAATGAAAATATTGAATATTACCACAGCTAGGACTGACCCCTGTGGGACCGCACTGGATACATCCTCCTAGTTTAGACAGCAAACCATTGATAAATACTTTTTGAGAATGGTCTTTCATTAGTTGTGAATTCACCTTTAACCTAGACCACATTTCTCTAGTTTACTTATGAGAATGTCAAGTGGGAGTATGTCAAATTCTTATTGAAATTGAACTAGAGAACCAAGGCACCTAACTTGGCTTTGTGGATGGCATTGGTGATCTCATGATTTTCTAGTATCAGGGGGTAGCTGTGTTAGTCTGTATCCACAAAAACGACAAGGAGTCTGGTGGCACCTTAAAGACTAAACAGATTTATCTGGGCATAAGCTTTCTTGGGTACAAACCTCACTTCTTCAGATGCATGGAGTGAAAGTTACAGATGCATGCATTATATAATGACACACGAAGAGAAGGGAGTACCTCACAAGTGGAGAACCAGTGTCGACAGGGCCAATCTGATCCTCGAAAAATTAACTGAACATTTTGTTCAAGTAATAAAGTTGAAATGTTAGACTAACCTCTATACAGATTAATATTTTCACTTTCCATTTCTATACTCCACTGCCTAAACCTTTTCTGCTGCTAAACAAATATATTAGTTCAGAAATACGCCCAATCGCACAGTCAGTATCATTCTTGTCACAGAATAACCAGTGATTACGCTCTGTCTGCAAACACTTGTTAGAAAGACCATTTTCCACTGGTATTTTTTTTTTTTGGCAATTCACCATCACTAAAAGGTACTTCAGTTCTCATTATTCAAGTATAAATCCACAATGTGCATGTCACTCAAAATGTAAGTGATTTGTTGAAGAGTGATTTTAAGTTCACACACTTCCTAGGAAACATCTCCCTGTTATAATGGATTAATTTTAATTTGTTAATACAGTGAGTGAAGTTATGTACATACAAAAGTGCCTAATGATAACTTCTTGTTTGCTCAGATAGCTCTAGCAGATGTGGACAAGTTTTTAAAAAGCTGCTTGTATTCACTCTGCCTGGTCCACAATAACATCTGGAAGTCAGTTTGTTTGCTTTTGATGCCTGTACTGGTGGATATTTTTTACACTCTGTTCAGGGATCTGAGCAACTGCAAGTTTCCTCTCCACTGAAACTAATTATTGCTATGTAGACTTGTACACTCCTCATTTCAGTTTTCAAAACTGCCCAAATTATTTTCATATGCAAACTGCGAAGCATTGCAAGCATTCTAAGTATAAAGGCTTGTGTAGCTTAAAAGCTTGAAAGACAAGTAACATTCTATGACATCTAAAATGAATTGTTTCTTTGTATCTTCTCCACCTGCCACTGGGTTTTGCTTTCTGAGAAAAGAGGAGCAACCTTTCTTTTCTTTTTACAAATTCAGATGTAGAGAATTTTTTGACTTTAAGTTCCGTCACCAGACTCACACATTTATCCTCTTTCAGCACACATAATTTAATTTTTTCCACCAGAAAACACAACTTCCTTTCTTTTTAATAAACATTCTTTTATAATTTAATTATGTAAAACTGGCTTATAATACTACAAAAACCTTGATTGTCAGGACAATATGTCAGTAAGACACAATGGTCTCAATTCATCCTGGATGCATCTCTAGACATCAGTGGGATTAATTTGGAACAAAAGTGGCTGGATAATTAAAATCCACTATGTCTAAATCTTCCTGTGCATATTTTAATTGTCATATTTTATTTTTTGTTTGCATGAAATATAGAAAGTATATTTGAAAGACTATATTATATATGTGGCCTTCTGTGGACTGGGGGGAAAGAGTGCAAGGATGCTCGTCTATTCCCTAGATTTGTGTCTCTGATAAGGATCTAGCCACAGTGCATCTCAGAGCAGTGTCACAGTTACGTGTTACCACTGTTAGCCTCTCTCCAAAGATGGAGAGGGGCATTGCCCACCCCTATTTCACACTAACCGGCAGACACAGTTTCTTTCAGGAGAAGAGGGTGGGGAAAGTTCATCACCACCTTATACTTAGGGCAACTGAGTTACATAGAAATTAAGTGATTTTCCCAAAATGGTACAATAAGTCAGCAGAAGAATCAGGAATAAAACATTAGGTTTCTGTCTCCAAGCATGTACCTAGTCTCCTGGACCCTTTGCAATGAATTACTGTATGTGAATAATTCTTGTCAACAACACGGTAATGAAAAATATGAAAAAAATGATGCCAACAAGCACAAAAGTCCATGTGACTTTTAAGTGTGTGTGTGTATGGATGGGGTAGGGGAAGGACAGGTACCCAGCAGAAACATCCAACATCAGAAGTAAATTTGACTTGTCTTGATTTAGTAAGGCTTCGACATAGCCACACATGATATCTCTTAAGTAAACTAGGGAAATATGTTCCACATGAGATTGCTCTGAAGCGGATGAACAACTGGTTGAAAAACCATACTCACGGAGTAGTTATCAATGATTTGCTGTGAAACTGGGAGGACACATCTAGTGAGGTCCTGCAAGAGTCTCTCCTGAGTCCTATATTATTAAATATTTTCATTAATGACTTGAATAATACACTAGAGAGAGTGCTTATAATATCTGAAAATGAAACCAAGCTGGGAGGGGTTGCCAACACTTTCAATGACCTTAGAAAGCAAAATGATCTTGATAAATGTGCCTGAAATTAACAAGATGAAATTCAGTAAAGCAAGTGGAAAGAACTACACTTAGGACTGAAAAATCAAATGTACAACTACAAAATGGGAAATAACTGGCTAGGTGGTAGTACTGCTGAAAAAGATCTGGGGTTACAGTGGATCGCAAATTGATTATGAGACAATAATATGATGTAGTTGCAAAAAAGGCTAATATTCTGGGGTGTAGTAACAGGAGTGCCATATGTAAGACCCAGGAGGTAATACTCTACATCTTTCTGGGGAGACCTCAGTTAAAGTACTGTGTCCAGTTTTATGCTAAAGAATAGTTAAGCGCTGAAACAGTTTACCGACGGAGGTTGTGCAATTCCCATAAGTGAAGGTTTTTAAAAGAACAGGTTAGTCAACACTTGAAAGAGAAGGTCTAGATATACTTTGTTCCACCTCACTAGATTATCAATAAAGATCTCTTTCCAGCCCTGTGATTCTATAATTATATCTCATTTCCAGCACAGAATAATTTCCACCTTTTTCTGTGTCCACTCTGTCCAGTTGTATTATTTGATGGCAGCAGTGACACAAGTAAAGATTTTTGTTTTGTTTTGTTTTTTCCTAGTAAAGAACAAAATCTAATTTCTAAGAAAGAGAACGACTTCAGCCTTCAAAACATGGCAAATAGCCATTAACACGTGCTGACAGCACTAGCAGCAGAGCTATTGCCGAAAGCAGTTTTGTAAAACAGTTCAAAACTGTTTCAAACACCACCTGAAGCATCTTGTATGTTTACTAATAACTGACATGTTGTGACAGATTATCTGTAATTGAAAACTAAAGACTGTGTCCATGCAACTAGAAAAAGTGTGGGTAAAATTTTCAGAAGTGCCTCAGGGACTAAAGAGCCTAAAACTTATTTTCTAGAGTGACTTGCAATGAGACTTATAGTACAAAAGTACCCTATGGCCATATTTTTAAAGGGCTTCAAGTGTCTAAAAATGCAGACGAGCTTTTTTGAAAATCCCACTAGGTGCATAGGCGTTTAACTCTCAACCGGTTTTTAGCCTTAAAAAATTTGGCCACCAGATCATTGGTTCTTCCTCCTGCCAGAACTTGATGCATGGGCATTTTTAACTTTCATGAGGTTGAGGAGAGAGAGTAACTTTCTGCTGCAACTATCAGCTTGAATCTCTCATTCTTTCTTTCTTATATTTCTTTCAACATGCATTGTGTTGATTTGTACAGATTTGTATTCAGCTTATGTTCAAACACATAAGATTTATTTTCACATGGTGGTTATGAGCGGCCTCATTTTCTTGGAATCAGTTTATTTTATTTACACTTTCATTTAGGATGTTCTGTCCACTATACTTTAACAACTGTAAATGAGTATCCCTTTCTGCCAATAAACAGAAGTGACTGTCTCAACTGCTGCTGTTGTGTGTGCACATTAATTTGTTGTATCATAGTTTGTCCTATTTTACCAGACCTGTCATCCTAGCTCTCTTTCTATGACAGTGTTTCTCAAACTGGGGTCACCGCTTGTGTAGGGAAAGCTCCTGGCGGGCCAGGCCAGTTTGTTTACCTGCTGGGCCATCACTTCCCACAGCTCACATTGTCCAGGATCAGTGAACCTCGGTCCCTGGGAGCTGGGAGCAGCCATACCTGCAGACGCTCAGGTAAACAAAGCATCTCGCAGATAGCCAGGGTCTTACCCCGAACAAGCCGTGAACCAAGTTTGGGAACCTCTGTTCTAGAGTTCAGCATTATGTATATGACCAGAGTCAGAAACTTTGGTGCCCTGGACTTTTATAGCAAAGGTCTAGCAACCCAGTGAATTTAGGCACCAACAAGTTAAGTGTGTGGTGTGTGGGGAGGTAGATCTCAGCAGTGCCTAAATCTAGAACTAAGATGCCTAAGCCCTTTGGGCCATTGGGTCCTGCTAACTTTTTAGAGATAGAATGTTCAAACATGGCTGCTGATGCTGTTGAGACCTGCTGCAATGACTTTTTCATGTTCTGTTTCTAACCCATCAAAATCCATTTTAATGCCATATATTCTGTTTCTTTCCTTGTTTCCTCTCTCACTGCAGTTAACTCAGAGTTTTGATCCTTGAATCCCATTCCTATGATATGTCTTCTGCTCCTAAAAAATTCAATATCCTTCCATTTAATACTTGACTAAAGGGAGATTCTTTATTTGGGCTTGCAACTAACAGCTGCCATCCTGATACATATCTACTTCTGGTAGAGATCTTTTGAGTGCTGATTTGATATCAATGAAAAAATAAAAGCACATGAAGATTTCTCAGACTCTGATTTTCAAGCCCATCTGATGTTTTTGTAAGTAAATGAGGTAGGCAAATAAACCTTCCTCCTACCTCTGGGTCTTAATGTCACTAGTTACAGAAAAGTTAAATAAGGGAAGCTATAAGAAAGTTGTGAAATTTTTGGTTCAAAAGTTGCAGCCACAGTTGTTATAGTTATATATTGTTGTGGTCAGTTCAAGTATCATACTCTGCCTTCAGGGCAGAGATGTGGAGGATGCAGGTGTCTGTGAGTGACTGCAGGAGGGCAGGACCTAAATTATGTTGTAACTGACTAGATGTCAAATTGGTAGCAGGGTCCTCCAACAGGGCTGGATTACCACCCGCCTTCCCTATTCCTGCAGTCCTCTGAGTATGGTGGGGTGCCTCAAACCCCTGCACCCTAGAACCAACCCAGCTCAGAGATCACTGGATGTCCTGTGGGGAGATGGTACTGATGGAGCTCCATTGTTCCATCCTTCTGCCCTTCAGGAGGCACAAATCTTATCCGCACTCACTGGTGGCTGTGAAACACCAGTCCTTAAGGTCATGCAGGAGCTGCTGCTGCTGCTGCTGCTGCTGCTGCTGCTACTAGGTGGGCCCAGCTCATGCCACCCAGCGGAGGCAGAATTGCACCTATGTGAAGTGCAAGGCCAGTGCCAGCAGGCTGAGTTCAGGGGTTGGAGATGGGTATGGAACTGGGCAGCCAACAGGGTGAGCTCCACAGGAAGCCCATCCCCAACTGCGTGAAGGGTATGGCCCAATCCTTGCTGCCTTTGTCTCTACTACGTGTGCTGGATAACAACCGCACTCACTGAAATTCTTCTCAGATGCCCCTCTGTCATGACAGAAAGGCAGCCATGGCCATATCATATTTGAGTGTGTGGCATTGGAAAAATTTGTGGTGAGCATTGAAAGTTGTAGCCTGCTATTTTCTGACAGCCTTATGAATAGGAAGATATTGCATTGTATGTAATGAGTTGCACACTGTCCTGCAGCAGTGCACTAAAAACAGGAGATAATTAAGTTGCACATTATTGAGAAAATTGGATAATAATACATTTACAAGTGAAAATGAGATAATATGAAGAAAAAGCTTATAAGCAATATGAATGAGCAAACTAGAGGCATGTAAAACATGCTACTCTAGCTGCTTCTGTGTTCATTTAAGGTCTCATTTCCAAGATCAACCTGCATTTGTGAACCAGCTATTGAAACTCATGACTGAAGGAGACAGAAGCTTCACAGGAGTCAGGCTGAGACTATGAAATCACTACCAGAAGAAATGAAAGTGACTAACAACAACTTCACAATATTAAGAACTAGATGCAAAACACAACTCTCTGCTTGTGCTTTCACAGACTAGAACTCTGATACACACCAACACACTCACTTTTATATAAAATTAAAAAAAAAATCATACTCCATGAAGCTTGCTCCCTGGTGGTTGGGAAGGAAGACAGAAATATAACTTACTCTGATTCTTGGGAGGTGCTTAAACACTATGCCACAGTAAGAATCTAAATAGATAGAAGTGTTCATATCGGCAAATTTTCATCAAAGATCAATACCGATATTTTAGTCCACCTGTCAATGATTTGATGCTGCTATTCAGTAGTGCATTTACATCTGGAAACACATCCACTGGGAAAGGACATATACTGTAGTAATTATAATAACAATAGTGCATAACACTTTCACAGTGCTTGAAATCTTTCACAGTGTTGTACACACTAACAAGTCTGCACAACATCCCTGGGGCAGTATAATTTGATGAATTTGGTAGATATGAAGTATTGTCATAATTCACTGATGGATATAAAAGCCATATTCAAATACAACATATTGAATATTAAAATAATATTTGTTACGTATTGGTAACCTGCTTAGTAAGTGGGAAAACAGGAGAAATTATAGGATGAAAAGGAATTTAAAGGTTAAGGCATTGATTCCTTTTTCTGCCACAACCAAGCTCTCCTGTCCATTTCCAGTATTAAAGTTACTCATTCATATGCACACCTTCTTATTGATCACGTACACTGACATTTACACTTCCTTGAATCTGATCCAAAATAATGATTTAATTCTTTATCTGGAGTGAAACATCATAATACATTGTTTCTCAAATCAGAATTACATGTGTCAAAGCAAGAGCAAAATGATATACAATGAATTTTTTTGAAAGCAGTCTGTAAAATACCAGACATATGTCCTCACTTCATGCATGAAAAAAAAAAAGGTTCTGTTAAAAAAAAAACAAAAACCTGCATTTTCACACAGGGTAATCAAGTAGTTGAGACACAATCTGCATGGCGTTGTACACATACAATTTGCACTCACAAACAGAATATTTTCGGTTGGTGTAGAAACTGAACATTCAAAAGTATAAACATGGAAAACTGAATTTGCAATTTTAACATTGGATTTAATTCTTTATAAGCATGTCCTTTTACGTTAATGGTTTGACAAATTGTTGGCCCCAATTCAGTGAAGAACTTATACATGTGTTTCAGTCCATCCCTGTTCCATTGACTTCAGTGGGATGTAAGCACATATTTAATGTTAAGCACATGCTTAAATGGTTTCATGGAGAGGACTGCTTTCCTGAATTGAAGCACTTATTAAGATTTATAATTAATACCCTAGGGGGGTAAGGAGTCTGTACAGAGAAATGAAAAGAACAAGAGTACTTGTGGCACCTTAGAGACTAACAAATTTATTTGAGCATAAGCTGTAGCCCACAAAAGCTTATGCTCAAATAAATTTGTTAGTCTCTAAGGTGCCACAAGTACTCCTGTTCTTTTTGCTGATACAGACTAACATGGCTGCTACTCTGAAACCAGAAGAATGAAAGACATCCATGTCTTCAGGACTTTGTGTTCTGTTCAACTTCTGAGCTGAACTGGTTGAGAAATGTTTCTTGTTTGTGCAAAAAAACAAAAAAAACAACAATAACATCAAAGTTTTCATTTTTATTAGAATTTCACTTCAAAACTTTGTGTGTTTTAAACCCCCAAACTGAATAAAATTGTTTTTAAGCTGAATTTTTGTTTGGTTGTTTTGTACAGCCAAAACCTGAAAATTAGTTTTGGATTTTTAATGAAAGACAGGAAAATATAATAAAAAATGGATATTTCCTAAGGAAATTGTGATGAAAAAGCCATTTTTCCATCAACAAACATTTTTAATAAAAAAATCCAACTAGCTTTTATTATGAGCTTTACCATCCCAGGTCAATGGGGGTGGTAGGAAGTGCTGTGGGATGAGAGATGTGCTGGCCACTGCTTCCTGCCACCCCCATTGTCCTGAGACAGCGAATCACAGCCAGTGGGACACACAGTCCATCGAACCTGCTGACACAGCAGGTAAACAAACTCGCCAGGTCCACCAGGGTGCTTACATTGGTGAGAGATGTGCCAGAGGTTGCTCACCCCTGGGTTACAACAAGGCCATCTGAGCTCAGAAGAATTAGAATGTATGTTGAATTTTTTTTGCAACTCATTTGAAAGAAAATGGTTAAAAATGATCAGAGAGTAATTCAACTTTCAAAAATAACATTTTTAACTTTTTAAATAAGTATCTATTTTTAGAAATGGATCGTCTGCCTCTTCTGAGAGTCTCAAACTCGGGGGGGTAAAGGAGAGGGACCAATAGCACTGCTACAATAATTAGGAAAAGATTATTTGAAAGAGTTGACCTTTCAGATATACCACAGAAAACTTTGCAGCATTCTAACAGAGTTTAACTGCTTTAGAGAAATCCTTTTGAACCGAATGCTCTTACATTATAAGCAAAGCCTTTATTTTCAGAGGCCAAAAGGTAATAGTACTTATTTCAAATATCATAGCATTATGTAACTTTTAAAATCATCTACAAACTCTACTTAAAGACCAGACAGAAATCTTAGGCCAGTACACACACAAAGCAAAAACAAACAAAAAAGTGATGAAAGTGGCTTTCACGAGCAGATGAAAGCAAAATAATCAAACCCCAGTCACATCATACAACTTCATATAAATATTTAGTGCTGGGATAACACTGAAAAAATCCATAATATTAATTAAATAACTACACAAAACCGTTTAACATATGTTGGGCCTCTTTTGTGCTGGATTTCTGCAAATAGTCAATGAGTTTACTAGAAGGGACATTCAGCGAAGCCACTTCTGTCAAGCTATTGTAATAGAATATTCATGGCCAGTGAATTTTGAATTAATATTTGCAAGTACTCTCACTGACTGAATGAAAATATAATTCCAAATAATGAATACATTTGGAAAGACAGTGCTATGTTTGTTTATCCTTTGTCCTTGTCTTGAATATCCTCACAAGAACATATAGAAGTAAGCACCTTGATGCATGCTGTTTTCAAAGGAGAATGATAATCTAGAAGAGGATATTGATAAATGGAGAAATGTGTTGAAGAGACATAGACTCAAAATAACCAGAGGAAAAACAGAGTATATGGTAATTGCAATAATGTGACCACTGCAGATTTGTCCTTGAAACTAGATGGGTAATGTGACATACCCAAGGTACAATCTAGACAATCTACTGAACAGCTGTGCCACCTCTGCTCTGTAACCTCTCACAAACAGCCCTCAGCATGTAAGTCATTCCAGTCTTGGTCTATGTGTCCCTGCAGGCTGCCAGTCACATATAGGCTTTTACCAGCCTGAATTATATATCCTGCTGGAATTCTACACCAAAAATTTAAAAATTGTGTGCACAATATTTTAATATTTTTCATATTTTATGTGCCAAAATAACACAAAATAATCATGTCCTTTTCAATAAATTTTAATTTTTTAATTTTTTAATGCTGTACAGCTGAATCTTATAACTTTACATAATATGTTGTCACACATATTTTACCAAGACAATAATGACCAGAAAATTATGAATTTTCAAATGATACATCACAAAGTATACCTTGTACAAAGATTATTACAATAGTATGAAAGAGGTGAATACAGCGGTACAGTCTGTCAAATGTAGACGATACCAAAAACACAAAGTTTCAAGTATGTGGGTTCCAGAATCTGGGGCAAAAAGAGGATGAAATTAGAGCTAGAACAGGGTTTCTCAAACAAGGGTCACCACTTGTGTAGGAAAAGTCCCTGGTGGGACGAGCCGGTGTTTTTACCTGCCTCATCCGCGGGTCTTGCCAATTGCGGCTCCCATTGGCCATGGATTGCTGCTCCGGGCCAATGGGAGCTGCTGGAAGAGGCAGCCAGTAAGTCCCTCAGCCTGCACCACTTCCAGCAGCTCCCATTGGCCCAAAGCAGTCATGTAACATCCCTGTAAAGATTATGACCTACTGAGTACATTCCTCCTATTTGTATGCAGTAACATTTTTCTATTCAAAGTTATGAATGTTGGCTATGTACTTGTTTAATTTTAAATACCCTCAGTGAAGCAGTTGGTCAGCTTCCTGAGAAAAAAGACTATTCTCAGTAAGTGCACAATCAAGAAACCCTTAAGCCAAAAATGAACTGAAAGATGCCAATCCACATCTGAGCTTTCCCAGGAATGTGGCTTGGCTGGTAAGGAACTCAGTCATGCATGGACATGTGATTTGCCCATGAGACTCCAAAACTTCATTTTATAGCTGGAGCATCTCTGAGGGTAAGGTTTTATCTGTATTCAGTTTTCTTACTATATTAGCTGTAGGCTTACGTGTTTTATTTTATTTTATTTTGCTTGGTAATTCACTTTGTTCTGTCAGTTACTACTTGGAACTACTTACATCCTACTTTCTGTATTTAATAAAATCACTTTTTACTTATTATTTAACCCTGAGTCTGTATTAATACCTGTGAGGGGGGGCCAACAGCTGTGCATATCTATCTATCAGTGTTATAGAGGGTGAAAATTTATGAGTTTACGCTGCATAAGCTTTATATAGGGTAAAACGGCTTTATTTGGGGTTTGGACCCAACTGGGAGTTGGACATCTGGGTGTTAAAGACAGGAACACTTCTTAAGTTGCTTTCAGTTAAGCTGGCAGGAAAAGCAGGGGCAGAAGTAGTCACATGTGCATGCATCATTCTACTCAATAGAAGCCATTACTTACACCTCAAACAGCACATTCACCGGAAAGTCCATTCAGGGTAGTTGGGCATCTTCCATTATGAGTTAAATGTTCTTTTGATGGGCCACTCAATTTGAATCGTCCCTCCAAGATGTGCTGGCTAACTACCTTGTGGGTGCTGCCGAGGAGCAAACATTTTGAAATACAGGCATAGAGCCAACAGTCATAACTTCAGATACCAAAATATTACTTGCATACAAATAGCATAATCATAACCCGCAAATCATAACCTTTCCATAGACATCTCACATGCTACATTTTATACAAGATTTGATGCAATTATATAACAGTGGTAGCAACGATGATCTACATGGTCATAGTTTAATTAGAAAACATCACAGTGGGGGTATTTCATAAAGCAGAAGAGACAAAAAAAATTACAAATAGAAAAATTTGATTGTAAAACCATAAAAACTTTCAGGGGTGGTTAAGGGGTAGGTGTAGAACCTGAAACTAGATTTTAACATCTCCATGTCTTTAGTAACTAGATTGCAAGTTCATGGTATCCCTTTAATTAGATGGTATCGATGGCATTATTGCCATTTTATTCATAAGATAGTTCTTTGTAGCTAGCTTAAGTGTGTATATGTGGGAACAAAGAGGGAAAGAGATTTGTTTGGTTTCTGTATGCAGATTCCTAGCAGCCATAATTCATGATTACCATTTAAAATTCAATCAGATATAACACCAATTAATAATTTAATGTATTGTCTCACAGTCCTTACTCCATCAAACCAAAATATTATCCAACATTCCTCCTTAGAAACAGAATAAATCATTTTCAAAATCTGCTGTTAATGTCTAAATCAAGTTACCCCTGTGCAGTCTTTCAGATACGAGTAGTTGCATCTGCCATCCCCACTTTCCGGTGAAAACAACAAATCTGAAAATTGTTCCTCATGTTTTTCAAAGTGCATTTTAAAATTCTAATTAAGTATAATTGGCTGCTCTCCAGTAGAAGAGTGCAGTGTTGGTTGTCACCTGTTTCAAAACATGTATATATCCAGCAGTATAAATATTTTCTGTTTCTTCCAGCTAATACATGAAAATCTTTTTTTAATATCAAATTAATTCTCTTTTGTTTACTGAATCCTGCAAAGGCAGCTGATGCCTGCTGTACTGCATTTTCACTTCATAATCTGAGAAAGAGAGCTTCATGAAAGTCCGCTCATTCAGCTCACCAAGAGAACACCAATTGCCAACCACAGATTTTCTTAATAAAAAAATACAAGTGACTGGGGCATAGAGTCCTACACCAAGGGTTACAGTTAGTGATGTGGGAACATTTTAAAATAGGGGTCGGCAACCTCTGGCATGCTGCTTGCCAAGGTAAGCACCCTGGCGGGGCGGGCCAGTTTGTTTACATGCCGCTTCGGCAGGTTCAGCCGATCATGGCTCCCACTGCCGCAGTTCGCCGTCCCAGGCAAATGGAGGTGGTGGGAAGTGCCACGGGCTGAAGGTGCTTACCCTGGTGAGCCGCATGCCAGAGGTTGCTGACCCCTATTTTAAAATATTTAAAATTCCAATCTGATTAAGATAAGAATCCACATGTCTAGTTTGTATGCCATTATCACAATTGTGCATTCATTTGCATAGTGTTTTTTTCTGAATATCTGCCTGTGCAGTATATAACTATGGTATGAATTTATTTACCTACAAGTTATCCTGGGACTTTTCAGATATCTTGAATACTTCTTTTTTCCTTTTCTTGTGCATTAGAAAAGGTGCAAGAAAGAAGGCAACTGTGTTCTTTGGGGTGGGTATGCATATCCTCCCTTGTCAGAAATGAATGTGGTTAAGTGATTGCAGTAAAAAAGAGATACCATGGAAGAGCTGTGGGAACTGCTAGTTAGGTAAGGAGAGTCCTCCCATTTGGGCTCATAAGGTAGAGGGAGTACAGTAGTAATCTGTTTGGCTGAGGGAAGAAGCAACATATCTCTTTTGCCAAGGAGGGAAAGAGTTTTAAGGTTAGTCTGCTGAACACAAGGCCCTAATTATCTGCTGAGTTCTCTTGAGCTTACCTCGTTACTTCCTGTGGGATGAAGCGACGAGAGAGAGAGACAGTTTTAGCCACTTGGGATATGACTGAAATAAGCTTTCTTCTATTGTATTTGTACTGTGGACATAATAAAATACTAGCACTAATATGGCATTGGTTAAGTAAATGAGTAAACCATTCCATCTTCTCATATATTCATTTAAGTGCAGCTTTTTAAATTTATCTTTACATTCCAGTTTAATCAAGACACTATAAAAAGCATGACATAAATAGTAACATGGTAATGTTTACAAAGTTTAAGTGAAAACATTTTACATAGTATTTGAAAGCTTAAGTAGTAATATCAAGTCACAATAAATAGTATTACATGTGATTTTATTTTATTATGATTCTCTTTTACCAGGGAAGGTACAGAATTTTTAATTATATACCGTTAATGCAGGTTGTTCTCTGTTTGTCCATCAAACATGGTAACTCTCTACAGTCATGGTGTTATCAGTGACATTTCAACAAAAAAGTAATTCTAAAGAGTTTCAGAATGTTAGTTTATTGCCTTTCCAAACTATGAAGAGTCTTTCCAAGAGTTTTCCTATCACATACACGGGCACAAATACTACTCATTAAATCTGAATACATGCAAGGAGAAATGTACCTCTCTGCAGAGGATTAGCAAAAGGCCTGTGCCCCACTAATATCCCACTTAAATTCTATTTTGTATGTTCACGTACACTGTGTGCTTATGGAACTTATTTTTAATTGCATAATTTTATTCTTCATAGCTTTGTATAGCATAACATTCTAAAATGTCTCCATAAACCAGGTGTCAGCAACCTCTGGCACACAGAAAGGGATGTGCTGGCCGCGGCTTCTAGCCACCCCCATTGGCTTGGGACGGTGAACCTCGGACAGTGGGAGTCACGATCAGCTGAACCTGCCAATGTGGCAGGTAAACAAACTGGCCCTGCTCGCCAGTGTGCCAGAGGTTGCCGACCCCTGACATAAGCCATTATATGGGCTATGCCATTACACAGTAACCCAATATCTGGGCGGTGACTCTTTTACTCCATGGCAAAATAAAAGGATAACATTACTGCACTGTTCATACAGTTGTAGAAATCTTATGATATCTGAATGGATGTAATCCAGATACCAACTGGAGTATAACCAATTTTATAGTTGCCACCAAGTTGAATGTCTCAGCAGTTCTCCAAATATGACTCAGAGAATAAAAGAAAGTATTGTGGCTATTCGTTAAAAAAAACTTCATTTTTCATAAAGCTTTTCCATTATAATTAGAATGATATTCAGCCACTGACTTCTTCCCTCTACAAGCCTGTAAGCTAGTGTGGCTGTCCCTCTGCTTCCGTCCCTGAGGGAGGCTATGCGTCCTCAAAGTTTGGTCTGTTAGAATCTTTTCCAAGTAAAGAAAAGCAGAAGAAATTAGTGATTTTCAAGGGACCCCAGTCTTCCAGCATGGCAGTGCCCTAAAAAGTCTGGGCTCTGGACTTCAACCAGAAGAGCGGTAGCAACCTATTCACCCAGCCATTAAGCTGGGCAGGATAGCAAATGATCAAGGCTCTGGCCTGCAGTCAGGCAAAGCTGCAGTAGTTTATTCACCCCACCTTTAAGCAAGGCTGTGGCAAGGGTGAGCGCCAAGCACATTCTATGGGGCTCAGGTAGAGAAGAGTGTCAAGCATGGTCTATGGGGTTCTGGTGGTGACACCCAAGGAATGCAGGCCTCGTGGCCTAAGAAGGGAGAGTACTTCCACCCTAGAGATGGGGTTGCAGTGGGGACACGGACCCATACAACTCCACTGTGTTCCAGCCCAGGGCCCTAACAGAAGCAGAGTGGCCTGCCATCAGATCAACGGGTATCCAACCACAACACATTAACCTTGTTTCAGGCCAGCTCCCAACCAGACTGTTGCTTGGTTCCCTTGGGCTTCTTCCTACTCTCCCCCTAGGGTGTACCTGTGTCCAGGAGTTGTCCTCAGTCTCTCCGGGATACACTGCCAAGGGTAGTGGTAGCAACTCTTCAGTATCCAGAGTGGCATTGCTCTCTGGAAGCTCAGGCTGGTCCGCGGGGAAATAGGGGTTCTCCTTGGCGTCCTACTCCAGCAGCGGGAAAGAAGCATCTGTCTCCTTCAACTGCTTCCTCTCAACTGAGCTGCTGGGCCAGCCCTTTACACTTCCCCTTCCTGTCCCACCCTTCTGTTTCCGGCTCGTGGTGGTTGGGCCTCATGGCTCCACCCACCAGGTGGCTTGCAGAGTTCCCTCTGGCTCCACCTCTGAGGGAGGCTACACTTCCTCGCTACAAAACCCTTAGAATCATAGAAGACTAGGGCTGGAAGAAACCTCAGGAGGACCTCAGAGCAGGACCAACCCCAACTAAACCATCCCAGATGGATCTGTCAAGTCAAGCCTTAAAAACCTCTAAGGATGGAGGTTCCACCACTTCCCTCAGTAACCCATTCCAGTGCTTCACCACCCTCCTAGTGAAATAATGTTTCCTAATATCCAACGTAGACCTCCCCCACTGCAACTTGAGACCATGGCTTCTTGTTCTGTCATCTGCCACCACTGAGAACAGCCTAACTCCATCCTCTTTGGAACCCCCTTTAGGGAGTTGAAGGTTGCTAACATATCCCCTCTCACTCTTCTCTTCTGCAGACTAAATAACCCCAGTTTCCTCAGCCTCTCCTTGTAAGTCATGTGCCCCCTAATCATTTTTGTTGTCCTCTGCTAGACTCTCTCCAGTTTTTCCACATCCTTTCTGTAGTGGGGAGCCCAAAACTGGATGCAGTACTCCAGATGTGGCCTCACCAGTGCCAAATAGAGGGGAATAATCACTTCCCTTGATCTGCTGTCAAATCTCCTACTAACGCAGCCCAATATGCTGTTACCCTTCTTGGCACAAGGGCACACTGTTGACTCCTGTCCAAATTCTCATGCACTGTAATCCTCAGGTCCTTTTTTGAAGAACAGCCACTTAGCCAGTTGGTCCCCAGCCTGTAGCAGTGCATGGGATTCTTCTGTCCTAAGTGCAAGACTCTGAACTTATCCTTGTTGAACCTCTTCAGATTTCTTTTGGCTCAATCCTCCAATTTGTCTAGGTAAATCTGGACCCTATCCTTACCCTCCGACATATCTACCTTTCCCCCCAGCTTAGTGTCATCTGTGAATTTGCTTAGGATGCAATCCAATCTATCATCCAGATCATTAATGAAGATGTTGAACAAAACTGGCCCCAGGACAGACCGCCTGGGGCACTCCGCTTGATACTGGCTGCCAACTAGACATCGAGCTGTTGGTCACTACCTGTTGAGCCCAACGATCTAGACAGCTTTATATCCATCTTATAGTCCATTCATCCCTTCTCCCTACCTCCCACTAAAAAAAATCTCATAAAGCAGAGCTTTCTATAACCCAATGAATAATAGCTACAGACTCCATGAAGTCCAGTAAGGCATTCAGTATCACAATTCTATTTAATGCAAGAAGGCATTTGGGCCTAGTTTTACAAAGGGATTTAGAGACTGTGATGTTCGGCCGCCCTTCAAACTTTTAGTCCAGTGGCAAGGGTGAATGCCCTGTCACTGGACTATGGAGTCACTCTCTGGCCCAATTAATATTTATTTTTTAAATTATTTAATACTGACTGGAACAACTCCAATCATTGAAATGCACAGTTTCCCACCCATAGTCCAGAGGTTAGGACCCTTGTCTGAGTGAAGATGGTTAGAAAATTGTGTAATGATGTGTGTTAGTCAAAAATATGTACTAAATTATGTTAGAAAAATGAATATTAAAGTATTATAAGAAGATATAAAAGATTTTTTTGCTTTGTGTGTGCGTGTGTGTGTCTGCTTATGCTGCATTTCAGAACTTGGCTGACACTGCTTCAGGACTGTATAAACCCTGAAAAAGGTTTCTGTGTTTTCTTTGTAAAATCTTTGTAAATAGCAGGGTGAAGGAGTGTCATAAGGGAATTATTAACGTCCAGTGCCACCTAAGATAAGCTAACAAGCAAAACACGAAAGCTGCAAAAACAGACCAGTAAGGAGAACAACTATTGTAAGGTAAAAACTGCTTAGAGACAGTGACGTTTGTAGCCCACTGGGCTAGTTTGCCTTTGTCATAGGTTTCACCCCCACTCTGGACTTTAGAGTATAGATGTATGGACCTGCATGACAAGCCCTAAGCTTAATTACCACCTTAGATCTAGTTTTGCTGCCACCACTCCCAAGTACTAACTCCCTTCCCTGCGTAGTCTTGAGAGACTTCTTCACCAATTCCCTGGTGAACACTGATCCAAACCCCTTGGATCTTAAAACAAGGAAGAATTACTCATTCCCCCTCCTTCCCCCGCCACCAATCCCTGGTGAGTCCAGATCCAATCCCCTAGCATACAAGCCGATCTCACAGACAACAGATTTAAAACACAGGATGTTACCCTGGGCAAAAGCCTTATTACACACAAGAATACCCACACTTGATTATTCCCCTGATGCCAAGACAAGTTACAAAAAGAAAATAAACATAAACTTATTTATTCTTTTCTAAAACTTACTACTCTGATAAGAGGCTGGTTCCTTGATCTTTTTCACTTCGGCTGAAACTGAAACTGACTCTAAACAAAGGAAACTTCCCTCCTTCCTTTTGAACATCTTGTTCACCCATTGGTTCCTCTGGTCAGGGGTCAGCTAGGCTAGTTGAACTTCTTAACCCTTTACAGGTAAAAGGGGCATTAACCCTTAACTATCTGTTTATGACAGCCTTTATTGTTGTAGTGGGGCTCCTGAGAGAAAAGGCTAGGCTAATTGGGAAAGCAACCACAGCTGGGGCCACACCCCAGTCAGGCCACAGCTGGCCCTACAAAAAGGCTGTGAGTCAGGAGCTAAGAGTCTCTCTCTAAAAGTGGTGGAGAGAGAAGGACCTAGCTGCCTTGGAGCAAGGTACTAGAGGTTGAGAAGTGCTAGGGAAAGGCAAGAGGAGCTAGGGTTGCAGCTGGCAACTCCCCAGGCTGCAAGCCTTGTTCAAGGCCTAAAGAGAGGTACTGGGCTGCAGGGAAAGCCAGCAGGTCCAACCCTCCCCTTGCCAGTGATGAGTAGTTGACAGACTGAGTCTGCCCCAGTGAGTAGGGGCTAGATGATGACTGGCAGTAGCCATCTAAGCAAGGGTTGGGGGATCCCCTGGGAGGGGAGACCCACAGTGTAGGGTCACTGCCAGGGGCTAGCACCCCCAGGAAAATGGGCACCAGTATCCGGGAAGGACACGGGGGCCAGCAGCAGGTGAGACATTGGCCAGGAGGAGGTACTTCATATGCTGGAGAGCTAATTCCCAAGATGACTCACCGGCACGATGCCTCCTGCTGGTCTCACCTCACTACAATTATATTTACTGCTTTGCATTATATTCAGCAGTAATGCAAGAAACCTATAGGCCTGTACCCTGTAAGACATTAGCTTCAGCAAGTTAACATAAGGCTTGAGACCTTTGAACAGATAAACAGCCCAACAGAAAACCCCAAGTATTTGGGGAGCTGAAAATAGAATTCAAGGGGAAGTTCTGACCACAGGTAAATAATTCAACCACAGAAATGTCCCGGCAATGAACTGATGTACATAAGATACATTTAAGGCTAGCCTGCTTGCTTGCCTATATAACTTTTCTTATAAGTTTCTTATTTTCTTTTGGGTTTGATTATTTTATAAGAAGTTTATGGGCCTATATTACAGTATATTTCTGGCTGAAACACAAGAGACCTGCAGGCCACATCCTGCATGGTGAGCTAAGGTAAAGTTAGCATACATATGTTTGGGACCTTTCACCTAGATAGATGGTGAAGAGCTAAAGCATAAGGTCCATGTATAGCTGCAACCTTTAACATAGAGGATGTTTTAAAGCAGGCTGGCCTAGGGGAGTTCTTAAATTCCTACCCTTTTAAACTTAACAGATATGACACAACTTGGAAAGAACTGAAATAACCAGTTAGGACAGAAATAACAAATGTCATACCTAACCACAAAAGGGCCATGGTAACGAACAGACATATATGATAATAAGTTGAGAAAAAGACACCCCAACATTAGTAAGTTGAGGAAATACAAATAAGGAAAAGAGGGAAAAATCTCCTACTGAATATGTATCAAACATAGCAGCGTCAGGGTAACCTATTATAAAAGTGGCATCCCAGTCTAGGGGCGGTAGGAGAGATGTAGTCCTTGAGAAGTGACAGAATGATGGCCACTGGTGATGAGGGGCTGGGGGATGGGGAGGAGGAAGATGATGGCAAACATTTCAGGTTGTTCTACAGGAGATGATGTGAATATATGGATGTGCAGAGGTAAATTCTGTAGTGTCTCTATCTACCTTACTGAGTTGGGTTTTTGTGACTGTGCTAAATGTATTAATAACCTATATGTGTAAATATAGAAGAATTCCTATAGTGTGAGTCTTTCAACTGTGCACATCAGGTTCCCAACCATATAATAATTTGAATAATACTGGGTCTGATCTTGGGGCAAGAACCTGGCAACCCTCAAAATGATAACTGGGGATTCTTAAGTAATTAATTATGTATAATTAATACATAATCTAAAGACCAGGCAACAGGTTGATAGAGGATAAAAGTAAATTTTAGCAGCATAAGCAAAAATATTAAAGTTATAGTGATTTATGCATAGTGTGTTAAATGGGTACACAAATGAGGTAATGAGATAAACTGAGTCTGTGCAAAGTTATGGAACATAATGGAAGATGCCCAACTACCCTGAATGGACTTTCCGGTGAATGTGCTGTTTGAGGTGTAAGTAATGGCTTCTATTGTGTCTAAGTAGAATGATGCATGCACATGTGACTACTTCTGCCCCTGCTTTTCCTGCCAGCTTAACTGAAAGCAACTTAAGAAGTGTTCCTGTCTTTAACACCCAGATGTCCAACTCCCAGTTGGGTCCAAACCCCAAATAAAGCCGTTTTACCCTATATAAAGCTTATGCAGCGTAAACTCATAAATTGCTGCAGTCTTCCCAATTCATCTTAAGCTTATATGAAATGTAGCTGCTCTTTCATTAGGTACTGTAGTTGATTAAAAAAAAAATCTGGTCCCTGTTACCATTCTGCCAAGTGAACTCCACTGGCTGCCTGTCTCGTAATATAGTGTGTCGATTTTAACATTTTACTACTTACTTTTGACTGAAGTCACACAACAGTGCTTGATAATGGATCTAATTTCAAGTTATCAGCCAACTTGTTCCCTCCAGACAGCTTTCTAGAACCAATTGACTGCTCCTAAAGTGAAACTATCTACTACTGGTGGCAGGGCTTTTTCATTTTATACTACGTTACAGCACAACCTTTCCTTAGAACCACAGTACTACACATCTTGCTCAACATTTTCATCTTGTCACAGGCTTCTTAAAAAATTGTACCTAGGCATAAATATAGGGGAAAGATGACTAAAGATTTATGTTGAATGTTCATGATTTGAGTATTTTGCAAATTTTAGATCAGGGGTCGGCAACCTTTGGCATGTGGGACTCCAAGGTAAGCACTCTGGCGAGCTGGGCCAGTTTGTTTACCTGCCACATCCGCAGGTTTGGCTGATGGCAGCGCCCACTGACCATGGTTCACCTCTCCAGGCCAATGGGGGGGGCAGGAAGCTGTGCCCAGCACATCCCTCAGCCTGCACTGCTTCCCACAGCCTCCATTGGCCTGGAGTGGCGAATCGTGGCCAGTGAACTGAGGCAGGTAAACAAACCGGCCCAGCCCACCAGGGTGCTTACCCTGTCGAGCCCTGTACCAGAAGTTGCCGACCCCTGCATTAAAGGTATCACAACATAAAAGGATATTGACTTCTTGTTCTTCTCCATGGAGTTCAGGAGGCCAGGCTAACACACATCACTCTGGCTGAATCCAACTTCAAATGTATAGGTGGCTTCATGCCATTTGTTATTTGATTCCCTCCCCCCTCAATCAGGAAAAAATGGTTCATATAACATGGTCATTCATAAGACTGGTGTTCATAAAACTGAGGCTCTACGACAGGAGTCCGCAACCTCTGGCACGTGGCTCGCCAGGGTAAGCACCCGGGGGGGCCAGGCCAGTTTGTTTACCTGCTGCATCGGGAGGTACTGCCAACTGCGGGTCCCACTGGCCACAGTTCGCTGTCCCAGGACAATGGAGGAGGGGGGAAGCTGTGACCAGCACATGTCTCCTTCCCTGGTCCAGGGACCTTCCCCCTCCCCAGCCCCTATCACATTGCTCTCCACTCCAGGGCTTTCTGCTGCCCCTGCATTTGTGTGTTGGACAGTCGCATGCAATCCCTTCACACTGCCCCCCTTTCCCTTCCCCAGCTTAGTTCATAGCACCAGAAAATCCCTTCAAACTGTCCCCCTTTTCCCCTCCTCTTATTTCATGGGAAGATGACAAATCGGGTGGGTGGCGCTGGGGGGCAGTGTTGTGTTTTGGAGAGGCTTGGGGGGGCTCAGCCCTCACCTGTTTTCTTTGTACACTACTGAGTGGAATGAAAGGAATGGAGATCTATCACAACCTCCTAGGCTGGGGATTCAAATGTGGAGGAGATTCCATCATGCATAAATCCAGGTAGCTTTCACTATAAGGGCATTTCCTGGATGGGAAAGTGTGTAGAACAGGTTTGGCTAGAATGTTGTGTGCTCTGGATCTTCCTCTGACACTCAGTTGCCTGAGGAACTTTGTCAACTAGCGTACATTATAGCAGCCTGTAGCAGCGTACATGGTTATAGGCACCCTTGTCTTCAGTGGCCTTTGGACCAGGCCTATAAATTCCTTTCAGCATCAAGCTATCATATTACACCTCTACCCCGATATAACACGGTCCTCAGGAAAAATCTAACTGCATTATAGGTGAAACCATGTTATATTGAACTTGCTTTGATCCACGGGAGTGCACAGCTGTGCCCCCCCCCAGAGAACTGCTTTACCACATTATATCCAAATTTGTGTTATATTGAGTCACATTATATCGAGGTAGAGGTGTTCATCGTGTAAGTTTAGGGCATGATTCACTGTCCATTGAAGTGAATGGAAAGACTTCAGTGGAATTTGGATCAGATTTCTTGTTTTGCCCACAAGTGAGTGCACAATTCCTATCTAAATAAATAGAAGCTTCTGATGTGCATATGAAAGCAGAATTTGGAATGATGCAATTATTGAGAAAATAATAGACACTTACTTTTTAAACATGAATAAATATATTTGAAATTGTCAGTTGGTCTGTAATAGAAATATCCAAATTAAAATTTTGGTAGAGCTATTGAATGTAAGGTATAACCAATAAAGAGAGAGCGAGAGACATTCACTGCTATTTTTATTCAAGCTATGAGATATTACTATGACAACTATTTGCTTTCTCAAACCCACCTGAAACTAGTGTCACAATTCTGGGAAATTCTGTACCAAGCAAGATCTCCCAGAAGTTTGTTCCTAGACTCCCAACTCCTAACTGTCTCTCAAGTCTCTCTGTGTGTCCATGTGTCTTTCCTCCTGAAACCCAGTATGCAGGATACCTCTCTGTCATTTTCCCTATTTGTCAAGGTTTACCCCAAAAGCTCCCTAGTGTCTGTCTTGGCCCTCTAACAGGACTCTCCTCTCCCAGGAGAAGATGCTAGACTTACTTCCCTCCTTCTACTGCCCTGAAGTGCTTCCTCTACTAGTCGCCACCACCATCACTCCTCTCAGCTGGAACTCATTCTTAAATTCAGCGACCCAGACACTCGTGAGGAGGGCCTAATCCTAAACTGGGTGCACTAATTGCTCTCTGACTCCAGTTAACTCATTCTCTGCCACTCAGCGGTATAAAGCACATCATAAGGCACATTTTGGATACTTTGCTAGGAAGAATGTTTTATTTTGATATGACTTAGCACAAAAAAAAGTTTCATGCAGTGATTTTCAGTTATTCCGCATTTGTTTTATATTTTTAAATAAAGACTAGGACTGTAAATAAACTGCAGTTAATGCAAGCAATTAATGCAAAACAATTTAACTAGATTTAAAAATAGTCACAATTCATTGCAGTTTTAATAGCACTCTAAAAGAATAATAGAATTACAATTTAAATTTATAATAAATCTTTGGATTTTTGTCTACATTTTAAAATATATTGATTTCAATTAAAACACAGAATACAAAGCTTACAATGCTCGCTTTACATTATTTTATTATAAATATTTGCACTGGAAGAAAGATAAAAGAAATATTATTTTTTAATTCAACTCATACATGTACTGTAGTGCAATCTCTTTATCGTGAAAGTGCAACTTAGAAATGTTGAGGGTTTTTTTTTTTTTACATAACTGCACTCAGAAACAAAACAAAGTAAAACTTTAGAGCATGGGGTTCTGTCCCTTACCATCTTCACTAATAGTCTTTGATGGACCTATTCTTCATAAATTTTATTTTTTTTAAACCAGTTCTACTTTTGGCCTTCACAACATTCCTTGATAACAAACTCCACAGGTAGACTGTGCATTGTGTGAAGAAGCACTTCCTTATCTCCTTCACCTTTGTCCAACTTGTCCTCGTCCGTCCCTCCATGAACGCAAGTCGATGCCACTCCATTCTATTTTGTTGTGACCATGTTCTTTCCATTTCTGGCCAAAGAGTTTTGTCTTGGGATTGGCCCAGCAAGTTTTTGTTCTGCCCAGTGGTCGCTTGTGATCTCTGGGGATCCAGTCTTTGATGCGGGTTGTCTATCTATTGTCTTGCCTGTGGACTACATAACTCACCCGTCTTTGCTTTGCATCTTACATTGCTTACACTACATTGGTCACCTCTGCACACCTTCTGATCTCCTCATTCAGTATATGATCATGGAGAGATATCTTACACATTTGCCTTTCCATTGCTTTCTGGGTGACAGCAAATTATTCTTCCTCCGCTTTTGTTGTTGACCAGCTTTCTGCTCTGTATATCATTGCTGGCATCACAGTGGAGTTAAACAGTTCTTTCCTTTTCTTCATGGGCAGTTCATCATCCATTAGAGATATCTTTACTTTGTTTAAACTTGCCCACCTCCCCTTTCACCTCCTACTACATTCCTCTTCAAATGAGTTACCTCTGCTCAGCTACTGACCCAGGTAAATATATTTATCAACCTCCTTGGTTTCTTTCCCATTTACAGTAATGATTTCTTCTGCGCAATGCTCATTCCGCATGCACTTCATCTTCGACATATTCACTTCCAACCTGATATCATGCAAAAGTGTTTGCAGTTGCTGCAATTTGTTCTCCATTTCTGCTGTGTCCTTTGCCAGTATTACACAGTCATCAGTAAAGAGAAGTTATGTTAACTGTTCTCCATCAATTCTGATTCCTTCTTCCCAGTTCAATTTCTTGAACAGCTAATCCAGTACTGCTAAAAACAGCTTTGGTGAGATTGTGTTGCCTTGTCTGACTTTTCTGTATATAGTAATAATGCAGGGGACACTGAATAATGTTATCTCTGTTGAACAATTGTGGTTAATTTCTTCCAGCAGGTGGATGTACTTTGGGTCGATTTCAATTTCATTGAGTGTGTTGAGTACAATGCTAATCTCTACTGAGTCTAATGCTTTTTTGTAGTTGACAAATGCAATACACAATAGTAATTTGTATTCCTTGCATTTTTCAATGAGTTGTCAAACTGAGTGGATGTGATCAATTGTCAAATAACATGAGCGGAAACCAGCTTGTTCTCTGCTTTCGTTTATTTCAAGATCCTTCTTAATCCGATTTGAGTATGATGTGGGTGAAAACTTTATACATTTGCAAGAGGAGTGCTCAGTTCTTCTGGATCACCTTTTTTCACCAATATATTGTTTTTGATTTCTTCCATGCATCTGGAACATGCTCTCTATTAATGTAGATGGCTCCTTTCTGATGTCCTTTCACCATTTTCTTCTTTCAGCACTGCCAGGATAATCTGTTCCAGCCTACTATCTCTTTCTACCTTCTTCAGACTCTCATTCTTTTCAGCCACCTCTCTCAATTTCTTCTTTCTAAAGTCTTTGTAGTCTTCTTTGATCTTCACATTAATTTCTTTGCACAGTGTTCTGTATTCTTTGCCCATCTTTTCTTCTAATTTCATGTGTGCCCTCCTCACCATCAGATTCACAGTTTCGTCACTGATCCTCTGCTTGCATCTGTCATTCATAAACATATAGTTAAGGGTTAATGTCTCTTTTACCTGTAAAGGGTTAACAAACAGAGAACCAAAAACACCTGACCAGAGGACCAATCAGGAAACAAGATACTTTCAAATCTCTGTGGAGGGAAGCCTTTGTTTGTATTTTTTGGGTTTTGCTTTGTTCTCCCTGGATTCTGAGAGGGACTAGACATGTAAGCAGATTCCTCCAATCTTTCTGAAAAAAATCTCTTCTGTTCTAATTTTAGTAAGTACCAGGAAAAAGGTGAGTTTAGTCTTTTGATTGTTTTCTGTATTTGCAAATGTGTATTTTGCTGGAGGTATTTTAAATTGTATTTTGCTAGGGGGAGGCTTCTCTCTAGTGTCTATAAGCTGAAAGACCCTGTAACTTTTACCATCTAAATTACAGAGACAACTTTTACTTTTTTTTCTTTCTTTTTATTAAAAGTTTTGCTTTTTAAGACCTGTTTGATTTTTTCCCCTTGTTGAGGCTCAAGGGAATTGAGTCTGTACTTACCGGGAAATTGGTGGAAGTCAGGGAGAAAGAAGGGAGGGAGGAAGGTGGAATCCCTTTGTTTAGATTCACGGAGCTTGAATCTGTCTATCTCTCCAGGATAGCCCAGGGAGGGAATGCCTGGGAGCGGGAGAGAAGTGGGAAAACAAAAACCTGATTTCTCTATGTTGTGATTCAAGGAGTTTAAATCACAGTGTACCCAGGGCGGGAAAGAGCTGGGAGGAAGAAAGGAGAAGGAGGGGAAATGGTTTATTCCCCTTTGTTGTAAAACTCAAGGGATATGGGTCTTGGGGTCCCCGGGGAAGGTTTTGGGGGGACCAAAGTGCCCCAAAACACTATGTTTTTAGGTGGTAGAAGCTTATCAGATCTAAGCTGGTAATTAAGCTTAGAGGAATTCAAGCTGATACCCCATTTTTTGGACTCTAAGGTTCAGATTGGGGAATTATACCATGACAGCATCCCAGCATTTTCAGAGCCCTTGCCTTTTTAGCTGCTGAGATTATCTGCGAGATAAAATGTTTGTCGTCCTCATCGATTATCCTTGTTGACCTTACACTCGAGGTCCATTTCATTCACTTTCTGTGCAAATTCTGCTTAGTCGAAGTGCCATTTTTCCTTCGGTTTCTGGCTTCTCTTAACTCTTCTCTCTGTCTTCATAGACATTGTAAATGCATAGTTTTGTGTGCAATATACAATGGTCTGAGCCTGTGAAAATGATTCATTCTTCTATTATTGCTACATCATAGAAGATTCTTGTATCCATCATTACATAATCAATCTGATTCAATGTGACTCCATCTTGGCTTTTCCATGTTCCCTGCTGACACATTTTTTTTTAAATTATGTGGAGACTGTTTGCCTCTGTGAATGCAACTGGACATGTTCTGGGATCACTTCTTACACATTTACCAATTTTTCCCCCATATTTTTCTTTCTCACTCTCCTTTGCACCTACTATTACATTGAAGTCCCCTTGGATAATTTTGCATGTGGATCTTTTTTGCATTACCTCCTCCAGCTCTTGGTAAAAATGTTCAATTTATTTGTCTTCCACTTGCTGCATGGGAGCATACACTTGAATAATTTTAATCATTCTTATTTGTATTATCTGAAATATGAGAACTGCTATGGGGTGATATGATGTCACAGCTGACTATCCTTAGGACTGTTTCTTTACTGACAATGAATCCAACACCTCCAGTCCTTGCTCTATTGTCAAATGATCTTCCTAGGAATACTTGCTCTCCACTTTTACATTGTGCAGTGAGATCTTTTGTTCTTCTTGTTTCACATATCCTGATGACATCGGCTTCCTTATGCTACCTGTTAATTTCATGGTTGACCTCTGGTTCATGTGTTATGTGAAGAGATAAACACCACTTCCTCCATACCAATCATGATTTCATAGACCTCCATCATATCTCTCCCACCCAACCATCTCTTTTCTAAGCTGAACAGTCCCCTCTATTTTGATGTCTCCTCATACAAATGTAACCCTTCTGCCAGGTGGAGCCAGCAGCCACAAGGCCCAGGTTCAGTATCTAGGGGTTCCTTTTCAACTATACAACACAAAACCAGCTTGAGTCTTCACCCAGTGACCTGAGACAATTACACACCAGCCTCTGGGCACTTCTAAGAGGCAATACTTCTCCTCTCAGAAGCACAGAGTCTGAGTGTAGCAAAAATTTTTACTAAAAGGAGAGAAGTAACTCAGCATTAATTTGGGAAAACACTGCAACTAGGGTTCATGAACAAAAGACCCACCCCAAGTAAGTTGGGCAGTGACCTTTTCCCCTCAGGTTCTTAAGTCCAGCAACCCAAAAGTCATTTTAACATTCCTATCCCTTCTCTGCACCCCTCTCACAGTTGCTGTCCTTGGCCGTTGCAGGCCCCGAGTTCAGAGGTTCATCTGCAGAGTTCACCTCCCACCCTGGGTGGAAGAGGTACGAGGCACCTTACACATGCTGCTGCTCAGGCACTCGCTCATCACCTCAACAGTTGATTACTGCTTGCCTCAGCTCTGGCCCTCTCTGCCAGCCACCCTGGGGCCACCACTTAACACAGCTTTCAATGATTTCAGCTCTTAGTGGGGGAGCCTCACTACTGGTGCACACTTGGCAGTCTCTTGCAAGAGAGACACTTTGCCAAAATAGATCAAATACTTAGACCTTGGAATCAGTGATTTCAGCTTTGCAGCATGTAACAAAACTCTCAATTGAGTCTAAATTAACTCTTTTATTATACCATGGGGGAGAGAATGGGTCATATGGTATCTAAGACCCTTAAATGGGGCACAGAACACCTGTCCCCACCCTTTCTCAACTCATTGGGCTTTGGAATCCATGTCCCCTGCCTAACAAGTGCCGTTCAGTTGAGGGTGAGTCCCTCCATTGGGGTATGCCAGGTACAATTCTGCTGCCCTAGGTTAACAAAAGGATAACAACTCTTTATTACTCCTGCCCCAATAACAAGGATACTGGAGATCCAACACTAGGTATAAGTGATCATTTGGGCAAGCAGTCCGATCATGTTGAGCACTTAGGCAGGGTGAGTGTGTCCATTCAAATGAGATCAGATCCTAAAGTCCTTTTCCATAGCTGGCCACTAGATGTCAGGGTAGAGCTCATTCAAACTCTGCTTACCCAAAAGTTGTTCCATACTTCTGATCACTTTTGTTGCCCTTCTCTGTACTTTTGCAATTCTAATATATCTTTTTTGAGATGGGATGACCAGAACTGCATGCAGTATTCAATGTATTTTTATAATAAATGAATTTATATACTGTCATTATATTTTCCATCTTATGATCTAGACCTTTAATCGTTCCTAACATTCTGTTAGGTATTTTTGACTGCCACTGCACACCAAACAGATGTTTTAACAGAACTATCCATAATGACTCTGAGAATTTTTGAGTGGTGACAGCTAAATTAGATCCCATCATTTTGTATGTGTAGTTGGGATTGTGTTACCCGAAGTGCATTACTTTGTATTTATCAAAAGTGAATTTCATCTTCCATTGTATTGCTCAGTCACCCAGATCTATTTGTAACTCTTCGCAATCTGCTTTGGACTTAACTATCTTGAGTAATTTTGTATTGGCTGCAAACTTTATCACCTTACTGTTTACTTCTTTTTCCATATAATTTATGCATATCTTGAGCAGTTCTGATCCCAGTATAGAACCTTGGGGACCCCACTATTTACCTCTTTTTTTCATTTTGAAAATGGATCATTTATTCCTACCCTTTGCCACCTATCTTCCTTCTCATGTAGGACCTTCCCTCTTGCTCATGACTGCTTACATTGCTTAAGAAACATTGTTATGGTAAGTACACTGTATCCACTTGATCACTCTCATTGATTCCTTCCGAGAATTCTAATAGTGAGTCATGATTTCACTTTTGAAAAGCCATGTTGACTTTTCCCTAACATAGGTGTTCAACTGTGTGTGTCTGATAATTCTGTTCTTCACTATAGTTTCACCAATTTGCCTTTTATTGAAATTAGATTTACCAGCCTGTAATTGCCAAGATCACATCTGGAGCCTCTCTTAAAATCAGCATTACATTACTTATCCTCCAGTTATCTGAGACAGAGGCTGATAGGTTACATGCCACAGTTAGTAGTTTTGCAATTTCATATATGAGTTCCTTCATAACTCTTCAGTGAATGCCATCTATTCTGGTGACTGATTACTGTTTAATTCATCAATTTATTCCAAAACCTCCTATTGACACCTCAATCTGTGAAAGTTCCTCAGATTTGTCACCTAAAAAGAATGGCTCTGTTGAGGGAAATCTCCCTCGCATCCTCTGCCATGAAGACTAATGTAAAGAATTCATTTAACTTCTCCACAGTGGCCTCATCTTCCTTAAATGCACATTTAGCAGCTCAATTGTCCTAATTAAACTTTTACACTTGGCTTACCAGAGTTTATATTCTTTTCTATTTTCGTCAGTAGGCTTTTACTTCCAATCTTTAAAAGACATTGCCTTTTCTAACCACGTCTTTTATTCCAGCTGCTTGGTTACCATAGCAACCCCTTGCTCGATTACATCCCCTTACTTTTGCTTGTTACGGAAAGGCAAGGCTCTCAGCTCGCGTGGGGGTGGGGAGGGACTTTATGTGTGCAGCCTTGTGCTTTCACTTACCTTCTCTTACTTGCTTATTTAGCATGTTTAAATTAAAAACATGGCCAGAAGCAAGATTATTATTGTTTAGACGTTACCCTACTTACTTCACATTCTCGTAACAGGGAAGTCTTTCTACACGTACTCCTCTGTAAGCCTTACAGATGCCTCAACAGTATTTGGGAGGTGACTCCTGACCCACAACTTTATGTTCTTATGGAGGCCCTGTAAAAATTGCTCTAGGATGAGCGCATCCATGATCTCCCCTACTGTTTGGGTATCTGGCCTCAGCCAGCGGGTGGCCCAGTCAATTAAATTTGGGGCAAATTCCAGGGGCTGCAACCACCCATCCATCTTGCCAACTGGAACTTCTGGCAGAATTTCTCTGCAGACAACCCCACATGACCCAGGATGGCTGCCTTTACCGCTTCATAATTCCTGACCTGTTCTTCACTTAGAGCTATGTAGGCTGCTTGGCTTCGCTGGCTAGGTAAGGAACCAGTCACAGGGCCCAGGTTAGTTACCTCATCCAGCCTCTGAGGCTATCCACTTAAATGTGCCTAGGAAGGCATCAGTGTCATCTGTCAGGCCCATTTTGCACAGTCCTAAGCCCAGCACCATCCCCTCCGGTGGGACTCATCACTTTCTGCAGGAGCTGCTGTTGGATGCCGACCTGCTCACAAATGAAGTCCGGCAGAATTGTCTGCTGTTCTGCCTGCAGGGTAAGCAAGGCCTGTCTCTCCAGCTGGTGGGCTTGCTGAAAAATCTGCATTACCTTCTGCACCTGCTCCTGCTCCTTAACCAGCCATTTCAGGATCTCCTGCATCTCCAGGCTGCCAAACGCTTGCTCTAGCACAGATCCCAGACAAACTACCATGTGTAGCAGAGCGCGACAGGGCTCCCTTGGCTCCTGCCTCTGCTAGGTCTGCAAAGTCACTCTGAGACCCTGGGGTTAGTAACCATAGGTGCAGTTTATTTACAGGCTTGTTCCTGTCATCGTTTCAGTTGGCCATTCACTGTCTGCAGACAGGAAAGGGGGGCTACCTCTCTGCTTCAACTCCCTGCCTTTTTCCCTTTCTTTCTCCTCCCCCCCCACCCCCGGCTTCCTTCCTCTCAGGCTTTCGTACAGACCCAGGCTAATTAGGCAGAAGTTGTCTTTGCCTCCCCAATTAGGGCCAAGTTATCTCCAGCCAGATCTATTCTATTCTCCTAAATGAGAGCTGGCACGACAAAGGGCTGAATCAGCAGCCCTCTGCCCAGCACCCTGTCACAGGGTTTAATTGGCACTTTGTATATCTAGGGCCAAAGTCTGCTGTCAGCATATCCTGTTGTAACAGAGGACAGAATTGTGGCTAGGGTGGTATATGGTATGTGGTATATTATCATAGTGGTATCTAATAGTCAATTTCAGGAATTTATTTAAAATAAAAAATAGATAATTTTCTATAAATGTATCCCTTAGTGATCTTTCTTATTGCCTTCTAATACAGTAATGGCAATATTTACACTCTAAAGATTTTTGTTTCTGTTTTAACTTTAGGCCAGTGAAGGGTAACTATACACCATCACAGTTCTAAACCTATACCCAACAGAATTATTCTAACTGACTAGACTGGGAGAAGCATTAGGCTTTAGAAAAACACATTTGCCAAAAACCACCTACCATTCCCTCATTCATGACAGTTTGTCTCTTATTCCAAACCAATCATTGATAGCCTTCCTCTTTATTTTCATATAGAGAGCCTTCTGTGACAGTCTTTACTCTTATGTTCACCCTTTTTACAAGACTATGATAAATTTTGTACAAAGTATGTCTTGTGAGGTATCATTTGAAAAATCAAAATTTGCTGATCATTATTGTCCTGTTAAAATATCTGTAGCAACATTGTATGTAAAGTTATATAATTCTACTGTCTAACATTGCTAAGACATCGTAACAAGGGGCTGTGGCTTCCCTATGAGACTGATGGGGAGGAATCTGTGCCTAACCTCTGGTGGCAGGACCCAGGCAAGCCACACCTGCCCCACTGGAATCAGAAGGGCAGGACAGGAAGTATAAAAGGTGGGCACTGTAGCTCAGTTCAGCTGGAGCTGGTGAAGGAGATGGATACCTCCTATCCACTGCCAGAGCAGAAGCTTGAAGAGGACCTTTGCAGCATTGAGGAGCTGAAAAGGATGGCTGGAATTGCCAGTCAACAAGAAAACTCAGGAGCTGCTGGGAATGCTGATAGCAGTATACCCCGGGGAGACAGAAGGCACCCATGATGCACAGGTACAGTGAGGGAGTTGTAGGAAGTGTCCCAGGGACACCAGAGGATAGTCCAGTTGTGTGGCCAGAATATTGGTCAGTGTGTTGTGCTGGGATCCCTGCTGACCCAGTGGTGGAACCATCAGCCACTGTTAGAGCCTTGGGCTGGGACTCCTACATTGGAGTATGGTGGGCCAGGGTCCCCCTAATTTCTGCTGCCAACACAACCAAACCCCTGAGGTGGCAGCCTCCCCACTTTTGGTCAAAAGGCCTATGTTTGTCTGCCATCTGCCAAGTGAGGATGTCAGCTCCTAGACTGTTGGGTGCTCTTCCCTGCTTGGGGTCAGGGCTCCAGAATACAGACTGCTTGAGACAAGGGCCAGGGTTTCACAGATTGCTAATTCTCCAGCAACCGTTACCCTCATAGGGGCACAAGAGGGAGGGTGCATAACCTCCTTCCAAGACTGACAGTCAGAGAAGGCCACAACTTCCTACACACATGTTCCAAGTCTAGGAAAGCAGCTTCAGACCAGTTCCCCCAAGACAAAAGTCTAGGCAGCACCTCAGCCAAGTGACAGCATAAGCAAGGGGCCTATCACCTAGTTAAATGGCTATTCTTTGGCAGTAAGAATAGTATGAGTGACAAATTTACAAGTTGGCAAACAGACTTTCTATCTCTTGAATCTCATCTGGAGATGATTTTTAAAGAGGAGGAAAAGAGATAAAAATGAGGAACAGAGGCCCCAAATCACCTATATCCTCTCTTTCTCTATGTCCCTGTTGCCCACAATGCTGAAGGACAAGAAAAGTAATATTTGACTGGGGAAGGGGATCTGGCTAAAAGGCATCTAGCCAGACTGCTACAAGTGGTGTGAGGAGAAAAATCTGTTTGCTTTAAATTCTCTTAGCCTGTTAAGTTAGGTATTAATTTACATTTCATCTTTAATTTATGTGTAACCCATTCTGACTGATCCCTCATTATTTGTAATCACTTAAAAAAACTCTCTTTCTGTAGTTAATAAACTTTTTTTATTTTTTTAGCTAGGCCAGTGTGTTTGGATTGAAGTGTTTGGAAAATGCCATTTGAGATAACGAGGTTTGTGCCTATTGTCCCTGTCTGCAGGCATATGGGATCTTGGGGAGCAATTACCACACAGGTGGGGTGCCAAGCAGCAAGGAGTTGGGAAGTTCGGAGAGAGTGCAGATCCGAGGGGGGGGGAGCAGCAAAGGGTTATAACAGGGAGACACGGAGAAGCACACAGAGGGGGAGATTGGAGCGGGGGAAAAACAGACATGAATTCAAGCTGCAAAAACCTTGTCTATAGACACGGAGAAGTACACAGAGGGGGAGATTGGAGCGGGGGAAAAACAGACACGGGAAAGTTCAGGGAGAGATCGGGACAGTGGAATGACGAATTTAAGCAGCAAAAACCTTATCTATTTTAACCAACGACTAGGCAAAACAACAAATATCACAATCCTAAGCAAAACTATAACAAGCAACTATACGGAGCAACAAAACAGTAAAGTATAACAAGGCAGGTGAAATTTACAAGCTCTACAATTTTAACAAACTATGACTTATTAAACTAAAAAAACTAAACCTATGGTGCACCTTATGCTATGGGGAAGTCACAGAGGGCAGAGTGGTATGTGTCCAGGATACAGCTCCCAAGGAAGCCAAGGGATACAGCTGAAAGCAGGGAGCCCCGAGGCAAAGCCCACAGGAACAGAGCTTAGCAGCAGCACAAACTTATTTTTAGCAGCAAAGCGCAGCGGAGTTTAAGAGAGGTTTTAAGACACAGACCAAGTTTTAGCTTGAGTCTGTGTGCTGGGCAAATAGAGCCAGCAGCTAAAATAATAAAATAAAAGTAGGGAAAGTTTCACAGAGGGATTCTTACCAGTCCCCAAGGCAGCAGCAAAGGCAGAAGCAGCAAGAACATCAGAAGGCTCAGTACGGTTGTGATAATCATGTTGGGGGGGCCAGGCCCCGAATACTTGGCAATATGGCATGGGGTTAAAAGTTTACATTCTCAGGTCTGCCATCACCCTCGAATTACCCCTTAGATTAATCAATATGTTCCTTTAAAGCTAGCATGAGTACATATAATCATTTATCATTTTCTTTTGTTCTTTTGTTTATAGTATAAAATGTAATCGAGCAAAGGGGGGCTCTGTAGTGTGGGTAAAGGATATAGTTTAATTAAAGGATCCGGTACTTAATGAATTGTAAATGATGAATTGTGGCACCTGTGAGCATCTTTGTAAACAAGTGGGGTATATAAGGTGGGGAAAAGGATAGTGATTCATGCATGATCTGAGATTTTATATCTCCTTGCACCTTATTTGACTCAAATAAAGATACTTGCTTCTCCACTCCAGTGTGGTCATTGGGGATACGCACACCGGGCAAACGAACCCCAACTGTTGCCCCCTGCAACAGCTTTGGTGACCACGGCAGGACCTCTGAGGCTGAAAATTAGCCTGGCCCGGACCCTCTCCGGTGGCCGACGGACTGAGACAATCGCTGATGCCCAGCGCGCACCGGTGCTTTCACCGTGGGCCTCGGCGAAGTCTAGTACGGTTGACCCTGGGAGGCACAACGGTGCAACGCCCCAGAAGGTGGAGAAGCTTTGGTCCCAAGCGATGGTGAGGAACCGGTCTCGGGGATAAGGTAGGATATAAGTTAAAAGGTTTAATCTGTCACCTGCTAAGACCTGGGGACGCCCAGGGTCTCCCGGTAAGGAATGGGACAGGGACAGTCACAGGATAAGGTAGCGTGCACGCCTCTAGAATGCTTTCTGGTTAACTGGAAAATCTTTGGAATGGATCCACTAACTAAGGGTAAACTAAAAAGATATTGTACAATAGACTGGCCTCAATATCAGCTGGAGGATCAGGAACGGTGGCCACCGGAGGGTTCGATTAATTATAATACGATCCTCCAACTTCTTTTATTTTGTCGACGAACTGGTAAATGCAATGAGCATATGTATGGTCAGATATTTATGTCATTATGGAACAGAACGGATATTTTGAAGCAGTGTAATTTGATTCCAACAGGCTTAGGAAAGAGTTGTGAAAATGTTCCAAACTCCACTGTAATAGCAGGAGCGGGATCACATTCGGCCACAGCACCCCCACCGTATGGTGACAAAGTTCCCTCAGCCCCATCAATTGAGCCCTCCACAGGTTTGTACCCTTTAATTACTGAAACGAGAATCGCTCGCAATGCTACAGGTACTCAGGATGCAACCACTATGCAGGTGTACTCTCATGTTCCTTTTAATCCTGTGGATCTAGCAGCTTTTAAAGCGCAGGCAGGGGAATTCTCTACCAACCCCTCCCGATTTGTTTCAGTTTTTGAAGGCTGTCTGGTTAGTCATAAACCTGACTGGGATGACTGCCAGGTACTTCTGCGAACACTCCTCTCGGAAGTAGAGTGGAACCAAGTTTTAGCTAAGACACGGGCAGAGGCAGAACGGAGACATGAACAAGATCCGGCTGCCTATAAGGAGGCAAAAGATCAGGTCCCTTTTACTGACTCCCAGTGGAACCCTAATAAGCCTGAAGGTATGGGTCCTTTAACTAATTACAAAGAACTGTTGCTGTTTGGCTTATGTCACTCGGCAGTTCGCCATAACAACTGGGCAAAGCCTTATGAGATAGTACAGGAGCCAAAGGAGAGTCCGGTAGCCTTTCTACAGCGCATCCGGGATGCAATTAGACAGCATATAACAGCCAACCCTGAGAGCCCGGAGATTGAGGCAGTCATAAAGGGTATTTTTACCAGTCGGGCTGCCCCAGATATTAAAAGAAAATTACAAAAGAAGGAAGATCTCATGGGAATGACTATGGCTCAGATCCTGGAAACAGCTAACAAGGCTTATAGTCTTCGGGATGTAGAAAAGGAGAAGAGGCAGGTAAAAATGATGGTCACGGCAGTTCAGGCTGGCCGAGGGCGGCCCCCTGTGGGTGGAAGGGGCCGTGGATACAGGGGTCGTGGTCAAGGGCGCCCTGGTTCCCAAGAAAGATGGCTGGGTTGAGAGCAGTGTGCGCTCTGCCGATAGGAAGGACGTTGGAAGAATGAGTGTCCAAACTGGGAGTGTATCCCCCAGATGACAGCAGGGACCCTGACAGATTAGGGGGGTCAGGGGAAATGGATTACCCTATCCCCGGAGCCCCAAGTAAAAATGAGGGTAGGAAACACCGAAATGGACTTTTTGGTAGATTCAGGAGCAGCCCGAACTGCTGTAAACCAGCCCCTCCCCTTGCCCATAGAGAGCTCCCTGGTGGTAACCGAGGCGGTTGGAAAAGCAGCTTCGTGCTCGGTTTATGCCCCTGCTGAATGTGCTCTGGGGGAGAAGACTATTTCACACCGGCTTGTTTATCTCCCTAAATGCCCCACTCCGTTGCTAGGACGGGACCTCCTATGCCGGTTAGGGGCCACGTTGCACTTCTCTCAAGATGAAATTGTTCTCACTCTACCCCCTGAAAATGCCTGGGTTATGGTTTTGGAATCTGAATCTGAATCTACAATTACCTGTGCCCCAGAATGGGAGGAGTGGGAAGGCCAGGTGTACCCTTTGGTCTGGGCTTCAGGGACCCCAGGAAAAGCTGCTCATTTAAGTCCTATAACGGTGCAGCTCTTGCCAGGAAAGGGGCCAATTCAGATTAAGCAGTACCCCATCAAGAAGGAGGCCAGGGAGGAACTACAGAAAATCATAGATAAATTCCTGCAGTGTGGGGTATTACGGGAGTGTCACTCGGCTTGAAATACCCCTATCTTACCAGTCCAGAAACCTGATGGCAGTTATCGATTGGTGCAGGATTTAAGAGCCATCAACGAGCGGGTTAAGACTCTACACCCCCTGGTGCCCAACCCATATACGCTGCTAGCCTCTGTGGGGGGACAGTATTCATATTTCTCAGTTCTTGATTTAAAGGATGCCTTTTTCACGATCCCGGTGGACCCACAGTCCCAGGAAATTTTCTCCTTCGAATGGGAAGATGCGAACAGGAATAAAAGGCAGCTGTGTTGGACGGTGCTGGCACAAGGATTTAAGAACTCCCCCACTCTCTTCGGCCAAGCTTTATCTCGGGACTTGGAAGGATGGGAAAATGAGAACAAACTCCTTCTCCTGCAGTACGTTGATGATTTATTAATAGCAGCGGTGGGACTAGAAGTATGTCTCCGGGCAACCGTAAGTCTTTTAAACTTTCTCGGGCTGCGGGGGTATCGTGTGTCAAGAAATAAAGCCCAAGTTGCCCTCCCTGAAGTACATTACCTAGGCTTCCAGATCAGACAGGGGGAACGCCAGCTCTCAAGGGGGAGGCTTGAAGCTATTTGCTGAGTTTCTACTCCCCGGAATCGCAAGCAGCTCAGAGCATTCCTGAGAATGGCAGGATTTTGCCGCATATGGATTCCAGATTTTGGACTACTAGCTAAGCCACTGTATGAATGTGTTAAAGGGACCGATCAGGAACCATTTTACTGGACAACAGAGGCAAATAATGCCTTTACCTTAATAAAAAGAAAATTGATGGAAACCCCAGCCCTGGGTCTGCCCGATCTTTCTAAGCCCTTTCAATTGTATGTACATGAACGAAAGGGGGTGGCCCTGGGACTCCTTACACAGTTATTGGGCTTTTGGAAACGTCCAGTGGCTTATTTCTCCAAACAATTGGATCAGGTTGCTAAGGGGTGGACGGCATGCTTACGGGCTGTTGCAGCTACAGCTCTGGTGTTAGAGGAAGCAGAAAAACTGACTTTGGGGGGAGCTGTTCAAGTATACACTCCACATATGGTCCAAGCTTTACTGGACACAAAGGGGGGTCTCTGGCTCACCCAAGCTCGAGTAGCCCGGTATCAGGCTAAGCTCTTAGAGAACCCCGAAGTTACCCTGCAGGCTTGCCCCTCCCTTAACCCAGCCACCTTGCTGCCAGAAACAGATGGCCAAGAACATGACTGCTTGGAAGTTATAGATGCCCAGTATTCCAGCCGTCAGGATTTAAAAGATCAACCTTTCCCTAACGCAGACTACGAGTGGTATACGGATGGCAGTAGCACTGTTTTAAATGGACTTAGAAAGGTGGGCTATGCTGTTGTGTCTCTCCATGAAACTGTGGAGGCAAAAAGCCTGCCCCCTGGAACCTCAGACCAACTAGCCGAAATAGTGGCTTTAACTCGTGCCCTTGAATTGTCAAAAGGGAAAAGAGTTAATATCTTCACGGACTCTAAATATGCTTTTGGTGTACTACATGTCCACGCAGGTTTGTGGAAACAAAGGGGATTACTGACTGCTCAGGGCTCCCCGGTCAAGCACAGGTTACAAATTCTTCAGCTTTTGGAAGCTGTACAACTCCCCTTAGAGGTAGCAGTAATGCACTGCAGGGCTCACCAAAAGGAGGACCACAGTGTTAATCGAGGCAATGCCAGGGCGGATAAAGAAGCCAAGCGGGTTGCCACTTTAGAACTGGGACTAGCCGAGGGTGTCCATCTTCAAGCCTTGATTCCATCACTAGGGGACCTCCCTACCCCACAGTATACGAGGGAGGAGTTAGAATGGGCTGAATCTCTTGGGCTTCAGAAGGAAAAAGGATGATTCCATTCCACGGAGGGAAAGGTCCTGTTACCAAGGTGTATGATGCGACCAGTATTACAAAAACTACACCAGACCTCTCATGCGGGCAGGGAAGCTTTGACTCAGCTTGCACAAAAGTATTTCATCACCTAAGGACTTCAGCCCCTAGCGTCCCAGATATCTGCGGAGTGCCTTACTTGCCAGAAAAATAATCCTCGACCAGGGAATCCAGTTATACCAGCTACCCTAGAACCCACTCCAGGCCCCGGGCTAGTGTGGCAAATTGACTTCACGGACCTTCCTCGAGCCCAGGGGTATAGATACCTCCTCGTCCTCATGGATCGTTTCAGTGGGTGGCCTGAAGCTTTTTCTTGCCGAAATAACACTGCTAAGACTGTGGCTCTTAAACTTGTTAAAGAGATTTTTCCTAGATTTGGCCTGCCTCGATGGATGGAGTCTGACCAGGGAACACACTTCACCTCAAAAATTGTCCAGAATGTCTCGGATATCCTCCAGCTCAACTGGAAACTTCACACCCCTTGGATGCCACAGGCCAGTGGAGTGGTAGAATGCACTAATCAGACACTCAAAAGGCACCTAGCCAAAATATGTCAGGAAGCATCTTTAAAGTGGCCCGATGCCCTACCTTTGGTTTTACTCCACATTCGAGCTCTTCTTAAGGGAAGAACTGGTTTAAGCCCCTTCGAGATTATGTTTGGAAGGTGTCATAAACAGATAGCTAAGGGTTAATGTCTCTTTCACCTGAAGCACCTGACCAGAGGACCAATCAGGAAACCGGATTTTTTCAACTTTGGGTGGAGGGAAGTTTGTGTCTGGGTCTTTTGTCTGCCTGCCTGTTTTCTCTGAGCTTTGGAGAAGTAGTTTTTCTTTCTAGTCTTCTGTTTCTAAGTGTAAGGACAAAGAGATCAGATAGTAAGTTCTATGGTTTCTTTTCTTTGGTATTTGCATGAATATAAGTGCTGGAGTGCTTTGATTTGTATTCTTTTTGAATAAGGCTGTTTATTCAATATTCTTTTAAGCAATTTACCCTGTATTGTATCATCTTAATACAGAGAGACTATTTGTATGTATTTTTCTTTCTTTTTATATAAAGCTTTCTTTTAAGACCTGTTGAAGTTTTTCTTTACTTCAGGGAAATTGAGTCTGTACTCACCAGGGAATTGGTGGGAGGAAGAAATCAAGGGGAGATCTGTGTGTTGGATTGCTAGCCTGATTTTGCATTCCCTCTGGGGGAATAGGAAAGTACTATTTGTTTCCAGGATTGGAAACAGAGAGGGGGAGTCCCTCTGTGTAGTTTCACAGAGCTTGTGTCTGTGTATCTCTTCAGGAGCACCTGGAGGGGGGAAGGGAAAAAGGATTATTTCCCTTTGTTGTGAGACTCAAGGGATTTGGGTCTTGGGGTCCCAGGGAAGGTTTTTCAGGGGGACCAGAGTGCCCCAAAACACTCTAATTTTTTGGGTGGTGGCAGCAGGTACCAGGTCCAAGCTGGTAACTAAGCTTGGAGGTTTTCATACTAACCCCCATATTTTGGACGCTAAGGTCCAGATCTGGGACTAAGGTTATGATATGGTGTGCAGCTGGTGGGATATAGACAGAATCCAGAAGCCAGTAGGAATATTATATTTTTCTCTTCTCTGCTAAGGGCTTTTTAGCAGAGAGAAACAGTTGGTTTTAAAAGGGAACCAGAGAGAATTTTTTTTTCTGCTCTCTCTGGCAGTTTGTGGCTTGCATGTTAAGCGAGAAGCCATTAAGAGACTGTTGAGGGTCTTTTGTCATGCAATAGCCCTCCCATTAGGAGGCAAGTACCAGCACTTATATGCATGCAAATAAAGTGGTTTTTCTGGTTTCCTTTCATTGAACATTAGCTAGAGAGAGAAAAGGAAAAAAGCACTGTTGCTAGGCAGACTTCAGGAGGCAACAGAACCTGCAGTTCAGAAGATAAACACCGGAAGGCACCCCAACACAAAAAAACAGGAATCATGACTTCTAAGGCAAAAATTGAGGCCGAAGAGCAACTCAAAGAAGCTGAACACAGGCGAGAGATGGAGATGAAAGAAAAGGAAGAAAGCATGAAACTGGCAGCCTTCCAAAGAGAACAGGCAGCCCAAGAGGCAGCACACAAAAGAAAACTAGAAGAAGAAGAGGTGGCCTACCGAAGGAAACAAGCAGAAGAAGTGTTGGCCCACCGCCGAGAAATGGAAAAGCACCAAAAAGAAATGGAAAAACAACAAAAAGAGAATGAAGAGAAGGAAAAACAGAGAAAACATGAACTGGAGTTGGCAAAAGCTGTGCTGCATGTGCCAGCCAACCCTAACAACCCGGCGCCCATTATTGCTCCACAGCACAGGAAATTTCCCACCTACAAGGCAGGTGATGACACCGAGGCCTTCTTGGAAAATTTTGAAAGAGCCTGTCTTGGGTACAGCATTCCCGAAGACCAGTACATGGTAGAATTAAGGTCACAGCTCAGTGGACCTTTAGCAGAGGTGGCAGCTGAAATGCCTAAGCAGCAAATGAATGACTATAAACTTTTTCAAACCAAGGCCAGATACAGAATGGGGATAACCCCAGATCATGCCCGTCGGCGCTTCAGAACCCAAAAGTGGAAACCAGAGGTGTCATTTCCCAAACACGCCTACTACATTGCAAAAAACTATGAGGCCTGGATAACAGGAAACAACATTCAAACCTTGGAAGAACTGAACCTCCTCATACAAATGGAGCAGTTCTTGGATGGTGTTCCTGAAGACATCACACGGTACATACAAGATGGAAATCCCAAAGATATCGCTGAGGCGGGGGAAATTGGAGCCAAATGGATGGAACTGGCAGAAAGCAAGAAAGCTACTGTCAAGGGGAACGATTACCCCAGGGGGCACACAGATATGAATGGTACCCCGATCCTACTAGGGGAATGGGAGGTTGGGTGTGGATATTTGTCTCAATATATGTGTTCTCTGTCTGCTGTTCTATGTTCTCTTCACAGGTACGTGAGGGACTCTCAGCCACTCCCTTTGGATGCACCTGTCGATTCCCTACAGCCTGGTGACTTCGTCCTCGTCCATACCTGGAAGGATGAACCCCTCCAGGAAAAGTGGAAAGGACCCTATCGTGTCTTACTAGTTTCCCACATGGCAGCGAAAGTAGGACACAAGAGCTGGATTCACTACTCCCGATTAAAAGCTGTACCTCCACCGCAGAATCCCGACACTAAGCAGTGGACGGTTCAGCCTACGGGAACCGGAGAATCGGAAGATTTGGGACTCAAGTTATTGTTTAAACACAAATCATTCTAACTTGGCCACGTTTTTAATACTTGTATGGGTGTTTACTGTTTCTGGACAGTTGGCCCCTTTATCTTTCCGTTCCCCAGAAAATAACTGGTGGGCCCTTTTAGCTGTCACAGCCTCTAATTCTTCCCACTTTTGTGTAGGGAGCGGTTACTCTTTAGGGTCTGTATTTACTACTTGTTTTGTGGGAGTAGCTATGCCCTTGCAAGATATTCACAACTATACTGAACTTGCTACTTACAATATTAAGTTGAAGGCCCAGCAGCTGTCTGATTTTGGCTCTATTTCACATCCTAAGCCCTATACAAACCAGCATCGCCTTCAAATTCGGCTAATGGCCATATCCTCAAATGTTACTTCCTGTTTTATTGTGGTAGCTGCTCAAAAGGCTGTTATTAATTTAACAAATCATGAGATGAATTGTTCTGTTGTTCCTACCTCAACTTCCTATCTTTATTCACATTTATTCACATCTTTATTCACCGTGGGTGGTTTTTGCTCTGCGGACTAACTGCATTCACCTATGTCCCAGCTAACAGTTCGGGAGGCCCTTGTTTTCTCGGACGATTAACCATGGGGGTTGTCCTTGGCCATGCTCTAGTTCTAAAGACACTTGGACCTACCCGAGCCCGGAGGGCTCGGCGTGGCCTGCCTCTGGACGAAACATATGATTCTCAGGTGAATCTGGTGTCTAAATCTCAGGCTATAGCCCTTGCTACTTCATTGGTCGGAGTCCCAGGCCTGGCCTTAGATGCAGAGCTCCAGCTTGCTAAAGTGGCCTGTGCCCTTGCCAAGTCCATTAATCTAACTTCCACTTTAATCTCTGACTTGGCCTCGGAACTTACAGGGGTCCGAGAAGGGGTACTCCAAAATTGCGCTGCAATAGATTACCTCCTCTTAAGGCATAATCATGGCTGTGAGGAATTTAAAGGTCTCTGTTGCTTTAACCTTTCTGATCACAGCCAAAGCATTGAAAATAGACTAGCTAAGTTGCGTGACATTGTCACTCACATAACTCAAAATAGTGACAATGATTGGTGGGGTTCTTGGGGTTTTGGTAATTGGTTTGGGTGGCTTAAAAGCATTTTTACCTCCCTGCTAGTAGTGATAGCGATTGGTTTGCACTTCTGCTGTGGTCTGCAGTTAGGAGTGCCTTGTTGTAAAAGTTGTCTGTCTGCCAAATGTACCCCCTTAGGGCAGTCTCGCTACCAACATCGGGTGGCCTACCTTTTAACCTTGTTCTAAGTAATGAATATGAGAAAACTCAACGGAAGGCCTTTGAGTATTCTCAAAGGGGGGATTGTTGGGGGGGGCCAGGCCCCGAATAATTGGCAATATGGCGTGGGGTTAAAAGTTTACATTCTCAGGCCTGCCATCACCCTTAGATTACCCCTTAGATTAATCAATATGTTCCTTTAAAGCTAGCATGAGTACATATAATCATTTATCATTTTCTTTTGTTCTTTTGTTTATAGTATAAAATGTAATCGAGCAAAGGGGGGCTCTGTAGTGTGGGTAAAGGATATAGTTTAATTAAAGGATCCGGCACTTAATGAATTGTAAATGATGAATTATGGCACCTGTGAGCATCTTTGTAAACAAGTGGGGTATATAAGGTGGGGAAAAGGATAATGATTCGTGCATGATCTGAGATTTTATATCTCCTTGCACCTTATTTGACTCAAATAAAGATACTTGCTTCTCCACTCCGGGGTGGTCATTGGGGATATGCACACCGGGCAAACGAACCCCAACTGTTGCCCCCTGCAACAATCAGGAGATCTCTCGGGTAGCAATTCATTCTTCGTGGCAGAGGGTTCAAAAAATGGGGGTATGCTCAAAAAATAAAACGAGAGCGGAGAAAGGACCCCCTAGAACCCCTAGCTGATCAGACCAGGCAGCAATGCAGGAACCTTTGATGTTGGTTTCAAAAATGTCTGTTTTTAAAGGCAAACTCAGGCAGTTTCCCGCCAGTAATCCTGATAGGCTCCCTCTGTCACAGGGGTGGAGGCACAGGGAAAAAGACTGCAGGTGAGCACAGAAACATGTCTGGGCAGAGTCCTGTGCAATGGGTGACTCAAAAGCACATGAGGCCTATGACTCATGCCCAGGATCTTAAAAACACAATAGGTCTTGCAGCTCTGGACATTGCCTGCCCTACACCGAGCCCAGGTTCAACGAGGTGATAACAGGACTAACCCTTTGAACAGGGCAGTGGTCCCATTTAGCACGCAGCACAAGTGGCCATCCCTTTGAGAAGGGCAATGGCTCTTGTTAAACAACTTAAGGGGCCCTCCCTTTGAGAAGGGCAGTGGCCCTGGTAAACAACTTAACAGCCAGGGAAGAGCGGCCACAGGAGGAGAACAAAAACAAAATGGAGTATGGGGACAGCTGTAAGAAACAAAATGGAATAGAGGGATAGCTGTAACAGACACCTATCATTTTCTATTAATAAAATTATGACTTTTCTTTGAGCTTGAATTATCCAAAATGAAAGAGCTGGACAGTACAAGACATCCATTCTGAGGACCAGTCTGGGACTGAATTTGCTGGTGTGGCTCTGCAGTATAATTCAAGGGTGGCAGGCTGGCTGGCTGAAGCATTCTTCCAAGACATTCCTTAAATACTACTACAAGAACCGTACTATTGTAGGTGACAAAGTGAACAACAGTAATAAGGGATTTTAGTCACATTGATGGTAGGACCTTGATGCTAATTTGCAGCTTAAGCCCTCCATAGTTGCAAAGTGATGGTATGATGATTTGCAGAATCACATCACATTGTAGTTTTGTATCAATCACTGTATATTCTAGTTATAACCATGAATGCATATGGATTTACATATAGATTTCACCAGGTGTGCATATGCAAACTATTGAGAAGTTTAGTTCAGATATAACCCCAAAAGTTTATATATTTATCTGAGTTTCTTCTGTCCGCAAAATAGGGCTAGAAATTTCAGAAGAACAACTTATCTCATGGACTTTGGACATCCTTGCTTCAGGTCTTAGCTAGAGACAACAAACAGAGGTGTATGAAAGTAAGGTACATTTACATTGTGATAAAAGACCCATTGCACAGCCACAACTGGCGTGGGTTTGCTGACTCGGCTCAGAGGGTTTAGGTTGTGGAGCTATAAAATGTCAGTATAGATGTTTGGGCCTGGGCTGGAGCCCAGGCTCTGAAATCCCACAGTCTAGATATATCCTAAAATTCATAAAAGCTAACCACATTTAGACCCTCAAATTCTATTTCCCTCAGGCTTAATATCTGAGGAAAGGTTTGTGTGAATTCTTCTTATATATATATTTGTAGCTAAAGGTATCTATCTCCATTTTTCCAGTACTTGTGATCCAATATATTTAAAACTAAAAAGCAATTATTCGGAACAGCCCACCTGTCACATTTCAACTGAATTCTAAAATGTACAGTTGAGAATATCTTTGCTAATGCTTATTTAATTTAAATTAAGCAGTGAAAACTTTCACCTGAACAAAATAAATGCATTTTAGTGTTTTTTGTTTTGCATTTTTTTTAGCACCTGACTCCTGATCTGCAAATCTTCATTTTTTGTAAGCATATTAAATATAGTAGTATATTTGGTTATGGAAAACCATGTAAGATCACCAATATGAGGTTCAGTGAATTTACAATGTTAATATATGTAGTAATGAGGTATCACCTGATGCAGAAGTAAGGAAAACCAAATGTAATGACTCAAGAAGAAAATTCCATTTGAGGTATCAGGAAGAGATATCAACTAGCAGAGATATTTTAGCACTTTAAGAGGCTGTGACTTACAGAAACTAAAGTAACTGAGGAGAAGAAGTGGAAATAACTGTTAAAAACATTTACATGAGGATACCAGTCTATATTTAAGAATAAAAAAAAGTACTGTAGGAAACACAGTTGCTCTGCAGTTATCATTAACTATATATTAACCTCCAAAAGAGATACATTTGGATAGCATGGTCTTATGCAGAGATTAAGTGAAATATTAGCATTGTAATTAAGAAGGCAATAATGTTTAGTGGATAGAGCAGAAGACTAACAATCAGGAAACCTAGGTTTTAACCACAGCCCTGACACTGACTTGGTGTGTGACCTTCCAAAGTCACATTCACCTGTCTGAGTCTCAATTTTCTTATCGCAAAATGGGTGTAATTGTCAATTTCCTGGGCTAACTACATCTCTGACCCCTTCAGATCACTTTGAGGACACATCTGCACCTCAGACCTCTAGCCGTGATCTCTGTCTTGGGGTGGAATCAAGCAATTCTCCCACTCTCACCCTGGGCTTTGGGTTGCAGTCAGATAGCTGTGCTTATCTCAGGTGGATTTGACTTACGGTAGGACGAAAATTCTGTTCTCTTTGGGAGCAATGAGAGTGGTAACCTGTAGCCAAACTTCTTTAAAGTAAAGTATGTGTTTAGCTCAAAAGCACTGAAGAGAAAACCGCTCTTAATAAATATGCAGGTGTAGATTATCTGTTATCTAACCATCTTCCACATGAGGATTCAGGTAGGTCTACACTTCTTGTAGCCTCTCCCCCCGAAGACTTCTAAAATATGTTAGGCCTAGTCTGTTCCCTTAATTCACAATTTCTCTATCAGTCTAAGGGAAAAAGTCATTTAACAATCCTTTTGATCACTCCTTAATCCTGAGACCAAGTCACTTTTGTAACTGTTCATAGGCCTGTGATGTTAGTTCTCAGCACTGTCAGAACAGGTTTGAAACTTGCTGTAGACAGAATGTAAGATACTTGAAGCCAAATTTTTGACTATTGTCTTTCAAATATGTGATGAGGCATGTTCTTATCTGAGGCTATTGTATTCTTTCTGGGGAAAATCTTCCTTGAATTCAAGCATTATAGGCATACAGTAAACATTCTATTATTTCCAATATAAATTACATCAATACATTCATACAGGAAATTTTAGTAATGCACTATAGCTCTACAGTAACTTTATCTCACTGACAACACAGTATTCATAAAATTCTTACTGAGCAGTGTTCTTCGATTATTACACAACAGCGCCACGTCTGGCACAGTAGTAAGTACCCATTTTTGTACAGCACTCTGATTTACTTTGATTAAAGAAGCTATGTAAGAGCATAGTATTTAAGTGGAATGTAAGATTTATTTTAATCATTTCCTGATATTACTGTTCCTTCAAAATTGTACTTAGTGCTAGGAAACTATAATCTTGACACGTTGCAGTTATGGTCATCTAAGAACAAAATTTCCTCAAACCAACAATTTTTTTTCAAGAGGTCTGTGCTAGAACACTTTCAAAACACTTCTGTGATGCAGCTTACTTCCATCACCTGTTAGGCAAGGAGTTAAGAGCCAGTTAGTGCACCTGTGACTGACTGACTGACTGTCTCGTGGTGAGAGGGGGCAGAGCTAGGTAAGGAGCATTAAGCACCTAGACCTTATAAGGAACCAGAGGAAGCTCACTAGTTAGGAAACTGTAGAGAAGGTAGGATTCTTCCATAGAGAGGAACCTACAAATAGCTGGTCAGGATCGTGTGGAGAATGCTCTGAGGTAGGGTCAGTTAAAAGTGCATCAGTGAAGCCTGAAATGGATTAGTTCAGTAGATAAAAGAGAAGCTGGGAGAATCTAGGGAGAAGTCAGAGGCCTGAGAACCAAAGGAAGATTATGTTAAACACAAGCTGTGGGAATAAGCATAAGGGGGCTTAGAGGTAGAGTGGGACCAGCAGTGTGTCTGAGAAAGTAGACCTAGTTTCTTAATACATGGTCATTGATCTGGAAACCAAGGTAGAGAGTGGGCCTGGGTCCCCATCTAACCCTTGAGGATGGGTCATGGAAACCCCAAGGCAAGAGTAGATTAGGGTCCTCTGGGAGAAGCCCTGAGGGAGAGCGAGTAAAAATGTTTCAGTGAAGCCTGACAGAGGTTGAAGAATTATTTGGATATTTACTGTGGACTTTCACTTAGATGTTTTGTTAGCTTGGAAGGGGACTGAACTTTATGTGACTTGGCTAGAGGATCTAGCCATGGAAGATCCAGCGAGAAGCAGATGAGGTGCTACAGATGAGGACACAAGAGGGGTGCTATGGGTGGTGAGTCTACTACCTTACATCTTAATTCTACATGTAATTTCCTGTATTGAATCCTTATGGAATGGTAGGACCTTGCTATTTTGAAAGCTCCAGAGACAACGGTCCCCACTCACCAGGATCCCAAAAATCTTTTTTTTCAGGTGCCTAAAATGCAAATAACCTGTGGGGGCTGGGAGAGAAGTCTGACAAGCCAGGGCATCCAGTTGCAAGCCCTGGATAGTTTACACATCATGGGACCATCCAGAAAAGTGAACTGAGCAGAGACCTTTCACGTTGGAAGAAAGGACTTGACTGCACATAGTTGGCTTCCAGTAACAGGAGCAGACACATCTCTTTGGTTTCTCTTGAAGGGATAAAAAGGCACACAGAGAACTCATAGCCCACTGTTCCAAAGGTGAGCCATTAATGAGACAGGTGGAATCAGTAGATTTGTCCCCTCTTGGGGACATAATGGTTACATAAAGTTAACTCCATACTTCATTATACACCAGATGACATCAGAGAACTCCCTGTCTGCAAGAGTCTGCATTTAATCAATATATTGTTTCTCAAGTATGAAAACTATTCTTCTGTGAAGCATAGAAAATAACATCTCTTCCCTGAATTTGGGGTTCATGCTTATAACCCCTTGATGTTCATAACTGTGACATTACTCAGGATACAATCTGGATTGATAAATAGCTGTGTCCCTTCAGTTCCCCAATCTGAGGTGCCTTTTATGCTGTTTTACTGTGAGAACTATCACTCTTGGTCTGCTCAGACACAGCCTTCAGAATGTAAGTTACTCCCAGTTATAGGGACTGCTGTATCCAGCCATTCATGCATTACAGTGCAGTGTAAACACCAGCAAATTCCCAGTCCCATATTTTCACCAGAAATGTACATCATGCACTGCCCAGCTCTCCTCTTTGAGAAACATCTCCAGCTGAGGTTCAGGAAAGAGAAAGTCTGTGTGGATGGGAACCCCACCTGTTTCTTTGTCAAGATGTAGATTTTCACTCACATCCTCTCTCTTGACAAAGAATGGCCAGTTAACCAGCTGATGGTTCATTTAATTTGGTTGACAACTAGCTGAGGAGTTGGCTAGCCTTTTGTCTCTGGGGAAGTAGTTTGTGGCTGCTCCTCCCAGACTTGGAAGATGTCTAGTAATACCATACAGAGGAATCCTCTAATCTTACATGTGATGTTGCCACACATATTTTACCAGACATTAATGATTAGCAGGTTATTTGTTTTTGAATGATACCTCACAAGGCATGCTTTGTACAAAATGTGTCATAGTTTTGTAAAGGGGTACAAACTGTAACAGTAACTGTGCCATTTATACCATCCTTCCTTACATTAATATATCTGAGTCCTCAACTAGCCTGTCTGAAATCAGAATATTCATGGAGTAAGTTATGACCCAGAAATATCCTTGACTGGAACTAAGTGCAAATTGTACTTTTCCAAAACTAGTTTGGCAGATTTCTTAAAAGAGCAAGATTAATTATTTCTGTAAGAAAATGGCTATTTCCTATAATCAATTCAGAGTTAAATCTGCTAAAATTATTACTCATAATAATTCCTTGCAGGATTTAATGCTTTAAGCACTTTGTTTAATTTGGCATTGGCCTCTGATAAAAAGTTCATTAGGCAAACTTCATTGTGTCTGAGAATTAATCTCCTTTCAGTATTTTGGAGACACTAAAGCTTCTCAAAAACACAGACATTAATTTTACAGACATCAACAAAGATAAGACATCATAGCCACTTCACTGAATTATAAAACATTGTGACTTTAGTGATACCAGATGAACAAATGCACTAAGCTAATGGAGGAGGATAATCAGAATGATATGTAGGGCAAGGCACAGAGCCAAATTTCTGAGCAGTGATGCAAATACATGTGATTAAACTAGCAGTAAGATAAAGCAACCCTATTTTTAAGTTCCTCGGTTTACTGAGAAGAGGTACAACATGGGAAGGAGGCTCACATGTTTTCCCAAGCTGGCCCAGTGTTCTATAACTCTGGCTTTAGATATTCTGCTAAGACTATCAACATCGTCTACCTTTCATCTGTTTGTCTTTAGGCTGTAAACCCTTCAGGATAGGGATTATCTTTCAGTTTTTGTACAGTGCCCAGCACAAGGAGGTCCCCAATCTCCAATGGGGCTTTGGGTGCTACCATAATACAAGAGTAGAATAATTATAATACTAAGTGAGAGGCAATGTGGTCCATGGATAGGGCATAGAGATGGAATTAGGAAACATGAACTGTATTCCTGAGTCTGTCATTGTCCTGCTGCACAAACTTGGGAAATTCACTTCACCTGTTTGTGCTTCTGCTTTGCCTCTCTTGTCTAGAGTGTACTCTCTCTGGAGGAGGGACTGACAGTGTACATTCACACACTGTACAGTGTCTAGCTCAGGGGTCGGCAACCTCTGACACGTGGCTCGCCAGGGTAAGCACCCTGGCAGACCGGACCAGTTTATTTATCTGCCGCGTCCGCAGGTTCGGCCGATCGAGGCTCCCACTGGCTGCTGTTCGCCATTCCAGGTCAATGCGGGAGGCAGGAAGCTGCGGCCAGTACATTCCTCAGCCCGTGGCCCTTCCCGCTTCCCCCATTGGCCTGGGACGGTGAACCGCAGCCAATGGGAGCCGCAATCGGCAGAACCTGCCAACGCAGCAGATAAACAAACTGGCCCGGCCTGCCAGGGTGCTTACCCTGGTGAGCCGCGTGCCAGAAGATGCCGACTCCTGGTCTAGCTCGATAGGACCCTAAACTTAGTTGTGCATTCTCGATGCTACTGCAGTACAAATTATGAATAATACCCTGATTATCATGGTGATTTGTGAGGTGGACACTATTCATTAGAAACTAGATAGACACCACCATCTCAGGTGTCACTTATGCTGCTGAAGAGCTGTCAGACTATAGGAAAAGACGGTTACTCACCTTTGTAACTGTTGTTCTTCGAGATGTGTTGCTCACATCCATTCCAGTTAGGTGAATCCCAGTTAGGTGTGCGCGCCGCGCGTGCACGTTCGTCGGAAACTTTTTACCCTAGCAACTCCAGTGGGCCGGCAGGTCGCCCCCTAGAGTGGCGCCGCCATGGCGCTCGATATATACCCCTGACGGCCCACCCGCTCCTCAGTTCCTTCTTGCCGGCTACTCCGACAGTGAGGAAGGAGGGCGGGTGTGGAATGGATGTGAGCAACACATCTCGAAGAACAACAGTTACAAAGGTGAGTAACCGTCTTTTCTTCTTCGAGTGATTGCTCACATCCATTCCAGTTAGGTGAATCCCAAGCCATACCTAGGCGGTGGGGTCGGAGTGAGAAGTCGCGGCATGGAGCACTGCAGATCCGAAGGCCGCGTCCTCTCTGGACTGCTGGACCAGGGCGTAGTGGGAAGCAAAGGTGTGGACCGATGACCAGGTCGCTGCCCGACAGATTTCCTGGATGGGCACACGGGCGAGGAAAGCCAGCGACGACGCCTGCGCCCTGGTAGAATGCGCAGTCACACGGCCCGTAGGAACATGGGCCAGCTCATAGCAGGTCCTGATACAGGACGTTACCTATGAGGATAACCTCTGCGAGGAGATGGGAAGCTCCTTCATGCGGTCCGCTACTGCCACGAAAAGCTGGGGGGATTTGCGGAACGGTTTGGTCCTCTCCACATAGAACGCGAGAGCCCTACGGACATCAAGCGAGTGGAGCTGTTGCTCCCTGCCTGAAGAGTGAGGTTTTGGGAAAAAAACCAGGAGGAATATCTCTTGGTTGATGTGGAAGGTCGAGACCACCTTGGGGAGAAAGGCAGGGTGTGGCCTCAGCTGCACCTTATCTTTGTGGAAGACTGTATACGGGGGGTCTACCACGAGAGCCCGGAGTTCTGACACCCACCTAGCTGAGGTGATAGCTACTAGAAAAGCAGTCTTCCAAGAGAGATAGAGTAGGGAGCAAGTAGCTAACGGCTCAAAGGGGGGCCCCATGACCCGAGATAACACCAGGTTAAGATCCCAGGTTGGAGCAGGGAGACGGACGTTAGGGTATAAACGTTCCAGCCCCTTCAGGAATCTAGTCACCGTCGGGTGGGAAAAAACGGAGCGGCCATCCCCACCCGGGTGAAAGGTGGAGATAGCTGCCAGGTGGACCCGCAAGGACGATATCGCCAGGCCCTGTTGTTTGAGGGACCAAACATAGTCTAAGATATTGGCCACCGAAACTTCCATAGGGCGGAGACCTTTCTCCACGCACCAACAGGAGAAACGCTTCCACTTGGCCGAGTATGTCGCTCTAGTGGAAGGCTTCCTGCTGCCCAGAAGTACCTCCCGTACCGGGGTGGAGCAGCGCAGTTCAGAACCGGTCAGCCACGCAGGAGCCACGCCGCTAGGTGCAGCGACTGCAGGTCCGAGTGACAGAGAGTCCCGTGTTCCTGGGTAATCAGGTCCGAGTGAAGGGGCAGGGGAACTGGGTCAGCTATGGCCAGGTCCAGCAGCATGGGGTACCAATGTTGCCTGGGCCACGCCGGGGCTACCATGATCACGCGAGCCCTGTCCCTGCGCACCTTCAGAAGAACCCTGTGGACCAGTGGGAACGGAGGAAAGGCGTAGTACAAGCGGGTCGTCCACGGAATAAGGAAGGCATCCGCTATAGACCCGGGTTCCCTGCCCTGAAAGGAGCAGAACGCCTGGCACTTCTTGTTCCCCCCAGACGCGAAGAGGTCCACACGGGGATAACCCCACCTCTGGAAAATTGAGAGGGCGACGTCCGGGCGAAGGGACCACTCGTGTGACAGGAAGGATCTGCTCAGGCGATCCGCCAGCGTGTTCCGTGCTCCGGGGAGGAAGGAAGCCGTGAGGTGAATGGAGTGGGCTACACAAAAGTCCCATAGTCGCATCGCCTCGTGACATAGGGGAGAGGATCTGGTGCTGCCCTGCTTGTTGATATAGTACATGGTCGTCGTGTTGTTGGTAAACACCGCGACACAACAACCTCGAAGCTGTCACCAAGCAAGGCGGACCGCTCTCAACTCCCGCATGTTGATGTGCAGCTTCACCTCCTGCGGGGACCACAGGCCCTGTGTTCTCAGGGTTCCCAGGTGGGCCTCCCAGCCGAGATCTGAGGCATCCGTTGTTAGGGACACCGAAGGCTGAGGTGGGTGGAAAGGGAGCCCCGCACACACTACGGACTGGTCTAGCCACCAGCTGAGAGAATCTAACACCCCCTGGGGGATTGTGATGAGCATGTCTAGTGGTTGCCTTGCCGGCCGGTAATGTGCGATGAGCCACAACTGGATGGGCCTCATGCGGAGCCGAGCGTAACCGGTCACAAATGTGCATGCTGCCATGTGGCCTAACAGGGTTAGACATGTCCGTATTGATGTCAAGGGGGCTGCCCGCAATCGCTGAACGATCGCCGACAATGCCTGGAACCTCGGTAACGGCAGAAGAGCCCTGGCCACGGTGGAGTCCAGGACGGCCCCGATGAACTCCACCCTCTGCGTGGGGAGCAGGGTGGACTTGTCTATATTGATCATGAGGCCCAAGGTAGCAAACAGGCCGGTGATCTTGCGGATGTGGCTGGAAACCTGTAGCTCCGACGTGCCCCGAATTAACCAATCGTCCAGGTAAGGGAACACGTGGATACGACTGCGCCGGAGATGTGCCACAACGACTGCCATGCATTTTGTAAATACTCTCGGGGCCGTAGAAAGGCCAAATGGGAGGACTGCAAATTGATAGTGAAGGCGGCCCACCATGAATCGAAGGAAACGTCTGTGGTGTGGCCAAATGGCAATGTGAAAATAAGCGTCCTGCATGTCGAGGGCGGCGTACCAGTCTCCCGGATCCAGGGATGGGATAATGGTCCCCAGGGATACCATGCGGAACTTCAACTTCACTAGGTATTTGTTGAGCTCTCGCAGGTCGAGGATAGGCCTGAGGCCTCCCTTGGCCTTGGGGATCAGAAAGTAGCGGGAATAAAACCCCTTGCCTTTCTCGTTTTCCGGAATCGCCTCTATAGCTCCTTTGTTGAGGAGCGTCTGTACCTCCTGTCGAACGAATTGCTCGTGAGAGGGGTCCCTGAAGAGGGACGAGGAAGGGGGGCGGGAAGGAGGAAACGATATAAACTGCAGGCGGTATCCCGTCTGCATCGTGCGCAAGACCCAGCGGTCCGATGTTATTTGGGTCCACGCTGGGAGGAAAAACGAAAGGTGGTTGGAAAATGGGGGGGAAGGATCCGTGGGGGAAACTGTTACTGCGCCCTCGGGCGCACCTTCAAAACGAAGGCTTGGGTCCAGGCGGGGGCTTAGAGGAGCTTTGATTCTGCCCCCCCTGGTTCCCCGAATGCCTACGCCTTCCATTCCTGCCACGGCGCCTATTGAGGTCCTGCCGTTGGCGGAACTGGGGGTATGGCCTGCGCTGCTGTTGCTGCTGTGGCCGGAAGGGTCTGCGCTGCGTTCCCGGCGTGTGCATCCCGAGGGAGCGCATAATGACCCGATTGTCTTTGAGACTCTTAAGTCTGGGGTCTGTCTTTTCTGAAAACAGGCCCTGGCCTTGGAACGGGAGGTCCTGGATGGTATATTGGAGCTCCGGTGGAAGGCCAGAGACCTGAAGCCAGGAGATACGGCGCATCGTTACCCTCGAGGCGAGGGTGCGGGCAGCCGAGTCTGCAGCGTCCAAAGAAGCTTGCAACGAGGTTCGTGCAACCTTCTTGCCCTCGTCCAGAATGGCCGCAAATTCTTGGCGGGCCTCCTGTGGCAGCAGCTCTTTGAATTTGTCCGCTGCCACCCACGAGTTAAAAGCGTATCTGCTGAGCAGGGCTTGTTGGTTTGAAACCGTGAGCTGAAGGGCCGCAGCTGAGTAGACCTTGAGGCCAAGGAGGTCCATACGTCTGGCCTCCTTGGATTTGGGGGCTGGAGCTTCCTGCCCATGACGCTCCCTCTCGTTCACCGACTGCACCACCAGGGAACACGGTGTCGGGTGGACGTGGAGGTACTCATAGCCCTTGGAGGGGGCCATGTACTTCCTCTAGACGCCCCTCGCCGTAGGGGGGATGGAGGCCGGTGACTGCCAGATTGTATTGGTGTTGGCCTGGATCGTCCTAATGAAGGGTAGGGCGACCCTGGTGGGAGCATCAGACGAGAGGATGGTGACGATAGGGTCCTCGATCTCAGAGACCTCCTCGGCTTGCAGGCTCAGATTCTGAGCTACTCGCCTAAGGAGGTCTTGGTGCGCTCTGAGATCCAGCGGAGGAGGGCTACTGGAGGAGGTGCCAGCCACCGCTTCATCAGGGGAGGAGGATGAGGAGACCCCCGGCAAGAAAGTGTCCAGTGGGGGGTCCCCCTCAGCCCTCGCCTCTGTCTCAGGAGCAAGAGCAGGGTCTTGCTGCTTGGATCCTTCCTCTCCATCCGGGGAGGGAGGGGGGCGAGACAACGAAGCCTCCGGCACCCTGTGCTCCGTCGTTGCAGGCCTAGCAGGAAGCTGTTGGGGGCCCTGGGCTTGATGGTATGCCCAGGGGGTCCAAAACCCCCACTGCTGTGGACCTTGGTCCTGTTGCGGAGGGTCTTGAAACAATGCCGCCTGCCTGTCGGTGCCCAGCGCATACACGCTGTCTGCTTGAGAAGACACCGACGGCTGCCTAGAAGGCCATGGCGGGGCCGACCCCGGCTGGTAAGGGTCTGCACGGGTCGGCACCGAAGATCTTCTCGGTGCCGGGGATCGGTACCGGGAGTCATAGCGGTGCCGGGATCGGGACCGGGTTCTGTCTCGGTGCCGGGATCTGGAACGGTACCGGCCACTGCTTCGGTGCCGGGATCGGGACCGGGACCTGCCACCAGCTTGGTGCCGGGAGGTCGACCGGCGCGGCGAGTGACGGCGGGACTGGCTCCTAGAGTCACGGTGCCAGTATCGACGGCTGGAGTCAGACCGCGACCGTCTGGAGGTCGATCGGTGCCGCGAGTGCGACCGGTACCGCCGAGGGGAGCGGTGCCGGGACTGCGAGCGGCGGCGGGATCTCGAGCGACCATGGCGTCGGGACCTGGATCGCGAGCACGAGTCCCGAGACGGTGCCGTCATCATGGGCTTGCCTCTAGATGCAACCCGCACCGGAGGTACCGGGGGTGGCAGCTGAGTAGACTCAGTTAGGGCGATAAGGTCCCGTGCCGAGGCGAAGGTCTCCGGAGTGGATGGGACCAATAGCTCAACCCCCGATCTTATGGGGGAGCTTGGCGGCACCGGACTAGACGGACCCACCGGGCCCGGAGTCGACGGTGCCGGTGGTGCCGCGGCCGATGTCGATGCCGGGCGCTCCAATCGGGTCTGCCTGGCTGGAGTAGCAGACGCTGACGGTCTCACCTCTGCACCCGGTGCCGGGGAAGGTCGGTGCCGGGGAGTCTTCCCGGTGCCAGTGCGATCCGGTGCAGGCGCCGAGATCACGGCCTGTGAAGCTGCCGGGTCAAGTGCCGCCTCCATGAGGAGAGTCCTGAGTCTTTGGTCTCTCTCCTTCTTTGTCCTGAGCTTAAAAGCCTTGCAGATGCGGCACTTGTCCGACCTGTGCGATTCCCCCAGGCACTTCAGACACGCGTCGTGGGGGTCGCTGGTAGGCATAGGCTTCTTACAGGCCGCACACTGCTTAAAGCCCGGCGAACCAGGCATGAGCCCGGTGCCGGGTGCCGGGAAGGGCTACAGCCCAGACCGGCGAACAACTATCTACAATACTATTTACACCTAATTACTTAACTAACTACACTTAACGATCTAACTAACAACTGTAACAATAACGGTAGTTAACAAGGAGAGCTAGGGACGTGGAGGACAGCTATGCCGCGCTCCACAGTTCCAACGACCGACACGGCGGTAAGAAGGAACTGAGGAGCGGGTGGGCCGGCAGGGGTATATATCGAGCGCCATGGCGGCGCCACTCTAGGGGGCGACCTGCCGGCCCACTGGAGTTGCTAGGGTAAAAAGTTTCCGACGAACGTGCACGCGTGGCGCGCACACCTAACTGGGATTCAGCTAACTGGAATGGATGTGAGCAATCACTCGAAGAAGAACTTTTAGTCCATAGTGAGTTGGGCCAGATTTGTTTCAGTGACCTAAAAGTGAAAGGTTGTGTATCTCATAACGAATCACATACATCCACCCAGTAGTCCAGTTTAAAATAAGAGTTAAGAGGAAACAAATCCAAACTTCTGAATTTTGGAAAAGATAAGTTTAGGTTTGAATTACTGGATACAGATCTGCTGCTGTGGCTCTGATTCTGAAAACAGCTTGTGAGATTTTAACGCCACTGAATTTAAACTGGAGCCCTAATTCCAATTCAGCTTCAGATTTGATTAAACAGATAAAAGAGATGAACAAAAGATGTTTGGGAAGAGTCAATAGGGCTTTTGAAAAGGGAAATCATTCCTCACCAACATGTTAGAATTCTTTGGGGGGGTTAACAAACGTGTGGACAAGGATGATCAAGTGGATATGGTGTACTTGGATGTTCAAAAAACTTTGACAAGGTCCTTCACCAATGGCTCTTAAGCAAAGTAAGCAGTAATGAGTTAAGAGGGAAGAACCTCTCATGAATCAGTAACTGGTTAAAAGATAGGAAACAAAGGATAGCAATAAATATGCAGTTTTCACAGTTTAGAGCAGGGGTTCCCAAACTTGGTTCACAGCTTGTTCAGGGTAAACCCCTGGTGGGCCGCGAGACACTTTGTTTACCTCAGCATCCACTTGCAGCTCCCAGTGGCTGCGGTTCGCCGTTCCCGGCCAATAGGAACTGCAGGAAGCGACGCTGGCCAGGCCACTTCTATGACATTGAGGCAGTACTTCTGGTCAGATTTTTTATTAAATGGTGCTTTAAGATGCAGCTACACACCTGGACATGTTTGAAAATCCTACTAGATGCTGATCTGCATCTTTAGGCACCTAAATAACTTTAAAAAATAAATCTGACCCTTCCTTTATGCTCCCAGGACTGGTATCCATTAGATCCCAATAGTGCCGCTTACAGAAGTGTGGGTTGTGACAGCCTGTAATCTATAGAATATTGGTCTATGGTCTAAGCCATTTTAACAAGTTCCTATACATTTTGCAAGTTCCTTGTTAAAATGTCAACTCATTTCCTTGAGATCTTTCAAAAACAAAAGTCAAACCAGAGACCTGCAGTTGTTGCATTTTGTGGAATAGCTTTATTGGTACATTGACTCCCCATCACCCAATATAGTCTTACTCTACTGATTGGGCACATGCCCTATACTCAAGACTGAGGGCATAATATACCTCCAGTAGAACAGAGCAGGCTTTATAATGTGTAGCGTACGTTAGAAAATAACTAGTTTCCTATCTTATTATGGACTTGAAAAGGGTTAGGATAAAACTGATGAGGTAGTTTTTGCATCATCTTCTTTTAGAGGTCATGCTCCAATAATCAAAAGTTAATTTCATCCATACCTAAGCAAAGCATGTAATAAACCTTTACACAAATGGTCCTTAAGTTTTAAGGAACTGATCCTGAGCGCTACTGAGCACTGCCCTGGGGAGTTGTGCGTTCTCAGCATCTTACAGGATTGAGTGCAGGGAAAGCTGATAATTTTATAGAGAAGCAAAATGTTATATAAAGATTTCAGAAGCTTTTTGGTATTTTTAAAATAAAATATTGTAATTTGTTAATCCTCATTCTGAATTATGTCCACTTGAAGATCTTGAAAATATAGATAAGGAATATGGAGCCATGAAGATAGTGCTCTCTTCTGGACAAGGTTTGTGTTGGAATATTAGCATAAGAACATAAGAATGGCCATATTGAGTCACACCAATGGTTCATGTAGACCAATATTCTGTCTGCCAATAGTGACGAATGCCAAATGCTTCAGAGGGATTGAAGAGGATAGGGTAATTTTCTAGTGATCCATACCCTGTTGTCCAGTCCCAGCTTCTGGCAGTCAGAGGTTTAGGGACACCCAGAGCAAGGGGTGGCATCCCTGACTCTCTTGGCTAATAGCCTTTGATGGAGAAATCCTTCCTGAATTTATCTAATTCTTATTTTTTAAACTCAGTTATATATTTGATCTTCACAATATCCCCTGACAATGAGTTCCACAGGTTAACTGAGCATTGTGTGACATACTACTTCCTTATATTTCAAACCTCAGTCATCCCTTTTCTAAGATGAACAGTCCCAGTCTTTTTAAATTTCTCCTCATATGGAAGCTGTTCCATACCCCTAATCATTTTGTTGCCCTTTTCTATATTTTTGAAATGGAGTGACCAGAACGGCATGAAGTATTCAAAGTGTGGCGGTACCATCAATTTATATGGTGGCATTATGATATTTTCTGTTTTATTATATGTCCCTTTCCTAATGGTTCTTAACAGTATTAACTGTCACTACACATTGTGTAGATGTTTTCAGGGAACAATCCATGATGACACAAAGACCTTTTTCAGTGGTAGCTGCTACTTTATACCCTCATTTTGTATGTATCATTGGGATTATGTTTTCCAATGTACATCAATTTACATTTATCAGCATTCAATTTAATCTGCCATTCTGTTGCCCAGTCTTGTTAGATCCTTTGTAACTCTGCATAATCTGCTTTGCATTTAACTATCTTGAGTAATTTTGTATCATCTGCAAACTTTGCCACTTCACTATTTACCCCATTTCCAGATTTTTATGAATATGTTGAACAGCTGTAGTCCCAATATAGATCCTTGGGGAGTTCCACTATTTACCTCTCTCTGCCACAGAAGCACCTCCAGAAGGTTTGCATAAGGAATGGACAGGAGCGGGATAAATATAGAGACAGACATGGAGACAAAATCTTTCCCCCCACCCTGTGACATTTATTGCCTTTTCCCCATTTGTTGTGAAATCCCTTGGCAATGTTGCAGGCAGGGGAAGCCCTATAGGAGTCACATTGGCAGGAAACCACTGGGAGTCATAGTGGAGGAAAAAATGGGTAGAGCAGGATGGGGTGGGAGTTCCCATAAGGTTTGAGTTCATAACAGTAATTTAAAATAAGCTAGTCCCTCCTGTGAGTTTCCCAGTGTATAGTATCTGGTAAGCTTTTCAGAGCAGAGATTCTTTATTCTGTGTTTTATACATCACAGGGCACTTCCTTGGTGCTAAATTAATATTATATGGTAGTAGTTACTTGATTTGCTTTTAAGCTCTTCATACACAAAACAGCCATATAAAAATCAGTTAAGCTACGGGAAGATGGTACCGCTGACCTTTTTCTATCTAATAAGGCTTAGCTATTCTGTACAAATGGACAGATGGTCTCAGAAGTATACAGTTGTCATTAATTAAAGCAATATTGCAAATCTACTGGGATCAAGTTAGGGGACTTCGAGGATCTCAAAAGTAAGTTCATTATTGTTTAAGTGTTTTTATTTTCTGCTTTAGCAGCAGATATGTGGCTTTAACAAAGAAAGGAACTAAATCTCCAGCAGCTTGCTGATAGTGAGATGTAAGAACTTCTTGGTGGAAGATTAACTGTATGGAGAACAAAGTGTACAATTCAATATAAAATTGAGTTTGGTTTTTTTTAAAGATTTTTCAATCTTTATTTTCTTTGCCAGAATTAATTATGTTCTTTCAATTTTCTTCAGTAAATACCTGTGTGACCAGAGTCCTAGTGGGGAGCCAGCTGTGGTCACTCAATTAGGGTGAACTGCAAAAAATGGGCAGACAATTCCCATAAAGCTGGTGGATATTTCAATACTTAGATTCACCAAGCCAGCATAAAACAGCTTCTTTATACCTTACTGGTTACTCAGAAGTCTAAACAACACAGTTCCCTCAAAGTGATACAGCTTCAGGCCTCCATCCAGGTACCCATGTCAAATATGATGAAAATATCTGTAAATCTTATTTCATCATATAAAAGAAAAGGTTCTCCCAATCTCAAAGGATTGGACACATTACCTCCCAGGTTAACAAATGTTTCAGATCTTACCCAAATACATGCTACAGTCAATTCTTATTAACTTAGGTAAAATTTATTAAAAAAACAAAATAGAGAGAGTATGGTTAAAAGCTCAATGTACATACAGACATCTGTTCAAATCACTGAGGTTCTGATTCACAGCAGAGCTTTTTAGTTGCAGAGTTCCTTTAGAAATCAGTTCATAGGTCATAGTCCCATGTTCAAATCTCTTTCAGGGCATATCAGCATAACTGGGACCTCAGTCTTGTAACTCAAACTTCCCCTGATGAAGCCTAAGCACATCTGAGATGACACAATCAGGACCCAAGGGTCTTTTTATACAGTCTTATAGCATCCACTTGAGCACCCAATCCTGGTTAAACAATAGGCTTTTGATGTAACCTTTTGCTTTCTAAACACCACGAGTAATTAGTTACACAAATTAACATAGGACAATTTTTCCATTAGGCAGTCTATTACAAACTTCAAAGACTCATATAGACAATGACGTTATTTTACCCAAGATTAATCCAAATGTTAATATTCCCTTTTGATCTCTGAATCAATAGTTATAGTGACAAACAGGAACTGTCTGTTTATGGGAAGCGTCTAAGGTACACATAACACTGGTCTACAATTTTTGAGAAGTCGTCTGCTTCAGAGATAAAATGTGCTATTTATTACCTATTTTCATGTGCTGAATTCAAATATGACAGTTAAAACAACTGATTGGCTACTGTTTTTAAAATATTTAAGTTTTTACATTTTATGTTTATGTATATTGTGTAGATAGTAGAGTTTTAATCATAAATTGTAAACCTAGGTCTTTTCATGTGTTTATGGTTGCTTTACATGATAATATTTCACCTTTCCTGTTTATGTAACACTTTAAAAATCAGCAAAAGGGTTATATAACTAAAATTTATTATGAAACAAAAGGCAAAAATCTATTATGTACATAGTTTAGTCCTATTCAGTGTCTACTCGGCGCTTCTTGGCTTGTCTCTTGCATTCATTAAATGGAGCATCTCTTGTCACTGTCCAGCAATAGTCTGCAAGCATTGATGGGCTCCATTTGCCCTGATAGTCTGCCAGGAGATTCCACTGCTGTAGTCTGGAGCCCAACAGCTCTGCCTTACTCTTGGGTAGTTCCAAATCCCTGACAAGGTCATTCAGTTCACCTTGTCTTATGAGGTGTGGTTCAGAGGAGGAGGATGGGAGAAAATGTGGGTCCTGTGACATTGATGGTTCAGGACCAGAAGTTTCATCCTCTTCCTCTTCCTCGTCTGACTCAAGTGAGAAGGAATCTGGTGCATCAGGAACCGGCAGTCCTTCTCCGTGGGGTACTGGGCGTATAGCTGATGGAATGTTCGGATAATGGACAGTCCACTTTTTCTTCTTTGACACACCTTTCCCAACTGGAGGCACCATGCAGAAGTAACAATTGCTGGTATGATCTGTTGGCTCTCTCCAGATCATTGGCACTGCAAAAGGCATAGATTTCCTTTTCCTGTTCAACCACTGGCGAAGATTTGTTGCACAAGTGTTGCAGCATATGTGTGGGGCCCACCTCTTGTCCTGATCTCCAATTTTGCAGCCAAAATAAAGGTGATAGGCTTTCTTAACCATAGTGGTTATACTGCATTTTTTTGTTATGCAACAGTCACTTCACCACAAACATAGCAGACGTTATCTGCACTGTTCACACAAGTATGAGGCATCTCTGCTCACTTTGGCTAAACAGAAATGTGTTCCTTTGCAAAATCAAACACCGACAAATAAGAGAGCACGACATTGTGTAATTTCTAAAGCTGATATAGGGCAATTTGTTCAGCAGAGTGATGTAAGCTTCATTATGATTGCATCATCCATGACTTCTAGGAATAACATGATGCAATTCATATCATGTATGACACAATACCAGCTTCAGATTGCATTATTCATTGTTTTGCCTAAAAAGCAAGTACTGTCCAAACCCAGTCATAGATTTATTCATAGATCCAGTCAAAGATGTATTTTAGTCATTTCTGGTTTAAACTGAGATCCCTTCCCTTAATAACTCATTTATCCTCTGCCATTCCCAAGTCAAGGGTCGTATATACTGACCCAATAGCATATCTTGAAAACTAGAGCCAATCAACAATTTTAAGCATCATTTTCGTTCTCAGTGACCCAGAATTAGTAAAGCTGGACTACATTTATTTCAGAAGCATTTTAGCTGTAGAGCAGTGTAATTAGTACTAATTCTAACAATATAGGTTTTCAAAGTTCTAGTCTATTTAGCATGAATGATCCTAATTATCATTCCCATACCCTCTAATATGACTTTAAAGGTGGGCTTTGGGTCATTCAGCCTGCAAGCCATTTCATCCTTTCTAGCCACACGTCACAACCTGAATTCACCAAGAGTCACTCAAAACACCTTTTACTAGTTTTTCCCAATATTATCTTTCAGTTTTCAAACTAGGCTATTTTGTTAGAGGGCTTCTCTTTAGAGGAGTGCTTCTCAACCCATGATCTGTGTGCCGCATGCAGCCCAATAGGCACACGGTTGTGACCCAGCTCACCTTTGGGCTCAAGGTCATGTGCGTCAGGTCTGGCTGCCCTGCCACACAGTGGGCTCTGGGATCCTGCCTGCCCTGCCGCGTGGCGGGCTCTGGGGCCTGGGCTGCCAACTGCTGCTGGCTTCATGCGGTGGGCTGCTGCCCAGCCCCCACAATAGGCTCCAGGCTCTGGGCTGCTGGTTGCCACACGGCCCCACACAGTGGGTTCATGTTTGTGGTGGGGTCTGAGTCCTAAGTCTGCACGATGGGGTCCAGGGTCCCTGCTCCCTGACCCGCACCTGAGTATCTGCTCCTGGCCCCACGCTGCAGAGGGGTCTCTGAGCAAAGGGTGCTAGGCAGAGAGGTTGAGGGTGGGATTAGGTGGGGGACACTGTGGTTCTCAATCTGCAGCCCAGATAGGACTTTGAGGGATGAATATGTGGCACACAATGATAAATAGGTTGAGAACCTTTATTAAGGATCAATAAATGAAATAATACAAAATTCCAAATGGTCTGTTTGGTGGGTTGCAATGTCTCCGGATATTGTTTTGTTGTGCTTAGAGGCACTAGCCATGGAGCCAGACTTTATTGTGCTAGGCACTTCACATGTATAACAAAACTCTCCAAAATAAATGACAGTCTGCATTATTTTTCAATCTACATTGTAGATGCAGAACGTGTAGGAGATTGGGCTGAAACTGTTATGACCCTATGCCACACCCAGGGAGCTGCTTTTTGGAATAAATCCCTGATATCAGCTTGCTTACTTGTCTCTGCCTCTTTGGCATAAAAACAGAGTGCAGAATGTGCAATTACATAACCTCCTGGGCAGTGTGCTAGTCCCAGTTACTAGATTGAAGATTTGTATTGGGAGACATAAAAAATGGTGGTTAATAGAGCTTTCTGGTTTGACAAAGTGCTGGAAAGCACAGCTTCTACTCCACCCTCTGAAACCCAGTATCTCCTCTTCTCAGATCCTAGCAAGCCTCCTCTCACACTAATCTTTGCTTTCTGGAGGGATTGTCTGGTCACCAGCAAAACCTATTCACTCACTCCATTGCTGCTCATGTTCTGGATCTTCAGGGGCATCAGTCTAAATTTAATTTATATTATATGTCCCATTGCAAAGGTCATGAACCACTGGGTAGATGTTTCCCCATTGAATTCTGAAATGACAGGGAAAACAACTGTCCTTCATCCCTTGAGCTAATGCCCCAGATGCCTTATGCAGAAATAACAATGGGATAGAACTATTGTGGGGATTGCTGGAGGATAAGGGACCTTTAATAATTGGATTCATATTCAGTTCATATTATTTATTCATCCCTAGCCTTTATAATTCAATATGTGCTTATTGAGGGGGATTTTTTTGTTTTTTTTTTTGTGATGCTACAGAATGACATTCCAAAGCCTTTACAGGAAAGAGAAGTATTAATTACTGTTAATAAATGCAGCACCACTGGTGATGGGTGAGACATTATGTACAGTTTCATTCTTTAAAAATACTTCAAAGCTTTTGAAAGAACCTACATAAATAATGCATAACAATGTGCAGCATGATGTACAGAGAACAGCTATACAACTCATTAATGTTGGTCATAGGAAGTAAGTGCTGACTTATGCTGTGTGAGAGTTAAGAGGATTTGAATTGTATTATCTACAGTGTTTGTATTTCAATAATGTTTCTTTTTTCTATAATGAAATTTTCCAGGATATGTTAGAGCATTCAGTGCACAGGAACAGCCTGAAAGAGTAGGGCAAGTTTTGCATCTCAGATGTGAATGAAGATTTTATATACACTTTTATGTTTTTTCTTTGATATTGTTGTGCGTGCTTGTACCAGCTTGTGTGCACTGCTCTCAAGCTGAGATGAGAGAGAGAAATTGACATTGACAAGTCATTTTGAAATTAATAAAAGTGTAACAGGAGTTGTCACTTATTCCTGAATGACTCATAACGAATGTTGTTCACTTAGTGGAACATATCCCTTAACATACCAAACACATATAATATTTTTATGAAGTAATTTGTCTTATGATCTGGTTTTGTCTCTTTAACAGGAATCCAGGACTTATCATAAACAAGAGGTTTTAAACAAAGTTATTATATATTCCTGACAGTTTGGAATTTTGATATGTTTATACTGAAATCTGTTCCTTTTGGATTTTTCCTTTTTTAATTCTCCACAGCTTGCCTGCATATTTGGTTAAAGAAATTGTATGGCAATTTTTTAAGCGTCATTTAGTTCTGTTGTTAGTATCCTCTGCTGTGTTCCACAGGTATTCTTGCTGCCTTTTCCTACCTCTTGTTGTTAATTACCTGTACCTATTTTTTTGTACTGGAATAGGTAACTGATACTTAAAGCAGATGGATATCTCATAGATACTTAATTTAGAGCAAGCTGTTTAATTTTTTCAGTGCACATCTGTCTCTGTAGTTGCTCTTGTTTAGCTGATAGCCTTTCAGATCTGCTGATTTCAACATCTTGTTTCCTGATCAATTATGCCAGTGGTTGATGTTGTGCAGATGTCTCAAACATCTGTTTTTTGCAGTGTATTTTTGTCCAAATTTTGGGATTACAGACACTCTGGGGATTAGAAATTGACTTCATTGCCCTCTGACATAATAGTGGTACTTGGGGATGATTCTACCTTTTTTTTTTTTTTTGAAGCTTCCCAGAAGGAATCTATTTTGTACAGCATCTTCATATAGAGCTTACAGAGTCTGTCATGAAAACTATAGAAGTAATTGAACAATGAGATACTGATGTGTAATGTTTATAGGTTGAATTGAAATGGGCTGACAAGTGTGCTCGTTTACAGTTGTAGTGTATAAAACAAAATATTTATTTTAGTACCTGTAGGCTCCAGCAAAGATGAGGACTCCATTGTACTAGACATCATGCAAACACATAGTAAGTTGCCATCCCTGCCTACAAGAATTTACACTCTAAATAAAAACTTCAGGGAAAAAAAGGTGAAAAAGGAAATAAATTTAATCCCATTTACAAGTGGGGAAATTGAATCAAAGGCCATGTTGAACAGCATATACATAGGTAGAGACCTGTACCCACATGGAGGCCAACTGGAGCCAACTCCAACTTCTGTTTAGCTGGAGGAGGTGGAGGTGGCGGAAAGAACATTTTAAAACAGTCACCCTGCTAGGGGTGGGACACATTCTTTTTAAGTCACAAGAAAAATGACCCAAGATTCAAAGTAAGTTTGTGAAACCTACAGATTCAAAACCTAAGATGTCAGGATATTCCCTCAACCCATATCCTATCGCCCACCAAGCATAAGCAATATGTTCTCTGGAAGTCCTAAATGACATAATTTTGGATTAATGTGTGCTATATAGTGTACCATGTCAAAGGTTAAGACTACAAGCAAGAAGATTAAAGAGGGAGTCAGATATATAAAATGTGTACTTTAAAGAAAGTTATTCATTAGCTCTCTAATTTTATAGGAAACTAAATTAAAATATGACAAATATAAAACTGACAAATATTTTATACATAATGCATAATTATCCTATAGAATTACATTATAAGATATTCTTAATACATCTTGGAAAAATTTTTTCAGCCAAAATAGTCAGATTTGTATAACCCAAAACACTTCATGGATCAATGCCAAATTTATTAATTTTCTCAGTCAGTTTCCCCCCAAAATCAATAGTTCATTTTGACACTTTTGAAACAGTTTTGATTATTTTTTTTTGTATTTAAAATGGTTATTTTGGATTTTACATTTTCTTTTTACAGCGGCTCAAGCAAAACACTGTTTGTCTCAACCTTTTTTGATTAAGCCACCAAAGCAAAATCAGTTATTTACATAGTTTTAATCATTAAGGTGTGAAACTCACTATCACAAGATATTAATTTCAAAAGGTTAGCAGCAATAAAACAAATATATATTTTAGATGCAGAATCGCCTACAGTTACATAGATAGAAGGATTTATAAAGTATATAAAGCATTCCTCAATGCAGACACTAACCACAAATTGTCTGTCTGTCTAATTAGACAAATGTCTCCATGCACAAGGTGTTCTATATTTGTCTATTATGGAGTGTGAATGAGTGGACTGTCCCCATGTGGCTAGGCTGTCTCTGCTTTTCCCATTTCTATCCCTCTTCTAGATCCTTTTACAAAGACTCCACACACTTGCTTGTCCAATCGCCACCTTCACAGGGCTTTGGGTTTATTCAGATGGCAACTCTGAAGTAAAACCCAGAGTCCCAAAAATCTGTCTCGAGTCAGGGCTCTTACCGCAAAGCCTGGATGAATGAGAGGGTTTTTTCATCTAGTCCTTATCCTCTTTTACAAGTTGTTAGTGGTGACATGCCTGGGAGTTTGGCTTGCAGCTCTCCTGCTCAGAACTGACTCCCTGGTAAACTTACCAGAGTCAGCTCCCCCAAACAACTGCTTTGGCCCACTTATAAGGAACTAGCGGCTTGTTGGTCTGTCTCCATGCTAAGTGTCTCTTGGTAGCTCATTTAGCAAACCTGTTCCAAGTTTCATGTCTACTGCAGGCAGTGATATCTCTCTCTTTTTTTCTCTCATATGGGGTCTCTTACACCTTCTTCTGAAGCATCAGATACTGTTCACCATCTGAGATAAGATGCCTACTGGTGGTAAGTCTATACTTAAAATGCTACTGCTGTAGCATTAAGTGTTAGAGAGACAAGGTGGGCGAGGTAATATCTTTTATTGGATTAACTTTCGTTGGTGAGAGATGCAAGTTTTCAATCTTTCACAGAGCTCCCTACAGCAATGGGAGGGGTTCTCCCATTGCTGTAGTTAATCCTCCTCCCAAAGAGGTTGTAGGTAGGTGGATAGAAGAATTCTTCCATTGACCTAGCACTGTCTACATTGGTTAGGTTAACATAGCTATGTCTCTCAGGGTGTGGATTTTTCACACCTTGGGGATACAGCGGCTGAGGTAAGGTTACAGTGTAGACCAGCCCTGGGCAACAAAGTCTGAAAAGGTATGGCACTTTCTATGTTCATAGACAAGTTTAAGGACTGAATTTTGCAATCCTTGTACTGCAAAGTCAAGCCAGTGAGAGTTCTGGATATGTAAAAACTAAGGATAGGGCCATGCATACCTATTTACCCCATTTTAAATAAATATTACCACAAATGCTCTGGTTCTGATTATTCCTTATCTAATCCTGTACTCTGGCCTTGGATCATTAACTTTTTAGGTTAAGTAGGGGCCTGTCACAAAGAACTTTATTAATAATTTTAAAGACCTATGGATTTTGTCACATGGCTTGTGCCTGTTAATTTTGCAGTCATAAGTCTTTTTAAAAAGAAAATCAAGCTTAGTTAGATATGGTCTGAATCACTGATCCTAAAGTCATCTTGATTTATAAAGAAATACCTAAACAAATTAAGCAAGACTCAGCCAACATTTCTTTTTATAGAACTGAGAAGAATTCATGAAGTATAAATAATGGGTTCAGAGTGGTTACGACCACAATTTAAAGTCTATTTTAAAATTGAATGTGCCAGTATTTTTTGAATCATGTCAATTTTTTAGAAGTCATCCTTATTCCACCATGCTTATATTTTTCTTAGTGAATAGGAATTATTTGCATGCCTCAGTCGTGGAACCTTCTGCGTTTCCCCCTTCAGACACCATTCGTTTTGCTTATGAATAGATAGAACTTGATGATTTATGTATTTAGTTAGTGTAGGTTAAGAAATGTATGCTAATTTTATTGTCATTTCTCATGCTGGAAAGCATAGGTTGCTTACACATTTCCTGACTAAATGTATACACTTCTGAAGTTTGAGGGCAGATCCCAGCTTGCTATAACAAGCCCATGTATCTTTATCATGTACCCAAAATAGAGTGCAAAAAATGTCAGACACAAGCAAGATTGGCTGATTGATCCCTGATGCAACTTCATTGTCATCAGAGGAGTTACACCTGGGATTAAATTGGTCTGACACCTCTATTCACTGAGAAAATGAAAAGAGAGAAAAGAGATGAGGCTTACCAAAAAGGGGAGCCCTGAGGGAAATACAGACTGGCCATTTATTTTGCTTTTATATTAAAAGCTTTAATAAATATGACTAGCTAGAATGGCAATCACGGTAAACACTTTTTATTCATAAGATACAAAATATTTTGTTAAGAGCACTGATGACAGAACTGGTTGAAGGTGCACGGTGTCTTTTTGTTTGGCTTGCTTGCCATAGAAACAAAGCAGAAATATGATGTCCCTCATATAATTCAACAGGTTGACTTACTTTGCCTGAAGTTGGTTGTTCCATTGACATCTGTAGAAACAGTTGCACAGTACAGTTTCTTTGCACTGAAGGATTTATACAATCCTGCAGGCATTTAAGGCAATCTATATTGACTCATTCTAGCTTTCAGGGTTTCTTAAACTGCGTGAAACTGCTTTTCAGCCACCAGTACAAATGTGCCTAGACAGTGATGTCACTACTGGAAATATATCTGGCACAAGCAATACTTTGGCTGACATCCAAGGCCAGCCTGAGCATTTTGGATATGGGCCTGTAATACAATTATTTGTGCATCCAGATTTTGCTAACTTCTGCTCATGCGAAAAGGGAATGGTGGGTATTCAGCACTTCTGAAAATCAGACTCAAGGTGCCTCACACTGGACACTCAAACCAACACAGCCAAAGGTAGTTAATACTTTTGAATATTTTGGCCTAAGTGTTTGACATTTTCTGTGTTCTTAGTAATTTCAGAGTGATATTAGCCACAGGAATCCTATGCATTAAATCTCACGCTTAGGACTAGTCTGCATCTCTCATTGAGCTGCATCTCTTGTTACCAGGGGATACACTGCTTGCAGAACAGATGTGTTGTCTGGGAATAACTGAACAAACAATGACAAACTTTCAAGCTTAGCAATCATTTTACATTTTCAAGGCAATCTTCATCGGGAAAAGGACTAAACTTCTTTTTTTAATGAATGCAAGGTGAGAGCTTAGTCTGTGTATCATATCCGAATTTTGGAATGAAGGGGAGAGGAGATCCACAGCTGTGGGCACACTTCTCAGCCTGCTACATGATTAAAATGTGGGCCATAATGTGACAGTCACAAATAGACATGAAAATATCTAATTACATGGGAAATTTAAAATTACATGGCATTCCTTCTTTTAATGTAAATGCCGTTCTATAACCTCAGCGCAATGATTCTTCATTCCTGATGTAAATGGTCAGCAATACATTTAAGATACATCTAATCTGTGTAGAATACTATAATTTTGGCATACAAATTGATGGTATTCCTCATAAGATGTGACTATGGGCTTCACTAGCTCCAAAGACCAGTTCTGGCAACATAAATGTCAGCCTCTAGTTCCTACAAGCAGATCAGTGTTTTACGGACACCAACAATAAGGTTTAAATGAAAATATTTCAAGGAAAAGTTTTGAAATACGGGAGCATTTATTGTATATAAATGAGTTGGTAAGGTCTGAGAAAGTGGCTTTTTTATTTCTAATTTTTTACTTACACATTTTGAGCAGTAAAATAAAAACATGGATTTTGAAACCCTAAGATCAAGGATGTCTTGTATGAATAATTTTTTTCCAAAGGAGAAATAGGGAAGTGACATATGTTTTCAAGATGCACGCTGAACAATGGAGGAAAGCAGATACTGTAAAATAAGATTTTTCAATGTTTTAAAAAAGATTTACAAAATGATGGCCTGGAACAGTGTCTGATCTGGGGCATATATAAAATAAAATAGGAATTTTGCCATATAGAAACTAAAAAAAAAAAAGATGTTTTTATACAGCTGATTTTATAGACACTATTGCGTTTTTTATATGGCTGAGTTTTTCTTTAGTCACAGGCACTGCTGTTAACACTGTCACTTTTCTTTTTCCAACCTGGCTTTCCTTACATGTAAAGTATTCTTTAGCAAAGCAAAAAAAGTTGATAGTAGCTGGTAATATACTATAATGGCATGGATGCAAGGAGAAAACAGTCGAAATCTTAATAGGACTAAAACTCCAGGAGGATTTTAACACAATAACACCTCATTTAGTAATTGGAACATGAAACCATTGCTTTACTTACCTGTCAGTATCAGGGAATCCTTCTGGGATGTCTCTCTCCCCTGGAGACAAGAAGGATAGGTAATAAGAATAATAAGTAGCCTCTGTGTTTTGCTGGATATAGGGACTGCCTTTGTGCCCTCTACCAGTGTAGGGGAAAGAATGCAATATGGCAGGGGAGACTTCTTATACCCCCCTCCTTTCCTGCACATCCATGCAAAGACCAGGCTTGGTCTGTCCATAATCTTTCCTAAAAATCTATAGGGATTTTACATCTATTCATCTGAAAGTCCTCTAGGGCACAGCGTTTCATGACTGCAACAAACATTTTGACACCAGATAAATTGAACTCAAGATCCACATAGTCTGAACATCATTCCTCTGGCCAGATCAGAATATACATATTTCATGGAAATCAGAGTTTTTCAACTCTTAACCCCCCCGCAAAGAGAACAAGAATCTTCCTACATTATATAACTGTATCTAAATTTCTCTGACAATACCTACTACAATTATTTTTACATTTGATGTTATAGTAATGACTGTAGGTCAGTGCTAATAGATTAAGCACTGACATTTTGCTTCATGTTAAGACAATATTCCAGATTCCCCATCAAATTCTGTCCTCTTCTGTATTTTCTGAACTGTTTTAAAGATAGTGAGGATCAAGTGAATTGATATGAGTGGTAGTTGGGGGCAGCACCATTAGGGGCCATTAAGTCAACTGAAGTTCTGTAACCCTCTTCAATGGACATTGTATTTGGTCCTTAATGCCACTAGGCTATTCTTATTCACGAATGCCATGGATACCTCATATACTCACTTTTTGCACACTAGACATTTGAACTGTAGACTTACTAAATCACATGATAGTGACTATGCACGCAATGTCTGATATTCTGGATTAAAGTAATTCTGGTAAGTCACATGTAATAAACACAATTAGGAAAACTGCTTAAAAATGCATACTGAGGCAGAGAAATGCAGATATATTTACAGTATGCTTACAATCTAAAGTTCATGAAACTACAATGAAGAATTAGGAGGAAACAAAAGCTTGTTTAAATTGGGGATCTTTACAGGAATAACTTATTCTATAATATTTATAATGAGAATCCTGCCTTTGGGTGGATGTGGTATCAACATCAGTGACTGAAACATACTTGCTTGTCTGCAATAAGATGACTTTTGTACATTGTGATATTGGATTGAAATAATGAAACTAAACAACAAAGTGGCCAGTGGTCAACATAACAAGGCTTTTAGACTATATCCCTAGGTGTGAAACACTTGGCATGTTTGAGGAGAAATGGGCACTAAGTGGCTTTGCATTCATTTTGAGGGCTGTTGAAAGCCATTCCCTCCTTCCTATTCCTCCAGCACAAGTACAAGCAACCCCAGGGCTGCTCTAAATTGTTCGTTAAAGTAGTTCTCTAGGGGCTCTTCAGCCAACTAAGTCAGATCAAGAGTGTCCAGTGTAGGACTGATTTGGCTGGGGAATCCTTATCTTCTGTCATAGGGGCAGCTTTAAGTCATCGCTTCACTAATGGACAGTATTTAAGAGGGAGGACTAGACTTGTCTCTTCATATCATTATCAGTCCCTTATTTATAATTAGCAGATTTTCTGCCTCCTGGTAATGCTGCTTCTGACTCTTTATTGTACTGAGTGATCATTGTCCCATACATCATTCTACTACTTTTGAGATATCCCTTTAAATAAAATGGAAGCCAGTAATTACTAAAATAAAATAAATAAAAAACAAAAGATTTAAGTGCAGCCACTGTAAAATGTAATGAAATAACTTCACCAGACCTCAAATAATTGTAAAACTGGTACACAGATTATATAACTATCACAAGAGTATAATATTGCTTGGGCCTTTTTACATGCTTGGAAAGACTAAGCTGAAAAATACGGAGAATGCTCCAGGTCCCTGTCTTTATAATGTTTTTGGTCCAGAGCATCCTAATAGGTCGTATGACACTCACCCTATTGCAATATACAACTGCCCAAAAGCAAACTGTCTGAGAACCAGAATCTACCATTCTGATGGGACTCACATAGTATGCCGCTACTTAATGTGAGTAAAGTTGGAAGAATATGTCCCTAAGACAGTAATGTGTAACACTGAAATAATTTCAGTTTTGTCACTGCTCACTCAAACATTTAGATATTTTCTTGGCTAATATCTTATAAAAAGAACTGATAACCTCATGTGATTTTCATTTTTCCAATCTAGAAACCTTTACCCTTTATGACACCCGCTAACTGAAGACATCAATCATGTTTTGTCAGTTGTTACTCCTGTTACTTATGTAAAGATACTTGATCAGCTGAAAATCAAATACAGTATAAATGACCTTTTTGTGAACTTTAATGGAAAATCAGATTTCCTATCTGAGATTTTCTGGTGTACTCAGCATCCCACAGTTAATTAGATGCACCAAATTTCAAGATTTCAGTTCAACAGGAATATGGAAATTAATTGTATCAATCAGGAAGGTCCTGATTGCAATCAGTAGACAAAATGGGCTTTGGATAGGGCCCCAAGTGACACATTAGAAACACTGTTTCATATATCCTGCAAATATGGTATTGTAATTCATTTTTCTGGTCACTACAGAACTAAGTTACAGTGGAACTGGCTTAGAAAGCACAAGAAAGACCAAAAATAGATTAATAGATTCCACGGTCAGAAGCGACAGTTGTGATAATCAAGTATGACCTCCTGTATAATATAGACCACAGAACTTCCCCAAAATAATTCTGTTAATCTTTGAAACAAATATCATCATACTGTGACAAGTGATTCTGGATCAATTAACTTTGTTATCAGATTGTTCCTCAAATATTTGCTGATGTTTGATTTATATTTAATTCAAATACAAACATTTAACACATTTATGTGCTTTCTAAAATTTGACAGAAATGAATAAATTATATATAGGTAATATTGACAGATAAAGGTTGGATTACTGCTATAATAGTCCTTCTGATCCTCTTACCAAGTCAGAAAATGTGTAATCTATATTAAAAAGTTGAAGCTACAACACCTTTCCTCTTGCTCCCAACAAATCCAATTGAATTCTTGAATGGAAAGCATACATATGAACCAATACAATATTTGCAATTATATTAAATCCCAGAAGACTCTTTACTTTGGCTAGTGCTAGTTTAGAGCACCTATAGGGTCTGGGTAAGTAGCATCATGGTGATGGAGAAGCCATCAGGCAAATTATGCATCTACATAGTCCCAAAGCTGCTGAACTGGGCATTGAAAAGATACCACTTTCCACTGCCCACAATTGATGACATCTTAGCAGAATTTTCTAAAGCCAGAATGTTTATGGTCTGATGTGAGGAATGGGTTTTGGCGCATAAGCCTGGATAGGGAATCCAGCATGCTGACCACCTTTGCTATGCCATTTGGTCACTACAGATAGCTGTGCGTGCCAATGGGCATGAGCACAACACCAGAGGAGACTCACCCAAGTGCAGGAATGACTACCTAGGGCAAAGATTATTGCAGATGCAATCCTTATTATAGGTGAAGGGAGCAATGGTTAAGGTGACCAGAAGTCCCACTTTTAAAGGGAAAGTCCTGTATTTAAGCCCTCCTGCAGGAACCTGACTTTTTCTTAAAATGGGCAAATTGTCTCTTATTTTCTGACTCCCCTGATCAGTACAACCAAGTCCTGCTGCTGGCCGGATGCCAGGCGGCAGCCAGTTATGTGTTTCCTCTGCTGCACACCCATTGGCCCTTTACATGCTCCAACTCTCTCTGTCCTCGCCCTGCTTTGCCCCTTCATCCCCCCCTAGCTCTGCTGCTCCTCCATTATATCCTCCAGCAAGGTGCATCCCCCTCCCAGTGCTGTGAGGAAAGCCAGCCCCTGGTCGGAGCACTCAGCTGACCAACAGCCTAGCCAGCAGGCTCCTTCCTTTCCTCACTGCCTGTGGCTGGGCTAGTGCCCCAGGAAAGCCCAAGACCCTCTGGCCCAGGGCACGGGCCAGAAGCCAAGCTCTGTGTGTGCTAAAGCCCTGCACAACACTGGTACAGGGAAGCCTCTGATGCCCTCAGCTAAGCTCTGTAGTGGGGATCAGAGGATGTCATTTCCAGCCTGTTCCCACCCAGAACTTGCAGACTTCACAGCAGCCCCTGGAGCAGGTTCTGTCCCAGGTGCCCAGCCAGGTGTGGAGAGAGGAGAGCACCTGGCAGAGATGGTCAGGTAGGTCGGTCACCCTCCCCTCCCCTCCCCGCCACCCCCGTGTGAGAGAGGTGTACTGAAGTGTGTGTGTGGGGGGTCTTTCCTTCCCATTCTTAAATATAAGAAGGTAAATAAAAAGAATCCAACTACACAGTATTTATTTTTAACAGAATCTCAGTCAACTTGATATTAATTTGAATGTTTGTACTACATAGTTCTGATTGATTGCTGTTGAACTTATCTGAGTACGAGTAATTTTGCCAGGTATCCTATATTCAGCATTGGGAAATATGTTTACCCTAGCAACGATAAAGAAGCTGAACAAGACCATGACAGAAAGTGACAAGCTTTTCTACAGCAATGCAGGGTCATAAACAAAACTGAGCCCAGAAAAATATGCTTCTCAAAACAGTGTGAGGTAACATACATTGGACAGCTACTCAGAATATGCACGGAGACTGAAAGCAGATCCCAAAAGATCAAGACAGTCAGACATGCCAGCTCCAGTGGATGTAAGCCCAGTATAGCATCTCATAGGAATGATAAGCTTTCTGTCCAAGTTCTGTCCACATCTGGCTGCATTAGCAGAATCCATATGTCAGCTCACAAGACAGGATGTTGAGTAGGAATGGACTGATCCCAAACAGCAAGAAATTGATGTACTAAGATGGGTGAACTTGAATGCCTAGTATTGAAGAGGATATTGATATAATAAGCATCATAGAAACTTGGTGGAATTATTGTAATCGAGCTACAGTAATATCAGGGTACAAAATATAGGAATAAGAGTATGTTGTGTTGGTGGGGATGTGGCACTATATGTGAAAGAAAGCATAGAGTCAGATATCAGAATATTAAATTAATCAAATTGTACCATATAATTTGTTGGTGGAAATTCCTTGCTTGAAAATTAGGAGTATAGCAGTAGGAGTATACTAGCGATCACTTGACCAGGATGGTGACAAGGATTGTGAAATGCTCAGGGAGATGACAGGCTACAAAAAAGAGAAAGCTCAATAATAAAGGAAGATTTCAACTATCTCTATATTGATTAGGAACTTGTTCACTTAATTTGGGATGCAGAGAGAAAATTTCTAGATACCATTAATAACTGCTTCTTGGACCAGATAGTCCTGGAACCCATAATGGAAGAGGCAATTATTGATTTAGTTTTAAGAGGAGCATAGGATCTGGTCCAAGAGATGACTGTAGCTGAACAGCTTGGTATACAATGCAATTAGATTTAAATATACTTGGGGGATCCCGAAGAACTCTGCTGCAGTAGCATTCAAATTCAAAAGAGGAAGTATACAAAAATGAGGAAATTCATTTAATTTCCATTTAAATGACCATCACAGACATGAAATGCCTGAAAGCAGCATGGAAGTTATTGTAAAAACACCATAAAATTTCAAACTACATATATACCCCAAATAATAAATAATAATAATAATTAATCATAAAAATGGTCAGAGGATCAAAAAAATCCCATGATGGCTAAATAGCAGAGTAGAATTGGCAGAGGCAAAAGGACATTATTTCAAAATTAGAAGTCAAAATCTAGTGAGGAAAATAGAAATCAGTGTAAACTCTACCAAGTCTAGTGTAAACATGTAAGTAGGCAGGCCAATAAAGAATTTGAAAAGCAACTAGCAAAAGACACAAACTAACAGCAAAAACAATTTTTTAAGTACATCAGAAGCAGGCAGCCTGCCAAACAATCAGAGAAGATATGGGACAATCGATGTGTTAAAGAAGCTCTCAGGGTAGGGTTACCATATGTCTGGGTTTTCCAGGATGTGACCTCTTTTTTTGGTCTTCTCATTTCCATCCTGGAGATTTTTGAAATATGAACAAATGTCTGTGATTTGGTATTGCCACCCTTACTTCTGCACTGCTCCTGGAAGTGGGACTGCCTTCAGAGCTGGGTGTCCAATGGAGGGCAGCTTCTGTACACTCCACACCCAGTTCCTTCTCCCTCTGGCAGTGTCCTCTATTTGGGAACTTGAAATATGGTAACCCTAACTCAAGGAAGATAAGGTCATTGTAGAGAAACTAAATGAATTATTTCTATTGGTCTTCACTGCAGGGTGTGTGAGGAAAGTTTTCTCAACAGATCTATTCTTTTTAGGGGACAAATCTGAGGAACTTTCCCAAACTGACGTGTCGACAGAGGTGGTACTGGAAAAACTGATAAATTAAACAATTCTGTGTCAACAGGACCAGATGGTATACATCCATTAGTTCTGAAGGAACTCAAATATGAAATCGAAGAAGTACTAACTATGGTGTGTAACTATTCAATAAGCCTCTGTACCAGATGATTGAAGGATAACTTATGCTGGCAAACTAGGCGCTGGTTCTTGCCCAGGTTTTAGGCCTCAGCTGAGCACTGACAAATTCATTGCTGGAAACCTGCCTGTTTCACTTTTGGTAGTAGGGATAAAATGGGTAAGTGAGCTTATAACAATGTGTTTAGTGTATACACTTTATGAAATGCTTGTAAATTGTTGCATGCACTAATCTCATGTATAATATTTTTATCACATAATATAAGGTAATATAAGTTTTTGCTTTATAAGGTTAACAAAAAATGGCTCTGGAACTGTGAACCTGTCAGGAGGGATTGTCTCCTGCTCATCAAAAAGGCCTATCAAAACTAAATGGATGATTGTGGGACATCACAATACAAAGAATTTATTAATCGCCTGTTCACATCCATGAAAAAGGTCAAGAACCAAAGGGCTCATCCTATCAGCTTAAATTATGGAATAAGCAAATAAAGATAGCTGACAAGAATTTTTTTTATCTCTTTTGTTGTTTGAACTCTCAGAGATCTGGAACAACAAAGCGGAAGCAGAGATCCCCAGGGTCTTAAGAATAGCCATACTGGATCAGACCAATGGTGTATCTAACCCTTTATCCTGTCTTAGAATCATAGAATATCAGGGTTGGCAGGGACCTCAGGAGATCATCTAGTCCAGGGGTTGGCAACCTCTGGCATGTGGCTTGCCAGTGTAAGCGCCCTGGTGGGCTGGGACAGTTTGTTTATCTGCTGCATTGGCAGGTTTGGCTGACTGCAGCTCCCACTGGCTGCAGTTTGCTGTCCCAGGCCAATGGGGGCGGGAAGTAGTGCATGCGGCTTCCTGCCACCCCCATTGGCCTGGGATGGTGAACCGCAGACAGTGGGAGCTGTGTTTGGCTGAACCTGGTGATGCAGCAAGTAAACAAACTGGCCTGGCCTGCCAGGGGGCTTACCCTGGTGAGCTGTGTGCCAGAGCTTTCTGACCCTGATCTAGTCCAACCCCCTGCTCAAAGCAGGATCAAGCCCAGACAGATTTTTGCCCCAGATCCCTAAATGGCCCCCTCAAGGACTGAACTCACAACGCTGGATTTCGCAGGCCAATGCTGAAACCTCTGAGCGATTCCTCCCCCGCATCCCTCTCACAGTGGCCAGTGCCAGATACTTCAGCGAGAACAAACAGAACAGGCAATCAAGTAATTAATCTCCCGTTGTCCACTACCAACTTCTGGCAAAAGGATACTAGGGATACCCAGAGCATGGGGTTCATCCTTGCCATCTTCACTAATAGCCATTGATAGACCTATCCTCCATGAACTTATCTAGTTCTTTTTTGAACCCTGTTATACTTTTTGCCTTCACACCTGGCAATGAGTTCCAAAGGTTAACTGTGCATTGTGTGAGGACGTACTTCCTTAAGTTTGTTTTAAATCTACTACCTAGTCATTTCACTGAATGAGACTGGTTCTTGTGTTATGTGAAGGAGTAAATCATGCTACCTTATTAACTTTCCCCATGCCGGTCAAGATTTTATAGACTTCTATCATATCCCCTCTTAGTCATCTCTTTCCCAACCTAAACAGTCCCAGTCTTTTTAATCTCTCCTCATAAAGAAGCTGATCCACACCCCTGTATCTGTCCCTGTTCTAATATCTATTTTTGAGATAGGGTGACAAACTGCATGTAGTATTTAAGGTGTGTGCATACCATGGATTTATACGGAAGCATTATGGTATTTTCTGTCTTGTGACCTATCCCTTTCCTAATGGTTCCTATTATTCTGTTAGCTTTTTTTGTCTGCCACTGCACACTTAACATATGTTTTCACAGAGCTATTCATGATGACTTGAAGTTCTGGAAGCCAGCATTTTACGCAAGCTAATTTCTTTCTCTTAGTTGGCGATTTACACATTTTCAGAGGATTACAATGCAGACACTCAAATATTTCCTTATAACATGGCATACAGATATTATAAGTGAGATTAATGGATTCAGCTATATGCAAGCATTTAATAAAGTTTAAACATATTTTATAATTCTAATTCCTTTTTTAACAATACTAGCCAGACTGATTCCAGCCTTGTATTTGTCAATGTTCAGTTGAGACCTAGGGGTCTTGGCATGAACTCGCACCTGGTCTGCCAGCATCACACTCATGACTGCTCATACTTCTTAAGAGCCAGTAGTAAGGGGCCTTGCCAAAGGCTTTCTGAAAGTCCAAGTACACAAGTCAAGTCTATCCACCAGCAGAACAGCTCACCCAGATGAGTATACAAGGGAATAACATGTTCCTGGAGATCCTGCAAGCCTCTGCTGCTTTGGATACCAAGCTGAGGTCTTGGAGGATGAGACTTAAGGACAGAATGGACAGATATAGTGAGGATAGGAGAAATGGACAGCAAGAGATGATTGCACTTCTCAGGGAGCACACAGACATGCTGTGGTCTCTGACTGACCTTCAGGCTCAACAGGTCTGTGCTTGCCTGCCCCTGCAGCCAATGGAGAAGGGCATTCTGGCATCTCCCTACATGCCCCACCCACACCACATGGCATCCGGGGCCAGTGCAATACCACTACCACTCCATCCGAAGAAAGAGTACAGATCATCACAGCTGCACATATACTGACCTGTGAGACCTGGTAGGTGTATGTGTTTGTGAAAATGAAATGACTGGTCTTTCCACTTCAAATGTTCTTTTCCCTGTATTTATAATGTTTCATTCAGTTTTCAATATGTCTGTTTGCATGGGTTTAGAATAAAAGTCTATTTACGGAAACTTAATTAGTTCACCAGATACATTGGTAGGGTGTGCTCTTAAAGATATGTGTGTCATGCACCTTCCCTGAGCAGTCTACATTGATGTTGGTGAAATGACACTGGTGAGTCACCAGCACTTGCAATACCATAGAAAGGTAACCTTTTCTGTTTGATGTATTCAGTGGCAAGGTGGTCTAGTGCCAAAATAGGGATATGCATTCCATCTATCCTCCCCCCACACACCTCCCAGGCAGTTAGGGAACCCTCATTGCTGCAAAACCTTCTGCTATTTTGCACACATTGCCTAGAGTCACAGTCCTTCATAGTAGGATGTTGTCATAAACAGATAGTTAAGGGTTAATGCCTCTTTTACCTGTAAAGGGTTAAGAAGTTCACCTAGTCTAGCTGACAAGTGACCAGAGGAACCAATAGGGGAACAAGATGTTTCAAAAGAAAGGAGGGAAGTTTCATTTGTTTAGTCAGTTTCAGCCGGAGTGAAAAAGATCAAGAAATCAGCCTCTTATCAGAGTAGTAAGTTTTAGAAAGGGATAAATAGGTTTATGTTTATTTTCTTTTGTAACTTGTCTTGGTGCAATTAGGAGAATTATCAAACTGGGTATTCTTGTGTGTATTAAGGTTTTGCCCAAGGGAACATCCTGTGTTTTCTATCTATTTTCTGTGAGATTAGCTGGTATGCTGTCTCTCAAGGTATTTTTTTTCTTTCTTTCTTTTACCTTTCTTTTCTTTAATTAAAAGTCTTCTTTTTAAGAACCTGATTGAATTCTTCCTTGTCTTTGAGATCCAAGGGAATTGGATCTGGACTCACCAGGGAATTGGTGGAGGAGTCTCTCCAGGCTCCCAGGGAGGGGAAGGTTTTGGGGGTAAAGAGAGTGTTCCAGGTACTCAGAAAACTGGATGGTGGCAGCGAGACCAGATCTAAGCTTGTAATTAAGCTTAGAAATGTCCATGCAGGTCCCCACATCTGTACCCTAAAGTTCAGAGTGTGGGTGAGACCTATGACAGATGTGATCAATGACTTTGTATACTTGCAACCCAGCAATCCCTCACTGTGGATTTTCCATCTCCAAATTGATTCCTGCACAATAGCAATCAGGCATGGAAAGCTTCCACACAGCAATACACACTCACTTCTCAATTTGGTGTCATGGCACTGGAGGGTCGGGATGAGCTGTTCCAGGAATGTGTCTTTCCAAATGCAAAAGTTCTGCAGCAACTGCTCATGCATATCTTACCTGCATAATGATACAATTCCACCAGTCAAGACTTGTTTCTCAGGCCAAAAACTGGCAATCCACTGTGTGCAGCTGCTCCACGAATGCCAACAATAACCTTGAATTGTTTCTTTCCATGGCACACAACAAATCAGCCTGTCTCTGGAAATACTTCTCCTTCTCCTCCATTTTTACTTTTATAGTTGCCTTCACTTTCCTTCTAAACCAGGTGTTTTTTTTAGGGTGTCATATAACTTGCCCATTCTTTAGCACCCCTCCTGAGCTTAACTGTGGTGCTACAGGGACTCCCTGTCTTGATGTCCTTCAGGCACTCTTGAAACTTGACTCAATACCCTCCTTGGGGCTTGTTTATTACAAAAGCTCATACAAGACTCCATAACAAAAATCTGAAAAAACAAAACGTGCTTCAGCCTTTATTTCCTCTGAAGTCTGCCCCTTAATCTCTGTTCCCAGTCCCTACAGGCTTATTTCTGTCTAGGAATGACAGTTTAGGTTATACTGGTAAGGTAGTGACATTATATGTGAAAGGAACCATAGAAGAAAATAGAGTACAAATCTTAAATGATTCAAGCAGTACCCTAGAATCTGTATGGACAAAATTCCATGCTTGAATACTACATGTATAGCAGTAGGAATATACTAGCAACCACCTGGCACCAGGATGATAACAGTGAATGTGAAATGCTCAGGGAGATGAGAGGCTCAAAAAAACAGAAAACCCAGTAATGTTGATCCCATATTGACTAGGAACATGTCACTTCAGGATGGGATTGAGATAAAATTTCTAGGCACCATTAATGACTGTTTCTTGGAGAAGCTAATTCTGGAACCCACAAAGGGAAAGCCAGTTCTTGATTTAGTCTTTAGGGGAGCATAGCACCTGGTCCAAGAGGTGACTGTAGCTGAACCAATCAGTAACAGAGACAACAATATAATTAAATGTAAACATCCTTGGAGGGAGGGGGGAAAACCAAAGAAACCCAACACAGTAACATTCAACTTCAAAAGGGAACTACACAAAACTGAGGCTAGCTAAAACAGCAATTGGCTATTAAAAGGAACAATCACCAGAATGAAATGCCTGAAAACTGCAGGAATATTTAAAAATGCCATAATAGATGCTCAAGCTATATATACCCCTTGTCAATAATAAATAAAAAAAAAGTCAGAGGACCAAAAAAACCCCCACACCACCATGGCTAAACATGAGGGGAAGATGTAAGGAAGAGACATTAAGTCTGCTAGAGAGTGACTATGGCCAAAAGTAATCCTGCTCCTTACCCCTCCCATCAGATATGAAAGAGATGGTCTTACTGACCCTAGACTCAAGACCCCACGGAATGGAACATGACCTTATGCTGAAAGGGGTGGCACCTGGGGTGGGGCACTACAAGTATAATTAAGTTTGCGAAGAAGAGGGATCTTTGTTAGCTTGCGGAGCTAGGGGTTAGGAGAAGAAAGTGTTCTGTCGGTGTATAGAACCCTAGTTTGGGGAAGAGAAGAGGAAATCTCTATCAGGAAATAGCGATAAGCCTAACTGGCGTGAAGGGCTTTGGAATACACTTGCTAGTTCAGCCCCAATAAACTCATTTCATTACCTGCAGACTGGATGCTAGACTCTTATTTTCTAGTGAATTGTGTCTGGAAACTGAGTGAGGAGGGAGCTGGATCCCTACCAATATTCCCCAGGAAGGAGGGACAGCCGAGCAGGGAAGTGGAGACCAGGAAAAGGCCCAGAGAACCCTCACCCAGGAAGGGCCCAGAGAACAAATGGGAGGACTCCCGAGGGGCTCCCCTGGGATCCAAACTGGTTGTTTGCTGACAGTGCAGATGACCGGGGCACAAGAAGGGGAACTGCTCGCCCATGGATATGGATGGGAAGAGCTTTGTGGTTGAGCAAATGCTGGAGGGTAGGGAAATGGGCCAAAGCTTTCCACCATTCCAATAGTGGTTGGAAGGAAACCCTAGCTAGGCCAGGCGGGCTCGGACTCGGCCTGCTCTCTGATACAGAGGAAGCTGGTGAGGCTGCACTGGTGGATTCCCAGTGTGAAGATGGATATAGAATGCATCCATGGAGATAGGAGACAATACCCTATGGCCCAGGGTCACCTTAAGCTTTGGGGCAGGTTTAAGTGGCAATGGGTTAGGATAGTAAAGGGTCTTCTTTATCCATTGGCAGTGGGTACAGACGGGGACCCCTTCCCTGGAGGGAAGGTGAGCAAAGGGAGAAAGCACAAGATAAGAAAAAGGAAAGATTCCATGAAGATGGGGGTAGAGACCCCTGAGCAGAAAACCTCTAGACAACAGAGCCCGAGAAGAGAAAGGGAAGCTATGGGCAAAACATCCATTCCAGGGTCCTTGACTGGTCAGCAAAGCCTAGCAGACCCCAAAAGGAAGAGACCCAGGCCCCACTGGATGAGCTTGGGGGACAGGAATTACTGAGCATCCAGGAGAGGGCCAGGACCAATTCTGAACTCCTGACAGAAAGGAAGGGGGGAAAGCATGGGAACACCCACGGGGCTGGGAGATGTGAGGACCTGTGGGTTGTGGTGGAGCTGTCCAGCCCCCAAACAAAGTTGTATCTGTGCATAGTGGATGAAATAATCCTGTATGGCAAACCCTGGAACTGACCTGAGAAAGGATAAGAGACTCCCCCACAGAGGCCCCCTTCCCTGATAGAGGAAGGAGAGGACACTGAGACGTGAAGTTGGCAGTTGGAATTGGGGGGAGAGGTCTGACAGGGTGCTAGGTATTAAGGGTATAGATTAGAGCTGCCTGGAGATCTTTAATTGAGGAGGCAGAGACAGCTGCCTTCTAATTAGCTTGGGGCTATATAAAAGCCTCAGGGGAAGGAAACCAGGAGGAAGAGCAGAAAGAAAGGGGAAAAGCAGGGAGTGGAAGCAGGGAGGTAGCTCTTCCTTCCATCCTGCCTGCAGACAGTGAAGGGCCAACTGTACATGGTGAAATGGTGGTGGGAACAAGCCTACAAATAAACTGCGTGAGTGGTTACTAATCCCAGGGTCCCACAGTGACTCTGTGGATATAGCAGAGTTAGGAGCCAGAGGGGACCTGCTGCACTCTGCTACAACCTCTTTTCATCAAATATAAATACCATCTTATATCCAGAGTTTACTGGTCACAAGAGAGAGCAACATGCAGAAAACACTTAGCAGAAATTACACACAAGGAAACACGGACAGGCGTAGCTCAGTGGTTTGAGCACTGGCCTACTAAACCTAGCCTTGTGAGTTCAATATTTGAGGGGGCCACTTAGGGGTTTGGGATAAAATCAATAGTTGGTCCTGCTGGTGAAGGAAGGGAGCTGGACCAAATGACCTTTTAAGGTCCCTTCCAGTTCTATGAGATAGGTATATCTCTCCATATATTATTATATGGGTGTGTGGACACGTTAAAATTGAGGATGGATAAAAATTTTAATCAAAGACAATTATGAACCTTTTTCTCACTTTGTAGAGAAATGAAACAACTGCATTCAGGCTTTTAAATTCTAATTACACTTTGGACACTTGGGGCCTAATCCTATACCCATTGATTTCAATAGGAAATGGTCAGGCTCTAAAACATCTAAATTTTAACAAATAGAACCTTTAAAGAATCTGTATAGATTGATGAGAGTTACTTAAAACTAGCACTCTGCATTGGCCTCCGCATGTGCAGAAGATTCTTGTGCTGTTATCATAATGGTCAGATAATGTACCTTTCCTTCCACACATACTTTTAATACGTATAATCATTGTTAGTTCAACCAGTCTTCCTATCTATCCAGCAAAGCTGGTTTAGGAAATCAATCCTTATGCTAAGGAACTTTTGCATAGGAAGGTGACAAATTCAATTCCCCAGTTGGGGATAGTTTTTAAAATAAATTCAATCCCAAATGCTCCCCTCTACTTGCATGAGTCACTGAGAGTACAGACCTGCAGCTGTTGTGGAGAAGGAAGATATAAAGTACAGCTCTGTAGCAGGGTCGTCCCTTTCCCTCAATCCAGTTGAAGATATTTCATGGGCCACAAGCTATTCAGGGCTTTGGGGTGGGGTCAGGGAATAGGAGAAGAGAATTGCCTTTCTTTGTCACCTTCCTCTCTTTAAGCCTCTTTAGGAAGTCTCAAATTGGGTATCCAAAAACTGGAGCACTCAAAATTTGTATTTTTTTTTATTTTATAGTTTGATCTATAGCTGTTATTTTTGCCTTGATCGTTAAAATAGTTCTGCAACATATTTTTAAACTGCAATTAATCTGTGTAGCGTATTTTTAAAAAGTGTGAAAGTTATTGAAGAAAAGCGAGTTCATTCTATGTATAAATAATGAATCAGATGTTGCCATTAGAAATATCTGAATTTGATAATACTGTACAGAAATAGTTTTTGCACATTTCAATAAATGTACTGAGTTGCTTAGGGCAAGTTATGGATTCTCTTTTATATATGGAATATATTAAACATATATTTACTGAAATAGATATAAACTTACTTTGTACACTATGGGCTAAATTCAGATAGTTCAGATGGTAGCACCTGGTTCATGATTTATATATAGAATACACTTAATTTTCTACAAAAACCCAAGCATACAAACTAAATCCTTTCCATATATTTTTACATAGGTTTCACTTTGTGACTACAGTTCAAAATTATGTTGCACAGGATCTTTTTATCACAATCAAGGCAAACATTTTATATTCCCTTGGAGAAGAACTACAGAATTTAACTACAGGTATAATTTCCCCAAAGTAAAAAATTAAAAGATATTTTTCCCATGTGATTAATAGAAGAAAGCTAGCTATGCTAGCTTTTTTGATTCTAATAACTGCCTCATTAATCTTAGACTTAGCAACATGATAATATTATTAAAGTAGGACAGAATGATGAACAGCATTAAATGGAAGGTACAGTAAGCATCTAGGAATTAATTCACTCATTAGACACTGTGTAAATATACATATCTCACAATCAGTCTAAAAGAAAAATGGGAGAATGAAAGTCTTACTATCTCAACAGAAATCTGAGAGCGTATCTGGTTTAATATGAAAGATTCTTCAAGTTCTTTATACCTGTGATTCTTCCAGAACAAGATATTAAGTAGGTACTACTGGATTGCAGGGCATTGTTTCAGGCTAGATTGAAAACATACAGTGAGTGTTGGAAGTGCAAAAAGCCACATGCAACTTTTTGTAAATCCTTTATATCTGTAAAAAATGTGTACTGGAATACTATATTCAGTGCTGTCTTGAACTGTGTCACTTTTTCCCCATGAGAGAGAGGTTGGGTGAGGTGATATTTTGTATTCTTCTGTTGGTGAAACAAGCTTTTGAGCTTTCAAGGGGGTACTCTCCTTCAGGTCTTTCACAGATGTAAAGAACATCTCTGTGTTAGGTCCAAAAAAGCTAGTTGGTCCAAAAAAGAGATTACCTCACCCACCTTGTCTCTCTAATATCCTGGGAGCAACATAACTACAGCATAGCATACAACTATTTTTCCTTCTCCAAGCCTGTGTATTTTAGGGAACTGGATAAGCTGGAATTACTAGAACATTCAGAAATGAGTTATAGTGACTATTCTAGTGGCCAAAAGAGATATTTTGAGAAAATGGAAATCTGCAATTCCTCCCTTATATGCTGAATGAGCTCTCTACTACTGCTTTAATAGGAAAAATGACTAATAGAAACACGTCGAGAAATACGAGAATGACTGGAAACACATGAAACTATTGAGTATCTCTGCAGTTTAGTGTATATTAGTCCCTGATATTTGTAGACTATGTTATCACTTATCTTTTTAGTCACTTCAAGAATTAATGCCTTGCATGGCATTAATGGCTTCTGGGTTTTTTTGTCCCCAGGTTTTTCAGATGATAAACATTGAACTTTATTTTTATATGCTATTGCCATGTTGTGTGTGTATATTTAATGAAACATATTTTTTTAAAAAATGACATTTTTAAAAGCCTTTTGTGTTCTTATCTATATGTGTAACAAGTTTTAATTTTGATTGCCTGCTCTCCCTGAAGTAGTTAAGACCTGAGTCATTTTAAGATAGGTGTAATTTTAATTTAATAACTCAAGAATGACTCCATTCATAATTAAAACAAATAGGCAACAAATCCCAAAATCTAATATAGTCTGAGATGGACCTTCTGAGAAAATTGTCAATGGTATATAGTATCTGCAGTAATTCTTTTTTTTTATTGAAAGCCACATATTCTGCAATATCTAGAAATATGTTTTGAGACAAAGGAAACAAAAAAAATCTAACATTCAGATAAATTTAGTGATTCAAGTAGGTGAACAAAATGTACATTTGTATGCTCAGATTAGCACATAGGTGTGTATAGTGGGTTGGTGCTAGTTGTCCTCCTTCCCCTTCTGGGTCTATGGGAGGCCACCCTGCCTCGCTATCTCTATGTGTCACCCACCATTTGGGAATTAGCCGGGCAACATACAGCATGGGGCTCTGGCCTGAAGTTAGGACAGAGTATCAAACACAGTTAGGAGTCTGAGCATGGTCTCTCAGAATAATGGTGGGGATAGTAACTCCATTTATAGCAATGTCATTTGGTGGGAATAGTGTCCCATCCTGTCTATGTTTCTGGTCTCCTGATCACTGAAAAATCCTGGCATAATTAATTTTCCCAGTGCAGCAACTTTCCAATGCCAAACTGATTCACAAGTGTCCTGTAGCAGTCCGGGGTAGCCAGCTTCCAGATAGCTATTGTAACCCTCACACATGTGTCTTTATGCTGGAGGGTTGGGGAAAGCTGCTCACAAACTCCAGAAATGTAGCTTTCTTAATGCAAAAATCTGGACCCACTGCTGGTCATCCCAGATCTGCATGATGATGTGATCCCACCAGTCAGTGCTTGTGGCCCCGTACCAGAAGCACCATTCTACATAGCGGGCATCAATGGCTATACCAAATGTACTGAGCAGTGTCAGCCAGTGTGAATCTGCCATGACAGGATACTCTTCATCCTCTGCCTCCCACCCCAATCCATCCAAAGATCTGTCAGGTGCCTTTGATGAGTCAGAAAACACTGCAAGAATGCCTACCCAGCATCTCATGGAAGTTCTGCGTGTTTCTTGATACAGAAGTGAAAGCACAAACTGGAGAACTTCTTGAAAAGTTGTTCAGCAGACTGTGTTGGCAGCTGTTCAAATGTCCTGTAATGTGCTGGGTTGGCAGTAAAGTTTTCCTACAGAGGACCACCATCAAAAGGCTAAAGCAGCCATATTTTGGGAGGATGCTAACAAGTCTGGGATATGATTGGTTTCACTCAGGTTTGCTTGCTGTAGTGTGGATGCCAGAAGCCCACATTCAAGATCAGGTTAGAAAATTATTAATGTAGGGTTAAGAATCAGTGTAGGCAATCAAGCACCAGATCATAAAACAGGGATCAGATGACTTAAGTCCCACTAGTCCTGGGTTTACACTGCAGTGTAGACATACCCAAATAGACTGCAGGACTCACATGAATCAGGATCAGAGACAGCCAGAGTTTAAAATAAGCTGTCACAGAAAGAACTGGGTAGCTGAAATGGAGAAGGGAAAATTAGAGATCAAGAGCAACATGACAAGTTGTGTATTCTGCAAGTCATTTTATTTGAAACTGTAGCCCCTCATGTTTAGTGGCATTTGCATATTTTCTTTATGCAACAGGATTTTAACATTTTAGGCTTTAGTTAGCTCCATGAACAAGATATGCAGATGTCATCATAATATTTTGCTGGATGCATTTTTTTTCAGTTGACTTCACAGCTCAATATTGACAGAGACTACTTCTAGTAGCTAATCATTCTATCTTGTCATCTTAGGGCAAAAAAGCTGAAACTTTTTTTTAATAAAAAGGTGACATGCTGAAAAGTGCTTCTGAAGGTAAGAGCTTGCTGTTCGAGATACATACTTTATCTAGGAGCTCTGAGCACCAGAAATTGATTATATGGACTTTTTAGAACTCTGACATACTTTTTATGCATGTATTTTCAAATTGCAGTAAAACAAATTATATTCATATTCACTAATGACTTGACATGGGGTTACAACATTTTTTCCCCTTTCCAAACTGCATTCTCATAATTTCAGCTTGCTATAGTCATTACTCTAATAAGAAGTGGGGCTTCTGATTCCATTTAAATTAAGGATTCCCTAACCACAGACCTTCTATTAACCTTCTTTTGCATATTTCTATTCCTCCTGTTGTCTCCCTGATTGTAGTGATAGGAAACTCCCAAGGGCTTTAGCAGTGAAAGCGCAGATTATCAGACCAAGGGGAGGCATTATAACAAACTATAACTGAACAGAGAGAAGCCTTATCACTGGCTAAGGCAGTAATAGACCAAGCTAAGAAACCCCCTACTATTTATGTCCCACGGAAGCGGAAGGTCACAGAGTTTGGTGGCTTTCCGATTGGCCAGGAGACATTACGGTAGACGAGTGGGTCAAGTCTGTGATGGCGGCTCTGCGTGTGCTAAGAGTACCTGAAGAAGATCATGTGGATTTCACAGAGGAGCACCATAAGGGCCAGGCTAAGGCCACAGTAAAGTTCATGGCAATGATACACAAGAAAGATGAGGAAAAGGTATTTGAACTCCTCCTAGACGTGTATGGAGACAAGATACCTATTGGAACCCGACTAAAGGAATTCTTTGAGCAAAAACAGGAACCTGCTGAAACTATCCGGGCATATGCATACGACCTCCAGGAGAAAATGAGCAAAGCGGCATGGGTTGAGAGATGTGCTGGCTGCCGCTTCCCACAGCCCCCATTGGCCCGGAGCGGAGAACAGTGGCCAGTGGGAGCTGCGATCGGCCGAACCTGTGGACAGGGCAGGTAAACAAACCAGCCCGGCCTGCAAGGGTGCTTACACTGGTGAGCTGCGTGCCAAAGGTTGCCAATCCCTGCCTTACAAAGTGCATTGCCAATAATATTTCAACAGTACAAATGGAATCAGAATACAACAGCTACTTCATGCGAGTTCTCTCTCATATATCTGTGACAACATCAAATAGTGCATATGAAAACCACATCCCTGCTTCTTCCTTATTACTAACTGTAGAGTCCAGAAAAAATTTAAAGGTGAAATCTTGGCCCTCTTGAAATTAATGGGAGTTTACTCAGAAAACATTACGACTGAGTAAAACAAATTACTTATTGATGAAGGTAAGGAGTGACCATGGGCATAGGCCCCCGACTTTCAGTGTGCCAGGGGGTGCTCGGCCCGTGGCTTTGGCTCAGGCCCTACCCCCACTCCACCTCTTTCCCCAAGGCCCCACCTCTTCTCACCCCCATTACATCCCTGTTCCACCTCTTCCTACTCTGTTCTGCCCCCTCCCCCAAGCATGCACAATCTTCGCTTCTGCCTCCTACCTGCCACAGCCTCCTACACACCTCAAAACAGCTGATTGTGGTGGGCGGGAAGCACTAGGAGTAAGGTGACCAGATGTCCTGATTTTATAAGGACTGTCCCGATAATTGGGACCTGTTACCACCCACCCCCATCCCAATTTTTCACACTTGCTGTCTGGTCACCATAGCTGGTAGGAACGGGGAGGCGCTGATTGGCAGGGCCCGCTGGTAGGCAGTAGCTGCTGGGTGGAGGGGGACGTGCTGATAGCAGGGCTGCCAGTCGATGCTCAGCATTTTTTACTTGTGGCTGCTCCAGCCCCAAAGCACCCATGCAGCTGGCACTTATGATGATGGGTATAATTATTTTGCCCTTTTCATCCAGTCCTTTTGGGTCCTATGCCTATCATCCAGTGATTTATGGGTTTATCTCTAGCAACGGAACATATCTGCTACCCACCTAAAATTTGCTAATATAGTTTGTTCTTTCATAGTCTAAGAACCTGTCTAAAGGTGTAGATTCATCATAGATATAATGGGAGACTTCTTCAGTTTTAATGAAAAGGCATTTTTATTTATCTTTCAATGAATGGTTGACATGGCAATTATTGAAATGTTGCATTGATAGAAAAACTGGACACACATAAGACATATAGAAATTCATTAAGTCTAATTCTTGCATCTTGGTATATTGGTACATAATTCATAGGAATATAATTTATATATTTGCAATATGTTTTCCTTGTTTTGTACTTTTCTCTTTTATTATTGTATACACACAACAAAAATGCACAAAGAATGAAACACCAAAGATGACTGAAAAAGACAAAGGGAATTCAAATTACCTACTGGATTTCATATTTTTTCTAACAAAGCATTCTCATTTAATGGAAAGGGTCTCTGTAGAATTACCTTCCAAAGGAGATTAGATAGTGCCAGAGTGTGGCCACTTTTAGGAAATGCTGAAAAACTTTCTTAACAGGTACCATTTTTCCCACCATAACCAGAATGACAATCACAGCACCAGCTGGTCCTCATTCACCATTTGACCCCTGCACAAAACAAAGATTCCCCCCAAGCTTGGTTTATATATAACCTCAAAAGAGAAAAAAGCCAGGGATTTTTCCATTGCCAATCTATTTTCATGCAATTCAATACCCTAAGATTAGATGAGTAGGTTGATGTATATATATAATATTTCTTTAGAAATAATATCAGTATGAAACTATCACTCTAATTTTCCCTTTTTCTAAAGCTTCATGATATGAACACTGAAAAAAGAGATAAAAAATAAAAAAATAAAAAAATGATGTTTCAATACTCATGTACTATTAGGGACTAATTTTTCTTTCTCACTCATTTAAATTAATCTGTATTTTCAGAAATTGTTCCCTTAAATGTTGACATTTTTCCTGCTCATTATTCAATCTGTAGATCAGTTCTGCCCCAAAATTGGTTTATCTCATATACCAAATTCAGTCCTGGTATGGCAATGAATTTGGATTCTGCCATTTATGCAACAATAATCTTTTTGTAGATAATATTGCTAACAGAATCAACTTCATGGTTCAATGCAATACATTTTAAAGTCAATGACATCATGCAAAAGTAACACTACTAGAGTAAAATATTATACTTTTATAGGGGAGCAGATGCCCATTCCTGAAATAACAAGGGTTAAAAGCAGCTCTGGAGAGGGCCGCAGCTGTGAATGGGTAGGCGGATTGGGGAAACAGCCCCAGCTGGCCCTAATAAGAGGGCTGTGCACCAGAAGCTGTGGGAGTCTCACTCTAGCCCTGGAGTGGGAAGCGCTAGCTGCCTGAGAGAAAGGTACCTGAGGTGGAGCAGTGCTGGGGAAGGGCAAAGGGAGCTGGAGAGTGCCAGCCTGGTAAACCCTCAGGCTGCAGGCCTTGGTGAAGGCCTACAGAAGGTACTGGGGCTGCAGAGGGGCAGCCCAGGGATAGGTAAAGGCAGCAGGTCCTAACCCCTTGACAATGATGAGTAACTGTTACAGACTGCAGTGAGGTGGCTAGATGATGAGTGGCAGTAGCTACTGAGGTAAAGTGGAGGTTCCCCTGTGAGGGGAGACCCAGTGTGTGGGGGTACTGCAGGGGGAGAACCCCTGGGTAAGGGTCACTGGGGTCTGGGAGGAACATGGGACCAGTGGCTGGTGGGATACCAGCCAGCAGAGGGTGCTCTGGAGCTGTAAAAGAGCTAATTCCCAGACAACCAGCAGGGGTTGCCACACCCATGAGTCATTGCTTCTCTATAACTTCTCACAATTGTCTCCTTTCTTTGCAGGACTTGAGTCCAGACTGATTGTATATATAGGCATGAGTATAGGAAATGGCAAATATCAGAATTATTTGCTTGAGGCATCCTATACCGATTGTCCTTAAAAAGCCATATCTGAATAGGCTGCTTGAAGTTGGATAAAGTATTTTAAAATGGATTAAACAGAATTTAAACTCTCTATCTGTACCTTACTGAGTTTCCAGGATTATATCCCACTTTTAGTGAACTATCATATTTAAAGATCTTTTCTATCTGAATTTCAAAATGAAATACATTTTTATTCAGCAAAACTGAACTATAGAAAAATAGTAACAGGATGTCATCAACCTACAGAAGTAACTTGTATAGTCAGCCACCCACTCTATCTGATATATCCTCTCTGCTTCTGATAGTGATTGCTAGCATTCTAAAACTTATGCAAAAAGCAATTGTAAGGTGCAATCCTGCCTACTTAAGCAAGAGAGAAAGAAATGATTTCTTAAGGTATTTGTCTGTATTATATTTTCACTATGGGCCTGATCCAAAACCAGTTCAAATCTGTGGAAGTCTTTAACTTAACTTTAACTCTGGACAAAAGATTTAGGTCATAATTTTAATACTGCCATTCAGTGCTATCAAAGACCTTTTCTGTGTTTAATGCTATGTCTACTAATGTCTGTAAGCTATCTATAGACTATATAGTGGTAAGTAGTGGTTAGGGATTACCCACTGCTTACTTTTGTGGAACAAATTCTGCCTCATTTTCAGTCATTCATTTCCTATAATTTTACTTAAGATGTCAGCCAGAATATTAGAAGAAAGTTTGTGGTCAGGATGGAACCAGTACAGTGTAATTGCTACCTTGATTTGGATTTTTCTGTGTAAAGAAGATCACATATCTATTCAGTATATGATATTTGGTAAAGCCAAACCATGCCTCCTCCCCCTCCATGTGTGGATATTTCCTCATTTGTGTGAAAGAGAGGTCTGGATTTCTTTTATCGCACTTCCCCTTCCCATCCCCAGACCCTGCAAACTAGATCTGGCTTTGCACACTAGGACAAGTGGTAGAGATGTAGTATGGAAGGTGAAGCAAAACAGATGGCCTTGTGGTTGTTGCCAAGAAAAGTTAGTATACCCAAGACTGCCTTAATTTTTCTTTAGTTGTCAGGTCAAAAGTTCACCTGCCTTACTTGCAGAATAATAATTATCCAATGTCTGTCTGAACAATGCAAAGTCAGCCTTGTTGGCTCATAAGGTACATTTTAATATTTTAACCTGTTTAATCATATTAAATCAACTTACGTAAAACTTTTACAGCAGACTTAAGCATGGAGAAAATTACATGAAGCTCAAGACAAAAGTCCAGGTCGTCAGCTAGTGTAACTCTTCAGAGCAAGGCCTATGAGTGTTTTGTGTCTTCAAAGTATTTAAAGCATTCTCAGCATTTAATAATAAATAATGGCTCGTATTTAAATAGATAGATGGATAACTTTCCCTTTAACCTTGATAAGCAGAGTGGCTTTGATAAAGATGATTTTTCCCTTGACTATTGTATAATATGCAGATTGTTTCACATACTTCTGTCTTCCTTTCCTTCTTAAATTGTCTCCCTTTATATGGCAATTTAAGAAACAATATAACCCTTAAATCCCTAGGTTCAGGGAAATTGGAAGGATGACTTAACTTTTCTAATATAAATCTATGTTAATAGGCTTCCCATATGGAAAATCACTAAATGACAAGAAAATTAAATACAAGCAGGTTTGATGTAAATAAAGCAACATTATGCAGGAGGTATTCTTTGGGGTAATTGTTTTGCCAGCAAAATTGAGGGCCAAATTGTTCATTGGTATACATTGGTACAGGAGCTTGCCAACTTACACCAACAAATGATTGGGTCCTATACTTCTAAAAAGACTACTGTCATTTACTGCAAAGTAGCCTGTAGATATAGGGGGGAAATAAAATATAAAAATAAATTCTTTATCATGGCTTTTGATAATCCAGATTTTTCCAGTCAGAATCTATAATTAAATACACAAGATCTGGGCCTAAACAGTCTTATCTATTACAAGTATCGTTTGGGAGTGAGGTGGGATGGGGTAGAAACACTATTTATCTGAGATCCATCCTTCTTCCTTTAATCTCAGTAATTGAAGAATTAAGTAATTGAAGAAATAGGAGCTACTTGTGGAACCATTACTCCTGCAAGGAATCCCATCAACTCTAATGGGTCTAGTTGTGTGAGTTCACAAACATGAGTAAGGACCACAAAATTGGTATCTTAATTCCAACTGAGACTGCTTCCAATACAATTTCATGATACTGTTCACATGTTTAAATATATGTGCATTCTTAAATTCTTTCATGAATTCTTTTCATAAACCAATACATTCTCTGTTCAGAAAATATGTTGCCAAGAGCTAAGAAATGATAGGGAACCACTGAGTTAAGGTGTAGAGCTGTGGTGCCCAACTTTATTACACAAGAGGGCTTGCATAAGCCTGAGCACAACCTTGTGTGGGCCAAAGAGATTCTATATATTTTAATAAGAGTTAAAGTCACCTGTATTGATTTATATTTTTAAGTAGAGCTGTTGATTAATCTCAGTTAACTCACATGATTAACTCAAAAAATTATTTGTGGTTTAAAAAATTAATCGGGATTAATCACACTTTTAATCACACTGTTAAACAATAGAATGCCAATTGAAATTTATTAAATATTTATGGATGTTTTTTCTACACTTTCAAATATATTGATTCCTATTACAACACTGAATACAAATTGTATGGTGTTTACTTTACATTACTTTTATTACAAATATTTGCACTATAACAATACAAAAATAGTATTTTTTAATTCAACTTATACAAGTACTGTAATGCAATCTCTTTATCATGAAAGTGCAAAGTACAAATGTAGATTTTTTTGTTTTATTTTTGAGTGCAGTAATAATGTAAAATTTTAGTGACTACAAGTCCACTCAGTCCTACTTCTTGTTCAGCCACTCGCTCAGAGATTTACCGGAGATAATGCTGCCTACTTCTTATTTATAATGTCACCTGAAAGTGAGAACAGGTGTTCACAAGGCACTTTTGTAACCAGCATTGCAAGGTATTTACATGCTAGATATGCTAAACATTCATATTCCCCTTCATGCTTTGATCACCATTCCAGAAGTTACACTTCCATGCTGATGATGATGGTTTAAAAAAACGTGCTAATGAAATTTGTGACTGAACTCCTTGCAGGAGAATTGCATGTTCTCTGCCCCGTTTTACTCACATTATCCCATACATGTCATGTTACAGCAGTCTCAGATGATGACCCCGCACATGTTGTTCATGTTAAGAACACTTTCACTGCAGATTTGACAAAACACAAAGAAGGTACCAATATAAGATTTCTAAAGATAGCTATAGCACTCAACACAAGGTTTAAAAATCTGAAATGTCTTCCAAAATCTGATAAGGAGGAGGTGTGGAACATGCTTTCAGAAGAGTAAAAAGAGCAACACTCTGATGCAGAAACTACTGAACCTAAACCACCAAAAAAAATCAACCTTCTGCTGATGGCATCTGACTCAGATAATGAAAATGAAAGTGCATTGATCCACCCCACTTTGGATCATTATTAAGCAGAACCCATCATTGGCAGGACCAGCTTTAGATCGATTTGCCCGATTCCCAGGAATCGGGCCCCGCGCTGGTGCCTTTTTAATTTTTATTCATCCGATGGCACTCCGGGTCTTTGGTAGCATTTCGGCGGCAGGTCCTTCACTCTCTCCAGGTCTTTGGTGGCATTTTGGTGGCGGGTCCTTGAGTGCCGCCGAAGACCCAGAGCGAGTGAAGGACCCCCTGCCGAAGTGCCGCCAAAGACCCGGAGTGCCATTGAGTGTGTACGAATCAGGCCTCACACTTGCTAAAGCCGGCCCTGATCATCAGCAGAGTGGATGTCCTCTGGAATTGTGGTTGAAGCATGAAGGGACATATGAATCTTTAGTGTATCTGGCACATAAATATTTTGCGACGCCAGTTACAACAGTGCTATGTGAACACCTGTTCTTACTTTCAGGTGACATTGTAAACAAGAAGGAGGCAGCATTGTCTCCTGTAAATAAGACCAAACTTGTTTGAGCAAGTGGCGGAACGAGAATTAGGACTGAGTAGACTTGTAGTCTCTAAAGTTTTACATTGTTTTATTTTTGAGTGCAGGGTTTTTTTGTACATAAGTCTACATTTGTAAATTCAACTTTCATGATAAAGAGATTGCACTACAGTACTTGTATTAGGTGAATTGAAAAATACTATTTATTTTGTTTTTTTACAGTGCAAATATTTGTAATAAAAATAATATATAGTGAGTACTGTATATTTTGTATTTTGTGTTCTAACTAAAATCAGTATATTTGAAAATGTAGAAAATATCAAAATTATTTAAATAAATAGTATTCTATTGTTTAACAGTGCAATTATTCATGTGATTAATGATTTTTTAAAATCACATGATTAATCACGATTAATTATTTAATTGCTTAGCCCTAATTTTAAGTTCAGCTTGTTTCATATATATTTAGATGGTTTGTTTCTATGTGTGATATTGTCTATTTACACACTTGTGTAATCTAGGATGCAAACATGAAGACAAAATGCTAATTAATCTACTGTTTGTATATGGTGTTGAAACAGGCCCTAGGCCTTATGAAGTGCTCTGATGGGCCATGCATGACCTGTGGACCATAGGTTGGTCACCCCTGGTGTAGAGTATTAAAACCTGAAAAAAATAATTTTAAACAAACTTCTTACCTTAGGGACTGATCAGCAAAATGCTGAATGTCTTAGGGCTATGCTCAGTGCCTTAAATTGCCATTGGCTAAGATGTTGAGGACCTCTCAGGAAGTGCTAATTTCCTTCAAAATCTAAGCCCCTAGAAGAGCAAAAAAATATAGCAGCACCAATAATTTTAAAGACACGGTTATCTGTATTTTACAGAATATGGACTAAATTCTACTCAAAACAGAATTTTGTCCAAAAATGCCTTACAATATATGTTTAATAACTTTTATCATATCAAATTAGCTAAAGCAAATATACAATTCTAGAATATCTTTTTATAAGCACTGTCAAAATGTTCAAAACTGTATTTGTTTAAACTTACAACTGTATTGTAATAGGCAAAATATTTAGTACTGTAGTTCTGTTAAATTTTCGGATATGTGATTATTAGGGATAAAAATGGATAAGAGTAGCAAGGCAGCTAGATATATATACTATATTTTTATTAATTTATCTAAGCCATTCTGTTTTACACTGTATCACAAAAAATTAATCCTACACATAACATGGGGCTTGCCTTTATTAAATACCACCTTTCACTTGAATAAATTACATATTGGATCTCACAATGCTATGAAATATTTGCAAATAAATAGATACATGTTATACAATTCTTCAAGATTCAGAACACTGACAGTAAATCTATTGTAACAGATTTTGAAAATATTTTCTCTTTGCAGTACAAATAAGCTAGAGATGAAACGCTTTCTCATTATCTACTGCACTACAGCAGGGTCATTAAAGTACTGAAATATGTTATCCTCCTAGCAACAGAGTTCATAAAGTTTAAAATTATAGTTACAGAATTTCAGGGCAGTCTTGGATGATGGAACAAATTATCTACACATCCAGGGCAACAACACATACACGTGACAAAATTAAAAAAAACAAAGATGTTAAATGAATCAAATTTCTGTGTGCGCAAATGATGAACTCCTTATAAGAGTACTAGCTCTTTTCTGACTGGAGAGTGCCTAGTATGGCATAGATTCTACTAGTAAATAAAAAAATTATTACGATTTTTTTAACACTAGCAAGTGGGCAGGGATGCACACATAGCTTTAGTACATCTTTCTGCACTCTTGATCTTGCATGCAGACAAAAACAAAGTAGTCCTAGGTGCAAATTAAGGTAGCCTCAGAGCTACCTTAATTTGCTGTAGTCTTCAAGGGACTACGTCATCAGTGAGGACCTCAGAGTGCATCACATACTGGCCCTGCCTTTGACATGCTAACCTTGCCCTAAGGAGGACCAGGTGTCATAGGACAGCATCTCAGTACTGCAGGGGAAATATGCAGAGCACCTTTCTAAAACTGTGTGAAGCACAAGTCAGAAACTGTGCAAGATTCACCTTGCAGGGTTTACTGGGCCCTCATTTTTATATCTGTTTTATAGTTTGCTCATTGTGATGTGGTGTTGTACAATCTTGTACAAAATGTGGCATGTAAGATGTCTATGAAAATGTTATGATTTGCTGAATATGATTATGCTATTTATATGCATGTATCATTTTTGTATTTGAAATTGTAAGTATTGGCTTTATACCTGTATTTCAAATGTTTGCTCCTGGGGTTACATGCACAAGGTATTTATCCTGCACATCTTGAAGGAACTATTCAAGTAGAATGGTCCATTAAAGCAGTGGTTTTCAACCAGGGGTCTAGGATCCCCTGGGGGGCCATGAGCATGTTTCAAAGGGGCTGCCAAGCAGGGCCAGCATTAGAGTTGCTAGGGCCCAGAGTAGAAATATGAAGCCCCACTGCATGGGGCTGAAGCCTGTGGCCCTGAGTTCTGCCACTGGGGGCTGAAGCTGAAAGCTGAGCAATGTAGCTTTGTGAGGGTCCGTGTGACATGGGGCCCCAGGCAATTGTCTGGCTTGCCACCCTCTAATGCCAGCCCTGCCTTTTATATGCAGAAAACCAGTTATTGTGGCACATGTGGGTCATGGAGTTTTTGTAGAATGCTGGGGTGCCTCAGAAAGAAAAAGACTGAGAACTCCTGCATTAAAGGACACTTAAATTGCAATGGAAGACACCTATCTGCTCTTAATGGACTTACCTGCTGTGACTAGGCGTAATCATGCATGAACATGTGACTTGTCCATGTGACTCTAAACACTAACTTGTTACTATAATTTTCCACAGTAGGAACAATGGGATTCCTTCCACATGTCTGAAGATATAAAAGGCCCTGGAAACACCTCCATTTTGCCTCTTTCTTGCTCAACCCTCTGGACTATGGACTTATACCAATGGGAGCATTCTAACCAAGGGACTGAGGTCCTTCCAATGATTTGGAACACATAAAGTCAACAGTTTATTCCATTACTGCTACAAGCCTGAAGCAATAACTTTGCAATTACTGTATATATTTGATTCTTTCTTTCTTTCTTTGAATAAACCTGTAGATTTTAGATACACTAGTGATTCTCATTGGCAAAACTTTTGTCATTCGGGGCGTCGGGATGGTTTTGTCATTCAGTTTGCAGTATAGGCAAAGCCTTAATCTCTCCTGATTTTTGGCACTACATTTCTCACAGAAGCCATGCTGAAAAATTGCTTGTCCACCAATGCAAAAAAAAAAAAAAAAAAAAAAGAGTCGCTTTGCAATAGGAAACTTACATAGAGAGGAGGATAACGACTACAAGAAGCCATACTAACTTTCACAAAGACACCCACTGATTCCTGAGGGGACCATGCTGCAGGGATCAACTTCTCTTCCTGCATTTCTCCTTTCTGTCCCAGTGAATGATACCTAGACCCTTGGTGCCGTGAGGGGAAGCATATGCCAGAGACACAACTTCTGCCTCCTTCCAAAGTATTAAATCCCATTTAAATCTCCTGTCTGCCTCACAGCTCAGCTGAGCATATACCCCAATGTCTGTATGTCGAATTTATTCAGTAAGATCTCGTTTTTAAAAAGTGTGAATGTCTAAGGGGAGAAAAAAGAGTGTCATTCCATTTTGGAGCATTGTGTGAATTGTGATGTGAGTTAGCTGTGCAGGGTCTAGCTGTGTCCCTGTGTGGAAAAATCCAGGTCAAATTCACTAAAGAATGAAAAAAAAATAGTATTTGTTTTTGTGCATTTGTTTTCTCCCTTGGATTCCTAGATGAGTATTGGAACAAACTATTTCTGTCAGTGAAGCTTTCCATGTCAGAGCTATTTACAGGAAAATCTGAAACTTTATTTCCTAAATATATGCTAAGGATTTTCTGTACAACTGTTACATCACAAAGTATATAGACATGTAAGATAATTAAAGATCTAGCTTTAGTTGTTCAGTGCCTGGGCATCAGAAACAAAATCAAAAGAGAAATTAGGCATATTCTGAAATATTACTTGTATTTGTAAAGTACTGGATGATTCTTGGATGCAAGGCACTGTAAGAAAAAAGTAACGATAATAATTATGACAAGAGATTAATATGCTGCACCTCTACTCTGTAAGATACTGAATTCTCTTGCACTGAACTAAAATGGAAGGTGAGGGCAAATCGATGGTAAAATACTCACTGACTTCAAGGGGTGCACCATCAAGTCTATATCACCTTATAGCTGGCGATCAGCAACTTGCAGGCATGGCCCATTTATTTGCATAAAAATAACTGTGAATGAGTGTTATACTTTTCCTTAACTTTATTTTTTGTTTACACACTCATCTATTTCAGAGGCACATGTTTAGCATTGTATCAGGCAAGGGGGCTGTCACTATGATGCTTACACAAACCTAGCGCAGTGCCAGTAGATTTCCTTCATGGCTTCCTTTGACATGAAGGAACCAATAAGAACAATAAGACCAGGGAGAATTTAAAACCAAGATAATATTAATCACATTAAGACAACAAGTCTATTCTAAACAACACATGAACTACAAAGTTTGAAACCTAAACTATTCATTTTTGTAACAGTTTAAATCCTTATCTTCCTTTGTGGATTTGGATGAATTAGGGGCATCAATATCTTCTCCCTATTCCAAAGCAATTCTTCCTTTTGCTACTTTAAAAAGAGAGGAATGTTTATTAATCCAGTTAATTTATTCATAGAGTAGTAGGCACCAATCCTATGCTTAACTCTATGTACACTAGTAGCCCCAGTGAACTTAAATACATAGTGTTTGCAAGAAAAGAGGTTTAAGTGAGATCAAGTATCTGATCCAACATTTTATCATTTATGCTCATCCCTAGATCTGCCTCTGATTTTAGTTTAATATATGATTCCTTTGATCATTCGTTCTTTCAGTGAGTCATATATTGCAAGGTAGAATTCTTTTTTCATAGAATTCTGTAACTTTGGCTTTTCTGACTATCAATTCTGTACAGGGGTGGATTTGTAGCTTAATGCATTTATATGTTCAGAATATGAACATTTAACAAAATCTAAAACTAGATGTATATATTCCAACTTTAACTTACATTTTTAATTTTTTTTGCTTATGAATGTGTATCTCCCAAAGTTAATCCTTTTCTGTACAACAAGAGGGGGTGAAAATCCTTTATCCCTTACAGTATCAGCAAGCAGCTTAGTTCACAGATTTGAAATTCTATCTACCATTTGCCATATTTCTAACTGATCTTGGCCTTTTTGCAAATTTATTCCCCTTTGTAAGATAGGTCTCTAAGATTATATGATAAAATTGCTCAAAATCCTCTTGCAGTGAGAGTTGCTAAACAAATTTGAGAAACATTTATAAATCTGGAGAAAAATGTTAACTTCAAAAAAATGTTTAACTGGTTATATTTAGTCCTCATTATTTTTAATTGCTGGAATAACTTTCAGTGCTTTGTACTTTTCAATTATATCTACCAATATTGAACCCCACCTGCCTCCCTGTTCAAATTTCCCTTTGGGCTTGCTTTGACCATAGTCACAATGTTTTCCAAACCTGAGATTCTAGTTCTAACAAACTTTTTTCAGTCTCTATTGTCAGATCGCTACACATTGGCATTATAATTTGAGAATAAATGGGTCAGATTAATATAGCGAGTTCAATATAAACACACCAGTATTTTTACAGTGATTTATTTATCTTGCCTATTTTTTCTAATCCTTACAGTTTTAATGTCTGGCTTACATGAGTCATTTGGGCATGTGAAATAATGCACATCCTGATTTCTATTTTCATAAGCTCCCATAAAGAATTAGAGAAGATAGGGAACATCAGCCTATCATTATATTGCATTTCATAATAATTGATATTCTTGAAGGATACTGAATTCTAACTGAATCACTAGCTTTCAATATGCATATCCAGTATGTTCAAGTTGAGGAATTGTTCACAATAGGTGGCCGACTATCCCTACTTAATTTTATTGACCTCAGTTTTTGGTGATTATTACTGTTTCAAAATAAATCACACTACTGCATGCACGCAAACACTTGGAAATATTCTTATGTTCCTTTAATTTAGGAGACACAGAACACACAGATTTTGAAGTGAAATTGAAGCTGCTGCGTATCAGTGGTGCATATCAAGAATGTCAGAGGCTGTATCACAAGGGCTTATTCAGAATATGAATTAATTTCTCCCTCTCTCTCTCTCTATCTCTCAGTCCCAATGAGTTTTTAATTATTTAGCCACAATGCAACAGCTTCAATACTGGGGGGAAAGAGACAGCAAAAGAAACAGAGAGTGAGAAATAGACGTTGTAGCTTGGTGGCTAGTGCACTGAAGTAGGAGATCCAGGATCCATTCCCCTTGCTCCACTTTTTTTAAATTATTTTATCTATTTATTTTTCACAGTGAAACAACTTCAACGGGAGAGACTTGTGGGAGCCCTCCATAAGAATATCCCATAGTCTAGTGACTCAGACACTTATCTGACAGGTGGCAGCACCCTGTTTAAATCTCCTCTTCCACACAGGTGAAGGGGAACTTGAAGTGGGATGGGAGGTTGTCTCACATACTATGCAAGCAGGGCCGGCTCCAGGCACCAGCCAAGCAAGCTAGTGTTTGGGGCAGCAGATTCTATGGGGTGGCATTCCCGAAAATCCTTTTTTTTTTTTGCTTCGCCACTTCTGCAGGGTTTGTTTTTTTTTCTTTTTGGTTCGCTGCTTCGGCTGCGCTGTAGGGGGCAGCAGCGCAGAGGACGGGAGCGCCCTACTGGGAGTGATGCCAAGTCAGTAGCAAGCCCAGCAGGGCAGCCCGTGTCCTCCCCGCCTGCTGACTGGAGCGGCGCGGAGTCCTCCTGGCAGGCGGCGTGGCGAGCACCCCACTGAAGGAAGCCCTGGCTGCCCTCCTTCTCTCTCTCCCCCTGCTGCCCGGGGCACATCTGCAGAGCCGGGAGTCCCCCTGCACCTGTGCTCTGTCCACCCCACAGGTTTTCTTTTTGTTTTTTTTCTCCCCTGCCCGCTGCTCCAGCCAGCCCATCCCACTCCCACTCCTGCTCCCGCCCCCTTCGTTGTTCTAGCCAGCCTGCAGATGATTTTTTGCTTGGGGCGGCAAAAAAGCCAGAGTCAGCTCCATATGCAAGTACCCTAACCACTAGTCTAAAAAGTTATGAGGGAAGTTCTCCTTCACATGTAAGCTCATTTCTTCTGGTAGGTGAGCTCTGACCATGCTTACCAGTGGAGGAATGCCTAATTTCTCCTGGTTTCTGCGTCACACTGGAGTTTAGGCATATGGACATCTGGTGTAGGCCAGCAATGCATGTGCCCAAAGGCAGAATGGTGCTAAGGGAAATTTTACAGACAAAATTTAGGTCTCAAGTGATTTTGGCTCAGAAACAACTAGGCAGGGGTTTTGTGAATCCCAGTGGGTCTGATTATGTGATTCTAGGCACCTAATGTGGCAGTTAGTCAATCCAGTTCTAAAAATAGAAAATATTATCAACAGTTAGAAATGAGGCACTGTACCAGTGAATATTAATTATGATACAAATGAGATGAATAGGAGGATAGTGAATAAATCAGTGATCACTGGATTGGAATCATATGGCAGTCAAGTCTGATCTTGTAAGTGACGTGATAATGGTTGTCTCACTGATTCTCCTAGTGCATTATAGCCGATATGATAAAGCCATCAAACTTCAGAAGAATTGGCAGGATTTGTTGTCTCTCCCAAGAAAAAATCCCCTTAAGCCTGAAATGGTAAGCTGATTGATTTACAACTTATCTCTTGATGTGTAGCCATTTCAGGTTTGGATAGCTGTCACCAGTGTGATCAGGGTACAGCATTAAATTTTGTTCACAGAGCTGTGAGTAGATTAGAAACTCAAACTGGAATTTCTGACAGTTCTGAAATGCATATAACCACACTGTTCATTTTTCCCTCACCACCATTGTCATAGATCTTATTTGATGCTGGAAAGCAAATAACAAATTGTAATCCACGTGATTAGATAGACAGCATAGTATGAGTTCTTGTTGCAATATGGAAATTCATCTCCAGGCTAAGATGAAATTCTGAACAGGTGTAACTGATGATGCTCTGCCACACATTATTTTCTAAGCAGAGCTAGTCAGTCTCTGTCAGCCTGGTAAATTCAGTTGAGCAGTTCCAGAAAAAAAAAAAGAAAAGAAATTATTTCAGTCTATGCTTTAGTATCTTAGAAACAAAATGCATTATTTAAAAGTAATTGGAAAAAATAGGAACAATTGAATTATTACACGTATAATAAAGTTGCAGATTTTTTTTAATATTCCCTGATAAAGAAGTCTCTATATGGTTGTTATACCTAGGAAAGTACCCATATTACTTGTAGCTCAACTGGATTTAAGAATATATACCTCTCCAAACTGAAGACCATTTTCATTGGCTTACTTTTGTAGTTAGTGGTTCTCTTATTTAAGTGGGACCCAAATGCATAGTTTATGTTTTCACAACTGTGTCCAGATAATTAAAATATTAATAGTTTACATCCACTAACCCCCAAGACAGCTGTGTTCATCTTGGATAATGCAGATGCCAAACCCCAGAATAAAGCACATAAGAGCCAGGGATAATGTGTTCACAGTAGAGGGTATCTAGCTGTGGAATTAATTTGTGGAGGAGATTAGATGACCCTTGAATCTGACCTCCTTTAGAAAACAATCCAAAAGCTTCTTATTTGATAAAACATTTCCATCATAAATAGAATGACGTTCACAACATTAACCATTAGCCTCCTCCAACCTCCACTTCCCTCCCTACACCAAGCAGAGTTTTCTATGTCCCTAAAAGGAGAAGAGTCAGAGACTCCATGAAGTCCACTAGAGACTTCAATATTGACAATATATTTTATGTGGAAGGTGCTCAGAAATCATGGGGATAAGTGGCAATTCAAAATCTTAAGATAGACAGCCTGCTAGTGGCTAAATCCACAAAGGGATTTAGGCACATTCTGCCACCTTGGGTACCAAAATCTTCAATGCCCCATTCAGCTGCCATCTAACTCTGTAAGTGCCTAAATTCCCTAGATGCCTAAGTTGTCACTGGTAAACAGCCCTAGTCACCTATACTTCCACCAGTGAATATGAGCACAGCTGCCTTAGTCCTGGTGCCCATGGCTAGCTCATGCCTGAGCACCAGTGAGAGCCTCGTTAGGCATTCCCCACCTAAGTTGCCTGAATGGTCCAATCCCAGAGAGTGTTCAGAGACCATCTGCTGAATCAAACTGCCTCACAAAACCACGCCAGAGGAGGAATAGATGTCTCCCTTTTACTCAGTATCACAGTGATGAGCACACTCACCCAAGATGTAGGAGATGGCAGTTCACTCTCCTTGATATTAGAATAGGGACTTTAACCCACATCTCTCTCATGAATGTCCTAACCACTGGGGTATGGGGTATTTTCAGGTGAAAAATGCTAAGTCTTGCCTGTTGAAGCTGTTCCACTTTATATAAAAGACACAACTATTTACTAGTCCCATCACATGTGGTGCTATAGGTCAGTGGGTAGGGCACACATCTTAGCTTTAAGAACGCCAGTTTGAGTCCCTGCTCCAATGACTAGGCCAGGTTTTTTATTTGATTCAGATTTCTCTGTCTCTCTTTGGAATTAACCAGAGAGTCAGCTCTAGATAGCAAAAGCTTTCCTATAAAAAATGGCATTGACATCCAACTGTTTCCACAAAATATTTTGGTTTTGACAAAATAGCATTTTCTGATGATTTTTTTTCCATCCAAAATTTTCCACTCGACACTACTCATGAGCCTGCAGAGAGATGCACTTGGGGAAGAGAATAACAGAGAGAATATAAGGAGACAAGAAAAGGAACATCTCAGTGGTGCATTGGACACTTTGTAGAGCCCCTGGGAGCTGAAAAGGAATTAGAAAGCAACACAAAGCAAGCCTCAAAGGGGGCTTACACCATTGTGGAGGTATATGGTGAATGAGAGATCCTAATATACATTAGGTCTGTCTGTAATGGCCTGGAGAAATACAGAGTTGTGTTGAGATGGAAGGTAATGCAGAAAAAGTGGTGTCAGTAATACCATGTCTAATACAAGGATTTCAGCAGCTATTGACACAGCACCATTGGCAGCAAAATGTTTCCTAACTGTTCTTCAGTATATATAGAAATCACTTACATGCACTTCTAAAAAAATTCTGCATCTCAGAGTGAGGATTCAGTAGAAATGTCTGTTGAGAATTTGCCTGAAGCAACATTATTTTCTTCTCCCTCAAGAGCCACAAACTATTATTACTAAACACAGAAGTGCATAGGAAAACAGAAATAAGAACAGGTGAGCTTGACCCAGGTAAAAAAGAAATACTGATGTGAGGGCATATTTTATATAAGGGTAAATTCTGGGCCCCCACCCTTCCTCTACAGTTAGGGAGCTCCCTTTTTGCAATGGACATGGTATGATTCCTTTAATAGGAGCTGCAGAAGAGGACGCTGGAAGTTGCACATCCCCTATACATTATAGAGTTGTCTTCTGTGGAGGCTTTTTATTTCCCAGCATGCAGAAAGATTTTGGAGGCCGGGACAGGAGTGGAATCAGGAGGTCCCATATCCTGGCAAATGACTGCTTCTCTGCTTGCCTCTATTGAACAGCCTATGGTAAAACCTGACCACTAGGACCAATATTTGGTCCAGAGACACTAAAACGTAACAGTGATTTTCTGGTATTTTAGAACTATTAAAATAATCCTGTTCTCATATTACTTGATCAACAGATGCAGTGAATGGACAATCAAGCTAGAATTTGATAACTTTAGTTTAACATTTGTCTTTCACACTTCTTTAACTAATAGTCCATGTTCCAAAATACACTAATGCAAAAGTGCTTGCATGCTTTACCTAGCAGAATATCTCATTTCATTTGCTGAGATATTTACATACATAATGCATTACTAAGACTCACTAGATTGCTCTTAAAAAGAAAGCTAAAGAAGCCAAACTACATTTTCAGCAACCAATTTGGTGGTTCTTTGTAAATGCAATATAATTGTAATGCTATGGGAAATTGGAGAAATGAAAGAGGGGTTATAAAAGATCAGTTTTTCAGAAGGAAAGTCTTGATATTTAAACAAAACAAAACAAAATAGGTGCAGATTCTGTCATAGTTACTCATTATAAATATTAATTTATTCTTTGAATAGATTCAGTGATTTCAATGAGGTGTCACACAGACTAATCTAATGCTCAGTTAGTTGGCAGAATCCTACATATTGTTAATGAAGGGCCGATTAAGAACCTTTAATTAGGAACTTCCACAATCCCAGATGGCCTGCATAAGAAACAGGGCCGGTTCTACTATTTTCGCCACCCCAAGCAGCTCGCCGAATTGCTGCCGCAGATGGCAGGGGCAGACTTTGTGCCGTTAGGGTGGCACGCACGTTTCCGCAGTGGCGGCAATTGAGCGGCAGCGTCTGTCTTCAGCCAGAAGACAGAAACTGCGCCACCACTGACAGCTGAACACAGAAGCTGCTGCCAAATTGCCGCTGCCGCGGAAATGTGCATGCCGCCCTAAAGGCACACGGACTGCCCCCACCTTCCATGGTGGCAATTTGGCGTGCTGCTTGGGGGCAAAAATACATGGACTTCTGACCCTTGCAGATTGCCATCCCAAGCACCTGCTTGGAATTCTGGCTCTGATAAGGAATAGGCAGAATGCTGCCCTTGTGTTCTGAGATGCATGACATACCATAAGGGGCGGGGTTAAGGCAAGGTCATGTTCCCATCCCTGATTCACCCTGTCCTACAAAGTAGGACCAGGACCAGTGCAGCAGGGGTGTGTGCTGCACCTCATACAGAAATGTGAAGATGTGCAAACTCTTTCTGTGCCCTGGAGAGCACTAATGCTTACCTTGTAGATGTCCAGCTCCACACTACTGCCCTTGATGTGCTGTGCCTTAAAGGCACAATCAAGCCATTAAAAGTTAAGATTACAAAACAACTGGTAATAGTTCCCTAGTAGCTACTTACCTTTAAGTGCTCCATTTCCAAATCTATTAGCAATATCAGAGAACTTGAGAATGAGTCACAATGACATAACCATGCGTATATTACGGCTACATCTGGTGTTCGATAGTTTGAATCAGAGGCAACTTGCTTAGCTATGGAATGAAATGATGTCTGTTTTTTACAACTTGGTTTTGAGACCCTGGTTTGATAAGTATGTAAACAGTTTATAATACCCACAGCAGATGGAAAATGTGCAGTATCATACAAATTTGTCATTTGCTGCTGCTGTGTATCTCTAGAAGAGTTCATCTATAGATCTTCTCCTAAGAAGGACATCTACAAAAATTGTTCTGAGCATTTGGAGACACCTGTGATGCCTCTATTTGTTACCTGAAAAGGATTTTGTTGCCAGTAATCCTAGTTGGTCCCAAGCTATATTTTTGTTCGCGTTTCAGATTAAAAATGAGCCCTAGTCTAATTATCCCATTAATAATCTCTTGCTCACTCTCTCATTTTAGAGATGTAAAGATTAGGATTTTCAAAAGTGATTAGTGTAAGGGCTTCGTTTATAGAAGAGAAGTGACCAACACTTTCTGATAATCAGGTATCTTTAAGATGTCTCAGATTAGGCACCCAAAATTGAGGGAGTTAAAATCGCTAGCCACTTCAAAAAATTCTTAGCAAAAGAGTCACTGACAAGAGCAGATGTTGACTTATAATATGCTGTGGTGAATACCAAGCATCATTGACCCAGGAGTCAAGTAGTGACTAAGATGAAAAGGAAAGTGAAAGTTAAAAGTATGGGAACAGGTAATGTTGTCTGGGAGGTAGACAAAACGGAAGTTAACCAACAATAGAACCCGGAGGGTGTAGAAGGGAAAGAGAAACCGTTCAGGAAGGGGGACATATTTATCCAGCAGAACAGGACAGAAATGTGTACCCAGCTTTTTAAAAAGAACATGCCTTCCCCTTGAAGTGGGACACTTGGGAAAGGCTTTGGAGAGCTGCTTAACACATTTAAACCCCCTGATCACACTATGTGATCCATGCGGACAGACTCAGTCCTACTGATGTTAATGGGGTTTTGCATAGGCATAGGGTTCCATCTACATGGATCAAATTGCAAGACTGGAGATGAAATTTGATAATTTTCAGTAATTCTGCAGTTCTTGAAAGTATTTTTAATCCCGTCTCCAGCTGTATGTCTCTTTAATGGAGATGAAATTGTATACATGGTAGCTGACTGAACAGTCTCTGAAACTCACTATGGTAATTTTTTTAAGGATTGTTCTGTTCAGTGTTGCAAGGCCTAAGTGATTTAGATGGTGAAGTTCTATTTTCAAAAGTAAGTTAGATTCTTAAAGCTGGATCTGTTCAGGTCTTTAGGCACTAAAGATATAGATAGGTGTCTGGCGGGATTTTTAGAATTGTATCAATACCTAACACCCACTATGAAAGCATTTGCTATCTTGTAGAAGTCTTGAGGTTTGTCTGATATTTTTCTCTGGAGTAGTCTTTTATTGAGTAATCTAGTAGAAGAATTACTTATGGTATTAGTGCATTTACATTTCTAGTAGGAAAAGAATAGTAAAGATGTTCTGTGGATTATAGATGGCTTTTGATTTTCTTGCCTTTACCTTGCATAGTTGTATGTCTCATGATAACTAACAGATGGGATATAAAATGCATAGCACTCACCTCTAATTGTTCCATTTTTCTTCTGAAAATGTATGATATTGAGACTGAACATAGATATTTTGTAAGGAAGCAGTGTCACCTTTAGGACCTAGAATCAATGACATTTCATTGTTTCTATATTTTTCCGTCAGAATAACTCTTTTCAAAAATATATTTTGAAGGAAGATGATTTTGTTATTTTCAAAGAACCAAAAGAATAGAGATTGACCTGAATCCAAATATCTCTTACTATGACAGTCAAGGCTGGAAACACTGTAAATGGGTATGCACAGGGGGGAAGAGAGGATTACTTGATTCCAGCACTATGATATACTAGCACTGAGCTCAGGTATGATAGTGGTTGACGATGTGCCTTTATACATTATGGGAAAGCCTGTTGTGGAATTTTAAACCATGCTAAAAGCAGAAAATGCAAGAATCTTGCAGAAAAACCTGCAATTCTGAAACTTTATTTGTGATGTAATTCTTCTGATTTCAGGGACAAAAAGGGAAAGGCTATAATCTAGTACACCTCTCAAGGTTGCAGTAGTTTGCATTCTGCTTATCTAAAATTCCTCATGAAAGTTCCATTATATATAGCAATTTCACATGCTGTCCTAAATGTGTTAAGTAATGCTGCTGTGCACTGATAAACATTTGCTCCGTTATACCCCAGAGAAGGCAGCATTTAAATGTTGGACAAATGGTTTCCAAGTAATTCCAATAAATAGGCTATGCTCCCCTCTACGTGTCTTCCTCTCCATCATATTTGCAGTTATTTCTTTGGGGATGATGTGGGATGTTTCTGTTCCTTCACGTAGGTTATAGCCCTGCACAGGGGAATCTTTTGGGATCCTCCTGGATGAAGTATAAGATGATTTCTTTTAGATGGCTCAAAACACAGCTTGACAGATTCAAATACAGAAGCTCAGTATTCAGTGTTTTAAATAGATGTCGTGATCAGTAGGAGCTTAATGGCCATCCAGGAATGGAAAACACACATTTTCTCCTTCTCCCTATCCTTCAAAAGGAGTAATTTTCAGAGACTCTGATTTTATTTTTTTTCAGCTTCTGATCTCAGAAATTACTAGTGCTCATCAGAGATCTAATGCACTGCAAATCCCAGAAATGTGACAAGATCTTCAATATGTGCCTTAAAAAAATAAAATAAAACCCAGCACTCTCAGTCAGGGCCCTTTCATTTCAGTAGCCTGTGAAAGATCCCTCATGCCTCCACTGCCCTGGTCATTCTGCAGATATGTACATCAAGTTCATTTCATAGATGGTGTTGCTTGGCTTTTTTTGTTTGTTTGCTTGGTGAACAAAACCAATTAATATGAGTCTCAATAGTTCATTAGTGTGTTATGCAAGTATATGGGGTAGAAGGTGGCTTTGTGAGCTATGAGCAAAAGGCACCCCATAGTGGTGCTACCCCAGACATAGACAACGAACCAAATTTCTACCTCAACCACAATCCGGTTCCTGGTTCTCCCTTGTGCCAAGGGCAACCCACAGCTGGGCTGGCTGGAATATTGTGATTAGTTAGAGTCAAAGCTATGCCTACTCCCTGCCCTGGTGCACCCATTGCTTTCCCACCTATATGGAAGCAGAAGTAGTGGACCTACAGAGGTTCTGTCTCATGCTGTGACCTGCAATATTGGTAGCATATGCAGGGAAGCATGGGTCCAGCAGGCCACAATCTGCCCCATATTAATCTGTTTATTATCACATATTGTATTTACAGGCACTACTGGTAAGATATCATGTGCTTGAGTCATGCCTTCCCCACCCCCCACAAACTCTGCTACATTTGGTGTCTAAATCCCAGAATCAGCCCCCACTAGGATTCAGAAAGCTCAGCTCAGCTGCCTCTGAACTCTGTAGGCATCTAAACTTGCTTGGTACTTGATTATTTTTCAGTAAATGTTCCTTCAGTGCCTATTCTTCTGCTGTTGAGCATACACACTGTAGACCCACTATAGTGGGAGCCCAGGATCCAGTCTCCCTGCTCCAATGATTTTTTAAAAATTATTTATCCACAGCAGAACAGCTTCAACTTGAGAGACTGACAGAGCCTAATATCAGACTATCCCATCACCCAATGGTTTGAGAGTTCAACTGAGAGGTGATAGATCCCACTTCAAATTGCTTCTCCCCAAATGAGTGGAGGAGGGACTTGGATCACAGGGCTCCAGCATACCAGGGGAGTACCCTAACTATTGGGCTAAAACAATGAAGAGTCCGTATGGTACCTTAAAGACTAACAAATTTATTTGGGCATAAGCTTTCATGGGCTAGAACTCACTTCATCAGATGCATGGAGTGGAAAATACAAGAGCAGGTATAAATACATGAAAAGATATGAGTTGCCTTAACAACTATATGGTCAGTCTATTGAGAGAAATCAATTAACAGCAGAATACCAAGGGAGGAAAAATAACTTTTGAAGTGGTAATGAGAGTGGCCCATTTCAGACAGTTGACAAGAAGGTGTGAGTAACAGTAGGGGGAAATTAGCATTGGGGAAATTAGGTCCTCCTCCTCCTTGCTAAAATGGTTCAGGTACCTGCCTTCCAGAGAGGGGTTACAGCTGAGATAGGAGGCTCCTCCATGCACTCTAGATTTAGTCATCTATCTCCAAGAGAGGGGAAATATTTAGCACACCCCAATCAGATTGACATCTCCCATTGGCTAGATTAGATGGCTTGTGTGATTCCTATTCTGAGGAACCTCTCTCTCTCTTCATTTATTGTATAGGGAGCCTAGCTGCCAAACTCAGTCTGTATGAATAGCAGTGTTTTCCTAGGTGCCTAAAAATGAGGAGTGGCAAAGTTCAATATCACCACTCACAATATCCTTTGTGATTCTAGCCCTATCTGAATTAGGAAGAAGAAGCAAAACATCCAGTTAAAGAGACTATTTGTTCATTTCAGCAAAGGCTCTCATTTGCCAGCCATCACCTGAAGAGCTCTGTTCAAGTGTATGCACAACTCATTCTGTGCAAGTACAAAACACAGATACAATGTGACATTAGTATTAGCAAAAATCAAATGTTACTTATTAGCAACTCAGTATAAGTATAAAAACCTCTATTGAAATATCTCAGTCAGACAGATGGAATTCTACCTATTAAATTACAGATATTATTGATCATAAAGTAGCAAGATAGAAAATCATTAAGTCACTCAAAGTAATGAATAGTGGCTCAGATATTGGACATTTTGGTGATTAATGAACTCTATCTACTAACAGTGGCAATGGGGGCTGCAGGAAGCAGCATGGGCCAAGTGATTTGTCGGCTGCTGCTTCCCACTGCCCCCATTTGCCTGCAGCAGTGGATGCAGCAGGTAAACAAACTGTCCTGGCCCGTCAGGGTGCTTACCGTGGTGAGCTGCGTGCCAAAAGTTGCCGATCCCTGATTTACATCTTGAAAACCATTGTAATTACAGGGTCTCTAACCTTAATTATAATCCTGAAATATATTTACCTTGACGTACTAGAGGTAGAAATCTGTCCGGGGGCTGGGGGGGAGGAGAGAGATCAACTGCTTCAAGTTTCATATATATTCCAAGTAAAGCAAACCTTTGAAGCATGAATTGAAATTACACATGGAAGAAGTGTACCACACAGAATCCTTTTATTGACACCAGGAAATCTTAATGACATTGAGCTTTGCAGCTTATAAAGCTCAACTACCCGAAAACCATCTCCCGGGTAACATAACATCAGAGGAAAATTCTTCTCCAGTAAGTCTGTTGGAAAAGTAGTTTATGTCCAATGGGTGCACTACAAATTCAATTTAAGAATTATGCAGGGACATATGATTTTCCTGTATTAATACACAAGTGTTTTGTTGTAAGCCATTCTCTTGTTGCACTGCTTGGTCAAATGCAGAGGTGAGAAAAGAGCTTAGCTAGGAATTCAAACATGCTGGAAATTACAGCTTGACCTTGAAATACTGAACAACTAATTCAGGACAGGAAAGTATATTTCAGAGTATTCAAATGTGCATTTGAAAGGATTAGATGTTGCTATTAAATACAACTATTTTCTCCCTTTTTGAATAACTGCAAGTTGTTGCTCAAGAAAGGAAATTGATTGACATTCCTAGGAAATGATTCTAGCTACTTATACTCAGAACTGGCATAGCACAGGCAACAAAAATGTTTTAGGATCAATTTTAAAATCAAGGTAAGAAAAATAGGGCATTTGAATTTTTAAATAGCCACGTAAAACATTGTTTTTCCCTCCCCCTTTAGAATATTAGAGAGGAGCAATGAAACTATTATTTGAGGAAGCCTCAAATTTAACACACTCATTTCATATTTTTTTTTTTAAATATTGGAATTAGGACTGTGAGGAAATATTCGGTAACTAATTGTCACTTGGAGAGCACCATATCACATATATACTTTGACAAAGCCACCCCTTACAAATTAATTCAAATACCTTCCTAACTCTCAATGGGTCTCCAAATTAGTGAAGTTTTACATTATCTAAAAATATTACAATATTCTCTCCAAAAGCAGTTTAATGTTTTTATTATTCTTACAAATGTTGATCTTCCAGATTTATCTTCTTGACATTTTAAATATCATCTGAATATACTGTATTATATGTAGGCTCATTAATAAATAGTTATGCAATAATGGGACCAATCCTTATGCCACTAAAGTCAATGTGTGTTTTTCGATGGACTTCAGTGGGAGCTGGATCAGGTCTAATATTCTTAAGTGCCTTTGAATCTAAGAACTCCTGAATGCCCACTGGCAAAGCGCTGCCTGTTCATAGAATAATAGAATATCAGGGTTGGAAGGGACCTCAGGAGGCTCAAAGCAGGACCAATCACCAACTAAATCACCCCTGCTAGTCTGACCTTAAAAACCTCTAAGGAAGGAAATTCCACCACCTCCCTAGGTAACCCATTCCAGTGCTTCACCATCCTCCTAGTCAAAAAGTTTTTTGCTAATATCCAACCTAAACCTCCCCTACTGCAACTTGAGACCATTTCTCCTTGTTCTATCATCTGCTACCACTGAGAACAGTCTAGATCTATCCTCTTTGGAACCCCCTTTCAGGTAATTGAAAGCAGCTATCAAATCCCCTCCTCATTCTTCTCTTCCGCAGACTAAACAATCCCAGTTCCCTCAGCCTCTCCTCATAACTCATGTGCTCCAGCCCCCTACTCATTTCTGTTGCCCTCTACTGGACTCTTTCCAATTTTTTCACATTCTTCTTGTAGTGTGGAACCCAAAATTGGACACAGTACTCCAGATGAGGCCTCAACAATGCCGAATAGAGGAGAATGATCACATCCCTCAGTCTTCTGGCAATGCTCCTATATATACAGCCCAAAATGCTATTAGCCTTCTTGGCAACAAGGGCACACCATTGACTCATATCCAGCTTCTCATCCACTGTAACCCCTAGGTCCTTTTGTGCAGAACTGCTGCCTAGCCACTCGGTCCCTAGTCTGTAGCAGTGCATAGGATTCTTTCATCCTAAGTGCAGGACTCTGCACTTCTCCTTGTTGAACCTCATCAGATTTCTTTTGGCCCAATCCTCTAATTTGTCTAGGTCCCTCTGTATCCTATCCTTACCCTCCAGTGTATCTAACATTTCTCCCAGTTAAGTGTCATCAGCAAACTTGATGAGGGTGCAATCCACACCATCCTCCAGATCACTAATGAAGATACTGAACAAAATCGACTCGAGGACCTATGCTTGGGGCACTCCACTTGATACCAGCTGACAACTAGACATGAAGTCATTGATCACTACTCGTTGAGCCCAATGATCTAGCCAGCTTTCCATCCATCTTATAGTCCATTCATCTAGCCCATGCTTCTTTAACTTACTGGCAAGAATATTATAGGAGACTGTATCAAAAGCTTTGCTAAAGTCATGGAATAACATGTCCACTGCTTTCCCCTCACCCACACAGCCAGTTATCTCATCATTGAAGCTAATTAGGTTAGTCAGGAATGACTTGCCTTTGGTGAACCTATCCTGACTGTTCCTAATCACTTTCCTTTCCTCAAAGTGCTTCAAAATTGATTCTTTGAGGACCTGCTCCATGATTTTTCCAGTGACTGAGGTGAGGCTGACTGGCCTGTAGTTCCCTGAATAATCCTTCTTCCCTTTTTTAAAGATGGACACTACATTAGCCTTTTTCCAGTCATCCGGGACCTCCCCCATAACCATGAGTTTTCAAAGATAATGGCCAATGGCTCTGCAGTCATATCAGCCAACTCCTTTAGCATCTTTGGATCCAGTGCATCCAGCCCCATGGACTTGTGCTCATCCAGGTTTTCTAAATAGTACTGAACCACTTCTTTCTCCACAGAGATCTGGTCACCTCCTCCCTATACTGTGTTGCCCAGTGCAGTAGTCTGGGAGCTGACCTTGTTGGTGAAGACAGAGGTAAAAAAAGCATTGAGTACATTAGTTTTTTCCACATCCTCTGTCACTAGGTTGCCTCCCCCATTCAGTAAGGGGCCTACACTTTCCCTGACCTTCTTCTTGTTGCTAACTTACCTGTGGAAACCCTTCTTGTTACTCTTAACATCCCTTGCTAGCTGCAACTCCAAGTGTGATTTGGCCGTCCTGATTTCACTCCTGCATACCTGAGCAATAATTTTATACTCTTCCCTGGTCATTTGTCCAATCTTCTACTTCTTGTAATCTTCTTTTTTTGTGTTTAAGATCAGCAAGGATTTCACTCTTAAGCCAAGCTGGTCTGTAACAGCAACTTCTATCAGGCCTCACAAACTTAACTTACCTAATACATTGCTTTTATAGTATTTATCTATAAATAATGTCAAGCCGATATCATTGTAAAATGTAGGTAGTGACACTATGTGAGGAGCTGTGTAAATATACTGGAAAATATGCTTTACAGTCTCAGTCTAAACAGGTTTGAAAAACAGGTTTCTGCCAGACAAGGGATTCATATTCACGGGTTTGCTTAGGTTCACATGTAAATTAAGCATTATAAAAGTCAACACAATGGAAGCCTGGTTAGCATACAAAGTCAACATGAGGATGTGAAATCAAAATGAAGTCAACAGACACTAAAGAATAAACCATAAGGGGTTTTACTGTCTCTGAGATAAACAATGCAGTTTGGGAGATACAAGAAGAAGGCAGTACGATGCAATTTTATCCTTCACCCAGGAAAGAAAAGAGGGATTCATGAAGGAGAGATCCCAGCAATGTTGGTTGGAGACACTGGGAGATTGCTTTTGGTGAGATAAATTACTTTAGACGAGGGTTTAGCCTGTCAAGTCTAGACTCTAGGAAGAGTGTTGTATTTGTGTCTTATGTGTAACCACTTCTGTTTCCATTATCTTTAAATTTCTTATATTTTAGCTTTTGATAACAAACTTGTTTTCATTATAGGTATATCTCAGGGCTGTGATGCTATGAAGGATTTGATCCTGAGTTGTAAATGTCAAGCTGTGTGCATCCTCTTCCCTTGGAGATAGCAACCTGTTAATTTCTATGAGTGTCCAAAGGTTAGGGGCTGGACACTGCAGGGAATGCTCCAAGAGCTTGGGCGCTGGAGTGTGCCTATCACTAGCCTGCACAGAGAGAGCAAGGGCTGTGGAGACCTGGAAAGTAGTGTTTGTGCTGCCAGAGGTTGCTAGTTTCAAGAAGCTGAACTATAGCTGGTACAGACAGAATCACTTCATGCTAAAGACAGGTAGTTGTGAGGTGCCTCACAAACCTGGATACTACTGGGGAGTGTCACAGTACCCCTGGAAGGTAAGTAAATCATCCACATTGTAAACAATTGTTTCACTATAGCTGATAGGCATTTATGCTCCACTACAGAACATTACATTGAGAGATATACTTGAAAAGTACTTAATGAGAGGTAGATATAGAGAGACAGAGCTCTTCTTCCAAAGTGTGCAAAGCATTACAATAGCCATTAAAACATAATGAATATATAAGATAAAATAATTGGAAATTACTAAACCATCATGGCTGTGTTTATGCATTATTGATATAATTCTAAAAGGATGCTAAAGATTTTCATTTTACATTTCAAACACCTGCATCAAACAGAGTTAGAGGTCATACAACAGATATATTGACTTTAGCCTTATCTAATTGTTTTGCCAGTGGATATTAAAAAAAAATGAAAAATTATTATATGACACCTATAGTAATAGCAATATCAGCATTCAATGCAACTGCAGACCAAGGTCATAGAAGGTTATGGATAACAAGTCAGTAAGTGACTATTCTGTAGAATAGTAGTCAGGTCTATGAAAGGCCTGATTATTGTATACATTGATTGGGCAATGACAATTTGAAGTGGGAAGGGGAGCTAATGGTACAGAATGTTCTGTCCACCACCTCCTTCTTTTTCCTGATTCTGGAAAACCCGCAACCAGCTGTTGTGCAACTGTGCCAGGAGGAACTCTAGACAGCTGCAGTCCACAGCGCCTTGGGCTGGAACCTGCAGTAGAGGGCGGACCTGGGTTCCCCCCAAACCTCCCAACTCCTGATCAGACACAAGAGGAATTGACCTGAACTGTGGTTTCTACCAGAGGGGAAGGCCTCTGGGCTGTTTCCTGACCCACATGGTGAATCTGTGAGGCAAGCAAATCCACCAATAAGCGCAGGACTCACCAAGGTAGAGGAAGAACTTTGTTACAATTGTTACTTGATGGGCTGAAATGACTTCTTCATAGCAGAATTTAGTCTGTTAGGTACATAGTATGTTGGGGGGGGCGTTATTGGTTTGTTTTAGCATAGGGATTTTAAAGACGAGCACGCATATTTCAGTAAATAGACTGGACCGAGCATTCATAGACTCTTACCCTTATATTATACCCTTCTTTAAAAGCATGTTCATGATAGAATGATGATGGCCTCCTAACTCTAACAGTCTGGGGCTAAAATACACCTCCCTTGCCCTTGTGCAGTTTTTTTTTCTCCTCAAAATATATAAAAGGAACAGACATATATTTATTGCCTCTGTATCTCACAAGAATAATTTCTGAATGCATTGTTGCATAATGAATTTTGTTGAGAATAGAACTCAAATTGAACAGAGCTGGTCCATCAAACAGATAGCTGGAAATAATTGGTAGACATAGTTCAGTCACTCAGAATTTAATTCATTCCTGGATGGCATTGCAAATTTATTTATCTGAAGAGTCACTTATACAGCACACGGTCTTTTTTATGGAAAGCATTTGAAGCAAGAGAGAAAATGGTCAAAACAAAACAAAACAAACAAATATCCCTACCATAATGGATTTGTATATCTGTCTCCAGATACTTTTGTCTTTAGAACATGGTGTGTCAGTAAATGCAACACTAACTGGGTTCCATATAAAGAATTAATAGTTTTCTTTTCTGGAAAAAAAAAACATATATGATTTGTGCAGGTTTCATGTTTAATTCATTTTTTCCTGGTCTCTCATAATTATTTCACTTTTGCTGCACATTGTAAAAAAAATACTGCATGTCTTTTACTATATTCCTGTGAATTTACAGAAAATTATACTACCAAAAAAACCCCAAACCAACACATTATCATTGTCTGCATTGTCCCTGTACTGGGGAAAAGCAAGGGGAAAAATATGTGAACAACAATAGCAAAAATATCTAACTTTTATAATGTTCCTTTCAACACAAAGTATCCCAAACAGTTTTTCTTAAGTTAAAAGAATACACATATCTATAGCAATGTATGGGCAATGTATGACACACTTCATCTATCTCCAGTACTCTAAATCTTCTTTGCAAGCTTGCCTTTTGCCAGCCTTGAGTTTTCCAAAAGCAGTGGACAGGCCACTGGACGTCAGAGGCCTTGGCCAGGGCCCTTTGCTGCTCCTGTGGTGCCTTTCAGGGCTGCCCACTTCCCATCTTGCACTTGCTAGGCAGCACTTCCTGAAGTAGAAGAGGGTGGTGGTCATTGTTTTGTCTTCCTCTGAGTCCTGCCTTCCTTGGGACCATCTTTCCCTGACAACTCAAGGGAGCCAGATAGCCCAGCTTGTCTGCAGCCCATGGATTGGATACAGTACTCCAGCTGGGCCTCCCCTGCACTGCTGAGTCAAGGATCAGTGCTCTGGGCCTTAGAATTCAACATACTCTTTGTTAATAAATATCAGAGGGTAGCCGTGTTAGTCTGGATCTGTAAAAGCAGCAAAGAATCCTGTGGCACCTTATAGACTAACAGACGTTTTGGAGCATGAGCTTTCGTGGGTGAATACCCACTTCCTCAGATGCATGTAATGGAAATATACAGGGGCAGGTATATATATGTGTGCTAGCAAGCAAGCTAGAGATAACGAGGTCAGTTCAATCAGGGAGGATGAGGCCCTGTTCTAGCAGTTGAGGTGTGAAAACCAAGAGAGGAGAAACTGGTTCTGTAATTGGCAAGCCATTCACAGTCTTTGTTCAATCCTGAGCTGATGGTGTCAAATTTGCAGATGAACTGAAGCTCAGCAGTTTCTCTTTGAAGTCTGGTCCTGAAGTTTTTTTGCTGCAGGATGGCCACCTTAAGGTCTACTATAGTGTGGCCAGGGAGGTTGAAGTGCTCTCCTACAGGTTTTTGTATATTGCCATTCCTAATGTCTGATTTGTGTCCATTTATCCTTTTCCGTAGAGACTGTCCAGTAAGATTCTCAAGAACAGTTATGATAGAAATGAATCAAATATGAAGAAAGAAAAGGACTAAAATAATTAGTATTTATTTACTAATACTAGCATTGGAAAGAGTCCAGAGGAATGCAACAAAAGTGATAAAAGGTTTAGAAAACCTGACCCGTGAGGAAAGGTTTTTAAAAAATGGGCATTTTTAGTCAAGAAAAAAGATGACTGAGGGAGGACCTGATAACTGTCTTCCAAAATGTCAAAGGCTGTTTTAAAGAGCATGGTGCTCAATTGTTTTCCATGTCCACTGAATGTAGGACAAAAAGTAGTGGGCTTAAGCTGGAGCAAGGGAGATTTGGGTTAGAGATTAGGAAAAACTTTCTAATTATAAGGATGCTCTGAAATAGGGTTCCAAGGGAGGTTATGGAGTTCATATCATTGGAAGCTTTTATAAACAAGCTGTCAGGAATGGTCTATCTTTACTTGATCCTGCCACAGCACAGGTGGCTGGACTCAATGACCTCTCAAGGTCTTTTCCAGCTCTACATTTTTATGATTCTAGGATAATGGTGTACTGGGGGCTCCCCAGCCAGGCTGCTGCCAGCTCTCCACTCCAAGCCGGGCTTCCACTCAGGCTCCCAGCATGGGCTGCTGTCCAGGCTCCCCACTGGGAGCCCTGCTGCCCCATGGTCCTCGCTCCCTGCCAGGAGCATGGCAACTGATGGGACTCCAGTGCGGTGCTCCCTGCTGGAGGTGAGAAGCCCCAGCAGCTTTTCCCCACTCCTGGCTGCTAGCGCAGAAGAGAGAAGCACCTGGGGGCAGCTGGGCAGAGCTGAAATACCTGGCTCACAGTCCCCCACACTGCCCCTCTTCAGTCAGACGAAGCGCTCCTGGTAAGGATGCATGCCACCGACAGAAGGAGGATAGTGTGGACATCTGCCACTGCAGTAATGGATGTGGTGGCTGTAAATTGACCTAACATAGGTCGACTTAAGATTGCAATGTAGACATAGCCTTAGTCCCAGTGTCTTTCAGAGAAATATCTTATAATCTCAATAGACAAGAGAGGCAAAAGGCAGGGGAAGGACACAGAACACTCAAGCAAAGTCTTAGTTCTATGAGTTTTTTATTTAGTTTTTTTATCTAAATCTTTTGAGTGAGGATACTTTAGGGATCATTCTAATCAAGGGAGTGAGGTCCTTCCAATGATTTGGGAGCAACCAGAGACTTAACAAGCCAGCAGTTTCTTCCACCACTGCTTCAAGCGTGTTTTGAGAACCTTGCAATTATTATATGTATTTTATTCCTTTAGGCAATTTTAACTCTTACTTCTTTCTTTTCTCTTAGAAATCTTTAGATATTAGACCAGTGGTGGGCAGCCTGTGGCCCGCGGATCTCACATGACCCATCAGGGTAATCCACTAGCGGGCTGCCAGATAGTTTGTTTACATTCGCATGGCTGTCCGCAGCTCACAGTGGCCAAGGTTCTCCATTCCTGGACAATTGGTCCTGTGGGAAGCAGTATGGACCATAGGGACATGCTGGTCGCTGCTTCCTGTAGCTTCCTGCAGCTCCCATTGGCTGGGAATGGCAAACCACAGCCACTGAGAGCTGCAGGCGGCCATGCAAATGTAAACCAACTGTCTGGTAGCCTGCCAGCAGATTACCCTGAGGGGCCGCATATGGCCTGTGACCCGCAGGTTGCCCACCACTGTATTATATACTAAAGGATTGTCAACAGTGTGATTATTGGGTAAGATCTGAGTTATGTATTGACCTTGGTATGTGGCTAATCCTTTTGGACCTAAAGTACCCTTTGATAAATTGGTTTTAAATAATCACTCATCATTAAGTCTAGTTCCTGGGTATTGAATTCTGGACTGGAATACCTAAGGAGGCTTCTGACTTCTTGTTAGCCAGTATGGTGAGACAGAAGTTTACTTTTGTTATTGGGTTAGTTTATTTTATGGAAGAATAACCACCTGTTTTGGGGTGTGTCTGCCCTATTTCTCAGCATCTGGTTCTGAATTTTGTATTCTCAGTTGTGACCCACTGAGGCATGGTGACCAGGGGTCAGTCAGAGGAAACAATTCATCAGCACAGGAGAAAGACCATCCCAAATAAAAATTAGAAAATACTCTGATGCCAGCTTCATTCTCTGACCGGCTCCTCCCTTCAGTTTCTTTCCCAAAGTCCACATGCCTGGAGGGGAAGGGAGAATCCATGTTTCCTAGTGTCCCAGAGAGTGGGGGGTCTCCTACACAATTCTGGGCCATACTGAGCAGTGGGGGGCCTCTGCTGCAGCACTCTTCTCTTTCTCTTTAGTACTTCATCACTCATAGGATTATGATGTACACCAGGGACTGGCAACCAGGAAAGTACCCTGGAAGTCTGGGCTGGTTTGTTTACCTGCCGCGTCTGCAGGTTCGGCCAATTGCGGCTCCTGGCCAATGTGGGTTGTGGGAAGTGGCGCAGGCAGAGATATGTGCTGCCCCCCACTTCCCCCCAACCCCATTGTCCTGCAGTGGTGAACAGCAGCCAGTGGAAGCTGCAATCTGCCAAATCTGCAGACAAGGCAGGTAAACAAACCAGCCTGGCCTGCCAGAGTACTTACCCTGGCGAGCCGCATGCCAAAGTTTGCCATCAAGTTATACACCATCAAGTGAGTTTTCTGCCACCTGTGTTGCTGAATGACTTTTGTTCATTTCTTTTCACTGCCTCCCCATGTTACCACACTCACTTCCTGATCTTTCTCTTTCGCTGCTCTCCTCTTGCCCACAAACCTGTCTCTAAACCGCCACTCCCTTTCAGCTCCAGCTCTTTCTTTGTACCACTTCTAGTCTGTTCCTCCTCTTTACCTTCTTCCTGCACCTAACCCCTCATTCTCTGAGTAACTCCCTCACTCTCATCACCTTAAACAAACCCTAAGTAGTCTCTGTGATGGGTTAGAACACGGAACCCTTCTTGGGAGCTGCCACCTGATGTGCAAAGACTACTTCTGCCCTCACCTTTCTTGCCAGCTCAGGAACCCAGCAGCCTGTCTTGATGAGCCAGACACTCCCATCTGCTCCAACAAAGACCCAGGGTTTGAATTACTTGCCCCAAAGCTGCAGATTTAACTGAAAGTAGCTTACAGAAGTATTCTTGTCTTTAACACTCAGATGTCCAACACCCAATGGGGTTTAAACCCAAATAAATCCATGTTACCCTGTATAAAGCTTATACAGGGTAAACTTATAAATTGTTTTCCCTCTATAACACTGATAGAAAGATATGCACAGCTGTTTGCCCTCCCAGGTATTAACACATATTCTGGGATAATTAATAAGTAAAAAGTGATTTTATGACATACAGAAAGTGGGATTTAAGTGGTTCCAAGTAGTGACAGACAGAACAAAGTGAATTACCTAGTAAAATAAAATAAAACACACAAATCTAAACCTAATACAGTAATACAACTGAATACAGGAAAAAGTTTACCCATAGAGATGTTTTAATAAGTTTCCTTTTTCAGACTAGACACCTTCCTGGTATGGGCACAATCCTTTCCCCTGGTACAGCTCTTGTTCCAGCTCAGGTGGTAGCTAGGGGATTCCTCAGGATGGCTCCTCTTTGTTCTGTTCTACCCACTTATATATCTTTTGTATAAGGCAAGAATCCTTTGTCCCTCTGAGTTCCCACTCCTCCTCACTGGAAAAGCACCAGGTTAAAGTTCAGGTGACATGATCATATGTCATTGTAAGACCCCAAGCCTTCATTCATCCCAGCCTCACTCACAGGAAGGCTTGCCTGCAAACAGAGACATCCACAGTCAATTGTCCTGGTTGATGGGAGCCATCAAGATTCCAAACCATCATTAATTGCCCACACTTTGCATAATTACAGTGGGCCCTCAGAGTTATATTTCATATTTCTAGTTTTAGATACAAGAGTGATACATTTATAGAAATAGGATGAATACACTTAGTATATCAGGAGTCGGCAACCTCTGGCACACGGATCGCCAGGGTAAGCACCCTGATGGGACCGGCCAGTTTGTTTACCTGCTGCATCTGCAGGTTCAGTCGATCGCGCTCCCACTGGCCGCAGTTCACCATCCCAGGCCAATGCGGGAGGTGGGAAGCTGTGGCCAGCACATCCCTCAGCCCACGGCGCTTCCTGCTGCCCCCATTGGCCTGGGATGGCAAATCACAGCCAGTGGGAGCCACGGTCCGGCGAACTTGCCAACGCAACAGGTAAACAAACTGGCCCATCCCGTCAGGGTGCTTACCCTGGCGAGCCGTGTGCCAGAGGTTGCCGAACCCTGCAGTCGATTATAAGCTTTGTAATGATACCTTACAAAAGACCTTTTGCATGCAGCATATTTCAGTCACATTATATTCACTCATTAGCATATTTTTATAAAATCATATAGACTGCAATGTCACAGTCTGTAGAGAGACTCGTGACCTGAAGTGCTAGAGAGTAGGGAGCTCTCTACTCTGATACCTTGGTGAACAGGAGGAAGAACAGCCAGAGAACTTAGAAGGTGTGCTCATATGTCCATTGAGATACTTGCTTTCATAGAGGTTATTTGTAAACATTGAATTCAACTTTTCGTTCTTTGCTTCCCATATTGATCTTTCATAGTAAAATTAGCTTGCTCTTAAGTTTTCAAATGTAACTATTAGAAATTAGGCAATGACATGAACACCTAGGGTACTTTTGTTTTAATATAAAAATGCCAATCTTGCCTAATGAGTTCTGTGTGGCCAGAAATCCAACTTGAAAAATTAATTTAAAATAGCAAGGCCTTAGGTCAAAAGTGTGCTGACCACAAGCTTACTTTAAGAAGATTTGGCTTGTAATATTACTTAGGCCTTTACCTTTGGTGAAGGCTGAATAGAATTTTTAATGCAATGAAAATCTATCATCAATATTTAACTGGACCAACTCTCTTTAGCCTTTACAGAGTTACTGGAAAACCAAAAGGTACAATTAGTTCTCAATTAAAACATAGCAGAAAGGTTGAACTTCTTTTAAAATCTTCTGAACTTAGCTAATTAACTCTGGTCACCCAGAATGTTCTTTACAACTACTCATTTGCCTTTGGGACAAGTGCACACCACACAATTAAGCACAGACTTAATGTTTTTTATCTTCACGTGGGAAAGAAATTTAACAAACTGTAAGGGACTTTAGATTATAGAGAACCAATCTTGCATTTCACTACCAGACTGAGAGAAGGGAAATGCCTCCCTCTCCACAAGTTTTAGGTGAAAGGAAACATATCTGAGGGCCTGAGTGGAGGGGGAGGGGAAGGGAAGGCTTCCCTCTGCTGAGAACACATGTTGAGATTGTGACTGGGCAGGACGAGGAATTAGGGGAAGAAGAATTTTTTTTTGCCTAGTGCCACTGCTACTGGCTAGACTGTAGGGGGAAGTGAGAGTTTAATGTCTCTCGTGCCCTCTCCTTCCTGTGTGTGAAGCCCTTACAGCCACCATTGCTGCCCTATAATGAAGTTTCAGTTTTGTGATGAATGCGGGAGTACTCAATGGTGGATGCACATCTGTACTACAAAATGTGTTTTATGTATATCATTTCTGAAATTTGAAACATTCCCCCACACTCAGAAGACCAGTGATCACAAATCACTAAGACTCAATGGGTCTAACTGCCAAACAATAGAGCAACTATCACAGGAACATTCTCCTTGATGGCCTGGCTGGCCAGCTGGGAGAAAACAGGCTGAGACAAAAGAAAGACTTCACACCCGGGCCCCATAACAAAAGCCATTGAGCAATATGGTAACTGTGGTCAGGCACACATGGAGGGTGGGACATTGAGATAATTTAGTTCCCTTGGTTGGTAGTGTCCCTGCCTGCAGGTATATGGGATCTTGGGGAGCAATTACCACACAGCTGGGGTTCCAATTAATTTCTTTTTTAAAGGAAAAAAAGGAAGTGGTGGGAATTTAATAATGAAATACGATGCGATGGGGTGTATAAGGTGTTTACAATAGACAACGATGGGGGGGTTCTTCTTATTGAACAGTGTAGGGAGTTCTAATAGTGGACTACAGCAAGTGGGGTTCAGCACAATGGGATACAGTACAGTCAATAAGCAACTCTAGATACAGCGTGGAAATGCAAAGCGTACCCAAAAGAAATGCAAAATAAAATGGTAGCTTCTATATGAGTTAATAGCTAGATACACAATATAACACAGTGGCATCAATGTAAATACAAAGTATATCAGAAAAGTGGAGGCAATCAATGGGGTGTTATAATTACAAGTAAAATGTGAGTTACAGTACAACAATACAATATCAATATAAAGGCTGGGTCAAGAAACAGGAGGGGGGGGAGTGAGTGATTAGTGGTATGCAGACTAGCGGCTGGAAGCAGCCAGAGACTCTGAAGCCCTGCAGGGCAAGGACAATGGAGCAGTATGATGGTGATCTTCGGTAGGGGAGGGGCAGCGGAGAAGTGTAAAGGAGGGCTGGAGAGAGGTTTAAGCAACAAGCGGACACCAAAAACAAAGGTAAAAAAAACAGCAAAGCGTTTGGGAAGTTTCACAGTGGGAGAAGCAGCAAGGGGTTTGGGAAGTTCGGAGGGTGATGCAGAGGTGTGGGGGGAGAAGCAGCAAGGAGTTGGGAAGTTCGGAGAGAGTGCAGATGCGGGGGAAAAAGCAGCAAAGGGTTAGGGAAGTTATACAGGGGGAGAAGCAGCAAGGGGTTTGGGAAGTTCGGAGGGTGATGCAGATGCGGGGGAAAAGCAGCAAAGGGTTATAACAGGGAGACACGGAGGAGCACACAGAGGGGGAGATTGGAGCGGGGGAAAAACAGACACGGGTAACTTCAGGGAGAGATCGGGACAGCAGGAAGGCAAATTTAAGCAGCAAAAAACCTTATCTATCTTAACCAACGACTAGGCAAAACAACAAATATCACAATTCTAAGCCAAGCTATAACAAGCAACTATACGGAGCAACAAAACAGTAAACTATAACAAGGCAGGTGAAACTTACAAGCTCTACAATCTTAACAAACTATGACTTATTAAACTAAAAAAAACAAGACCTATGGTGCACCTTATGCTATGGGGAGGTTACAGAGGGCAGAGTGGTATGTGTCCAGGACCCAGCTCCCAAGGAAGCCAAGGGATGGTGGCTACAGTGGTGGATACAGCTGAAAGCAGAGAGCCCCAAGGCAAAGCCCACAGGAGCAGAGCTTAGCAGCGGCACAAACTTATTTTTAGCGGCAAAGAGCCCTGGAGTTTAAGAGAGGTTTTAAGACACAGACCAAGGTTTAGCTTGAGTCTGTGTGCTGGGGAAACAGAGCCAGCAGCTAAAATAATAAAATAAAAGTATAGAAAGTTTTACAGAGGGATTCTTGCCAGTCCCCAAGGCAGCAGCAAAGGCAGAAGCAGCAGCAACATCAGAAGAGGCAAGGAGGGCTCGGTACAGTCTCAATAATCAGGAGATCTCTCAGGTAGCAATTCGTTCTTCGTGGGGGGGGGGCGTTCAAAAAATGGGGGTACGCTCAAAAATAAAACGAGAGCGGAAAAAGGACCCCTCAGAACCCCTGGCTGATCAGACCAGGCAGCAATGCAGGAACCTTTCTGAGGTGTGTTTCAAAAATGTCTGGTTTTAAAGGCAAACTTGGGCAGTTTCCCGCCAGTAATCCTGATAGGCTCCCTCTATCACAGGGGAGGGGGCACAGGGAAAAAACTGAAGGTAAGCCCAGAGACATGCCTGGACATAGTCCTGTGCAATAGGTGACTCAAGAGCACATGAAGCCTATGACTCATGCCCAGGATCTTAAAAACACATTAGGTCTTGCAGCTCTGGACATTGCCTTCCCTACACCAAGCCCAGGCTCAACGAGGTGATAACAGGACTAACCCTTTGAACAGGGCAGTGGTCCCACTTAGCACGCAGCACAAGTGGCCATCCCTTTGAGAAGGGCAATGGCTCTTGTTAAACAACTTAAGGGGCCCTCCCTTTGAGAAGGGCAGTGGCCCTGGTAAACAAGTTAACAGCCAGGGAAAGGCGGCCACAGGAGAATAGAAAACAAAATGGAGTCTGGGGACAGCTGTAAGAAATAAAATGGAATAGGAGATAGCTGTAGCAGACAGGTAGGAACAGACTGGGGAAAAAGAGGGGTGTTATTCTGCAGAAGGCAAAAGGAGACTAGGCTGATCTCAAGAATACTTTTTCCAGTTCTGGAAAAAACATTTCTTTCCTGATCATCTGAGTATAGCAGACAAACTAGCTGTATCTTTCCTGAGTTAGTCATAACTCATTTTTCCTGACTTTTCCTAGTCTCTTCCCCAAAAGAATACTAGAAATTAAACAATTTTCCTCTTTCTTTTCCTATCTACATTACTTCTCACCCCCTTATTATTGTCAGTTGGAAATTTACTGTTGTCATAATCCCACATACCCTACCAGAAATTTGTCATGATTCCATGTCTGATTCCACCTCTGACCCCTTCTTGGTCCCTCTGAATATGCACCCTCAGGTGTCAATCAGGCTTCATGTCCTTCTCTATCTGGGGCTGGAATTTCACAGTTCTACCACTCTTAGACCAGGATCTGAGTGCAAACCTCATCTCTCTCCGTTGCCTATTACAACCTCCTATGTGATCTTAGTCAAGTCACTTAACCTAAAACCTACTGTCCATCTGAGTTTACTTAACTATAAATATTTATAATAATGTTCTCTCTTTTGACTTGAGCATTTAGCTAATGTTTGGGGTCTTACGGGTTGTTTTTATTGGGAAGGAGACACCGATGATGGAGTCAGATATTTCTTTGATACAATACTGCTTATTTACAAAGAGTGTACACAAAATCCTGTTTCCCAAACACAGTAGGAATCAAATTATTGGTGCCATTTCTTCACTCACAGGTCCAAGCCTTGTCCCAGCCAGAATTCTGCCCCCAAAGCCTTCTCCCTTGATATTTGACAGGCTCACGCTCAGCACCCACAGGGCTGCTGCTCTTGTGGCCCTGGGGCTAGCTGCCAATCAGCTGTCCAGCAGCTGGTCTTAAGCTCCCAGCAGCTGTTCAGTGGCTGCCTGCTGATCAGCTGTTAAGTGGGGCTTCCCTGCCACTCACTCCTGTCTGCCTCCCTCCACTGCCCTTAAGGGGGGTGGGTGTCAGGGGAAGGAGAGGAGCAGGGGCAGTAAGAGGTGGAGTGGGGGCAGGACCCTAGGGGTGGAGTAGTGGCACAGTGTTAGGGGATGGGGCAGAGCCGGTGTGTGGTACCCAATGACAACACAAAAAGTCAGTGCCTGTTCACATACACCTCCAAGAAACCATACCCAATCATCTGCATTGTGTTTAACACTTAGCAAAACCCCTGCACCCACATAGCTTAACTTCTGCCCAGTACGGCATGTGGCCTGTGTTTTGGACAGTGGTTCCTATTTTTGAAGTCTGATAGCTGAAACAATAAAAATAACTGCTTCTTACATGTATCTTGAATGAAAGGCAGCTGTCCATGCCCACCAGCTTCAGTTAGGTTTCACCTAATCTCCATCATATTAATAATATTTGGTCAGATCTTCAGCTGACATAAACAGATGTAGCTTCACAGAAATCATTGAGGTACTGGTCCACAGTACCTACCTCAGAAGAACGCTGTACAGTTCATTTTATGTTTACAAAGCACCATGTAATCCTTAAATGAAAGACCATATGTAAATGCGATATATATTACTACAGTCAATTTTAAGAAGTCTGGAGAAGACATTGGAGGAAGTTTATCTACACAGTTATATCTAGAGCTGATTGAATAAAATAAATTTAAAAAAAATCAGAGTAACTAACAAAAAATGTCCCTTTTGCAAAACCAAAATTTTCCATGAGAAAATTTTCATTTTCTATTAGGAAAATTGAAATGACAGCTCCCTGGCTTCCTGCCTGGCAAGCACTTGTTAATTTTATAGGCTCAGTTTCACTTTCTCCCAGTGAAACAGACAAAAGCTTTTCCAGAGCTGTCAGAGAAGGGAAATGGAGCGCCTGATATCTGTCTCTCCAGTAGCTGGACTGGAAGGTTCTGGTCAATTTCCCTATTCTTTCAGGTGGACAACTGAAAAAAATCCATTTTGATTCTGCTAGAATGGAATTTTTCTATGACCACTTTTCCTGCAAAACAATTCACAATTTTGATGTTTCATCCTGCTTGAAATGATTTTTTCCCCCCAAACCACAAAATTTGTCACTGAAAGGGATTTCCATTTCCAACCAGCTCCAGTTGTGACCCCTTTGCACCCCTCTGGTGACAGACACAAAAGGGCTATAATCTGACCACAAATGCCCAGCAAATAATTCCCTTCCTGGAGCAACTGTGCTGCAGATTGTTGCTGTACAAGTGGTTCTACCCTATTCAGCATAGGAAAGCCTGTTGGGGGTTAGAGGGAGCATACTGCTGGGAAGGAAAAGAAAGGGAAAGGGCAAGATCAAGCCGAGCGCAGCTATGACAATCACCGACTGTTGCAGAGACCATTTAGACACTTACACTAGTGGCACAATTTAGAGCAGCCCAATACCTGATCTAAGTCATGGCAGCCCACAGGACTCAGGGAGCTGTAAATGTAGCAGGTCGGACACTAGCCACTGAAAGTTGACAGTATGAAGCCAAATTCCTTTGAAGACTTTGTTGGAGGGCTTCCCTTCATTCCCCCCTCCCCCTTCTTGATACACAGACAGAAAGCAGAAGACCAGAAGTCTGAAGAGCAGGCAATGCAATGTTTATTGGGATTAGTTTCCATCAAGTATGTCCATAACTCTGATGTCGCAGAGCCTTGTTTCTCAGGGTCCCATTCTCCCCCTTCTTAGCAGGCATAATTATACCTGGAATGCATGCTCAGAGTCCCATCCCTTACAATTTATGGTCATGTTCCATTTTGGGGGGTCATGAGTCTGGGGTAAGGAGTATGGTTGTGCTATGGTCAGGGACAGGCATTTCTTTGGTCTTTTAGTGTTTTGTACCTTCCCTCAACCCTTGCCTTGGGATATGAGTTGAGGCAGTCTTCAAGTGTGCACTTGTACATTATACTCCCACCTTGCCCAGTAACACTTGAACTGTTCTTATCTGTTCCCATTATACTAAGCAACCCATGTGGCTAGGCAGCAGCAACATACACAGTATCCTTTTTTCACACATATTAGTAAGAATATAAGTGTATCAAGAATCAAATGGGCAAACAAGACCCAAAATTCTGTCTCAAGAAAAGATACAGGCCTGACTCCTGTATTGTCATTAACACTCCTAACAGGCTTGTCCATGCCTTTTAAAATAAGTAACTGGTAAACTTAGTTTGGGTGTAAATGCAGTTTACTACATATGCTCCTCTGCTAATGGGCTTTTTAAAATCATCCTCCCGGTGATCAAGCATAGTGGTTTAAAACAACTGGGATGCCATATTCAAGACATGATACATTTTGACTTGAGTAAATTTTATGCAGTATTGATATGCTGACCCTCTGTAATTTCGGACTGCCTCTGTCTAGTGCCTAACCTGTGTTGCATTTGCTTGGCACATTGTTTCACATTGTGCAGTCTATTTGATCTTTGAGGAAGTAAAATGTTCTTTCTGGTTTTTGGTTTTGGTTTTATTTTCTTGCTAGCTCACGTTTCTAGCTGCATTACTCCTGCAGGTGGCATGGACCTATGGAAACCTCACAAAACATTGAAAGTCTCATTTTCTTTCAAAATCCGTAACTGACACTGCTTTCTAAAGCCTTTGCCTCAGATAAGAATTTAAGCAAAATATTTCGGATTAAAATATCCTGGGGAGACAAAGGCATTTTTCTTAAAAACCTACCAATGGAACTAATGAGCCAATTGAACCAATTTGAGCAAAACAAGAACCAGCTTGAACAATGGCTCATTTCCCAACTTCAGCATAAATGGAGAGGAGAGGGAGCTATGAACTTGCTTAAGTGATGTGGCTGGAAACATGAGCTTGTTAAATACTAAGGGAATACTCCTCATCATATAGCAAACATGATGAAAACATGATTTGTTGTCAGTTTCCCAACATTACAGAAACTAGGATCTCTACCATATTCCTCTTTTGGACCTAATTTTGTAGTCTGAACTCAGTCAAAACTCCCAACTTTTGTAACATTCTATACTTCGGGAGAGTGTACTGTAACCCCCTTAGTCCTCATTTTCATATAATCGTGATCTTGCATATAAAGCATGCCTTGTAAGGTATCAGGGGATAGGACATGGTCTGCTGAAAGTCATTTCTCTGTTAATATATGTATATCATTAATGCATATGACATTATTAGAATTATGTTGTCTGATGGTCACTTAAACATGCTGTAAATTGGGGAATCGGACAGATATTAGTTCCCCAGAGGCAACAGCATGGAAAGTAAGCAACAACCCATCAACAGCCATTGTCCAGCCAGGGAGCTACAATGCAATGACTCATCTGCACGAGGCCACACCAGGGGAATTGCTCAACCTTGCTTGGAGAGACTTAGCAATGACCCCCAGACAAGCACTAGACAGAGTATAAAACAGGCAGAGTGGACACATACTGGGTCCTTCGTCTGCCCCCACCTATGCAACCAAGACACACAAGATGACGAGACTCCAACACAGGAGTTTGGCCCTGGTTTAAGGAACAAACCGGTATAATAAGGATTTCAATATCCAGTGGAGTGAGAAAAACTGCATAATCTAGTTGTTGCCCAGTCTAATAGGGTTGAGAGTTTAGACTGCATGCTTATATTTTATTTTATTTTGGTAACCACTCTGACTTGTTTTGCTTTGACTTATAATTACTTAAAATCTATCTTTATAGCTAATAAATCTGTTTGTTTATTGTACCTGAAACAGTGCGTTCGGTTTGAAGTGTGTCAGAGGCTCCCCTTGGGATAACAAGCCTGGTGCATATCAATTTCTTTGTTAAATTGATGAATTTATATAAGTTTGCAGTGTCCAGTGGGCATAACTGGACGCTGCAAGATGGAGGTTCCTAGGATTGTGTCTGGGACTGGAGATACTGGCTAATGTCATTCGCTTGCAAGTAGCTGGGAGCAGTTTACATGACAGACGCTGTGCATGAACAGCCCAGGCATGGGGGTTCTCACAGCAGAGCAGGGTAAGGCTGGCTCCCAGAGTCAAGAATTGCAGTGGCCTAGCAGATCACTGGTCCAGGCAACACCAAAGGGGAATGTCACAACTTTAGAATAAATACTTCAAGATCTGGTTCTTATTTTCAATTCTAACTCTATAATTATTCCATTTCCAACAGAAATGCCACTGCAGGTAATATTAAAGTTACACCAACCAGCTAAAGGGATGGGCAGATTCACTCTGAGTGCATTGTGATGCTCTAACAATATAAAGGAGCCTTATATCTGGTTTAACTGGCCCAATAAATTGGGTGTATGCCAATACTGGATTTCTAGAACAATGCAAGGCAGCCATAATCTACCAGCCTATCTGGCCCCCAAAATTCAGTGAGAGTTAAAATTCTTGCTTTAATTCAGATAAATGTCTTTTATCAATAATACTGAGCATAAAACACAGGTTGCTTGGCTTAGCTCCTTGGCAGTGGCAAACATAAATATATCTCATTGCTGAGAGTAAGGTGCTCACTAGAAAATAGCCAGTTTTGGCATCAAAAGCTTAACTTTGAATATACAGGTTGCTGTCAGTTTGCATCTCAGCCTTAAAACTATATAAATATAGGTATGGTTATATTTTAGTTATAAAATATACTGTTCAGAGTAGCTCAGGCTGACAAATATTCACAATACATAGTTCCCACTACAGGTAAGTGAAAAGATCAAGGAAAAATGTTATTAACTAAATGTGAAAGGGAATAGTTATAAGATTGGATTCTGTTTTGAAAGCTAGAAAGGACACACTAAAATGAATTTCTTTCCCTCAGATTTAGGAAGATGAATTTTTTTATCATTGATCCAAGGATATTTAAAAAAAAAGAAACAAAGTTAAAACATATAGAAGCTGATCTGAAATGATCATTGAGGAAGAATTGCAGAGAAGCACGCTATTAGTATAGTAAGTAAATATTTTAGAAAGTATGATTGACTGGTTTTATGTTTCAAACTTTTAAAACATTATATAAATAACTTTTAAAATAACTTGAAACATTCATTAAAATCAAAATAGCCCTGGGATTTTGAAATCACATTTGCACAAAGGATCCACTATCACCTTGAAAGTTGCTTATTATAAATTTAATATCTATTATTGTACTTTGGTTAAAACAGCAGGTAATGACTTCAACATAACAGGTAAATGGAAAGTAAGCAATAGAATTTAGCTCTGGGGGCAAGGGATGTTAATGACTCGAGTCAAAGGGTAAGCTGCTGTTGGTAACCACTTTTTCTTTTTATAAAAGCAGCAGGAATGATTTGGTAGAATTAATTTAAATGTCTTTAAATTCAAGAGGAGAAGTGTAAAAATATTCCATTAAGTCACCAGCTTCCAACAAAATGTGAATTTATCTTTCCTAAGATCATTTAAGAAAGCTCTGTTGGCCTACAAATGTATTTTACATTTCAGTGTATCATTAAATAATGACATTAATTGCATGGTACACAAAAATAGGTTCCATGGAGAAACTGTCTTTTGATAGGCTGTTTTCTCATCTAAAGAGTAAACTTTATGGTTGCAATTGTCTTTTTATTCCCCTGTGTTCTGACAAACGCTCTTACTTATGAAACATCTGTGCTAAATCTGGCCAGTGAACAAAGATATTGTGAACCATATTTCTATTTACTTATCAGGACTTTATTTAGTAGGTCTTTTACAGTGGTTATCTCAGCACTTTTATTTTTAGAAATATACAAGGGCACTCTTGCCTTGAAAACATTGACTTCATAGAAGATGAAGACTCTAAATTTCTATTTGACATATAATATTCCCCATTATTCACTTCTTGTCACATTTTCCAGCCTTGTATGTATTGTCCTGTCTTTTAAGACCTGGTCCAAATCCAATGGAAGCCAATAGAAGCATTTCCAGTGACTTTGTGGGCTTTGGATCAGGCACCCAATTTGCAAAATTCTCAGAGCCTCCTGTGTAATCCAAAAACTGATACAAATTTCTAACTAGGAATCAGCTACTACTCTTTTGCCTTCAGGGACATCAACCATCCAAGAGAAGCCAACAGAACAATTCACATGTTTAAAGTTAAGCTATTAACTAAGTATCTTGCTGAGTCTACATGAACAACAGGCCTGTTCTATCTCCCATTAAAATCAACTGGAGTTTTATCATTGATTTCAATGGGGGCATGATCAGGCCCCACAGTTGTAAAGGTTTTTTTGTTTTGTTTTTTAAGCTCAGATCTTCTCCTTTATCTAAGGCATTTCCAAATAATCCTGCCACCTTGTCTACTTTAAATTATGTTGGCTATAGTAGTCCCACAGCCATGTGCTCTACCTCCTGCCAAGTACTCCTGCCCATCTGCAGAAAGTATGGAAAATGGACAGCAAGCCATGAAATGCAGCCAAGGTACAATTTTTCAGGATGGGAGTGTGGATGGTTAGTAAGACTGAGAGACACCTTAATTTATGTGACAGAACATAGACTTTGGAGTTGGACGAACCATGGATGGAGAAAATAAGGACAGTGTTCTGGGAGGTTGTGGGTCATGGGTTCATGTTCACTTAGTGTTCAGGGAAATGTGGGTCCTATGAGACTACATAATTCCTATTGGCCCTTGGCCATCACTGGTAGGAACTTGTGGAGCTCAACTTTTAACAACACAGAACATCAATTTATATAAAAATGAAGCTGCAAGTATGAAAACAAGCAGCACACTTAAAAATCATTAACAAAACTACGTCACAATGCCTAATAAATATTCATTTCCAAAATCCCATTGAACATAACATTTTTCTTTGGAATATGCAAATTTGGCATACTAATGCTGTAATTTAATTATACAGTCAGTATAATGAAACTATTTGGGTTAAGAGAACCATATTTATGGCAAACACTGTAAGGGAATAGTGCTATTTGTGTGAACTACACAGCTTAAATATTTCGGTTCTACATTTCAAATTGCCAGCATCATCTTCCAGTACAATTTCTCTATGATTACAGCTCTGCTAGGCTCACTAGAAGAATACTAGCTGGTATGGTTACTTTTTTATTCCCTTCATATGTGCTGGAGGGGGCTAGTCTGATAGCTATTTTGATATTCTTCCCCACAGCCTCACCATTAATAACCATATCCACTTGTAGAGCTTACTGTCTAATAATCTTTCATTTCATTTCAATTGTAAGGGATGGGACTCTGAGCATTGTAGCTGTGCAGACCCATCTCCGCAGTGGCTCCTGCTGGACGTGCTGGAAATTAGCTCTCTTGGACCACCAGGGATCCTTTTACTAGCAGTGTCTCACTCGCTGTTACTTATACTTCCTCGACCATATCTGCCATCTGGACCCATGTCACTCCCAGACTGCAACTTCCTCTTCAGGACACGGCTCTCCAGCTGTGCCCCAGCCCGTTGTCTCCCCACTTTGGGAGGACAGGCAGTCCTCAGTCTTTCCACATGCCTCAGCGGCTAATTGTAATCTGGATTTAGGCCACTCTCCTCATTGGCAAGTCATGCCTGATTAACCTAATTGCCTTCTATGATGAGATAACTGGCTCTGTGGATGAAGGGGAAAACAGTGGACCTGTTACTTCTTAACCTTAGCAAACCTTTTGATATGGTCTCCCACAGTATTCTTGCCAGCAAGTTAAAGAAGTATGGGCTGGATGAATGGACTATAAGGTGGATAGAAAGCTGACTAGATTATTGGGCTCCCAAAATCATAAGAATCAGTTCCCTACCAGGTCATCCGGCTGCACTTTGTCAGCGGGAGGTGGGTCTTCACTCGCTCTGGATTTTCAGCAGCATTTCGGCTTCAGGTCCTTCACTCAGAGCAAGTGAAGACCCCCATCACCTCAGCCACCGAAGTGCTGCTGAAGACCGGGTAGGGAACCACGCAGTCAGTACAAGCTCCACGTGCCTGTCTTCCTCCCACCGCCCATCCAACCCCCACGCACGTCCTGCCCCCAACTGCCCCCCTCAGAACCCGCAAGTTTCTCCTCCCCTGCTATCCCACTGGGCAGCCTGGGACTCCAGGGGCTATTTAAAGGGCTGGGGCTCCCCTGCTTCTACCACCCCAGACCCTTAAATAGCTGCCAGAGCCCTGGGGAAGCGACGGGGCTCCAGTGGCTATTTGAAGGACTGAGGCAGCAGAGGCAGCTGGATCCCCAGCCCTTTAAATAGCCCCTGGAGCCCCCCAGTACCTCTGGGCTCTGGGGCCTATTTAAATGGCTCACAGCTCCCCTAATTCTACCACCCCGACCCTTTAAATAGCTGCCAGAGCCCTGGGGAAGTGGTGGGGCTCCGAGGGCTATTTAAAGGACCAGAGTGGCAGAGGCAGCTGAAGCCCTGGACCTTTAAATAGCCCGTGGAGCCCCCACGACCCTGGGGCTCTGGGGGATATTTAAAGGGCCCGTGGCTCTCCTGTTTCTACCACCCCGGTCCTTTAAATAGCTGCTGGAGCCCTGGAGTAGTAGTGGGACTCTGGCAGCTATTTTAAAGCCCCAGGCCCTTTAAATTACCCCCTAGGGAAACCGAGCCACCCTTTTAGCAACCAGTTCTACACCAGCTTCTAAATTTAACAACTGGTTCTTGTGAATCAGTGCTAACTGGCTCCAGTTCATCACTGTCTCAACAGGTAGTGATCAATGGCTCCATGTCTAGTTGGCAGCCGGTATCAAGCGGAGTGCCCCAAGGGTTGGTCCTGAGACCAGTTTTGTTCAATATCTTCATTAATGATCTGGAGGATGGCATGGACTGCACTCTCAGCAAGTTTGCAGATGACACTAAACTGGGAGGAGTGGTAGATATGCTGGAGGATAAGGGTAGAATACAGAGGGACCTAGACAAATTAGAGGACTGGAACAAAAGAAATCTGAGGTTCAACAAGTACAAATGCAGAGTCCTGCACTTAGGACAGAAGAATCTCATGTACTGCTACAAACTAGGTACTGAGTGTCTAGGCAACAGTTCTCCAGAAAGGGACCTAGGGGTTACAGTGGATGAGAAGTTGGATATGAGTCAACAGTGTGCCCTTGTTGCCAAGAAGGCTAACAGCATTTTGGGCTGTATAAGTAGGGGCACTGAGAGTAGATTGAGGGATGCGATCTTTCCCCTCTATTTGGCATTGGTGAGGCCTCATCTGGAGTACTGTGTCCAGTTTTGGGTCCCACATTACACGAAGGATGTGGAAAAATTGGAAAGAGTTCAGCAGAGGACAACAAAAATGACTAGGGGGCTGGAGCACATTCCTTATGAGGAGAGGCTGAGGGAACTGGGATTATTTAGTCTGCAGAAGAGAAGAATGAGGGTGGGATTTGATAGTTGCTTTCAACTACCTGAAAGGGGGCTCCAAAGAGAATGGATCTAGATTGTTCTCAGTTCTCAGTAGTAGCAGATGACAGAAGAAGGAGTAATGGTCTCAAGTTGCAGTGGAGGAGGTCTAGGTTGGATATTAGGAACAACTTTTTCACTAGGAAGGTGGTGAAGCTCTGGAATGGGTTAGCTAGGGAGGTGGTAGCATTTCTTTCCTTAGAGGTTTTTAAGATCAGGCTTGACAAAGCCCTGGCTGCAATGATTTAGTTGGGGATTGGTCCTGCCTTGACAGGGGGTTGGACTAGATGACCTCCTGAGGTCCCTTCCAACCCTGATATTCTATGACCCTATAGCTGGCAGCCACTTATTGTCCCTCCTCCTATTCCCAGTGCCTACTTCCCCCATAGCCCAGCACCATCCCTACCCTTGCTTCAGGGTCTCAGTCTGGCCTGTCAGCCAAGAGCTCCCCCATTGCTCTGCTATCCTGCCCAGCACTGCCTCTTTACCCTCCAGAAAGAGACTGCCCCTTGCTTTGCTGAGCAGCCCTTTATATATGAGCTGCTCCAGAAAGCCTTCTCCTCATTGGCTCTCCCAATAAACCCTTTCCTGACTGGCTGGGTTCTGCACAGTATCTCCAATGCTGTCTTAACCATTCTCCTGCCTGTGTGTGGCAGCTGCCCCACCACAATCATCTACAAACAAGAGAGGATTTTGAAAGGGGTTAGGTGCAATTCCTGGATCCCTCATAGCGGAGTCTTTAAGGACAATTGGTGCACTGTGCATTTGGATAGAGATGCTGTGTCACCAATCTCAAACATTCCAAAATCATGAGTCAGACCCCCTAAAATCATGAGATTTGCTTCAAAATCCAGAGATTTTAAAAAATATATACTTTTATAACAGGCGGGACAGGCCAGGCTCAAGGCAGGGAGAAAATGAAATTCATATCCAGGAAAAGTGCCTTGGTCACCTATAAAGGAAACATGAAAAATAGAGAAAGAAGCAGGTTGAGTAATGGGTGCTAACAAAAGGAGACAGAAAAAAAGGATAAAGAAAAAGCAGCTGCAGGAGGGAAAATAACTGTCCAAAAACTTTCCTTTACACCTTTCAAAGATACCTGAATAACACACCCGCCTCTCTATGCCTCATCTCTTTTTTCTGTACATTTTTCTTGTATAACTTTCTTCTCAATCCCTCACTCTCCTTCCTCTTCCATGTCCTTCTCCCTGTTATTTATTCCTTTTCTTCTTCCTACTGTTCCGCTTCCTGCTTCTTTCTTCCTTTTTGCCTGAGAGCAGGCCAACCATTTTCTCATCTCCTGCTTCCCTTGCAAGGCAAGGTTCCTGTTCTCCTTAGCCCTGAGTGCCTCAGTATTTATGCTCCTAGCTCAATTTTCTTCTGCCTTCTTTTGCCCATACCTTAAGTCAAAATACCCCCTTCATGGCACCATCCCCAGGTCAGTGTCCATTTTCTTCAAACCCTGAATCCTTTCTTCCTCCCATTCCTACCTCTTCCCTGGGCCATTAGAACTGCAAGCTCAGCTTCCTAGCCTTTCCCCACAAGTTCCTTTCCCAGATGTGTGTTAACAGAAGCACTGCAGTTTCTGAACACATTACACCTACTATAATGTGTCTTTAACACAGTAGTTCTCAACATTTTTTCTATTACTCCAGCTGGACATAATCTCTTGCAGTAGGATAGCAACTTATAGCACATTAACATTCCTCTAGTGTAGTGTTCTATTATACTGCCACTCAGTAAGTAATTTATGATGCTCCTTAAAGCATCTAACCTCTGTTTTGTATGCAATATTCTTTGAATTGGTGAATGGATGAAGTTGCTGTTCAAAAGTCCCAAGCACAAAAGCACTGTGGGTTGATATCTGCTGTCATAGGCAACCTACAGTGATCACTTTTACAAACTCAACATTTGCCAACATTTACTACATAGTGTTAGTACCTGAGTTTCCACAGTTTATTCCTGTGTTTACAATTGAAAATACATTGCTAAGTAGATGATAACTACTGGCAAATATTGACTTTTTAAATGTGAGTAACTACATTTTCATCAACAGAAAAGAAAAGTGAATTGGAAGCCACAATTCTTGCAAATGATGGTAGGGGAGATTAGATGAGGAGGGACAGGAGGCAGCTGAGGGAAAGCTGATATTTAAGAGTGGGCTTATTTACTCATTGATCACTGTTCAATGTACATGAAGACAGAAAGTGAATTCGTCAAGTCACCTGGGAACAGAGGCTCATTGTGCAAGGCAACCTGACAGCAACAGTCTGGGCAGAAAGGAACCAGACTTTTTTGAATTGTAGTCCTCAAAACAGGTTAATATTTGCTGCTTGAGTCTGTGCCACCTTTTCATTCTTGATTCTATTCTTCAATCTGGTGAAGGAGCTGTTTAATGAGGTAAAGCAGTCAGGTAGGAAGAGTGAGAGACTTGAAGGAGTCCTGGAAGGAAACAGATAGTAGTTCCTGAGGGAAGGCTGAAGGCACAAGAGAAGCAAGAAGGATTTGCAGGCTGGTGTCTTTGAGCTAGAGGTGAGGCTGATGGAAACAGCAGTATGGGAAGCTACCTGCTGGCTCTAGCCAGAGAGCTGGAGCAGGCTGAAAATTGAGAAGGAGCAGAGGACCCTATTTGTTGGCATCTCCATTGCTGGAGAGCTGGACTCAAAAGAACTATGAGAGGGCCATGGGTAATGAAGGGTATCTCGTCTTGTGAAAATTATTTTCCAGCTGTGAGAGTTCCCACTAGGAAGAGTAGGGTTGCACTACAGTTGGAAGGACTAGGGTGGCTCTCCTGAGAAGAGGACTTAAAAGAAGCCTGGAGAGTATGTTATAGCAGTTCTCCCAACAGAGAGGCTGGGGCTACCTGGTGGGAAAAGCATGGGTTATTTTAAGAACTATGGTCAGTGTTGTGTGGGGAATTAACTCTGTTTGATAGTTTGTTGGAGACCTGTAACAGGATCAGCACCAACCTCTTGCAAGTGCCCCCTTTAGCTGGGTGTGTCCACACTCTTTAAACCAGTCTAGCACTGGTATGGGGCCATATCCCCACGGCTTCCCCCTGGAAACCCATTTACTCTGTTTTAGCCCCAGTCTTCAGTTGGGCCTCCTGACAGTTCAGTCGCCTTCTAGGAGTTTACTGCTGTCCAGTTGTAGGCCCTTCCCCAGTGGCCTATGGATGGGACCTGGGCCCACTCACTACTCCAGGCCCTGGTCGTCACTAATGTCTTACCCTTATCTCAGGGATCTTCTAAGTTCAGGCCCAGCAGCCAGACAGGAGCTCTCCTGCGCTCCTCCAGTCCCTATTAGCACTGGGCTCCTGTTTTGTTGCATTTCCCTCAGCCATTCACACTTCTCCAGCTCTAGTGAGGAACTGCCCTGTATCTGGTGCTGTAGTCCCTTTTTATATGTCCTTCCTGGCTACTAATTAGCTGTTCCAGCAGCCCCTCTGATTGTTGCTTGCTCACAACCACTCCAGGACACTTGGAGGACTCTACACTGCTCCTTTCCTGGGATAGGAGTTGCAGGAACCTGAGGCCTCCAGCAGGGACTTTGGGCCTAGTCCACCCCATCACAGGACCATTTTTAACCTTTTGCTAATGACTCATGTTGATGGACTAGAGCATAAACTTACATGGAGTTTTTGGGGAACCTGAAAAGGGAAACTGAGATAGATGTGCCTGTCATGCTGCATGAGGGTGCTCCAGAATGGGCTACCGTATGACAGCATATCTGTGCAAACTATGTTTTTTAGAAAGAGGTAATACAAATGAACACATGCTCTTCAATCATTTTTAGTGAACTCTGTTTTTATGACTAGAAGTTAGTCTAACTATTCGCATGAAGTAGTAAAAGTTCTCATTTTCTAAACTCAATGAGCCATTAAGTACGTGACATCTTGATGCCAGTTTAGGGTTAGCACAAAAGCTTCAGCGTGGTTGTCCCCTTTTAAAAACAAAAAAATAAACAAACAAATAAAAAATCCCTTGCTATTTTGGCCTCTGATAAATAGACGAAGTTACTATTGCAGTATTTCCTATCAGAATTATTGCAAATGCTAATGTAAAATTACTTTCCTCTGTAACATAATTGGCACATTTTTAGTTCTCCATTGTAGTAAGTCTGACACTGTTACAAGTTTTCCTTAAGATACTACAGGATGTGGTGAAGCACCCCCTATTAAAGTTGTCTGACACTTTCCATTATAAGACCCTCTTTTTGGTTGCTTATAACTGTGCAAAACTTTTTGGAATGAAAGATTTGGAATGCTGTGTGTCTGCTCAGGCTGACTCTTTTGGGGGTGAAGAGGAGAATTTCAGCTAAAACAGTGCAGATATTTCCAAGAAAGAGATTTGGGGGCAGAGGGGAGAAATAGATTGTTCTGTTCACATTTTAAAAATTCTGGTGACCTTCTCCTTGCAACGCTTTAGAACCCACATGCTTTGGTGAAGAGGGTTGAAATTTGGTATGGGATGGCCTTGGTGTCAGAGATGTGCTTTTTTGCTTTCCCTCTGAAAATCTGTCCAGATTTGGACAGTTATAAGACTCTGGAAAACCACAGTTTCTACTGTTCAGTATAAACTCTCTAGTTTCTAGCAGTTTAAAATCTCTGAGCATTCTGTTCTCAGTGTGTGCATGTGCCATCCCTTCAGAGTTTCTACATGTGACTGGACTGTGCATCTGTCATCCCCACAGAACAACTGAACATTTTTCAGCCTGGGGCTGCTAGACGGGTAAAACCAGTCTTTCCTTGAAATGGAGGTTCCAGGCTAGGATAGGGCACTGGAATTGAGGGTAAGGATCCCATCTCTCCTATGCTGTCAGTGACTCACCCCATGCAGGTACCCCAGCACTGTGGAGGAGGAAGCCATCTGACTCAAATGCAGAGAGGACAAAAGCTGGACCACAAGGAGGGAAAGGAGTAGATTTGGCACAAGGATTCTGGTAAGTCTGGGACTTCTTCAATCACTACACACCTTCAAAATTTCTTATCAAATGATGTATACTTACAAGGGGTGTATACACATGAGGGGTACAGACGCTCCCTGACTCATGCAAGTGTTCCATTCTGGAATGCCTTGTGTAAATCGAATTTTGTGTGAGTCGGGAACGTATCTCCGACAATTACATGCAAAAAAAAAAAAAGCTTACCTAATTTACGGAACTTTTCCCATAAATCTGGATTTCCCTAAATCAGAGTTGCATAATCCGGGGTGTGTTTGCGTGTATTAAGGTTACACACACAACCTTGATTCTGCCATTTCTTAACTTTTAAGTGATTGACTTTGACTTTAATAAGATTTTTTTACCAGAGTGCTTTTTGTGTGTGTAATATATAGAGAGACCTGTTCATAAAAGGCTTACCTCCCCCCCACTGAGCACAAAATACCATATTTAAAGTGTGCTTATTAGGAAGAAAACAGATATGGGGGTGAAATCTTGACTCCATCAAAATCAATAGGAATTCTGCCCTTGACTTCAGTGGAGCAGAATTTCATCTGTTATAGTGATGATTGTTCAGAAGGAACTCTTCATTAGAAGACTACCAAAGACTAGATCTTGATCTAGTTGGAAGGCCAGATTTTCAAGGATGCCCAGCTTCTGTGAGAACAATGGGAGCTGCTGGGTGCTGAATGCTTTTGAAAATTCCATCATTAATCTTTATGATGCTAGAAGAAACACACAAAACAACACGGCTGATAAACAAACTGGCTCAGCCCGCCAGGGTGCTCACTCTGGTGAGCTGCGTTCCAGAGGTTGCCGACCCCTGTTATATAGGGAGGAATTTTCTTAATATCATATTGTCCTTGGGCATTTTACAGTGCATCTTGATCTTGCTGGGAGAGAAATTAGTAATAGACTCAGATTATACCATCCTCATCCATTTTAATTTGGTATATGTACACAAGTTCATATATATGTAATATAACTAAGCATATCCCCTGAAAGACCAGTAGCACTCCCTGCTCTCCAGACTCTTACTAACAATGTTGCACATACTCAAGCCTGCACAATAACATTGAAAACATGATGCTTGTAAAAAATAAATAAATAAACATAAAAATAAAAATCTGTTTTGTAATCCTCCATGCAGCATGATTGATATCACCTCTTTCTGCCATAACCAATCTAATCTAGTTCCTAAACTTCTCAGGGCAGGGACTGTTTCATTCTTTTTTATGCTAACATATACAAATATTGAATAATACTCTTAAAAAGTGATTCAGGATATTATAGTTTTGACGGGTTTGATCACAGAGACCCTCTTGGGACTGTCACCTGACATGCTGAGACTACCTCTGAGCCTGTTTTCTCTGCCCATTTGGGCCACCAGAACCCTGCCTTCTTGAGCCAGACATGCCAGTCTTCTCCATAACAAACCGAGGGTCTAAACCATGCACCCCAAAGCTGCAGACTTAATATGAAAACAGCTTAAGAAGTTCTCCTGTCTCCAGTACCCAGACACTCCACTCCCAGTGGGATCCAAAACCCAAATAAATCTGTTTTACTCTGTATAAAGCATATACAGGGTAAACTCATAAATTATCTGCCCTCTATAACGCTGATAGAGAGATATGCACAGCTGTTTGCTCCTCCAGGTATTAATTACTTACTCTGGGTTAACTAATAAGCAAAAGTGATATTATTAAGTATAAAAAGTAGGATTTAAGTAGTTCCAAGTAATAACAAACACAACAAAGTAAGTTACCAATCAAAATAAAACAACACACTCAAGTCTGAACCTAATACATTAAGAAACTGATTACAAATAAAATCTCTTCCTCAGAGATGTTCCAATAAATTTCTTTCACAGATAGGACTCCTTCCTAATCTGGGCCCAATCCTTTCCCCAGCACAGTTCTTGTTAGCTCCAGCTCAGGTGGTAACTTGGGGATTTCTCATGACTGGAACCTCCTTTTTTCTGTTCCATCCCCTTTTATAGCTTTGGCACAAGGCAGGAATCTTTGCCTCTCTGGGTCCCCACCCCTACTTTTAAATGGAAAAGCACCAGGTTTAAGATGGATTCCAGTATCAGGTGACATGGTCACATGTCCTGTGAGACCCCCAGCCTTCATTCTTCCTGGCCTGACTCACAGGAAGGCTTGCAAGTATACAGAGCTATTTACAACCAATTGCCCTAGTGATGGGAGCCATCAAGATTCCAATTACAATAAGACCTCAGAGTTATATTTCATATTTCCAGTGTCAGATACAATAATGATTCATTTATGCAAATAGGATTACCACACTCAGTAGATTATAAACTTTGCAGTGATACCTTACAAGAGACCTTTTGCATGAAGCATATTCATTATGTTATATTCACACTCATTAGCATATTTTCATAAAATCATATGGAGTGCAACATCACAATAGTCTTTCCCTTTTTGGTGTCCTAAGTGAAATGATATTGGTGGACCTGATCTATGTTCTAATCCAGAGATATTCAAAAAACAATGACAGCAACAAGATCATGATGCTGGTAAACCCTTGGTGGAATTGTAGAATATCAGGGTTGGAAGGGACCTCAGAAGGTTATCTACTCCAACCTGCTGCTCAAAGCGGGACCAATCCCTGGACAGATTTTTGCCCCAGATCCCTAAATAGCCCCCCAAGGATTGAACTAACACCCCTGTGTTTAGTAGGCCAATGCTCAAACCACTGAGCTATTCCTCCCCCTGCCTCAGTAGGGAGGCCAGTGGTTGAATATACATGGGGTGAGACTATCCCTTTAAACCATAACAGTAGTCACTCTAGGTCAAGGTTAAGAGCCAGTGGCAGGGCAGTATGGAGGAAGATTGTACAGTTGCTCACTATCTACTGTTCTGTACATCATTGGCCACTTTTGGAAGACAGGATATTGGGCTAGATGGACCATTGGTCTGAACCACTATGGCCATTTTTATGTTACATTAGGTGAATAAATAAAGAATTTCACTCAGTAGGCTTTTCAGTCCACCAGCTTTCACGATCAGTGAAGTTGCATAAAAAGTTTAACAAAGAAAATAAAAAGAACATTTCTGAAAAAATATAATGGCACTAAAAGATTGCAGAGAGATAACCAGTATAAACTGAAAAGTGTAAATGTTCACAAGAGGATCATCATCTATACCATTCAACTTTATGTATCAAGTAATAGACTCTTGTTATCCTGATTGAAACTAATGAAATATCTAAATAAATGAACTATTATTAGATATTAGATGTTTCATAATTGTATTTTGTTTTGTATTAAGGAGATTTATATAATTTCTCATAAAATAGTACATTTAAATCCTCCAATAAGACTCCTTTTTGTAAAGTTGTCTTCGGAACTTTGGCCACCTATTGCAGAAAGATAAAATAATGGTTTGATGTTTTTCCATTCTAGCTCTCCATGCCTAACATACGAAGAGACTTAAACTCAGTCAACTTTCCCATTTCAATCAGCGCTGCTTTATTAAACAACAATATTAAATGTATTATTCTGAAACTGCCAAGGATGGATATAACAAATGAATTTCCCTTGTTGTATGTTTCTTTCTTATCACCCATTTTATATCATAACTAGTGTGGCAAGCGATTCCTGCAGAATTACACTTGAATTGTAACAGTTGTGACACATGTATTTTAATGTATTTCTATTTATTTTTCCCTTTTGTGCATGCATGTGTGTGTGCATAGATGTATTTAAACTAATATTTATTTTGATAATACTTCATGCTAACAACGGCTGTCTCATGACAGTGCTCTGTGCAGTTGAAGAGTATGTGGACTGCAGCATTTACTTATTCTTCAATAACTTTTGCCTATACTCACATTAACAGGACTAGAGTGAAATGGCTTAGAGGTCAACTTGTTAAATTGCTTTTCATATTTTAATTGTTGCTTGTTATGATAATCACTTGGACCAAAACATGCATACTGTAACTAGAAGTTTGCGATGAGGATTTCAATACAAGGCTTACTCTTCTTATGTTGTATCATGGAGGCATTGGTAATGGCTTCATGGCTACATTTGCATTTCACTTTTCTGAGACTAGGGTTTTCTCACTGTTAGCTAACACAAGGCTGAACACGACTTGTCCTGGTCTACACTAGCAATTGAACTCTGGTCGTCATCTGACTCATCTGTTCATAACTGTGTTGAGAAGTAATTCTTCCATTCTAATCAGCACTGATAGAGCCTCAACTGGAATACTGTGTGCAATTCTGGGCACCTCACTTTGGGGAAAGATGTGGACAAACAGGATAATGTCCAGAGGAGAGCAACAAAAATAATTAAATGTCTAGAAAACATGACCTATGACAAAAGATTGAAAAAAATGGTTTGTTTAGTCTGGAAAAGGGAAGATTGAGGGGGAGCATAACAGGTTGTTATAAAGAGGAAGGTGATGAATTGTTCTCTGTATCCTCTGAGGACAGTACAAGAAGTAATGCCTTAAATTGAAGCAAGGGAGATTTAGGTTAGATAGTAGGAGAAAATTTCTAACTGTAAGGGTAGTTAAGCACTGGAACAAATTACCTAGAGATTCTACAACCTTCCTATTTTAGGATGTTTTTATGAATGGATTAGACAAATACATGTCAGGTATGGTCTAGATCAGGGGTTGACAACCTTTGGCATGCTGCTCACCAGGGTAAGCACCAGGCCAATGGGGGCGGCGGGAAGTGGTGGCCAGCACATCTCTCGGCCCACGCTGCTTCCTGCAGCCTTCATTGGCCTGGAATGTCGAACCGCGGCCAGTGGGAGCCACGATCGGTGGAACCTGTGGATGCAGCAGGTAAACAAATCGGCCTGCCAGGTTGCTTACCCTGGCGAGCCGCATGCCAAAGATTGCCGACCCCTGGTCTAGATAATACGTATTCCTGTCTCAGTGCAGAGGACTGGATTAGATAGCCTATTGAAGTTCCTTCCAGTTCTACATTTCTATGTTCAAACATGATAAATTCTGTTAGGTAGATAGGCCAATAGAAATAAAACTACACATTTGCTAAATCAAAAATCCTCAGAGACATTTCAATAACCTGTTCTCTGCTTGAAAATTCAAGAAACAGTGTGTTTTTAGTGGTAAGCCATGATAATTGGAGTAAGAATTTCTAGGGTGCTTCCCAGATCTGTCATTGCCTCACTGTGTGACTTGGGAAAAACACTGCATTTCTCTCTGCATGCTCAGTGACAAAGAGAGCATAATTCTTACCCACTTCACAGGAATATTGTGAAGGGTATTTGCTTACTTTTGTAAAGCACTTTGGAATTCTCAGATGAAAGTATATGTAAGCATAATTATAAATTTGGAGATGTTGATGTTTTTCCAAAATTCCGGCAGATTTCTATTATCTCACCTTTGGAGTTTCTATCCTCCTAATAACTAGTTCATTTGCCCAATATGATTTTCAGAAAGAAGCAGCATGTAAGAAACAGTTCATCTTGTGCACATCCAGTCTTTGTAGAAAAAATTGCTAAATCAAACTAGTTATTAAATTACATTTTAGCTTTTCACTTCATTCACACAAATAGGTAAATAGGTACAAATCATTAGGGCAGATGTGTCATGTTAGGACTAGATATTATATAGGGAGGCAATAAATACTAAAAATGTGAGAAATTCATTTAATTAATTTAATCTCTTCTCTAATCTTCAAATAATCTGTGGAAATTTCAGATGTCATCATAACAGTAGCATCTAGGGGCCATAGTGAGTTCAGGACCCTATTGTTCTAAGCACATATTAAGTCACAGTCCCTGTCCTTAAGAGTTTACAATATAAAATTAAATAAGTTGAATATAAGACACAAATGGAGAGAGGTGGCACTCTAAATTAGTGTAATAACCTTTCATTTATAGAAACCTGGATTAGAATTTGAATTTCTGTCTCAGATGTACTAATGCTACAAACAGTTACACATGTTTAATGTCATTCACATGTGTAGTCCCATCAAACTCAATAGGGTATAATAAAGTTAGGATATAAAACAAACCGAAGTTGGTTAATTTCTTAACTGATTACCACCAAGGATGGTTCTCACAATAGGTAGGACTGAGTCATCTTGTTACCTCCCTCCTTCCAGCGAGAGACAAACTTGCTTGAGTTTAACAAGATGTCAGCTACCTGATTGTATCAAGCATATTAACCATCCAAACAGTCTCCTCTGGGCTATGTCACCTTTTACTTTGACTTGTTGGTTAATAATAGGTATGCATCAGTCCCTGAGCCCCTTTCAAGCAGCCTCCTTACACATGGTATACTGGAAGAAATACCAGGTCTGCTGTCCTCAAGGGAACAGTGCATACAACAGCTTGTATGATTCAACTCAGGATCAGCTTCTTGTATAACACTACACCACTGATATATAGTTACAGCGAAAACAACAATCAGATCAAAGATTCAAGGGATAGTGAGTAAAGATAATTGAAACAAGAGTTACATAAAAACAAACTCATAATATAATTTCTAGAGACTAAATTTAACAGGCTAACATTCTGAATAAAGAATTCTATCTCTCCCCAAATGTCCTTTGCAGCACTTCAATCAAGGCTGCTTGTGATCCTGTTTTCATGAATGTAATCCATTGTCTGATTATTTCTTAAGTAAAGGGTAAAGGGATATCTTCCTTACCTTCCCCTTAGGTTACCCAAAGTTCACTGTTTCTACCTCCAGAGTCAAGATGAAATCTCCTGCCATAGTTCATTCTCTAGTGTGTTCACTCCTTGTTGGTTTTACATCCCCTCTCCCACTGACTTCTTTTGAAATGGAGTTTATGTTATGTTGATTTACAATATTTAATTTAGATGTGGCCCAAGAAGGACAGGTGAATGAACATCCTTTCTTGGACAGAAACATGTTTGTCAACTCTACTTTGAAAAAGACTTTAGGAACATATTTTTTGCATACATGCATAACACCTTAGTATCTGTACATGCATTTTACAATAATATTAATCACTGATATGACTCAAGCTTTCATGTAAGAAATCACATGAAATTCTTCGGTGAACCAGAATGTACCTACAAGATTCAGGATATTCTTCTAACCCTCTTACTAGTCAGCATTGACGGGTTTCTGGGTCATACCTCCTCTCATACAACAGGGGTCAGTCCCTGGCTGATCTATAGACATTGGGTCATCACCCTTTTGCCTGGAGAATGTATCTGCCACTGTGTCTTCTTTTTCTTTAACATCTTCCTGTTTTGGAGAGTGATGCTGCAACGTAGCAGTTTGAAAATGGCAAATTTTGGTTTGATGTAGCCACACCAATGGAGAATGGTCTGTCTAGGCCCTTCATTTTCTGAAACTAGATAGGAAATTTAACTGTGTGCTTGGCCACACAATAGCATACCTTTTTTTTTAATTTTGCAATAATAGAATAGTTCTATTCTGTGGGTGTCAGTTTCTTATTTAAGAAAGCTGTATCACTTATAACTGACTTCTCTTTTATAATATAATTTCCTTTAATCAAAACATTAGATTCCATTAAGTGCCCTATTTTTCACTTCTATATCTCACACATTATATAGTATCTAGATGGTTACAGGTAAATGCCTCTTTTACCTGTAAAGGGTTAAAAAGTTCACCTAGCCTAGCTAACACCTGACCAGAGAAACCAATGGGGGAACAAGATGTTTCAAAAGGAAGGAGAGAAGCTTTTCTTTTGTTTAGAGTTTCAGTTTCAGCCAGTGAAAAAGATCAAGGAACCAGCCTCTTATCAGAGTAGTAAGTTTTAGAAAGGAATAAATAGGTTTATGTTTATTTCATTGTAACCTGTCTTATGCAATTAGAGGTAGAATCAAATTTGGTATTTGGGTATTTTTTTGTGTAACTAAATTTGTGCCCAAAATCTGTTTTGAATCTGTTGTTTGTGAGAGTAGCTGGTATGCTAATCTCTCCCAGAGGGTTTTCTTTTACCTTTCTTTTCTTTAATTAAAAGCCTTTTTTTTAATACCAGATTGATTTTTTCCTTGTTTTTAGATCCAAAGGGGTTGGATCTGGATCCATGAGGAGTTGGTGGGAGAAAGGAGGGGGGATGGTTAATTTCTCCTTTTTTAAGATCCAAGGGATTGGATCTGGACTCACCAGGGAATTGGTGAAGGAGTCTCTCAAGGCTGCCCAGGGAGGGGAAGGTTTTGGGGGGAAAGGGAATGATCTAGACACTGAAAATTCTGGATGGTGGCAACGATACCAGATCTAAGCTAGTAATTAAGCTTAGAAGTGTCCATGCAGGTCCCCACAAATATACCCTAAAGTTCAGAGTGGGGAAGGAACCTTGACAATCTTAATGTTCAATATCAATGTATTTTTTTAATATATTCATTCATTCACAGAAAAGAGGAAAAGGAAGTCTCTTTAGTTATACCAGCATTACACTCTTACCAAAGGCTGCAGCAAGTTTGAGTTTTCCTTAGATGGTCTGAAGAAGTCTTGTCATTAGACCATGAGGGTTATGGGGTTGTTTTTCTCTCAGCCCTCTGTCCTAGCTTTTCTAAGCAGCCTTGATGCCTGAGTAACTCTTAAATAGAATAACTCGTAATTTGAGGGCCTTAGTTACTACAAGGGCTATCTATATGAGTAAAGCTTAAGTGTGTGCGCGCTACTGTTTGAAAGATCAGGGAAAAACATTGGTCTGAATGACAACCTCTGTTGAGAAATAGAATTAACATGTTTATTTCAGGTCAGGATTCTGCTTTACAACCTCCTAACATTACAACTGATCACAAACCTTGCTTTTCATGTATTACTTTAATGAATACTATGTTCATAAAATATTAAGGAAAAAGCAAGCCAGAAGTAGATCCATATGTGGTTATAATATACAGTGTTGATTCCACCCAATACTTTGCTTTCAGAAATTATCACTTGTTTCTAAGGGATTAAAGGCATTTTTTCTTTGTATTACAATGATTAAAGATTGGCTTTATGATCATTGTGTTATTACAGTGTTGCATGAAGCACAAAATTTTAGAACAGCATTTGGTATAGAGGGTGGTGTCATTCTAAAGCAGGGTTTCTCAAATAGGGGTCACCGCTTCTGTAGGGTAAGTCCCTGGAGGGCCGGGCTGGTGTATTTACCTGCCCCAGCCGCAGGTCCAGCCGATTGCGGCTCCCACTGGCTGTGGATTGCTGCTTTGGGCCAATGGGGGCTGCTGGAAGCAGTGGCCAGAAAGTCCCTCGGCCTGCACTGCTTCCAGCAGCTCCCATTGGCCCAGAGCAGTGATCCGTGGCTAGTGGGAGCTGCAATCGGCCGGATCTGTGGACAGGGCAGGTAAACAAACTGGCCTGGCCCTCCAGAGTGCTTACCCTGGTGTGCCATGTGCCAAAGGTTGCCGATCTCTGCTGTATCCCATGGGTAAGACACATGTCTGAGACAGATGTGCCTTTAGACTCTTTTTATGATCTAAAATTAATCTTCTGGGTAATTTTGCACAATAATACCACTTGGCACCCCTTTTCCCATAATCTTTGGATATTGGGTTATTTCTCAGTCATTGGCTTAAGTCATCATTTCTTGTCTCCAAGGCCTAAAAGAGCTAAGCTAAAGTCTTGCAGGCCTCAGTCTACAGGTCTTGTGTTTCAGTTTTTCTTACTCAACTCTAATGCTTGGTTCCTCTAAATACTGATCAATGTTATACTTTTATAAACTTACAAATTAACTATAATTAACATATAGTGAAAATAACATATTGATAAATCATAACATCACACAATAAATGGATAATAAACTAAAGTCATTGTCTACACCAGGGTTTCTCAAACAGGGGTCACCACTTCTGTAGGGAAAGCCCCTGGTGGGCCGGGTCGGTTTGTTTGCCTGCCCCACTGCAGGTCTGGCCGATCACAGCTCCCGCTGGCTGTGGATAGCTGCTCTAGGCTAATGGAAGCTGCTGGAAGCAGCGTGGGCTGAGGGACTTACTGTCCACTGCTTCCAGCAACTCCCATTGGCCCGAAGCAGCGATCTGCAGCCAGTGGGAGCCGCAATCGGCCGGACCTGCAGATGGGGCAGGTAAACACACCGGCCCGGCCTGCTAGGGGCTTTTCCTACAGAAGCGGTGACCCCTATTTGAGAAACCCTGCTGTATTTGATCACTTCTGCCATTTGTATTTCTTTTGTGAGTGTGTAAGTCTCGTGGTCATGTTTTTGCTCCCTGCCAAAAAATTGTAAACAAAGGACTAGCAAATAGTACAACTAGCAAAACAATTTTTAAGATGAATAATTATTTGTGCTACTAACTGAGCAGCAGAAATATGGTGGTATGTCAGATACCATGCTGTGGTAACAGTTGGAAAAAGATGACTTTTTAATGGAGATCATTGCATCTGATAATGTTATAACACAGAAGTTCCCAAACTAGTCCACTATGTTGGTTCTCAGAGCACCTGATGGTAATCAGTAGGGAGCTGTATGGTCACATGTGGCTGATATAGAATCAAAATACATGGGAGAGGAAGATTATTTGAAAAATAAAAGTAGATGGCCTGATTATCTTTCTTAAAAACAGACAAACATTCTCCTACTCCAGACAAAAATACATTGGGGGCATATTCTGAACTGTTATAAATTAGTTTATTTAAATTGAAGACAATGCACCTATTCTGATTTACAGTAGTTGAGGATCTGTCCCATAAATACTTTAAAAATAATATCTTTCCATATAATTGATTTCTGTCAGTGCCACAGAGATGTTACGATTGAACAATTGGTGGTTGTACCATACAGTCACAAATCATGGGTGACATGTCCATGAGACTAATTCTCAATTAAGGTGTGATCCCTAGTGTAAATGGTTTGAGAATCCTCATTACAGGATCTAAAGTGAAGTAAAAATACACTGCCTCATAATATATATCAGCATATACTTTAGGTGGAAATGAATGATTTATAGTAAATGTTAGTAATTGTCACTATCAGTTCTGGTCCTACTCTTTCAACCACTAAGTCATATATGCTGCTAAGTGTTCTGCATCAGAGTAGTGAGTGATTGTTTCTCTCACCTTTGGGTCCACCCAGATGCATACTTGGTTTCTGACACTGCTCTTGTGCAGGGGAACCCTGCAGTCTGGCTACCTAGACCCTGGAACCAGTGCCTCAGCCCTCCTGAGCCCTGCAGTGAATAGGATGATTCCTTCCTCCTTATGCCTCCTCCCAACCTGAGATCCCCTGATTGTGGAATCTGTAGCTTCTAGTTAACCCCTTCAATGATAGCGTGGCAGTAAAGCAAGGCAACAGGATGGACAAAGGAATTTCTTAAATATACACGCTATACTCTGAAAAAGCACGAGAAAGTTACAGATCTATGGAAAACAATCACCTCCTGAACTCGGCCCCCTTAATCTGCATCACTCCCTTTTTTTAACTCCATAGGTTTGGTCTAGAACCACCATTGCTCCAACAGGGAAAGTTATTTAATGCTGATGGCCCTCGATTGTTCTGTCCAAGCTTTCCAAACTAGGTGCCAAATGCCTGCTACAGATTGAATGTTCAGAGCCTTACTGAAGACGAAGAAATGGAGGCTGAAATACAACAGGTATTTTCCAAACAAAAATGGAATTCGTGAGTCGCTACAGACATATTCCCCAGTCTGTAACATATTTGTACACAAGTAAAAAAAAAAGCTATCTCAGAAAACATCATCTTTAAAGTAATTTACAAAAGTTCTGTGGAGATGAGCATATATTCACTGAGCCCTTGTAGCTGCCTCTCTTTTTAATAGTATATATGAAATACTGTGAACATCTAACAATATAGAGATTCTCCACTGACTTTAGAACTGGGCCTATAGAAAGTTTGTTGTTACACTTAGGGCCACTGTCACTGAACACAGCACTAATATTAGGCCATGACATGAACAAACACTTTTCACTTAGAAACGTCCCCTTAGATGTAATCCCTAAGTCAAATTAAGAGGAAGACAATAATGAAGGAGGACAGATTTATCGCTAACCGCAGACACTGGAGGAAATGTAAGTGAAGGGAAAGAAACTGCTTTGGCCTTACCCATCCTTTTACTAATTTATTTAATTATTCTACAGTGTTGAGTTCACTACTTGCTGTGCTGAAAATGAATCTTTTTAACCAATCCCGCCAACAGTTTTAGGTTATGTATGTTCTTGAAAGTTAGTAGAGAACGCAGAAGGACATTTAAAATATCCAAATTCTTTGCAATTTCAAAGACAAGATCAATTGAAAAAGGTCTTAGGTATACAATAGTTACATCTATGAATGAAAAGTTTCACATATACTATAACTCTCAGAATAGCAGTTTACTAGAACTGACTTAGCATCAGCCAAACTAAATAATTATAAGATCAGCAAATTAATCAATTCAAATTGACTCCAGAGACCAGGGGAAAAAAAAACAACAACAATCCTCTTTATTTGTTGTATAAACCTGTATAACTAGAAAAATCTGATGTCACCATTATGTGGGCTGAAACTGCTGTATATCTTGCAAACAAATCAGAGTTATCCATCAGAGTGTACTAGTATCTTAGAGGCAGTCACAAGGTGGTTCAAATACTCCATATCAGGCCTCAGGATATTTCACTCCCCCTTTTCCCACATGCACAGAGTGAAGGTAAGCTGGTTGAATACTATTTATTCAATAAATGATATGATGAATACCAGACAAATTCATCAGAAAGATTTTTAAGCCTTTTTTTCTCCTACTCATCCAGTGCTATTTAGAAAGATGTTCGAGTCTGTTTCTCCCAGACTGAATACATTCTGACCAGACTTCAGAAACAAAAATGCACTTATATTTTTGCAGTGTGTTCTACACTTTTTAGTTTAGGGAGGAGACAAATAAAAGGGGAAACGGGAGAGGTATATAAAATAATGAATGGCATTGAGAAGCTTCATCGATGGATGGTTTTAAGGGCAGAAGGGACCATTATGGTCATTTGTTCTGATGTTCTGTATAACTCGAGAGATAAAATATTTCCAGATGAATCCTTCATCAAACCACTAACTTCTGGTTGAGGTTAGAAAATTTATTTTAGAAAGGCATCCAATATTGATTTAAAGACTTTAAGTGGTGGAGAATCCATCACATCCCTGGAGAAGTTGTTCCAATGCTGGTGTTATCACTATTAAAAATGTGTGCCTTATTTCTAATCTACTAAACTAGAGAGCTTTCTACTATCAGAAATCTTCTCGACATGTAAGCACTTATATATTGTTATCTAGTCATCTTTTAATTTGTATTGGATAACTTAAATAGTATGAATATTTTTAATCTCTCACTGTAAGGCAGATTTCCAAACCTTGAATCATTTTTTGTATGTATTCTTTCCTACTGGTTTCCATTTATGTTTTCAGGTAATTCTAGAGCAGGGGAACATTCAATAAATGAAAAAGCAACCTATTTAAAGGGAATAAAAGAAGTGTTTTTGTAAAAAAAGGTATGATTAGCCTGTGGAACTTACTGCCACAATACAGTATTAAAATAAAAAGCCTTGTGTAACGGGGATGAAGGAGCAAATTATGTTCAGCTACTATTACAGCCCTGGTCCAGCAGCTCAGCTCAGCTTAACTCTGCTGAAGAACAGGCTAAAGTTCATTCTTTTCAGAAAGCATTACAAAGAGTCAAACCTAGTGCATTGCATTTAACTACTAGATTAAGCTTTTATTAATAGCTATAATTATTATGATTATAATAATAATATTAATGCAATCAAAGAAGTGATTGATAGGTTGAGTAGACATACCTGCACTGGCTTTAATTTAAGTAGCATAGCTAAAAATAGCTGTGAAGAAATGGGGGTACAGGCTTCAGTGCATGCTGAACAAGCCTGCATTGGTACATACTAGCATTGCTAGCCCAAAATGAAGCCCGTGCCACTATTCTTCACTGCTACCTTAAGTCATGCTCAAATAGATTAGAACTAGTGTGTGCATGCCTACTCAAGTTGCAAAGCACACCTTGAATTCCAGTGTAAACATAGCCTTAGTCAGCCTCACTGCTCTGCTCTCTGCAGATGTACAAAATCCTGCCTCTCTATTTAGAAAAATAAAATGCTGTAGTATAAAAGGATATGGATTATATTTAGTAGGATTCAAAAAAGTTTAGACATTTATATAGATAACAAGAACATCCACAGTTACATTAGACAGGGTAATAACAGGTGGAATATAAACACTGATGTTTCAGTGCATACACCAACTGCTAACTGACAGGGATTAGAATAATATTTCCCCTGATATATGTTGTCCACTCTGGGGTTTCTTGCACCTTGCTTTAAAGCATCTTGTACTGGCCATTTTCAGAGACTAGACACTGGAATAGATGGAACACAGGTCTGATCTAGTATTGCAATTTCTTTTCTCCTACCATAATTGTATAAATAGACATTTTTTTTTGTTTTTGCTACATGAATTTGACCTGTTCTTTTTGCACATCATTTTCACAAATACCACATTCCTAAACATCATCAGTTGTGGATACCATTAGGATGCTTAAGGATGGAACAGCAAAATATTTTATTGCCATTTATTTTCAAAAAATATACCTTACTGCCTGATATTATGGCTATCTTCTTTAAAATGAAGTGCAACCCGGTCAAAGTAATTAAAAAGATTATAATAATACTCCCTACTTCATTGTCTCAGAGGGATACTAGCTACAAATGGTTCTCAATGACTCCTTCAAAAGTGTTTACCTACACCTTTAATTCCTCTTTGTATTAGCTGCTAAAGTACACTTGAATATTTCCCAGTAAACAGCTGGATGAATGAGAGGAAGCACAATTTGAAAACTTTTTCATGTATATGTAAATTATTTTGCTTTTCCTGAGAATTCCACTCATCCTCATCTTACCTTAACTATTGCTTTATGCTGTGAAGGTGGAATGTTTCAATTTCACAGATTTAGGGTAAGTCTACACTACAAAATTAGGTCGAATTTATAGAAGTTGTTTTTTTAGTAACTGATTTTATACAGTCGATTGTGTGTGTCCTCACTTAAGACCATTAAGACCATTAACTCGGTGGAGTGCATCCACAGTACCGAGGCTAGCATAGACTTCCAGAGCGTTGCACTGTGAGTAGCTATCCCACAGTTCCCGCAGTCTCTGCTGCCCATTGGAATTCTGGGTTGAGATCCCAATGCCTGATGGATCAAAAACATTGTCGTGGGTGGTTCTGGGTGAATGTTGTCAGGCCCGCTCTCCCTCCCTTCTTCCCTCCCTCCATAAAAGAAACGGCAATCATTTCAAGCCCTTTTCCTGGGTTACACATGCAGACGCCATACCACGGCAAGCATGGATCCTGCTTAGCTCACCGTCACTGTACTTCTCCTGGGTGCTAGCAGACATGGTACTGCATCGCTACGCAGCAGCAGCCCATTGCCTTTTGGCAGCAGAAGATGCATTATGACTGGTAGCTGTTGTAGCTGTCTCCTTGGTGCTCTTTTAGCTGACCTCGGTGAGGTCGGTCAGGGGCGCCTGGATATAAATGGGAGTGATTCCAGGTAATTCTCTTTTTAAGTTTTGTCTCATGGAGATTCAGTCCTGCCTGCAGTCGTGCTACACCGTCTTCTGGTGAGCAGCCAGGAGAAGACGATGGCTGGCAATTGTACTGCACCATCTTCTGATGAGCAGCCAGGAGATAATGATGGCTAGCAATCGTACTGCACCATCTGCTGCCAGCCTAAGATGTATAAGAGAGATGGAGTGGACCAAAACAAGAAAGAGACCAGATTTGTTTTGTATTCATTTGTATTCATTTGATCCCCCCTCTCTCCCTCCATGAACAGTGCGGTGAGGGATAGCTTAGTGGTTTGAGCATTGGCCTGCTCAACCCAGGGTTTTGCGTTCAATCCTTGAGGGGGCCATTCTATGTGACAGTTGTGTGTGCTTCTCCGTGATGCAAACCCACCCCCTTTGTTGATTTTAATTCCCTGTAAACAACCCTGTAAGCTATGTAATCAGTTGCCTCTCCCTCCATCAGAGCAATGGCCGACAATCATTTTGTGGCTTTTTTCAGCACATATGCCATAGCATGGCAAGCATGGAGCCTACTCAGATCACCGCAGCAAGTGTGAGCACTGTAAACACCACACATATTATCCTGCAGTATATGCAGAACCAGAAACTGCAAAAGCAAAACCAGATGAGGAGGCGACAGCAACACGGTGACGAGAGTGATGAGGACATGGGCACAGGCTTCTCTCAAAGTATGGGGCCCAGCAATGTGCACATCGTGGTGTTAATGAGGAAAGTTCATGCCATGGAATGACAATTCTGGGCCCAGGAAACAAGCACAGACTGGTGGGACCGCATAGTGTTGCAGGTCTGGGACGATTCCCAGTGGCTGCAAAACATTTGCATGCATAAGGGCACTTTCATGGAACTTTGTGACTTGCTTTCCCCTGCCCTGAACCTCAAGAATACCAAGATAAGAGCAGCCCTCACAGTTCACAAGCAAGTAGCGATAGCCCTCTGGAAGCTTGCAACGCCAGACAGCTACCGGTTAGTTGGTCATCAATTTGGATTGGGCAAATCTACTGTGGGATCTTCTGTGATCCAAGTAGCCAACGCAATCATAGAGCTGCTGATACCAAGGGTAGCGACTCTGGGAAATGTACAGGTCATAGTGGATGGCTTTGCAGTAATGAGATTTCCTATCTGTGGTGGGGTGATAGATGGAACCCATATTCCTATCTTGGCACTGGAGCACCAAGGCAGGGAGTACACAAACCGAAAGGCTTACTTTTCAATGGTGCTGCAAGCACTGGTGGATCACAAAAGAAGTTTCACCAACATCAACATGGGATGGCCGGGAAAGGTACATGACGCTCCCATCTTCAGGAACTCTGGTCAGTTCCAAAAGCTGCAGCAAGGTACTTTCTTCCCAGACCAGAAAATTACCGTTGAGGATGTGGAAATGCCAACAGTTATCCTTGGGGACCCAGCCTACCCCTTAATGCCATTGCTCATGAAGCCGTACACAGGCAGCCTGGACAGTTGTCAGGCGTTGTTCGACGATAGAATGAGCAAATGCAGAATGGTGATAGAATGTGCATTTGGACATTTAAAAGTGCTCTGGCACAGTTTGCTGACTCAGATAGACCTCAGCAAAACCAATATTCCCATTGTTATTACTGCTTGCTGTGCACTCCACAATATCTGTTAGAGTAAGGGGGAGATGTTTATGGAAGGGTGGGAGTTTGAGGCAAATCACCTGGCCACTGATTATGCACAGCCAGACATCAGGGTGGTTAGCAGGGTACAGGAAGGTGTGGTGCGCATCAAAAAAGGTTTGAAAACCAGTTTCATGACTAGCCAGGCTACGGTGTGAAAGTTCTGTTTGTTTCTCCTTCATGAACCTTCTCCCTTCCCCCTTGGTTCACTCTACTTCCCTGGAAGCTAACCACCCTCCCCTCCACCCTTCGATCACCACTTGCAGAAGCAATAAAGTCATTGTTGCTTCACATTCATGCATTCTTTATTAATTCATCACACAAATAGGGGGATAACTGCCAAGGTAGCACGGGATGGGTGGGGGAGGAGGGAAGCACCGGGCGGGGTCAGGGAGGAGGGAAGGACAAGGCCACAATGCACTTTTAAAATTTATTGAATGCCAGCTTTCTGTTTCTTGGATAGTCCTCTGAGGTGGAGTGGTTGGGTGCAACCCCACCACGTTCTTGGACGTCTGGGTGAGGAGGCTATGGAACTTGGGGAGGAGAGCAGTTGGTTACACAGGGGCTGTAGCAGTGGTCTGTGTTCATGCTGCCTTTCCTGAACCTCAGCCATATGCCAGAGCATATCAGTTTGTTCCTCCAGTAGCCTCACCATTGCCTCTTGCCTTCTGTCAGCAAGCCGACGTCACTTATCATCTTCAGCTCGCCACTTATTATCTTCAGCCTGCCACCTGTCCTCGCATTCATATTGTGCTTTCCTGGACTCTGACATTGTCTGCCTCCACGCATTCTGCTGGGCTCTTTCAGTGTGGGAGGACTGCACGAGCTCAGAGAACATTTCATCGCAAGTGTGTTTTTTTTCGCCTTCTAATCAAAGCTAGCCTCTGGGAAGGAGAAGATAGTGTGAGTGTTGAAACATTTGCAGCTGGTGGAGGAAAAAAAAGGGAGAGTGGTAGTTAAAAAAACACATTTTAGAGAACAATAGGTAGACTCTTTCACAGCAAACCTTGCTGTTAACATTACATAGCACATGTGCTTTCGGTACAAGGTCGCATTTTGCCTCTTATTGAAAGTATACCAGTTAGGTAAGAGAGATCACTCATGCAGGGCCAGGCAACAGAATTCAGCTTGCAGGCAGCCATGGTAAGACACAGTCTTTTGGCTTCTTTAACCTTCATAACATGTAGGAATGGTTTCGAACAGCAGTGCCTTCATTTCCCATACCAAGCAGCTGTTGGGTTGGCCATTTAAAATGGGTTGGCAATTTAAAAGAAGGGGCTGTGGTTTTCAGGTTAATGTGCAGCACAAACCCAACAACTCCTTCCCCTCACACACACACTCAATTCTCTGGGATGATCGCTTCACCCCTCCCCCCACCACATGGCTAACCGTGGGGAACATTTCTGTTCAGCCACAGTCAAATAGCCCAGCAGGAACAGGCACCTCTGAATGTCCCCTTAATAAAATCAATTTATTGCAACCAAGTGACCATGAATGATATCACTCTCCTGAGGATAACACAGTGAGATAAAGAACAGATGTTGTTTGAATGCCCGCAAACACTGGGACCATACACTGTGTTCTGCAATGATTCCAGACTACTTGCTACTGGCCTGGCATGGTAAAGTGTCCTACCATGGAGGACGGAATAAGGCTGTCCTCCACAGAAACCTTTTGCAAAGGCTTTGGGAGTACACCAAGGAGAGCTTTATGGAGATGTCCCTGGAAGATTTATGCTCCATCCCCAGACACATTAACAGACTTTTCCAGTAGCTGTACTGGCCGCGAATGGCAGGGCAAATTAATCATTAAACACACTTGCTTTTAAACCATGTATAATATTTACAAAGGTACCCTCACCAGAGGTCCCTTCTCCACCTGACGGGTCTGGGAGGCAGCCTTAGTTGGGTTTGGAGGGTACTCGCTCCAGGTCCAGAGTGAGAAACAGTTCCTGGTTGTCAGGGAAAACAGTTTCTCTGCTTCCTTGCTGTGAGCTGTCTTCCTCATCCCAAAACCCGCATCCCTGTTGCATGCTACTTCACTGGCAGAGTCAAAGCACAGGGTTGGGGTAGTGGTGGCTGCACCTCCTAGAATGGCATGCAGCTCATCATAGAAGCAACACGTCTGGGGCTCTGACCAGAAGTGGCCGTTTGCCCCTCTGGATTTTTGGTAGGCTTGCCTCAGCTCCTTAAGTTTTACGTTGCACTGCTGTGGGTGCCTATTATAGCCTTTGTCTTTCATGCCCTTGGAGATTTTTTCAAATGTTTGGGCATTTAGTCTTTTGGAATGGAGTTCTGATAGCACGGATTCGTCTCCCCATACTGCGATCAGATCCCGTACCTCCCATACACTGGAGCTCTTTTGTGATTCTGGGACTCCATCGTGGTCACCTCTGCTGATGAGATCTGCACTCACCTGCAGATTGCCATGCTGAGGAAAAAGGAAATGAGATTCGAAAGTTTGCGGGCCTTTTCCTGTCTACCTGGCCAGTGCATCTGAGCTGAGAATGCTGTCCAGAGCGGTCACAATGGAGAACTCCGGGACAGCTCCCGGAGGCCAATACTGTCAAATTAGAGACCACACTACCCCAAATTTGACCCAGTAAGGTCGATTTCAGTGCTAATCCCCTCATCGGGGGAGGAGTACAGAAATCAATTTTAAGAGCCCTTTAAGTAAAAAAAAAAGGCTTTGTTGTGTGGATGGGTGCAGGTTTAAGTTGATGTAATGCTGGTAAATTCTATCTAAACTTGTAGTGTAGACCAGGGCTTAGAGATAGACTATAGCAGAGCATCAGAACATTTTTTATGAGGCACTTGGGGCTTGATTCAATGAAGAAATTCATGTCTGGGTTCTGCATCAAACTTTTTGGGGTTCAGCTGTGCCATAATTTTTTGTTGAATCACACCCTTTTATTTGCTATCAAAACCATTGCAATAACTCTCTTTGAAGCCAAACTTTTTACATAATATAGAAAAGAAATTCTAATTGTTCTTGTGATTAGATAAAATTGATATCTAATCAGGGCATCATCTCATTAGATTTATAATCAGGCTTCCTTGGCTTTAATACACAGTTGTCTTGTGACAAAATAAGTAACAATAATTGTGAATTTAGATGTGCATTGTTATTATTTCTTTCCATGAATAGTTTCCTTTATTACTTTGCTATAAGAACAATGTCACTTTGAACCTCTTATAGGATGTCAGGGTTGGAAGGGACCTTAGATCATCTAGTTTAATCCTCTGCTTAAGGTAGGATGAATCCCCAATGGGTTCCCTTAAGGTTGGGCTCACAACCTTGGGTTTAGCAGGCCAATGCTGAAACCACTCAGTTATCACTCCCCCATGTCTTTATTCGCCTCAGAGAAGCTATCTTCTTGAATATGTTATGGGGGAAAAAATAATCCTTGTAAGACTGTGAGATAAAATGACAGTATAATTTGGAATTGAAACAATGAAAATATACCAGAGCTTAGCTAAAATGGGGATCTTGTGATACATTTTCTCATCACTCAAACCTAGACAAGTTAAATGTGATGCTAGTGGATAGGAGGAATGGTCTAAAAGTGGTTATAGCACTGCTTCCTCTCTTGACATTGGTATGTCTACACTACGGGATTATTCTGATTTTACATAAACCATTTTTTTAAAACAGATTGTATAAAGTCGAGTGCATGCGGCCACACTAAGCACATTATTTCGGCGGTGTGCATCCGTGTACTGAGGCTAGCGTCGATTTCTGGAGCGTTGCACTGTAGGTAGCTACCCCCTAGTTATCCCATAGTTCCCGCAGTCTCCCCTGCCCATTGGAGTGATTCTGGGTAAATGTCGTCACTCAATCCTTCCTCTGTGAAAGCAACAGCAGACAATCATTTCGCACCCTTTTTCCCTGGATTGCCCTGGCAGACGCCATAGCATGGCAATCATGCAGCCCGTTTAGCCTTTTGACACTGTCAATGTATGTTTACTGGATGCTGCTGACAGACGCGGTACTGCAGTGCTACACAGCAGCATTCATTTGCCTTTGCAAGGTTAAAGAGACGGTTACCAGCTATAGCACCGTCTGCAATTGGAAATTGGTGATGACGTTTATCAGTCCTTTTGTACCATCTGCTGCTGTCATGAGTGCTCCTGGCTGGCCTCGCTGAGGTCGGCCGGGGGCGCATGGACAAAAATGGGAATGACTCCCCAAGTCATTCCCTTCTTTATGTTTTGTCTAAAAATAGAATCAGTCCTGCCTAGAATATGGGGCAAGTCTACTAGAGAACCAGAGAGCACAGCCACTCCGGGTCAGAGCCCCAGAGATCCCGCAGAAATTATGATGCCATTCTAGGGGGTGCCCCTGCAACAACCACTCCATTGCTTCCCTCCTCCCCCAACCCTCCTGGGCTACCATGGCAGAGTCCCCCCATTTGTGTGATGAAGTAATAAAGAATGGAGGAATAAGAAACACTGACTTTTTAGTGATATAAAATGAGGGAGAGGCGGCTTCCTGCTGCTATGATAGTCCATGCAGTACAGAATCTTCATTAGACATGAAAGGGGATGGGGGCTGATGAAGCTCAGCCCCCAGTTGCTATGATGAGGATGGTTTTCCATCCTTTTGCATCGTCTGCCGGGAATGACCAGGAGTCATTCCCATTGTTGCCCAGGCGCTCCTGGCTGACCTCACTGAGGCCAGCCAGGAGCCCTCACAGGATGATGAGGACAGTTTTCCACCATTTTGTACCATCTGTCATCAGGAAAGGAAGGGTAGGGGATGCTGCTGTTCAGCGCCGCAGCACCACGTCTATCAGCAGCATGCAGTAGACATACGATGACATTGAAAAAATGTGAGAAACAATTTTTTTCCCCTTTTCTTTCACGGGAGGGGAGGGAGGTAAATTGACGAGATATACCCTGAACCACCCAGGACAATGTTTTTGACCCTTCAGGCATTGGGAGCTCAGTCAAGAATGAAAATGCTTTTCAGAGACTGTGGGGACTATGGGATAGCTGGAGTCCTCAGTCCCCCTTCCCTCCCTCCATGAGCGTCCATTTGATTCTTTGGCTTTCCATTACACTTGTCATGCAGCACTGTGTTGAGTCCCTGCTGTGGCTTCTGTCTGGAGATTTTTTCAAATGCTTTGTCATTTAGTCTTCTGGAACGGAGCTCTGATAGAACAGATTTGTCTCCCCATAAAGCGATCTGATCCAGTATCTCCTGTACAGTCCGTGCTGATCACCACTCCACGTTGGGCAACCAGGAAATGAAATTCAAAAGTTCGCGGGGCTTTTCCTGTCTAACTGGCCAGTACATCCGACTCCAGATTGCTGTCCAGAGCGGTCACAATGGTGCACTGTGGGATAGCTCCTGGAGGTCAATACCATTGAATTGTGGCCACACTAACCCTATTCTGAAATGACAATACCGATTTAAGCGCTACTCCCCTCGTCAGGGAGGAGTACAGATATCGATATTAAGATAGGTGCAGGGTTAATTTGGTTTAATGCTGCTAAATTCAGTATAAATTCATAGTGTAGACCAGGCCTAAGAGGGTATCTCCGCATATTGTTAAGTGATCTACTCTCCTCAGCTGCAGGTTGCATGAACAGCATGAATTTCTCTTTTAAACCAAGGAGGTCTGTTCTACCTTTAAAAATTATATTTTGTTTTTGTTATGTTCACAGCATACAAACATAAATACTCTTGCTGCAACATAACACTACATTATTTCTTTGATAATGAATGATATGATAACCCACAGGAATCCAAAAATAGAATGATGAAACAGGCTGCTCTTCAAAACAGAGGCACAGCTCATCCTAGCTTACTCTAAGCAGGATGTCTATAGACTGCCGATATGCCCCATTCACACACTTCTCTATAGAATCTCCTAACCTGTAAGCAGCAAGACCAGAACAAAAAACACCAAAAAACAAAAAAAACCCCCAAACCTGTCATTTAAAGTGACAGCCTACAACTTTAACAGAGTTTTCAATATACCACATTTTAATATTGTGATACAGAAAAGTGCTGAAAATGCACCCAGAGAGTATTGATTGGAGTATATTTGACAACCAATTATTAAAACAAAGAAAAAACAAGGTAAAACAAAGGAAAACTCTTCTTCATGTAATCTCTATTAATGAGGTTATGTGCACATTTTGTGGCTATTTACAGGATCTGTATTGTTGATCAGCACTGCTAATATGATAGTGGGTGGGGAGCACTCACCTGTAACATCCTATCAGTGTTGCTCTGAGGCAAATACAGGCAGAATGCTTTACAGACATTGGTGGAAGCATGCTGAGAAACAGCACCTACATCTTCTTTTGGAAAGGTGCAAAATAGGCTTCCCCCAACACCCACCAGGTTAAGCCACCAGCAAGGGTGTTGCATTGGCTGGCCAAACAGCCTAACAGTTACAAGGCATTAGGTCTTCATACTGGCATACTACAGTTCTTTTACACCAGGGCAGAGGGAAAGATTATTTCTGTGCCCTTTTTCACCATGGTCATTCACCTGTGCAGAGCCAATGACAAATTAGCCCTGGATGTTTGGAAATCTTTGTGATAGCTAATGATTATCTGTGGGTGTTTGTCTCATGGATCTTCCAGTATCCATACATCTTGTAGCTACACAAAACCACTCCATTCTGAACTTGTATTTGTGCCTTCCTCATACCTAAATGATTAAAAGTAAATAAATTGCTATTTAGGCTATCAGCTGCGATCTGTCTCCTACCCAGTACTGCAAACACCTTCCGATCTCAGTTCACCAAATGGCAAAGGGCTGACTCTGATTGGGTCTGCCATTAAAATCAAATTAGTTAATTTGTTTTCGAGTGACATTTAAGACTACAGACACAAAGCAGCAGAGAACTCGAGGGATGTCTGAATTCCAGTTGGATGTCGTTTTGTCATCATTTGTGAGGGAAATATTTATCTTTCATTTTCAGTAAATATATGCAGCAAAACAAGCTCCAAGGGATTAAAAAAAGCACCACAGTCTTGTGCAATCATATTAAGTGCCTTTCGAAATTAAAATAAAGAGATTAAAATAATTTGTTTTTGTACACATGTATAAGAAACAAAAATAAAAATGAACACTCAAGGGAAATATCTGAACAAACATAAGTCTCTTTGAAAGTATTAAAAATTAAATTGTTAGTATTACCTGCTTTACAATATGCTAAGCTACATAATTATATTTGGATTGTATAGATATCTTTTGGAGCCATTTTAGAAAAAAAGGTAAATGGCTCTTGAAATTCTTATTCTTTAAGGTAGCGGTTCTCAACCGTGGATTGGAACCCCAAAGCCAGAGCTTGCATTAGACTTGCTAAGGCCCAGGCCAAAAGCTTAAGCCCCGCCGCTCAGGGCTGAAACCAAAGCTTAAGCCTCACCCCCCAAGACCAAAGCTGAAGCCTGATACCCAGCACCTGGAGTCAAAGCCAAAGCCCACGGGCTTCAGCCCTATTTGACTGGGCTCAGGGCCCTGGCTCCCCTGGCTGGGAGGTGGGGCTCAGGCTTTGGCCCCTCTGCCAAGGGTGGTGGAACTTGGGCAGGGTCAAGCTTCAGTCCACCGTCCTGGGGTTGTGTAGTAATTTTTCTTATCAGGAGAGAGTCATGGTGCCATGAACTTTGAGAACTCGTGCCTTAAGAAATAAAGATGCCGTCATCCAAATGAGCAGATCTTTGTTGCACACTGTCTCAGGAGTCAAGGCCCAATTGTGCCCTCTTCACTCATGGTGAGGAGTCCTGGATTGTGCAAGGATGATCTGCCCCATGTAAGGAGTGGCATACAGCTGCTGTGTCACCACAAATGAATTATGATTGAGAGCAATGCAATCTCTCCCTCCTGTCTTCTTGCTCCAGAGCACTAGGGGATGGTGGGGGGTGGTAAGACTCTCCTCTCTCTTGTTACCTTGTGTTCTTCTCAACATTACAGCAGAGCAAGTTTATATTTAACATTTATGTTATTTTTATTTAAACATTACATGATTCTAACCCATCAGTAACCAGAGCCTCGTGCTGACTATTTCCCCCTTAAGTCCAGAACCTCATCTTCCAAAATGGAGGATGACCTTTGGTCTCTGCAGTCACACCCCATCTTTACACAATAATAGGTACTCTACACATTATCCCTCTCTAGCTACCTCCTTGAGGTGAGAGTGGGAAAAATGTGTGTGCCTTGTACTCTTATATGCCTGAAACCAAGGTGTGGAGAGGCTGGGCAGGGGCATGGGTGGTGGCTTTATTCCCCATTATGCCCTAGCCTGGCCCGGAAATCCAGATCATCTGACCCACTAAATCAGTGAGATTAATCACAGCATGAAGTAACCCATAATTTGAGTAAAGTGAGTGGAATTAATTAGTCCTCAAAGTCCATCCAAGTTAATTAGAGATGGTGCCTCTTCTGTCTGATACTATGCTTGGAAAAGAGATGCATCCAGACAACTCTATCTACACTGGATGTTGCTGAATTTCTATCCATCTACACATGGCATTTGTAATATTTGTTTCTAAATCTACATGGCATAAAAGAGAATGAAATTACAAAACAAAACAAAACAAACAAAAAAACACGAATCACATAATTTCTAATGCAGGCTTGGAAGGAAGAAAGAGAGACTTTGATATTTTTATTTTATCTTTAGATACTTGGAAAGTGCTCATATACTATCATGATGTGGCCCATACAAATACCTATATGAATAAATAGATAAATTGTCCACTATTAAAGCACATTATGCTCTCTTCTGTTCCGGGATGTTCAGCCTAAACTGACCTCAGATTCCTATTTATCTGTAAAAAGATACATCAATCTGAGTTGTGCATAGCTCATTTCAAAGCTAAATCCTCTGTAGCCTCAAATTTAAATTCTTCAGTCTGTGGTGGCTGGTGCTCAAAATGAATAGTGGAGCTGCAGGTAGCAATGTCTCCTCATCCTGCCTTTACAGCTCAGATCCTTCTCCCACCCAATCCTGCCCTGGCTCAGGACACCCATCTCCAGAGTCAAAACCCTTCCCTCTCCTACTAGACAACCATCTCCAACAGGCTTAGAAATTCCTCATCTCCCATTCCACAAACAACTGTATTTGTGGCTGGACAAGGAAAAACAAGAGCTAAGATAGAAGGAAATGATGGAAGCTGCAAGGAGCTCTATACTCTGCCTCTGTGAGGCTAATGAAAAATAGTCCTACAGAAGTCTGAATTCCCTGGTCTGTGCCAGCTCCCTCTGATGCCTGATGGGCAAGGATGCTATGGCAGCAAACAGCTGTACTGCTGCCTCCATGGCTTAGAGCAGCTCCGGTACCAGCAGGATTCCCTGATGACTGCAGCTGCTGCTGTACCCTGCAGTATATCATCCACACTACGATGTCTACAGTGTAGCTCTCTCTCATGCTTTGCTGTCACAGATCAATGTCCAGACAATGGCATCTGCATCTAGTGTGGCTAGGCATTGTGAATGTCCTTCCAGATTTCAAGTTGGGCACTCTCCTAGCAGGATTTAATGTCTGAAATGCTGCCTCACAATCAGAGCACGGGGAGGAAATCACACCAATCTGGTGAGTAGCTGCAGCAACTCTAGAGGAGTCAGAGAGTAGCTGTTGAGCTTGGTTCAAGATCTGCTGTCAAGTAGACAAGGAGGCAGGTGCAGGAAAGGTCTCCTGAATTTACTTAGCACTTATCTACACTTTCAATGCTACAGCAGCACACATGCAGAGCTGCAGCTGCACCTCATGTAGCCTTTCAGTGTAGACTCTACCTACACCAACAGAAGGGCTTCTCCCATCAGGATAGTAACTCACCTCCCCAAGAGGTGGTAGCTAAGTCAGAGGAAGCATTCTTTTGTTGACCTAGCACTGTTTGGACCGGGGTTACATTGGCTTAACTACATCACTCAGGGATATGGATTTTTCATATCCCTCAGCAAAATAGCTGGGTCAATCTAACTTTTTAGTTTCAACCAGGACTTAGTGTGTGAAACTCTTTTTTCCACTGATGCTTCCACTCTGTAAATATATAATTTTCATCTCTCTGGCACCGTTGATCATCCATTCTTACGTAAATGGCCAGCAGCACTCTTGTTCAATTGTGAAATGTGAGTGAACTGCCATTGCAAAGGTGTGAACTTAAGAATTCCTCAATGCCAAGTGGCAAAGGGTTCACTGCTGTGTCACAGCAACTGATAACAGGCCTGACACACTCATTATACATAACACATGCCCTTTGTAATATTTGTTCTTAAATCTGGATGGGGTAAAAGAGAATGGGGTACTGCTTTCATGGTATTTATTAGAAATAGTGTCCATTTCAAGGTACCAAATGAAACCTGGCATTAAGATGGTCATTAATATCATTGTGAAATGTATGTACTGATGTTATTTTGAAGGTTATAAATACACACTAGAATTATATTTTAAAGGCTGGAACCAGGCACACCTGACAAACAGGTTTTTTCCAGACAGGAGATAAGATGTGTATCTCTCTGTCAAATGCAAATTAAAAAATGTAAACCACATAGTATAAACAGGTATGGGAAAACACTGAAGATGAAGGCCTTGTCTGCACTACCAAGTCTTGTTGGCAAAAGCTGTACTACTTTAATTAAAGCGCTTTAATTAAAACCGCTGTTGCATGTCCACATGTCTGGTGTTGGAAGGGTGCATCCACACTATCAGCACTTGCATCAACACAGACAGTAGTGCACTATGGTAGCTATCACACTGTGCAACTGGCTGCAGGGCTCTTTGGGAAGGGTTTGCAATGCCTCGTGGGGCAGGTACAGCGTCACATGATGCAGGTTACTCAGTCCCATACTGCCATGGGAATCCTAGTAGATTGTCAGCCGCTTTTTCAACTGAAGTGTGTGGAGGAGGGAGAGAAGAGTGGGTTGGGAGACAGCAGGCTGACAGACTTATCTTGAGGCAGGGGAAGGGGGATACTCCTCCCATGTAAGCCCCTGGTTGTGCTCTACACAGCAGTCTCTCTGGAAGCAGTCCACTCTGCCTGCCTGCCTATGGTTCTGTGATTCCCTCTGAGTTCTCCCATAGCCTCCTCTGTTGCCAGCAGCAGCATCCTGAGCAGCTCTGTGAGCTCTCTGTGCTGAGGAATGTCAAAGCAGCACAGCAGTTCCTTCCCTCCTCCAGCCCCCACTCCCCGCAGCAGCAATCTGCCTGCTGTTGTGTTCCTAGTGCAGGGCAAAACAGGAGCATTACATGCCAATGATTTGCTCTTTGTTCCCCAAATGTAGCAGCAGGCTGAGCTGTCAGATACTTCCCAGAGCTTTGAAAGGGGAGGGGCACAGGCCTGCAGGACAGCAGAGATCAAACCAGAGTGGTCATGGCGGGCATTGTGGGATACTGATGGAAGCAGTTACGTCCGACAAAGCAAACAGCAGCATCTACGCTGATGCTTTGTCACTTTAACTTTGCTTCAAAAAACGTTCTTCCTCTCATTGAGTTTGTTTTATTTTGTTGGCAAAACAGCAGAGTTTTGCTGCCAAAAGTAGCTTTGTAGTGTGTACACTTCCCCTGTTTTATCAGCAAAAGACAGGTTTAGCTTACAAAACTTTGTAGAGTAAACAAGGCCTAAACCACAGGAGCTTGTCCTGTCTTGGGCAATGTGTAGTATTCTAGCTATCCTGGCCTTTCGCTTGGGGTTGTCTACACCATGCAGCTTTTAGCAACAAGGCTGTGTCAATACAGCCTTGTCGATAAAAGTCAGCATGTGTAAATGCTCTTTGTCATCACTTTTGCCAACAGAATATTTCCAGCCCCATGAGCAGCATTAGCTTTGTTGGCAGTAGGGTATTCCTGCCAACAAAGCCGTGTTCACACTGCCACTTGCGTCAGCAAAACTTTGATCTTTTTTGGGGAGGGGAGCTTTTTTAAGTAGCTGTGAAAGACAAAAGTTTTGTCGACAACTTTGCAGTGTAGACATATCCTTAGTAAAGGGAAAGGTTTATGTTTGATTTTGTCATGTAACATATTCTTGCCTAAGAACATTCTAGGTAAATGTTCAGTATTTCTTTCTGAGTCAGAGGGACAAGGACTGAGTTTATTTGCAGCAAGAAAGATCTGAGCCAAAATTCTTTTTAGTACCTGACTACTTCTCAAACAAGAACTTTTGCTTTTACAAGGAATATGGCAAAATGATAATTACTGCAGTAATATATCCAAGGGCTCAACTCTGTAGTCCTGGCACAGAGAAAATTTCCAATGAAGCTTATGGAATGGTTTGCCTGAATCAGGACTTCAAGATCAGGCTCATTGTCCTTCATAATGATTTATTAAAATTACAGCTGTGATTACTGGCACTTGCATCTACCTCCAGTGCTCCAATTTTCTGTGTAAACCCATGCACAAAAGGTCCATGTCATGATGATAAAATCAAGTCCAAATATTATCATTTCTTCTTGTTTCAGCTATACATGAACATTAATAAAAATCATACATGTAATCTAATAAAGATAAATACTTAATATATTTGGCTTACTTCTTATATATTAAATTAAATAATATTTTCAGCATTTGCGTGGATTATAAAGTATCACATTAAGGTATCAGATTTCTAATATGCCTGCTTTAATTAAATTGTCTTGGTCAATCAATATTATATAACTTTATCTGGCATTAGCAGTTAACTCTATTATTTGTTTCATTATTTCTTTATTCTATACAATGGAAGCTGTATTTTCACATTTGTGTATTAAAAATTCTGGGCTGTTTTCTGCTGCATAGTTTATATTTTGAAAATAATTTCTTATCTGTGTCTAGCTAATGGAGGTTTTGGGAGTTTGAAGAGGGTTTAATGGCTCAATCTCTTAACTGATTTTGATGACATCTACTGAAGGTTGGTTTGGGGTTTTTTTTTTTAGTATGCATTCTCTTGGTTCTTTAATGAATGCATGCCAAATATGTAAATGAAAAGCTAAGTACACTGCTAGGCTTACTGCTTACTGCAGTCGACTGTTTGTTTTGTTCAGGTTAGCATATTATTCCAAAGGAATATGCATGTTTACCTCTTACCAGTAAATATGTTTAAATGAGGATAATATGCTTTTAGTATAATATGTTAATTAAATGCAGGTGTCTGCTGCCCTTTCTTAGACCAAGTAGCATGCCATTCCACAAGTAGTTGTATTGCTTTTAATAAGGCTACTCATTCTGAGTAAGGCTGACAGAACCTGGTCCTAGATATACAAATATTTGCATGAATTGTATTACCACTTGTTTATTAATTCTATAAAAAACAGAGTGCTGTAACCTGGTATATCCATACCATGAAAGGGCATAAGTGAGAGTAAATGCCCCCTCCCCTTTATGCTTCTGTGCAGCATCCCTATACACTAAGTACAGGAATAAGCAGAAAACAGTAGAGTCTTAGCTCCGCATTACAGTGCACTGGCCAGCCGAACTGAGTAGTTGTGGGGCAAGTATGGTGGTAGAAGTTACTACTGATTAGACCACTTGGTGCAAGCATGTGGGTGGGTGGGAGGAAATTGTGCATCTCTGAGCACAGGTACATGGTGCCCCACCCCCACTCATACACACACAGGGCTTCTGGTAAAATCACAGTGCACTCCAAAGTTTCAGATAGCTATTCTCCTTACCCTTGTGTGTATGGAGGAGGGGGGCAGAGAGAAAGAAATAAGTCTTCCTTCTACTTGTGTATTTGGGAAAGAACTGCAGTTCTATGTGTTTGGCTTTTTAATCACTTCACATGGATACAGAACTCCAAAGCTGAGTAGGAAATGGGAACACAACACGGAAATAAATGCAGCTAAGGTTCTGCTCCTCCATATTCTGCCCAGTGCAGCAAGTATTTTCCATGTCATCAAAGGGTATAACAATTTGCAGACTTACCCAAACAATGACAAGCTGCCCCTGGATTGAAGGCTGTGCCTACCAGGCACAGTCTAGTCCAGGGGTTCTCAAACTTCATTATACTGTGATCGCCTTCTGACAACAAAAATTACTACATAACCGCAAAACGGGAGCGGGAGAGAACAAAGCCTGAGCTTCACCACCCCAGGCTGGGGGATCAAAGCCCAAGGGCTTCAGCCCCAGGCAGGGAGGCCTGTAACCTAGCCCTTCCACTCAGGGTTGGGCTTCAGCTTTGGCTTTGGCTTCAGGCCTCAGAAACTCTAAGCCAGCCCCGGCGACCCCATTAAATGGAGTCAAACCCACTTTGGGGTCCCAATCCACAGTTTGAGAACTGCTGATTCTAGTCCAATATATTCAAAGTTGGACATCTGTGTGAGTTTTATCATAACTTTTTGCAGGTGTCCATGAAAGAAACACAAAATTTATGTTTAATACTAATTAACACTTTGTTAGAAGTCACAGCAGAGAGATCAAGGATTAAATGAATGGTCATAGACTAAACCACCCTCTTAACCAGCATTTCTCAAACTGGGGTCATCGCTTGTTTAGGGAAAGCCCCTGGCAGGCTGGGTTGGGCAGGTTTGTTTATCTGCCTCGTCCACAGGTCCGGCCCACTGGCTGTGGTTCGCTGCTCTGGGCCAATGGGAGCTGCTGGAAGTGGCAGCCAGCACATCCATCGGACTGTGTCGCTTCCAGCAGCCCCCATTGGCCTGCAGCAGTGAACCTCGGCCAGTGGGAGCTGCGATCGGCTGGACCTGGAGACGGGGCAGATAAACAAACCAGCCCAGCCCACCAAGGGCTTTCCCTACACAAATGGTGACCCGAGTTTGAGAAACATTGCTCTTAACCCAAAATGATTCATTAGTTCATGGTTGATACACTATGGCAAGATATCTGGGGAAATCTTTATTATCACTGTTTTCCAAAGGGTGGTGGAAATGTTGCAGAAAGCCACCTATACTTTCTAATTCCTCAAGTGGAATATCATGCTTTGGGGAACATGGCCCTTGTTTTATACCCAACGATGTTCTCTCCTGAGGTTGTGAGACTAAATGCCTAGTACAGTAACTCTGTCTTATCCTGGAAATTATTCACAGAAAATATAACCAAACCATAATTCATAATGACTCAAGCCTTTCATAATTTGTGTCTTGAGTAAGTCAGAGACAGCCTCTCTCTTTCTGTTTTAGCCCTGAAGACTAGGCAGGGATAAGACAGGGTGTTCAAGGTGACAGTCCCCAGATGTGTTCATCTTATGCCTAAGGGCAGGGTATCTTCAATGGCATGCACATGATTCTGGAATTTATTGCAGTCCATGTTCTGGCAGAGATCAAGGGTGCTGATCTTTAGGGCAAGCTGTAAAGACTCAATGTAAACAAAGGTTTTTCTGTGGACTGAATGTTGGCAGTAAGTTGAATCTGGAGGAGCTTGGTTTTATTAATTCAGAGCATTTTACTATCTTTATAGGGTAAATGTGTTTTTTTTCTGAAACATTCCTTAAAGTGTTGTATTGAGCTTGGTTTCTCAATCTGGGGAACACAAATAGGTCCAGGAGGGTTGCAATCACCCTCTTTTTTTTTTATAAGAGGTGAGACAGGACATCCCAAACCTTTCTTTTTTTTGGTCTTTTCCACACATGGGATCATCGTGTAGAAATATTTGAGAAATACTGGCCTAGAGCATTATCTAGGCATAGTTTTATAAACTGAAAATAACCCAAGACAGGCTAATTGAGATTGCTCCTATGCAATTGATTTCAGTGCTTTAGTTGAGTTTATTTTAATGTTTGCTCATTGAATATATATCGGTAGAACTTAGTGTACTAAGAAAATAGTATTGTTGCTATTAAATTTTATAGCAGATACTTTTATATAGTACATACTGCCTTGAAGTTAAAGCAATACAAAACATGGATTAGGGTGTTAAACTCCAGGAACGAGAGAACAGGTTCACATGAATTAAAAAGCAACCTCAGCCTTCACCCAAAACGCCAATGAACCCAAATAAAACAGATGATGAAGACGAGTCTAAAGCAGGAAGAGGAGAGAGATGTTTTGACAGGGATTAAAAAAGAAAGGAGGTGTTGAGGAACAGACAGAGGTGTTTGGAGTCCTGTAGCAGTAAGAATAGGTATAGAAAACAGAACTACTACTGAGAGCAGTAAAGAATATATATATGTACAATGTGTCTGATTCTGGAAATAAAAATAAAATCAGGCAATTTTCCCTTAGGGGTATAATTCTATCTCAAGGTTCCGATGGAGTTAGAGCACCATAATTCATACAGCCTGCTGTTCATTCCCCTTATTATACTTATTCATTTTCATTATCTTTCTCTGTCTATTAATGATGAACCAGCTGTTTGAGATATTTCTATTTCAGTAAAGCATAAAAGCTATCTTCTTCACGCTGATCCCTGAGGATAATAAGCTTTCTAATGTCCAGGCCCCATGATGTTGAACCAATCAATTAATTCAGTCAGATTGTCATTAAAAGGCAGCTTCTGGTGTAGGTCATTTGTCACAGTTGTGACGGGAAGTGGAAGCTATAAAGTTTCCACAGGAGTGGTGGGAACATTGTTTGAAGTGCACTATCTTTCTCCCTGATATCAGAAACCACAAGCACCTGAATTAGGAAAGATACATTACTGTTGCTTCCAAGTGCTGAAATGGGAAAAAGCTTGTCAGCAGTGTTCATCAAAGTCAACAGCAAAAGTGAATAAACCGTGTAGTACTCAATTTGATAAAGCAAAAGGAAGAAAAACATCCGTAAACTTTCTCTCTCTTCTGTCAGGCCACAGTGTGTTCCAATCCACATGATCAAGCTGATGTTTAAAGATTTTTAGTTTAGTTTAAATGAAGAGCAAAACAATTAAAACATAAGTCTCTGTTTTTAGTACAGTGTTTACCAGCCAGATATTTTTGACCTGTAGATAAAATATTAAAGACATTTTAAGCATTTCAGTGAAGCCTAACAATCAAGAGGAAGAATGAAAACAATGTTGCTAGAAACTACAAGTGCATCACATTACGCTACTAAAATTAAAGCAATCTTCAATGCATTTTGCCAGCACTTATTCTATGACATCTCTACATATTTTTCTGAAGAAGAAAGATGGTTGAATAATTAAATGATGTAATCATTATTAGTTTGTACATCACATTGGGGCCTCAATTGTGTTTGCTTTTAGGCACTAGCAAAATATAAAGACACAATAATAATTATTATTCATTTATATTGTGTTAATGGATAAAAGCCAGGACCACATTAAGCCCCCATTGTGGTAGGTGCTGTACCAACTAATAATAAATTAATAATTTAATTCTTCTGCTTAACTTAACCTGTTTGAAGAAATGTGGACATTTCATAGAAAGTGATAGCAAAATGCACTGAAGATATTTTAGTGGTATAATGTACAAACATACTGTAAATAGCCACTCGTGCCCTAAAGATGTTGCATTCTAAGTTTTTGAACACACAAATGTGTTATTTTGTTTTTTCAAAATCATGATTAACCTTTAAGTAATTATGTTTACGAGTTTCTTTATCTGAATGATTAGCTGTGGTATGACTGAGGTCACATGCCTAAACTATTCAGCACCTGATCCAGAGTTCTTGAAAAGTCTCCCAGTGATGTCGCTGAGCTTTGGATGAGGATCTCATTGCATGTCTTTCATCAGAGCAATCATAGCTAACATTTCTTACCCTACATTAAAATTGTGAAAGACCCACATCCCAGACAGTAGCTTAAAAGAATCTTACGCTCTTACCATTTTGTTGCAAGACCATACTCAGTTTTTTCTTCATAACCTCAAAGAGTAAATAGGTAACATGTACCACATCCCATCCCTGCATTTTACACTTTCTTTTAATGGGATACAGAGAAACATATTTTAATTCACATTCTTTTTGAGAGGACCAGGTCCAACTTGGAATTTGTCATTTGTAGGTTATGCACAGGACAGGACTGGGGCCATGTTGTTTTATTTATGTTCTCTCAAGGTCTAATTTGCAATGAAATTGCTTTATTGTGTTTTGATGTTGTAAGACAATCTACATACTCTTGCACAGACTCAAAGCTTTCTTCTGAGATGCCACATTTCATGGACTTATATCCTTTTCACTGCTATACCATCACAACATTGAAAAAGCAGCAGTCATCAACTGATTGCTATTAAAATACCAAGATAAAAAATCAGAGCTAGATTTTAATGACTTGTGATGTTCTCCTGTAGCAATTACCAAAAAAGAAAAAAAAATAGAAAAAAAAGAAAGATAAAAAAAAAAGGAAAATGCTTTGCAATTACTACCGAACATCTACGTTCTCGGTATAAACTACAAAAGCAGAGAAATCCTCATCATCACTAAACACCATTCTCTATTTAAATGTTAAATTTATGGGTGCTTAGTCAGGGCCAGATTGTGACTCTGGATGCATAGTCATGCAGAGGTATAATATTTAAAAAGGGTAAATAGTATGACCCAGGTAATTATAGGCCTGTCAGTCTGACATTGATCCCACACAAGATAATGGAATGGCAGATATGGGACTTCATTGGTAAAGGAGGGTAAAATAATTAATGCCAGTCAAAATGGGATTATGGAAAATAGATTCTGCCAAACTAACTTGATGCCTTTTTTGATGTGATTACTAGCTTGTTTGAAAAGATAATAGTGTTGATTTAGTAGACTTCTGTAAGGAATTTGACTTTGTACCATCCAGAATTTTGATAAAAAACTAGAAAGCCATAAAATTAACATGGCACAGATTTAACAGATTAAAAGATGTCTAACTGATAGTTCTTAAAATGTAATTGTAAATGGGGAATTAACATCACACTAGTGTGTTTCTACTGGGATCCCCCAGGGATCTGTTCTTGGCTCTATGCTATTTAACATTTTTAACAGTAACCTGGAAAAAAATTATAATCACCAGTGATAAAATTTTCAGAGACCCAAAAATGGGGGAATGGTAAATAATGAAGAAGACAGGTCACTGATACAGAATGATCTGGATCACTCGATAAACTGGATGCAAACAAACAATATGTGCTTTAATAGAGCTAAATGTAAATGTATGCATGCAGCAATAAAGAATATAGGCTGTATTTACAGAACGGGGTACTCTACTCTGGGAATCAGTGACTCTAAAACAGATTAGTGCGGGGGAGTAGATAATCAGATGAATATGAGCTCTGAGTGTAAAATGCAATCCTTGGTTCATAAATAGGGGATCTTCAAGTAGGAGTAGACAGGTTATTTTACAGCTGTATCTGGCACTGGTGTGACCACTGCTAGAATACTGTGTCCACTTCTGGTGCCCACAAATCAGTATGAATGTCGATAAATTGGAGAGGGCTCAGAGAGGAGTCAAGGGAATAATTAAAGGATTAGAAAACATGCCTTATATTGATGGGCTCAAATTGCTCAATCCTCTTAGCTTAACAAAGAGACAGCTAAGGAGTGGCTTGATTACAGTATCTACATGGGGAACAAACATTTGTTAATGGACTCTTCAATTTAGTGCAGGGATAGGCCAGTTTTGGCACAGGGCCCGCCAGGTTTGTTTACCTGCCACATCGGCAGGTTCGGCCGATTGCAACTCCCACTGGCTGCGGTTCACCGTCCCAGGCCAATGGGGGCTGCGGGAAGTGGCACAGGCCAAGAGATGTGCTGGCTGCCATGTGCCAAAGGTTGCCAATCCCTGATCTAATGGATAAAAGTATAAACATGATCCAATAGCTGTAAGTTGAAAGTAGACAAATTCAGAGTGGAAATGTGAATTTTTGATAGTGAGGGTGATTAATCATTGGAACAATTGACTTAGGGTTGTGGTTGTGGTTGATTTTCCATCAATTTTTAAATGAAGATCAGAGGGGTAGCCATGTTAGTCTTTATTCACAAAAACAATGAGGTGTCCAGTGTCACCTTAAAGACTAACAAATTTATTTGGGCATAAGTTTTCACGGATAAAAATACCCACTTCTTCAGATGCATGGAGTGAAAATTACTGATGCAGGCATAAATATACTGACACATGAAGAGAAGGGTGTTATCTTACAAGTGGAGAACCAGCACTGACAAGTCCAATTCAATCAGAGTGGATATCATCCACTCCCAATAATTGATGAGAAGGTACCAATACCAAGACAGGGAAAGTTGCTTTTGTAGTGAGCCAGCCACTCCCAGTCCCTATTCAAGCCCAAATTAATGGTGTTAAATTTGCAAATTAATTGTGGCTCTGCAGTTTCTCTTTGAAGTCTGTTTTTGAAATTTTTTTGTTGAAGGGTGGCTACTTTTAAATCTGTTATTGAATGTCTAGGGAGACTAAAGTATTCTCCTACTGGCTTTTGTACCTTACCATTCCTGATGTCTGATTTGTGTCCATTTATTCTTTTATGTAGAGACTATCTGGTTTGGCCAATGTACACGCATCATAACCTTAGAGTCTACTGTAGAGATGAACTGGGCACGTCCCAACTTCTCCAATAGCTCATCAGTGCGTGGCATTGGATAGTTGTCCGGACGAGTTACCGCATTTAGCTTACGGTAGTCCACGCAAAAGCATATTTCCCCATCTGGTTTGGGTACCAGAACCACTGGAGATGCCCATGCACTGGTAGATGAGCGGATTATACCCATCTGTAGCATGTTCTGGATCTCCCGTTCTATAGCAGCTTGGGCATGAGGAGACACCCGGTAGGGTGGGGTTCTGATTGGGTGAGCATTACCTGTGTCAATGGAGTGGTATGCCCGTTCAGTCCGTCCTGGGGTGGCTGAGAACAATGGGGTGAAGCTAGTGCACAGCTCCTTGATTTGTTGCCGCTGCAGACGTTCCAGGGTGGTTGAGAGGTTCACCTCTTCCACGCCACCGTCTTTTTTCCCGTCGTAGTAGACACCGTCAGGCCACTCAGCATCATCTCCCTGGACTGTAAACTGACAAACCTGTAAGTCTCTGGAATAGAAAGGCTTGAGAGAATTAACATGATAAACTCTAGGTTTTAGTGAGGAATTGGGAAATGCTATGAGGTAATTTACAGTTCCCAGGCGCTCTTGGACCGTGAATGGCCCTTCCCATGATGCTTCCATCTTATGGGCCTGTTGCGCCTTCAAGACCATAACCTGGTCTCCTACCTTGAAGGAGCGTTCTCTGGCATGTCTGTCATACCAGGCCTTTTGCTTTTCCTGAGCATCCTTTAGATTCTCTCTAGCAAGGGCTAAAGAGTGTCGGAGGGTGCTTTGCAGATTGCTTACAAAGTCCAGAATGTTAGTTCCTGGAGAAGGCGTAAACCCCTCCCATTGCTGCTTCACCAACTGTAATGGCCCCTTAACCTCGTGACCATACACAAGTTCAAACGGTGAAAACCCTAAACTGGGATGTGGTACAGCCCTGTAGGCAAACAGCAACTGCTGCAACACTAGGTCCCAATTATTGGAGAATTCGTTGATGAATTTTCGTATCATGGCCCCCAAAGTTCCATTGAACCTTTCCACCAGGCCATTGGTTTGATGGTGGTACGGGGTGGCAACCAAGTGATTCACCCCATGAGTTTCCCACAGTTTTTCCATGGTCCCTGCCAGGAAATTAGACCCTGAATCTGTAAGGATGTCGGAGGGCCAACCTACCCTGGAAAAGATGTCTGTTAGGGCCAGGCACACAGTGTTAGCCCTGGTGTTGCCTAGAGCTACTGCTTCTGGCCATCGGGTAGCAAAGTCCACTAAAGTCAGTACGTACTGCTTTCCTCTGGGCGTCTTTTTTGGGAAAGGGCCCAGAATATCCACAGCTACTCGCTGAAATGGGACCTCAATTATGGGGAGTGGCTGGAGAGGGGCCTTGACCTGGTCTTGAGGCTTTCCCACTCTTTGGCATACCTCACAAGACCGGACATACTTGGCAACATCCTTGCCCATCCCCTCCCAGTGGAAGGACTTCCCCAACCGGTCCTTGGTTCTGTTCACCCCAGCATGGCCACTGGGATGATCATGGGCTAAGCTTAAGAGCTTCCCCCGGTACTTAGTTGGAACCACCAACTGTTTTTGCGGCTGCCATTCTTCCCGGTGTCCACCAGAAAGAATTTCCTTGTATAAAAGTCCTTGGTCTATAACAAACCGGGATCGATTAGAAGAGCTGAGAGGCGGTGGGGTGCTCCGTGCCGCCGCCCACGCTTTCTGAAGGCTGTCATCTGCTTCCTGCTCAGTCTGGAACTGTTCCCTTGAGGCTGGGGTCACCAGTTCCACCTCAGACTGTGGACTTGGGCTTGGTCCCTCTGGAAGCGATGTAGGTGATGGGGTTGTTTCCGTTGCTAGTGAACCGCTCTCCGCTGGTGCACCTGAGGGTATTTCAGGCTCTGGCTGAGCCTTTTGGGTATGGCTGTCTGTTGCTTCTGCCAGTTGTGGCTCGCTGGCGCCCACTGGCGTTGAGTTTGAAGATGGGGTTGCAATCGCTGGTGCTGGTTGCTGTTCCAGTTCCGGGCCTGGGACTGGAGGTGCTGTGGCTGTTTCAGTGGTTGGCATGGAATCTGGGTCCACTACCTCTGTCTGGGTCTCTGGTAACCCAGACGGGGCGTCTGTGGACGGTTCAGGAACAGGAATGGGTCTGGAAGCTTGCCTGGTTTGGCTACGTGTAACCATTCCCACTCTCTTGGCCCACCTCACCTGGTTGGCCAAGTCTTCCCCCAGTAGCATGGGGATAGGATAATTGTCATAGACTGCAAAAGTCCACATTCCTGACCAGCCTTTGTACTGGACAGGCAGTTGAGCTGTAGGCAAGTCTACAGCTTGTGACATGAAGGGGTAAATTGTAACTTTGGCCTTTGGGTTGATGAATTTGGGGTCAACGAAGGATTGGTGGATAGCTGACACTTGTGCCCCCGTGTCTCTCCACGCAGTAACCTTCTTTCCGCCCACTCTCAAATTTTCCCTTCGCTCCAAGGGTATTTGAGAGGCATCTGGGCCTGGGGATCTTTGGTGTGATGGTGGTGTAATGAATTGCACTCGCATGGTGTTCTTGGGACAGTTGGCCTTGATATGTCCCAGTTCATTACACTTAAAGCATCTTCCATCTGATGGGTCACTGGGCCGAGGTGAGTTACTGGAGACTGGTGAGGTGGAAGAGTAGGGTGTCTGTGGCTTTACTTGGGTGGTATGTGGGGTCTTTGGCTGTCCTCGGTTGTAGGGTTTATGGTCTGTGTGCCCCCTGGGGTAATCGTTCCCCTTGACAGTAGCTTTCTTGCTTTCTGCCATTTCCATCCATTTGGCTCCAATCTCCCCCGCCTCAGTGAGATCTTTGGGTTTTCCATCTTGTATGTACCGTGTGATGTCTTCAGGAACACCATCCAAGAACTGCTCCATTTGTATGAGGAGGTGCAGTTCTTCCAAGGTTTGAACGTTGTTTCCTGTTATCCAGGCCTCATAGTTTTTTGCAACGTAGTAGGCGTGTTTGGGAAATGACACCTCTGGTTTCCACTTTTGGGTTCTGAAGCGCCGACGGGCATGATCTGGGGTTATCCCCATTCTGTATCTGGCCTTGGTTTGAAAAAGTTTATAGTCATTCATTTGCTGCTTAGGCATTTCAGCTGCCACCTCTGGTAAAGGTCCACTGAGCTGTGACCTTAATTCTACCATGTACTCGTCTTCGGGGATGCTGTACCCAAGACAGGCTCTTTCAAAATTTTCCAAGAAGGCCTCGGTGTCATCACCTGCCTTGTAGGTGTGAAATTTCCTGTGCTGTGGAGCAATAATTGGCGCCGGGTTGTTAGGGTTGGCTGGCACATGCAGCCCAGCTTTTGCCAACTCCAGTTCATGTTTTCTCTGTTTTTCCTTCTCTTCATTCTCTTTTTGTTGTTTTTTCCATTTCTTTTTGTTGTTTTTCCATTTCTTTTTGGTGTTTTTCCATGTCTCGGCGGTGGGCCGCCTCTTCTTCTGCTTGTTTCCTTCGGTAGGCCACCTCTTCTTCTTCTAGTTTTCTTTTGTGTGCTGCCTCTTTGGCTGCCTGTTCTCTTTGGTAGGCTGCCAGTTTGATGCTTTCTTCCTTTTCTTTCAGCTCCAGTTGTCGCCTGTGTTCAGCTTCTTTGAATTGCTCTTCGGCCTCAATTTTTGCCTTAGAAGTCATGATTCCTGTTTTCTTGTGTTGGGGTGCCCTCCGTGTTTATCTTCTGAACTGCAGGTTCTCTGTTGCCTCCTGAAGTCTGCCTAGCAACAGTGCCTTTAGCTAATCTTCAATGTTAAGTAAACCTGAAAAACCACTTTATTTGCATGTATATAGTGCTGGTATGACTCTCAATGGGAGTGCTATTGTGTGACAAAAGACTCTTAATAGCACCTTAATGGTTTCTTGCTTAAGATGCAAGCCACAAACTGCCAGAGAGAGCAGAAAAAAAAAATTATCTCTGGTTCCCTTTTAAAACCAACTGTTTCTCTCTGCTAAAAAGCCCTTAGCAGAGAAAAGAAAAATATAATATTCCTACTGGCTTCTGGATTCTGTCTATATCCCAACCGCTGCTACTCATATCATAACCTTAGTCCCAGATTTGGACCTTAGCGTCCAAAATATGGAGGTTAGCATGAAAACCTCCAAGCTTAGTTACCAGCTTGGACCTGGTACTTGCTGCCACCACCCAAAAAATTAGAGTGTTTTGGGGCACTCTGGTCCCCCTGAAAAACCTTCCCTGGGGACCCCAAGACCCAAATCCCTTGAGTCTCACAACAAAGGGAAATAATCCTTTTTCCCTTCCCCCCTCCAGGTGCTCCTGGAGAGATACACAGACACAAGCTCTGTGAATCCAAACAGAGTGACTCCCCCTCTCCGTTCCCAGTCCTGGAAACAAAAAGCACTTTCCTCTTCACCCAGAGGGAATGCAAAATCAGGCTAGCAAATTCAACACACACAGATTTCCCCCTGATTTCTTCCTCCCACCAATTCCCTGGTGAGTACAGACTCAATTTCCCTGAAATTTCCCAGAAAAGAAAACTCCAACAGGTCTTAAAAGAAAGCTTTATATAAAAAAGAAAGAAAAAATACATACAAATGGTCTCTCTGTATTAAGGTGACGAAATACAGGGTCAATTGCTTAAAAGAATATTGAATAAACAGCCTTATTCAAAAAGAATACAAATTCAAGCACTCCAGCACTTATATTCATGCAAATACCAAAGAAAAGAAGCCATATAACTTACTATCTGATCTCTTTGTCCTTACACTTAGAAACAGAAGACTAGAAAGTAGAAACTACTTCTCCAAAGCTCAGAGAAAGCAGGCAGACCGAAAACAAAGACCTTAGACACAAAATTCCCTCCACCCAAAGTTGAAAAAATCCGGTTTCCTGATTGGTCCTCTGGTCAGGTGCTTCAGGTGAAAGAGACATTAACCCTTAGCTATCTGTTTATGACAACACGGCAGAAGGGCATTGCTGGAACACGATAACATATATCACATTAGTAGATGTGGAGGTAAATGAGATCCTGATGGTGTGGCTCATGTGGTTGGAGGACCCACCGTCAGAGGACCCAACCATATGAGCCACACCATCAGGGACCCATTCACCTGCACATCTACTAATGAATGTAGATGTGACAGTTACTTCCCAAATGAATACAATTAAAATGCATCATAAATCTTGGTGTGTTCACTTATATAAATCTTTAACTTCATTTAATATCTTAGGGCCAGTTCTGTTAATGCTTCATCATGTGAGAAGTCCTAAACTTCAATAGGATTATTTATAAGGGTAAGGAAATGAACTATTTGTGTAAGTTTAGTTTACATGATCAGTCTCTGAATGCTAAAAGGATTTGGCTGTCAAGTTCTTTTGATAATGAGCATCCAACTTCTGCTTTTTTTTCTTGTAAAAATCAGAACTTGGCTATCCTCTGAGTCAAAGTCAATCCTCTGAGTCAAAGTCAATTCAAATACTGTTCCATCTAACAGATAATGAATAAAAAACAAGGGAACAATTAAACACTGATTTATACCATGGTTATAATATAGCGACGAGCATCAAAATGAGTTTAATAATGTGATATTTGATTTTCACCAAGAAATATAAGAGAACAAGTTTCAAGAAGTTGTATAAGTGATTAGATGTCTGGAGAAGGAAAAGAGTAGGCACTGAAGTCACAGAGGAAGCAAATTATCACTATTTTGTACTGAATAACTCAATCAAAGTGGATTGTTAAAATAAAAAGCTGGCACTTATTCTATTATACATATTTTTAAAGTTGTTTATGGTAGCTCATCTGGTTTTATTTTTCAGCAGCTAAATAGCTTTAGAGAGTATTTTGTTTTTTTAGAATTGTCCAGTTGTGAAATAAAAATGCCAGCTTGCATTATGATTTTCAAAAGTCATTTTCTTATTATGATTAATTGCCATTTTTTCTTTGGTGTATGTATTGACTTCTAATACAGTTAGCAAATTTGGAATTCCATTTGCTGAAAGATTTGAGTTTAGCTTAATAACTTCCTTGACATTAAAATGCACTGTTATAATTACAACGAAGAGAGCACACATGGACTGGAGTATTACTTCCAGACATATGTTTAACACTTAATACCATTGAAAGTCCCAGAATGTTATAGCAGTTCACAAAGAAAAAATCAAAATAATTATGGTTTGGTTTAATAGAAAATATTGCCTTATTCCAAAAAGTATGTTTGACACAGAGGCTAACTAGCAAAGTGGTCACTACTCTGTCTGCAGATCCTACGAGGCCTGACAATCTCACTACACCTAACATGCTACTTTAATTGTATTTATCCATAAATAATGTCTTACAAGGAATCAAATAAAAGTTGGTGTCATGCTGGTCATTAATATTGTGGTGAAATGTATGTTCTGATAATATTTAAAGAGTTAGGTGTACCTCTGCAAGGCAAAGAAAGGGCTGGCAATGCCCTGAATAGACTGTCAAGGTGGCTAACAGATTGGTTGTGTCAGGGAGTTGACACCCAATTTAGCCCAGTAAGTCTATCTCCTTTGCTGAGGCAAGGGGATAATACAGTGACTCACAATTCTGCACACCCAAAGAAAGAGCTATGGGCCTGGGTTCATTAGCCTATTTTGAAAATACATGCATTTACAATATGCACCTACTCTCCCAGTGATGGTTTCTCCTGTCCATTAGAATGTTTATTGCCAGTAAGAAAATTTTGTTTCAGTACTTACTGCAGACAGGATGAAGCATGGATGAAATCCAGGTCCCATTGACAGCAATGGAAAAACTCCTACAAACTTCCATGCAGCCAGGATTTCACCTTCAGTTTCCATATTCCACATATGCACCTGTTTGATGATGGTACAAGCAATAGATACAAGACATATATTATCAGTCTGATTGGCACCAGCCATTCATTCAGAACTCAGTGGAACAACTTGTTTACACTGAAGAGGTTTTCCCTTACTTCACTGGAGCACACCATTTTCATATATTTCACTCTGTCGTAGGCTATGTCTTTACTAACATGGTAAGCTGACCTATGCTACACAACTCTAGCTAATGAATAATGTAGCTGGAGTCAACATACCTTAGGTTGAGTTACCGCAGGGTCTACACCGCATGGGGTTGATGGGAGAAACTCTCCCATCGACTTACCTTACTCTTCTCGTCGTGGTTAAAGTACAGGGGTTGACTGGAGAGTGATCTGCTATCGATTTGGCAGGTCTTCACTAGCTCAATCTTAGAACATGGATCCCAGCTATAGTGTAGACATAGCCTCAGAGACATAATGCCAGGGTGGAGATCAAAGGACCTTTCCTCCTGAAAACAAACTATTTTCCACTTATACTGTAGTCCATATCCAAGTCACTAGTCAGGTTTGGTATAGGATCACTTTTCAAGATATTGTACAGTTAGGCAAATTATATGAGAACTTCAAATGATTACTAAATGATTTTAAATTAATGAGGCACTGTAGGATCTCTAACTAACAGATGGAAATGCACATTGTTCGCAGTTAACATCAATTGCTTTTTTGTAAGTTTCACCATTCAATATGTAAATGTATTTCACATCCAAATTAATTTCGAATGAAGTATGATTGTGTTAAAGCAAACTGCCTACTTTTCACTTCTGCTCTGGTGATTTACGACAGCCTCTTGACTATCTGTGTTTAGTATGTTTGAAGAGTTCTTACCAACACTACAGCCTCATCTATAGTGCTTGCTTTCATAAACATTTCAAGGCCTTCTGGTTCAGATGTAGTGGCCAAAGCCCTTTTAAAAAATGCAGTATTCTGGTAGAAGAAACAGAGCATATGAACACAATTTTAGGAGAGGCTAGATTAGTTCAATGCACACAAGTGAAGCTCCAGCCTTCACTGTACAAATCAAACTTCAGTAGTCCTATTCACTGTGTTGCAATGTGTTTACAAAAATTTATACTTACATAACCCAGCTAAGGGCCTAATGCTATAGTCCCAACTCAAACAAACCTCCCATCCACTTCATGATTTTTTTGCATGTGTAAGGGCTCCAGCACCAGACTCTTAACTTCTTATCACTTTATCATTTTTTCTTTAAAGTGTATTGTATTCAAATTTGGAGCCTCAGCCATTTCCCAGGAGGCACATGTGCACTAGTACAATAATTCATGCACTAACCAAATGCAATGGCCAAAATTTTCAGGCATGGAAGCCTCAATGCAGTGCTTAAATGTGGATTTTAAAACTTAGGTTTGGGCACCCAGGTTTGAAAATGTTAGTTAATAAAATATTTTGTACTAGAACAATAATTAACATAAAATATAAAAATATTGCACCTTTATTTATTGAATTATGTTTATCATTTGTGCATGTCACCAAATCAGTTCCCTGCCATTGCAGGAGTCTCAGACAGTGGAGCACCTTGGTCTCTCCTACACTCTACCTGTGACAGACAATAGTTCAATCTTCTGAGGGATGTAATACTTTAGTTTCATTATGATTACTGGGCTCAGTACAATAAGTGGGTGGGATTTAATGGCCTGTGATGTACAGAACATCAGACTAAAAGCTGTGAGGTCCCTTCTGTTCTTAAACTGTATTATTCTATGTTTATTATTACCACCACCACCACCACCACCCCTCAAATAAAAGAAAAAAAAGAAAAGAAAAACTAAATAAAAAATTTCATAGATGCAAGCAGTCGTTGGAGCTCCAGAGGACAGTAACACAAGATATGAAATATGGAAATATAGAAAAATATGAAATTACTTCACAGAATTTATACAAATGGTGAGCACATTATTGTGTATAAGAATGCCAATTCACAGATCCAAAATATGTTCTCTTATTCTACTGAATTCCTGGACTTCATGTCATAAATGAAGAAATTGCTAAATATTCAACTTTCCTACGCTGAAATGAACATTTAATGGTCATTTTTGTCCTTATGATAACTGAAGAGCTTACTCAGTTAGTTGGTTCACAAAAAAACTTCTAGAAATCACTCTATTGTCTCCCTCCTTTCTCTGATTCAGCCTACACAGGCATGTCACAGCTAGTGTCAATCTAACTTTTGTAACTCAGGCTCTCTAAGCGATCATAAATGTAATAGAATGGCACCTGTTTGTTTGAAGCAGAGTTTTTTTTTATTTCTAGGACCCTCTCTGGGAGTTTTCTACCACAAGTTTATTATGCTGAAAGGCTTCTAGAGAGGCATTTTCATGTCAACTATTGTACCACTTTGCAATAAATGACTCTGTGCTGATTCCCTTTGTTCACTGGTATCATCAGTTATTATAGCTGGATGGCTTTCATATTGTCTAGATGTCTGCTGACAATCAAAAAAAATAGTTTCTGTTATGCTGCTTCAGTTTATTCAATAGAAGTGAAGGTTTCTGAGTTTTACAGTAAAAGACTGTAAATTTCGAGTTTGCACTTACTGTGTTAGAAAGGGGCATAGATAATGCTACTCATCTTTTCTTAGCTTTTCACTGATCACTTGACTAAACAAGAAATAATTAGGGTACATTTAGGTAATGTTATAGGCCATGGGTCATAAATTCATTTGATGGAGAGAGACAAATTCCATTTTTAATTATGGTCAATGAGCTAGATGTACATTTAGGATTCCATGCTCTCTTCCAACCACAGTAGAATATTTACAGACATTAATGGGAGGCTAGCACAAAGAAAAAGGTGGAATAGAGTGTCTGTCTGAGATTTTCAAAGGGGCCAGAGGGAAGGAGGCACCCAATTTTTCATCTCTCCTCTCTTCTATCATCTTTTTTTTTGTTCACTGTAGCAACTCGCAGTTCCTTTTCATTCTGCTTATTGTGAGCTTCAGTCCCATCCACTTCTCCATTCCATCCACTAAAATGATCTGTAATGAAATACTTACTGTTGACATACCAATGAGATTAACAGGGCTAAAGGAGTTCACACACTGTATCAATGATTCAGACAGTCTGTAGTCTCAGGAAGGCATTATGAAAGGGAGTCAATTTCAGGAATTGCTGAGATGCCAAATAGATTTTACAGCTGAAATCTAACAAACAAGATTTGTCATCTTGATGAATATCAGAGCCATTATGTGAATGGAATTTAACACTTTAATAACCTATTATTGAGTCCAGGAGCTTTAGCTTATTCATTTTAATGCTAGGTTCTTCTTAGGTCAATTTTTACTTTCGGATCACGACTCTGTTATTCTTAAAAGTTCAATAAATTTATTAATTCATCAAGAATCACATAGGAATTTTCAATAATTGTATATATCAAGTTTAGATACACCAAACTTTCTAGGCATGAATTAAAAATAAAAAAAAACAATTGCAATTTTGTAAACAATTTGCCTAGACCAGTGTTGGAGCCCAGCAGCAGTATCGTAGAACAACACAAATCACCAATATTTATTATTGCATTTTCTTATAGTCATTTATCAGCTTTAGTTTTTTCATTCTTCTTCATATGGCTGATGTAAATGTAGAGCAACAACTATAATTTTTAATTCAGGTGGTTAAGACAGATAATTGGGTCAGGATTAGCAGAGTGTATTGCTGTGATGCCTCATTTGTATTTGTGAATCAGTCATTGAGTTGTTAAATGTTCCATTGTCTGGTCTATTCATGGTATGTTCTTACCCTAAGTGAGAAATCATGAGTAATGCCATCAATCTGGCAATCGAACATTGATCAACATATCCCAGTCTTCAGAGCAAAAACTCAAGCCACTATAACTGCCGTCTTCAGGGCCAAGCAACATGCCGGATAGGTTCTTAGATATTTTTCACACTTCAAGTAATTCTTCAAGGAATAGGGATGCATTTATCTTAAGGCAATTATGAATGTAGCACTTGCTGTTTCTTGTGTTTGGTTTGACAGAGACTAATTTAAAGCATCAAATGAAATGATTAAAAGTATGTCTTGATACTGTCTAAGGCCTTATAAAGTAGAAATATGCATATGTATAATTATTTATTTAAAATCCACAGTATAGTTCCTTGAGGTCTCATTAGAAAGAAAGTAGATTCAACAAGGTAACTTTCAGTTACTTCTACTAAAGAAGACTGATAGAAATATAATCTCTGAAATGAAATCTTTCCACTTCTCACTCCCGGTAACCCTGGGTTTGGGGAGAGTTTATACACATGGCTGGTCTAAATCTCTGGTAGCACTTCTGGATTCTGCAACTTCTTTTGTGGGTTCAGTCAACTCTGGCATCCTATACTGTGACCTCAATTTTTATGCCCCGTTTCCTGATTTCTTTGGAAGTGACAATGCTCTTCTTTCTATTGGACATTAGCCAACTGAGCTCTCAGATTTCATCTTTCTCTGTTTCTCTGCAGCTTCCCTCAATATGCAAGAGATGGCAAAGATTTATAAAAAAAATATTGTATTCCTTTTTATTGGAGGCTTTTATATTGTATTCATTTCTAGGTTTATAATTCTGTATTGATACAAACTATTAATTTGAATCCCCTTCTTATATACAAAGTTAAGTGCTTACACCTGTAAATTTTTCTCTTCATTGTTATGCCATTCATGTCATTTTAAGAGTGAAACAGTCACTTAGAAAGAAAACAAATTCCTTTATAGTTTCTTTGCTTTGAGGGGGCATAAATATAGCCAAAGATTGTATGGACTAACACCTTTTATATCATATCCTCCAGGGCTTACAGCAGAACAAGACACATATTGAAGGAACAAGTCAGATAATTTACACATAGAGAGACATATTCTTTGGGGGATTCAGGAAGTTTTGATCACTGGACCCTCCAGCTTTCTGTCACGAGGCAAGCTATTCCTAAACAGATTAAAATTAAACCTACATTTTTACACCTGTCTAAAACCTGATTAACTCCCAGAACACAATGGACCACTGTGCATAGGGAAACAGAATGTAACCCTTGTTAGTCAACCTTTGGTGATTTTTGTGTAGCTAGAGAGAAATTACATCCTTATATGGTTATGAGAAACGTTTGCCCAGTGAATAAAAATAGCTTGAATTTTTTATTTAAATGCCCCATTTGTTATTCTTGAAGTACTAGAGACAGGAACTTCATCTTATCTGGAATTGCTTAAGCAAGGTGCCTCAACTGGGAAGTGGTCTTCTATTCTAGGCAAAGATGGAGTAAACAATGGTGTATATGTAACTCATGTGCCTAGTAGGGAGCTATCTCTTAAGAGACTCATTAAGGGGAGGTAGGAGTGAGTTGTGTCTGAGTTATTATTGCTAGGCAGATTTAGCACTCCACCTAAAGAAGCTTCTGGAATTAGGTGTGGTAATTTTGGGTATGCTCTAATAGGTTCCCTGTTGCTGGGATCAGACTCCATGAGGGCAAGCAGTCAGGTCAGGGGCTTTACAAAGGGCTGTCTCCTGTGTGAGTTGGGAGAAGCTGAGCCCAGAAGCAGGAAGCAGGCTGTTGTCCCTAACTCTGAAACATCTTGCAGCAGGGTTTTCTTTAAATCTATAAACTTAACTGAGTGGTTGGTTAATCAGTTAGCTGTCTGGCTGGCAGTGATTTCAGTAGAGGAAGTCTTCATGGATTCCAACTGAAGATTCCAACAAGCAAGTGGAGGGAAGATGTTTTAGACTCAGCAGACTGTATAGATTTGTAAAAGCAGCAAAGAATCCTGTGGCACCTTATAGACTAACAGACGTTTTGGAGCATGAGCTTTCGTGGGTGAATACCCACTTCTTCAGATGCATGTGGTGGAAATATCCAGGGGCAGGTATATATATGCTAGCAAGCAAGCTAGAGATAACGAGGTCAGTTCAATCAGGGAGGATGAGGCCCTGTTCTAGCAGGTGAGGTGTGAAAACCAAGAGAGGAGAAACTGGTTCTGTAGTTGGCAAGCCATTCACAGTCTTTGTTCAATCCTGAGCTGATGGTGTCAAATTTGCAGATGAACTGAAGCTCAGCAGTTTCTCTTTGAAGTCTGGTCCTGAAGTTTTTTTGCTGCAGGATGGCCACCTTAAGGTGTGCTATAGTGTGGCCAGGGAGGTTGAAGTGCTCTCCTACAGGTTTTTGTATATTGCCATTCCTAATGTCTGATTTGTGTCCATTTATCCTTTTCCATAGAGACTGGCCAGTTTGGCCGATGTACATAGCAGAGGGGCATTGCTGGCATATGATGGCATATATTACATTGGTGGATGTGCAGGTGAATGAATGTAATATACGCCATCATATGCCAGCAATGCCCCTCTGCTATGTACATCGGCCAAACTGGCCAGTCTCTATGGAAAAGGATAAATGGACACAAATCAGACATTAGGAATGGCAATATACAAAAACCTGTAGGAGAGCACTTCAACCTCCCTGGCCACACTATAGCACACCTTAAGGTGGCCATCCTGCAGCAAAAAAACTTCAGGACCAGACTTCAAAGAGAAACTGCTGAGCTTCAGTTCATCTACAAATTTGACACCATCAGCTCAGGATTGAACAAAGACTGTGAATGGCTTGCCAACTACAGAACCAGTTTCTCCTCTCTTGGTTTTCACACCTCACCTGCTAGAACAGGGCCTCATCCTCCCTGATTGAACTGACCTCGTTATCTCTAGCTTGCTTGCTAGCATATATATACCTGCCCCTGGATATTTCCACCACATGCATCTGAAGAAGTGGGTATTCACCCACGAAAGCTCGTGCTCCAAAACGTCTGTTAGTCTATAAGGTGCCACAGGATTCTTTGCTGCTTTTACAGATCCAGACTAACACGGCTACCCCTCTGAGACTTGTATAGATTTGATGATCAAAGACTCTCTAACTCAGACTTCAATGAACTAAACCTAAACTTTTGGGAACTCTCAGTTTCTTCTCACAGTGTTTCTAATGTTCAGACTTTAATTTGTTTTATTTATATTTATGTATAACTGTGAAGATAATGTGCATGGATTATAAAATAGCCATGTTATGCTGTAAAAATTAGATGATTATTTGTTTCTTTATTATAATATTTTATAAAGTTATTTAATTAAATTCATTTCTTTAGTTCCTTTTTGGACTTGAATGTGGGGAGGTTGACCCTGTGCAATCCTGCTGAAAATCCTTAGAGACTGAACTCGGGTCTCCAGCTACTTTTCTATGGGAGTCGGGTTTTTAGTCATTGGAGAAGGGCAATGAAGTGAACTCTAGCCCATCCAACGGTTACATATGCTGGAATCTTTTTTGGGTCCTTGATAGGGAAATAGAGTGATAGCTTTTTTGATTTAAGGGACAGAAGGAATTAATAGTTATTAAAATAAACTAAAGGCATATTTTACTTCTGTACATCTCACAATTATGCTGCATTTACAATTTGAAGTTTATTCTTTTCAGTAATAATGGTTAGAAACTTACTGAAAAAAATCAATCTTCATCAACTGAATAAGTGATTTGTACCCAGCCACAGAAATGCATTGAGCAAGTCAGATCTGGCCGTCAAGCCTTGCTTAACACAGAGATTTCCTTAAACAAGATTGCCGGTTGTGACTGACTAAATAAAACAACAGTGATGCTGTTGAGTAGGTCAAAAACATTGCAAAAAAAAGTGTTAGAAGAGAAAAAAGTGCTCAACTCTTAGTTCTGGTGTACAGATGTTACATTCAGCACATGCAGAGGTCAGGAGTTCCCCAACTTGGTTGGCGGCTTGTTCAGGGTAAGCCCCTGGTGGGTCGTAAGATGCTTTGTTTACCAGAGCATCCGCAGGTACAGGGAATGGCGAACCGCAGCCACTAGGAGCTGTGAGTCGCCATACCTGTGGACAATCAGGTAAACTAAGCATCTCGCGGCACATCAGGGGCTTATCCCTGAACAAGCCGTGAACCAAGTTGGGGAAACCCTATCATAGGTGATGCAACTCCCATACACTCCAACTGGATACAAAAGGTTGGTAAATAGGAACCTGCTGACTCACTGGTCAACAAGAGTCTTCCAAGCTCCAATTCAAGTTAAGCATCTACTGGCCATGTCTTCAGAAGAATCTGGAAAGACACTTTGAAAGTTCCAGTAAACAGAATGTGCTGACATTTATCATATACTAAAGGACAATACTCTGGTATGAACACCACATCAATACATCAGAAGAGAGACAGTAGTTGTTTGAGCTGTTTTATGAGCTCCATAGTGGTCAAGTATCCCAAATACCTTCCAGATAGCAGTTACAATCAAAAGTCTATTTTTACCAGCAGCTGCCACCAGATTAAATCCAAGATGATGCAATTATTTCCTATTCCTGGAATAATTCTAGTCTGCCCAGTGTTGCTGGAGCTGCAGTCGTGACTGTAAAGCATCATCTCTTGTATTCCCCCAGCTGGAAAGAGAAGAGACTGTCACCTCCTAAAAATCCACTTGACAGCTAGTGTCCAAACCCTATTTACTCCCCCTTTCCACAAGTGCTGGGATCTGAACCATAGTAATTCAGGTTTGTTGAAGAAAATTTAATTCTATCTCATTTTAGTCTTTAAATAAATCCTTCTGAACTTAATACCAACATGGGTATTAAATTCTCCATAACCCTTTTTTTCTAATTCACTTGCTTTCATAAACAGCACCACTATCATCTCTCAAAACTGAACAAGTTCCCAAAACAGCAATGAACAGCTCTGGTCTTGCTGAATCCTTTAAGAGGTTGGAGATTGACTGACCTGTAGAGAAAAAATCTCCACAATTAAAGTAAATGACCTGGCACCAAAACATGTTTTTTTTTAATGAGGATGATATAAATTATGCATATTAAATACATAAAAAGCATTGAGACGTTGGATTAAACCTTGTGCTGGAGGACAGTATTGATATAAAATTAAACATCTGCAGATGAAATGGACTCCAAAAGTCAAATATGAAATAGAGAGCTATTTAAGAGTAGATCCAATTAGCTTCTTTCATAATCTAATGTAATCAGTGCCCTAATGATATCGTAACAGGAAAAGCCAAAACAGTCTAGGAAACAGTTTTAAGGAAAGCATTTGAGGCATACAATAAGTGATATTGGCATGAACAAATAAATACCACTTTTGTAATAGCAGTACAAGTGCACGGTATGTCCCATTATAACATCTGACGTTTCAGGGTCAGAGTCTGCCATTCATACTCACTGAGCTGTACCTTACTGCACCTCAAGTCTGGGTGCTTAATGTTAGGTATCAAAATCCATTTTTAGTCTCCATTTTGCTCCTTAAAATTAAGTATCCAAGTGTGAAAATTTCAGCATAAACATCATTTTCCCCCGATAGTTGGATTCCAAAAAAGTTTGGGGTAAATCACAGAATTAAAACATAGCAAATGCTTAAATGTTTGTAATAGTTTAGGTCAGGAAGTGAGAGAATACTACCATAGCTCACTGACATCCCTAACATTTTTGAGACCACTGCAAAAATGACTGAAAGTTGCTTTTCCAAAGTAATGTCACAGCTTTAAGATGCAATACTATATCTTAGAACCTCCTGGAGCTAAAAGCAACTGTTTTGTGTCAATTAGGCACTCTCACTCCAGGTGAGCCAAGAGACGGTTGTATCTCTACATTACAGCCTGCTGCACAGAGCTCTGATCTCCAGGAAGTAGGTATTCTTTAACAGGAACTCCATATTATTCAGTGAAATTCAACCTGGGCAGAACTGCATTGTCCCTAGCCTGATTTTATTAAGCATTGTCTTGCACAAGGATCATAGGATCAGGCCCCATGGACCACAGCCACAGCTGGTTTATAGCAGCAGAACTGCATTGGATGAAAGTCATTTATAGCAGCAGAGGACCTAGCTCTATCTGTGATCACTCTGATGCCCTGCATCTATTGCTACATTTTATACTTGTTCTCATTTGCTTGTTCTGTATCTTTGTTTATAGTTGGCTGTGGGTTCTTTTTTGTTTGTTTGTTTTGTAGATGGCTTTTTAATGTTTGCAAAACTTTAATATAAAGGAAACCAAAGAAAGCATTTTAAATGATTACAAAATCAGATATATCCCCCGGGAATTTGAATGGTAGGAAATGGAGAACAAAGAACTACAGAGCACTCTTTTAATAATTCAGAATTGCTTCCATGAAAATACATCAACTAAGTTTAGGTGCCTAATAATATTGAAAAATTATGTACAAGTAAAATTGTGTGCCCTGTCTCCCTTTTCCATTTGAATGTATGCAACAGAGAAACTTTTGTTTTGTTTTTCATAATTCTATCCTCTCAGATTAATTATTCAACAAACATTTTAGTTCAATCACTGTTTATGAAAAAAATCAAGGGAAAAATTACAAGTATTTTCCCTACTTAAAAATAATCACAGTGTAGCCCCTGCTCCTGTTCACTAGCCCAATATGAGGTTGTTCAAGCCAGAGGAAGCTGGCCTTTCAACTTTGTACACAACTTTGTGGAACTGGGCCTGAGGTTCCTTTATGTGCTCTGTGCTGTGTGTCAGTGTGTCCTCACCTCAGATCAGACCCCCTCATACAAACCACCAGGAACAAGGCTTTATTCTGTAAAGAACATAGAACAGGATTACAGTTCAGCAGCCTCCTCTCTGCTTGCCTGCTATGTGCTCCCAGCTCAGTCAGTACCGAGAATTCCTGCTGGGGGCGCAGAGGGTACATCCTGTCAGGAACCAGGAAGTTCTTCCAACATGCCACAGTTTGTAGTCCATAACTTGTAGTTCCCACAGTTGCTTTTGAAGCATACTGGACCTTGGACTACAATAGTATCCAGCATCTATGCCTACTAACATAGTTGGCCCCAAGAATAATAATTATTCTAGATTATCTGTTTCATCAGTACTGCCATTTGCCAGGAAACCTCACTTCTGAAGCATTAGCTCTTGTTTCAAAAGTACATGAAACAAAGTTGACAACTATTGTACGTCTATACACTGATCCCAAAAATATCATGGAAAGATATTAATTGTAAAGGGCTTCCATAGCTCCAGAAATGTTCCCTCAGCCCCCCCTACCCTCTTTAATGTTGATATGAAACTATTTCTGGTGGAATTTCATTAATGGCTCTGTTGCTTTAGGAGCACCCTGTCCATCCCTTTTTGCTTTGGGCACCAGGCAGTCTAATGATTGCTGTGCCCATTGTTCTTTCCCCTTTAATAATATATAAAAAGGAGTTTCTGTGAAAGGAAGTGAGTATCTTTTCCAACATCTTAATCATGTTATTTACTTTATGGCTTTTTAGGTTAAGGTTTTTAACTGTTTTTTAAAAGGGAAAGTTTAGGTCCATTTTAGAAAAAAAAAAGCACGATTGCATGCATTAGTGAGTTTGTAAATCTTGTTGGGCAAGCACCTAGTGTAGCACTAGGAAAACAGCAATGGAGGACCACCACCATCTACTGCAACCAAGGGAAATGCTGAATTCAGCCAAATTCTTTTCTCTTCCACACCTCCTTTTCCTATTTAATTTTCAGTTTATTAATCATTTGTTTCTTCATCAGTAGCACCCACAATACTTTCTCTGATACTAACTTCAGTAGATGAAGCAAGAAAGAGAAAACTTTCAATAGATAAGATACGTTAAAGATAAGCCATCTCAATGAGACATTAGCCATCTATCAAAAAGAAACAGAATCACAGATACAGAATACAGCCAATGGCTGTCAATCTATTTCCAATTCCAGAGATTCAGCAGTGACTAAGTTATCAGATGTCTCAGTTATATTAATGGCTACGAATTAATCTACCTCCTCTGGGGCATTAAATCTATGTAAAATAACCATTATTCACTCATTTCTAATTCTAGCTTGTCTTGATGCAACAAAACAAAACCAATCTCATATGAAATTGGTGGGTGATAATGCAAACACTTAGCCATGGTAGTAGGTAGAGCTGGTTTTGAAATTCTATGCTGGAACTTTTTTGTCAGACAATGCCAATTTGTTGAAATCAAAATGTTCCCTGGAGAAGGTGTGCTTTTGATGAAGGTCTGACAGACAGTAGCTATGGTTGAGGTGGAAACCTGCCTGGATTCCTGCCATCAAATCTGCCTGGCACTTCAGCAGCCTGCTTGATGTGGTGATGGTGAGCCTTGAGCCTGGAAGCCCTGGCCCAGAACTCCTAGGCACCTCAGGTCCTGTGCAGCTCGCTTGGTGGGCTACCAGATAGTGGGGCCCTCAGGATCCCAGATTCTCTGCAACTTGCTAGATGGGAAGACGGGTAGATGGGAAGCCCTGTGGGTACCAGATCCCAAGCTCGTGGCTCTTCAGCAGCACTAGCTCTTTGGGCTTCCAGTTTCTGCAATTCCAGGACAGCCCACCAAGCGGACTGCCTTGAAGACAGGGCTCTATTCCCTTTCCTTTTTTTTACTTTCCTTCAGAATCAGAACTAAACCAAATTTCAAAATATCAAAATCATTCACTAAATGGAATTACTTTTCTCTTCCCCACTCCAGTCAGAAGTTTGAGAGTTCTAATACTGTTTTGTATGCCCCTTTGCTGGCTGGGTGATCTTGGATGAGTCATTTAAATCTTTCTGTCTAAATTTCCCCATACGTAAATAGAGATAATTAGGGCTCTCAAGTGATTTAAAAAATAATTGCAATTAATCGCACAATTATAAAAATTGATTTTCTACATTTTCAAATATATTGATTTTAATTACAACATAGAATACAAGGCGTACAGTACTGAATTTATATTTTTTTTGATTACTAGTATTTGCACTGTAAAAAAACAAAAGCAAATAGTATTTTCACTATAAAAGCACTGTAGTGCAATCTCTTCATCATGAAAGTTGAGCTTACAAATGTAGAATTGTGTACAAAAAACTGTATTCAAAAATAAAACAATGTAAAATTTTAGAGCCTGCAAGTTCACTGAGTCCTATTTCTTGTTCAGCCAATTGTTCAGACAAACAAGTTTGTTTACATTTACAGGAGATAATGCTGCCTGTTTCTTGTTTATACTGTCACCTGAAAGTGAGAGTAGGCATTTGCATGTTGTAGCTGCATTGCAAGATATTTACATGCCAAATGTGCTAAAGATTCATATGTCCCTTCATGCTTCAACCACCATTCCAGAGGACATGCTTCCATGCTGATGCCTGATTCTGCTTGATAACGATCCAAAGCAGAACGGATTGACAAATTTTCATCATCTGGGTCAGATGCCATGAGCAGATGGTTGATTTTCTTTTTTGATGGTTTGGGTTCTGTAGTTTCTGCATCAGAGTGTTGCTCTTTCAAGACTTCTGAAAGCACGCTCCACGCCTCATCCCTCTCACATTTGGGAAGGTACTTCAGATTTCACGGATTGTATCTTCTAAATAGACAACCTACTCTAAATGCTCAATTACTGAGGGACAATCTTCACTCATTGATATATTTTGCTTTCCACAATCAAATCTCTGTACAACTTTTCATGAGTAATGTACCCAAATACTTGGATGCTAATATCTAAACTGTATTCTTAAATTTATTCATCTAAATTTGGGTTATTGCTGATTATGTACTATATGTATCATATGACTTTTAAAAAACAAACTTTGTAGTTGTGGATAATCTAAGCACTATACCTAGATGTACAGACACTCTTATCTCAGCTTGTGTGTTCTATAGCTTTAACATTAGCTTGAATAATTTTTTTATATGTGGCACATAAATATCTTGCAATGCCAACTACAAAATTGCCAGGCAAATGCCTGTTCTCACTTTCCGGTGACATTGTAAATAAGAAGACGGCAGCATTATCTCCTGTAAATGTAAGCAAACTTCTTTGTCTAAGTGATTGACTGAACAAGAAGTTGGACTGAGTGGACTTGTAGCTCTGAAGTTTTACATTGTTTTGTTTTTGAGTGCAGTTAGGTAAGAAAAATATCTACATTTGCACGTTGCATTTTCACGGCAAAGAGATTGCACTACAGTACTTGTATTAGGTGAATTGAAAAATAGAATTTATTTTGTTTAACATTTTTACAGTGCAAATATTTATAATAAAAATAATATACACTTTGATTTCAATTACAACATAGAATACAATATATATGAAAATGTAGAAAAACATCCAAAATATTTAATACATTCTATTGGTATTCTATTGTTTAATAATCCAGTTAAAACTGTGATTAATCATGATTTTTTAAGATTGTGATTATTTTTTGAGTTAATTGCAAGAGTTAACTGCAATTAATCGACAAGTCTAGAGATAATATTTACCAACCCACCTCAAAAGGGTTCTGGGAGTATTAAATAGTTAACAATTGTAAAATGGTTTATACTTATAAAGTGCCTATATAAATACTAAGTATTACGAGTTCTACCTTACATATAGTAGGACAAATTCAGAGGTAATGTGTAAACTGATGAACATTGGCCCTCTTAACATTGTTAGACTTATTTGCATTAAGCTACACTCCCTTAAACCTATTTACATCCACTTACTGAGTTTTTGATTTGCAATAGTTTTAAAGGAGTCTCATTTGGTGTAACTCGCATGCCAAGGATCCAGAAGAAAGGGTTAGTTAAAGTAAGGAGTAACTTACTTACACTTTTTTAACTGCCTCATCCAAGTTTTTTTTTTTTTTTTTTGGTGCTTAATTGGTTTCTTTTGGTTCCTCCACATTTGCGTTATGCCAACCTAAGCTTCTTTTTGCACAGAGGCTAAACTCACACATGGGTGAAAAAGGGGAGTGGTAAATTATAAATCTTTAAATTCAGTAATTGTGAGTGTAATTCAGTGTAGAAGGAGTCTGAATTGGAGAGTGCTGGCTGACTTAAACCCAGCCTGAGAAAAAGGGCTGAAATCTTTAACAAGCAGAGCACAAGCATTTTGAGGCAGGTCTGGGAAAGTGTTCGGTTCTCCACCAATCTCTTTGTAAAAGATTCCTCTTTACTATAATCACACCATTCCCAAGGCTGATCAAGATTTTCAGATAGTATTCTGGGATACTCACCATACTTGACTGAGAGAGATCTTCAGCTTGCCCCTGCCTCCTGCTGCAGAAATGGAGCACAGACACTTGTTGCTTTCTTCCCTAGAGAGACTAATTTATTGTATTGGCTTACTTGTTCAAAGCTATTTCCATAAGGAAATACATAAAAACTGAGATCAGGTCTTCTACTTCTATATCTCAAAATTTTGGGCGGTTCTGGCTGACAGCTCCAAAGACCAACTCTTCATGTTTATGTTCTGCTTTGTTTTCTGCCTGTGCATACAGAATAATATTGCCTATTTATGTATTTGAAAGATTTCCATTTAAGTAAATGAATTCCCCTCTAACTTCAGAGACTGACATTAGTATACTAGCAAGAGCTGTAGTGAAGTTTTATGCAGATCTTGGTATTTTACCATGGATACAGGGGAGTATGCTAGGTGTTATTCCCCTGCCAACCAGTTCAGTAGATCTTTAATCAATATATATTTTTTTCATTTTTGGTTGCATTAAGGAGACATGCATATGTAGTGCTGGATTCAGCTTTCTTTTTGCCAAGTCACATGAGCCTGTGGATTTCTCTATAGTCAAGTGGACTCTGCTGAAGAGAGCTATTATAGAGAGTTTTTAATAGCCCATTTTCTTTCTACAAATTTAATTTTTGTCCATGTTTCTATTTTTAGTCTATTTTGTAGCTTAAATTCATTTCCTGACCCATTACTCCCAGTTTATTTTTGCCTTTACGTTGTGTTCAGCTTCTTTCCAGATATTTTTACATGAAATCTAGCAAGCTTGTTAGATGGATGTTGCTTTCCTTCTATTATATATTTATGTTTTTTTTGTTATCTTTTGTGCTGTTCAATCCATGCTTTCTCGTGTTGCCTTTATTGATGTTGATTTACCTTTTCTTTGTAAAAATAAAAATAAAAATATCATGCTCTTTTCCCCATGTGTCTCCTACAGCATCTGAAGGCCAATTAGATCAACCTAACTCTTCGGTCAGACAATGGACAAAAAACCAATCAGCCTGCCTTTATGTTGACTATCTTATTTACTACCCCTACTCAAAAGGAACATCAATATAAATTGCACCAATGTTTCTAACAGCTGGACATGGAAAAACAGATTGTGGTAAAAAAAAAAGTTGTTCTGTGTGCAGGAAACAGGAACCAAGCTGTCTCTTTCATTGTATTCTGCATTATGACTAAACATTACGACTATGATCAATCAGAACTTTATTGTTTGTTGCAATTACAGAGCAGAGAAAAAGATGAAAAATTACAAGATGAGGTAGTGTTTTTCAAGCAGTTTATCATCTTTTAGTATATTAAGGGACAGATCCTGGCCCTTGCTATGCACAAGGAGTAGGAAGAATCCTTACTCCCTTTGACAGTCACTCACAGTGTGAGGCTACGTCTTCACTACCCGCCGTATTGGCGAGTAGCACTCGATTTCTCGGGGATCGATATATCGCGTCTCATCTAGAAGCGATATATCGATCCCCGAACGAGCTCCTGTCGACTCCGGAACTCCACCAACGCGAATGGCGGTAGCGGAGTCGACAGGGGGAGCTGCAGACGTCAATCCCACGCTGTGAGGACGGTAGGTAACTTGATCTAAGATACTTTGACTTCAGCTAAGCTGTTCACGTAGCTGAAGTTGTGTATCTTAGATCGATTTCCCCCCTAGTGTAGACCAGCCCTGAGTTGCAGCATAGGATGTGAAGCAGTCTCTGCAGAGCTACGTCTTCCCCTCCCACATGGGTGGTTGAAGCAGGGGTAGGGGATGGACAGAGCTTTGGTCTGTGTTCAACCCCAATGCATCAGGCAGCATGGTTACACCTTAGTGCCATAGCAAGATATAGGGCTTGTACCAGGTATCCCACCCAGTGCAGGGCTAGAAAAGGTAGGCAGGTTGTGACACAGAGCTTCCAAGCTGTTCCTAAGGCATCTGCCCCATATACAGGGCTTGTGTCAAAGCCACAATTTACCCCTATGTCCCCGGTAGTTACAATGAACTTCCAGTGACATAATGAAGGTCTTCAACAAATTCCCACAAGAAGAGTTGCTCAGGTGCAAAGATCACATAGGACTTCTCTCTCTGGAACTGCTAACTCAATACAGGCAATCTCTCAGCGGAAGGCTCCTGTGGAACCTTGATGATGTAGTAAGGCTGCCTTCTGCTGGTGGAACTCCCTGGGAACAAATGCAGTACAAATAGGAGTGCAAGTACAATGGTACCTTTCAGTACCCCATACTTGCAAGTGATTTCTAGCTGGTATGGGGTACCAGAAAGATGTAGGACTGCTGGACAGCCCCATGCCAGCAGCTCTGCCCCCTCCTGCCCCCACACAGCTGCATAGCCCCGCCGGAGGACATGGCTGAGGGGCGTGGCTGCATTCTGCTACTTTCTTCACTGCCGCTGCAGGGAAAGGAGCAAATGCGACTAGGGCATTCATTCTTAACAGCACAATACATATGCTAAAAAAACTTAAACAAAGCCTTTGTTTAAGTTTGTTAGCATATGTATTGCTGTTTAACATTGGTCAGGACCAAGTCAAAGGCACAGGAATTGGTCATTAGTGTCCTCCACCCACAAACAGTGCTCTGAAAAAGCTGACTGAAATCAGTATGGGCACAGAACTAAAGGACCTAAGTGCCCTGGTTGACTGGATAAATGAAAGATGCACTTTTGAGCAGCATCTCTTTTGGTTTTGCAGGCTGAGCAGCCTCTGTCCCTCCATATCTGGCTACATGCTCCAAGGGTTTACAGATGCTCCCCGGGTTACACAAACCCGACATAAGCAAACCCGCACTTCCGTAAGCTGGTTTTGGGGTTTTTTTTGTAATAGTCAGATATACGTCTCCGACTTACTCAAAATTCGACTTATTCAAGGTGTTCAGGAACAGAACACTTGCATAAGTCGGGAAGCATCTGTATTGTTTTCTATTCAGCATGTGACACCTCTGGTGCTATTGCTTCCAGATGTGACCTTCATGTTCTAGAAAAATGTCTTATGATGAACATGGCATTACATGATGAATCTAATAACAAACGATAAAACAGGGAAAAGATGTAGGCCTCTGTCTAGAATAATATACAAGTGAGTTCAATCTAATAATGCAACAAGAAAACTCGGCAAACCAATAGTGAAAGAAATAAACTTCCCCTTGTAACCCTTGGAACTATGTTAGATCGCATATAGGACTGAAACACTGGTGGAATTATTCTTGTATATAAGCCACTGTCTAGGAACAATACACTATACATGGCTGAAAGAGAGAACTCAAAGATCAAGGATGATTTCTCCTAAAAATCTTTCCTCTTTACATTTCCTCTCCTTTTATCCATTCATATCTTCCATCTCTGTCTGCTCCTTCCCTTTTCTGTATCCTTCTGTGGTAGATGTGTTGGTTTTATATTTTGTGTGTATTATATCTTTCAATTTCTAGGATTTTTTTCACATCTGCGGAGCTTGTTGCCTGTTTTGTTTCCAGAGTAGCTCTGTGTCCATAAACCAGGAGACATTCACAGACTTTGTTCTCTCATTAAGATTTTCTTTTTGTTGTTTTTCCTTGTCAAACATAAAACTCATCTGAGGTTGAAAAATGTACGCTTTATTATTTGTATATGGAAGCATAATATCCCCTTTTATAGTGAAAATAGAGTGAGATTTGAACAAAGATCCAGCAGATGAAAAATCAGTTGCACTGTCCAGATGGCCTCAGTGTGTTTAAGCATTAACCTGAATTTGTGCAGGGATGCCCTGACTGACTAGGCTGAAAGGCATAGTCACACCTGAACAGCTAATAATTAACCTTGCCCTTTTAGGCTAAACAATGAAAGACCAGAGAAATGCCTGCTTCTGATTGGAGTACACCTCACTCCTCATTCTCCCATGGGGTACAAAAGGAGTGAGACAAAGAAACCAAGTCATGACCATCCAAAATGAAAGATAATCACAAGTTGTAAGGGGTGGGACTGAGGCAGGCACTTCAGGTATATTTGGGCCAGCTAGGAAGCGGGATTAGGGACACAGGCAAGGCTCTGCGTTATCAGAGCCAAGAAAGGGGAACGGGATAAAGATTCTGTGATGTCAGATTTGGGAACGGAACACTGGGAAACAGGCTCTGCCCCAATTTAGAGCTATGGAGATGCTTGCTTTGAACTAACCCCAATAAACACCGAATTGCCTGCACTTCGGACTTCTGGTCTTCTGCTTTCTGTCTGTGTGACAAGAACCAGGGGAGAGGGTGAAGGGAAAGCCTTCTAACAGCCCCTTCTGTATGTCATGCTGATGAAAATAATAAAATAATCCGGGCTGTAGTTCTATCAAGATGTACATGGCACACACAGTTCTATGTCTCTTTTCCATCAAACTCAGATGGCGCAGGATCTTTGCTTTCCTACAGTCTGGTGGAGAGCAATACTTAGATAAAAGCAAGCTGGCAGAAGCTGAGTTTCGACATAAGGGAGGCACTGATAGTGTGCTACGGTAAAATGGGGTGATTGTCCTTCCTATCCTTCCTTTATTTAAGAAGTTCTCAATGACACCTGAAAGTACAGGTCGCACCATCATTTCACAACTGCATCTGTTTAACGGATGCAGTTGTAAAATTGTAGACAGGTATGGTTTGGGTACCAGAACCACTGGAGATGCCCATGCACTGGTAGATGAGCGGATTATACCCATCTGTAGCATGTTCTGGATTTCCCGTTCTATAGCAGCTTGGGCATGAGGAGACACTCGGTAGGGTGAGGTTCTGATTGGGTGAGCATTACCTGTATCAATGGAGTGGTATGCCCGTTCAGTCCGTCCTGGGGTGGCTGAGAACAATGGGGCGAAGCTAGTGCACAGCTCCTTGATTTGCTGCCGCTGCAGACGTTCCAGAGTGGTTGAGAGGTTCACCTCTTCCACGCCACCGTCTTTTTTCCCGTCGTAGTAGACACCGTCAGGCCACTGAGCATCATCTCCCTGGACTGTAAACTGACAAACCTGTAAGTCTCTGGAATAGAAAGGCTTGAGAGAATTAACATGGTACACTTTAGGCTTTAGTGAGGAATTGGGAAATGCTATGAGGTAGTTTACAGCTCCCAGGCGCTCTTGGACCGTGAAGGGCCCTTCCCATGATGCTTCCATCTTATGGGCCTGTTGCGCCTTCAAGACCATAACCTGGTCTCCTACCTTGAAGGACCGATCTCTGGCATGTCTGTCATACCAGGCCTTTTGCTCTTCCTGAGCATCCTTTAGATTCTCTCTAGCAAGGGCTAAAGAGTGTCGGAGGGTGCTTTGTAGGTTGCTTACAAAGTCCAGAATGTTAGTTCCTGGAGAAGGCGTAAACCCCTCCCATTGCTGCTTTACCAACTGTAATGGCCCCTTAACCTCGTGACCATACACAAGTTCAAATGGTGAAAACCCTAAACTGGGATGTGGTACAGCCCTGTAGGCAAACAGCAACTGCTGCAACACTAGGTCCCAATTATTGGAGAATTTGTTGATGAATTTTCGTATCATGGCCCCCAAAGTTCCATTGAACCTTTCCACCAGGCCATTGGTTTGATGGTGGTACGGGGTGGCAACCAAGTGATTCACCCCATGAGTTTCCCACAGTTTTTCCATGGTCCCTGCCAGGAAATTAGACCCTGAATCTGTAAGGATGTCGCAGGGCCAACCTACCCTGGCAAAGATGTCTGTTAAGGCCAGGCACACAGTGTTAGCCCTGGTGTTGCCTAGAGCGACTGCTTGTGGCCATCGGGTAGCAAAGTCCACTAAAGTCAGTACGTACTGCTTTCCTCTGGGCGTCTTTTTTGGGAAAGGGCCCAGAATATCCACAGCTACTTGCTGAAATGGGACCTTAATTATGGGGAGTGGCTGGAGAGGGGCCTTGACCTGGTCTTGAGGCTTACCCACTCTTTGGCATACCTCACAAGACCGGACATACTTGGCAACGTCCTTGCCCATCCCCTCCCAGTGGAAGGACTTCCCCAACCGGTTCTTGGTTCTGTTCACCCCAGCATGGCCACTGGGATGATCATGGGCTAAGCTTAAGAGCTTCCCCCGGTACTTAGTTGGAACCACCAACTGTTTTTGCGGCTGCCATTTTTCCCGGTGTCCACCAGAAAGAATTTCCTTGTATAAAAGTCCTTGGTCTATAACAAACCGGGATCGATTAGAAGAGCTGAGAGGCGGTGGGGTGCTCCGTGCCGCCGCCCAAGCTTTTTGAAGGCTGTCATCTGCTTCCTGCTTAGTCTGGAACTGTTCCCTTGAGGCTGGGGTCACCAGTTCTTCCTCAGACTGTGGACTTGGGCTTGGTCCCTCTGGAAGCGATGTAGGTGATGGGGTTGTTTCCGTTGCTGGTGAACCGCTCTCCGCTGGTGCACCTGAGGGTATTTCAGGCTCTGGCTGAGCCTTTTGGGTATGGCTGTCTGTCGCTTCTGCCAGTTTTGGCTCGCTGGCGCCCTCTGGCGTTGAGTTTGAAGATGTAGTTGCACTTGCTGGTGCTGGTTGTTGTTCCAGTTCCGGGTCTGGGACTGGAGATGCTGTGGCTGTTTCAGTGGTAGGCATGGAATCCGGGTCCACTACCTCTGTCTGGGTCTCTGGTAACACAGACGGGGCCTCTGTGGACGGCTCAGGAACAGGAATGGGTCTGGAAGCTTGCCTGGTTTGGCTACGTGTAACCATTCCCACTCTCTTGGCCCGCCTCACCTGGTTGGCCAAGTCTTCCCCCAGTAGCATGGGGATAGGATAATTGTCATAGACTGCAAAAGTCCACATTCCTGACCAGCCCTTGTACTGGACAGGCAGTTGAGCTGTAGGCAAGTCTACAGCTTGTGACCTGAAGGGGTAAATTGTAACTTTGGCCTTTGGGTTGATGAATTTGGGGTCAACGAAGGATTGGTGGATAGCTGACACTTGTGCCCCCGTGTCTCTCCACGCAGTAACCTTCTTTCCGCCCACTCTCAAATTTTCCCTTCGCTCCAAGGGTATTTGAGAGGCATCCGGGCCTGGGGATCTTTGGTGTGATGGTGGTGTAATGAATTGCACTCGCATGGTGTTCTTGGGACACTTGGCCTTGATATGTCCCAGTTCATTACACTTAAAGCATCTTCCATCTGATGGGTCACTGGGCCGAGGTGAGTTACTGGAGACTGGTGAGGTTGAAGGGTAGGGTATCTGTGGCTTTACTTGGGTTGTATGTGGGGTCTTTGGCTGTCCTCGGTTGTAGGGTTTATGGTCTGTCTGCCCCCTGGGGTAATCGTTCCCCTTGACAGTAGCTTTCTTGCTTTCTGCCAGTTCCATCCATTTGGCTCCAATCTCCCCCGCCTCAGCGATATTCTTGGGGTTTCCATCTTGTATGTACCGCGTGATGTCTTCAGGAACACCATCCAAGAACTGCTCCATTTGTATGAGGAGGTTCAGTTCTTCCAAGGTTTGAATGTTGTTTCCTGTTAGCCAGGCCTCATAGTTTTTTGCAATGTAGTAGGCGTGTTTGGGAAATGACTCCTCTGGTTTCCACTTTTGGTTTCTGAAACGCCGACGGGCATGATCTGGGGTTATCCCCATCCTGTATCTGGCCTTGGTTAGAAAAAGTTTATAGTCATTCATTTGGTGCTTAGGCATTTCAGCTGCCACCTCTGCTAAAGGTCCACTGAGCTGTGACCTCAATTCTACCATGTACTGGTCTTCGGGAATGCTGTACCCAAGACAGGCTCTTTCAAAATTTTCTAAGAAGGCCTCGGTGTCATCACCTGCCTTGTAGGTGGGAAATTTCCTGGGCTGTGGAGCAATATTTGGCGCCGGGTTGTTAGGGTTGGCTGGCACAGGCAGCCCAGCTTTTGCCAATTCCAGTTCATGTTTTCTCTGTTTTTCCTTCTCTTCATTCTCTTTTTGTTGTTTTTCCATTTCTTTTTGGTGCTTTTCCATTTCTCGGCGGTGGGCCACCTCTTCTTCTTCTAGTTTTCTTCGGTGGGCGAACTCTTCTTCTTCTAGTTTTCTTTTGTGTGCTGCCTGTTTGATTTGTTCTTCTCTTTCTTTCATCTCCATCTGTCGCCTGTGTTCAGCTTCTTTGATTTGTTCTTCGGCCGCAATTTTTGCCTTAGAAGTCATGATTCCTGTTTTCTGGTGTTGGGGTGCCCTCCGGTGTTTATCTTCTGAACTGCAGGTTCTGTTGCCTCCTGAAGTCTGCCTAGCAACAGTGCTTTTTTCCTTTTCTCTCTCTAGCTAATGTTCAATGAAAGGAAACCTGAAAAACCACTTTATTTGCATTCATATAGTGCTGGTATGACTCTCAATGGGAGTGCTATTGTGTGACAAAAGACTGTTAATAGTCCTTAACGACTCCTGCTTAACATGCAAGCCACAAACTGCGAGAGAGAGCAGAAAAAAAAATTCTCTCTGGTTCCCTTTTAAAACCAACTGTTTCTCTCTGCTAAAAAGCCCTTAGCAGAAAAGAGAAAAATATAATATTCCTACTGGCTTCTGGATTCTAGTCCCACCAGCTGCACACCATGTAATAACCTTAGTCCCAGATCTGGACCTTAGCGTCCAAAATATGGGGGTTAGCATGAAAACCTCCAAGCTTAGTTACCAGCTTGGACCTGGTACCTGCTGCCACCACCCAAAAAATTAGAGTGTTTTGGGGCACTCTGGTCCCTCTGAAAAACCTTCCCTGGGGACCCCAAGACCCAAATCCCTTGAGTCTCACAACAAAGGGAAATAATCCTTTTTCCCTTCCCCCCTCCAGGTGCTCCTGGAGAGATACACAGACACAAGCTCTGTGAATCCAAACAGAGTGAATCTCCCTCTCTGTTCCCAATCCTGGAAACAAAAGTACTTTCCTCTTCACCCAGAGGGAATGCAAAATCAGGCTAGCCACTTCAACACACACAGATCTCCCCTGATTTCTTCCTCCCACCAATTCCCTGGTGAGTACAGACTCAATTTCCCTGAAGTAAAGAAAAACTCCAACAGGTCTTAAAAGAAAGCTTTATATAAAAAGAAAGAAAAATAAGTACAAATGTTCTCTCTGTATTTAGATGTTACAACACAGGGTTAATTGCTTAAAAGAATATTGAATAAACAGCCTTATTCAAAAAGAATACAAATCAAAGCACTCCAGCACTTATATTCATGCAAATACCAAAGAAAAGAAAACCATAGAACTTACTATCTGATCTCTTTGTCCTTACACTTAGAAACAGAAGACTAGAAAGTAGAGCTACTTCTCCAAAGCTCAGAGAGGCAGGCAGACGGAAAAACAAAGACAAAGACACTCAATTCCCTCCACCCAAAGTTGAAAAAATCCGGTTTCCTGATTGGTCCTCTGGTCAGGTGCTTCAGGTGAAAGAGACATTAACCCTTAGCTATCTGTTTATGACAGGAGGGACGGGGAGAGAGTTGTGGCTGGGGGAGGGGGGACGGGGAGAAGTCAAATAGAGTATCATATGGGGAGGTCACATTCCCCCCTGTGTCCCTCCCATGAGTGCAGTACCAGCAAGAAATAATTCCTACTTGCACCACTGAGTACAAACCTCACCTGCCCTCCTCAGTCTCAGAGTCCATCACTGTAACTTGCAATTCCTGAATTAAAAGGGTTGAAGCAAGCACACGTTTTCTTATATACCACATTAAGAGCTATTTTACTGTATTTTTATGTGAGCACAACTCATTGAATCAAGAATCCATATGAACAAATGTGCTTAAACATTCACAATTAATTTTACATTGAGGGGGAGGGATAGCTCTGTGGTTTGTGCATTGGCCTCCTAAACCCAGGGTTAGGAGTGCCATTCTTGAGAGGGCCATTTAGGGATCTGGAGCAAAAATCTATCTGAGGATTGGTCCTGCTTTGAGCAGGGGTTGGACTCAATGACCTCCTGAGGTCCCTTCCAGCCTTGATATTCTATGATTCTACATGCATGCACAATAATGTACACTTAACATTTTCTGTTTCAATAAATAAACATGCTGTTTAACTTGTTGTGCCTAATTCTCCTCTGAATTACACCAGTTAAACTCAATTCATGTTTCAAGTTTCTCCTGATGTATACCAGGGTAAGTGAGATCAGAATCTGGCCCTTTGCTGGAATATTCATGGAGAGCAAACAAAAAAGTGGCCTAAAACACAGATAAATAAATGTGTTAATTAAATACTTATGCGAGCAAATATTAATGTTTGAGGTATTCCCCCAAGCTCTGTATCATCCGAGTGTGACACCAGGAAAGTCCAGAGTAAACAAAACAAAAACTAAAAACATATCTACTTTATAGAATGGCAGTTGCTTTAAAAAATGAAACACTAATGGCAGGCCAGAGAATGGAGGGAAAAAAAAGAGACGAGAACCTAAAAGATGTAAGATGAGGGAGGAAGTTAGAAGACACGAGAGAGGAACTTAAGACTCTGAATGTTGAAAAGAGGAAGTCAAGCAGACTGAAGGTTTGATAAGCAGTGTGCAAACTCCTGGCCTCACTAACATCAGTGACAAGTCTCATTGACTTGAATGGGGCCTGGATTTCACCCACTCTGTCATATTAAATAATGTACCACAAAAGGTGTTTTAAAGCTATAATTTCATTATGCAATTCTGATGGGGTGAACAAACTATTGTTTCCTGAATGAAACTACAGTTTGGTGTAGTTTAAGACTAAAGCAGATTGTGAAGAACTTCAAAAAGATCTCACAAAACTAAGTGATTGGGCAACAAAATGGCAAATGAAATTTAATGTGGATAAATGTAAAGTAATGCACATTGGAAAAAATAACCCGAACTATACATACAATATGATGTGGGCTAATGTAGCTACAAGAAGTCAGGAAAAAGATCATGGCATCATCGTGGATAGTTCTCTGAAGATGTCCATGCAGTGCGCAGAGGCGGTCAAAAAAGCAAACAGGATGTTAGGAATCATTAAAAAGGGGATAAAGAATAAGACTGAGAATATATTATTGCCCTTATATAAATCCATGGTACATCCACATCTCGAATACTGTGTACAGATGTGGTCTCCTCACCTCAAAAAAGATATTCTAGCACTAGAAAAGGTTCAGAAAAGGGCAACTAAAATGAATAGGGGTTTGGAGAGGGTCCCATATGAGGAAAGATTAAAGAAGCTAGGTCTCTTCAGCTCGGAAAAGAGGAGACTAAGGGGGGATATGATAGAGATATATAAAATCATGAGTGATGTGGAGAAAGTAGATAAGGAAAAGTTACTTACTTATTACCATAATACAAGAACTAGGGGTCACCAAATGAAATTAATAGGTAGCAGGTTTAAAACAAATAAAAGGAAGTTCTTCTTCACACAGTGCACAGTCAACTTGTGGAACTCCTTACCTGAGGAGGTTGTGAAGGCTGGGACTATAACAATGTTTAAAAGGGAACTGGATAAATTCATGGTGGCTAAGTCCATAAAAGGCTATTAGCCAGGAAGGGTAAAGAATAGTGTCCCTAGCCTCTGTTCATCAAAGGATGGAGATGGATGGCAGGAGAGAGATCACTTGATCATTGCTTGTTAGCTTCACTCCCTCTGGGACACCTGGCATTGGCCACTGTCGGTAGACAGATACTGGGCTAGATGGACCTTTGGTCTGACCCAGTACGGCCGTTCTTATGTTCTTATGTTCTACAAAGTATAACTTTTATTCATTCCACTACTCCAATTTAATGTATTTGTTTATGTTTTTCTTGTAGCTCCATAGAAGAGATCCAATCCAAAATGCAGAGCAGTAAGAAGCAATGTATCAAGCCTTGTGCTAGTTACAAGTTTCTCAAACACTCTTGTTATAAACAGTGTTGACAGTATTATATTTAAGACTATGATTTAAATGTCTTTCCTCCCTGAGGACATCTGTCAATGAGATGTTTTTCTCAAGGGCATTAACCTGATGCAGAAATATATAGTAAAGCAAAATTTTAAAAATAGTTGATAGAGACGTGTTGAACTATTTTATAAAAAATAGTCAGATAGATTTTCAGCATTTGCGGCTTCATTAACACTGCAGATATGTTAGTTCACCCACTGCTGCTATTCACTATTCAAATTTGGATCAGAATCCTGCTATTCAAATAGAAAGTAGGTGTTGTATCAAAAGAAAGTATTCCCCCTAGTAGCTTCATCACAGTGTGTCAAGAAATTTGACAGAATGGAATGAGTTGTCAACAATTAAAATTTAAAGAATGTATATTGGGCCCCACAATCAATGCGAATGGCACCTATTCAATCATTAATATTGATGGTATTATAGTAAAAAAAAAATGAATGCATGTTGAAGAGTGCAGTTTTGGGATAACTTTTTGAACTAATGCTTAAGTGTTGGTTATCTAGAACAGGGGTTCTCAAACTGGGGGTTGGGACCCCTCAGGGGGTCACAAGGTTATTATATGGGGGGTCATGAGCTGTCAGCCTCCACTTCAAACCCGCTTTGCCTCCTGCATTTATAATGGTGTTATATATTGTCATAAACAGATAGCTAAGGGTTAATGTTCTTTTACCTGTAAAGGAGTAACAACAGTAACCTGAAACACCTGACCAGAGGACCAATCAGGAAACAAGACTTTTTCAAATCTGGGTGGAGGGAAGTTTTTGAGTGTGAGTCCTTTGTCTTGGGTCTGTTCTTTTCTCGGCTCTGAGAGTGATCTTTCTATCTCCTGGCTTTCTAATCTTCTGTTTCCAAGTTGTAAGTACAAGGATAGTAAGACAATAGGTTTATATTGTTTTCTTTTGTATTTACATGTGTGTAGTTGCTGGAATGTGTTAAATTGTATTCCTTTTGGGTAAGGCTGTTTATTCATTTTTTTCCTTTAAGCAATTGACCCTGTATATTGTCATCTTAATACAGAGATCCTTTTATGTCCTTTTTTCATTCTTTTTATATAAAGCTTTCTTTTTAAGACCTGTTGGAGTTTTTTCTTTAGTGGGAACTCCAGGGAACTGAGTCTGCAGCTCACCAGGGAATTGGTGGGAGGAAGAAGTCAGGGGGAAAATCTCTTTGTGTTAGATTTACTAAGCCTGACTTTGCATACCCCCTGGGTGAGGGGGAATAGAGATTAGATCTCTCAGTACTTGTGTTTCCAGGACTGGAAGCAGGGAATCTCCTAGGGTCGTCCAGGGAGGGGAGCCTGGAAGGAAGTAACAAGGAAACAAGGGGAGGGGGTTATTTCCCTTTGTTGTAAGACTCAAGGCATCTGAGTCTTGGGGTCCCCTGGGAAGGTTTTGGGGAGACCACAGTGAGCTAGGCACTGTATAATTCCTAGCTGGTGGCAGCAATTACCAGGTCCAAGCTGGTAACTAAGCTTGGAGGTTTTCATGCTAACACCCATATTTTGGACGCTAAGGTCCAGATCTGGGAAAAAATGTTATGACATATATATTTAAAGATGTTTTAAATTTCACACTCAGAGGCTTGCTGTGTGAAAGGGGTCACCAATACAAAAGTTTGAGAACCACTGATCTAGAAGGAACTGGTATATACTGGCATATACAGTTTATGTTTATATGGAGTGAAATTTTCTCTATAACATTTCATGGCTCACATCTCACTTAAGCCCTTAACCAGATGAATTTCACCTTAATTCAGGGGTCGGCAACCTCTGGCATGCGGCTCGCCAGGGTAAGCACCCTGGCGGGCCGGGCCAGTTTGTTTACTTGCTGCGCTGGCAGGTTCGGCCTATTGAGGTTCCCACTGGCCGCGGTTCACAATCCCAGGCAAATGCGGGAGGCGGGAAGCTGTGGCCAGCACATCCCTTGGCCTGCGGCACTTCTCGCAGGAAAGAAGGTCCTCTCCCCAAGCTGCAAAATATGAGTGGAGCTGCTCCATGGCTGACACAACAGTGTCAGGGCAGTAGTGATATCTGAAGCCAGTGTGGATCCACCAGGAGTTCGCGGGAGAAAGGGGAGAGGATGGTAAATTTCTCCTTGTTTCAAGATCCAAGGAGTTTGGATCTGTGTTCACCAGGAAATTGGTGAAGTCTCTCAAGACTACACAGGGAAGAAAAGTAGTGCTTGTGAGTGGTGGCAGCGAAACCAGATCTAAGCGGGTAATTATGCTTAGAAGTGTCCATGCAGGTCCCCATATCTGTACCCTAAAGTTCAGAATGGGGAAGGAGCCTTGACATGGTGAGCAGCAGTGAGGGATTTTTTAGGAACCAAAAGCCAGATTTTTTTCCCTTCCTTTGAGATGCTGGGGAAGCAGTGAAGGTGAGATATCCTGAAGGCAAACAGATAAGAGATTCTAACAAAGGGCTTTTTGTTAGAAGGGAGGCTCCAGCTGTGATCACTAGAGGGTCATTAACATATTGCCAAGGCAAGTAATAAAAACCTGTTTTACTTGTTTTTTTCCTAAAGAGTCACATTACAGTAACCAAAGATTCCAAGCTGTTTTCCACCCCCTCAGATAGCTAAGGTAGACCAGGGGGAAAATGTCAGGCAAAGGAAAAAAACAACAGCTAGAATTAGCCAAACTCCAGGCTGAGGAGAGCCAAAAGGAACATGACAGATAGATGGCCAGGGCTGAGGCTGCCCACAAAAGAGCTATGGAGGAGAAACAAAAAGAGAAGGAGGTGAGAGAAAAAGAGATGGAGGAGAGGGAAAGAGAGAGAGAAAGCATGAGCTGGAATTAGCAAGGGCTAAGCAGAATGTACCAGCCAACCCTAACAACCCTTCTCCATATACTGTTTCCCATCCCAGAAAATTCCCCACCTATAAGGCAAGTGATGATACTGAGGCCTTCTTAGAAAATTTCGAAAGGGCCTGCCTTGGGTACAGCATCTTTACAGATCAGTTCATGATAGAGCTGAGGTCACAACGCAATGGACCCTTAGCAGAGGTGGTGGCTGAAATACCTAAGGAATGCAGGAACCATTATAAACTTTTTCAAACCAAGGCCAGAATCAGAATGGGGCTAACACCTGAGCATGCCCGTTGGCGGTTCAGAGCCCTAAGGTGGAAACCAGATGTGTCATTTGCCCGACACGCCTACCACATTGGAAAGAATTGGGATGCCTGGATATCAGGAGCAAGTGCTGAATCTGTGGAAGCTATGTCTTTCATAATGCAAATGGAGCAGTTCTTAGAGGGTGTTCCTGAGGAAATAGAAAGGTACAACCTAGATGGGAAGCCCAAAACTGTAACCGAGGTGGAGGAGACTGGAGCCAAATGGGTGGAAGTGGCAGAAAAGAAAAAAATTACTAGCAATTGGAGTGAATATCAGAGGGGGCAAACCGAAACCAAACCCTATCACCGGGGGCATCCCAAGGTCCAACCTACAATACAAGGAAAGCCCCAGACACCTTATTGTCCCACCTCACCAGTCTCCAGCATCCCACCTCGGCCTAGTGATCAGTCAGCTAGGTGATGTTTTAAATGTAATGAACTGGGACATATAAAGGCCCACTGCCCCAAGAACTCCAACCGATTACAGTTCATTACACCACAATCACACCAAAGATCCCCAGGCCCAGATGCCTCTCAAATACCCTCAGAGTGAAGGGAAACCTTGAGAGTGGGCAGAAAGAAGGTTATTGTGTGGACAGACACTGGGGCACAAGTGTCAGCTATCCACCAATCCTTAGTGGATCCCCAATTCATCAGCCCAGAGGCCCAAGTGACAATTCACCCATTCATCTCAAAATCTTTAAACTTGCCTACATCTGAGTTGCCTGTCCAGTACAAAGGCTGGTCATGAATGTGGACTTTTGCAGTCTATCACAATTATCCCATCCTCATGCTACTGGGGGAAGACTTGACCAACCAGGTGGAGCTGGCCAAGAGGGTGGGAATGGTCACACGCAGCCAGGCCAAGCAATCTTCCAGACCCATCCCTGTTCCTGAGCCGTCCACCAGGGCCCCGTCTGTGTTACCAGAGACCCAGACAGAGGTGGTGGACCCTGATCCCCTGCCAATGACTGCAACAGCCATAGTGAATCCAGTCTCCGAACTGGAACTGGCAAAAGCAACCAGCACCAGAACTGTTGCCAGCACTGACTCCAGCGCTTGCAAACCCATCTACAACTCCAACACCAGAGGGCACCAGCGGACCTGAACTGGCAGAGGCAGCAGACAACCATACCCAAGAGGCTCAGCCAGAGCCTGAAATATCACATAGTGCACCAGCAAAGAGTGGTTCACAATCAACGAAAACAACCCCATCACCTACATAGCTTCCAGAGGAACCAAGCCCAAGTCCACAGTCTAAGGAGGAACTGATGTCTCCAGCATCAAGGGAACAGTTCCAGGCTGAACAAGAAGCAGATGACAGCCTTCAGAAAGCTTGGGTGGTGGCATGGAGCACCCAGCTGCCTCTCAGCTCTTCTAACCGATCCTGGTTTGTTGTAGAACAAGTACTTTTATTCAAGGAGACTCTTTCTGGTGGACACTAGGAAGACTGGTGTCCTCAAAGACAGTTGGCAGTTCCAACTAAGTACCAGGGGAAGCTCTTGAGCTTAGTTCATGATCATCCCATTGGCCATTCTGGGGTGAACAGAACCAAAGACAGGGTGGGTAAGTCTTTCCACTGGGAGGGGATGGGCAAGGACGTTGCTAATTATGTCCGGTCTTGTGAGGTGTGCCAATGAGTGGGAAGCCCCAAAACCAGATCAAAGCCCCTCTCCAGCCACTCCCCATAATTGAGGTCCCATTTCAGCAAGTAGCTGTGGATATTCTGGGTCTTTTCCCAAAGAAGACCCCCAGAGGAAAGCAGTACATACTGACTTTCACGGATTTTGCTACACGATGGCAGGAAGCAGTAGCTCTAAGCAACACCAGGGCTACAGGTGTGTGCCAGGCCTTAGCAGACATTTTTGCCAGGATAAGTTGGCCTTCCGACATCCTTACAGATCCAGGAACTAACTTCCTGGCAGGGACAATGAAAAACCTCTGGGAAGCTCATGGGGTGAATCACTTGGTTGCCATCCCTTACCACCATCAAACCAATGGCCTGGTGAAGAGGTTTAATGGAACTTTGGGGGCCATGATACGTAAATTCATAAAGGAACACTCCAATGATTGGGATCTAGTGTTGCAGCAGTTGCTTTTTGCCTACAGGGCTGTACCACATCCCAGTTTAGGGTTTTCACCATTCGAACTTGTGTATGGCCACGAGGTTAAGGGTCCATTACAGTTGGTGAAGCAGCAATGGAAGGAGTTTACGCCTTCTTCAGGAACTAACATTCTAGACTTTGTAAGCAACCTATAAAGCACCCTCCGACACTCTTTAGCTCTTGCTAAAGAAAACCTAAAGGATGCTCAGGAAGAGCAAAAGGCCTGGTATGATAAACATACCAGAGAGCGTTCCTTCAAAGTAGGAGACCAGGTTATGGTCTTAAAGGCGCTACAGACCCATAAGATGGAAGCATCATGGGAAGCGCCATTCACGATCCAAGAGCGCCTGGGAGCTGTTAACTATCTCATCGCATTCCCCACCTCAACCCTAAAGCCTAAAGTGTACCATGTTAATTCTCTAAAGCCCTTTTATTCCAGTGAATTAAAGGTTTGTCAGTTTACAGCCCAGGGAGGAGATGATGCTGAGTGGCCTGAAGGTGTCTACTACGAAGGAAAAAGTGACGGTGGCGTGAAAGAGGTGAATCTCTCCCCGACCCTTGGATGTCTGCAGCAACAGCAGATCAAGGAGCTGTGCTCTAGCTTTGTGCCAATGTTCTCAGCCACCCCAGGATGGACTGAACGGCATACCACTCCATTGACACAGATAATGCTCACTCAATTAGAACCCCACCCTACCAAGTGTCTCCTCATGCCCAAGCTGCTATAGAACGGGAGATCCAAAGCATGCTACAGATGGGTATAATCCGCCCCTCTAACAGTGCATGGGCATCTCCAGTGGTTCTAGTTCCTAAAACAGATGGGGAAATATGCTTTTGCATGGACTACCGTAAGCTAAATGCTGTAACTCATCCCGACAACTATCCAATGCCATGCACCGATGAGTTATTGGAGAAATTGGGACGTGCCCAGTTCATCTCTACATTAGACTTAACCAAGGGGTACTGGTAAGTACAGCTAGATGAACCCACCAAGGAAAGGTCAGCCTTCACCACCCGTGCAGGGGTTTATGAATTTAATGTGCTTCCTTTCAGGCTGCGAAATGCACCCGCCACCTTCCAAAGACTTGTAGATGGTTTCCTAGCAGGATTAGGAGAATCTGCAGTTGCCTACCTTGATGATATGACCATTTTTTCTGATTCATGGGCAGAAAATCTGGAGCACCTGGAAAAAGGCTTCAAGCACATCAGGCAGGCAGGACTAACTATTAAGGCTAAAAAGTGTCAAATAGGCCAAAAGAGAATGACTTACCTGGGGCACCAGGTGGGTCAAGGAACAATAAATCCCCTACAGGCCAAGATAGATGCTATCCAAAAGTGGCCTGTGCCAAGGTCAAAGAAACAGGTCCAATCCTTCTTAGGCTTGGCCGGGTATTACAGGCGATTTGTACCACACTACAGCCAAATTGCTGCCCCACTGACCGACCTGACCAGAAAGACACAGCCAAATGCAGTTAAGGGGACTGATGAGTGTCAGAAGGCCTTTACCCAGCTTAAGGAGACACTCATGTCTGACCCTGTGCTAAGGGCCCCGACTTTGACAAACCATTCCTAGTAACCACAGATGCATCTGAGCGTGGTGTTGGAGCAGTTTTAATGCAGAAAGGACCGGATCAAGAATTCCATCCTGTCATGTTTCTTATCAAGAAACTGTCTGAGAGGGAAAGCCACTGGTCAATCAGTGAAAAAAAATGCTACACCATTGTGTATGCTCTGGAAAAGCTACGCCCATATGTTTGGGGACAGCGTTTCCAGCTACAAACCGAGCATGCTGCGCTAAAGTGGCTTCATGCTGCCAAGGGAAACAACAAAAATCTTCTTCAATGGAGTTTAGATCTCTAAGATTTTGATTTTGAAATTCAACACATTTCAGGAGCTTCTAACAAAGTAGCTGATGCACTCTCCCGTGAAAGTTTCCCAGAGTTAACTGGTTAAAATTATCCTTAAAATGTGAAAAATCTTGTAGTTTTACATAATTAGTAGCATATGTAAAGGTGTATGTGTTTTATTAATCTGTTTATTCTAAAGTTCTAGGAAGAAATCACTGCCAGTGTGGTTCAACACTGTCTGAGATTCGGAGGGCATGTCATAAACAGATAGTTAAGGGTTTGTCATAAACAGATAAGTAAGAGTTAGTAGAACAGAAGTACTTCATATCTCTTTTGCCTGTAAAGGGTTAACAAGATCTGTGAGCCTGGCTGTCACCTGACCAGAGGACCAATCAGGGGACAGGGATACTTTCAACTCTTGAGGGAGGGAAGTTTGTGTGTGTGCTGTTAGTTTTTGGTTGTTGTTCTCTCTGAGTTCTGAGAGTGACCAGACGTGCAACCAGGTTTCTCTCCAATCTCTCTGATCCAGGCTCTTGTATGTCCAGAATAGTAAGTGCTGGGTAGATAAGACGAGTTAGGCTTGTGTTTGTTTTCTTTATTTGCAAATGTGTATTTGGCTGGAAGGAGTTCAAATGTGTATTTGGCTGGAAGGAGTCCAAATTTGTATTTTGCTGAAAGGATTTTAATTTTTACTTGTATACTTAGACTGGGAGGGTATTCCCAGTGTCTATAGCTGAAAGACCCTGTAACATATTCCATCTTAAATTTACAAAGATAATTTTTTACTGTTTTTTTCTTTCTTGAATTAAAAGCTTTTCTTGTTTAAGAACCTGATTATTTTTTCATTCTGGTGAGACCCCAGGGGACTGGGTCTGGATCCACCAGGGAATTGGTGGGGAGAAAGAAGGGAAGGGGGAGAGAAAGGTTAATTTTCTCTCTGTGTTAGGACTACTTTCTCTCTCAGGAAGAGTTTGGGGGGGGAGAGAAGAAGGGGGGAAGGTGAATTTTCCTCTCTGTTTTAAGATTCAAGGAATTTGAATCAAGTAATCTTCCAGGATAACCCAGGGAGGGTAAGTCTGGGAGAGGCAACGGTGAGGGAAAGGGTTTACTTTCCTTGTGTTAAGATCCAGGGGGACTGAGTCTTGGGGGTCCCCGGGCAAGGTTTTGGGGGGGACCAAAGTGTACCAGGCACTGGAATTCCTGGTTGGTGGCAGGGCTACAAGTACTAAGCTGGTAATTGAGCTTAGAGGAATTCATACTGGTACCCCATCTTTTGGACACTAAGGTTCAGAGTGGGGAATTATACCATGACAGGGTTAATGCCTCTTTTACCTGTAAAGGGTTAAGAAGTTCACCTAGCCTAGCTGACACCTGACCAGAGGAAACAATGGGGGAACAAGGTGTTTCAAAAGGAAGGAGGGAAGTTTTCCTTTGTTTAGAGTCTCAGTTTCAGCCAAAGTGAAAAAGATCAAGGAACCAGCCTCTTGTCAGAGTAATAAGTTTTAGAAAGGGATAAATAGGTTTATGTTTATTTTCTTTGTAACTTGTCTTGGTACCATTTAAGGGAATTATCAAATTTGGGTATTCTTGTGTGTATTAAGATTTTTGCCCAGGAGAACATCCTTTGTGTTTTGAATCTGTTGTCTGTGAGAGTAGCTGATATGCTAATCTCTCCCAGAGGGTTTTCTTTTACCTTTCTTTTCTTTAATTAAAAGCCTTCTTTTTAAATACCTGATCGATTTTTTCCTTGGTTTTAGATCCAAGGGGGTTGGATCTGGATCCACCAGGAGTTGGTGGGAGAAAGGAAAGGGGATGGTTAATTTCTTCTTGTTTTAAGATCCAAGGGGTTTGGATCTGTGTTCACCAGGAAATTGGTGAAGTCTCTCAAGACTACCCAGGGAAGAAAAGTAGGTCTTGTGAGTGGTGGCAATGAACCCAGATCTAAGCTGGTAATTAAGCTTAGAAGTGTCCATACAGGTCCCCACATCTGTACCCTAAAGTTCAGAGTGGGGAAGGAACCTTAGCACCTGGCAAAAAATCTGTGAACACTTTAAATTGTTCAGCAGGGTGGGTAGCTGTGAAAATTTTATTTTACTGACAGACCTTTAGTCTCTCCCCCAGAGAAACAAAGTGTTAATCTAAGAGTCTGAATTGTTTTTTTTAATCAGGCAAACCTGCAATTCAAATAATTGCCATTGCCTAAAAAGCTTTAGTAATGAAAAAACATCTCAAATTAACATGGATTTAAAACTCATAGGAATTCTGCATTTCTCTCAAGTCACCTGGGAGGCTTACATTAGTCTTTTGGTCATCAGAAACATATAATGAAGTCTTTCTATGTTGGTTAACTTTTACAGTATCATGTACCATCAAATGTTAGAATGTATGTGATAAGTGAGCTCTTTCAAGTGAGCTCTGCCTACTAATTCACTGCTTTGCCTTTTAGCAAACCAAGCAGACTATTATGGGCATAGCAAATTGGCCCATTTATACTACTACCAGATTTTCAGTGAAAACCAACATAAGCAAAGTGATTGCCCTTTATAATAGCGGGCCTATAAAAAGTGAGTCCATCAAAAAAAAAAATTTTTGTCTGAGTGACTTAAAATATATCTGTGAACAAAACAAATGGATAGGAAATGTGTGCTTTATTTAAGCGTTAGGATTAAACCAGGAAGGTCTTCCACACTGGAAAATTGGTAATAGTATTACGTCATCCAAGACCTAAACAGTTCTTTGAGAATACACATGACAATTGAGCTGTAGGGTTGTTTTTTTTGTTTTGTTTTGTTTTGTTTTAAATTCACTTGGTTTCACAGTCGAATTTAGTGAATATACAGTACTTAAACTATATATGATCAAATTATAACTTTTTTTTACAAACTGTCAGTTTCTGTTTCTAACTAAACTAATAATTAATATTTATAAAATGTCCTTTGCACTTCCATGTACAGATTTGATCCTAAACTGTATCTAGCATATCACATTCCAGCAGAAAGAAAATACAAGAGACAAGCCATCCCACTCCCCACCCCAGCATTGTGAGCCTAGCAGACATTATTGAGAAGCAAATTGTTGGAAATATAATTCCCTTCCTGGCAGCCAACTCAGGGAATTTTAGTGAGTAATGCACAATATTGAGAATCCCTTAAACCGAATTTATTATTGTTAATAGATACTATTGTGCACCAGTAATCTGCCACAATGTCAGAAAAGGCTGCTGGGATAACTTTAAGAAAACTAGAATTGAGGTAGTAGATTTAGTCATGAATATTTAGTCATATTCTCCTCGCAGCAAAGGTAAAACAAATGACAGTATATTATTTCCCTTCCTTTTGCAGATAAAAATGAGAGGATAATGCAATATGCAATATGTCAACAAGATGCCTTGAACATGTCCTATTAAACTAGGAATCTCCAAGGTTTGTTTCACTGAAGTCTCCTTGCACTGCTGGAGGGTAAGCCCTTTGACAGCTGTCTATTTGTAGGGAGGTAATGACCAAAGTCTCTTTGTTGTTTTCAGTCTATCATCAGTGTTTTTGCTGAAAGCAATACAGCTCAACAGAATGATGAGCCATACAAGCATATGCCCTGTGACAACACAGTGTTGCTGATAGAAAACTAAATGAAGATGTAGATTATGATGAAATAATTCAGTTATGGAACAATCAGTCAATGATATATTGAAGAGTTTTGATTTGGTTTGCTCTTGTGTGACCTCCTTCCTTTGCAATTTAGCCTCCAGCTCGATCATATATAGTGGACAATGTGGTGCTTTGTAACTGTTGTAATTTGGTTTTCTGTGTATTATGCAGGAGCCAGCTGCCATTTTCTGAGGCAGAGTTGATGGCATATGTTGCAGAGAAATACACCATGCTCTCACTTAGTTCCTTTTACTTTTGTTTCCTTTAGTCTGAAACAAAAAGTCATTCAGACTGAAAGCATGATATGTGTGTGTGTGTGTGTGTGTAAAACATAAGACATTAGCCCAATTACCAATTTAAAACCGATTGGGAAACAATAGGGACTACATAACAGTTGACTTCCTTAGCCTATTAAGAGACTTGGGTTTTTTATCATTGTATGGAAAATCAAATTAAAAATCTTCACTAGAGGTTCCAAAATAAACAGTACTTCATTAATTGTTTGTGAGAAAATAATTGATTTCAGCCTCTGGGGAGATAACATCCCCCATGTCTATTCAGCTTTTACACAACTCTTGTAATTTAATCAATTCAGACCTTTGCTGAGATTTCCACCTAAAGAGATGGTCAAAGAATATTGACGTAAGCTAACCAAGAGCCAATTATTAGGGTCTTACTGAAGTTTGGATTGCCATCTTCTGCAGAAAATGCTCTGGTGGAGGAAATCTCCATGAGGATGCTCTCATGGAAATATCCTCTTCAATTGTTCCACAGAGGATCGGAGTTGTTTTCTGTCATGCTAAGTAATGATCTGTAGGGTCCTCTTGTAAAGCTAGGAGACCACAGGATGTCAAGTTCCTTTGCCTCCCATTAACTCTGGATGCCATCAATCCCCTAAAGCCTCCTGTGACAGAGATGGCAATTTCCTGAACAAATCTTATTGTTCGTAAGTTAATAAAGAAGCCTTGTTGAAAATAGACATTGTTTGTTGTGCTCCCTACATACTTTGTAGCACCTGCACAATATCCAGACCACAGAACAGTATCCGTAAGAAATCCCACTGAAACCAAGATGATAAGACGCTATATACCAAAGTTTTCATTTCACAGGCATAGTAAAAGAAATACTCCAATATTCTATGAGTGTATTTCAGTTTGTATGCAACCTGAAGAAACTGAATTTCCTGCCGTTTGGCATAAGAGATAAAAATGATTCAGATCCGTGAAACTTTCAGAGCTGTTCTGAAGAAATCAGCTTCTTTTGTCCAAATAAGTTACACTGTACTGATTGCTCTTGTGAACACAAAATGACAACTTTCTTCTCTGTTCTCTACCACTGGCAGTAAATTGAAGTCCTCTAAAGAATTGCATGCTCAGAATCAGTGACTTGCAAGGAAAAACTTGGGACTATGTCACGCCATTAGGAATTTGAATTCAAGCTGAAAACATAAGTGTTTACTGTCCTATCAATCACACTTACAAACTCCTGTGTGTTGTTAAATAATGATCTAAAGCAGTAAGACAGTTGAATATGGGTATTTCTTTAAAAAAATAGTGTTTTTTACAAACTGCAAGTAACATAGTCATCTTCTCATTAATGTTCAAAATAAATACTTCCATCTCTGAGTGCATTTCCAAAGAAATGCTAATGGATATTTTGCAGATAAGGCTACGTCTTCACTACTCGCCGTATCGGCGGGTAGCAATTGATTTCTCAGGGATCAATATATCGCGTCTCATCTAGACGCGATATATCGATCCCCGAACACGCTCCTGTCAACTCCGGAATTCCACCAACACGAACGGCAGTAGTGGAGTCGACAGGGGGAGCTCCGAACATCGATCCCGTGCCATGAGGACGGTAGGTAAATCGATCTAAGATACTTCGACTTCAGCTGAAGTTGTGTATCTTAGATCGATCCCCTCCCCTAGTGTAGACCAGCCCTAAGGCTCAACTTACCTTGGAGGTTGCAGATGCCAGGAAACAACTGACATATGTCAGATCTGATGAGCTGAGTTGCGTTGCAGAAGAATAGTCAGTTGTCTATTGCAGGAGTATATTGGAACCACTGGCAAAGAAAGACACAAGATGGAAGTGACTGGTGCCAACTGGGAAGAAGACAGCAAAGCAGAGGAGCTATGATATCTTGTGTTGCACTCAAGAAGGAAATCTAGTTCCCAAATTACCACTGTGCTACCCCTGTTTGAAGCTTTTGTAATATCACTAATTTCAACAGAGTTAAACATCCATGCAGGGGTGACTGAGGACTTGAGTATTAAAGGTAGTTTTAAGAACCATACTGAAGGTGTTTGTCTTTTCTTTTCTTTTATTTGTTTGTTTGTTTATTCACTTATTAACAGATTACATGACATATTATCACTTGGTTTAGCATCAATATTTTCCAACCTCTAGGTGAATGGAATGTTTTCATGTTTTAGATTTTCAGTTAATTGCTCTGAAAAAAAAATAGTATTTGAACATATTAGTGCAACATTGGAACCCCTCACAAAACAGCATTACACTATATACCATGAACAATAAGATGAAACTGGACCATCTAATTTGATTGAGATGAGTGACATGGAAATAAAAATAAGCAATATCCATTTTAAAAAGTAAAGTAGCTTTTTTAAATGATTTCTGTTTTTATTATATTAAGGTATTATTAGGAACACATAAAGATATTTTTAATATATGATTTTCATCTTGACAATGTCCCTTTATTAATTCAATTTCAGAAGAGGATAAAGTAATATTAATATATTTTGAACCCTACAAGTTTAATAATTTCAAGGCAAAAGGGCAGCATAGTGAAACCTCTGAATTATAAGTACAGTGAGAATGGTAGCTTTATGAGAGAACTTTGAAAGAATTAACTTAGAAGGAACTGTGCTTCAGTATGTCTTTGGATTATCAAAGTGTAAATGCTTGAGAGAGGAGCTTTGCTCACACACATGCCCTTCACAACTTTCTTATCTTATTGCACGTCTGAACTAAACAGAAGACTGTCTTGATCCCTTGCACTTCTGTCTTTCTTCTCTGAGCACTGAAAAGTATTTCATTTTCATGGTCTGATCGTACCTTAATATTTGGATCCCAGACTAGTTACAAGAAATATGCAGGGGAAATTATGAAAGTCATATCCTTTGGATAACTTGGAGAAAAAAATTCCTGAAGGCATTCCAGTTCCACATGATCTATTATAGCACACCACCACCTAGAACCCTCCTACTTGGTTAGAATACGTGAATATTTAATATGGCCATTACAACTGAAGTCTGGTGAGAGCCAGAAGTTTTCTGAGATATTAGTCTCATTAAAAAATAAATTAAGAGTCCATACTAATTCTGCAGAGCTACAAATCATTGAATATTTAAGAGATGAATTATTATAGACCACTTAGAGCAAGTGAGACTAGATTTCCAGCATTCATAAAATTCCATTATGAATGAATTTCAGTGCTACACTTTATAAGGCCTGCAGGGTGCTTTGAATAGGTTCTTTAAAATGCAAAAGTGAATAACACCAAAAACTTTTCTAGTCACAGGAAAAAAAAATATGGAAAGCAGATATTCAAATCAGTTTCCTTTTAATATAGAGTTAAACCAAGTACAGTTATTTTGACCTTGTCAGGATTTGAAATTAGGTGCTGAAATACATCTCATTATGCAGGGCCGGCTCCAGGCCCCAGCACGCCAAGTGCGTGTTTGGGGCGGCATGCCGCGGGGGGGCGCTCTGCCGGTTGCCAGGAGGGCGGCAGGTGGCTCCGGTGGACCTCCTGCAGGCGTCCACCGGAGCTGTGGGATCGAAATGGCTAGAGCCGGCCCTGTCATTATGTGTACCTGTGATACATTTTACACAAAACAAAATGGTATTTGAATACTTTGAGAAATAAAATATATGCTTCTCATTCCTCTTCTGCTTACTAATGAATTGTCAGCTTGTTTCCTAATGATGTCTCTAAGGAGAAGAACATTGACAGGGAAAAGCATGAGACCTAGAATGGAATCCTGAGGCACTCATCTTAAGGCAGCTGTAAGGCGAATTAACACTAGCTAAGATGGCTTGTGTCTAGCCCAAGAATGAGCAATCAATTATTCAAATGTATAGCGACAGATTTTTTAAAAGGTTATGATCCCAGCTGCTATAGATGGGCCTATAAGAATACACTTTCAGGAATTTTCTCACTGAATCTGTTCAATTAATACTTTAGTTTGTGTAGAACTTAGAGAGAGAAATATCTCTTATTTCTTACTCCTCATCCTCATCCAGCGCAGCCTGAAGCACAATGAAATACATTAAACTTCACCACATAGTAACTGCCACTTGTACATTTAGGGAACATTTATGGTTATGTATATTTCAGAATCTAAGTGATCGAAACTGAACAGAGTAACTATGACTCCAAAGCACAGCTACGTTCTCTGATAAACTAATTCAGCTATAATAGGGAGGGGAAAAAAAAAAGCATTATACCCTTCTAGTCTCACATCATGCCTCAATCAGAGTGACTTCTGGTGGAATAGGATAGCACTGGCTTTACATGAGTTCTCCCTAAGGGCCTGCACCTTCTCCCACTGAAATCAGACATTAAAGGTTTAATTTGCAAAAAGATACTTTTTAGAAAGTTGTAAATGACGGAAAAATGAAAATGGGGGCTATGACTGGAAAGGCTTTACTGCAGCATTGTATTACTATATATACCATGCATGCATTAATTTTGTCGGGGAGCATTTAATGTGCTCAAAGAATAATTGTGGAGCAGGAAGTGTTTAAGGTAGTACTTAGTTAAAAAAAACAGGTTGCCCTATTGCAAAGTTGAGCTCTGTGAGATCCACAAAACCACACTATAGCTCTAAGTAGAAATTTTAAACTGGGAAGCACTTACTAGGTTGTGGTAAAAAAACATAAAGGTTTGAGTGGAATGGATTTTAACAATACATGTGACAAACACAGGTCCTGTGAATAATGAATCTTTTTTTTTTTTTTTGTCTTTACTTCAGTTTTGATCACAACAGGTTGCCTTTCAGAAAGGTTACTCTTCAGTAAAACAAAATGAAAAAGGTGTAAATTAAGGACTAAAATAAGAGAGTAAAGGTGTTTTCTGTTCACATGAAACACTTCCTAAATCACTATCATATACAAATCACTGGAAAGCTCTTTCAGGGTTATGCTTCAAATGCATTTTAGATAGCTCGGTAGATAATTTGGAATCCAAACTGCTTCTCAGAATTTGGAAACCTCAGATCAGTCACTGATGAACAATAATTTATGTGACAACTCAACTGTTGGTACTGTAATTAAGCACAATTATGTGTTCTTAGAGTGCCAGGTTTTATCTAGACCTATAGTAGGATTAATTAACACTACCATGGAGATGGAACACGGCTCGTTCCCAAGAAAGGTATAAAAACAGTTAATTTAGTAGCACTCTCTTATCTCTGACTGGGTAGGTAGGAAGTCTGAGACATGTCTTGGGCTCACATGGATTGCTAATAGGAGCAGAAGAGTACCTGAGAGATGCTGCATCATGAGAGATGCCTTCCATGAGATGAGATATTAAATTGGGGTCTCTTTTTTTCTGGCTCCAGTTGCAGTGCAGGTGGAAGCTAAAAATACTTTTGCAGTTTTAGAAAGGACTTGATAACAACAGTATACTGGCCAGCAAATGAACACAACAGTCCAGAGCTGTGTGAAGTATTATTAAGGGTGTAATAAAAATCTCTACATTGTCCTCTCTTATCTAAGATATTGTTTAGACTCCCATCAGTACAGTATTTGAGTGCATTATATGTCACAGAGGGCTGATTATGGAAGGGTTAATGTCCTGTATAACTGAAGTTACAACGGTTTCTCTTTAAAGCTAATTTTTACAGCTTCTCCAAAATCTACAAAACAAGATAGATCAGTTTCAAAATTAGAAGGTGAGATCAGCAGCTAGGATTGACTTTGGTGAATATTTGAGTCTAGGCCAAAAGAGTCCAATTGGAAAATTAAGCTAAACCTTCATGCCTATTCACTTGGTCTTGTGTGTATATACTGATGTCTGTGAAGACTTGTCCTTTGTGTGTGCTATGACCCACCGAAACCAAGTCCTTGCAAAATGTTTTCACTTGTCGTAGTTTCACATGCCAATGCATTCAAATGTGCATGAGTATTTAGTTTGAATGTGTGATTTTATGGACAAATATAGACATGCAAACCTTGGCCCTCTCTTTTAAAGGTCATTTGGATAAAATACTAAAAAATATATTATAGGGAATAATCAATCCTGCACTGTCAGGGGTATGGGCTAGAACGGTTAATTGGTCTTGTTTTTCACTCATTTGTGTGTTACTGCAGTAAAAGTTAAGGCTTGTGCTTGCTCCCAGGGAAATTTGTTTTTGAGCTCTTTGGGGAAGGATTGTGTCTTTCCATGTATTTGCGTAGTGCCTAGTATAATGGGGCCCCGGTCCTGATGGAAGCATTTGCATGCTACCACAAATAAATAAATAAATAATAACAACAACAATAATAGAATAATAATTAATAATGATGAAGGGGTAGATTCTGCCACCTTTACTCACATTGAATAGTCACTGAAGTCAAAGCGAATACTCGAGGAGTAAGGCGAATAAGGGAATTCGAATCTGGCCCAGAGTGGCTTTAAATAGTTGTAACTTAATCTTGTTTGAAGGAGAATTACACTACAGCACACTAAAACCACTTTACTTCTGAATGAGCACATCTACTTGGGAGCTTGATGCACTCTAAGTAATATGCTTTATATAGGGTGACCAGATGTCCCAATTTTATAGGGATAGTCCCAATTTTGGGGTCTTTTTTTTAATATAGAGTCCACCCCCTGTCCCGGTTTTTCACATTTGCTCTCTAGTCACCCTAGCTTTAACTTCACATCTTTAATTAATTCATCTTTACTTTCCTTAGTGTTCCTGAATAGACATGCCCTAATTTATTTTAGGAAAGATTTTAAGAACTACAGCATACAATGGGGATATAGCAAAAACAATCCATTACAGTGACAAATTTCCTTTAAATCTGTACTATAAAATGGAGGTATAAATTTGCTTTTAGGAAAAATAGAATCTACTTTTATTACCTGCTACTGTAATTTATAGGAGTTGATAGAGTGGAAGATATTTCACATATAATTTTATTTGTTACTCTCCCAGCAAATATTGTATCTGCATCCAGCAAATTTATTTATTATATTGTTCAATAGCATTATATATTTATTTAATTCTTTCTGAAATCTCAATAAATTGTGCATTAATGCATTGCTGTTTACAAACCCAGAATTTGGTATTATTCTATAATACAAAAGCTAACCCTTTTACTGAATTCTCACTGATAATTATTAAAGGAATAATGTAGGCTGCAAAAAAGCAATTGACTGAACAAAGAATTCAAGTTAGTAACACATATGGGATAATAGATGCCCCCGAGTTAATATAAGGCTGCAGTTCATTTGACGGCTATGCTGATGTCATCACCCAGGAGCAAACAGCTTGAATCATTTATATACATGGCAGTAGATCCCTGAGAGACTGAGTTCAGCTTTGGAATCATGAACAATAAAGGCATCTATTGTTATATATATATACTTACCCCCCTCTCACCCCTATGGGTGGTATGTGTCTTCCTCAAACTCAGGTCCTCTACCAGAGGCCTAGGAGTTTGAGGGTTCTGCGCAGTATCTTTGCTGTTCCTAGCACTGCACTCTTCTGAACAGAGAGCTCTGATGTTGTTCCTGGGATATGTTGGGGCCACTCATCCAGCTTAGGAGTCATAGCCCCGAGTGCTCCTACCACCACTGGGACCACTTTGGCCTTCACTTTCCACATCCTCTCTAGTTCCTCTTTCAGGCCCTAGTACTTCTCCAGCTTCTCATATTCCTTCTTCCGGATGTTGCTGTCACTTGGCACTGCTATATCTATCACCATTGCTGTCTTCTGGTCCTTATCTATTACCACGATGTCTGGTTGATTGGCCAGTACCTGCTTGTCCGTCTGGATCTGGAAGTCCCACAGAATCTTTGCCCTGCTATTCTCCACAACCTTCTGTGGAATCTCCCATCAGGTCCTGGGAGGATCTAGCCCATACGCTGTGCAGATGTTCCTGTACACAATGCCAGCCACTTGGTTGTGCCGTTCAGTGTATGCTGTTCCTGCCTGCACCTTACATCCTGCCACTATGTGTTGGACTGTCTCTGAGGTCTCTCTGCACACTCTGCACCTTGGGTCTTCTCTAGTGTGGTAGACCCGTGCTTCAATGGATCTGGTGCTCAGTGTCTGTTCCTGTGCTGCTATGATCAGTGCCTCAGTGCTGTCTTTTAGTCCAGCCCTTTCCAGCCACTGGTAGGATTTCCCAATGTCAGCCACCTCAGCTATCTGTCGATGGTACATTCCATGCAGGATCTTGTCTTGCCATGGCACTTCTTCTGCTTGGTCTTCCTCCCATGTCTGCTGCTGCCTCAGGCATTCTCTCAGCAGCTCATCTTTGGGGGCCATCTTACTTATGTACTCCTGGATGTTTCGGGTTTCATCCAGGACAGTGGCTTTGACACTCACCAAGCCCCGCCCGCCTTCTTTCCGGCTGGTATATAGTCCCTGGGTGTTGGACTTGGGGTAGAAACCTCCGTGCATTGTGAGGAGCTTCCGGGTCTTCACATCGGCAGCCTCCATGTCCTCCTTTGGCCAGCTCACTATACCGGCAGGGTATCTGAAAACCAGCAGGGTGTATCTGTTAATGGCGTGGATCTTATTTTTCCCACTGAGCTGGCTCTTCAGGACCTGTCTTATCCTTTGTTAATACTTGGATGTTGCTGTCTTCCTTGCCTCCTCATCATGGTTTCCATGTGACTGTGGGACGCCAAGGTACTTGTAGCTGGTCTGTATGTATGTTATGTGGCCCACTGGTAGTTCCACCCCATCAGTCTTGACTACCTTCCCTCTCTTCACTACCAGCCGGCCACACTTCTCCAGTCCGAATGACATCCCGATATCCTCATTGTAAATCCGCGTCAAGTGGATTAGCGAGTCCATGTCTCGTTCATTCTTAGCATACAGCTTGATGTCATCCATGTAGAGGAGGTGGCTGATGGTAGTTCCACTCCTAAACCCATACCCGTATCCAGTCCTTGTAATTATCTGGCTGAGGGGGTTTAAGCCTATGCAGAACAGCAGTGGAGACAGTGCATCACCTTGGTATATGCCGCACTTGATGGCCACTTGTGCAAGCTGCCTTGAGTTGATTTCGAGTGTTGTCTTCCATAGTCCCATTGAGTTCTTGAGGAAGGTCCTTAGTATCCTATTGACTTTGTATAGCAGCAGACATTCACAGATCCACGTGTGCGGCATTGAGTCGTAGGCTTTCCTGTAGTCAATCCAGGCTGTGCTCAGATTGGTCTGTCTAGACTTTGAGTCTTGGGTGACTGCTCTATCTATGAGCAACTGGTGTTATGAGCCTCTGGTGTTGTTCCCAATGCCCTTCTGAGCTGTGCTCATGTACTGGCCCATATGGTCCTGTAGCTTGGCGGCTATGATACCTGATAGGATTTTCCATGTTGTGAGGAGGCAGGTTATTGGCTGGTAGTTGGATGGTTCTATTCCCTTGCAGGGGTCTTTCATGACCAGCACTGTCCTTCCTTGTGTTAGCCAGTGTGGGTGGGAGCCTGCTGCCAGCAGCTGGTTCATCTGTGGTGCTAGTCGTTCATGCACTGCTGTTAGTTTCTTTAGCCAGTAGGTGTGGATCATGTCTGGTCCAGGGGCTGTCCAGCTCTTCATGTTCTTGACCCGCTGCTGGATGTCTTCTACTGTGATGGTAACTGGTTTCTGTTCTGGGAGATTGCTGTGCTCAGGTCCTGCAGCCACTTTGCGCTGGTGTTATGAGTCTTCTCTTTCTCCCATATGTTCTTCCAGTACTGTTCAGTTTCTGCTGCTGATGGCTCTGCTGTTATTGTGTTGTTGCACTGTAATTGGGAGTACACCTTAGATGGTTCTTTAGAGAACAGGGCATTTACTTTTTTGGCCTCTGCTTCTCTAGTGTATCTCCTTAGCCTGGTAGCCAGTGCTGTAAGCCTTTCTTTAGCAGTCTCTAGGGCTTCAGATGGAGTCAGGCGCTTGTATTTTTTCGGTAGCCGAGTCTTATCCTTAATCTCTACAGCCTTCTGTAGTTCCACCAGCTGACTAACTTCTCTCCAAGTCGCCTTGGTCTTATCCTCCAACCTCATTTTCCAGGGTGGGTACATACTGTTGTTCTTCTTGATCGTATAGCCAAGCATCTCCAGGATTACAGAGGCTGTAGCGTATACCAGTTCATTAGTTTGAGTTATGGTGGTAGTAGGGATTGTCATGAGGGCTCTATTGGCATCTTCTAACATACTATCTGATGGTACTTCTCCACTGAGCCTTGGTAATTGGTCTCAAGGATTGACTGTAGCTAGTTTCTCCATGATCTTATGCCTCATATCAGCTGCTGTGCTCTGCAATGGAGGGGGTGGCAGTGAAGTTTCAGCTTCAGGAGTGGGCTGCACATCCACTTGTTCTTCCAGGCCTTCTTGAGTCTGGGATGTAATGTGGAGTTGGTCTATCTCAAGCTGTGAGAATAGCTTCCTCTTTACTATGTTGAAGCGTTGGGTAACTAGCTGTTTCTCAGTAAGTGCAGCTGTAGGTCTTTCATCTATCCATAGTCCCCTCATACATCCCCTCTCATTAGGTCTACTGTTATAGTAGCATTCCATGAATTCCAGGTTCTCTTGTCTCGTCCATGAATGGTTTGTTCCAGTAGCCCACTTATCGTCAGATTGTCCTGGTTCCTCAGCATCTGGCGCGGACCTTGTTAATCCAGGTGATGTCCGAGCCGGTATGACACTCCTAGTTCGTGTTGCTCTCATATTTGAGGTAGGCAGGTGACGCATTAGGGGTACCAACAGGGATTTGAACGCCGGTCTCCCATATCAAAGGGTGGCACTCTTAACCACTACGCTATGTCACCTATATAGCTTCAATTTTTTCTTTTAACAGTGAAAAAATATTTCAAATATGATGTTATAACACCACCCAATACATTTTCAAAGCACTATACAAGGACTTAGCCGTACAATTTCCATTAAAGTCATGAAAGCTGTCCATCTAAATTTCTGCATGCTGCTTAGCAAATACTGGGGTAAACTCACTTCCAAACTTACCCTTTTCAGTGAATCACCATTTTTATTGATGTTAACATGGGATATTTTCACTTTCACAGTGGGGGTAACAACTTGGTTTCTCAGAAAATATATATGCTTTTTTGGGTATATGGTTGTGCATAACAGGTACTCACTCTGTTAATAGTGCAATAGGAACAGTGAAATTTGCTAGGTTCCTGCTTTCTAAAAAACTGGACGATAGCACTTGGGGCATAAATAAAGCAACTAGGTTTCATTTTAGTGTGTCTTCCTGAGGACTAGACTATGACTTGGATTATATACTGCTGTCATAAATATAAAGGGAAGGGTAACCACCTTTCTGTATACAGTACTATAAAATCCCTCCTGGCCAGAGGCACAAAATCCTCTTACCTATAAAGGGTTAAGAAGCTCAAGTAACCAGGCTGGCACTGACCCAAAGGACTAATAAGGGGACAAGATACTTTCAAACCTGCGGGGAGGGAAGGGGAAGGCTTTGTTCTGTCTGTTTCGTGTGGCTCTTGCCAAACACAGATCAAGAAAGCAAGCAATCCAACTCCTATAGAATCAGTAAGTACTAGCAAGGGAATGTGTTAGATTATCTTTTGTTTTGGCTTGTGATTTTATCTGTGCTGAGAGGAAAGTGTATTCTTGTTTTTTTTTTCTTCTTTTTGTAACTTTATGGTTAGCCTAGAGGAAAATCTTCTGTGTTTTGAATCTGATTGTCCTATGAGATTACCCTCCATTCTAACTTTTCAGAGGTGCTTCTTTTACCTTTTTTCTTTCCAATAAAGTTCTGTTTTTTTAAGAATCTGATTGGTATTGTGCTCATCTTTTTATTCTCAAGCCTCCCGAGGAAAGGGGGTGTAGGGCTTGGGGAGATATTTGGGGGGAGATAGGGCTCAAAGTGGCCCTCTCTAAATGTTTGTTTGAATCACTTGATGGCGGCAGCTTTTACCTAATCCAAGGTACAAGGAAGAACGTGTGCCTTGGGGAAGTTTTAACCTAAGCTGGAAGAAATAAGCTTAGGGGTCTTTCATATGGGTCCCCACATCTGTACCGTAAAGTTCAGAGTGGGAAGGGAACCCTGACAACTGCACAGAGAAGTAAAGACAGTAAAACCACCTTTGGCTAATTGTATTTCAGGCCCACACATTCAGAGGTAAGAGGATGCTGTGTGCCCTTTTATGCTCACACTGGGCCAGATGAGTGGAGAAATGGGCAGAGAGATGTTAAGAAAGTTGGCTCCACTCCTGAACAGGCTGACCAGCACAGCTGAACTTGTGTGGTAATTGTCATAATTTACAGCAGTAAACTGAAATTTTAATTGACCCGCAGTAAATTACTACCTCTGCCTGGAGCAAGAGAAAACCAGATAGAGAATTGTGCTTCACAATGTCTCCTAGCACTACTTCTGAGTAGTGCAGTTAATGCTCAGAGGAACTGTTCCAGAACAATATGCACTGGAGTGAAGCAGTAGGGTAAGAGATAGAGTAGAAAGGAGAACAACATGCCACAGAAGTGGGATGGGAAATCAAGTGAAAAAACACGAAATGAGAGAAGATATGCAGTGAGCTCCTGCAGAAATGGAGAGGGACATAGCCAGATATTGGCTCCTGGTAAAGAAATCATAGAATCTAGAAGGGACCTTGGAAGGTCATTGAGTCTAGTCAAGGACTGAGCTTACAACCCTGGGTTTAGCAGGCCAATGCTCAAACACTGAGCTGTCCCTCCTGCACAATGAGACAATGAATAGTCAAAATGGAGGGAGAAGAATAAACCACGGGCTGTTACACCCTGTCACCCCAATATTCACCCTGCCATGTAATTAGCATATGTCTTATACAAAGTATGTCTTCTGAGGTGTCATTCTAAAAGTCTTCATCTGCTAGACATTAATATTTCGTTGGATTGTGTGTGGTATCATCATGTGTGAAGTTATGAAGTTTGGCTATGTATGTGTTGCTGAAACATGTCCTAAGGTTGAAAACACCCAAAAGCAGCCTTTCAGGTATGACAGTAAAAAAGGACAAACAATGTTAATGGCTTATTAAGGAAATGCACACAAACACAAGGATTACCCCGGGAACTGTGTACAGTAGAAACCTCTCAGAGATAACACTACACAATGGAAACTGTTTGACTCAAGTCACAACAAAAAGAGCTTTCCAGTAAGTGGGGAGAAGATATAAAAGAGAGAAAATGACATTATGGAGGCACCTTATTCTCGTTACAACGGAACACCTGAGGAACAAAAGCTGAACCGTGGGAAGTGATGGTCCCAGGATAGAAGGATTTTTTGCCTGTGTATGAAAACCTGGGAAATCCAAGGCAACTTGTGCCTTAAGAATCTTCTAGCTCGTTTATCACTCAGGGTGAGAATTTGCTAATTTATATGTTACCTATCTAGTGCGTTAAGCTTAGTTTGCAGTTTTGCTTATTTACTAGGTAATCTGCTTTGATCTGTTTGCTATCCCTTACAACCATTTAAAAGTTACCTTTTGTAGTTAATAAACTTATTTCTTGTTTATAACATAACCCAGTTTGTGCAATTCATATCGGGGGTGGGGCAAGAAGGCCTGCACATCTCTCTTCTTTGTGTCTACACTCCAAAGGATGTGGGCACCTGAGTGCTGGAGCAAATCCCTTAAACTGATCCTGTGAACTGAATAAACTTGTGAAATAAAAAGGTGAAGCAGTATATCCTTTAAAGAATAAATGAAAGCAGGACATAACTGATATTGTCCTCTGTTCTTGTCATTCTTCCTGTGATCATGAAGAGAAAACAGGAGATTTGTTTTTCATGTTTATTTTTTGAAGGTAAATGAGTACAAGGTGCTAAGAAAAGAAGAAAGGGATCAATGTACCTAATCTTTTTATAGCACAAATTTACCACTAAGTCCCAAGTAGCATTTTCTTGACCATTTACTGTGGACATCTTTAACTGTACAGGTCTGAAGTTGATGATTTAGGCCCTAATTTAGTAAAGTGCTTAAAATGTGCATAAATTTAAGCACATGAATAGTCCAGATGGCATCAGTTAGAAAGTCAATAATATTTTGATTTCAATGGGACTACTAACATGCTTAAACTTAAGCACATAATTAAGTCTCGTGCTGAATTGGGCTTTTAGCTCAAATTGCTAAGTTCCCGTAGCAATCTGCAAAACAAAACACAATGTGATGGATACCTGGGATGCAACCTAGAACTAGGATACTGCTGAGTTCTCTGGCTTACTAACCTGAGCACCTTCTCACATTGTGATGCTATGACAATCTGTAAACCTTGCCAGGTATTGCACTTACACAAACATCCATGGGCAGGGACACACCTAGCAGTGTTACCTGAATGCTTTGCCAGCCACTCATGAACCAACAACAGAGAGGCTTCAGCCAATTCCTCACAGCTCCCCAGCCTAAGACCCCAGAGTTGTATCATCTTGTCCTGGGCAGAGGCCTGACCAGCGTAAGTTCATTACCCACTCTGCCACTTTCAAAAAGGAAAGTTGACATGCACCAGCTTTTGTACACTGAGAAGATTCCCCAAGTACTTCAGGATTTAAATCAAGCAGTGACTCACCCTGATGATATAGTTTCTTTATACACAAGGTGGGATTCTCCTTTTCAGCCTGGGACCAGCTCCCCAGTTCAGTCTTTGTTCTCCAGATGTGTTTCCTGGCGTTGAGTTGTGAGGGAAGTGAGGACAAAGATAAGGTCACTTCCCCTCCTTTATAGGTTCCTCTAGCTTTCTGGAAAGATCTTTTCCAATGACCTGAGTCAAGCAGTCTCCATTGTCTATGTGCTCTCTGTGAGAGGGCTCCACTGTATACAGTTCCTGGAGTAACCCTTCTGAGTGTGTATCCTCTTGAATGGGCCATCATTAGTGTCTGGCTTCCCCATTGTTGTACCTGAAAGGCTGATTGTGAGTGTTCCCAACCTTACAATGTATTTCAGTAGCACACACATGGCAAACTTCATAACTTCACATACAAATAGCACATACAATCCAACAGGATACTAATGTTCAACAGATCAAGACTCTTAAAATGATACCTCACAAGTCAGAGATAGGCATTTTAATATCACCATGGTGAATATAGGGGTGCCAGGGTGTTGCTTTGGTATATAGAATGTCACACAAAACAAAACACAAACACTAATTAAACGTGACCTTAAACTTATTTCATGTAGAAATGGGACAGCAGTAACTACTGTCTACTAACTTCCGCAATACTTAAGGTCAGCTTCTACCGGCCACAATCCTGTTACAGTACCTCCCAAGGAGTCTCAATGAAATTAGAGTAAGGTTTGCAATGTTTGTAAATTAATTTTCCTGCATCAGTATTTGAGAGCATTTAGATTCCTGGTTTTGGTATGTGCCCATCTCTGGTTGCTAATTAGCATAATAGCAACAAACTGGACCAGATTCCCACTGGAATTTTACCTCCTTCTAGTCTAAAGTGACCATAATTTGGCTGCAAGTGGCTGTCATATAATTGCCCTGTCAGAAGGGAACTTCCTGCTGGTATAACTGTACCACTGCCACATCTTCTGTCATTGTTGCTCCCTGCCTGTTAAGGAGACGTAAGGTATGGGAAAGAAGAGGAGTGTGGCAGAGTGGAGCTCTGCTACATCAAACCTCCATTGGCATAGAGTCCATTACAAATCTCCATTAGGAGACGAGAGGTTATTTTGTATTTGGCACTGGTGTGATCACTGCTAGAATACTGTGTCCATTTCTGGTGACTATAATTCAAAAAGGATGTTGATAAATTGGAGAAGGTCCAGAGAAGAGTGACAGGAATGATACAAGACTTAGAAAACATTCCTCATAGTGATAGACTCAAGCAGCTCAGTCTCATTATTTTAACAAAGAAAAGGACAAGGAATGACTTGATTATAGTTTAAGTACCTACATGGGGAACAATGGATTCTTAAATCTAGCAGAAATGGGTATAAACATGATCCAATGGCTGCAAGTTGAAACAAGACAAATTCAAAGTAGAAATAATGCACATTTTTTTAACAGTGAGGGTAACTAATTGTTGGAATAATTTATCAAGGGTCATGGTGGATTTGTTATACCAATTATATTAGACCAGTAAAAACCAGCAGGATCTTATTAAAGGGGACAAGGCACATTTATTATGATAACAATTTATGACTAATAACTAATATCTTAATTCTTATACACACACATTATATCTAATACCTATACACACACACACACACACTCATTCACATTATACCTAATACCTATACACACACACACACACACTCACACACCCACATTCATCAGGTGTTCTGCAGCTGCTGCATAGTTACCAGTCCTGAAGATAGCTTAAGTTCATGGCTTGATTTTGCAGCTTGGGTTCGTAGCTTGTGGCAGCTAACTGGCCAGGAAAGCTGGGCACAAGGCTGAGCTGGATCTCTGTTGGGCAGGCACCGATGTTCTTCCATGTTGGCAGCAGAATGTTACCCAGAGTCTCTCATCTCACCCTTCTTTTTTATAGGCTTTTAGTTTGGATTCAAAGTCTATAGGTCTTGCTGTGTCACACTGCCTCTGGGTTTAGATTGATCACCCATCAATTGCAGGCGTGACTTTCAGCCTTGGACCTGGCTTTGATCTTCCTTCTGTTGTTCTGTTGTCCTTTTCTTTTTAGGGTGGATGCTTCTTACTTTGTTTAGGGCTGTTGTCTAGGTCTTCAGCCGTTGGTATTTGAACTTTATCTCATCAGGACAGGCTGGGGCTGGAGGTTGATTCCATCATTCATACATACCTCATTCACACATCTAAACTAAACTAATAAGATTACAGCAGGGTTTGCAAAAATGAAGGTTGGAGGAAGCTTTTACAAAATGGAGTGAGTGTTTTAAAATGGGGTTTGAATTACAATATGGAACAGAAGTTACAGTGTAGGCAAGTGTAGTGAATGGTGAATAGAAGTTACATTAATAAAATGAACAATTAAAAGCAATTTTATTTATCAGTTCTACAGATTCTCCTCCACTGACTATTTTAAAATTAAGGTTGGATGTTTTTCTAAAATCTATGCTCTAGTTGGGAATTATTTTGGGGACAATCTATGGCCTATGTTATACAGGTCAGGCTAGATGATCACAATGGTTCTTCTAGGTCTTGGAATCTATGAAGGACTATTTTCCAGTCCTGTTATTTAAAGTAGCTGCTGGGCTGCTCTACTGGGGCTGGGGCCAACACATATACACACTGAGAATCAAGCAATTGTAACAGGATCCTTGACAAACTCCAATCCTTCCACCCTTCATTCTAGTACAGGGGTAAATCTGGCTAACTCTGCTCATGAGTTCATATTGCCTACAAAATTAGATCTCACATAGTTAAAGATTTAGATGTAATAACATAACCTCCTTATGAACACTAATTAACATTAGCATTAATTAATTAATATTAACTTGACCTCATCAACAAAGCTGAATGCATTAACAGAAAACCACCAGGGCCCATATTTTGAACATCTACAACAATTTGTAAATACTACTATAAATGTGCATCAAATAACACAGGTATTCCTACAAAAGTGTTTAAATGTCAGAGCTATACTGGAAATCTTCTTAAATAGATATTTAAAACATATGTTGTTTTTGCTATTATTTTCTTATTATACAAATTATTTTTGAGTACTGATAGCATGCTTGTTGCTAGACAGAACATAGGAAATATGAGGTCAGATTTTGATGTCCTATACCAGCATAAATTAGGAATTTTTCCACTGACTTGAGAAACTTTAGTCTGGATGTATAACTGAGATAAGAATTTGTCAGGGGGCTCTGAACCAAGGTGCTACATTAAGGTACAAGTTTCCAAAGGCTCCTAAGTGATTTTGAATCATAAGTCTAATTTTGCAAAATGATTTGGGCACTTAAAAGTCTAATTTTCATTGAAAGACAGTGCCTTGATCCCTTTAGAAAATAGGAGTTAGGAGCCTTTGAAAATCATACCCATAAAGCCAAACTCCACCATCAGCTGAGTGCATTAGGATAACTTTAGATGTACAGGAGTGTATGTGAAAACAGAATCTGACTATTTCCTTGTGTATGGGGCAATTCTTGTCTTACATTATTAAATCTAATTTAATATATTATGTTACTAAAGTATTTAATTTTACTTCCATGTCCCTTTCTGTGCCTAATTCTTTTTAAGCTTTTATTTTTCTAGGTTTTCTTTCTGTTTTTTTTTCTCTGTCTCCTTCATGACATAATTCACTGTTAGTAATATTTTCACTGAATATTTTAACTGTTGTACTTTATGTACTGTTTTCTGATTTATAATTGTAATTATTGGACTTCATAGCATTTCATGAATACTTTGGGACAACTGACATCCTGTTTAATATTATTGTCGTGGCATTTCAATATTATATATCGTACAGGATGAAAAAAATATGGGGGGAAGTATTTAGTGCACGTGAATAATGTGCACTTCATAGCATTTAGCAGGAGGGAAATTGTGGCTTTGCCACAAACCCCTTGTATGGTGCTGTGCATTTTTGCAATGCACAAGCAGACCAGAAAGCAGACTGTGACTGAGTGGCAAATAAATAAACAATAACTTGGTCTTATATAGTATTTTTGATCCATAGATCTCTAAGTGCATTATAAAGGAAGTCAGTTTCATTACCCTCATGACAGATAGGAAAGTGAGTCCCAGAGAGTTAAATTGACCTGTCTAAGGTCACCCAGCAGGTCAGTACTGAGACTAGAATCTAGATCTTCTGGGTTCAATCCAGTGTTCGAGCCACAAGGGCATATTGCTTCAGTATTCATCTGCCATAGGGGGGTCATATGTTATACCAGCACGATGCCTGGTAAACTTTAGGCCCCTCAGCACATTCTGGGGATCCACCCATTCCTTAACTCTTTCTATCCACTTTCCACTCAGGGAAGAAGAAATGGCCTTGTGGAGGAGCTCTTCCCTTCATGCTACTACCCTCCATAGGGATAGCTGAATTATGGTAATAAAAGGGTGCCTCACATCCTCTTATCCCTTGTGGTGCAATGTGGGACAGCCACAAACTGACCCTCTGTGAACAAGTTTTAAATGCAATACATATATAAATCAATTAATCCTAGTTTTCTGCTGGTAATTGCCAACTTGCCTAAGATCTTCAACCATCACACTTTGCTTTTGGTACTACTAAAATAAGTAGCTTTGAAACTGAAGGAACATTCACCAAGCTTGGTGTTAGACACATTTCACCCCATGATGGTTCAGTTTTGCTATTAAACTTTCTACACTAGAACTTTATCCTTCCGCTACTAATTACTATATAATGTCATTGGCTACTATCATATGAGAGCCAAAATCTGCAAAGGCAAAATTTTCATCTCATAGTCTCATAGACTTTAAGGTCAGAAGGGACCATTATGATCATCTAGTCTGACTTCCTGCACAAAGCAGGCCACAGAATCCTATCCATCCACTTCTATAACAAACTCCTAAACTATGTCTGAGTTATTGACGTCTTCAAATTGTGGTTTGAAGATCTCAAGCTGCAGAGAACCCTCCAGCATCTATTTCAAAGACAGAATTTGGTGCTGTGCTATGCAGTAACAAGTACTAAATCATCTACCAATATTCTTGTTACTGAATTACTTTCCACACCAAGAAAGACAAATGCAGATATCCAAGCATGTCTTATCCTTTGAATTAACCACTTTGAATTATCTGTTGATTCCCAGCACAGAGAGCTTTTGTGTAGACAATTGCTTATCTACCTTTTCAAGGAGCTAGCAAGTTGCAAGTCCCACAGCGAATGGTGATTTATGGTCAGTGTCAAATGCCCCTTAGAAGAAGGAAAACATTCCTTTTAAAGTATTTATTGTTTTGGTGGTGTGCTGAATTCTTTTCAATTATTTCTTCTTAAAATGAATATTTGTGCAGTATCTGACCTCTTGTTTCTCAATTCTGATTGTTTTCCCCTGAGCAAGTTTCCCACAAGCATTTTTTATTTGACACCTTTAGCAATTACCAGTGGGACATGGTGCTCGCTCACTGAATAGCAGAAGAAGAATCAAGAGGATGGAGTATAAGAAACCAGTGTCAAATATATCTGCCATGTTCAAAGATGTCATCGCAGCAATAATGCATTTGGATACATACTTTCTTCAGCATTCTATTTATAGCTACTCCAGTGAATTGAACATTCTGCACAAATATACAGACAGCTTGCCAATATATTTGCTTTATATACAAGGCAGATATTAATTTTTTCACTTAATTTGAAAAATTATTAGCTATCCACACTAGAGGTGGTCAAACTGCTAGTTACAAATAATGGCCTTAATCCTGCTAGATACTCCTTATGGTTAGCCCCAGGCAGAGCTCCCTTAATTTCTCTTACAAAAGCTTACAAAACCATTGCAAATATTTGTTAAAAATATTTGAGATTAAACAGAGAAACATTCAGACAGAATGAGTCCTTTTTTGGCAGCAAATTGTATTCAGTCCAATCCCTGATTTTCTACTAGCGTATCCATTGTTCTTATTCACTGTATAGTTTGGAAAAGTAATTTTCAGGCAATGGGTTGTTTGTAATGTGTTCACTTTGACTATTCCCTTTTTGCTATTCATTATTTATGTTATGTGACGGGTTGCTTGAGTTTCTTAGTATTGTTTCTGCTCTCTCACTGAACGATTAAAACATTTTCTACAAGACAACAAAACAAAAAACCAAAGAGCAATTAAGGAGTAACAAGCTTCCAATGTGATTTCTTAGATGAACAATTGTGCTATAATTAGATTAGATTCTCAGATGTTCCCATGAATATATGGCAGTTTTCAGAAGACTCGTGAATAGTGAATAGTACGAACTCAAGGAACACTGACTTTTTATGCACAAAAGAAAATTAGCAAGTCAGTTTCCTTACTATTCAGCGAGCTCTAATATACACATAGTTATAAAAGGTGCAGTCTCCATAGGTAGATTAAAGCATTTAGGCCCTGCCCATAGGAAGGCATGGGCTGCACCGCACTGGGAGGACACCATCAGGGAGGGCTAAGGAGCTACTTCAAAACTGCATGGAGGAGAGGTATCGGGAAGGAAAAGAGAGGGAGTGAACTGCTACTTTCTTTTCCTGCCCTTGTTCCAGCTGTGTCTTAGCAATCATCTTTCTTTCTCTGCTGTTGTATGTTATCGCCTCTTGGGGTCATGTTGCACCAAAGGAAAAGTTCTGGGTTAGATTTAGTGATCTTATATATCTTCATCCGCACATACTCTTCTCTGTGATATTTAAGCCGCTCTCATGCATTGGTCCAACTGCAGCCAGAGCACTGACAGCACCTTATGGGATGCAACACCTTCTGTGCCTTTGCCAGGAACCCAAGCTGTGCTTCAGCTGAAAAATCAGCAGCCAAAGGATGATGTACCTGAGACAGATGATAGTGGCTTAATCCAGAAACAGTTTAAGTATCTTACATACTACAAAATGTTATTAAAAAATGCAGAGAAGATCAGATTAAATCAGAGATACATGGTACTAAGTATGCACCCAGATTTGCCTAAATAGGCTTAAACCTTTGGTTACAGAAAAGAAAGTCAGAAGATGAAATCTTCACATCTTAGATTTCAACTGCACACCTTCCAAAACTCCTGCCTGTCAATATTTCAATATGAGAAGAAATGTTAAGTGTTAATGATCACCCTTTTGGCTTGGAGGCCTCTTCATTTTACCCTCCAAGTTCTTCTGATATGTTCATGTGTGATACTGGTTACTAGAAATAGAAATCTTTGCAGAAAAAAGTGTTAATACACATCAAAGCCTGATTTTGAGAGGTATTGAGTCGTACAAAGTGCTGAAGGCCTTCAACTGCCATTGACTTCAGTGGGAGTACCAGGTGCTTATTATCTTTCAGAATTTTTCCCACATAAGATTATGATCACATAATTCAGTTCACCACTGCAAATGACAATGATTTCCAATAATATCACTCTCAGATTGAAATAGCTACATTAAACCAAACGTATCCTTTGATTACATTACAGAATCTATGCGTCAACATGTTCTCAGCGGCGTGCAGAAGAATTTTCGTCACTATATAATTCACTGCAAAACAGATAGTATACAAAGTCTTCTGATTATCCTGAATTGTTTTGGCTTTCACAATATTAACTTTGCATTGTCAAAACAAATTAAGACTATGAAGACTCTTGTAAACCATATTGAAAACCAGTTATTGAACGTGAGATTCTCAGTCAGCCCTATAACCTGTCATTAAAGATAAGTGCAGATGGTGTTTTCACTTTTAAATCTCCTTTCCATCTGTGGCCTCTGTGTATGCAAATCAATGAACTAATTTCAGATAAGAGGATTCTATTCAAGTGCAAAATCTCAACTAGTCTAGTTTCAGAGAAAATGGAACTTTTTATGAGTACATTTTCCTAGACAATTGCTCTTTCATTAAAACAGTTTGAATCCAAATACTATGAATTCTATTTACCAGATGGAAGAAGTATTTCTTTAAAATTATTGCATTAGGAGAACACTTTGTCCTAGATGAAATTTCACCATAGAAGATTTAATAGTTGTTCATTTTTTTAAGTCAATCAGCCTGTGAGAAAATGCCATTTGATTTACCCTTATCACATACAGTAACTGCCCATAATCTCAGAAAAGATGTTCCGGGGAAATTGAGCAGGATATCTGAATTAATAGCTTTCAAAATATGACAAGATACAGGCCCAGACTGTGCTTGTCTGTCACCCAAATGTAATGGGGAAGTAGAAGGAATCTCCCCTCACATACACACACAAGAGCCAGCTGGAATTGCTCTGGGGAGCACAAGGACTGCACCCTTCCTAGTTTCTTAGGGATGAACAGCACCCCTGAACTGTGGTGGGAACTATATTTATTCCCCTTCAACTCGTCCATCGAGCAGGATATTCTGGGAGGCATTTTGACTCCTAGTGACCCACTGGGATAATGAAGTTCCATTCCATCCCTGAAGATGGGTTGTATCTTTGAGGCATGATTCAGACCATACAATTTAGGGGAACCACTCTGTACCATGTGCAATTATTGTAACACTTTAAAATTATCTGTGTGCTTTTATATTAGAATGAAAGTAAGTTTTATATTTTAGATAATATTGAACCCCATGTGTACACAGCAGATTTCATCCAGCAATCTCAAAACACTGTCCAAACAATGGCTAATTAAGAATCACAACCCTGATACTGTGGCAGGTATTACTCAGAGATTTTATGAACATTCTGGTGTTTTTGGTTTTGCAAATCTATATTTTTGTTGAATTTTGGTTTTGCTATACAAAGGCCCAAGGTGATTTCATTTCATCTTAACAATCCAAATTTAAGTTGCTCTGAGGGAGGTTCCAGATTTGGATTGTCTCTTTTATTATTATAATATACATTTTAAAGATTGGGGGAACTGAAGTTATGTGACTTTACCAGGGCTGCATAGCAAGGGCTATATTGTGGCATTGCAATCTGCCATAACAGGTGACCATAACTGTGCCATGTCAGGAGCAGTTTGGACTCATAATTGTCTATGCAGTTCTCCTTTGCTCCAGGAGGAGAAGGAATCCATTACTGAAGCAAGAGGGGAATGTTATCTGGTAAACTGAGGAGATGGAGCAAAACTCTGTCTACTCCCTATCCCTCCTTGTCCACATGGGAGAGCTGTCGTCCAACATATCATTATTTCACCATCTTAATACTGAAGTATCACTTTATGATCTTAACATTTGTGGATGAAAAATTATGGTTTGGGGCCAATAAAAGTTTTCTATTTGTCAGTTTTAACATAAAAACAAACAAAAAATATTCCTTACAAATTACAGAAAAAGCTGTGGACACCAGAATGGCATGACAACACACAGGCCTTTTTATGACAAATCTGGAAGATAAATTCCTTAAACGATGTACCTTTCAGGGAGCTCCATTTTTTAGGAGACAGTCTCATCTTATGGACAGAAGGAGAAAAATAAATCAATTATTTTTAACAATGACTTAAAAAATCAACTGCTCTGCATGGTGGGGGGAGTTTTAGACACCATCATTGCAATAAGAAATAGTAAACTACAACCATCCAGATAAAATATACCCATAGACTGTTGCAGCTATATCCATAAATCAGGCATCCCCTTCTAGACACACTAAAACACCCATTGCATGTTGCCATGTGTCATAACTTTAGTCCCAGATTTGGACCTTGGCATCCAAAATATGGGGGTTAGCATGAAAACCTCCAAGCTTAGTTACCAGCTTGGACCTGGTACTTGCTGCCACCACCCAAAAAATTAGAGTGTTTTGGGGCACTCTGGTCCCCCTGAAAAACCTTCCCTGGGGACCCCAAGACCCAAATCCCTTGAGTCTCACAACAAAGGGAAATAATCCTTTTTCCCTTCCCCCCTCCAGGTGCTCCTGGAGAGATACACAGACACAAGCTCTGTGAATCCAAACAGAGTGACTCCCCCTCTCCGTTCCCAGTCCTGGAAACAAAAGCACTTTCCTCTTCACCCAGAGGGAATGCAAAATCAGGCTAGCAAATCCAACACACACAGATCTCCCCCTGATTTCTTCCTCCCACCAATTCCCTGGTGAGTACAGACTCAATTTCCCTGAAATTTCCCAGTAAAGAAAACTCCAACAGGTCTTAAAAGAAAGCTTTATATAAAAAAGAAAGAAAAAATACATACAAATGGTCTCTCTGTATTAAGGTGACAAAATACAGGGTCAATTGCTTAAAAGAATATTGAATAAACAGCCTTATTCAAAAAGAATACAAATCAAAGCACTCCAGCACTTATATTCATGCAAATACCAAAGAAAAGAAACCGTATAACTTACTATCTGATCTCTTTGTCCTTACACTTAGAAACAGAAGATTAGAAAACAGAAACTACTTCTCCAAAGCTCAGAGAAAGCAGGCAGACAGAAAACAAAGACCTCAGACACAAAATTCCCTCCACCCAAAGTTGAAAAAATCCGGTTTCCTGATTGGTCCTCTGGTCAGGTGCTTCAGGTGAAAGAGACATTAACCCTTAGCTATCTGTTTATAACACCATGACACCCTAAATTCTTGCATCTGCTCCAAGCGAATCTAGTCTGTGACTTAATTAAATTGTGCATTTAAAATCCATCCTACATCAAACACACGATTCCATATTAAATTTCTGAGGATGGTTAAAATAACCCTATGGAAATACTATTTTAAATTCTGTAGTATTTTACCCCCAAAGTAGTGGTTTCGATGGCATGTAGAGTTGAACTAAGCCATGCTGATTTATTATATACATTTGATTCTAAAGAATCTTTTAAGAGCATACGGTGGGCTAAATTGAAACCTGTAAAAAATGTAACGGCACTGAATGTTTATAGTCAGATTCTATATGAAACATGAAACTGTCAAGACTTAATTATTTGACATGAATTTGTCTGATTTTATTGTTGTGACAATAAAGTGTTTATGATTCAGCTCACAAAACCCATTTAAAGTTCTTTAATTGGTGAAATTTATAAATTGTTAAATGAGAATACTTTTTCCCTAAAAACATGTACATGTTGAACTACTGTCTATCAACTAAAGTCCATTGAGAGCTTTTTTTTTTCTCCCTACCCTCATGTCAAAGATTATATTATATAGTCCTATGTGGTTTAATGTGTTGGTGAAGGGTTTAACTCAACCTTAGTAGGGGGATAAAAAGTTTACTCACACTACTATAATTACACCCTTGTTCTTGAGTCAAAACACAGTAATGCAATACATTTTTTTCTTTTAACAAGTAACTTGATTCAGTCAAATTGAAATATACTACTGAAAGACAGCAAAAAAGGTATTCTGATATTGTTTTTGCCGAGCTACTCAAACCTTTTTCTGATGTTTACATGAAAATTACTAAGAATTTAATGAAAGTCTTTTCCCCACTTCTCTTTATCTCTAACACCTATTTGAAAGAATATGCCATGGGTAAAAGCTATCACAGTTTGGGACAAGTGCACTCCTGTTTCCCCTCAGTGGTCTAGCAAGGGCACCCATTCCCAGGCTTCCAGTTTCCCAGCCATTGTTCTTCTTGGGTGGAGGCACATGTCTTACTCCCTTCTGATGAGAGTATTTTCTGGCTGAACAATTTATTGCTCTCACAGTATTATTCCCCTCAGAGACATAAGAACATAAGAATGATCATACTAAGTCAGACCAATTGTCCATATAGCCCAACGCGCTGTGTTCTGATAGTGACAAATGTCAAGTGCTTCAAAGAGAATGAACAAAACAACGGAATTATCAAGTGATCCTTTCCCTGTCATCCAGTCCCAGCATATGGCAGTCTGAGATTTAGGGACACCCAGAGCATGGGATTACTTCCCTGACCATGTTGGATAATAGCCATTGATGAACCTGTCCTTCATGAACTTATCTTATTTTTTTTTAACCCAGTTGAAATTTTGACATTCACAAAATCCTTTAGAAATGAGTTCCACAGGTTGTGCGTTGTGTGAAGAACCATTTCCTGTTGTATGATTTAAACTTAATGCCTATTAATGTTATTGGGTGACCCCTGTTTCATGTGCCATGTGAAGCGGTAAATAATGCTTCCGTATTCACTTTCTTCACACCATTCAACATTTTATAAACCTCTATCACAGCCCCTCTTAGCTGTCTCTTTTCCAAACTGAACAGTCCCAGGCTTTTTAATCTATTCTCATATGGAATTTGTTCCATACCCTTAAGCATCTTTGTTGCCCCTCTTTGTACTTTTTCTGTTTCTAATATATCTTTTTTGAGATGGGGCGACCAGAGCTGCACTCAGTATTTAAGGTGTGAGCATAGCATGAGTTTATATGGTAACATTATGATATTTACTGACTGATTATCTATCCCTTTCCTAATGTTTCCTAACATTGTTAGCTTTTTTTACTGCCATTGCACATTGAGGGGATGTTTTCAGAGAACTATCCACAAGGACTCCAAGATCTCTTTCTTGAGTGGTAACAGCTAATTTAGACCCATCATTGTGTATGTATAATTGGGACTTATGTTTTCCAATATGCTTTAATTCGCATTTATCAATATTGAATTTCATCTACTATTTTGTTGCCCAATCACCCAGTTTTGTGAGATCCCTTTGTAACTCTTCACAGTTAGCTTTGGGATAAACCTTTGGGATCTCGTATCATTAGCAAACTTTGCCATTTCACTGTTTACCCCCTTTTTCAAATAATTTATGAATATGTTAAACAGCACAAATCCCAGTACAGATCCCTGGGGGATCTCATGATTTACTTCTCTATTCAGAATACTGACCATTTATTCCCATTCTTTGTTTTCTGTCTTTTAATCATATACAGGTGCACGAGAGGAACTTCCCTCTTATCCTAGTACTGCTTAGTTTGCTTAAGAACCTTTGGTGAGGAACCTTGTCAAAAGCTTCCTGAATATGTAAGAACAGTATATCAGATGGATATAGGATAGGCTGCCCAAGCACACCTGCTTCCTGGCACAGGAAGTCTGACTGTTATAGATAATGCGCAGTTGAGATTATGCAAAACTATTTTATCCTTAAGGTAAAAACACTACAGAGAAGACATATTAAAAACAATAAAAACATGCGTGCTAACAAAATGACTATAGATTATACCAATCTTCTGGGCTCTGGCAGGAGCAGTATCTCAATACCTCACCCAAGGTGTTGGCTGGTGGTTTTAAGTTCATCACAGCTTTAACTCAGAATAGGCACACAGTCTTATGGGGCCTCAGTAGTCTCACCCCTTCCAATACTTCGCTAAGAATTAGGGTCCTCTGTGGACTAAAGGTCCTGTACATTTGGTGATCAGGGAAAAGGCCCTGAGCCAGTTTAAAAGCAGACTACGTATCAAAAGATCTTTTGTCTATTGATCTCTGGAGAATCCAGTTTGAACTAACATATGCACAACTCCTAGGGTAGGTGGCTTCAGAGGGCTGACAATGGAGGAATTATATTAGCAACTCCCTGCTACGATAACACACACACAATTGCATTTGTAGTACAGTGTAATATCTTTAGAGTATGAGTCTAGAATTTTCCTTGCTGAACTGTTTTGAAAGTGGTCAGGATGGTGGGAGGGAGGTTCATTTTAGATACTCTATACTGAGCCCTTTGGAATTATTTGGTTTTCTCTTGCTTTGCTAGTTGAGTTTCCATGCACGTGTTTCTGACAGCTGTTACTTTATATAGAAAAGAAAAGAAGGCTGTAAGAAAGGCAGAATGTGATCTGCAGTATGATGCTAGGCTTTATTGAACCAAAATCATCTATGTGGATAAGGTTGTTGCATCTCAGGGCCAAGGTGTCCCCTTCAATGGTGCTGGGGAATCCACAGTCATGCCAAATTAGTCTCTCAGGCATTCTGACCTGTGGCTGGGCAACTAAGCAAGTAATAGTCCAGGCCTCTTGGATGAGGGTGGAGCAAGTAAACAGATGAGGGTAAAAAATCAGTAGGTTAGGTCTCTCAGCCTAAAGTTTACCATTTACTCAGCCCTGACTGCAGGGCCAGGGGTTGGAGGACCTAGGCCAGGGCCCTAGAAGCGACGAGTGATCCAAGGTTGTAGGGGAAACATGCCACTGCAGCCTCAACACCAGTTAATACAAGAGGATTAGTGCCTTGTTTCCCTGGCTACTTCCTACTGGTGGGACTGCTCCACAGCCTCTGGGGTGTGATGTCATAAAACAGGATTCCATGAGTTTTGTAGGTTCAGTACTTCTTCCTTTACAGGCTAGTGTCAAGGTTTTGTGTAGATGAAATTATCCCTGTTTGTTTTAAGCTGGACCTTAATAGGAAAAAAATGAAATCCCTGCTGAGCAACAAGGAAATTTGCGAGAAACATTAATAACCATGGATCTTCCAATTGTGAAATGAATGAGTCAACAGCTACAATGTGTAAAGCAGTCTGCTGAGCAGCTTTCAGCATCCTTTGTTGAAAGATATAACCAGGCGTAAATGAAATATAAAGTAAGTGCTAGTGAAAGAACAAAAGTGAAGGTCAAATATTTCTATGAGAGGTGAAAATTCAGATTATCAGGTGCCTAATATGAATGTGTTACCTGTCCTGGGGAAGGACAGAAACCATCTACATTTCTGCCTAGTTTTAAGTCTTGATTATTGAATATGTAAATCAATTATAAGAGCAAACTCATTTTTTCCCCAAAATTCCCCATAGTTTTTAGCTCAGTTTGTGATGGTCTGTCCCACTGTAGGAGTGGTTGTGAGAATACACAAGCCTGTTCAGAATCTGGAGTAGTGTAAATTTATGGTTGCCAAATCTACAGGATTGTCCTGGAGTCTCTAGGAATTAAAGATTAATTTTTAATGAAAGAATATGTTATATGATTAAACCAGAATTGGCAACCCTATATAAACTCCATAGTACCAACTGCTTCCCCATATGTGTGCTTCCTGCCTAATTCTATGGATGCACAGATTTCATTCCTGCATGATCCTGTATCTAATTACCACCTTGGAGCTAGTTCATGTATAATGCAGAAAAGGCAGAAGTATTTAATAAATATTTCTTTTCTGTATCTGGTGGAAAAACAGATGTTGTAATCATATCATATGATAAAGCTCTTTCCATTCCACTAATAAAAACAGCAGCCACTAAAGACAGACATTTTAAAATCAGCAGATCTGGATAACTCACAGCCTGGAGTTTTAAAAGAGCTAGCTGATGTTGACTTTCAATAAGTCTTGGAACATTGGGGAAGTTCCAGAAGAGTGGAAGAAAGCTAATGTTGTGCTAGTACAGGGATCGGCAACCTTTGGCATGCTGCTCACCAGGGTAAGCCCCGGGGTGGGCCGGGCTGGTTTGTTTACCTGCCATGTCTACAGGTTTGGCTGATCATGGCTCCCGCCGGCAGCGGTTCACCATCCCAGGCCAAGTGGCGGCCAGCACATCCCTCAGCCTGTGCCACTTCCCACCATCCCCATTGGCCCGGAGCGGAGAACCACATCCAGTGGGAGCTGCGATCGGCCGAACCTGTGGACGCGGCAATAAACAAACCAGCCCAGCCTGCCAGGGTGCTTACCCAGGTGAGCTGCGTGCCAAAGGTTGCCGATCTCTGTGCTAGTATTTAAAAAGAGTAAACCAGGATGACCTATGTAATTATAGGCTTGTCAGTCTGACGTCAATCCTGGAAGGTAAACCAAGCGACAGTTATGGGACTTGATTAATAAAGAATTAAAAGAGGGTTATATCATTAAGGCTAACCAAAATGGGTTAATGGAACATATATCCTGTCAACCTTTTTTTTTTCCTTGATGAGATTACACGTTTGGTTGATAAAAGTAATAGTGTTGATGTAATAAACTTAGACTTCTGCAAGGAATTTGACTTGGAACTGTATGACATTTTGATTTAAAAAAATAGAATGATATAAAATTAACATGGCACACATTAAATGGATTAAAAGCTGTCTAACTCATAAGTCTCAAAATGTAATTGTAAATATGGTTGAACAGATGCATTTCTAATGGGGTCCTGCAGGTTTTCAGCCCTACAGTGTTTAATTTATTAATGACTTAAAATAACCTATTAATGACATAAAATAACTGTTAAAGTTTGCAGATGATACAAAAATTAGTGATGGTAAATAACAAAGAAGACTGGTCACAGATACATAGCAATCTGGGTTACTTGGTAAACTGCATGCAAGTAAACAATATGATATGGCTGAACAATTTAATATGGCTAAATGTAGCTGTATATACTTAGGAACAAAGAATTTAGTTCATACTTACAGAATGGGAGACTTTATCCTGGGAAGCAATGACTCTGAAAGAGATTTGTGGGTTGTGATGGATAATCTGCTGAACATGACCTCCCAGTACAGCAGTGTGACCAAAGAGGCTAATGTGATTGTTGGATGCACAAACAGGGGAATCTTGGTGTGAACAGAGTTTATTTTACATCTTTTTTGGTACTGGGTGACCACTGCTGGAGTACTGTGTTCAGTTCTGGTGTACACAATTCAAGGATGTTGAAAAATTGAAGAGGGTACAGAGAATTGCCAGTACATTAAAGGATCAGAAAACATATCTAGTAGTGATAGATTCAAGGAGCTCAATCTATTTAGCTCAATGAAGAGAAGAGGGTGACTTGATTACAGTTTTTATAAGTAAATATGTAGGAAACAAATATTTAATAATAGGTCCTTAAATATAGTAGAGAAAAGTATAAACATGATTCAATGTCTGGCAATTGAAACTAGACAAATTCAGAATGGCAATAAGGCATATTCTTTTAACAGTGAGAGTAATTAACTATTGGAATGATTTATGAAGGGTGTGGTGGATTCTCCATCGCTGGCAATTTTTAAATCAATATGGGATTCCTCCCTCCCCCCCAAAAAACAAAACAAACGAACAAAACCCTATGCTCTACGACTTATTTTGGGGGAGTTCTATGGCCTGTGTTATACAGGAGATCAGACTAGATGATCACAGTGGTCCCCCTCTGGCCTTGGAATCTATGAATCTTAAAAATAAGTATTATATCTTATAGTGTAACTGTTTTTGTTGTTGTATTTTTCAGTCATACTTTAGAAGTGATTCCTCCAACTCCACCACCACAGAAACTGCCTTTTCTTTGCCACATATTTAAATATACTGGAATACACTGCATATTTATAACTCCAGTTAACCACTTATGGGAGTTATATATATGTCAACCACATTTACATTGTGATTCATATATCTCTAAAACTTCTCCCTTAATGAATAATTAGCTCAGTCTTACCAGCTTTCTCTACCTCACACTTTCAGATTTCCCATTAATAACACAACATTACTTCAGGTAGCTTGAACAGATACTTTCAAACAGCTCCAAATTCTTGCCTTCTGGGATGGAAAATAGGCAATAGCATGCATTACTATTAGGTGCATGAGCAAAATGCATGTGGACCCAGAGGTACCAGACTTATTTCCTAACACATGAAGACCAAAGAGTTTCTTCTGAAAGAGAGAATTTACATTTCAATGCACTAATTTGCAGCTAGCTATAATTTAAATGTTAACTTTTATCATTTTCACAATAGATCAAACATAGAAGAAGAAGATTTCTAGTCAGAATGGAATCTCCTTTGTACAGTATGAGAGTTTGAAAGCTGCTAGCATATATTAAACTTCGCCTTCTCAGCAAGCAGAAAGCACAGGTAAAATGTGTTTTAAATTATGTAAGAAAAGAGAAATTTTTGGTCAGATTTTGATTAAGGTTTTGTTCCCAGCCCCTTATCAAATAATAAAATGTAGAAAGTATGTCTTACTTTGGTGTTAACATGTTTAGATATATGGTGTCATTTAATAGTTAGGAACTGGGATGGGAGCTGTTTGTACGTATGTGTGAATATTTGAAATCAAGCTGTAGTGTGGTGGCTGCCCCACTCCCTGAGAATTTAGGCTGCAGCAGGCCAGTGGGCCTGTGCAGATGAACAGCCAATCAGGAAAGAGCTTATTGGGATCCAATCAGGGCCGGGCTCAGCCATATATAAAGGCTGCCCAGGACAGCAGCAGGCAGTCTGTCCCAGGCCTTCAAGAGGGGAAGGTCTGACTCCAGAGTTGGGACATTAGCACCAGGCACAGCACAGTGCTGGGCAGGCCTAGGGAAGCAGAAGGGAGCTTCAGCCTGGCATCTGCTAGGCTGCAGACCCTGAGGGGAAGGGCCTAGCCGGTGCAAGGGGCCGATGGGGAAGCGGCCCAGGGATGTGGACAGACAGAGGGAGAGAAGGAGGGCAGGGTGGCTACCACTATAGAGTCCCTGGGTTGGTACCCAGAATAGTGAGCAGGCCTGGGTCCCCCCGCCTTCCACCCTTGCAGTACACCCTGCCATTGGTTGTGGGGAGCAGCCATCACCAACAAGACCAGATCCCTGACTGGAGGGATTAGACTTTGGGAGTGTGGTTATACATGGTGGCTGGGGTGCAGAGAGACTGCTGATCAGCACCCATGCCCGGAAGGGGGTGTGGATGGACTAAGGAGCACTGCCAGAGGACAGTGGTCCGGAAGAGGATGCTGTGAGCTGGAGAGCGACACTGGCTCAGACACTAACGGAAGGCGAGACAAGGGATGGGACACCACCAGGAGAGGGCGCTCCACTGGGCTGAGCTGATTCCCAGAGTCACCAGCGAGAGGTGCGGATGTGGTGAGTCCCAACCTTGTCACAAGTGGTGGAGAATGTGGGCATGAGTGATCCTCCCCTGACACAAGGGGCAATGAGGACTAGGCGGATTGTGCCACATTGAGAGACTAAGATAAAATGGTGGAGAAGAGAGACTTTTACTGGAGGGCCTGGGTGGCTTGGCTGGCCGAGCAGAAGAGAGAGGTGCTCTGGCTGCTGCAAGGGTGGGCACCCAAAGTGGGAGGCCAGGGCCTGGGTCTAGGAACTGTTTCACCCTGTGAGTGAAAGGTGCACTATGAGAGGGAGTGTCCCTACTGGTTAGGGGCAGGGAGGCCCCAGTCAGACAAAGTGCTCCTTGTGAGAGTAACAGGGGGGAGGCTCAGCTTGTCGGGTCTGTGGGGAGTTAGGACACCTGCTGCCACACCAAGGGCCGCATAAAGAGGCATTGCCCCCTGAGGCAGAAAAGGAGAGTGCCTGAGATAAAGGCTTGGTCTGAGACCAGCCCCAGGGAAGGGGTGGTGAAAACTGAGGCCCCTAAAGAGAAAGGGGCTGGTGCAGCGAGGCCCCACCTAAAAAAGGGAACCCACATAGGGGCCAGGAGGGCTGAAATGGGAACCCAAACAGAAGTGGGAACCCACATAGGACCAGGGAGGTCTACGGTGGGACTCAGACCATAGAAGAGGGAGGCAGGTTGTTTCAGGTGGTGGAGGGCCTGAGCTTCAAGAGGAATTCCCTGAGGGCCCAACTGAGATGGAAGTTGGGGTGATCGGGATCACCCCCCCATAGACTCTTAAAGGGGAGAGTGTGTAGTGTGGCAGCTGTCCCACTCCCTGAGAATTTAGGTTGCAGCACGCCAGTGAGCCTGCACAGATGAACAGCCAATCAGAAAAGGGCTTATTGGGAGCCAATCAGGGCCCATTTTGGAGACAGCTGGACTGAGATAATTCCCAGAGTCACCAGCTGGAGGCGCGAAGGTTGTGTGTCTCAGCCTTGTCACAAAAGCATTTTTGGTTGGCCTTGAATTTGTATTTTAATCATGATGGGAAGCTGCATGAACTGAATCACTTTAGCAGGTAACGTAGGTGTAAAAATCTGAGGATACATTTAGTGCTATTTAATGGAGTAACTTGTACTTGAACAGAATTATTGACTAAATAGCTGTGACTTGTTTCTTAGGCAACCTGTGCAAGTGTTAATGAAAGCAATGATGCCACCATAGTATTTTAAGTAATTATTTTTAGTATTGTTTTACAAAAAGCATTTGCTTCATACTAGGACATTATCTCCGACTGACAAGAAAATAATCTAGCCTGGGGAAGCTTTTTCTTTAATGGAGTGTCAAGCTAGGGAGAAGTATGAAGTGTAGTGGGAACTGATGATTGTCTGCAAATGTGTTCTCCAACTGCTAGTAAGCACCAGAACTCAATTTCTCTGTTTTTTTTTAATCTCCTATCTCTTGCCACATATAGTAAATCTTGGTATTAAATCATACATAAGAAGTTTGGATAAAAGGGAGCAATTACCATGTTTTGTTTTGTTTTTTTTTGTGGGGATGGAGATGGGCTGTCACTGGCTAGTTATCACTGGCTAGGCCTCTTTAATATCTCCTATTAAAACAGATGAAAACCTGCAAATTGTACACAAAGCTAGTCTTTGTGACCCCATACTCCCATCACTGTTACCCACTGACTTCCCTCCCAATTTTCCCACCTGAGCTTTATATCTTTTGTTGCATCTTTTCTTAAATTAAAGTAGGTCTTAAGCCTAGAAATACTTAAGTAGGTCAATAACTCCTTAGCCATAATTTAGCAAAGCTAGGTTTCTTGTGATGAAAATCAAAGTGCTCTCCCATTTTTGGCTTCATACCAGATCTGAAAAGTTCCACAGTACCACCTGATATACAATACACATCTTAAAAAGAGGAAAAAAGGGAATTTTTCTGCTTTTTGCTTCCATTCACCACTTTCACAGTCAGTCAATATTCTGATACTTCCCTCACCCTTTCTCCTGTCTTTTCAGTTATTATTATTCAATTCTAATATGCTGAATGGAACAACAAATATCTATCTTCAACTTTTAAAAACCTACATAACAGTAAAGAAATAGTCGGGAACAATGTGTTTAAAAAAAGGGGGAAAACTGCATTTTAAAAAAATCACACAATACCTTGAAAATCCAGTGTAACCCTAATACATACTGTGGCATTACACCTCAGATTCTTCATAGTAATATGATATGAGCATGGCATAATTATGACGTATTTTGTGCAAGATAAGGCATGTGAGATTATTGAAAAAGTTGTAAGATACTGAATATAATTATCCTACATGTATGCATGTATCATTCTGGTGTCTGAGTTAGGAATATTGTCTATGTATCTATTACAAATAGGTTTACGCCTGACAAATGCCCACTAGACAGATTGCAGTCAGTCTAGATGGCTGGCTGGGAAGGGCCATTAGGGAGAACAATAGGTCTTTATATATATATATATATAAATAAAAGAACCTATTGTTCTCCCTAATGGCCCTTCCCAGCCAGCCATCTAGACTGACTGCAATCTGTTTAGTGGGCATTCCTCATGTGTAATCCTATTTGTAATAGATACATAGACAATCTCCCACTGAGGAGACGTTCTGAGGACACTAAAAACAGTTTCTGAGTCATGGCTGCTGTGTCCCTACAGAGGCATGTGACCAAGTCACATGGTACTGGACTCCATCATAGAATACCAGTGTTTTTCTACTGAAAGGCATGGGAACTAAAGTTGGAAACAAAAGGTTCCTGCCATATGCAAAAGCTATTTAAGGCAGGAGAATGACATCACCAGCTGTCTTCATTGACTCTCCACCCAAAGTAGACACTTGGAAAGACCTGAGAAACAAGGACTGAATTGGGGGAGAACAACTTACCCCAGGCTAAAGGCTTCTTGCCTGTGAAAGGAATACCTGGGGTTTTAAGATGCAAGCAAGTGCAGCTTTCCCTCAATAATCTCTGCAAATTGCCTAAACCAACAAATAGGGTGAAAATTTCCTACTCATATCCAATTTCTTTAGTTTTTAATTAAAGTAATTAAGCTTAGACTGCATTTTTGTTTTATTTGCTAGGTAATCTGCTTTGATCTGTTTGCTATCTCTTATAATCACTAACCATCTATCTTTTGTAGTCAATAAATTTATTTTTGATTTCTCTAAAACCAGTGTGTGGGGGAGCCATTACTTGGGTTAGAATTATTGTGTATATTCCTCTCCACATTGAGAGAAGGGACGAATTTCACAAGCTTATGCTGTATAGTTCTCTGTGCAGCGCAAGATGGTGTAATTCTGTGTTTACATTCTGGGGGGGAGAGAGGAAGGAGGGGTGCATGCCTTAGGAACTGGGTGATGCCTTAGCTGAGCCTTCTCATGCAGAGCTGATCTCAGCATCTGTGTATAGCTGCAGCAGGGTGTATCACTACCTGTATGTGTGCTGGAGGGGGGCTTGAGAGCCTGTCACAGCAGCACAGTGTAAATGGAGACCTGGCTGGTGGGTCAGGAGGGCTCAATATCACCCCTCTGCCTCCTTTTTTTCTTCTGCCTATGCATACATGCCAAAGCTTCAGGTACAGTGGTTGCCCTTTTCAAGTTTGCACTGGTAATGTCAAATGATCTAGAGGAGGTCAATGAATCTAGAAAGTCTGCCATCATTGACAGAGAGCTGGAGAAGTTTGAGATAGACGTAGCCACTCTCTCCGAAGCCAGACTAGCTGTCACAGGCTCTTTACATGAGATAAATTACACATTTTGTTCTGACATGGAAAAAGTAAACCAGACACAGGGTGGAGTACTCAGGCAAAAATTCTTTAATGCCCATGGACAAATGCTGCATTGCAACATCAGAACATATTGTATCACTAAATCTCTGCCACAGGTGACTTTCCATCATCATCAGTACATATGATGTACATCAGTTCACATGATTTCCTTTATCTCTGAAGAGAAGTAATTGTTCTATCAGCAACTCAACAGAATCATCACTAAGCTACCATTGGGTGAGCTACTGTCTACTGGGAGACTTCAATGCTAAAGTCAGCTCCGATCATGATATGTGGCTACTATGCATTAGCCACCACAGAGTGGGGGAAAAAATGAATGGCAATGGGCAAAGACAACTGGACTGTGCCCCAAGAATTGTGCATTACTAACACCTACTTCCAAGACAGTCACTGCTGGAAGGTCTTGTGGAGAAACCCTAGATGTAGTTACTGATACCACTTGGATTTAATTGTCACATGTAGAAAATAATTACATGATAATCTCCATAATCACAGTGCAGTACTGAGACACAGGCCATTCATTTGTATGCTTCAAATAAGGCTTTCTCTACAGAAATTCCATCATACTAAAGTTGTTTCCCATGCATTAACAACGCAAAAGACCAAGGAAGTTGTCTCCAATTCACTTTGAATCTCAGGGAAAAGATAGGTTACACACTAGTAACTGAAGGTTCTTTGAGAGATGCGTGGTCCTTATCCAAGATGAGTAAATATGGTAAATGCTGATTGCTGTTAGCACAGGCAAAATGCTTAGCTCAAGACCCAAAGATGTAAGGGTAAAGAGATACTCTGAGATAGCAAAGATTCCAGTTGATTCTAGAGACAGGTTGTACTGGGAAGCCGAAGAAGAGAAACTTCCATTGTGCTGAGTAACAGCTTCTTGTAAACTCTTTTTTCTGTTTTAGTTAAGGATGGTTTGCACAACTTTAGAACAAGAGCACTCTATTTCTGATGCCCATTCAAATACCAGGTTTTGAGCTGCAATGGTCCAAGACTGGAGTGCTTGAAACTGCCCTTGAAACTGGAGTGCTTGAAACTGCTGTATTAGAAGCTCCAGAAATGTGGAGATATTAACATAGAATCATAGATTTTAAGGTCTGAAGGGGATCATCTAGCCTGACCTCCTGCACAACGCAGGTCACAGAATCTCACTCACTTACTCCTGTAACAAACCCCTAATCTATGTCTGAGCTATTGAAGTCCTCAAATCATGGTTTAAAGACTTCAAGGTGCAGAGAATCCTCCACGCTGCAGAGGAAGGTGAAAACTTCCCAGGGCCTCTGCCATATTTTAGGATGGGAAGGAATTTTCCTCCAGGGCAGCTTGGCAATCAGCTAAACCCTGAGCTTGTGGGCAAGACTCACCAGCCAGACACCCAGAAGATAATTCTCTGTAGTAACTCAGATCCCGCCCCATCTAACATCCCATCACAGACAACTGGGCATATTTACCTCTAATTGTCAAAGATCAATTAATTGCCAAAATTAGGCTATCCCATCATACCATCCCCTCCATAAATGTATCAAGCTTAGTCTTGAAGCCAGATATGTCTTTTGCCCCCACTACTCCCGTTAGAAGACTGTTCCAGAACTTCACTCCTCTGATGGCTAGAAACCTTTGTCTCATTTCAAGTCTAAACTTCCTGATGACCAGTTTATATCCATTTGTTCTTGTGTCCACATTGGTACTGAGCTTAAATAATTCCACTCCTTCCCTGGTATTTATCCCTCTGATATATTTAGAGCAATCGTGTCTTCTTTTGGTTAGGCTAAACAAGCCAAGCTCTTTGAGTCGCATGTCATAAGACAGGTTTTCCATCCTTGGATCATCCTAGTAGCCTTTCTCTGTACCGGTTGCAGTTTGAATTCATCCTTCTTAAACAAGAGACCAGAACTGCACACAATACTCCAGATGAGGTCTCACCAGTGCCTTGTATAAAATGGTACTAAAACATCCTTATCTCTACTGGAAATGCCTCACCTGATGCATCCCATGATCGTATTAGCTTTTTTTCACAGCCATATGACACTGGTGGCTCATAGTCATCCTGTGATCAACCAATATTCCAAGGTCCTTCTCCTCCTCTGTTACTTCCAAGTGTTGCATTCCCATCTTATAATCAAAATTCTTTTTGTTAATCCCTAAATGCATGACCTTGCACTTTTCTCTAAAATTTCATCCTATTACTATTACTCCAGTTTACAAGGTCATCCAGATCTTCCTATATGATAACCCGGTCCTTCTCTGCATTGGCAATAAATCCCAGCTTTGTGTCATCTGTGAACTTTATTAGCGCATTCCCACTTTTTGTGCCAAGGTCAATAATCAAAAGATTAAATAAGATTGGTCCCAAAACCAGTCCCTGATGAACTCCACTAGTAACCTACTTCCAGCCTGATAGTTCACTTTTCAGTGTGACCCATTGTAGTCTCCCCTTTAACCAGTTCCTTTTCCACCTTTCAATTTTCATGTTGATACCCATCTTTTCCAAATTAACTAATAATTCCCCATGTGGAACCGTATCAAATGCCTTACTGAAATTGAGGTAAATTAGATCCACTGCTTTTCCTTAGTCCCATTAAGCTAGTTTGGCTTCTACCTCAGATGTGGTAATATCTACTTCCACATCCTTATTGTCATCCTACCATTATCACTAAGCTCCTCATTAAAGACTGAGGCAGAGTATTTGTTTAGATATTGAGCTATGCCTAAATTATTCTTAACCTCCACTCCACCCTCATTGTTTAGTGGTCCCACTTTCTTTGTTCTCTTCTTATTTATATGGCTATAGAATCTCTTACTATTGGTTTTAATTCCCTTTGCAAGGTCCAACTCTACATGGCTTTTGGCCTTTCTCGCTTTATCTGACCTCAATAAGGTAGCTTTCCTTGCTAATCCCTCTCATCTTCCACTCCTTGTAGGCTTTCTGCTTTTTCTTAATCATCTCTTTTAGATGCTTGCTCATCTGGCTTGGTCTACAACTGCTACCTATGATTTTTTTTCCCCTTTCTTGGTTTGCAGGCTTCTGATAGTTTCTGCAGCTTTGACTTGAAGTAATTCCAGGCCTCCTCCACCTTTAGATCCACAAGTTATTCAGTCCAATCCACTTCCCTAAATTCCTTTACTTTTTAAAGTTAGCCCTTTTGAAATCAAAAGCCCTAGTTACAGATCTATTTTTCTTTATCCTTCCATTTAGTTTGAACTGAATTAGCTCATGATCGCTCGAAGCAAGGTTGTCCCCTACAACCATTTCTTCTATGAGGTCCTCACTACTCACCAACACCAAATCTAAAATGCCATTCCCTCTTATTGGTTCAGCAACTACTTGGTGAAGGAATCCATCAGCTACCACATCCAGGAAAATCTGAGCCCTATTACTATTACTAGTACTTGTCCTCCAGGCTATATCCGGGAAGTTAAAATCTCCCATGATCACACAATTCCCATTAGTATTTACTTCATTAAAAAACATTAAAGAGACCTTCATCCATATCCAAATTGGATCCCTGTGGTCTATAGCACACCCCAAGCACTATCCAAGGGGAAGTTCCAGTAGTTTTCTTCCCCAGTGTGATTTTTGTCTTATCCATTCCATAACTTCTTATTTCTTTACAGTCTACCTTATCATTGATATACAATGCTACTGCACCACCTTTGCCTTTAGTTCTGTCTTTCCTAAACAGCACATACCCTTCAATACCTGTACTACAGTCATGACTACTATTCCACCATATTTCTGTTATCCCTATAATATCTGGTTTCACTTCCTGCAACAGTAGCTCTAGTTCCTCCATTTTGTTACCTAGGTTCCTCGCATTAGTATACAAACATCTTAATTTTTGCTGTTTGGCTTCGTTCACATTCTTTACCTGAGTAGGCACAGTCATTCTAGGGCTAATATCACTTATTAGACTGTTATCTACACTACTCTTCCTCCTTATGTCCATTCTTCTACCCACGGCTGTATCCTTTCTTCTTTTTCTTCCGTCTCAGTGTTAAAATCCGGCATGGAGATTACTTGGACATCTCCCAACCATCTCCCCCAAATTCCTAGTTTAAAGCTCTCTTAATCAGTTGTGCCAACCTCCATCCTAGAAGTCTATTTCCCTCCTTATTCAGGTGAAGTCCATCCGAAGAGAACAGTCCTCTGTCCATGAAAGCTTCCTAGTGGCCATACATTCCAAAGTCCTCCTTATAGCACCACTGCCTGAGCCATCTGTTAATCATCATAATCTTGTCATGCCTTTGTTGCCCTTCTCTAGGAACAGGAAGAATCCCACTGAAGATCACCTGAGCCTCAATTTCCTTAAGTGTCTTCCCCAGCCTAGCATAGTCTCCCTTGATATGTTCCAGCGAGAATCTAGCGGTATCATTTGTTCCCACGTGAAGAACAAACAGTGGATTCTTTCTTGCTCCCATTAGGATCCTCTTTAGCCTCAGGTTGACATCCCAACAGAGAGCACACTCTTCTATTCTCTGGATCAGCTCTGGTTACAGGCCTATCTATTCTTCTCAGTAAGGAGTCCCCAATCACGTAGACCTGTCTTTTCCTGGTGATGGTATGATTCTCTGGTCTATCCCCTGTTCCCTCTGGCTGCAAGTCCTCTCGATTCCTACTCTCCCTTGCAGTCCTCTGCAAACAATCCCATATCTTCCTGGGGCTCATATTTGGTGTTATCTCCAATGATTCTTCCCCTCTTCCTATAGGACTAGCGACTCTTTTCTTCTTCCTTTCCCTCTCACCTTCAGTGACCACCTGCTGTGCCCCTTCATTTTCCAACTCCACAAACCTGTTCCTAAGCTCTGTTTCTCCTTCACTAGTCCATCTTTTCCTCTGCCTGTTTCTCTTAGTCACATGCTTTCACTGTCCATTTTCCTCACCCAGTAGCCTCCTCTCAGTTCTTTGGTCCTGCTTCCATCTGCAAGTCTGAGCTTTTCCCTTCAGACTCCATGTCTTTGCTACATCATCCGCTCAAATCCCCTTATAAACTCAAGCAGAGTTTCCACCTGCATCTCCAGTCCTCAGATCTTTTCTTCCATGAGCCCCACAAGGCAGCACTTCATGCAGATGAAATTCTTTTCAGGTACCCCCTCTAGGATCATGTACATGCTTCAGCTTCCGCATCCAGTCATCTTCTTTGTGTCTTCCACTGCTTGGGTCACTACCACTGCTGCCTCTGTGGGTGCACTGAAAACTTCAGCATATCCATAAAGCAGAACTGTCTTGGCCAATTGGGCACAATCAGGATGACTGAAGCTCTGTCTTGGCAGATCTTCCATAGAACTTGGGATGGGAAGGAAGTCATGCCTCAGGCATTCCAGAGGCACTTCTGTATGGAGAACTTGTGGATGCTCCAAGGCCACTTGGCCAACTTAAGTTCAGATTCTAGTACATTTGCAAGATAGACTTGAATACTTTCATTATCAACACAACAAGCTGAGAAGAGGCAGCTAACAGGCTCCAGTGGAGATCTGTGCTGCACTTGGGAGTCAAACAGAGATAATTGAAAGAGAGACTGAAATGCAATGGTTGAGAGAGAGGAAAGTGAATAATAAACTTTCAACAGGCCTCAAGTGCTCAAAGTGCACTGGCTTCATCTTCTGGCCCTGCACTTTATGCCTTCATTGAATGTGGTTGTGATGGAGTGTTCACCCTACATTGGGCCTGGAAGGCTTAAGATGGCTAAGTGGGCCGAATAACTGTCCAGACTGCATCTGGAGAAGGAAGCCTGATCTATGCTAATGAGGTAAATCAATCTAAGTTATGCCATTTAAGTTACGTAAGTTACATAACATAAGTCGACATAGCTTAGATTGATTTACAGTGGTGTCTACACTGTACTGTCAATTGGAGACTCTCTCCTGTCAGCATAGCTTCTGCTTCTTGGGAGGTGGAGTAATGAAATTGACAGGACAGTGCTCTGCCATCAACTTATCACATCTTCAACAGACCCACTAAATTGACACTGCTACATAGATCACAGCAAAACCAATTTATCCCGATAGTGCAGATAAGCCCAGAGACAGAGCAGGGATTTAAGTAGAACAGGCTCAGTTGGTTAGGAACAGGTGGGGCCTATATAAACCCTGGAAACTGGCAACAAAAGGGGCTGGAGGGAAGGAGTCTTCAGTCCCTCACTGGGAAAAGGGAGGTGTGTCTGGGGCTATAGGCAAGTAGCCTACAATTTCTCCCTGGGAGGAGGGAGTGTGGCTTGGCAAGCCCAAAGATGGGGAAGAGCCAGAAAGGTAGGCAAAGTTCAGGGGAAAGATCAGTGAGATATGAGGTAGGTCAAACTCTGACTCTTGATGAGAAGCCCCTAAGCCAGGATCCAGAGTAGAGGGTGGGCCTGGGTCCCCCTACCAGATATGGATGATGTGGCATCAGTGTGGCAGTGACCAGGAAGACTGGGAAAGCCCATTTGATATCCTGGAAAGAGGGAACATGTATGACTCATGAAGAGAGGAGTCGGTGGCTCATCTAATTAGAGGGGTTCTCAGGGCTAGAGGATGACACCATCAGGGAAGGGCACAATGTCTGGCCAGAGCTAATCCCAAGGATGGCTAGAAGGAAGCACCACCAGCTGTGAGTGAACCCTGAGACAATGGTAAGGACTGACACTTGAGAATTGGGCTTTTTAGCCACACATGGTGCTACAGAACAACAGACAGTAACTGAACTACATTGGTGTTTACAATATCATTCAAGATGGATGGTTGCCGTTCAATTCTCCTTTGTGATTTCAGTTGCCAAAGAAACTAGATACTTTTTAAGAGGAGGAAAGACATCTAATGTTTGACAGAATTATATCTTTGGCAGTAAGTACTAAAAGTATTTTGGTTTTATTTTCCTCTTTAATATAGATTACATATTCTAGAGCCAACATTTCCATTTGATTAATTTAATCTGGCAATTCATGAGTCACTCAAGGAACTCGTTAAAGGAGCATTTGGGCTTGCTGCTGTTTTAATAGTGGTTGTTAAGAAAAAGTTTTATGTTTAGTAATGAACTATTGTATAATTCTCATGGTTTATCATAACCATGGAAATTCTGAAATGTATTTGGGCTTAATTCAGTAAACAAAACAATATATTTGAAACAATCATTTCAAATTTTGATGCCCAGTCCTGAGGACCTAAATCCATACAGAATTTAGATGTCTAAATAAGTGGCTTTATTGTAAAAGACTGAGCATCCATAGCTCCAACTGACTTCAATATTAGTTGTGGGCGTTCCATGCCAGTGAAAATCAGACAAATATTTTTATGCCTAAATAAATATTTGGATGCCTAACTTTAGGCATCCAGGCATGAAAACTCTAATCTTACCTTTTTCTTATTTATATTACAGCAATACCAATAATCCTAATCCTGATCTGTTCCATAATAAAGTAGCATCTAATAAAGAAATACATTTAGGTGCTAAGTAATATATGATCTTTTTTCACCATGAATGATATTCAGTTTGGTTATAATGAACACTCTGTGGCACATTCAGAGTTAAGTTACCATTGGGACACAGAGAAATTTTATATTTAGCACAATATATACTAACTTTGTGTTGGGAAGATCCTGGATTCTTTAAAATCCATGTAATTTGGTGCATTACGGGGAAATAGCACAGTGTCTGACTTTTAAAGGTTTATAGATGCCTAAAATGCAAATAGATGGCCAGTAGTGTTTTCAAGTGTCTAGGCATCTTTCGGACCAAAATGCCATTAACAATCTGGCCAATAATTCTTGGGCTTTAATGAGCATGTCATTTTTTGTTTGCCTAACTATATTTAAACAGACAGAGATAGACACACATAGAAATAGACAACCAAAACTATTAAGAAGCAACAAAACTGCAAAAATGGCATGATTTTAGCTCCGTGTGTTATTTCCTTCTAAGAACAACTTTACCTATTCACCTGGTTCTCCACTGTCTCTTCATTTCATCCTCCTGCCTACTACTCTTATTATATGTCATCTGTCTATCTTACACAATAAACTTTTTGGTTCAGGGTTGTGCCTTCTTACTCATCATGTATCTACCTGGGAGGGAATATCTAAGCCTCCTTGAAAGAAGGATCTGTGGGGAAAAAAATACACTTGCCATATCCCAAATCCTATCATTATGTTAAGAATGGAGCTGAGGAAATTGTGCAGCCAAACAAAGTAAATTATTTAATAGCAATGTCATTGTAGTAACACTGACTGCAGCAGTCTCCGAGCAAGAAGTAGCAGACTGGTACAGCCATTAACATAATGTGTCGTCATGGGTTCTTGAAGCCTTTCATGTTTGATCGAATTGTTATGGAGAATCCTGGATGAGTAAGAAGCACAAATATTTCTGACTTCAGGTTTTTACAATCACTGGCAGAAAATCCATAAATTGGCAGCCTTTCATTTAAAATGTTAGATTGCATAACATTCTACAAGCCTTCTGTTTTCTCTGACTAATCCATCTTTCCATGGAGATCAATGGCAGGAGGAGGCACACATCAGATCGCTACTTCCCACCACCCAACACAGATGTAATGAGGTTGAGTAGTGTCCACAAAAGAGAAAGTAAACAACTAATTATTCCTCAAGAAAGGGTTTTAATGACTTACGACTATAAAGGCAACACAGACAGAGTAAGAAAAACAGAATTAAAGACCAACACTGAGTGAGGATTTATATAAATGGCAAGTTATACTGAAGACAAGCACAAGTACATGTAATATTATGCATCAACTACCTATTCCTATAACTGCATATATGAGGCAAATAATATTGAAAATAGTCACAAGAACATGCAACGATACTATTACTGATTGCCTAGCAACTTCACATGTATCCCAACAAACACAATTTCACATGAAATACTGATACATTGATTAACTATATTCTACTAATCTTAATCTACGTATAACCTTATTTGACAATTTATAAACTTCTACTGACTTTTATGACAAACTTAAAGGCAAGTTATACTGGAGACAGGCACAACGACATGCAAAGCTATTATTGTTTACAAACTAATAGCTTCACCAGCACTGTGCCATTCCCAGCAAGACACAAGAACATATATAGTTATTATATATTTAACTATTGACTATTATCTTTAAACAACATAAACAACTCTAAAACGCTTTACCAAGGTAACTAAATTATAGTATTGATACAGACTTAAGATTAACTAGCTCGAGCACAACAAGACCTCTTCAGTCCGAAACCTTACCCTGCATTCTTCCATTACCATTCATACATTACCTTCAGTTGACCATTTTTCGCACTGGCCAAGCACAAATAGCCGGTGAAGTGCAAGTCCCTTTGGTTCAGCGGGTGTATGTGAGCCTGACAGAGTGATCTCTTTTAGGACAACACACACACACACACTTGAGTCTTTGCACCTTATTTATACAGTATTTGTTGGCCGTGTTTCAAAACTGGTCAACCAATTAAGGTGGCCAAATGTTCTAGTGTGGTATTTGCAGTTGTCTTGATCTTACGAACTGTGCACCTGTGCTCAGCTCATCTTTTCTTTCTGCAGCCTTTTTTCCTAATTGTGGTCAATTTGCTAGACTCAAAAATGCTTGAGTCATCTTAAAGAAGTATCTGGTTGCAGACCGTTTTGTCCGCAAGTCTATTTCCTTTTGCAAGGCTTGCTTTTTAAAGCTAACTTTACAAGGCTCGCTTTGTGAAGCTTCTGGAAGTTTTAGGTCTAACACTGACAATACTGTTGTTCATTTCAAGCTTGACAATACTCTTTTCAAATTATTCACACTTTCCACAATGTTTGAATATTTAATTAATCTAGATAAGCATAACACATTTATTAGGTAACTCTTGTCTCTTTCGGAGGAACAAAGTAGCAGTAGATGTGAGAATGGTATTCTTTATCAGGTGCTACCATAATTTTTAATCACTACTGTAAATAACCATTATATAAGAGAGCGGTCTCATATTAACAGATTGTAGACTGAGACCTAATTTTCAGAGTCTTGTGAAATCACAAATCCCTTCATATGTAAGCAGGAGATATACATATAGCGGACTTGCAGATGGGCTGATTGTGGTGTACAGAACTTGTGTATGCTGAAGGTAGATGTTCACAAGTAGGTGGTATAACGGGTGTGGCCACTGAAACAGGTGCTTGCTATCTCTTTTCAGAGCTATGTGGGGTGCACTTAGGTAGGATGAGACAGGTGTAAACAAGACAGGGGAATGGCAGATAAAAGGACTTCAGAGATCCCTCCAGTGGCTCAGTGCTGAGACTCAGAGGCAGCAGCCAGAAAGGAGGACGGCTGTGGCAGTAGGGGAATAAAGGCCAAATGGTTATGGGAAAAAAAGAGGAAGGCAGAATTTTGGGGAACTGCGATGCCAAGGGAAGGAAAAAAGTTGCATCAATTTAGACTAAAAATGGATTAAAGAGATGAATTGATCAAAGAGTGAGCATAAGAAATGTAGAGGTAGGAGACCACTGAAGACACCACTGTGATCAGCCAATCAGCTACATTCACATACCTTTTTGCAATGGAAATTAAAATTTACTATTGGGGCAGAAGGTGTCACTGAGAAGTCCTATGTATGCACCTGAGTGGCACTTGGTCTTAGGAAAATTATCTCTGAGGCTGAGCAGGGCCACTGCACACGGGAATTGAAAGGAAAAGTTGGTTCTCTTTTGGTGTAATAACTGCTATGCTACTCTAGTTCCAACAGTTCTCTTAATGATTGGTTCTGAGCAGTGTTTCCCAAACTTGGGACGCCGCTTGTGTAGGGAAAGCCCCTGGCGGGCCGGGCAGGTTTGTTTACCTGCCCCGTCCGCAAGCCTGGAGCAGCAAACCGCGGTCAGTGGGAGCTGCAAGCAGCCGGATCTGTGGACATGGCAGATAAACAAACCTGTTTGGAAACACTGGTTTTGAGGATTCACACGCATTTTGAGAACCACTATTGTGATGGAAACTGCAGTGTTTGAATGGCTATGCTCCAGGGAACAGCACCTTATTAACATTCTTATTGTTTCAAATGCCAGTGAAGTCTCCTAAGAGAAAATTATAGCCTTTCCCATCAAAATATTTATAACACCTAAATACTTAAAATTAAGTTAATAAGTTTCAAAAAAGTAAAGAGATCATAAATCTTATACATGCTAGGCAGGCATATTATTCTATCAGGTATAAAGAAATGCTTATTTCATCAAAACACAATAACCTTAACTCTGACCCATGATTTTTTTTAATGTATTACTACTGTTGTCTTGATTTTAATATCTAAATGGCACATATGATCAGTAAATATTTTTATCAGTTGGCAATATAATATTTTAATAATGTAATTGCAGTTTCTTGAAAACTATTTGGGTGTCCAGTGTAATAGGAAACATATATAACTGACATTATTGATTAATGGCAAAATTATGTAAATATCTGGATTTTTACCTCTTGAAATCAGGTTATTTTTTATTTGGGAGTGTAAATATGGACTTAGAAACCTAATATTTTAAGTGGATGGTATATGAATCTGTGAAGAACAGTCCAAAGCTTTCCTTTGAAATTCTAACTGAACTGACGCCATATATTTTTACAGATTTGGAGTTCAGTTAAATGGGGTTTGTTTGTGGGTTGTTTTTTGTTTTTTTGTTTTTTGTTTGTTTTTTTTTTCCATGCAGCCCTGAACTTTCTTACTTTGTTCCAGTCAGGAAATTAGTAAATGATGATACAGTGTATGGAGGCCTACTGAACATGTGGGAGCTTGGTAAGGGATTGTGTCTATGCTGTCGAAACTCTGCATCACTCCCTATGCTGGGCTGTGATGACACAAATGTGCCAATACTAAAAAAGGCTACTACTTTTCTACTTCCAACACTACTAGAAACAGGAAACACTGCAGTTCTAATGAAAGAACATTTTGTGAGCTTTCCCATCTAATTTTGCAGCTCTGAAAGTCTGATATAGTTTGGATACAGTTAGGATAATAATTTGAATGTTTGGGGTCTTTCTCAAATAGAGCTAGTCCTTTAAACAATCTTAAGTTTTACTTATCACTATCTGTAACCTTTCCATTGCTTCAAATTGTGGTAGCAGGTTCCAGCTGTAAATACAGCAGTATGTAATAATACTGGAGACACCTGCCAAACTAGGCCTTCAGTTACATCGATGACTACATGGCCATTGATTTCAATAGAGTTGTACAGGGGTGACTAAAGGAGGAACTTGTTCCATTATATATACAATAACTGGAAATATCTTTCTATTTAACTTCAGAGTATTCTTCTATATATAGAGACAGATACTTTAAAATTATTGATCCAAACATGAGTTTGCTTTTGGTGAACTTTCAAGTATCCATATTTCACCTTTTCCACAACACTTGGTTCCAAACAAAAATATTGTACAATTTTATAATGCTACCTGCAGTGGGAGATGACAAAAGGTGTCCCATTTTCATCTAACTTCAAACCCCACTTATTTCTTTTAGTAGGACGAGGAAAAAAAGAAGCAAAAGTCAGCCTTTGCTGACTTCAAACCAAGCTTTTTATTCACTTGCTTTCTTCTCTTTTATATCCTGCCTGGTTCCTCCATGGATAATGATAAAATGACACTCTCACATTATACCAAAATAAACTGTCTTGGTCTGAGCTCATATCAGAAAGATAGGCATTTTTATTCAACACTTCTAGAAGAATGCTTGTTCATTATCATTTGTTTTTCCCTGGTGTATTCCCACTTGTGCCTTAATTTACATTTCTTTACTTATTTTGAAGAAACCTTCAGTGTTCTTTTTCAGCTTCAACTAACAAACTGAACAGCATAGGAATTGAAACCTGAATTCATACCAATTAATTTTGTTAAGTTACAAATATGGGTCATTGCAAGAATTTATCTTTGGAGAATACTCATTAATTTCTATATATTATATATGGCACAGGTAGCAACATCTACAGTTGAGAATGCCCAACAAATCTCACTTTAAGACCATGTTTTCAGCTGCTTATAACCTCATCAAAATTTAACCATTTGGGCTTAAATTTTCCATGTTGGGAGTCAGGCTGAGGACTCGTAAAAAAAAAAAAATAGTTGTGATCATATAATCGACACAACAGGGCTGAACGAATAAGCAACTTTAATTTCAGCATCCTAACTTTGGAGCATTTGGCTTAGCAATCTTAATAATGTTGTTCTAACACAGACTATTTTGTATCTAATACATAGCAAACTCTTAATCTGGCATTATTTCTCCAGATTTTCATACTGATGTCCATCAGTGAAATATCTGAGTGCATACAAAGAGTAAGAACGTACGCAGTCTGAAATATGTTCACAAGAAGAGTTTATCAAAACGTTCTAAATAAATTCATATACAGTCAAAATTTGATCAGAGATAATTCACAGAAGAAAGGGCTAAATTCACGGAATAAATTAATCACAACACTTTTTTTTAACGAGGTTTTTTTTGTACTTAAACTGAGCTCATGAACCACCAGTCGTCAGATAGTCCAGGGAACCTGCCCTGTCCAATTTTGAAGTATCTGATTCTAATAGTTGTATAGTGGATGTATGTACAAAGGAGCACTTTTCTAACAGAATTATATTTCCTCTCCAACATGCCAGGTCTATTTAACTGTCCCCTGTGAAACAAGAACTTGCTACACAGTATTCTACATTTGTTTCAGCATGCCACTGAGTCTAACCAATAGAAAGTCTGGCAATAGTGCTAGTAATGACCCCAATCTAGCTTGGCTAAATTTCTCTGGAAGGCAAAAGAGGTAACCATTATATCCTGATACAACCTTATTATACATTCTCTTCTGGATCACGGAAAGTTTCAGAAGATTCCTCTGCATTTACTGAAAATCCTAAGGAATCTAAGCTAGAAGAATTGGGTAAAAATAGATCTGTTTATGTTTACCAAGAAAACCCTGGTCCTTTAAAATATCATCTATGGTCTGACAGTGAACTTAAACAGTTCTTCTAATGCTGGGACATTTAAAATATCACCCTAAATATTAGCATAATTACAAGTAGAAATCTAAATAGGCAAATTACTGATTTCATTGCTATATGAGAACTCTTGAGGTAATGTGCACATTGAATACCATGCCAGTATGCCAGCCTACATGCTCCTCCAGAGGAATAGTCAAAGATGGCGTGGATAGGAAAGCTTGGAAAGGCTTTGGTTATCAAAGACTGATCTAAAAAATCACCTTTGGCAACTGTTATGTCTAGGTTTTGACTATTCATATAAACAGGCTGAGCTCTCATGATATTGAATTATATTTATCTACATTTACCAGAGGAATGGGAATTCTTATAGAACTGTGCATAGAGCAAAATGTTACTACCTCCAACATTCATTGTAGAACTAATAATGGAGGATTTAAGTCTTTCCAAACATAAAGCTGCAGCTGTATCAGAAGATGAAGAGTCTGTGGTATAGGGAAGACCCTGTTTAGTGCAGACATATGGAACATTCTATCTTCTGACTTCAGGTATCCAGCCATGGGTTTATCCTGTCATAAGAATGTCCACCATGGAGCACTGTGAAATGAATAACTCTTCCTTTCCAGAGCTATCAAAAGAGTGTTTTGATTTCCTGTTTTTTCAACCTATACTCTATGCAATCCAGGATACACAATATAGGCTAAAAAAACCCTGGTCCTCTTCCACTATACGATCTAGTGATAATACTCCACCAGTTTGATATCCGTTTCTTTCCTGATAGTAGAGACTTCCCTAGAAAGCAGGTACTCTATGAGAACTTCTTCAATGTCCAGTGTATCAAGGCAATCTAGTCTGGATTGCCATAAATTCCCATGGTGTTCCAGAAAGGGATTCCTGAAAAGAGCTGTCAATAGCATAACCATCCCCAGTATTTCCAAAAGGTTTACTGAAAATAACAAACCTCAGCCCAGAGAAGTACTTTCTGATCCTTCCTCACTGGTCATGTAGACCATTCACCGAACACTGCAGTTCCTATTATTATTTATCATTTGTATTATCATAGCACCTGGGAGCATTAGTCTATTAGACTTCCTCATAGGCTACATCTACACTTAGAGATAGGAGCGGGATTCCCAGCTAACACGAACATACAGCAGCTTTCATTCAACTAGCATGCTAAAAATAGCATAGCTACGAAAACATGAGCTCTGAGTGGTGGCACAGGCTAGCCTCTCTGGGTACAAACCTCTAGGGCCCAGGCAGGTTAATAGTCAGGGTAGCTAGCCCACACTGCCATTTACCACTGTGCAGTTACTGCAGCTGTGCCACTATTTTTACCAGGCTCATGTTGGTACATGTTTGCAACATTTATGGTCTACAAGTGTGCTCTTAATATGAAGTGTGAGCAATATAATTTTCTTAATTTGAACAGAATAATCTGTTCTTACAATCAGAGAAAATCCATTTTCCCTATACTAAGGCAATTTCTCATTTATTTCAGCAGTTCGCTTTTATAGTACTGACTGACACTGCATTGCACACTACAAAAGAAAATGTGTTTAAGTACAGATAAGAAGTTGCTACTAACTCCCCAGTGTTTACCTATTTACTAATATGCTTACAGGCCACAAACAAATTCATCAACTGATTGCCTTTCTTTTCAGAAATCCATGTTCACTGCCATTTACTACATTATATATGTATATTTAAACATTGGATATAAATATTTCAGATACAGAATTTGAGCATTTTTTTATTTCAATTAATACTAAAACGCGTTTCCTAGCAAATATAGCAAACTTATTTGGATTATAATGGAACATTTAGGGAGATAATTGTGCATACAAGAATGTCCAGAATGCATACAAATTGCCAACTTGTTATACAAAGGCACAGCATTTCACTTTCACAGCATTATCTGAAGTAGGTGAACTTTTCTATTGAATGCATGATGAATTTATCACAGTCAGATGCATTCGATTTTTGTTCCCCCAAATAATTCAAGTTCAAGTTGAAGTTCTTGTGTGACATGATCTACTCAGAGCCTTTTGTCTTGGAATAAATCATGTCACATGTGTCATTTTCCATATCATTCTTGAAGCTGTTATATTTTATGATATGTGCCACAGAGGAAAAGAAATTGTATAAAGTAAATTTTACATTATAATAAGTGAGTTTGCTATATATTTCAATTCAGTAATTTAAATATATAAATTTCATTCTTCCAGCTGGAGATTTTAATCCATCCACAAATCAAATGAAGCACATGGAAATCCGCACTACAGGCATCTTTCTACTATCCTAACTACATGCCTCTGCTATGACTTTGAGAAATTACAGCTAGGAAAGGGAAAACATACACCCTCCTGGCCCACTTAATCTTCTGTCTCTCCACCCTGTGATTAGTAAAAAAGTAGCCAATTGTAATAGTATTTGTGATGTGTATACCTATCAAGCAGATATGGGACCTGAGGCTACCAATTTCTTTGACATATCGCTTCAGAAGGCAATAACTCTCAATCACTGCTAGTCTGGGCTGGATATGAGCCTGTGATTTAGAGATGAAAAGTTTCATCTCCCATTATCCAGACTACAGTATATTTTCCAGAAAAAAAAGAGATGGACCTATATGCTCATGTCATGCGTATTAACATCACCGCTTTTGTGTGTATATATAGAGAGAAAGAGAAATACAAAGTTCACAAGAATTGCTTCAGTGATGATTACACACCAGAGATCACCTTTAGTGCTGTCCAATATATGTACTATGTTTCTGTTGAGGTGCCTACTCTTATGCTGGCATTTAAAAATGTAACTGTACTCTCCCACACAGGGCTAACCAGAGGGAAAATGACACCCTGGGCAAACTTTCTTTGGCGCCCTTTAAGTACTGCTCCTTGAGCAGCGGGCAGCTGCTCAGCAGGCAGAACAGCAGCTGACGGAGTGGCGGCAACATGGCAGGATTCATACTGTGGGAGGGCAGAGAGGGGACATGTGTGACCCCCCTGGCTCCCGCCCTGCATGCTCTTTTATCCCCTCCCTCCATGAGGACACAGCCCTTTTGCATCCTCTTGAGCACCATCACCCTGACCATGATGCCTTAGGTGGTTGCCCACTCACATAAAAGGGCAGTCCTGATCCTGCAGAAAAGAACCTGTACTAGAATAAAGCACAGAACAAACACCTGAACAGAGAGGTAAATATATTAGTATTCTAATGGCAGCACACAAAAGCAAGAAAATGTGAATGAATCCCTGCCAGTATAGCCAAAATATCTCATGTGCTTAGTAATATCTCGTGCTTAGTAGTATCTCATGGACATTGTGGATGTCCAACCTCCGTTACCTTATAGAGGCTTGATTTTCAGACTCCATTTGTCTCTAATTACTGCCTAATCTCCTTTCTCCCTGAAAAGTGTTGTTATTTACAGTTGCTGTCTGGAGTTCCTCTCCTCCCATGTAATCCTAGTCCTTCTCTAATCTGTTTGGAGTCCACTGAAACCATTTCACCAAAGTTTCTGAAGACCTTTTCTTAGCCAAATCTCAGAAAAAGTCCTCCATCCTCATCCTCATCCTCCATGACTTGTTAGTTGCTTTCAACATAATTGATCATGCTCTTCTTTTTGAAATCTTTTCCTCATTGGCTTCCATGACTGCCCTCTCCTGGTTCTCCTCCTACCTCTCTAATTGCTTCTTCTGTATATTCTTCAGAGGATGATAATCATAGATTACAAAGCCAGAAGGGACCATTGTGATCATCTAGATTCTTTCTCGATAATATCTCTAAGATACAGCCTATAGCAAGGTCTCAGTTGGTCTGCAGAGCTGCCGGGTGGCGTGGGGAGATAATACCTTGCCGAAAGACCTTGGTCACACCTCTCCATCTACGGGGAATTAGTGGAGGGAGGTGTGCTGTCATAATTGGTGCAACATAGAAATACTGACCAGAGTCCATGACACACCTCTCAAGCCGGGGAGTGCCGACAAGAGTCAGTGGCATGCCCATTAGGCAGGGGCATGCTAGCAAGAGTCTCTGATGCACCCCTCAGGCACAGAAGTGCTGGAAAGGGTCAGTGGCATGCCCCTCAGGCAGGGGAGCTCCGTAGGCCTCCCTCTGGAGTTCCATCTGTCTTCGGTGGTCTGCATCTTTTGCTGCTTGTTCTCTTTTGTGGGCTTCCTCTTTGGCTGCTTGTTCTCTTTTGTAGGTCGCCTCTTCCTTGGCTATTTCTGCATTAATGAGTGCCATTCGTCTCTTATGTTCCTTGCCTTTCTCTATGGCTTGTAGCCTTGCCCAGTCCTGCTTCAGGACGTCCTTGGTACTCATGGTTTCTGATTTCTTGTGTTGGGGCACCCTCTGGTGTTTATTGCCTGAACTGCTGCTTCTCTGTCTCCTTGGGTTTGCTTAGCAACAGAGTCTTTCTAACTTTTTTCACTAGCCTTTCACGGTAAAGTAAAAAGAATAAAGAACCCTTTCATTTGCAGATGTGTTTTGCTGGAGTCTGTTGCTGACCACTTAAGCCTGCTTTGTTTAACAAAAGACCCTTGTTAAACCTTAATGTGTGTGCCCTCAGGCAGTCTCTCAGGACTACCAGAAAGGAGCAAGGAAAAAAAATTTCTCTGGCTGTAGTTTTAAAAACCCTCTCTCCTGCTCACAAACAGCTAGGAGAGAGAAAAGAAAAATAATACTCTTACTGGCTTTTGGATTCCGTCTTTCCCACACACTGCCACCATGTCACGGTATAATTCCCCAATATGAACCTTAGAGTCCAAAAAATGGGGTACCAGCATGAATTCCTCTAAGCTTAATTACCAGCGTAGATCTGATAAGCTACCATCACCCAAAAAATTATAGTGTTTTGGGGCACTCTGGTCCCCCCAAAACCTTCCCTGGGGACCCAAGACCCAAATTCCTTGAGTCTTACAACAAAGGAGAATAAACTATTTCCCCCTCTTCTCCTTTCTTCCTCCCAGATCTTTCCCGCCCTGGGTACACTAGGAGATCACTGTGATTCAAACTCCTTGAATCACAACACAGAGAAATCAGGAATTTTTCCCCCCCTTCTCTCCCCTTCCCAGGCATTCCCTCTCTGGGCTATCCTGGAGAGAGAGACAGATTCAAGCTCCGTGAATCTAAACAAAGGGATTCCACCTTTTCCCCCTCCCTTCTCTCTCCCTGTCTCTCACCAATTTCCTGGTAAGTACAGACTCAATTCCCTTGAGTCTCAACAAGGGGGAAAAAAATCAAACAGGTCTTAAAAAGCAAAACTTTTAATAAAAAGAAAAAAGTAAAAGTTGTCTCTCTAATTTAGATGGTAAGAGTTACAGGGTCTTTCAGCTTATAGACACTAGAGAGAAACCTCCCCCCAGCAAAATACAATTTAAAATACTCCCAGCAAACTACACATTTGCAAATACAGAAAACAATCAAAAGACTAAACTCGCCTTTTCCTGGTACTTACTAAAATTAGAACAGAAGAGATTTTTTCAGAAAGATTGGAGGAATCTGCTTACATGTCTGGTCCCTCTCAGAATCCAGAGAGAACAAAGCAAAACCCAAAAAATACAAACAAAGGCTTCCCTCCACCGAGATTTTAAAGTATCTTGTTTCTGATTGGTTCTCTGGTCAGGTGTTTTTGGTTTACTGTTCATTAACCCTTTACAGGTAAAAGAGACATTAACCCTTAACTATCTGTTTATGACACGCCCCTCAAGCCGGGGAGTGCCGGCAAGAGTCAGTGGCATGCCCATTAGGCAGGGGAGTGCTAGCAAGAGTCTCTGATGCACCCCTCAGGAACAGAAGTGCTGGAAAGGGTCAGTGGCATGCCCCTCAGGCAGGGGATCTCCAACAAGAATCTGTGATGCGGCCCTCAGACAGGGGAGCTCCAGCAATGGTCAGTGGCATATCCCACAGGCAGGAGAGTGCCAAAAAGAGTCTGCGACACACCCCTCTGGAAGGGGAGCACCAGCAAGAGTCTGTGACTCGCTTCTCAGGCAGGGGAGTGCCAGCAAGGTTCAGAGCTCTTTATTGGGTTTCTGCCACCCGAAGCGGGGAGGCAGAGATAGGGGAATGCTGGCCCACCCAACTCCACTGCGTTCTAGCTCAGGGCCCTGACAGTGGTGGGAGGAGAGGGTCCCGCCACTGGGTCAGCGGGAATCCATCCGCCACATGCTGATCAAATACTGACTCCCTGCACTGTCCAGTTCTGCCTCTGGGCTACTTCCTACCTGGTCTCTTAAGTGGGTCCCTCTGGTTCCTCCAACTTGTCAGGATATTCAGCCACTGGTAGCCCCATTGGCACCAGCTCAGCCTCAGTGTTGGGCTCACTCTGGCTCAGGTCACTGCCTGGCTTCTCCAGTCCCTTGGGGTATTCTGTAGCCGGCAGACCTAGTAGCCTGAGTCCTTCCTCAAGGTCATGTTTCCCTGGTCCAGGGCATCCCCTGGTTTGGCATTAGGGTCTACAGGGAGCAGCCTGTGTCTGTCTCCCTCCCTCGTGCTGCCCTGACTGGGCTAAGGGCACCACCTTTTGTATGTCCTGTTCCACCTCTCCCCTTCTGTGGGGTGCAGTAAGCTTGGCCTAGCTCCACCCACTCAGGTGGAGAGAGTGGCTTTTTACCCTCTGGTTTGGAAGGAGGCCGCCCTGGCTCTCTACACAGCCTTTCCTATTCATCCACACAGCTAAAACTCTTGTCTAGGCTCTCTTTGTTTTGTATCTTGATTACTGCAGCTTCCTTTTCTCCAGCCTTCACAAATGCAATCTTTCCCTGCTCAATATTCATTCAGAATGCTTCTGCAAAAAATTTTTTTTCCTAGCCAGTTGCTTTGATCTTGTCAGGCCTTTCTTTACATCTCTGTACTGATTCCCTCTTGTCTGTCATATTCAGGGGCCACTCAAAACAATCCGCTATCCTAGGTAAAACTTTAGTGAGTTGCCCCTTTCTCATATGCTAGGACAGCAGATTTAGCCAGGCCACACCTCCATAGTGACGGAGGGTATCCAGGACTAATCTGAATGAGTGGTATTGCAGCCTGGTGCATGGCGTTGCAGTGCCACTCAAATATGGCCTAGCCACCTCTCTGTCTAATCTGCTCCCTTTAGCAGCTTCCCAGCAATCTGCTGACCTAAGCAGCTGCCTACTTTGCCATTAGCTAAAGCAGTCCTGATTGAACCAAATATAAGATACTTTTCTTCACTTTCAAAGCCCTTTGTGACCTGTCCCCAACTTACCCATCATCTCTTATTCAGTATGAAAAAGTTGTATCATGCCTCTGATTGGCCCAAGATATCAGCCTCTGAAGAGCCAAAATCCATGTGCTGTGTATGTAAAACCCTGACACAGGCTCTGTCAGCAACTTTTCACAGGCCCAAAGTCCAAAGCCAGGTCAGAGTCCTAGGGGCCTAGCAGTTTAACTTATTAAGAGAACATGGAATAGTAAATTTTAGCTTTGTTTCCTCTGACCTTTGAAGAGCTAGAATCCTTTGTTTTGTGACTGAGCTCTCATTGCTAACCATTTCTATGAGTCTGTGTTGTAAGTGAACAATATTAGCTAAGAGAACCTGAACAAACAAGAGAGAGCCTTGCTTTTTACTAAGATAAGCACGGTCAGCAATACTCCAGATGGGGAGCAGTAATTGGCATCTTTATCAGAAGCTATAGACATACCAAAGTATTGAAAGGGGCATCTATGTCCGCTCCTTTGCAGGAAGAGAGAACCAATACCTTCCCCACCTACCACCCTTAAGTTCATGGAGAGGTTCAAGAATGTCAGTACGAGATATGAGATCGTCCCTTCTAATTGGTGCACCCCCTACCTCCCAAATTCCAGTGTCAGCCTTTAGAAGCACAAATGATAAACTGAAAAACAATTTCTATTGCCACATACTTTTCAATGTCTTTTTGCTTTAATCTCAGCTACACACCTGTTGGACAACCAGAAGAGCTACTTCATTCCTATGGACCCCAAATCAGAATTCTCTATATATAGATAGATATTATAATTATACACTTTATACATTGTTTAATGGAAAACACCTGTGTACTAACAGTATGTTATGTTAACCTGAAACATTGGGTGGAGCCATTATGTAATCTCTTAGACTATTGGTTTACTGTGCTTATCTTGTCTTGCTGCTAGACCTATCTAGGGTCTTGGGACCTCCCACCCATCACTTCCTGCTGTCCATGAAAATCCTATATAATCTATTGTAATCAATTGCTTGGCACTGTCTCTGATCCTAAAAAGCAAAGTGACACTCCACCAGCGCTGTACATAATAAACCCACATGCTTGATTCTACACAGTGTCCATTTTGTTCCTTCACCCTCCATTGCCCACATGTTGAATTTTCAAGGAAGCACTTCCATACTTTCTCCCATGCTGCCCTTCATGCTTGGGAGGAACTCCATGTAACCGTCTGCAAAGCTAACTCCTTATTTTCCTTCAAGACCCTCCTTAAAATTCTACTTTGTTCTGAGGCCTACAAAAACATTGACAGTTCTTAGGCTTTTGGGGTGTTAAGATCACTGTCTATTATGCTGACAAATATAGTCTCATTGTTTCCTTGTACTCCCCCCATCTGTCTGTATCCATCTGTTTTCTCTTGTTTCACCCTGAGATTGTAAACTGTCTGGGGCAAAGACTGTATTTTAGTTCTGTGTTTGTACAGCACCTAGCACAATGGGGTTCTGGTCCATGACTGAGACGCCTAGGCAATATGATGGTGATAAAATATTAATAATACTTATTATTAATAATATGATAATTGGTGCACAGTACTTTCTGGAAATAAGGTCCCTTTAATGTTTCTCAAAATGAGCAGCCAAAAATATAGGCATCCAAAATCACTATTGCTTTTGAAAATTTAGAGATCTCATCCTTAAAGTACGTAAGCATTGTCACAGATGATTGGATAGGGTGCATTTTCAATGCTATCTGAAATCTTATGAAGAAGTGTACAAATAAAGGATGAAGTTTGAGACGTAACTTTTAATTTCTTTGGGATTAAGTTCCAACGTTCTTTGGGTTAGCATATCCTATCATATGTATGTAAGCATTGATGAATCTAGGAAATATTAGACTGCAACTGATCAGCAGTCTGTCTAGTCTGGTGTCATGTTTCCCACAGTATCCAGTGCCAGATTTCCCCAGAAAGCAAGTTCTCATTTTCTGAGCAGCCATAACAGAGGGAGAAAGAAATTTAATGTGCACAGGCCAGGGAAAAATGATTGTCATTTTTTTTTAAAAACAGGTGGAGAATTAAGACGAAGAAATACTGGCAAGGTTTCCAGTATGAATTTATTACAGATGTGCCTTTTGCACCAACAGTGGCATGACCGTGAGAAAAGATGGTATCAAGGCTTGTCTAGATTGAACAAAGTGAGGAGGGGAGAAGAGACAAAAAATCCTCCACTGCTTTGTACCTTTCACACTTGTGGCCATACATAGCTGGAATTGAAGTTCAATACATGAAATTTAAATGTCGTCTTTCAGCAAAGGAAGCTGTAGCTGAATTGTCATCTGCAGGCCAAGGGGCAGTTTTCATAATTTTAGACATCTCAATCACAGTGGTTACTATAGAAAACTCAGCAAACCCTTAAAATTAACAATACTCCTACTGTTAAGAGGTGCTGCCAGGCAAATGTCAGTGGCATTTGTAATAATGGAAAAGTGAGCATACAGCAAAAAATGGATCACACAGACATGATTTTCTGTAAAACTCAGTTGCATTAATTATCAGCAACTGCTGTTAATATAAATTTCATAGGATTCCTATGTTAATGTTTAATTGAAAATCCATTTGTTCCAAGTGATGTGTGCTATGGGTAGAATCTGACATTAAAATGTAATGTGTTGTCAGCCCTAAATGAAATAAGATGATATATGAATGGAAAGTTCAATTGATCAGTACACTTCTATTCCTGAAAGGAAGGTACTTCATGACCTCTCGAGGTCCCTTCCAGTTCTGTGATTCTATGACTCATATATAAAATCTATCACTATAACAAGACTAATATATTTTCAATAGCAGCTCAGATATAATGAAGCAAGAAGTGGCTTGTTTGAATCAAGTATTAATATATGCATCGGAAAAAGCATTAAACAATAATTTGTTCTTTAGGAAACTATAACCACTTGTCAGTTATTTCAATTAATTGCATAAAGAAACAAGAAAATAATTAAAACAAGAAAAGCTTCATAGCTATTCTGAACTTTCTCAAAATTTAGGATTGTTTGGATCAGGGGGTTTGGTACAGATGCATCCTAAAATAAAATTCCCATATGCCTGTTCGCATGACAGAGTACAGCATCCTAGGTGTTTTATCTGAACAACATACAGCATGATGGTAAGCCACATGACTTCAGCTGCCAGATGTACTTCCAGATGTATTGTATACTCTTGTTCAACTATTATTGTAGTGTAAGTCCTGAAGCATTTTAAGTGAATGGTGTAAGCTTTTCCCTTCTGTTTAATAATTTCATTTCATTGCCTATACTAAAAGAATCAATAAAAAATGTAGCTTAATACATAACCATAGGGATCTGAAACCCAAAATGGCTGCTTAAAATGTGAGAGTTGTATTATACTATTAAACCCTGAAGTTTGTCCTGAGGGATGGCCAACTTTTAAAGTAAAATCACTGTTTAAGACTAAATTCTGTTCTGTTCTGTTCTGTTCTATTCTCTCTTTGTTTAAAAAGCTCCAAAGTCTGCTTACACTGTTTTGGAACACTGTCTGAAAGAAAGGCAGAAGATTTTGATTACCGCAGCTTCATATTGCAGCTAGCCTTTTGATCTAATATGACAGTTTTGTTATCAGTAACTACATCCTTCACACCCACAGCACCTTTTGACTCAGTAGTTACAAATGGTTGAGATTCAATTTCATGTCCGTTTTCTTGCCGGCTATCACTTACGATGAGCAGTATGTGGGAATAATGCAAGTTCCAAAATAAAACTATTAATGGTTTGTGTGTAATTCTTCACTCATACATTTCCTAAATGCAGAAGATGTAACCTCAGTTAACTGCATTCATTGCAATAGGAATAAAGGTGAAGACCACGATACTGTATCTATTTTCCTGAGTTGTGGGGAGGCGAGGGGAGGAGATCATTTTTTTCCAGACACCATATTTTAGAATTTAATCAAACTACTTGGACTAATTTAGTAATTCTAATACTTTTAAATAGCATAGTTTGGTTATAATAGCTGTAGACAGTATTAATTAAGCTACCTCATGTTAATTTTAATGTTGTACAGAGTTAGCAGCAAGATAATCAAGAATGTCAACAGTCAAAGAATACATAGCTAATTATAGTAGTAGGACTGGAATCCCCAAAAAGCTATACTTTCCTGTATAGAAAACAATTTCTACTTCTGCAGTTCCCCCAAAAGCTTGTTGTGTAAGTCAAACTCTACAGAAATACTGCAATAAGATGTTTAGCGTACTTTCTCTGGCATTTCTTAAAGCTCCTTGTGTTTTCTTGTTGGCTGGCCTTTGTTTTGGTTTTCTTTTGATTGTCCTTTTGTCACCCTATAAGATATCATCTGTGTCCTTTTTCTCTCTGTTCTGTCTTTTCTTTACATGATCCAGCAGCAAGCTTCTCCTCTTTCCCTTCCCACCCTCTCCATATTTGCCCACATTGAACACATTTGACTTCCTCTGTAGTTGTGTTTGATTTTGTATTGGCATTATGCCAGTATTTTAGCATATGGTGGAGAATAGCAGAATGTTCACAAAATTTCTCATAGCAAAAAAACAAAATTGCATTTATTTGTTACCATAGTATTACTTCCTCACGAATCTATCTGCCCTATTCATCAGTTAGACACCATCAACTGCATGTCTACCCTGTTTATTTCTTAGAGATTTACTTCACCAGCTTCCTGAGGGACAGAAGGACTTCATGGAACTACAGCTACTTCTGTTCTCTGCATAGTACAGTCTAGGGCCAGAAATCTACAAATGAAGCAAAAAGCTCCCTGTGACTTGAGAAATTAAAGCAGCGCACTGTTTATTGCACAGGGGAAGGGGAATCGATGGTACTAGGAGCCATCCTAATTCCAGTGATGTTGCTTGCCCTTCTCCAATCAGGAGGAGGAAAAACTGAGGCCTGGCTGGCTGCCCATAGCATAAGCACCAGTGTCTATATATAGGTTTGGAAGGATTCGATTTTTAATTGGTAAATGTCTATTTCACACACACACACACACACGAAACAACCATAGATGCCAACTCCGTGGGTGCTCTAGGGCTGGACTGCCCATGGAAAAAAATTAGTGGGCGTTTGGCACCCACTGGCAGCCAGGTCTCCCCTCCCTCTCAGCACCTCCCACCTGCTGTGATCACCTGTTTCACAGAGGCTCTGGGAGGGAGGCAGACAAGTGGAGATGGGGCATGCTGGGGGAGGGGGTGGAACTGGTGGGAAGAGGCAGGGAAGAGATGGGTGGGGGCTTGGGGGTAGAGATGGGGTAGGGGTGGGTCCTGGGACAGAGCAGGGGCCATAAGAGGCGGGACACAGGGCAGGGGAATTGGTGGAAAGGGTCAGGTGAGGGCGAGGCTTGGCGTGGAGCAGGGTGTTGATCACCCCCCAGAGCCAGTGGAAGCCAACGCCTATGAAAACAACAATAAGAATATTTCCATCAATAATAATTGAAATTTACAGATAGGCAGAGTAAGAAAAATGTGGCTTGAGAATTTATTAAGGTTTGATTTAAGGACATTTACTTTGTATATTTTGATGTGATGTTGACAACTTTGGTTTTAATAATTATAAAGCTCTAACTTTTTGAATTTCAATGATTACTGTTGTTAAAAAATTATTGTCTGACCCCTCCACTTCCTGACCCTATCATTTTACACAACTATGAAAACCTAAATATGCTTAAAATAAATTTCAAAATTATCCATTAAATTATAAAAACATAAAAATGGAATTCTGTGAAGCGTATGTATATAGGATCCCAGGGCTACACATAGCTCAGCACCACGTGTACTGTCTATGCATCATATACTTGGGGGAAGGAGGAGCAGCATAACAGAGTGTACTTGGAGACTCGGTATTTTGGGGGGCAGGGAAGCAGAATGGACATAGTGGGGAAACATAACAGAATGAGTGATGTACCTGGAGAAGGAATTAAACGGATGTGGGAGGCACAGAATAGAGAGGGGAGCAAAACTGGGAGTCAAGCAGGAAGAACTGGGCTCCTGGAGGAGAGGGTTGGGTAAGACATGACTGAATGGGGATCTGGCTGTGAGGGAATGAGGGGAGCAGATGAAGGGAAAAGTAAGAGAGAAAGGAAGGAGATAATGAGTGTCCTGTTTCGAAAATAGAAGTAGGGAAAGTAAGAGGAGATTGGGGACAGTATGAAAAAAGAGAGAGGAAAGGATGGAATTTTAGGAGTAGGGCATTTAAAACAAAGATACCAGAGGTGCATAACTGTGCCCCCAACTCCCTTTTCTGCCCCTTCTTTCCAAGGCTTTCCTCTATAAATTATTCTGTTTCATAGGTGAATAAAAGAAAAGGCCATGCCACTTAGAATATGCTTTCCCCAGTGCTGAAAATAACCCAGACAGAGCCTGAAAGGACAGCTGGCAATGTCAAGGATTTTAGGCCCAAATAGCTTGAAAATTATAGATCTACAGAACTTTATAGTCAACAGTAAGTTATACTCTTGGGTGACAACTGCTTTGTGCAATTGAGATAAAAAGGCTTGGTGCTACTGTATCCTTCCTAAGAGTTACTGTAATAAAGGTATAACATGCAGAAGTGCCGGTAAGAGAGAGCTCCTTACTACGTGGTTCCAATTACATGACATGGGTTAAGGTTACACCTATGAGACAATGCAGAGGCCAGTATCCACTGCCTTTACTGGATACTCTTTTTAGTTACCAAAGTGGAATTCTACGTGCTTGCATGATGTGCACAAACTCCTGTTAAAGTAGCTTGTTGGCAGAAGTTTGGATTTGTTACCTGAAAGATTTCTGTATTAAATGTAGAATGCTTGAGTGATATGAAAGTTTCAAGTTGGAATGTTTGAGAATTCCTCTTTTGGGACTACTGATTTAGAAATGTTGACTGCTGCCTTATCCTAAAAATGACACACTAGACAAATTTTAATGATGTCCTCTAGCGCTTGCTGTTATGTTTGTGTCAATGTGTTGTCCTTAAAGCTACATGATTTTAATCTCATTGTAAATATCTAGTATCACATTCATAGGAAGTCTTTTACTGCAAGACTCTCATTTGCTATATATGTTGTATGTACAGGAATCATTTCACCCACCGAAATGGAACTTGGGAGGTTCTTACTAATGATATGGATTAATGAAACACAACCATGTAGAACAGCCTGCATAGAAGAATGGCATATGTCACTAAAACTTGTAGAGAGAATTTGAGAGGAAGAATATAGTTTTATATAGAGAGAATTTGGCCAGGCTACACTGGCTAATAGTCTTACTGCTGTAAGAAGTGCCATGGGACCTTTAATTCCAGGAACCACCACACCCTCTCCCATGGGAAAAATAAGCAAACAAACAAAAACATAGGTAAAGAATCTGCAGGATGAATTGCAGTGAAGATTGCTGTTGTTTTATGCCTGTAAATATTTCAATCTATATAAACCAATTTTTATATGTTTTTCCTTGCATCTGACATTGCTATGGAAGCTGCTGTTTATCGCACAATGCAGAGCTAAAGTGCCACATAAATCAGTGGGACTTGTTCCTGAATTAAGGTCTAGTGTACTGCTGTATACACAAGGCACAGATTATGAGCATTTCAAATACTAATGAATTTGTTTATTAAAGTAAGCAGACATCAGCCAAATCACACAGCATGATTGGCAGGCAATGTGTCTAAAATCCTAGTTTACCATCGTATTCAACTAGATCAAAGCAAGCAGCTGTTTCCATAAGATACGCTGTTAAACTGACAATGTGTGCGGCTGAATTAATAGAGTATGTGGAACCTTCCACATTGAAATAAGCAACAAAAATGTTGATTTGGATGATATAGTTCAATCAGTAAGTGTATACAAATTAAAGAAACAAATTATTCAACTACTTCTAGAAAATATCCAGCTACCAAGCTAGCAAAGCATGAAACACCATTAGCCAAATAAGCCTTATCAAATCTAAGCTATTAAAATTTTCTGCACATTTAGAAAAATATTTTACATACTAATAGAAGCACCTTATGAAGTGTCTCCCTACTTTGGTTTCTTTCCCATTATTGCAAATCTGTTCACTTTTATAAATTCACAAAAATAAAACGTATGGAACTGATGAGTCAGTCCTTATTCAACTAATGCTCCAATTGACTTTAATGGGAATTTGCCTCACTAAAGCCTACAGGATCAGACCTAATATTTTTAATTATCATGTTAGGTTTATAAAATCATAAGACAAAATTGCAACTACAACTACATTATACAAGTGCTATATTTAAACTTATATATATGACCTTTTTGACATTTTTGCTTCTCCTCTTTCTCATATTTTTAATGAAGAAGAGACTCCATATGACTCCATGCAAAACCAAAAAGGGACAACAAATTATCATGCAAGAAATGTGAAATGATGTGAGATTCCTTCCTTTAGTGTATATAACTCTACAGCTCTCAATTTCATGATTCTTTATTTATGATGTAAATAATGTTCCACAATTGAAGAAAAGAAAAAAAGCAAATCTCTGGGGATAGGGACTAAATTGTACAAAGTGTTTTGAAATGAGGGACTTTTGAAAGATACGTTAGCAATTCTTATTTAGAGCATGTATTTTTTTAAAATGCCATTAATATACGTTAGAGCGATTGTGTAACAAGGCAGGTCCTCTCCCTGACTTCTAAAGATACACTGCCATGCCCATAATCTCTTTTAGATAATTTATTGTCCCAGTCTTAACCAAAACAAAGAGAAATAGTTCTTCATTTCACCTTGGGCTATAATATCCAGGTTTCCCCCCCCCTTTACCTCTCAGGTTTATATTGCTTCCCCCTCAGGGCACTATGGCAGTCCTTCTGCCCCTGCTTCCTGTTTCTGTGCCCTGTTCCCAGAGCACTGCCACACAGAGCTTTTCTCTCTGGAGGCCCCTTGTCAGAACAGTTCATCTCAGGTTTTCACTACCTTGCCTCATATCCCAGAGGATTCTGGCAGTTCTGCTACTTCTGGTTGTTTTCTAGTCTGATTTACCAGGTCTTTGTCACTGGGTCTCCTGCACAAGCCCAGGCATACTCTGTGATGCTCCCCAGGGGTACCTAGGGTTGTGAGGCACCTCACCACCACTTGTCCTTATACAGTCTTGTCTGTTCCTCCTACAATTCAGCACCCTGAAACCAGCAGCCTCTGGCAACACACATACACTGACTTTGAGACCCCTGCAGACCTCACTTTCTCTGTCCAGGCTGGTAATAGGCACATGCCAACCCCAAGCCCTACCTGCAGTATTTAGTCCTTGATCACGGGTGAAGTGACTATATTTGCTATCTCCAAGGGGATGGTGTACACACTAAATTGTTTGATTCAATTGAGGATTAACTTCTATATAACACCACAGCACTGAGATATACTTATAATGAAAACAGGCACAAATAAGGCTAATTGGAAGCAAAATGGCTACATATAAAACAAAATCATAGAACACAAACCTGGTCTACACTTTACCACCGGTTACCTTTCCTACATAATAAAATAGATTTTTCCCCACAGGTTCATTCTTGTGTGAACTAGCTAGTTTCAGACAAACCAGGATCCAAGCTTTCACTACCTTGCCTTACAGAGGTTTTCCCTCTGTGAAATCATAATAAGATGTGTCCTTGCATTCTGTTTATGTTTTTCCAAGTTCATTTTTTGCTCCCCAGAGACAGGAAAACCCTGTGTGGTTTACTTGCCAGTTTCTCCCCAGCACCCTTTCGACTTCATATTGGGCTCATTGTGTTGGCTTACAATGCTTAATTTACATGTGATCAAAGATAGACAAGTGAATACACATCCTACCTCCCATCTAAAAGAAACCTGTTTCTTTCTTTGGTTGGTGATAAACTTTAAAATATATTTTCAGTGCATATACACAACTCCTTACATAATGTCAGTACATACAGTTCAGAATGGTATTACTTACCAAGACATCCTGCCTTTCACGTAAGATCTCACATGACATTTGTCATAAATACCATGAAAGCATGTGCTAGGTGTATTGAGTTTTCAGGCCTGTTAGGAGTTGCTGTTAAAGAACAGTGAACCTTTTGCCAGCTGGCATCAATGAGCCTCTGTGTCACCCTCTTTTGAAGCCTAATCTGGGTCAGGTGGAGTGGCAACCTTGCACTGGACCTGCTCCCTCTTAAATGGCCAGTGTCACCCTGTGACAAAAATGGTAGTGACCCCTATATTTAAGGGGGAAATCCTACTTTCTTTATTACCTCCCTCCATTTTTCTCAATTGCATTTTTGGAGCTGAAGTTTTCCATGACTGGCCTTTTGGGAGGAAATATTTTGGAAAGTTCAGCAAAATCTGTTGAACTATTTTTGAGTTACATGTGTGCAAAAAGGAATACATTTTTCCTGTATGTTCCAATCAGAACATTCGCACAAACATAACTCAACAATGGCTGAAAGGATTTTGCTTGAACTTGACTTATTCTGTAGCTCCCAATGAGACCCAAGGACCAAGCCAAGTTTGAAGCAATGGGATCAATAATTTTGAAGTTACAGCATTTCAGATTTCTCACCACATATACACAGGAGGATTGACATTTTAGCACTTGTCTTCACGCACAGCACTACAGCGGTGTAGCTGCACTGCTCTAGCGCTGTATGCAAAGACACTCCTACCAACAGGAGAGCTTCTTCCATTGGCATAGTTCAGGGATCGGCAACCTCTGGCATGCGGCTCACCAGGGTAAGCACCCTGGTGGGCCATGCCAGTTTGTTTATCTGCTGCGTCGGCAGGTTCGGCGGACCGCGGCTCCCACTGGCCGCAGTTCGCCGTCCCAGGCCAATAGGAGTGGCGGGAAGCCACGGCCAGAACATTCCTTCCCCCGCAGCACTTCCCGCCACACCCGTTGGCCTGGGATGGCGAACCGCGGCCAGTGGGAACCACAGTCTGCCAAACCTGCCGATGCGGCAGATAAACAAACTGGCCCAGCCTGTCAGGGTGCTTACCCTTGTGAGCTGCATGCCAGAGGTTGCCGACCCCGGTCATAGTGAATCCATCTCCCCAAGAGGCTGTAGCTATGTTGATTGGAGAAGCTCTCCCATCAAGATAGTGCTCTCCACATGGGGGGACGGGGGAGAGAAAGGTAGGTATAATGACATAACTCAGGAATTTGGAATTTTCACACCCCTGAACGTCAGTTATTCATATGTAAGTCTGTAATGTAAACTTGGCCTTAGACTGTTGAAACTAAAATATACAATGAACTTTTTTTGTATAAAGTAGTAATATACAGAGAACCATAACACTGAAACTATTTGTTAAAATTCTTCTGTGTTTAACATTGCTCAGAATTAAATTAAACACATTTTACTGTTGGGTTTTTGTGCAGTATAAATGGTTTTGACTGATAGGGATCATTGAGGAGTACTGTAGATTCATATCATGTTTTAAAGACTTTTAAAGTTCAATTCTTCTGGAGGCCGCATGGCATAGTGGAATGGGTACATGGCTGAGAGCCCTGAACTGGTATCTTTCATTCCTTCCTCCCATTTACGAATATTTTATACTTGTATTACTATGTGAAAACATCACATAATCAGACAAGGATTTCTTGACCTGTGTGTGTCACAACTCCCACAAGTGTCACAAAGAGGCCTTCAGGGAAAGAGGATGCTCATGGGTGAGCAAACATCACCCATGTAAGAGGTCAAAGAGAAGAAAATAAAGTAATAGACCAGCTCCATGGGGGCTGCTGATCAGCTGTTGAGAGGAGCCAAAAATTCTGCTCAGCAGCACACAGGTAACTCCAGATTCAGCTAGAAGGGGAAGCCAGAAGGAACAAGAGTTCAGCTTCCCTTCTGATGGATGGACCCCAGGAAAGGAGGAAGTATTGGCTCCCCATCATGCCTAGATCAAGTGAACAGGAGGATACCCATGAGCTTATGACCAGTCTAGGGGTGTAAATGTAGTTTTGGGGGGGATTTGGGAGCAGAGCAGAGATAGAGAGGACCTGGAGGGCAGGAGTGGTGTGCAGTGAGGACCTTGGATTGAAATGCACCACTTATCAATTGTCTTTGTTACTGATACTGAGAGTTGATTTAAACTTGGGGTGCTGTGTTTTTGTTTGAATCACTCTCACTGATAGGTGCTAAATGTCTCAGAGGTTAAACGGGAGGAAATCTGGCCCTGTTATTAAGACCATGGATGAAGAGTTACTCTATAAACTGTATTCTTGACTGTGCCAACATATGCTTCCTCTGTGATCCTGAGAAAGTCACTTAACCTGCCTGTGCTTTTCACTCTGTATCCTGTCTTTTGATCTTAATAAACATTAATGGTAATTGTACTTTTCCTCTTACTAAAAATAAAATAAAAAATGTTAAACTTGTAGTTCAGTTTCAATGCAACTTTAGTGTAAAAATATAGTAAGAACATAACCATTAAAAAAAATCAAATGCTGTTTTAAGCCTAGGAATTCAGAGTTCATGTTAAACTTAAAACAAATCCAGGCATTTGATTGTCCGGCAATGCAGATAAGGTACATAGTGACTCCCAGCTATTTTGGAAGTTAGTGACAAATGTCTAAAATAAATCCCAATATAATTGAAATTTTTTAAGGAAAAAAAATATTACCATAACTCTGGACTAGTTCAAATTCCTTTATCATAATTATCCTTCAAAACTAAAGAAAACATTATCATATTAATAGCATAATATATATTACTCCCTCTACAGTCTCAATCCTGAATCTGATTTCTTCGTCATTGTAATAGTCATCTGCTTCTCCTTTATAATTTCTAACTATTTGGAAAGGTCATCCAAAATATTTTGTACCTTCAGCTTTAATAGCTTTTGTGGAACTTGCAATAAATAGCAATAAATACTATGAAAAATTTTATGTGGTTTCCGTTTCATGATAATTATGTTCAGGAGGCATTTACAAAATGGAAACAGATAAGAAGAAAACCTTTGTTCCCTCCAACCTTTTGGTTTTGCAAATAATCTGATGACTCAGGCCGTTCTATGAACAAGAAGCAATGCCATGAAGATGGGAATCCACCTTTTGAACAGCTCATACTGTTTTGGATGCCACACTCCAGAAGCAAAGAAAGGAGCAAAAAAGGACAGTGATGACAGTTTAAAAGATTGAGTTTTAAGAAAGGATTTTAATCTGACCATGCAGAGGATTTTGTAATAGGGACTTTGATCAGGCCCTTATGTGAGGTAAAGCACATGACATGTGCTGTTCACATGCTTGGTTTGATGCTTTAAAGTTCACAAATTGTGTTGGAACTGCAGTACTTCAAAGAAGCTCTGCCAGATTTCTTTGCTGTACAGAAAGTACAGTGGGATGTGTGATAGCATTGAAAGTATCAAAAGGAGTTGAAAAGTTAAAACTGCACATTCCGCTTTTAAACATTATCTTGGCGAGTCACCTCTACCATTCTGCCCTGCCAAGATGAGATAATCTTCCTTGTTGAACAGTTATGTCCAGCAACCCAATCTGAAATGTAAAAACGATCTAATAAATTACAGTGAGTGTTATTTTTCTGATTCTATGGGAATGCATACTGCCAGAGTAGTAGTTTTACTTAACATCATAAGACTACAGTTCATATTGAATGATACCACTAGATTTATGTTAGCATTTCTCATTTTCAACTATGTTTGTGCTTTGCTAAAATATCCCTGTATACCCTATTACATCTAGCTCCAGCTGAGACTAAAGTGAGGAATTCATCCCTGTCCTACTGCTGGATCTAAAGAATCACAAAGCCACCAGAAGACTCCTCCCCATAGGAAAATATCCTGGCATAAAAGGCCTCCCAGCAAACAGAACTATGCCCTACTGGCAGATTCACATCTCTGCTCATCCCCCACACTCAGGAGCTATTAGTGGAGGGAGTAGAAAGAGCGGTTCTGGATAGGTTGGGAAAGGCAGGGTGTATAGCTTCACTGTCTCTATTTTGGGATTGCACCAGATGCAGTAGTGGCCACTGGAGCCATACGGCAAGTCAGAATTTCCCTCTAGTCTGTGCCAGAGGATAAATTGGCCCACAACAGTCACAAGATGGAGCCAAAGTGTGCTCTAGGAGCACTCAGGACAGAAAATGAGAACCAGATGAACCGGAGCAGCAAATGGAGCTTTTGGAGAGAGTTTGAGAGTTAGTGTGATAGACTGTATTTTTAAGAACAGTTCTATACTCAGTACCTTAATAGACAGGAATGGAACAGTGCAGGTGACTTGCAATGGATGTGCCATGCTTTCTTTCCTGCCTGAATTTGGATGGGATTTTCTGATCCAAAGTGAAAATTGTTGATGTTCTGGAAGAAAAGGTTTGTAAGGACAAGTACTGCCACTGGCAAGCATCAGAGAAGCTCATAAGTACTTTAACACTGAGATTTAGCAAGCATCACCAACCCTGACTCAGTTATGAAAGGAATTTGCAGCTGGGGAGCTTGAGAGTGTGGAATTCAGAGAGGAGGACTGACAGTTCATAATCACAAGAAGCAAGAGAACTAGTCAGCTTTCTACTTAGCTGAGAGCAGAGGAAGATGGGCAGGCTCTGACCATTAGAGAGAAAAATTCCACACAGCTAGAAGTATCAAATTCTTACAAGGAATTGAGTTTGAAAACCACAGAAAATATTCTTTGAAGATTGATCTCATCAAATGGAATAGAGAGCTATGTAGGACATATCTGAGGCTGCTCAGCCCAACCCTCAAGAAAATCAAACATGTCCACAGAGAGATGTTCAACCATCCCAGGAAGGCAGAAGATCCTTGTTGGAGATTCTATGCTAAGAAGAATGGAAAGAATGTTCTGCCAAGAGGAGGTGGACAAAGGGAAAACATGATGTCTTTCTGGAGCCGAGATGTGATTCTAAGACTGGCTTCTGGAGTCTGTAGGCAAGGATCAACTGGTGATGATACATATCTTCATTAATAACACTACTTCACAAGAAACCTCACCGATTATCGACTATTTCAGGAACTGGGAAGGGTGCTAACGGAGAAGAATACACAAGTGGTCTCATAAATCTTTCCTGTTTCATGAATGAAGGAAGACAGAAGGAACAAGATTCTAGAAATGAACCAAATTCTAGAAATGATGTCAAGCAAAAAAATGGAATGGCTTATATGGGACTTAGTGAAGAATTAAGGGAAGGTAATATACTTAGTACCAATCAGCATGGGTTTATGGAATCTAGACTTATCAAATTAAATTGCTACATTTTCAGATGAGATTATAGATTAAAGGTGGTAATATTGATGTAAGGCAATTGATTATCTTTAAGCACAGAAGTTATCCAATCCCTATTCAGCAAAGCAGTTAAACACATTATACCTGAATCCAAGGGGAAGGTGTGGCTGGATATTCTGGCCTCATACACCCAATTTAAATTCTTGCCTACCATGTAGACCTGGAGCCCCACCAGCATGTGCGCTGGCCATATATTAGCCATGACATTATAGGGCTGCATAGTCCCAGGGAGTCTGTCAGCTGTAAAGGAAAATTCATTCCTTCTAGACTTTTTCTACTTCCACTTCCCCTAGTAGCAAGTCATACAGGTGTCCAGCCTTCTGACTATTGTTGAAACCCACCTTAGTCAGAGCCTTTCCTAAAAGGCCAGGATGCAAACCTACAGCCACCAGAACATAAATCTATACCCCTGCCTGCTTATATGGACTGCATCTCTCACTAACATATGATTGCACAACAGATCTGGCAGGTATGCAAACCCAGGTTGAAAATGTTGGCCTTAGCTTCTGATGGTGAAGATATAACAAAACAGGAACATACAAAGGAACCAGTCAGCTTTCAGCTCATGGAGTCTTTCTATTTTTGCTTTTCCTGGCTTCCCAAATGGCTGGGGAGGGGGATGTTGGTAATAGGTCAAACACGGGAAATTTCCTAAAAACTGCATGGTTCAGGAAGCTCAGAGCATCTGAAAACATGGGGTGATGTTTTGCAATCTAAAGTAAAGTAGTTGATACTATTGTCCAGTATGATAAACAGTGACTAACTTTCCTGAAGCGGTTAAATTGCAGTTTATGAGTTTGCTAATGAACCATGACACCGTCACTCCCTAGATAATTGCAGTAGGGAGGTGAATAACTATCTTAACAGAGGAGCAGGAGTTAACTAGATTCCTCTATCATAGCTACTCAGATTGCTGCTGGCATATATGAAACATTGGCAGCAGAACTACATGGTTTTCTGGAAAATTAGCTTCTTTTCTATTGTCTTGTATACCAGTCTATTTCATTTGCATGCTGTGAATTTGCTGACCACTCTCACGGGTAATGGCCTAATGACTAACAAGAGAAGATGCTCTTTGCAGAAAAAAGAATTGGAATAATTGCTTCATTGAATTTTCTGAACATTAATTTATTAAATTGGTCCTCAATATGCTGGAATACTTCCAATGCCATAAGTGAAGGCAAAGCAACAGCCATGTGGCTCCATGAATAAGAACATTTCTGCTTTAAAGAACTGCAGAAGGTAAACTGTTTTTTTTACTGAGTGCACGTGATTCTGAATTAATCCAAAAAAAAAATACTCCTAGGCAGCATGGAGGGAAGAGCATATATGTGGGCTAAAGTGTGGATGTAAAAGCGTGAGTGGATGCCTCTAAATAGGCACTGATAACCCCAGCACTCAGTCATGATAGTGACTGAAAATCAGCTATGAAAACTGAATTATCACTAGGGAAATGCATACTCATGTTCAGAAAGAATTTGTGCTGGGAGGGACACCCATATTTCAAGAATTTAGCATCTGGATGTTTAAGACTTATTTGCATTTGTTTTTTAAAAAAAGAGCAAACTTTTTTTTTCTGTGAACAGACTGTGATTGCCTTAATTTTGCTGTCAGTGTTTCAAAAGTATTAAACATATTTGTTCTTAATTTTATTTTAATTCTAGTGAATGACTTCAAAGGATACTCTGTGAATCTTTGCCACTCATGCTGTGTTACTGCATTGTCAGATATCACATATCATTTCTATTGCCTGATTAGGTGGATGAGTGCATAATTATAATATGTGTGTGTGTGTGTGTGTAATAGATATATATGTGTGTGTGTGTGTGTGTGTAATGGAAATATATATAATTTTCAAATGTGGTTTCCAAAAATAGTCACCCATTTTTGAAATTCACTTTCTATAAGCAGTCATCCCATTACAAATGGGATGCACAAATATCTGCAGGAAGCAAACACTAAACAGTTGAGAGAATAACTAAAACAAATAAATTGAAAAATTCAAGTAAATATTTGTGGAATTCTCTGTATGCACATGTGCTCTCTCTCGCTCTCTCTCTATTTTCATTACAGAAGACCAGCATAACTGCTAGATATAGCACCATTTTACCTTTGGGAAAAACTGGTTCTCTTGCCCATGAAAATTCAAGAGAATTTTTTTTTGCATATGAACACCCTTACGTCAAAACTCTGTACCTTTTCTTAGCTCTAATTTCCATTGCAGATATCTAGGTTTAGGGATTTATAAATCAACCATGAATATTCAATGTGTGCTTAATCTTGATATAAAAGGACACATTTTCCTAACATATCATCTTTGCATTCATACAATTCACATTTCTGTAATTACACACACAAATATTGTTTTGTGAATGTGATTACTTGTTGTGAGTGCTATGAACATACATGAAATTTTTGCCGGCTTTGTTTATGTGATATTAGACTATTTGTCCTGAAAAATTTCAGGGCACAGCAGCCATGTAGCAGAGCACAAAAGAAAAGCAGCAAGAAGAATGATGAAACCATTATCCAGTGCTTGTAACTCATCACTTATTTTGTTTGCACTGTGAATAACCAAGAATTTTTTGGTGATCTTTGGCTAAGTACTGATGGATGCCAATAAAATTCATCTCTGGGCAAACAGAAACAGAAAGCATTTGCTATTATTGAGTTAGAGAACAATGACACTAATCCATGTTATGCAATTACAATGCTGTTTTCAGTAGAGTGATTTATTATTTTATTTTATTTTATTTTAATTTTATTGTGATGAGGATATAACTATGCTGATAACATTTGTAAAAGAAGGTTTGCTTTTAGCAGAATAATATAAAACCGAAGGCTATTCTAAAAAACCCAACTAGCTTGAAAAAGATTGATTTCATAAGAGGAACTTCCATTGAAATTAAGTATAAAAGCACTGCAATATTGGAACATCTCAAAATCCACCATAGTATTGGCATGTGTGCTTGTTCACTCTAAAAGTAGGCAGCACTTACAATATGCCTAGGTAAACCTTTGGGGTGACCTGAGGGAGGGTCCTGAATGATGATGCTGAAAAAAATTCTAATGTTTTGAATTATTGTTTTGATTGTAAATGACAGTGTACACTCAGTGATGCATTCTGGAGGTGTCACTAATTATTGCTTGGGGAAGCCTGAGATATATCAGGTCCTCAACATTACTAGGGGTCAGTGGAGCACCAGCAGAAGTGGGAGCAGGATCCTAACCTACTGTGACAGGATCCCCAGGGTACAACCTAGAACTGTGGTACCACTGTGCCTCCTTGAGTCTCCAACCTGGGTTGTCTCTCACAATGCATTGTTAGTGACAAGCAGCAAACCTCTCCTTGAGCTGTTATCACTCAGTACAATATGTGGAGCCCCCACACCCACCTAGATTGCACCCTGAGCCACTCATGAATCACACAGAGAAAGGTACCAGCAACCTCCCAAGCCCCCCCGCCTCACACCCCAGAAACTATACTATCCTGCTGAGGTCAGAGGTCTGACCAGTGTACGTTTATTAGCCAATCTGCCCCTCCCTCAATGTGGAGAGGACATACACAAACCATTGTAAACTGAGCTGAGATTTCCCAAGCACTTCAATCAAAACACACTATTTTAGGTAAAATATAAAACAGATTTATTAACTACAGAAAGATAGATTTTAAGTGATTATAAGTGGTAAGCATAATTGGACAGAGATAGCTACCAAAGAAAATAAAAGGTAAGCACACAGTCTAAATCTTAATCCTTATTACACTAGGCAGTATTTAGATCAAGCAGTTTTCTCACCCTACTGGATGTTTCAGTTCTTAATAAGCAGGCTTCTCTCTCAAATCTGGGACCAGTCTCCTCAGTTGATGTCTTTGTCTTTCCAGCATTCTTGTTGCTTCCAGCATAGGTGCAGGAGGACAAAGGCAAAAGCATGATGCCACAGTACCCTATTTTATATCCTTAGTCCATGTGCCTGGAAAACATTAACCCAGACATGCCTGGTGGGATTTGCTGAGTCACAAAGTTCAGCAGTCCTCCTGCTGTGGTCTTGTGCAAATGAGTCATAGAATTGTAAATACATGATTGCAACTCCCTGCTGATTAATGGTCATTTAACACACTCTTGGGTGGGAATCACCAACCCTGTAATAGAGACTCTCAGACTTAATACATATTTCACTAACAACCATACTGCAAAATCTCATAACTTCATACACACTAATTATATATATATATTGACAGAACAATGGGTTTCAGCTGATCATGACCTTTCATATGATTCCGTACATGCTTTGTATGAAATATGTCATAATTATATGATGGGATGAATATAGGAGTTCCAGGGTGCTGCTTTGAGGCACAGAGTGTCACATTTACTCTTCCTATGGATTTGAGGTACAGAAGTCCTCCTCCACAACCACCCCTAGGGTCAGCATTCCCTTTTGAAGAATCCAGGGACAGGTCTGCAAGTGATGATAAACAAAGGTTGCCATTGTCTGGTCTGTTGGTTCTGGAGTCTGTGTGCACCTCCATCAATTTCCCTTTTGTATGGAAATCAGTACTGCTCACTGCAGACATGCAAAAAATCATGTCAGCCCCAAAATCTTGAGACTGATTTAAAATCATGAGATTTTTACAAATAATAAAGTGTGAGTTCTTTTTATTTTTCTTCTCAATTTTGTCTTTAGGATTTCCATTTTCAAGCTCTTATCTGCTTCCATGAGTGCTAGAAATATACTTTTTTTATAAAACGAAAGATGAAATTCTTGAGTTATAAAATGAATGGACAGGAGATGGGACTTTAAAAATACCACCAAATGGTGTTTTTTGTAATACAATTATAAAACCTGTGAAACCTAAAATCATGCACTTTATAAGTAGTGCCAGGTAGAGCTGGTGAGAAAGATTTTGACAAAACATTTTTTGTCAGAATTTGATGATTCATCAAAATCAAAATGTTTCAGACATGAAAATTCTGACAGAACCCTACCTGATTTCTTGAAAGTTCCCTTGCCTGTCTCCTCAGTAGCTGATGAAGAACTAAAAGCTTGAAAGCCTCAGCTCCCAGGCCTTGAGTTCCCAGATCATCTAATATTCCCTTGAGCCAGGGCAGCTCAAGTAGTGAACATTTCACAATTTTTGGCTTTGGTTTCAAACAGAGCAAAACCACTTTTCAAAATCTTGAAATCCTCTGTAAAATGGAATTACTGTTCTCCACTCAGTCCTAATTCCAGGTTTCATGGCTAGAAATGAGACAAAACCAAGAGCATTTACCCAAACTCCATGAAAGTTTTATGGGTAGGATAAACAGCCCCTGGATCTGAACCATCCTTGTTTTCAGTTTTTCAAACATAAAATCACTGGAGTTTTTCACACTTTGATTTGTTATGAAAGGTTTGTAAAGCCTTACAGTTAAGGAACACACTGCTAAGGGATAGTGTACTGTAAATACAATGGGTGCTTCATCTATACTGCACCGATATTCCAACCTCACTTCCAGGACTCTCAAAGGTAGGGCTGGCTCCAGGAACCAGCTTATCAAGCAGGTGCTTGGGGCAGCCACTTTGGAGCGGGGTGGTATTCGGCGGTAATTCGATGGAGGGTCCCTCACTCCTGCTTGGAGCGAAGGACCTCCTGCTGAATTGCTGCAGATCACGATCATGCCTTTTTTTGGTTGTTTTTGGCTGCGTGAGGCGACAAAACTCCTGGAACCGGCCCTGCTCAAGGGGTTGGTATGCAGATGTTTGGAGAATATGAAGAGGCTCACAATGTGTACCACTAGAGTGTTGTATTGCCAGGAGTCAGTGTTTACACCCAGTCCGCTATTGGGTTGCTGTGCTCTATTACATGCAGAGTAGCACTGCTAAGACACATCTAGGAGTCGGCAATTGTGCTGCTAAGAAACAAACAAACAAACAAAAAAACAAGTAACCTAGCAGTAACATTATTTGAATTCGGGGAAATGTTTTCCATTATATCCTGCAAAAATATCCTTGTCAGTTTCTTTTAAGCAAATTTTGGGCTCCGCAATTTGTTGCATAATTTGGCAACAAGCAAAAAAATGTATATTCAAATTCTGAATCTTGAGTTTCAAAGTCAAATATTTCTCTCTAAAAAGGCTCATTATTGGGAAAGGGCCCCATTTGCGAAAGAAAGAAAGAAAGAAAGAGAAAGAAAAAGAAATGAGGCTGGGGTGATAAAAATACAGGGTTTTGAAATTTGTAACAAATTGAGAAAACCCATTTCTAGAGTTTTTACTTTTATTTGCAGATATTTTTCTTGGTGGAGACAGGACTGGAAGATTCTCTCCCTTTACCCCCAAACAATGGCCTTTGTGGGCAGAAGACTGCAAAGATGTGCTACGGTTTAATGGATAAGATTAGAACGAAGAGTTATTTCATTCTACCTATATTGTTTCTAAAAGGACAAATTATATGTTGCTTTTCCTCTTGCCACACAGATTTAGTCTAGGACTTTGCTCAGGCTTTGGAGGAATAGAAGTAACTCACATGAGGCATTACGAAAAACAACAGAAGCACTTCTTGGATAAGATAATGAAACTCAAATTTCCAGATGCTCATAGCTATTGCAGTCAAGACTTCAATGTCTCAGTAAGCTCATATATAAAACCCACCACACTTCAACATTTTATAACAGAATTAAGTTGGAGGGGGGCAGGAAAGGTCTGTGTGGAGGAGATTGAATTTGAAAGAAATATCTATCAAAATAGGTGCTGAGCTGTTTGTTCAAGTCCACTGTTCTTAGGGAAAATTAGAAACTTTCGATCAATTCTGAACTTTCTCTCCCCCCCTGCTCTCTATTAAGTTTTGTATAGAAGTTTTACATTCTAAAGGAAGATTTTCAAAGTCATAAATGGCACCCTAACTGCCATTTTTTTGCCTTTGAAATCTCTCCCTAACTGAATGGAGAAAACATTACATTTTATGCCAAATCACACCTAGATATGCCTAGGAGGAGCTGTTGGAGGCATCTTTCAAAACTTCTGAACATAAATTAATGAAGTATGATAACGAATGCTACAAGTCACTAAGACACTATGATCATAGCCTTGAGTTAGTAGTTTCAGGGCATCTATACTATGACTGTGAGTATGTCTCCAAATCACAAATACGTGAAAAACAGCTAAATGGAGCTGCTAGGTTTAACCTGATTGAGTATCAGGGGAGGCTCCAGGCCCCAGCACTCCAACATGTTTTAAAATGTATACAGTTGTATAGTATGCATCCACTGATCTATTCACCTAGAAGTGAGAATGCACATTAGTAATGTAATCATTGAAACCAATATTTATTAAGTTGTCCATTTCTTGTTAAGCACACTTATTTCATTAATCTACATAAGCATAAGAAGTCTAGAAAAGGGAATGTTTTATGAGAAAACTTCCCCTAAATCATTGTTTCATACTTAAACCACTAAGTAGTTTAAGTTGGCAGAAAATGCATGAAATCAGCAAAACCAAAGAGAACTTAGTAGCATTTTGGGAATTTCAAAAATACTGCTTATCCAGCGTTATTGCTGTGGCTGCCTGGAGCCTAGTTTAATTAGGCTACAATTCATATGCCAGAAAGTAGTCTTGTAATTACCTTCAAATGACCAAATCTATGTAGAAACCTAGGGAGGATTATGTATTCCCAGTAATGAGCCATGCTTAGATTGATTGGGATTTGTTATCTAAGGCATTTATTTGGCAAAAATCTTTAAAGTGTGAAATAAAATGAAAGTGTATTCATGTAATGGATATCTTTAAAGAATACTTCTAATATATTGTGGTAGAAAAAAGAGGGATTCAAATATGTATATTTCAAATTCTTACCAGAAATGCAGCCATGTGTGCTGATGTGTATACGTAGCTGTCAAGCTAATTTAAATAAACATATGCCCTAATATGTTTAGAAATGGTTTAATATGTAAGATTTGAGATTCAATCTGCCTTCAGTGTATAATTATTATTCCTAATTCTTTTTTAATTATTTCTCAGTGAATACAATGCAGTTTTGGGGACATCTACTGGAATCAAGGACTGGATTTTAGGAAAGCACCGTATCATTTTTTCCAGTTCTTTAAAAAAAATAAATGTAGTTTAAATAAAATCAGATTAATAATAGAAATTGTGTCTACTGAATAAAAATAAGCCTCTTTAAAAAATCTCCCCTTCGCCACAATTTCTTTGTCTAGTCTTATTTTTAGGCCTAGTGCCTGTACATGTATTTGAAATATTTGTTGAATACTTCCAATCAGCATAAATTCAAGTTCTTTGAACATTTCTCAGAAGGCGGGATGACTGCAAACAGCGTAAGAAGTAGCTATTTAGGTTCCCGGGGTGTGCAAGCATATTTGCGCCCCCTAGAGGTCAGGCATGGGGGGAGGCATGCAGGTTCACTTGTCCCCCCCAGATTTCTGCCATCCATTTAGCACAGGGGTTTCAAACTGTGGGGTGGTCACTTCCTGCCAGGAGTGGGTGGATCGGAAGCTGGTGGAAGCTGCTCAGCCTGCTCGGACCCCTGGCTTTCCATGAAAGCCAGGGCACTGCCTGGCAGCCCACCAGCCTTCACTATCCTGTTTCCCAAGCCTGGCTGCCTTTGCGCTGCTGGGCATTTCTCAGGCAGGGTGGACAGCACAGCTCTGAGCTGCGTCCCTGATGCTCTCTTGCCTCTCCCCAAAAGGAGCCCGGCACTAGCTGATGCTACTTGAAACAAGCCCCTGCCCACAGTGTCTGGATGCCAGCAGCAAAGCCAGGAGTGCTAGAGCAGCAACAAAAAAGTCTCATAAGTTGACTCCTGTACAGCTCTCGATATCATTGTCCCTGAGGTGAATAACCAGAGCATGAATTGTTGTTCAGCAGTGTGTGCAGAAGTGACAAGTGCTGATTCCACTGCATGCCTCTTCTGCTAAACCATGGGATGCAATCAGCTTCAGCCCTAAAGCCCAGCTGAAGTCCAGCTCCCATCTGCACTGCCCTCTTGTGGGCCCAATGCACTACAGAGTGCCTGCAAGACCATATTGTGTATGGTCTGGGCAGCCTCTGAAACGAACAAGTGCATTGGGTTAAGTATCAGAGGGTAGCCGTGTTAGTCTGGATCTGTAAAAGCAGCAAAGAATCCTGGGGCACCTTATAGACTAACAGACGTTTTGGAGCATGAGCTTTCGTGGGTGAATACCCACTTCCTCAGCTGCATGCATGCATCTGAGGAAGTGGGTATTCACCCACGAAAGCTCATGCTCCAAAACGTCTGTTAGTCTATAAGGTGCCACAGGATTCTTTGCTGCTTTTGCATTTGGTTAGTTACATTTTACTGTTCCCTGACATCATTTTTTTGGTGCAGACGTAAGCCCCTTAACACTGATTTCCAGTCTGCACCTGCTGCAAGACAACCACGCCCTCCCATCCAGAACTGCTGATATCGTTGCTCTGATGCTGAAAGAATGAGTACCACATTTTCCTGGGTCAAGATCATAGTACCTCAAGGTTTTTCTCAGTAGCATGCCAAATTGGTAACATGTCAAGAAGCTGCCATTACTATGTGTTGACAGCGAGCCTGGCTGCAGACCCTAAATTTTTCACAAGACTTTTATTGGCTTTACGGGGACAAGCACTTATATGCACATTCCTTCAATACCACATAGGCCCTTCTTCCCTTCTGGTGTCTTTTTGAGTACCTCAAATGAGGGACAGTTCCCCTGTAGATAGTTGCATGTCTGTTACATTTAGTGCACTCTGGGAACTGTCTGCAGCTGCAATAGGCACCAGCTCCTTCACATTAAATGAGCCTAAAAGGCAACAATGACGGCTGCTTTAAATAAAATGGCCTCCCTCCCTCCCTCCCTCCCACAGCTGCCAACCCACAGTAAAGCCTATAATAATCCCTCCAAGGTTTCCAGTGTTATGGGTAGCCTGTCATCCCTCTGGCACTCACCTCACCTGGGCCACCCTTCTATGAGCTTTTATACTGCCAAATACATGGGCCTGGGAAACCTGCCAAACTACTCCACTAGGGCAGGTCTCCTACCGACCAGAGATAGTAGAAGGAGTCAACACAGAATAGGTCAAAGACACCACATATTGCACCACATTGCCAGTGGGTATGGGCCACTCATGCTGAAGCAATTATTGTGCCCTACATTCCATGAAATCTGAAAGACTGGCCTTAAAAGCTCTCACAAAACAACCAAATCCTCATTTAGTCCCACAACTGTCATGAACCAAGATTCCAGAGTTGTTGAGGCATCACCCACAAATCCTTACTGGCAAGCAGGGCAAGTTCCTGGAATCTGTCCTCCTGAAATCATTGAGCTCCACCCTGTACATGGCTTTATCAAAATAGTAGTGGCCTTCAAACTGAAACCCAAGTAACCTAAAGTCCCTGGGATGCACTGGAAACAAATAGAATGTAGATTTAATGTCACATTTTTTCTGCTAGTGCCCCTGGGCCACAATCCCTGACTATGGCTACCACAACATAAAATAATGAGTATCTCACTTAACTCAGCTGCTCCCCTCACCTTGTGACTCTCCCTCTGTACCAGTTGCAGGCCATTGGTCCTTACCGGATCTAAATTCCTGTAAAGACCGAGAACATCCTTTCCTATGGGGCTGTGAATCCAAGCACATGATTCCCCAGCAAAGCTGCCTGAAGGAACCCTCACCTACCAATCTCATTGCTACGTTCCCTTGGTGCCTGTGGGAGGGCATCCGTACAACTTAGAGCCTGACTGCTGCCACCCTCACCCTGGTGGAAGGGAGGAAGACTGTGCATTCTGCCTGGCTCCCTCAGAGCAGCTCCTGGAGTGGGCTTCTGCTGGCTGTACCCTGGCCAAAGGCCCAAAAGCCCTTCCCCTGCCCCCACCAGAAGCTGGCAGTTGGAGGGGTTTGTAATATCACAGAAGAAGTGATGCCCTCCCATGGCAGCTGCAGCATCTCCCAGCCTCTCCTGCTCCACACAGGGGATAGGAGCCATGGCAAGGCTTCAGACCTGGTTCCATCAGGGCTGCCGAGGGACACATGGTCCACCACCACCTAGCCACTGTAGCAGCACCACATGACCCCCCTCCCTAGTGACTAGTGGGAGAGTAACAAACCCCACTCAGGCAGGGCCACTCTCAGCCACTGTAGCTGCACCATGTGTCTGCTGGCCTCGTCCCCTGCCAGGCGTACAGTTCCAGGCCTGACTTCAGCATCAGCAGCTTCCCCATACAGCCCTGGCCTCCCCCACTTCAGGTATGGCGGGCTGGAGGGAACCAACATGGAATCACTCCCTAATGGGGCTCTTGTTTCAATAGTGAGCAGAGTCCCCATGCTGGGAAAACAGACCCCCGTGGCAGGGAAGAGGCCCCTCTGCCCCCAGTGAAAGGGGTTCTGAAATTTTTATTTGCTGTATCCCTTCACATCTTGATGACAAGGGCCACTGCTGCTGGAAATGGTGTGTAACTCTGTGCTGCTGGAATGGATCTGAAAGAGGCTTCACATGGCCCCCACTCTAGATTAAATCCTGGGAGCTGGGGAACGCTGGCCAATCAGAACTTAATGCCCCCTGGCCTGGCCAATGGGGGTAACAAACTTCTGTGGAGGAGGAACTACCTGTTCTTCTTCGAGTGCTTGCTCATATCCATTCCAATTAGATGTGTGCACGCCGCGTGCACGTCCGTCAGAAGATTTTTACCCTAGCAACACTCGGTGGGTCGGCTGGGCGCCCCCTGGCTTGGCGCTGCTATGGCACCGAATATATACCCCTGCTGACCCGTCCGCTCCTCAGTTCCTTCTTACAGCCCATGTCAGTCATTGGAACAGTGGAGCGCAGCTTAGCTGATCTCCACCTCCCTAGCTTTTTGCTCGTTCTAATACTTTTTGTGTATATAGTTTATTCTCTGTAGTTCTAGTTAATAGATTTTTGTAAACGTAGTTAGTGTATATAGTTCAGAGGGTCAGGGATTAGCCCTTTCCCTCTCCCACTGCCCAGGCCCATGCCTGGCTCACTGGGTTTCAAATGGTGCTCGGCCTGCCGCAGGCCGATGCCCACGGGAGACCCCCACGACCCCTGCCTCAAGAGCTTGGGGGAATCCCACCGTGCAGTCAAGTGCCGGATCTGCAAATCGTTCAAACCGCGGACGAAAAAGCAGCTCCTAATGGAGGCAGCCCTCACTCCTCCACCTTCGGCACCGGCTGCCAGACTGTCCGTGCCGGGGAGAAGTGCCTCATCGGCATCAGCGAGCGCTGGCACCGTGAAGACAGCTCGGCACCAGCCATCACCGGCCCAGAAACCGTCCCGGCACCGCTCCTTCTCCCCGCGTGCCAAGAAGCTTAAAGCTCCTGCGGCCCCACTATCTGCACCGCAGTCTGAGCAGAAATCTAAGTCGAACCGCCCGGCACCACTAACTGCCGCGGCACTGACAATCTCCGCACTGTTGATTCCAGCCGTGCAAGAGCCGTCGAGTCTGGTGCATGACAGCTCCCCGGCACATGCCTCGGTACAGCTTCTCGTTCCCACTATGCCAGAGACATTTGCTACGGCAAGGGAACTTACTGCGTTAACAGAGCCCGCCCTGCCTCAACCCCTGGCACCGCCAGTGCGGGTTATTCAATCGACAGGCAAGCCTGCCATGGTAAGACCACCTTCCATCAGCACCTCAGGCAGACAGCACTCAAGATCGAGGTCCTGCCAACGTTCTCGATCTCGTCATCGCTCCAGATCCAGGCGCTGCTTGCAGTCCCGGTACCAATCTCCTCCTCGGTACCAGTCGCACTCGCGGCATCACTCGAGGTCCCACTCACTCGACCGATACTCCAGGCACTGGTCCAGCTCCCAGCACCGTTCGCACCGCAGCCGCTCTCATCATACAGCGTCAAGATCCCGGTCGACCTCCCAGCACCGCGCCGGTCGCAGGTCCCAATCACGCTCCCGGTACCGGTATGGATCCCGGTACCGCTCTCCGGTGCGGCACAAAATACGGTACCCTATAGACAGGGCTTATCCTCAAACGCCTCCGCTCCGCCATGGCCATCGAGGCACGCATCTGAATCATCGCACGCTGATAGTGCCGCGTATCCCGATTCAGAGCCACACAGCCAAGTTCTCCATGAGGCTCAAGGTCCAGACCAAGATCCTCATCAGTGGTCCTTTTGGATGCCTTGGGCATATCACCAGGCCCAAGGCAAACCCACACTACCATCACGTTCCGCCCCGTTGGAACATCGCGCATCAGAGGCCACTGTTAGCTGCCCCCCTCCAGCAGGTACAGATCACTCTCCTCAGGCACCGGACCCTCAGGTCCTCCTGGACCCTGACGTACTTCCGGACCAAGAGTCCCTACAGGAACCACTGGTACAGGGTCTGTCGTCCTCCTCTTCACTCGATGAGGCAGTGGCCGGTACATCCTCCTCGGGCCCGCCTCCTATCGACCTCCAAGCTCACCAGGACCTTTTGAGGCGAATCGCCTTAAATATCAATCTCCAGGTAGAGGAGGTCCCGGAGGTTGAAGACCCAGTGATAGACATACTGTTGGCGGATGCCCCAACCTGCGTAGCTTTGCCATTTATAAGCTCCATCCAAGCTAAAGTGGACACAATCTGGCAATCCCCGGCGTCTATCCCTCCTACGGCCAGAGGGGTGGAAGGAAAGTATATGGTACTCTCCAAAGAGTACGAATACCTATATACCCACCCTCCCCCATGCTCCCTGGTGGTTCAATCCGTCAATGAAAGAGAGCGCCATGGCCAGCAAGCCCCCGCCCCAAAATCGCGGGAGGCTAGACGGATGGACCTGTTGGGACGTAAAGTCTACTCTGCAGGGGGCCTCCAACTCAGAGTGGTGAACCAACAGGCCCTGCTCAGTAGATATAATTATAACACCTGGCAGTCGGTGGGTAAGTTCACTGAGCTGATCCCACCAGACTCCCGCCAGGAATTCCAAGCCCTTCTCGAGGAAGGAAAGAAAGTGGCACGGACGTCCCTGCAGTCCTCCCTTGACACTGCGGATTCGGCAGCCAGAACCATGGCCTTGGGAATTACGATGAGGAGGATCTCATGGCTGCAAGTGTCAGGTCTACCTCCTGAACTGCAACACACCATCCAGGACCTGCAGTTTGAAGGCCAGGGCCTTTTCTCCCAGAAAACAGACCCTAGGCTACAGAGTCTTAAGGACAATCGGGTGATCATGCGTTCCCTTGGGATGCGCAACCCACAAACCAAACGGAGGTCCTTCCGTAGCCAACCTCAGTGCCCTTATCCCCCGCCCAGACCGCGACAAAACTTTTTCAGAAGGTGCGGTTGCAGGAACCGCAGACGACAATCTGGGTCCCAAGGCAGACACAATACCGGTCCCGCCAAACCAGCGACGGGCCCGAAAGAGAACTTTTGAAGGTGAGCCTCAGAGCAGAGCACCAGTCCTTCCCCAGGATCCCCTTCAGTTTTCCAATCGCCTTTCCTCCTTCCTCCCTGCGTGGTCCCAATTAACCTCGGATCGTTGGGTCCTATGTACAGTGGAATTTGGATACCAGCTCCAATTTATTTCGCCCCCTCCCTCTCACCCCCCCACCCCGTCCCTCTTCAGGGACCCCTCTCATGAGCAATTCCTCTGACAAGAGGTTCGCATGCTTCTCTCGACTGGAGCTATAGAGGAGGTATTGGAGGAATTAAGGGGCAGGGGATTTTACTCCCGATATTTCCTAATCTCCAAAGCAAAAGGAGGTCTTTGATCCATCCTGGACCTGCAAGGACTCAACATGTTTTTAAAGAAGTTGAAGTTCCGCATGGTATCCCTGGGGACCATTATCCCTTCCTTGGATCCTGGAGACTGGTACGCTGCTTTCAATATGAAGGACGCATATTTCCATATCGCTATTTATCCCCCGCACAGACGGTACCTACGGTTTACGGTGCACCACCAACATTTCCAATTTGTGGTCCTTCCGTTTGGCCTCTGTACAGTCCCTCGTATCTTTACAAAGTGCATGGCTGTAGTGGCCGCCTTCCTCCGTCGTCGGCGAATACATGTTTCCTTACCTAGACGACTGGCTTATTCGAGGGACCTCTGAGGCCCAGGTCACCCGGCACGTAGCCATCATCATGGACCTATTCGAGAGACTGGACCTGATGATCAATCTAGAGAAGTCTACTCTCGTGCCCACTCAAAGAATAGAATTCATTGGGGCCATTCTAGACTCCAAACTCGCAAAAGCCTGCCTGCCACTGCCTCAGTTTCAGGCACTAGTCTCTGTTATAAAAAGCCTCCAAACCTTTCCGACGACCTTGGCTCGCACCTGTCTGAGCCTCCTCAGTCACATGGCTCCACGTACCTTTGTAACCAAGCACGCAAAACTATGCATGCATCCCCTTCAAACCTGGCTCGCCTCAGCAGGAAGAGATACCATAGACATGGTGGTCACCATTCCTCAGAGCATCTTAGACTCCCTCAACTGGTGGCTCACACCCTCCCTGGTTTGTGCAGGACTGTCGTTCCATCTGAGGCAGCCCTTGGTGTCCCTAACGACGGAAACGTCATCTCTCGGCTGGGAGGCTCATTTAGACCATCGTCGCACGCAAGGCCTCTGTTCATCTCAAGAGCTAGCGTTGCACATAAACTTCCGGGAGCTGAGAGCAGTCCGCCTGGCATGCCAGACGTTCCTACAACATCTGCAAGGTCATTGTGTTTCAGTGCTTACCGACAACACAACAGTCATGCACTACATAAACAAGCAGGGAGGGACTCGATCCTCCCCCCTTTGTCAGGAAGCGATCCAATTGTGGGAATTTTGCATAGCCCACTCGATAGACCTTGTAGCATCGTTCCTCCCAGGAGTCTGGAACACCCCGGCAGACCATCTCAGCAGATCTTTTCGGTCTCATGAGTGGTCGCTTCGCCCAGACATTCTGCATTCCATCTTCCAGAAGTGGGGCTTTCCCCACATAGACCTCTTCGCTTCCCGTGACAACAGGAAGTGCCAGAAGTTCTGCTCCTTCCAAGGTCTCGCCCCAGGCTCGATATCGGACGCCTTCCTAATCTCATGGAAGAACCAGCTGCTGTACGCCTTTCCACCCTTCCCACTGGTGCACAGGGTTCTTTTAAAGCTCCGCAGGGACAGGGCTCGCCTGATCCTGATCACCCCTGCGTGGCCCCGACAGCACTGGTACACCATGTTGCTGGACCACTCGATAGCCAACCCGATCGCTCTGCCCCCGCATCAGGATCTTATAACGCAGGACCATGGCAGGCTTCACCACTCAGACCTGCAATCCCTCCATCTCACAGTGTGGCTCCTGCACGGTTAACCCAATCGGAGTTACGTTGCTCTGCCCCAGTGCAAGAAGTACTCCTGGGTAGCAGGAAACCTTCCACCCGGTCTACGTACTTGGCCAAGTGGAATCGATTTTCTTTCTGGTGTCAAACACTAAATGTAACACCCACGGAGGTTCCCATTCCCACTATATTGGACTACCTCTGGTATTTTAAACAGCAAGGCCTCGCTATCTCATCATTGCGAGTGCACTTGGCGGCTATTTCTACTTTCCACCTCGGAGAAGGCACTTACTCCGTCTTCTCCCACCCTATGGTCTCGAGGTTCCTCAAAGGTTTGGAGTGTCTATACCCCCTAGTACTATGCCCCGCCCCTTCTTGGGACCTCAACTTGGTCCTGACGAGACTTACGACTCCTCCATTCGAGCCATTGGTGACCTGCTCGCTCCTGTATTTGTCATGGAAAACAGCCCTCTTTGTGGCCATCACATCAGCTAGGAAAGTCTCTGAGCTTCGGGCTCTGATGGTGGACCCACCATACACGGTGTTCCACAAAGACAAGGTGCAGTTACGTCCACATCCGGCGTTCCTCCCTAAAGTAGTCTCAGCCTTCCATCTCAACCAGGACATATTCTTCCCTGTCTTCTTTCCCAAACCACATACATCTTGTAGAGAATAGCAGCTGCATTCCCTCGATGTCCGTAGGGCGCTCGCCTTCTAAATTGACCGAACGAGACCCTTCCGCAAAACGCTCCAACTTTTTGTGGCAGTGGCAGATCGGATGAAAGGCCTACCCGTCTCTTCTCAGAGAATTTCATCATGGGTAACGGCGTGCATCCGTACTTGCTATGATCTAGCTCATGTCTTTCCGGGACATATTACCGCTCATTCTACCAGGGCTCAGGCCCCATCGGCCGCCTTCCTAGCTCGAGTACCCATCCAGGAGATATGTCGAGCAGCTACGTGGTCTTCAGTTCATACCTTCACTTCTCATTATGCTCTGGTGCAACAATCCAGAGAGGACGCTGCCTTCGGTTCTGCGGTTCTACATGCTGCAGTATCTCACTCCGACCCCACCGCCTAGGTAAGGCTTGGGATTCACCTAATTGGAATGGATATGAGCAAGCACTCGAAGAAGAAAAGACGGTTACTCACCTTTGTAACTGTTGTTCTTTGAGATGTGTTGTTCATATCCATTCCACACCCGCCCTCCTTCCCCACTGTCGGAGTAGCCAGCAAGAAGGAACTGAGGAGCGGACGGGTTGGCAGGGGTATATATTCGGTGCCATAGCGGCGCCATGCCAGGGGGCTCCCAGCTGACCCACCGAGTGTTGCTAGGGTAAAAATCTTCCGACGGACGTGCACGCGGCGCGCACACATCTAATTGGAATGGATATGAGCAACACATCTCGGAGAACAACAGTTACAAAGGTGAGTAACCGTCTTATGTTCCTCACTGATTGTCCCTCCCTTGCTTCTGGGACTATCTCAACTCCCCGGCAGCTCCACCAAGTTCCTCCTCCTGTTGAGCAGGCAGGTGGCATATAAGCAAAAGTTAATATAACAGAATACTAACAGCTTCCGGTGATTTATCCTGATCCAGCAGGACCTTGGGTTCATCTTTTTCTTACAAGCTCTTTTTGCTCTCTGATGTCTTTTCTAATTTAAACATGATTACCCACTTTCCATTTACCACCCCTACAGACCACAATCAGTGCTGCTATTCTGTGAAAACCATCAGTGAATTGTTAATCCCTAAATATCCACAGAATGTGGAAGTGATATTATTTTGCATTCTATAGTATCTTCCCACTAGTTATCTCCAAGTGCTTTATACACACATCCCATAATTCCAGCCCTGTATTTGAAATGCAAGATTGTCCTTTAGGGAATGAAATTCAAAAGCCAACAGTAATACTAAAAAAATCATCTTTTGTAAAACTACTTTCTGATGAGGCATATTTGTTAGCCTTGTTTTTGAAGTGGGTATGTGTCACATTTACTGTGTGTGGCCAACAACTCTGACTGAATAGAGCACCACTCATTATCTCAAATGGATGAAATGGAAGTTCTTCACGCTCCCGCCCCCCCCGATTAAGGAATGCAATTGAGGATAAACTGTGTCACATCCTGAATTTATAGTGATTATATGAACTGTTTATATCTAGAAATGTGAAAGTATTAGTTATATGACTACAATTAATTACAATAAAACTTGGAGGCAAAAAATCTACATTAAACCTAATCAGTTACCAAGTGTGATGTGTCAGATTGCCAATAAAAAAACACCATAAAACTGATTGTAAGTGATACTTATTGAATAATTGTAATTCATGTCACTTCAGTCCAAACACTTATTTGCATATTACCTCATGGAGAAATCAGTCATGCTCATGGATGTTTGATGAACTATGATAAAGTGCACAAAGGAAACAGAAACAATTGATTCATCACTCAGTCATGAGCAAAACTTTGTGCCATCTGCAGAAAACAGCCCTGCTAACTTTCTAGTATAAGGCATAATGAACAGAATGTAGAGTTAGACCTGCTGCTGGAGACACTGCTGTGACCCAAAACATAGTGTATTTTCTTTTATTTACTTGCCTTCTCATTGCAACTGGTTTTTATTCAATAGCACTGCATTTGGTTTAGCACAGTATTCTCAATGAGTTTGGAGGAGGATAATGGGACAATGCAAAACAACATGCTTTGGCCACAATTCTGGACACTGCAAATTGTGTCCTCCGTATCATAACTTTAGTTTTCAATAGTATTAGCCTGTGACTCAGAGGTATTTCATTTCCACACAACCAATAGCTATTACACCTCTACCTCGAAATAACGCTGTCCTTGGGAGCCAAAAAATCTTACTGTGTTATAGGTGAAACCGTGTTATATCGAACTTGTTTTGATCCGCCGGCGTGCACAGCCCCATTCCCCTGGAGCGCTGCTTTACCGCGTTATATCCAAATTCATGTTATATTGGGTCGCGTTATATCGGGGTAGAGGTGTATTATCTTTTTTGATCAACCCTTGAACTGATCAGTAGTAACTGATGTATTGCTTCTAAGCACTAAAATAAAAAATAAAATTGTATATAAATTTTAGCACTTAAGTTTTCAATGACTAAAGGTGTTTAAAATTTAATACATTTCAGTGGTGGATGGTTCTAGTGTGCAGATAATTGTATTCTAATTAACTGATAGAAACCCATCTCATGCTCTGTGCCCTTATTCCATACACTACAATCACAAAACATGAGCACACCTACCAATCTCAACTGTAACTTAATATCACACATAGCCAGTTCTGAAACGAAATGGGGCAGCTGTTTAAGAGCACACTTAAAAACTATACAAGAGTTTATAATAGGGAGTTAAGAAGGATACTATATCAATATTGAAAACATAGGGGACAGAGAGGAGAAAGCCTATGTGGCAGGAAGAAAGTAATTACACAAACTGGAAAGGGGCTGGTACATGTAGGCAAAAATACTGGCTCTTGTGATATGTGCCATTTGAGATTTAGGGGTGAGTTTTCCAAATGGCAAAATTCAGGCATCTGCAGGTGCACAATGTGAAAATAACACTGGTGTAATGTGAGACCACCATTCTTCTGAGGGAAACACTGCCCATTATGTAACAGGTCCAGTTAAGTGCCTCCTCTTGATCACTAACCAGATTGCTGTGAGGTGCTCCAGCCACTGAATCCCCCAATATTTTAAGCCTTTTGAGTCTGAACAGAGCCCCAGGCAGTTCCCCCATCTTGGGGTCCTTAGACGTACTCTTGGGATGCAGACCCTCATATTCAGCCCCATAGACAACAGCACACAGGGTTTAGATAGTTCCAGTTGTTCAACATAACCTGCATTTAGCATCACTTTGTGAATGAAACAAGATCTAGAAACATTCCATGATACAGCAGTTTGCATAGTAAAAATTTCATAATATGAACCCGAATTCATAGGTTAAGACAGATTAGGTCAGGGGTTCCCAAACTTGGTTCACGGTTTGTTCAGGGTAAGCCCCTGGCGGGCCGCAAGGTGTTTTGTTTACCTGAGCTTCTGCAGGTATGGCCATTCGCAGCTGCCAGTGGCTGTGGTTTGCCATTCCCAGCCAATGGGAGCTGCAGGAAGTGGCGCAGGTCGGGCCACCACTTCCTGCAGCTCTCATTGGCCAGAAATGATGAACTGCGGCCACTGGGAGCTGCCATACCCGCGGAAGCTCAGGTAAACAAAGAGCCCACCAGGGGCTTATGCTGAACAAACTGCGAACCAAGTTTGGGAACCTCTGGATTAGGTGACTCATCATGGCCCAGGATCAAGGTTTTTGCTACCCCTACATAGTCCTGACACAATATATGGTTAAGAAAGTTTAAGAGGGGTCCTGTGCATTAATACAGCAAATTTAGATGCACTAAGTTGCAGAGCAAACACCAATATCGTGGGATAGGTTTGGCTTATTGAGAGTATTGGCCACCATGTGGGGATAGTTTTAGCCTGTTTAGCAAACAAAAGTTTATTTTCTTCTTAATTTCATTCCAGTTTGAAGATACCAGTCAAGCAAAATGTTCTGGCAGCCAGTTCTCTAGCTTCATAATTAGCTATCTAGGCAAAGAACTTCCTAGGAGCTCCATGGTAACAATCTCTTTTCTTCCACAATGCTAAGTAATTTAGAGACACCATAAGCCTGCTTCTTCTGTTGCTTACTCCAGTTTTTACGCTGGTATAATTTCATTGACTTCAATGGAGTTTTTTCCAATATACCCAATGAATAATACTATTATTTTAAACAGTTCTACGGCAAGCTTCAAAAGGCAGATCTCAGTCAGCAGAAACAAAATATTTCTTAGAGCTTTAGGAACAGTAATAATTGTCACATCGGCTATCTGAGGCCATCTAACAGCTGGGGGTCTGTGAGTGGCCTGAAAGAAAAAAAAATCGGTAAGACCCTGTAAGTATTGAATCACTCCTATAGCTTTCCTTTTCCCCTCATTCTCCCACGAAAGCTATATTAATGCTTATTATAGTGTATTAAAGCATAATCATCATCACTTCGGATGTCTTTGAAAAGTGTGTGACTGGATAATGGAGTCTAAGTAAAAGGTTTTTTTTCCCAATGACATTTTTAAAGAATTTTCGCGAAAAAAAATATTGTTGCACTTGCACTCAAGATCTTGCAAGAAGCTTATAGACTCATAGACTTTAAGGTCAGAAGGGACCATTATGATCATCTAGTCTGACCTCCTGCACAAAGCAGGCCACAGAATCCTACCCATCCACTTCTATAACAAACCCCTAACTTATATCTGAGTTGTTGAAGTCTTCAAATTGTGATTTGAAGACCTCAAGCTGCAGAGAATCCTCCAGCAAGTGACCCATGCCCCACGCTGCAGAGGAAGGCGAAAAACCTCCAGGGCCTCTGCCAATCTGCCCTGGAGGAAAATTCCCTCCCGACCCCAAATATGGCGATCAGCTAAACCCTGAGCATGTAGGCAAGACTCACCAGCCAGCACCCAGGAAAGAATTTTCTGCAGTAACTCAGATCCCATCCCATCTAACATCCCATCACAGACCACTGGGCATACTTACCTGCTGATAATCAAAGATCAATTGCCAAAATTAATTGCCAAAATTAGGCTATCCCATCATACCATCCCTTCTATAAACTTATCAAGCTTAGTCTTAAAGCCAGATATGTCTTTTGCCCCCACTACTCCCCTTGGAAGGCTGTTCCAGAACTTCACTCCTCTAATGGTTAGAAACCTTCATCTAATTTCAAGTCTAAACTTCCTAGTGTCCAGTTTATACCCATTTGTTCTTGTGTCCACATTGGTACTAAGCTTAAATAATTCCTCTCCCTCCCTAATATTAATCCTTCTGATATATTTATAAAGAGCAAGCATATCCCCCCTCAACCTTCTTTTGGTTAGGCTAAACAAGCCAAGCTCTTTGAGTCTCCTTTCATAGGACAGGATTTCCATTCCTCGGATCATCCTAGTAGTCCGTCTCTGAACCTGTTCCAGGTTGAATTCATCCTTCTTAAACATGGGAGACCAGAACTGCATACAGTATTCCAGTATTCCAGTGCCTTATATAACGGTACTAACTCCTCCTTATCTTTGCTGGAAATACCTCGCCTGATGCATCCTAAAACTGCATTAGCTTTTTTAAGGGCCATATCACATTGGCGGGTCATAGTCATCCTGTGATCAACCAATACTCCAAGGTCCTTCTCCTCCTGCGTTACTTCCAACTGATGTGTCCCCAATTTATAACTAAAATTCTCATTATTAATCCCTAAATGCATGACCTTGCACTTTTCACTATAAAATTTCATCCTATTACTATTACTCCAGTTTACAAGGTCATCCAGATCTTCCTGTAGGATATCCCGGTCCTTCTCTGTGTTAGCTATACATCCCAGCTTTGTGTCATCCGCAAACTTTATTAGCACATTCCCACTTTTTGTGCCAAGGTCAGTAATAAAAAGGTTAAATAAGATTGGTCCCAAAACTGATCCCTGAGGAACTCCACTAGTAACCTCCTTCCAGTCTGACAGTTCACCCTTCAGTATGACCTGTTGTAGTCTCCCCTTTAACTAGTTCCTTATCCACCTTTCAATTTTCATATTGATCCTCATCTTTTCCAATTTAACTAATAATTCCCCATGTGGAACCATGTCAGATGCCTTACTGAAATCGAGGTAAATTAGATCTAATGCATTTCCTTTGACTAAATAATCTGTTACCTTCTCAAAGAAGGAGATCAGGTTGGTTTGGCTTCTGCTCACACTGGTCATAGCTCTAGAAGCTGCAATTTAAACTGACCCACACAAACTGTTTTTCTTATATATTTGTAATCTCATTTGCTTCATTACAAATGGTATAGAGAATTTAAAATAAAGTCTTTAATTTATAGTCAGTGATTCAGTGTGTGAGGGAAAATAATTATGCTTCTATCTGCATCTTCAGCAAAAAAAATTGAGACTGAGAATAAGTACTTGGAATCTTCAGACACCTTGTGTAGTGAGGAAGTTATGGAATCCAGTGACACTTCTCCCAAATAATTCGCAGACAGGTGTACAAAGTACTAAAAGCCATTCAATAGCCATGACAAATGCAAAGAAAATCTCACATATGAAACTGATATAAAACTCAAAGTTTGCCCAACTTTAAAAAAAATAACCTTTGAACAAAAAACCTTACAAGTCTACCACATAAAATAAGCATATGGAATTACAAAGTATAGGGCAGACTCAGAAGAATATCTACCACTTTTTAAATGAAAGATTTGTTAAAGGACTATTTCAATCTTTGAGAACAGCTCCAAATGTCCCCCTAAGAATAGGAAATATCTGTAAGCAACTCAGAAAATAGACTCTATACAAAACATGTTATTGGAATATTATCTTGCCCAATACAGAAATAAGTTCAGATATTTATTTAGATAAAGACATTAGGAGCGATACTTGTTATTCTGACAGTACAAAATTAGTCTTTTCAAAGATCTAAAGTGTGTGAATGGGTTCAAAATTAGGCAAAATGAGTTAATTACTCCTTAACTAAGCACTTCTTTTCTACCAAAAACAGGCTAATGCAAATTAACAGAAAACTAACACAGAAGTGTTGAACAAAAGACCATTTGTGCACCACCTTATAAAGAATCCTAAAGCCAAAAGTTAAACTGATTAAAGGAATGAAATCCAACCCGAAATGGAGAAGTGTATTTCCAGGTATCTGCATGCCTTGCCTTATATGCCCGTGTGCGACTCCAACATTCTCTGTCCATGCCACCGTTATCCCTTCGAGAATGGGATTTTAAGCAAGCTAGAGGAGTCTGGAACATAGTTTCACAGAGAAGAAAATATCTTTTAATCAGTTTTGAAAATGAAGCATTACAGGCATAGATATCTTTCTCCTCACAATAAAACAAACTGTCTTTAGTCTTCTAAAAGACACAGCCATGTACAGATAAAATTTATCACATATGACTCTAATACTTGTGAAAGAAATTTGATGGTTTGAGATAGAAATTAGGCAAATAAAGACACTGATTGATAGGAAAAACACAAACCACTTTGGGCTGATATTCTAAAGATAAATTAAAATTTACTATTCTTATTTGTAAAAATGGAGACAATATTGGTAGCTACCCAAATGCCAAATAAGTTTCCTTGTTGCAATCTGAGCTACTACAAAGAAAAAATCCTTAATGAGGTTGAACTGCTGTACAAGTGTATTGAGAAGCTATTGCAGAGAACATTCCTTAATGAACCTGTAACATAAGAGTACTAAGTTAACCCACTGAAAGACCTCTCATTGTTTCCCTGGTTTAAGATATAACATACAATTGTAATTTGAATAAGTGATTGTATTCGACATTTATAAATAAAATTCAATAATAATAAACTTAATGATTTCCATCTGCAATGAACTTTACAACCATTAGCTAATGGGAACAAGATCATCTGCTGGTATAAATTAGCTTTGCCAGCTGAAGATGTGGCCTTTAAACTTCATGATATCCCTGTGATTGATTATGCCCTTTTTACAGGTAGGTAACTCAGGATAGAGGGGTGAAGTGAGGTGCTCAAGGCCAAAGAGAGGAGTCATTTTCTGAGTTGAGATTAGAACACTGTAGTTCCTCCACTGCCAGTCGTGTGCTCACACCAAGTATGTACGCTAGGAAATGAGGATGAAAACATCTACCATTCCACTAGTTGTTGTTCTTGGACAAGGACAACAGCACAGCTTAGCAACTTCTGACCCAAAGAGAAAGATATCTTCAATCTGTAAAAAAGTGTTCATGTGGTTTATTTAGTTAAAGTATGCTGCACACATGTGGGGGGAGGAGGACTGAAAAAGGTAAAGGACCTGTTATGTTTCTCTCAAAATCCAAGCTATCACAATACCATGAGATTGTCATAGAACACTGGAGGCCAAAAAGAGAAAGAGGAAGTTTCACTGGCCATGTCAGAAGAGTCACACCGTGGGTGTCTCTTGCTCAATATATCTTGTTTTGGCAAAGGAAAAGCTATGTAAAGATATGAGTGTGTCAGTCCTTATGTTACTGTACACATACAACAGGTGCACTTAGAAAGTTCTCTACAGTTTTAGAGATTTTACCAGTTCCAGATATAATCTTTTCACTTTAAAAGAGGCACATGGTCAGAACTAGTAGTAGCCATAGAACCTGAATGAACTATTTAAGTATAGTATCAGAGGGGTAGCTGTGTTAGTCTGGATCTGTAAAAGCAGCAGAGTCCTGCGGCACCTTATAGACTAACAGTCACATTGGAGCATGAGCTTTTCTGGGTGAATACCCACTTCGTCGGATGCATGTAGTGGAAATTTAGTCTATAAGGTGCCACAAGACTCTTTGCTATTTAAGTACAACCACTAGAGCAGAGATCGGCAACCTTTGGCTCACAGCCTGCCAGGGTAAGCATCTCGCGGGTCAGGCCGATTTGTTTACCTGCCGCGTCCACAGGTTTGACTGATTGCGACTCCCACTGGCCGCGGTTTGCCACTGCAGGCAAATGGGGGCAGTGGGATGCAGTGGCCAGCACATCCCTTGGCCCACACCGCTTCCCGCAGCCCCCAGTGGCCTGGGATGGCAAACCGCGGCCAGTGGAATCCACGATTGGCCGAAACTGAAGACAGGGCAGGTAAACAAACTGGTCTGGCCCACCAAGGGGCTTACCCTGGCGAGCTGTGTGCCAAAGGTTCCCAATCCCTACACTAGAGATTACCATTCTGCTTCACTGGTTATAATATGTGAATCTGAAATTTTTCTACCCTACCAAGTTGTGAACAGAGACATACATTAATATTGTGCTATCCTTGTACTCAGGATAGCACAATTCTCATTTATACAAAGGCCCCTTTACACCTCTCAGGCAGTTTAAAGGATCTTTAAGTGGTTCCCACCCTTTATACTAAGAATCATTTATTCTGCCCATGTACACTAGAATCAGACTCACTTTCTCCTATGCTACCATTGGACACATGGTATCACAAAAGGAACAAATGATAAGATTCTTACTGGAATAAAGCAAGTATGCAACTATCAGAGATGAACTGAAGACCACAGTGAATTGATGGCCACAGTGGTGTGACATGTCACATAATGCTGTTAACTCAGTGGCATTTGCACATTTTGTGTTTGGCAGATGACATAAATATATTATTATATTCTCAAAAATCACTAACAAAATCAGCAAAACCCTTAAGTCCTCACATGAATATGTTTAAGAGATCAGAAGCAAAGTAATCTATTTATTACCAGAGTGACCTTTTTCTTTTTATTTTTTTCTTTCCAAAAAAGAGTACCAAATATGGATTTGTGCTTTCAACTTTTTTCCTTCATTTTCCCATGCTGTTTTATTAATCATATTTTTCTCTGTTTTTTCCTCTCTCTATTTCTCTTTCCTTTTCTTTTTTTACCCCTGTGATGGGTTTGATCAAAGAACCCCCTGATGTGCCAAGACTACTTCTGTCCATGCTTTCTCTGCCAGCTTGGGACTCTAGAGCCCTGCATGGTTGTGCCAGACACACTTGCTGGCCACAAACACAAACCCAGGTCTGAACCATGTCCCACAAACTGCAAGCTTAACTGAAAGCAGCTTAAGAAGTGTTCCTGCCTTTAACACTCAGATGCCCAACTCCCAATGGGGTCCAAACCCTAAATAAATCAGTTTTACCCTGTATAAAGCTTATACAGGGGTAAACTCATAAATTGTTCGCCTTTTATAACACTGATAGAGAGCTATGCACAGCTGTCTCCCCTTCCCCCCGCCATGTATTAATACAGACTCTAGGTTAACTAATAAGTAAAAAGTGATTTTATTAAATACAGAAAGTAAGATTTAAGTGGTTTCAAGTAGCAACCAACAGAACGAAGTGAATTACCAAGCAAAATAAAACACAAAAGTCTATGCCTAATACAGTAAGAAAACTGAATACAGATAAAACCTCACCCTCAGAAGTGTTCCAGTAAGCTTCCTTTTACAAACTAGTCTCCTTCTAGTGTGGGTCCAGCAATCAGTCACACTCCCATGGTTACTGTCCTTTGTTCCAGTTTCTTTCAGGTATCCTTTGAGTGTGGAGAGGCTATCTCTGGAGCCAGCTGAAGACCAAATTGAGGGATCTCCCTGAGTTTAAATTGACTTTCTCTTGTGGGTGGACACCCCTCCATCCCCCTGTATAGAATCCAGCTACAAAATGGAGTTTTGGAGTCACATGGGCAAGTCACATGTCCATGCATGACTGAGTTCCTTACCAGCCAAACTACATTCCTGGGAAAGCTCAGATGTGGATTGGTGTCTCCAAATTCATTGTTGGCTTAAGGGTTTCTTGACTGGGCACTTACTGAGAATAGTCTTTTCTCAGGAAGCTGACCAACTCCTTCACTGAGGGTATTTAAAATTAACGAAGTACATAGCCAATATTCATAACTTCGAATAAAAAAATGATACATGCATACAATTATGAGGAATGTATTTAGTAGATCATAACCTTTACAGAGATATGTTACACAGCATATGTAGCATAAAACATATTCCAGTTATGTCATATACACATTAAAAAGCATATTTCCATAAAGTCTTATGGGGTGCAACGTTACAACCCTTATTTTGCTTCTTTGCCATTCATTTCTTTCTTAAACCATTATTTTATAAAATGCTGCCATTAATCTGTCATCCTTTCTTTTTTCATCCTTGATTGTTACACTTTGACTTTAAAAGAGCATATTTATGAAGCATATTTATATTCTTTTCTAAATGGTGTTTTGTTGGTGTTTATGTTCCTTTTCACTCAGGTTTAGCAAATCTATACCTTTATCAGTAAATATTGGACAAGCATCGATAATAAATATGTAAGTCCTTTACCAAAACTGACTGGTGTAATGTTCATTAAGTCCCCAATCCTGCAAACATTTATGCATGTGAGTAACTTTGAACACTTGAGTAGTTTCAGTAAATTCAGTGAGACCACGCATGTGAGCAAAAAGTGATTCATGCATCAGTGTGTGCAGGATTGGGCCTAAGAGTACAATAGAATAAAATAAATGTATTAAGAGTGAGTTGTCATTGAAGTCAGTTCAACAGCAATTAACAAGATACCTGTAAACTCTGAGTGGCCAGTTGCTTCCTGTGTAAATTATTAATGAGAGGCAGATGGCTGAAGTTCACCCCACTGTTTTCATTTGGTTTTGTCTGCCTCATTTAATGAGACTTGTGCAGAAGCAAAAAAAAGTCTGTCTCTCTCTTGGATTACCTGGCTGTAAGAACACAGCCTCAAAGTAATTCCTATAGTTTTGACTGTCTATTGATGCATGCACAGTGAGTGAAACTTATCTCTACACAGTGAGTTTGCAGAAGGCCCTGTGTGCTTTTTAAGCCTTCCCACCACCACAGCCAACTTTATGCTCTTAATTTAAGGCTCAAGTGATACAAAGTCTTAAGTGGGACTTCTGCACAGGGGTAATTTCCATTCAGCCTATACAGTTAAGGAGCTGAGGAGTTGGAAAAGAGCAGGGAACAAATAATGATGGGCAATACATTTTAGTGTTCAGCTCTCATATATGCTTTTTGTAATTCACTAACCGGATCTGTGCTCACCCTTCATGATAATATTTGCCTTATATGGACATCCAACATTACATATCATCTTGCCACTGTTATGTAAAGGGAATAGAATGAAGTCAAGTGTCAGTTACCCATCCTTTTCAGCTTATCTCTAGTTACAGTGCTGCTGAAGTACTCAAGCTGGGGTAAGATTCTGATTTTCCCCAGGGCAGTGTTTATCTTAATTTAGTGTCAACTGCTAAATAAATACATGTGCACCCTAAATTTCTGACATTGCTTTGAAACAGAATATAATTCAAAATATGATTACTGAACATTTATTTGTGGTAAAGAAAACCTTAGCACTCTTTAAAGTACAGCTACTATTGCACTTCTGTCACTAATCACCATGATAGGATACTCCTAGCTATCCCTTGGACTACAGCTTGAATTGCTTTCTTTATATAGATAAACAACTTCCATTATTTTAAGCTTTTGACTTTGACTTTGTGGAAAAGAGTTTTAACACAGAGAGGCAAAACTGTAATCTCCTGTGTTCTAAACATGGGGATGGGGGGAAGAGGAAATTGTACTAAAACCTTAAATGGATCCTACCATCTACAGCCCCTCCCCCCCAATGACTTGATTTAAAATTATCTTCTAGTAGGAAATATTCTCAATAAATGAAATGCAGATTTAGCAATTAGAAAGCAAGGGCAATTTACAAGATTCTGAGGTGTTTGGGGGAGATTTCTTTACAACTAAATAATGCAGCATATATGGTTTTCAAAGTAGTTTATTCCACACAGTTGCCTCACTTCCCAGATGATTATGCTTCTAAATTTCCATTATTATAGGAGAAATGGAGAGCTGAGCTCCCAGTCTGAGTAGTCATCCTGAGCACTAGGTAAATGTGTGGGAGGAAGAAATCCTCCCCTAGGGAACCTCAAATGTCTATGCAGCTGCTCTGCAGAGGTTATGACTGCCCAGTCGCCATACTATTCCCTCTCTTATTGTGAGGAAGAATGGGAGGATCTTCAGGACAGCAAATCTTCCATCCCCATACTCACCCACTTTCTACTGAGCATGGAGACCCAGAGGACCACTCAACTGGTGTGGAGTGGAGTCAGTTCCATTACAAAGTACTTAAACAACCAGATTTTCAAAAGAACCCAAAGCCAACCCAGGATATTCATTAGTTTTGATGGGGATCGGGGTAGTGTTCATAGGAGGATTTTGCAGGTGGGAGGGGCAGGAAGAGAGAAAGCCATCATAAGCGGGAGGCCTTTCCATGCATTTACCTTCTCTCTCTCTTTTATTTTTTTTAGTTTTCTTCTCTTTCTCCTCACCCCTTTCCCTTGCTTAAATCTGCTACCACCTCCTTCATCTTCCCATCTTCACATCTCCCCCTCACTTTCTCTCTGCTAAAGGTATTCATTCTGTTGTCTTCTCTAGTTCCTTTCTCATATCCCCTCCTTTTGATTCTCCTTCACTACCACTATCCTGCCACCAGCCAGTACTCAACTCTGGTGCACAGAAAGCAACTACAATATTACAAACACCAAGAGTTGCAAATATCATGAACCAGACCCCCCCAAATACAATGATTTAAAAAAATGTTTTAGCTAATTTGTGATTTTTTTTTAACTTGCCCTGCTCACTCTCTGTGAGTGTATACATGACAATTAACATTGCTGGTTTATAGTGAGAAATACAATTCTGGCCACTGCACACTTTCATCAATTAATTTTGTGCCCCCCAGTCTTCCCATTTTCCCCAGCCCCAAATCAACTCCAATCCACCCTGCCACACCACAGTTCTGTATTCCCTGTCTTGCTTATTCCCCAGTCCAACATCTGCCCCTTGCCCTAGCCCCTGTGCTCCTACTGCAGATGTGGGGGTTCTTTCTTCATCCTCTTCCTGACAGGAGGAGGCAACTCCAGGGGTTCACTTTCCAGTTCTGGTAGCAGAAGAGTAGATAGGAGGAGGGAGAGCAGACCCACTGGCTCCAGGAGGGAAGGAGAAGGAGGGAGCAAAGCTGCTCTAGTGTGCTGTGTTCTTTCAGCTCCCTCATCTCACTCTTGTAAAAATGTCATTGGCTCCTCCATTCCACCCTTCCCCTCTCCAAAAGCTTCTCTCTGCTCCTGAGGGGAGGTGGGAAAGAGCTCTGCCTGCCTCTGCAAAAGCTATGAATAGCTGCTCTTCCCCAAGGGCAGAGAAGTGGGAAAAACAGCCAATCAGAATGGATTTTCCCCATCAGTCTGAAAAAGTGAAGGCTGGAGTTTCTCACTTCATCACTAGAGTAGCTCCAGCAAGGTCAAAATCCCATTATTTGTGATAAATTCACCAGAGCTGACAACACTGTGAGCAGAAGGATGGTCTCTGGCCACCTATATGGGTCCATGGCTGCCTACAAATGGTGGCAATGCATCTGGGTTGCCTGTATGCTTGATAGTTGTGGCAGTGCCCAGTGTGTCAGACTCCACATCTGACTAAGTGAGGGAGAGCTGGTTCAAAGGGGCTGTTTACAGGAAGGCCTCCTAGAGAGCAGAATGGCAACACGATGTGACACACCAGGGGATAGTCCCTGTGGTGCTTACTCGAGGTCAGATTGTGAGGGATCTAATGCATTAGTGTGCTTATTTCAGGGAAGCAGGGGGTGAGGGTTCTCAAGAATCCCACCTTGAATGCAAGAAGTCCGAAATATTTCTTTTTCAAATGGTAGGTGTTAGTGTTAGTACTAAATGTTCACATCTTTAGTATATTCCACAACCATCTTTATTTCTATACAGAGCTCTATTTGGACTTTTATTCTGATTTATCAAATTGATTTTTTTGTTTACAAGAAGAGTTTTATATAAATTGTAAGAAGAGCCTACTGCTAAATGCCAGCCATCTGCTAACAAGTTGGCTTTTAATTTAGGATGAAACTCTAACTTTAGGTTACATATTCCCTTTTAGCTCTCTGGAGTTTAGATTAAAGTTTATATGGTTTAGCTCTAAGCATTGAATGTTCTTCAGTTAAGAGGGCTACACTAAAAATGTCACTAAAGGGATTTCATATGTTTTAAAGCGTTAATTTATTTTATTGTTTAGCTATGGAAGGAGCAAAATGCAATTATTACATACCACATGCTGCACTAATTTCAGCTATATATCCAAGATTGAACTCTTTCTTGAATAAATTCAGCTTTCCTCCAGTTATCAACATTATTTGTCTCTAAAACAGAGAACTTTCTTAATTCAGTACTCAGCAATACTGTGAAAATATTGATCTGCAATCAACTGCTGACAAAGTTATTTTGTTTAAGCTGTATATTTACTGAACTGAAAGCACAGCATTACCAAAAGCATATATGAGAATGCTTTCTACACATATACACACAAAAATCATTGCAACCAATTCATCTAAATGTCATTCGCTGTTTTACTCTATCTTTGATTTCGACAGTAAGCAACATATTGAGTATATTGGTTACATTTTTTATATAAAGAATATAAAACCACAAGGAACTTTCCTCCACTAAACTAATTTTAATTTCCCTATAGGCATGTGTAGCAGGATGTGGTCTGCTTTTGCTCCCTCTTGCCACAGAAACTGACTCAGACCCAACTGGTAGTGTGTTCAGTATGCCATTTATTTGAGTTCCCTCCACCAACAGCTCCACAGTCTTGTGTAACGTTACCATTCACAATGTCCCCAGTCAGGAGCGGCAACAGGGTTTTTGGTGCCCTAGGCACAGGGCCAGCTCTAGCCATTTCGCCGCCCCAAGCAGGGCGGCACGCCGTGGGGGGCGCTCTGCCACTCGCCGGTTCCGCGGCACTGGTGGACCTGCCGCAGGCGTGCCTGCGGATGCTTCATCGGAGCCGAAGGACCAGCGGACCCTCCGCAGGCACGCCTGTGGGAGGTCCACCGGAGCAGCCTGCCGGCCTCTCAAATCCTGGTGCCCTAGGTGACCGCCTAGATCACCTAAATGGAAGCGCCAGCCCTGTCCCCAGTACTTTTCAGCCCTCTTCTCAGGACTTGAGAGGAGCAGAGGTCTCTCTTCCCTAAGGCATCTGTGAGACAATGCTCAGCTAGCCCTGGTCCTCTGGACACTGTGGATTTGTTCCACCTCTGGTCAGACAGGCCCTGTGCTGTTGAGGAGGATGAAAGGCTCAGGAAAGGAGAGCCGTCAATGGGAAAAGAGGCAAACCTTCCCATAGTTGAGACCCTCCTTCCAGATGATGTGGGGGTATCCTCTCGCCCTGAGGTTAGCTCTACGGTGGAGGGAAAGCCAGTCATTAGGAAAAGGCAGGTGTTAGTAATGGGAGATTCAATCATTAGAAACATAGATAGCTGGTTTTATGATGGCCAGGAAAACCGTATGGTGACTTTCCTGCCTGGTGCAAAGGTTGCGGATCTCTTGAGGCATCTAGATAGACTTCTGTGTAGTGCTGGTGAGGAGCTGGTGGACATGGTACATGTAGGTACCAATGACAAAAGGAAGAGTAGGAGAGACGTCCTGGAGTCCAAATTTAGGCTGTTAGGAAAGAGACTGAAATCCAGGACCTCTATAGCATTCTCAAAAATGCTTCCAGTTCCACACGCAGGGCCAGGGAGCTTCAGAGTCTCAATGTGTGGATGAGACGTTGGTGGACAGAGGAGGGGTTTAGATTTATTAGGAACTGAAGAAACTTTTGGGATGGGGGAACCTATAGAGGAAGGATGGGCTCCATCTAAACCAAAGTGGATCCAGACGGCTGGCACTTAACATTAAAAAGGTTGCAGAGCAGTTTTTAAACTAAGACATGGAGGAAAGCCGATTGCTGCAGAGGAGCACGTGGATCGGACAGAGACTTCTTTTAGTGGAAAGTCTAGTGATAGAGAGTCTTGAAGTTTTAGTCAGGAGGAGAGGATCGAAGAGGATAAAGTATTCGCCAAATCAGATGAGAAAAATTCACATAAAAAACAATATGACACATCAAACAAATAAACAGTGACAAGTTTTTAAAGTGCTAGTACACAAATGCTAGAAGTCTAAATAATAAGATGGGTGAACTAGAATGTCTCGTGTTAAAGGAGGATATTGATATAATAGTCATCACAGAAACCTGGAGGAGGGAGGACAATCAATAGGACACAATCATTCCAGGTCACAAAATATATTGGAAGGACAGAACAGGTCATGCGAGGGTGGGGGAGTGGCACTATCTGTGAAAGAAAATGTAAAATCAAATGAAGTAAAAATCCTAAATTAATCCACATGTTCCATACAATCTCTATGGATAGTAATTCCATTTTCTAATAAAAATATAACAATAGGGATCTATTATCAACCACCTGACCAAGACAGTGATAGTGACTATGAAATGCTAAGGGAGATTAGAGAGACTATCATAATAAAGAACTCAATAATACTGGGGGATTTCAATTATCCCCATATTGGCTGAATACAATGCAGAGACAAAATTTCTCGATACTTTAAATGACTGCTTCTGGAGCAGCTGGTACAGGAACCTACAGGGGGAGAGGCAATTCTCAATTTAGTCCTGAGTGGAGCACAGGATCTGGTCCAAGAGGCAACTATAACAGGACTGCTTGGAAATAGTGACCATAATACTGTGCCATTTAATTTCAGAAAGGAGAACTATGCAAATATGAGGAGGTTAGTTAAACCAAAATTAAAAGGTACAGTGACAAGAGTGAAATCCCAGCAAGCTGCATGGAAACTTTTCAAAGACACCATAATAGAGGACCAACTTAAATGTATACCTCAAATTAAAAAACACAATAAAAGAATGAAAAAAGCTGCCGTAGCTTAACAACCATGTAAAAGAAGCAGTGAGCGATAAAAAAAAATCTTTTAAATAGTTTTGTGTCTTTGGGAAGCTGGTAATTCTATTCATAATAGAGTACAAGATCCCCTAATGAATCAGAGTGGTGCTCAGCATAGTTTAGGGGGAGACATAAATAGTTTTACATCACTTTTCTCTCCCCAAACGTGGAGGCTGCTAGGGGACAAACTGTCCAGAATATAAGAGCTGCTTAGGAAGGCCTCAGTTCCCTCACTTCAGTGGCAGCAGCCAGGTGCCACAGCTCTTCTAGTAGTCCCTGATTTTCTCCCAGGGGCTTCCTCCTCTTACTTCACCCCTTTCAGCAGGAACACTGCCTCAACCATGTAAAAAAAGCAGTGAGAGATAAAAAGGCATAATTTAAAAAGTGGAAGTCAAATCCTAGTCAGGTAAATAGAAAGGAGCATAAACACTGCCAAATTAAGTGTAAAAATGTAATAAGAAAAGCCAAAAAGGAGTTTGAAGAACAGCTAAAACTCAGAAGGTTATAATAAAATGTTTTTAAGTACATCGGAAGCAGGAAGCATTCTAAACAACCAATGGGGTCCCTGGACGATCGAGATACAAAAGGAGCACTTAAAGCCGATAAAGTCATAGCGGAGAAACTAAATGAATTCTTTGTTTCAGTCTTCACAACTGAGGATGTTAGGGAGATTCCCAAAGCTGAGCCGTCCTTTGTAGGTGAAAAATCTGAGGAATTGTCACAGATTGAAATGTTACTAGAGGAGATTTTGGAATTAATTGATAAACTTAACAGTAACAAGTCACAGGGACCAGATGGCATTCACCCAAGAGTTCTGAAAGAGCTCAAATGTGAAGTTGTGGAACTCTTAACTAAGATTTATAACCTGTTCTTTAAATTGGCTTTGGTACCCAATGACTGGAAGATAGCTAATGTAATGGCAATATTTAAAAAGGGCTCTAGAGATGATCCCAGCAATTACAGAACAGTAAGTCTAACATCAGTACCTGGAAAATTAGTTGAAACAATAGTAAATAATAAAATTGTCAGACACATAGAAGAACATAAATTGTTGGGCAAAGGTCAACATGGTTTCTGTAAAGGGAAATCATGTCTTACTAATCTATGAGAGTTCTTTGAAGAGGACAACAAACATGTGGACAAGGGGGATCCAGCTGACATAGTGTACTTAGATTTCCAGAAAGCCTTTGACAACGTCCCTCACCAAAGTTTCTTACATAAATTAAGTTGTCATGGGACATGGGGAAAGATTATTTCATGGAATGAGAACTGGTTAAAACAGGGAACAAAGGGTAGGCATAAATGATAAATCTTCAGAATGGAGAGGGGTAACTAGCGTTGTTCCCAAACGGTGAGTCCTAGGACCAATCCTATTGAACTCATTCATAAATGATCTGGAGAAAAGGGTAGACAGTGAGGTGGCAAAGTTTGCAGATGATACTAAACTGCTCAAGATAGTTAAAACCAAAGAAAACTGAAGAACTTGAAAAAGATCTCACACAACTAAGTGATTGGGCAACAAAACATCAAATGAAATTTAATGTGGATAAATGTAAAGTAATACACATTGGAAAAAATAACCCCAACTATACATACAATATGATGGGGGCTAATTTAGCTACAACTAATCAGGAAAGAGATCTTGGAGACATTGTGGATAGTTCTCTGAAGACATCCATGAAGTGTGCAGCTGCAGTAAAAAAAGCAAACAAGATGTTAGGAATCATTGGAAAAGGATAGAGAATAAGATGGAGAATATCTTATTGCCCTTATATAAATCCATGGCACATCCACATCTTGAATACTGCGTACAGATGTGGTCTCCTCATCTCACAAAAAGATATACTGGCATTAGAAAAGGTTCAGAAAAGGGCAACTAAAATGATTAGGGGTCTGGAACGGGTCCCATATGAGGAGAGATTAAAGAGGCTAGGACATTTCAGCTTGGAAAAGAGGAGAGTAAGGAGGGGTATGACAGAGTTATATAAAATCATGAGTGGTGTGGAGAAAGTGAATAAGGAAAAGTTATTTATTTGTTTCTATAATATAAGAACTAGGAGCCACCAAATGAAATTAATGGGCAGCAAATTTAAAACAAATAGAAGGAAGCTCTTCTTTGTATAGCACACAGTTATCCTGTGGAACTCCTTGCCTGAGGAGGTTGTTAAGGCTAGGACTATAACATGGTTTAAAAAATAAATAGATAAATTCATGGAGGTTAAGTCCATTAATGGCTATTAGTCAAGACAGGTAAGGAATGGTGTCCCTAGCCTCTGTTTGTCAGAGGGTGGAGATGGATGACAGGAGAGAGATCACTTGATCATTACCTGTTAGATTCACTCCCTATGGGACATCTGGCATTGACCACTGTCAGTGGACAGGATACTGGGCTGAATGGACCTTTGCTCTGACCCATTATGACCATTCTTATGTTCTTATGTTCTCTCCCTTGATACTTCCTTCCAGTGCTTCTTTATCTGTCTCGAAGTGATGGGCCAGTTGGCTTATTAGCTCCTCCAGGACACCAGCCTAATTAATAATTATCTTTAATTACCTCAATCAGCTTTCCCCAGCAGAACTAATGGCTGTCAGAGTGATCAGAGTGCAAGCTCAGCTGTTAACTCTCTGCACTCTGTCACAGTATGGTAAACAGATAAATAAATCTGAAATTTCTCCGAATTATTCACACTGTCTTGGAGGAATCGCTCACAGACAAACACTTTACTGGAGAATCTCAATTTGCAGAACAACTTCTTAAAGCTTTCTGATAATTGGGATTCAGGGGACCAGCCAAGTCTTTTGTGATCAAAAAGTTCTGCTCCAGTTCATTTGAAATATTACATTACCATAGGCCACATTTTGTGATAATGTAGTAGGCACAACTCCAGCTGAAGTTAATAGATGATATGCCTGCTGATACTAGAGTTGAATTAATTTTTTTTTTAAGTAGAACTGGGCAAATCCCTTATGGAAAACTCCTATTCAATAGGGTTCAAACTAATACAGTTCAAACCAACTGAATTTAATAGGGTTAAAATAATACGGTTCTATAGAAATAAGCGTAAAAATGTACCAAATTTAATAGAGAAAACAATATCATCTCTTTGACTGAATACATATATAAAAAGATATTTATGCTTGAATAGAGACATCAGCATTGGTGCTGAGAGTGCCTGGCTTTGCAGAGTTTCAGTCATCCAAGGAAGGAGCAAAGCCAATATTATGCAACTAAGTTGACAATCACACACAATGAACAGACAAATATATTTAAATGGGTAGATTTTCAAAGACAATAAGGGCAACTAGGTACCTAACTTCTATTGTCTTTCAATGAGAGTTAAGCATCCAAATATCATCTATACCTTTGAAAATCTCCTCTGAAGACAACAGTTTGCAAACAACCCATTTCTTTCCATAAAATCTTTGAACAATTATAGGTAATAATTCAGTTAATTTTGCCTCCATGCACCCCGAGGCGTAAGTCATCTCAAATGGCTTGTCTTCATTGCCAAATTGACTCAAGTTATAACTCAAGTGTTGCCCCTAACTCATGTCCAGTCTAAACACAAAACTCCTTTATTCAAGTACAATGTTGTTTTAACTCAAGCAGACTAGCATGGGTGGCAGTGGGGAGGTAGTAGAAGCTAAATTCAAGTAAGCACAACTCGTCAGATGCTAACAAGGCCTCTCTAAAAATATGGACACCGGCTAGAGTCTTTTCAGTCCTGCTAGTCCTCTAGTGCCTTCCCACAATTCCCTTGGCCCAGCTCACTTTAGCAGTAAGAACCAAAGGATGTACTCCCAAGAACAGTGCCAATGTGGACAGAAAACACTAGCATTATTTCTCAGCATGACTAAGCTGACTCAGGAGTAGTAACTCAAGGGTAAATTATTACAGCTAACTCTGCAGTGAAGACATACCCAAAGGGAAGGGCATGATCTTGGCCCCAGCATTCTGTACACAGACAAGCATTTCTGGCAGGACAAGAAGAGGGATAATGCTAGTCACCCTAAAGAGGCACACTGAGGGAGCTCAAGCTAAAATTATGCTTCTTGGGGATTATGCATCTCTGCATCACCATCACCCAACTGAAGCTGTGATTTACAGATCTGACTCAGCCCATATTGTTTATTAATGACTTGAACATTTATCTTATCTCCTTCAGTATAATTAAGTGTTGCTGATAGATAGTTAACAAAGACGTTTTTGTGGATAGTGCCAATTCAAAATAGTCTCAAGATAGCTTAATATAGTTTAAACATTAGTTAAGATTATTAATTTACACTAGTTCAAGTTTTCATCGGGGTGGCATAAAACTGGAAAGTATGGAAGTCCATTCTACTAGATCTGGGCAGTAGGCTGACCTAATTATGAACTGAATCTAATTTTAAAAGTGGCAAAGGACTAACAACCATAATGTGGGAAACTGACTGTAAAACAATGAATAATAAAATATCCTGTTATGAAACATTTATGCTCGTAGGTTAAGAAATTAATAAATCTTGAACATAATGAATATATCCTTGGTCTACAAATCACCATACATTGGTCTGAATGTTTTAAATGGCCTTGATTAGTCATTTTACTGTTCTTTATTATATTAAAATGTCAAGAATCAGTACCACCAATCAGAGTAAGTGATTTAATCAAATGAACATATAATATATTTTTTCTGACCTTGAAGACTTTTTTTTAATCCTATGCTTTTAACCTACAGCAACTCAAAGACTAAAACAAACTATTTGATTCAGTACAAAGAAGACTGTTGCTCTGATCTTATAAGAGAACTAGTAACCAAATTCTGACCTATTTTCTCCTGCCATAATCTTAAACTTTCATACCATAAGCAGCAATGAATATCCACCAGAACTGCTTCAAATGTCCTTTCTGATACACATTATGAACTCTTGTGCCCATTGATGAGGGGGCAACACCAATCTCATTTTCTTGAAAAGGCATGTTAAATCATGGAAACTAAATTACTCTGCCAAAATGTTTTCAGATAAAGAGGCCTTCACATCTCTTAAAAATGTATCACCATAAAAGATTGACCCACTTATTCATGATCTGGTTAATGATGACAGAGCAATGATGATACCTGTATTCAACAGTTGATAAAATCTTTATCCTTTTGTTTAAGAACAATTTATTGATATAACCTCCTCCTCATTTTGTGGTTTACAACAGTGGCCTGTTGTCTTTGGTAGCCCATAGAAGAGTGGTGTCTTACAGTTCTTAGGGGAAATGGAACAAATTGGTTACTTAATTAGTATAAGAGTGTAAGTGTAAGAATTCTGTTGGATTTCCCACATATTGATTCTGGGCCTATTCTAAAGGTTATTCATCCAAGTGGCTCTTCATTGCTTGTGAAATGAATGAGTTATAGAATTCTGGCTCAGAAATATCCTGAAATCAGACATCCATAATCCAGTCACCTCTAACTGACATTGTAAATTCCATAAGCCAAAGGTACTGTGTTGAAGAACTTTGTAATGAAAGTTCACTCCATCCCCTCTCCCTCTGTCATTTGCTCTCTCCCATCCTCACTCATTTACTCATTTTCACCAGGCTGAGGGTTGGGGTGAAGGCTCCACCTGGGGGGGTGTAGGCTCAGGGGTGGGGCCTGGGATGAGCGGTTTAGGGTGCAGGAGGGGGCTCTGGGTTGGGGAGCGTGGTTGATGGTTTTGGAGTGTGGGAGGGGGCTCCAAGATTAGACAGGAGGTTGGAGTATGAGAGCGGGTACAGGCTTTAGAGAGGGCTGGGAATCAGGGGTTCTGGGTGTGGGAGGGGGCTCTGGGCTGGGGAAGGAGGTTGGGGTGTGGTGGGACAGGTGAGAGCTCCGTCTGGGTGTGCGGGCTCTAGGGTGGGGATGGGGATGAGGGGTTTGGGTGTAGGAGGGGGCTCTGGGCTGAGGCAGAGGGGTTTGAAACATGAGAAGGGGTCTGAGCTGGGGCAGGAAGTTGGGGCATAGGAGTGGGTGTGGGGTGGAGACCACAGGAGGGAGCTTGGGTGTGAGAGGAGGCTCAAGGCTGGGACAAGGGGGTGGAGTCCAGATGGGAGTGGGCTCTGGCTGGAGGTGTGGGCTCTGGGGTAAGGCTGGGGAAGAAGGATTTGGGGTTTAACAAGGGACTCCAGGCTGGGGCAGGGGTTGGGGTGTGGGAGGAGGTTCCCATCCAATGGGACATGCAGAGAGTAGACAATAACTTTAGTTTATTATCTATTTATTGTGTGATGTTATGATTAATCAATATGTTGTATTCACTGTATGTTAATTTTAGTTAATTTGTAAGATTATAGAAGTATAACATTGATCAGTATTTAGAGGAATCAAGCATTAGAGTTGAGTAAGAAAAGCTGAAACACAAGACCTGTAGATTGAGGCCTGCAAGACTTTAGCTTAGCTAGTTTAGGCCTTGGAGACAAGAAATGATGACTTAAGCCAATGACCGAGAAATAACCCAATGCCCAGAGATTATGGCGGAAGGGGTATCAAGTGGTGTTATTGTGCAAAATTACCCAGAAGATTAGTATTAGATCATAAAAAGAGTCTAAAGGCACATCTGTCTCAGACATGTGTCTTAACCATGGGATACAGCAGAGATCGGCAACCTTTGGCACACAGCACACCAGGGTAAGCACCCTGGCGGACCGGCCCGGTTTGTTTACCTGTCGTGTCCACAGGTTCGGTCAATCACGGCTCTCTCTGGCTGTGGTTCGCCACTCCAGGATAATGGGGGCTGCGGGAAGCGACGCGGGCCAAGGGATGTGCTGGCCGCTGCTTCTCACCACCCCCATTGGCCTGGAGTGGCGAACCATGGCCAGTGGGAGCTGTGATTGGCCGAACCTGCTGACACAGCAGGTAAACAAACCGGCTGAGCAGACTAGGGTGCTTACCCTGGTGAGCCATGTGCCAAAGGTTGCCAATCCCTGGGATACAAGTTGTGTGTCAATGCTAATCAGAACAAATAGACCTTACACAGCCTATAGAAAATTGAGGTCCCTTAAATTTTCAGGGGACATAGACCAATGAGAGAAAAGAGGGTTGACACTTTTATGGACATGTGCAGAATGTAGGTATAGACAGAATCACATTATAAAAAGGGGATGCCTAGAACGGGAAAATTGAACTACCTATGGGAGATTCCAGCAGGAACCACCCCTCTATTGCAGTGGCTCCCAAACTTGTTCCGCCGCTTGTGCAGGGAAAGCCCCTGGTAGGCTGGGCTGGTTTGTTTACCTGCTGGGTCCACAGGTTTGGCCGATTGCGGCTCCCAGTGGCCGCAGTTCACTGCTCCAGGCCAATGGGAGCTGCTGGAAGTAGCGCGAGTCGAGGGACATACAGGTCGCCACTTCCAGCAGCTCCCATTGGCCTGGAGCAGCGAACCCCGGCCACTGGGAGCCGTGATTGGCTGAACCTGCGGACACAGCAGACAAACAAACCAGTCTGGCCCACCAGAGGCTTTCCCTGCGCAAGCAGAAGAACAAGCTTAGGAACCACTGCTCTACTGGCGATCAAACCATCAGAGACCCATCAGATGTTAACATTGTTAAAGATGTTATAATAACTATATTTGTAATTTGTGCCTAGGTCTGTCTAGAATATCTATATGCTTGGGTAATCATAACTAAATTATAACTTTAATAAAACTTGTAAAACTGTCTAGACCTTGTACTTGTGAATGTCTATGTGGTCACTACCATTGGTCGTTATGTGTTCCTAGAGTCTCTAACTCTGAAGCAAGTAGCAAAAGTGACTTTCACTCTGTTATGCTTGAAACTGTAGCTGCTAGAGCCAAACCCACAGTGGTGTAATATCACATTACTAAATTCACTTTCAATAAAATAAAAGGCTACAAGAGCCAGTGCTCAGAGTGAGGCAGGGGAAGCACACAGAGGTCCTGTGGCCATCCCTCTACCTAGGAGTTTAGGGACATGTTGCCGCTTTCAGAGAGCCGCACAGAGCCGGGTATGGAGACTACTAGCCCCATGCCAACCAGACTTTCAACAGCCTGGTCAGCAGTGCCAGGGTCCCTTTTTGACCAGGCGTTCTGGTCGAAAACTGGACACCTGGCAACCCTATTGACCAGTCAGTCTGTAACTCTGGAGTTTGTATCTTTGAGGTTCTACTGTATTTTCTATCTTTTCTTAAACTGTAGCTTCTTTACTCCCTCCTATTTAAAAGAGTTATGCACATCCAACCAGGGAACAACAGCTGTACCATGTGATTTGTGTCACTAATCACAACTAATCAATACAATTCAGTTTTCACATATCAAGACTGAGATACTTGCCGTGTCCTTTTTATAATCTATTTGTAGTCATCAATTTTTTTAAAAATTCAGGTAAATTGGAAAAAATATATATACATTCAAAGACATCATGATATACTTGTGGATGATATGGTCCCAATCCAGCAAAACACTTATGGCACATGCTTAACTTTCAGTCTGAGTAGTAAATTCTACCTCAGTGTGCTTAAATTAAGCACACACATAAATGCTTTACTAAATTTGGAACAGCCAAACAGACATCATATGTTAAATTATTTGCTATGAATTATTTACTCAATGCTACTTATTAGTTGCCTCTATGAGTCTACCCTGTTTGTGGCTTTATACAGAAAGACACCTCTTCTGACCATGACTGCTTTTTGGCTGTGACCCCCAAAGCAGGGTGACCTAATGCAATGCCAGTCAGAGAACAAGAATCAAGAACGCTTACCACTCTAGAGATGATGTATTACCATTTTATAGTAAACAGGCAACTGGTTTTGTAATCACTTTCAGATTCTATCTCCAAGATTGAGGTTGCATCCTTTTCAAATGCAGAAGTACATTAGTAATAAAATAGAACACAAACATGAACATCCTGGCAGTAATCAGACTGTGGCCAACTCCATTTTTGTACATTTAGTGTTAGTAAAGCCCTGTTTAAGAAAAGGGAGATACAAAACAGTCAAGTCACTAGCAGAAAACAAACTGTACCTAACAGCATTAATCCTTAGGAAAAGCTAAGTGTCTGAGCATATCTACACATGGGTGCTCTCTGCTAGATATTAACAGCTTGTCTGTACAGCAAAAAGTCATTCTGTGCATCCTCAGCAAACAGAGTCCTTTTGCTGTTAGTTTTATGCCTTATGAGAAAATAGCTAGACTCATACTGCTATGCTCATTTGGGTCAGGCTGATTTCTTTTTCTTGTATTCCTGTCAATATATCATTTATTCTGTAATATGATTTTCCTATTTTTAGTGATTCTGTGCTATCCCAAGGACAAGATTCATCTCCATCCCCCACACAATGAATGATGCAGGTCCTCCTTAATCAATTGGGTAGGGAAAAAATACTGAATCTGCTTTACAATTTTACATTAAAAATGATAAAATACTATAACAATAATATAAAAACACTACAATAATAAAATCAAGCAGCTGTGAAGTTGTTTGGGTGTTTTAAGTAATGCCATATTGCTGAAAGGGTGCGTTGACAGAGCATTTTGAACTGAACTAACAATGAATCACTTCTAAAAATCACTTAACCTATTCACATTTTCTCTTTGGTTACAGTTCATAGCTACTTTCTCTAATATTGAACTAGATGAGAATAAATGTTCTCTCAGAAAAAAGAAATCTTTACAATTTGCTGTGACAAATATTGTTTCTCGAAAACTCACTTCACCCCAAGCTCCACAATCATGTCAGAAACTGAAAAAAACCAGAAGCAGAATCAGATTTAAAAGGACTGAAAGGCTGTGTCCCTACAGTGAGAAATTCATTATAGAGCTGTAGACAACTAAACCCTGCCATTAGATGGGTTGAAAGTGTTTAAACATACTTCAAGTTAGATAATGATGGTTTTTCAAATACTGAAAGGAAAGGAAACAAAAGAAGGTCATTAAAAATGAAGACAGTACTGCATGGCTGGGGAACAGCTGACTGTGGTATGAGCAACAACATAAAAGGAGAACAAAACAAATGAGAAAAAAGCCAAATTAGAACAGAAACATCAAACAACTTCAATTAGCACCAAAGAATGGTGGCAGAGTTAAAAGCATTTAGTGAAATAATGAGATGACAAACAATATACACAAACTTGAAGCCTAACATTGTGATCCAAATGAAATTTATCATTAGATACTGTCACAGGACAGACTAATTAGAAGAAGAGGAAAACAGCCCCACAATAGCCAATGGTGGGCAACCTGCAGCCCATGGGCCTCATGCAGCCCATCAGGGTAATCTGATTGTGGGCCGCGAGACATTTTGCTGACATTGACATTGACTATCTGCACGGACTCCCACAGCTCCCAGTGGCCACAGTTCACCATTCCCAGACAATGGGAGCTGTAGGAAGCCGTGGGCCTCAGGGATGTGCCCAGCTCCCATTGGCTGGGAACGGAGAACAACAGTCATTGGGAGCTGTGGGGGGCTGTGCCTGAGGAAAGTCACCATCAGCAGAATGTCTCATGGCCTTCAGTAAGATTACCCTGATGGGCACATGAGGCTTGCAGGCCACATGTTGCACACCACTGGTTGTATCTCTTCACAAAATGCAGCTTAATTCATGCAATAGTGTTTTGACTCAGTCCTGGAAATAGAAGTGGGCCTGAAGTATAAAGTTTGAGAATTAGGTGAGGGGGTTCAGAGTCAATATTTTGGTACTGTCTCACTTCTATTTTTGCTTTCATTTGTGGGAAGAACTAGCAAGGTTCACTTAGTTTTGTCGGTAGATTTTGGTTTTGGTGTCTTGTTACAAACTTGAAATTCAAGCCATAGCCAGAGAAAGGATTTGATAAGATGGTGAACCTTTCAAGCAACCCTGAACAGGCCAGCATGGTTTTACACAACATCTTCTTTCACTATGAAACTAGTTCAGATCTGACAGAGTGCACAGATTTTCACTTTGTGAATGTGAGTTCAACCATAAACACACAAGTCTATTCATTTGTACCCAGTTCAGATATTTTAGTCATACTAATGTTAATGAAATTGAGCATCTCTAGTGGTGGCAATAGGCAGCTATCTGTTGGGCCTGGAAATCATCTGCAGCTAGACCAAGAATATGACATGAAACTGAATTTGAGAAAAATGAAAATGGTGCAGAAAGTGATGTATATTAAAGAAGTTTCAATACGTGCCATATTTGCCACATCTAATCTCCAGTTGTCAAGTCTGTCCTTCTGGATTCTGTTTCTCGAAATCCTAATAGTGACAGATGATAAAGATGCTGTCAAACACAGATCTGGCCACAATGATCCACATTTTTGTGATGTTAAGCTTCATTACTGAAATCTGTTGTATCTGTGAATAAAGCCATTGACCCTGAAAAAGCACCATTTCACTTAAGATGCAGCAGTCTCACTTCTTAGCAACACAAGCCTCTAACAGCACATCAGCTCAGTGTTTCTCTCTCTGGGTTAGCTCTCTGTGAAACACAGAATTCAATTAAAGGGTTTGTTTCTAATGTTCAGAGCTCTGCCTGGGACTAGATCAGTTCTCTGAGAAACAATCTCCCTCTATGTGACCACAGCTGTTTAAGACTACTACATTCTACTAGGACAACAGAACAGCTACAGGATGAGACTTACTAACAGAGCTGGCAAAAACTTTCAGACAAAGAGTTTATGCACCAGAAATGCAATTTTGTTTGAACCAAAACTATGTGTGAATTTGATGTGATCACTTCAGCTGGGGAAACAGTTTTCAGGGTCAGTAAACATATGTGTTCCTCCCTTTCTAACCTTTAGACTAGTGGCCTGGGCACTTACCTGTGCTGTCAGAAACTAAAGCCTGGTCTATAATACAGAGTTAGGTTGACATAAATTAGCTTACGTCAACCTAACTCTGTAAGTGTTTACACTAAATTGTAGCTCCCACCGATGTAATTCATCCACTACACCAACTTAATAAGTCCACCTCCAGGAGAAACATAGTGCTTAACTCGATATAGTTAGGTTGACACAGTGTCAGTGTAGACTTTGCATTGCTTACATTAACATTTGCTTCTTTTCAGAAACTATCCCACAATGCCCACACTGGCAATTAAATCAGTGCAAACGCTCCTGATGAGGATGTGCACAGCCAACACAGGAAATGTAGTGCTGATGTGTAAAACTGATTCAATTACTGTGGGTCAGCATAATTTACGCTGACTTAATTTTGTAGTGTAGACTTGTCCCAAGGCTTGAATCACCAACTCTAGAGCTCTTGACCTCCGATCTTCCTCCTTACCAGATAACTACCCTATAAGGATATAGGTTATTCTAGGGTAGGTTACTCTCAATCGCTCCTGTGAAAGCTGCTCCACCTTGTATTAAATTCTTAAATATTCATTGTCCCAGAGAGTGAGAGAGAGATTAACTCTATAGCCTGGTGATTAAGGAACTCACCTGGGAGGCAGGAGATGTGGATTCAAATCCCTCCTCTAAGACAGGCAGAGAAAAGATGTAAATCCATATCTTCTTATGCCCATCTCCAGATGAGTGCCTTAATCACCAGGCTATAGTGTCATGCTCCCTTTTTTTGGCCCAATGAACATTTCCGTATTTATACAAATTGGAAAAGCTTCGACAAAAGAAAATAAGAATAAATAATCTCTAGCCTGGTATCCAGGGTATTCACCTGAGAGGGGGGAGATTTGAGTTCATGTCCCTATTTCAGAGTCGGAATTCAAACCTGGGTCTCCCCCATTCCAGATAAGTTCTCTAATCCCTATGTTAAAGGTTACAAAGAAGGGAATGAATGCATGCACATAGGTGTACATGAGATGGCCTGAAATGGGCTTTTCCAAATTGCTGACAAATGTAAAACATTTTCTGAACCAAATCAGATTTTTTTTCCTCTGACTTTTTGGTTTTCTGGCTGAACATAAATAACAACAACAAAAAATCAATGATTCCTTCAGCTTTACATTTACAGAGATCATAGGTGCAATACCTGAGAAAGATCATAGTGAAGGTGGGTACGAGTAGATAATATGGATTGAGAATGAAGTTGCTGCACCCAGAAGGGTAAGAAATCACAGATGTGGAAGAAAAGCAATGACATAGTCAATTTTTACTTGTCAAAATGGAACGTAAACCTTGCTCTTCAATGTTTCATTGCTTACCCTTATAAAAATACTGAAGTGTTCTACTATAATTGCTCCAACCCACCGAAGTGCAAGTACTGCAAGCAATAGTCTTTAAGAACATTGCTTCAGAATTCTATATTGATTTTTAGGTGAACATAATGAAAGTTGGTTCAAAATTCAGCAAAACTCCCCTCCCTTGTCTCTGTGAGACTCTGGAGATTATTCTATAGAAATAGGCCTGAACGGTATCACTACAGCAAAGCTATAGTGTTTGGAACTGAAGAGTCCATAATATCTTTTTTATTTAGAAAGGTTGCTCCTTGAATTATGAGTCTAAAATGAAATCAGTTGCAGTTTGTACCTATTGACTTTGCTTCAGCACTGAAGATCCATTTCCAGAGTACAGAAATAGTGGCTGAAAGGTTGACTCTCTGTTCTGTGGTGTACTATAAAATGAAAGAGCTATTACACTATCTCTGACTGCAAAAAAAGACAGGTAATAAGACAAATCTGAAGGAGGTATGCCTGCTTACAGGCAGTGAGTTTGGGGAGAGGAAGGGAGAATTATATAGGGAAGGATTTTCTACAGCTGAGTTATTAAAGACTTTGGCTATTGAGTCATAATATTAAATAAGGTGAATTTTGTCTAAAAAACATTTTACATAACAAAATATGTTAAGTTTTTCAGTTCAATGTAAAACAAAATTAAAGCTCTCTTATTAATGGAACATTTTGTCATTACATTAACTAGATTGACTGAGATCTACATCACAATTAGGTTGGAAAGCAATAAACAGGATGTTAATATGTGCCAAATTCAGTATCTTGGCTCACTGAAGAGCTTTTGTGAAATTTTAACTCCAATAATAAAACATAAGTAAAATATTTTTAAGAATATAAGAACAGCCATACTGGGTCAGACCATAGGTCCATCTAGCTCAGTATCCTGCTCATCCTGGCTAAAGCCATTGATGGACCTATGCTCCATGAATTTATCTAGTTCTTTTTTGAACCCTATTATAGTGTTGGCCTTCACAACATCCTCTGGCAAACAGTTCCACAGACTGACTGTATTGCGTGAAAAAAAACAAACAAACCTTCCTTTTTTTGTTTTAAATCTGCTTCCTATTAATTTCATTTGGTGACCCCTAGTTCTTGTGTTATGAGAAGGAGTAAATAACATTCCCTTGTTTAATTTCTCCACACCAGTCATGATTTTATAGACCTCAATATTTTCCCCATTTAGCTGTCTCTTTTCCAAGCTGAAAAGTCACAGTTTTATTAATCTCTCCTAATATGGACGCCATTCCATACCCCTAATCATTTTTGTTGCTTTTTTCGGACCTTTTCCAATTCCAATATATCTTTTTTGAGATGGAATGACTACATCTGTGCATAGTATTCAAGATGTGGATGTAACATGGAATTATATACAGGCAGTATGATATTTTCTGTCTTATTATCTATCCCTTTCTTAATGATTCCCAACATTCTGTTTGCTTTTTTGACTGCCGCTGTACATTGAGTGCATGTTTTCAGAGAACTACCCACTATGACACCTAGATAGGCTGACTTGATAGCAAAGGTGAAAAATCTAGACAGTGGGTGGGGGCTAATAGGAGCCTATATAAGAAAAAGCCCCAAATATCAGGACTGTCTCTATCTAATGGGGACATCTGGTCACCCTACTCCTAGATCTCTTTCTTCAGTGGTAACAGATAATTTAGACCCCCAACGTTTTATATGTATAGTTGGCATTATGCTTTCCAATGTGCATTACTTTTCATTTATCAATCTTGAATTTCATCTGCCCAGTTACCCAGTTTTGTGAGATCCTTCTGTAGCTCTTCACAGCATGCCTGGGACTTAATTATCCTGAGCAGTTTTGTATCTGCAAATTTTGCCACCTCACTGTTTATCCCATTTTCTACAACATTTATGAATATGTTGAAAAGGACTGGTCTCAGTACATGCTCCTGCAGAACACTTGTATTTACCTCTCTCCATTCTGAAAACTGACCATTTATTCCTACCTTTTGTTCCTTATCATTTAACTAGTTACCAGTCTATGAGAAGACCTTTCCTTTTATCCCTTGACAGCTTACTTTGCTTAAGAGCCTTTGGTGAGGAACATTGTCAATGGCTTTCTGAAAATCTAACTACAGTATATCCACCGGATTCCCTTGTCCACTTTCTTGTTGACCTCCTCAAAGAATTCTAGTAGATTGGTGAGATATGATTTCCCTTTACACAAGTCATGTTGACTCTTCTCCAACAAATTATGCTCATCTATGTGTCTGACAATTTTGTTCTTTATTATAGTTTCAATAAGTTTGCCCGGTATTAAGATCAGGCTTACCAGCCTGTAATTTCCAGGATCACCTCTGGAGACCTTTTTAAAAATTGATGTCACATTAACTATCCTCCAGTCATTTGGTACAGAAGCTGATTTAAATGATAGGTTACAGACTACAGTTAGTAGTTCTGCAATTTCACATTTGAGTTCCTTCAGAACTCTTGCGTAAATATCATCTTGTCCTGGTGACTTAGTACTGTTTAATTTATCAGTTTGTTCAAAACCCTCCACTAATGACACTTCACTCTGACAAAATTCCTCAGATTTGTCACCTAAAGAGAATGGCTCAGGTTTGGGAATCTCCCTCACATCCTCAGTCATGAAGACCTATGCAAAGAATTCATTGAGTTTCTCCATAATGGTCTTATTATTCTTGAGTGCTCCTTTAGTGGGCTTCCTGCTTCTGATGTACTTAAAAATGTTTTTGCTATTACTTTTTGAGTCTTTGGCTATCTGTTCTTCAAATTCTTTTTAGGCCTTTCTAATTATATTTTTATACTTTATTTGCCAGTTTTTGCTCCTTTCTATTTTCCTCACTAGGATTTGACTTCCACTTTTTAGCAACAATGGCATTTTTTTTTTGTTCTCTTACTATGTTTTTTAATTTGGGATACACATTTAAGTTGAACCTCTATTATGGTGTCTTTAAAAAGTTTCCATGCATTTCTTTGCTTAAATGAACTGGCTAGAATGTTCCAGGGGCCTCTAAGGTACCTGAGATCAACATGCATTTTAGGGCATCATTCTTGAGCCAGCCTCAATTTGCAGGTACTGTACATGCATTTTGCAGGGATTACACTTTTGTCACTGTACTTTTTAATTTCTGTTTAACTAACTTTCTAATTTTTGTGTAGTATCGCTTTCTGAAATTAAATGCTACAGTGTGCTGTTCAAAATAAACAAGCATTAAAATAATAAACTACTTTATTCCTATATTGCAAAAACATATGTAAGCCCATAATAAGAAATCACCCTATCAGACTGAAACATATAACAAAGGGGGAAAAAAAACACAAATTCTTAGCATGAGTAATATGTTAGCATCACAATACATGCATAGAATATCTTCCTATTCAATAATATTGCTTTATTGCACAGAGATGGTGAAACTGGGCATGTCCAAAGCTCTGTGAAAGGGACAAGTTGTCACAGATGCCCTCTTTTTTGAGTTTGAATGTGTGTATCCAAATTTCATAGGAAATTCTGGAATGAATTAATGACTGGACAATATTGTAGAATTTCCTGATACCTTAGAAGACAGCCACACTAACAATTTCCCTCAGAATTCATTTGCTATTCTTGGGTGTGTGGGTGGGTTGGGGGAGGGATGACCATTTTACTAATGTGACTAGTCTCTTTGGACATAGTGCTTGCATGATTAAGTCAAGCAATATTCAGTCCCTTCCATCCAGTTCATTATGTCACAGTGAGAATTGGAAGGAGAAGTTCTAGTGACTGCAACTTCCAGAGACATGTAAAATGATTGATAGAACTCCTCTTCATTTTGGTTTATTTATGGAAACCAATGGGCTAGTCACATGTTTAAAGCTACACTTGTGCTCATGTGCATTGCTGGGTCAAAGCCAGAGGGTTCATCATCTTGCAGAATTGAATACAGTGGGACATATAGGCTAGGTAAATTACTTAAGGTCAAACTGTAATTCTCTGATCCTACTTCCACTTAAATCAATGTCAAAAAATCTCATTGGCTTCAATCAACCAGGATCAGGATGTAACTGAGCAGCAAAATCAGGAAGAAAACTCAGGAGTCAACATTACCTCCCACTCCTCTCTCCAAATAGATAGATTTACTGTACATATATTATGCTCAAGGCACTCAGCACACAATTTGGATGGATGCTCTAACTAAACCAGACAGACTCCTCATGTTCAGATTTCAGATAATTATATGTAATGCAGTATGTATTAGGTATGAAATGTCTGGTAGAGTCCCATATGGGTCAGTCAGTACTTAACGTAGTTTTAACATCTTAATTAATGATCTGGAATAAAAGGTTCAAATTTAAATTCATTAAATTCAGGGATGATAGCTAGACAGGAGGGCTTCCAAACACAAACCTGTCCTAGAGAAACAGAAAAAGAGACAAGGTGAATGCAATGAGATTGACTGTCAGGAAGTTTAAAATATTGAAGAAAAAAAGTCTAAAAAACATGTGGAGGGAAATGACTAAAACTCAGAAAATTTGAGGAAGGCCTTGGATGTGATAGAGACGGGAAAATTATATGAGGTTATAATGTGCTCAGATACCATGCTGATCAGGAAGGTATACAAACAGTCCAAACATGCTTTCATGTACTACACATGTAATCCTCTTCCTGCAGATTACACATTTCTCATGTAGAACTATGAGTTACTAGGAGAACTAGGGGCCACTTCAATGAGCATGCTGCCCCTTGTTTCAGCCCTGAAGAAGAAGTCTATCTAGGAGTGTGAGGATCCATGAGTTTGGAATAGATGGGTTTGTCTCGGTTGCCCCTGATCACATTATAACCCACTGCTGCATCCTCGGTCAGGTACAAAAGACGAAAAGGTTTTATTTGGCTGTTGCCCCCTTCAGGCAGGACACCATCTGCAGCAGTCTTATTTAGCTACAATAGGCAAGCACTGGTAGCAAATCCAACTAGTAGTCCCACATCAGGTCTACCTTCTCTCCAATCACTTCCTGGCCTCAGCCAGGCTTCCTACATGAACTGAGAACTAGAGATCTGTGCTCCCTCCAAACCACCTCTCAAGTAAGCTGATCTCTGCCTTTTTAACCCCATCCTCCAAACCTGACACTTACTGAAGTTGTAGCAGCAGAGGGCCCACTAAAACCAGAGTAGCTTGTTACTCTTTCCTGGACAATTTAAAGTTTGTACACCCTATCACCATGGGCGAGGGATGGACATACATGATCTCTCCTTCAATGGGCACCCAATGAAGACCCACATGGAAAGACCTGAATTGTACTCTGCACTTATCCACAAGTCTGCTGTTTTAAGTGGGACAGGTGTCTTTTTAAGGTAAAACTGCTCATAAAACCACACTCTATTTTTTTTCCAAACATGAAAACTTTTTAGATACAGGTGACCACAAACAGTTAACGAAACTTTAACAGGGTGTATGGGACGCCCCAAGCATGGGGGAAAAAAGGTGTTAATAAGCTTTCTCAGAAGATAGAAAAAATACGTGCCTGAACTCAAAGAGGGTATAAAAGCCAAGGCTCTTTCAGGAAGGAGTTAACTGCTAGGCCTCACTAACTGCTGGAATCTGATATACTGACACATGCTGAGTAACAGCTTACTCCATGAGTGGCACCAATGAAGTTAAAATGACTTTTTGAGTAAGACACTCCTAACCATGTGTCAGCTACTTAATGGGAAAGAACCCTTAGAAAAATATTATTTTCTCTTAAGAAACACAAAAGCTAACCAAGATATTCAAAGATAAGGTAAACAACAAACACACGACACAAACACTGGGAAGTATGATCCTTAAGTCAAATGCACATTAAATTCTAAATGTTGTAAAGCTGTGTTTATATTATAGACATTTTTGGCTTCTGATATGCACAACAATGCATAATGCACTTTGTTAATATGCTTGGTTCAAGCACTGTGTAAGAATACTGACATATGTATGCTTTAAAAGATAATTGTGAACTTTTCCATTCAATAGGAAGCATGCTGAAGACACAGAAAAGAAAATAGCCTTTGGCAGAGCTGCCTGTCAATATTGGTGCCTCCGAGATACTTTTAGCCATCAAGAAAGTTTGGTCTAGTCGATAAGATGGTCAGACTACAACTCAACACCAGGGTTCACTCCCAGCTTAGTCACAGGCTCCCTGTGTGACTTTTGGAAGTCATGTAATCTACCCTGTACCTCAGTTCTTCCACCAGGACAATGGGGATACAACCCCCATACCTCACAAGGATAAAATCCAGGAGTGACTGAAGTGCTCGGATACGTGGCAATAAGGACTATAAAAATGCCTGCATAGTCTCAGCTGTTTCATTCCCTGAGAACCATCTATGCTGTTTCCTTAATAAGGCAGGGGCCCCTCAGAAAAGCAAGCATGTGATCATGTAATTAAAGACTGTATCATAATGCACAAAGGTGCTGAATTAAAGTTGCAAGGGCTGCTGAAATTCTGGCATTTCCCAGCTTTTGACTTCCTTTGAACAGTTTTGTATCTAATTTCTTATGTAATTTCATAGTTTTTTTTTTTAAGGAAAACAGTAGAATCAAATTCTAGTATTAAACATCCCATTCCGCATCTTCATTATACATCATCAAAAGAATCTGAACCCTGATTTTCAGCACTGCAGCACAGCTTGCACTACAGGACTGGAATAGCTTGATGAGGACTGTTAGCCCAGTGAGGTGTGATTGGCTTTTGGTCCCATGTAGTGAATACACAGGAATGGTTTTCAGAAGAGTAGCTTGGCTTTCTCCCTCTCCTGTCATGAGGGAGGTGCTCCCATACGGGTAGAGCACTAGGAGAGGGGGATAGGCCTTAGGGGCCACATGCTGGTTATTAGAGGTTGCCTGGGCAACTTACCCAACCCTAGGAGGCTGCCTGATGCCAGGGATCCCAATTCAGTATGCTGCTGCTTTGGTGGTGGCATAAAACCATATTTACATTAGAATTTCAATAGTTATATATTATGTTGGCATCCTGCCAAAAAAATTCTGACAGTGCAAATGAGGGAGAAGAGAAGTTGTGATTTTCAAATCACTATATCACAGCTAAACCTAAATCACATTTCACAGGATACAGAAAAGGCAATTCCCTGGCCTCAGGGCTCTCTATCAAATTCAGATGTCTGCTGTAAACAATAGAGGTGCTAGAGCTGCTTCGTAAACAGTCTCAAGCTTGAGCGTGAGTGATAGAGGTAGAGCCTCTGAGCTCAGGTGTATAAGGAGACTGACTGGAATTTGGAAGCCTAATCACTAAATGGTACCTTTAAACACCTAATTTAGGGCTACAACAGAGAGCTGGAGGAGAATGAGTTTGAACTATTAGGCAATAGATCCTGTGGGTGAGAGTTTCTTTGCTTAAATGAACTGGCTAGAATGTTCCAGGGGCCTCTAAGGTACCTGAGATCAACATGCATTTTAGGGCATCACTCTTGAGCCAGCCTCAATTTGCAAGTACTGTACATTATGCCTCAGAAAGCCACAAATCATCAGTTAAGGGAGTTTCCTTCATGTTTCACACTGATAGAAGACACATATAAGTGAAAATCCTGCATAGATTCAGAAAAAAAACCCCAACAAAACAAAAAAAAAACTTTACCTTTCCTCTAAAAGAAAAACACAGATTTGCATATGCACATCTAACCTGACAAGAAATAGAAGAAATGTTGGTTCTTTCTGGTGGGGCAGTGGGGGAGGGAGGAGCCCAAATCTCATGGACAACATTTTGAAGATATGTAATATTTTAAAGTGTTCACAACCTCTAATTTCCGAGAGAAAAATAAATCAAATGCTATCTCACCTATGGAGTTTAAAGTGTACTGGGTGAATGGGGATCATTTTATCCTTCATTCATCATTCACTCTTGAAATGTTCAAAATATCATCTCTCCTGCCAAGTGAATTCCACTGAACATCACTGACTTCCTATAGAAATACCATGCTTTTTTCCAATGGAAAGAAGGAATTTTAAGATTTCAGGTCTGTGAATATGTATAATAATGTTGCATTATTGGATTATTGTTCTAGGTCTATTGTGATGGTTTTCCTCTGAAAAACCATTAAGTGCCTCTCTAATCCCCTTTAATGTCAATATGTTTTGAGATTTTCCTGCTAAATAGATAGCTTTAGGTATCAGTACCATAAGGAAATGCTGACATTGGATAAAATTACTGTTAAATAAAAATGGAAAATATCTGACGAAAGATTCCAAAATTATAAGCTACTAAAATAAGTATATAGGCTTGGTAAGGTGGAAACTGGAAATCTGCAGGTTCTTCGCCTAATTATTACTATTTTTAACTGGGGGAAAGGATATCAAAAGAATAGTTAAAGCTTTTGGAGAATATTGACTTTAAAAGGCTTTGGACAGAAGAATTGAATAAACCATTAAGACAGAATCTAATTCCTTGATCTTCATGCTGCAACCTCTGTGGCATCTACCTTTAGAGAGATGATCAAAAGGCTATAGATAAAACTCAAGTGGGTGATAGGATCCTAAAATTCAATACAACAAAGTTTTTCTTCCCCAAACTTTTATTGCAGCTGTCAGCAAGCTTTCTAGCCAACACTATTTATAATTCTATTTATTTCAGTGAAGCAGCTACAGCATCTTCTGTCAGCCTAGATATTCATTTGGTTAAGATCCTGACATACAGCAAGCGGATACTTTTTACATCTTTTATGTTAGGAGCCAGAGTTTTAGTCTAAACTGTTATTAGTGGGTCTGGATCTGAAATAAAATTAAGACAAGCATTTGAGTCATGCAGTTCTTTGAATTTTTTTGCACTACTGCAGTGACCCTATAACATGAATATAAGAGGCTGAACTGCTTAATTCAAAGTTTCTCAACCAGGGGTATAGGCATACCCTGGGGATACACAGAGATCTTACAGGGGGTACATCCAACTCATCTAGATATTTGCCTAGTTTTACATAAAAAAGCACAAGCAAATAATTTCATACTAAAATTTCATACAATGACTTGTTTATACTGTTCTATATATTATACACTGAAATATAAGTACAAGATTTATAAACCAATTGATTTATTTTATAACGATATGATAAAAATGAGAAAGAAAGCAATTTTTCAGTAACAGTGTGCTGTGATACTTCTGTATTTTTATGTCTGATTTTGTAAGCAAGTAGATTTTAAATGAGGTGAAACTTGGGGATATGCAAAACAAATCACACTCCCGAAAGGGGTACGGTAGTTTGGAAAGGTTGAGAGCCACTGGCTGAATAAATATCTTACCCTTTTTAGTGTAACTTAGACAAAATATAAAACTGGTTATGTTATCACTGGCTGCATTCTTCAAAGAAGCAGGGCTGATAAAGCACTTACTAGACTTTTTTGAGAGTTGTCTATTTTCCTGACCATCCTTCCAATCTTCTTTCATTGTAACTTGAAACTGATTATCCCTCAGGTTCTATTAAGATCATAGAAAATGATCCAGGAGTGGAGTGGGACTTCATCAAATAAATTAAAAAAAAATAAAAATTGTGAATGGACTCTTTTCTTATAAAAGTATATACCAGTCTGGGAATCCCCCTACTCCCGGATTTCTTCTACAGGAGCAGCTAACACTCTCCCCACCCACCCACCTACACACGCAAACACTAATGGGGGTGGCGGGAAGCAGTGCAGGATGGAGGATATGCTGGCAGTGGCTTCCCACCGCCCCCATTGGCCCGGAGCGGCAAACCGCGGCCAGTGGGAGCCGCGATCAGCCAAACCTGCGGACGCGGCAGGTAAACAAACTGGCCCGGCCCACCAGGGTGCTTACCCTGGTGAGCCATGTGCAAGAGGTTGCCAACCCCTGCTATAGTCCATACTTTACCAAAGCAACACAAAATTCAATGAACTCATGAGAAATACAATATTGTTAATTAAAATTACTTAATCAACGTGTGCTTTTATTATCTTTTTTTTAGTCTTATGTCCTCACCATGTGTGATTAGCGTTCTATGAAATCTACAAAATGTGTTTACATCTAAGTTTTCTCATGTTCTTTACCACACATTGCTGTGCCATGTAGTTTATATTAACTTAGCCCACAAACGTAAGTGTTGCCTTTTGCTAACAGCCTGATTTTTTTCTTTACCCCCAAGTCTTAAACAGACAGTTTTATGTAATCCAAACACTTTTTCCTTTTGTTTTTAAAAATCAGCAGTGTCTCTGTATACATACCAAATATTTTTATTCACATGTATTTAAAATACTGCCAAATTCAAGGACTTATATGCAAATTAAATTGCTTGGCCCTCACAACCTTAGCTAACTTTGCCATTGCAAGACTGTAACAAAGTATCCAAAAGGGGAGGACATCCACTTCCTAAAAACAATTTAGCTTGTATTTTGCAGCAGCCGGTCAATTTGTGGTTTATTTTTATACAAAATCAAATTGAGTTTAGTTGACAAATTAGATATCAGACACTTTTCTAGACAGAATAATGGTCTTTGAACTGCTTGACTATGAATTATAGATTTCAAATCAAATTAGCAACTGCTAATTGTGCCTAGCTATAAATTTTGCTACATAGCCTATTCTGGCTGGGTGGAAATTAAAATGTTGCTTACATTTCATACAAAAAATTACCTAGAACTCTAGCTGAAAAGCCCAAATGCAAATTCTCCCCGACCCATTCACCGCATATCTTCAATCAGAGCACCAACTAACTCCAACAGAAGCCCCCCTTTAGGCATGCAGATTTAGTGACACCAAAATGTTTTGCAAATTGTTGTTGGTTTCGCGAAATGGTTTGTGTGAAAAGAAAGCAGACAAAATTTTGAAAAACATTTCCATTTGATATTTTTTAATGAAACATTTATTTTTTTTAATTCAAACAATGTTTTATTTCAAAAAGCCCTTCAATTTTATTAAAATATAAAATGTTAGACATACTTGAAATCTAAACATAATGTTTAGTTTCAGGTTGAAACCAATTTTTTTAATTCTTTCTTTCTTTCTTTCTTTATTTTTACTTTTTGGTTTGCCTTAAATTTTGAAAACAGTCAGATAACCGGAAACTTTTTTCAGAACTGCCGGAAAATAGATAAAAATCAGTTATTCCCAAGCTCTGCTCAGAATTGCATTTCTCCCTAGTTCGACCCCTTCTCCTATAGGATAATTATCTGGCAGACATCAAATAGTCCTATCCTTTCCCCTCTGACTGGCAGCTCCACTCAAATATTCTGCTTATCCTTCTTCCTTCCAGCTCTCTCTTCTGACTAGCAGATGAATTATTTTGCTCTAGTGAGTCACTGCTCTCTTTCCCATTGAAGCATATCCATTCTCTCTCCTTCTCCACCATTCTGCCCATTTCACCATGCTGCTCTTTGACTAGTAGCTTAGTGTTCCTGTGTCTGATGTTAATCAACATGCACTGAACCTTCCTAATTGTCTCTGTTTGGTGAATAAGAAATCTGCATTTTTAGTTGTCTAGATAGCACTTCTTTTTGCCCTGAGAGTCTCAACAATAGGATTTTTCCCAATTTGATGTACACTGAGACTATCTATAAGGAGGGAGATAGCAAGAATAATTCTGATTTAGGACCATGTGGGTCAATCTACTTCCATGGAAAGAAGATGGAACCTGGATCAAATAGATCCCAGGTTGAGAATTATTGAACAGAGTGTTCTGCATGTGGGAAATTCCACTGGGGGTCATTGAGATTTAGATCTTGTTGCTTGAAGACAGGATGGTAGGGAGAGGAGTTCATGGCAGGAGGGGACAGTTCAGGGGTATGGCTGTGAAGGTGGCATTGTGTGCCCCTGTGGTGTTTTACTTTGCAGATCTATTACTTCATCACTGTTAAATTTATCTGGGTTCCTCATATCACAAGAGAAGTTGTCTGACAACATATACCTGGTGGACCGGATTCAGAGAGCTGAAAGGAGCCAAAAAGAATATGCTTTGCACACACATGGAGTTGGTCTGTGTGATTTCCCTGAGATCTGTCCTGATTGCAAGGTAGAGGGGGAAGAGGAAAGGAAGAATTGGATTTTAGGGGCTAACTCCAAAACCTGCCATCAGGAAATTCCTTAAGGTTCAACTCACAGACTTCCATCCCCAGGCAAGGATAACTTCAGCCAGATTTTTGTTTCTCTGACAGTTTGAATATAAATCTTGCAAATATCATTCTGGTGCCTTTACTTCCCCTACATGTGCTCTTATCAGCTGTTTGTTTAATCAACAATGCACTAAATGAGCTGGACTTAGAAGAAATATGAAAATATTTAAGGAAATGGAATTCTCAGAAGGAGTGCTTTTGGATAACAATTGAATGTTACTCAGGTGACTCAGTTCAGAGGTCTTGAATTCACATTGTTTAGCTTTTTGTTCATTTTTATACAGCATAACAGCAGCCCCAGTTCATTTACTCCCCACACTGTACCTGTCATCCCAGATAGATTTCGACTGCAGAGCAAAAACATTTTAAAATGTGAGCAAAGCTCTATTTAGCAGTTTTTTTCTAAATAACCTTTTAAGGAAGAACAGACACATTTGAGTGCTACCCTCTTTTCTCTCCTCCTTTTTATCTTCTGCATTGGCAGCTGCTAGGCTTTAAGACAGAGAATGTCATTATCTTCTTGTTGATAGCAATTAAAACAATGTAGCAAATTGGTTAGCAGTTCTTTTGGAGTTTTAATAATAATTTTTACTTTGTTCCTCCTTGACACTCATCCAGTCACTGGCTACAAAATTGTGTGCTGCACTAGTTTTTCTCAAAAATATGTTTAATTTAGATCTTGTGTAGCCTAGGACATTCAATTCTCCAATGTATCTTGCATTTAGTTATAATCCAAGCTTCCCTACCCCTGTGTTCCACAACTCTCCCCTAGAGCACTTCCTTCTAGAGATGCCCCTACAGGTGTCAGTAGCCACTTGTACCTTGGTCTCTTTGCCAAGACTGTTAATCAGTGCTGGTTCCGTTGGCAGCTTGTTATGTGTGAAAATTCACTTTCCATTATAAATTGGAATTAGACCATTAACTCAGATCATTGCACAACCCTCAGATAGCAGTGACTTATGATTGCTAGTGATCTAGGCTCAATTTAAATCAGCAACATTTGAGTGGAAAGCTCCAAAGCCTGTAACTATTCAGTAATCTCATTTTATTGACACCCAGTCTCCCACGTTCTTCAATTTTCCAGAAAGGTATAAAGGGAAGTAGGGAATTGTGATTACATAAAATGTCACATCTTTTCTTCATGGTTGGTGGCACTCAGCTGAGAGGGTGCAGCAGTTTTGTAGCGTGTCAATACTAAAGAACATACTGGTCGAACATATTAGTATTTTATAAACAGGTTTTGAGAACTATCCAATGACTGACCCCATTGTCTATAGAGTGATACCACACACTCACAATCTTATCCTAATTCCTTTGCCACACTCCTCCACTTTAAAGGAACAAAGCAGTTGTATACTGCACAGGCAACCATCATTCTAGAATTTCCCACTTTTGAGTCCTTGACTTTGCAACCTCAGCATTCCTTTGAAATCATTTTTTCCCAAACAAATCACAACTCTCTTTTCTAATGTATTCCATCCATTTGTCCCACTGTCTCTCATCAACATCTATTCAGGTGCTTATTTTCACACATCCTCTCACACACAGGGCTTGGAAATGTTATCAGACACCTAACAGCCAGAGCACTAAACTAATTAGTCAAAAAAGCCTGATATGAAAATGAGGCAAGTGGATGAGGAGCCAGGAGCTACTGTTCAAGGGAAGTACTCAGTGAAGAGTCACTCCTGCCTCTCCCCAGCAGCTGAGTGGGAATGGGGAATGTTCTGGGATTCCTAACAGGGTGAAATCATTGTGAAAGATACTACAGTGCCACTCAGGGGGCCATTGTATTCAATTTATGAATTGTTTATATAGGATTGTATTCTTCTTCATGGAGGAGGATTACCACAGCTCCTCCTCCTTGTTCTGACTCAGATCCCAGCTCCTGTTGCATTAATCAAGGACCAGTTGGTCTAAGTCAGGTGTAGGCTTCAGCACAAGAGCTGATTTTCAGTGGCACTCACACGGCCTGGCCAGCGGTCTTGGGACTCTGCATTTTAATTTAATTTTAAATGAAACTTCTTAAACATTTTAATAACCTTATTTACTTTACATACACCAATAGTTTAGTTATATATTATAGACACATAGAAGAGACCTTCTAAAAATGTTAAAATGTATTACCAGCACACAAAACCTTAAATTAGAGTGAATAAATGAAGACTCGGCACAGCACTTCTGAAAGGTGGCCGACCCCTGGTCTAAGTTAACTGTTGGAAAGGAGATGACAGTTCATAAAAGGTTCCACTAATCTGTAACAATGAGTGTTAATGGAACAAGAGCAAAAAGGAGACAGGGAGATGAATCAAAATATAAAAATGGGGTGCAGATATAATTCAAGGACTGCACTGAGGCTCTGACTTGTAAAACAGAGAAGAATAGACCAAAACTGATGTCTCAGAAATTAGGCCTATTGGACTACATAATGGGATGGTTGCCTATTCTGCACATCATCCCCTTTTAGAGGTTCTTAAAAAGAGACTTAGGGAAACAAAGCATGCATTTTGGGGGCATTCCACAGGGGAAGGCAGAAAGACCTCTGCTTCATTACAGGCACCCAGGCCTCATTACATCAGTGGGACTGTCTGACCGTCTGTGCTGTACCAGCAAGGACACCGAGTCGATATACATGAGATCCAGCTCTGCCTTCTTCCCTTCCTTTTTCTGTTCCTGTCTGTCCTCCAGATTTTGATCAGTTTTCATTCTGCAACAATTTGGAAAGCTATGAACAACAGAGAGACATTGCATCAGTATAAACTCACAATTAGATTTTTACACACCATATGGACTAGAAACGCTAAAAATATAAAACTTAGGTTTGTTTAGAAGTTGGCTGCATTTGTCTAGGACAGATTCTAGTTGCTGTGAGCAGTTCACATGTGCGTATTTAATAATCTGCCTTGTAGAATTGCCATGAAGATTTATCATCCCCAGTATAAAAACTTCTCATCCGCTTTTACTGTAATGATGAATTAACAATGAAAAGCAAATGAAATCTTACTAACCCATTAAAAATTTTATTCCCCTCAGTTTCTAATGTAAACCTAGGTAATATATGTACCCCAATATATAATAATATATACCCCAAATTATGCAGAAGATTATTTATCTCTCGATAATGCTGATTACAGTTACCATAACAGTCTGTTATATCCATCAAAGAAATAAGTGGGATGCTTATTCTGGAATGAACAGAACAAAGTACATGTTAGCTATATAAATGCTTCAGGAGAAACAGATGATATACTAAGCATTCACCATGTTTGGCAAATGAACAGTCTTTTAATCCATTCAGCAACCAGATCCACATTTGCAAACAAAAGGGATCACAAAACGGAATTAATAGGTAGCAGGTTAAAAACAAACAAAAGGAAGCATTTCTTCACACAACGCAGAGTCAACTTGTGGAACTCTTTGCCAAAGAATGTTGTGAAGGCCAAGACTATAACAAGATTCAAAGAAGAGCTAGACAAATTCATGGAAGATAGGTCCATTGATGGCTACTAGCCAGGATGGGCAGGGATGGTGTCCTTAAATGCTTTTTGCCAGAATCTGGGAATGGGCAACAGGATATGGATCACTTGATTATTACCTGTTCTATTCATTCCCTCTGAATCACCTGGCGTTGGCCACTGTCAGAAGACAGGATACTGGGTAGATAGGCCTTTGGTCTGGCCCAGTATGGCCATTCTTATGTTCTTATGTGAAGGAAGTAATACTGTAGAAATTCCAAATAGTATATACTGCTGTGGATTATGGTAATAATGATTTATTGTAGGAACTATGGAAGCAGAAATCCAGGAGAAGTCCAGGAGTCAGCAATTAGCTGTAAGATAGAGGATGTATATAGGGGAGCCTTTCTCTGGCTATTCATCATTAATGTGTATCCTCTTTACAAAGAGTAGACCTACATTATTTATTTGAAATGTATACTTTGCCATTCTATCTGTTGGTGTGAAACATTTTCCAGATCATTCAGATTCTGCTTGCTCTCTTTTGTAAGCTACATCTACACTGGCAACAGAAAACGAGTTCACGAATATCCCCTACCATCCACACCTAAATCCCAAAAGCATAGGTTTCAAGGCATGTTCAGAGCTAGTACACTAGCATGCCAAGCTGTGGCACAGACCAGTACTCATGTCAGTTTGTAGTGTGGATGGGGGCTAATGGATGTGTACTGCGTCCCAAGTTCCATGGTCCTCCAGTCCCATTTCCACAATATATTAACCCTTTCCTGCCTGACCCCTACCCAGATCTATAAATGTCCCTGTCCCCCTATTTTCAAGAGTAGTAGTGAACTGTGTTGACCACTTCTGAGCCATTTTCCACTGCACTCTTTTTCCAACACACATGAACATGAAACCACCTCTGAAAGCTCCTACCTTACCATCGGATCACACCTTGGTGCTTCTCAATGTGTGGTTTGTGTTCATGGTCATCCAGAACTTCTCCCATAGCGCGAGGCACACCTATATTCACTGGGAAGTTTAGCAGAGCCTGGTGCAGCCTCATTATCTGACAGGATCTTGATGAAGGTCAGGACAAGGAGGCAGGAGGGATAGTGGAGAAGGTGGCCCTTGAAGACTTGGGAGAAGAGAAGCAAGTTATCCTGCACCTCTACCCAGAGAGCCCAGCTCAGCAAGCCCCTCCTGACGAGCCAGAGGAGGATCCCAATGCTCAGAAGGAACTGGAATGTCTAGCTGGTAAGTTAAGCCCCCACCCTTCCCTAACACTATCCCCTTCCCTCTTTCTCTATGATTGCTTGCAGGACTGGAAGGTCACCCCTCCTCCACTCTCCAGTGGTGCCCAACCAAGATACAATTGTAAACTCAACATTTATTGATTTACCACAAACAAATATAAAGTTTTGGCAGAAGTTATAGAACAATGTAGCCTATAAGGCTAGCATGCTTACTTGCCTATATATCTTTTCTTATAGGTTTCTTATTTTCTTATGGTTTAGATTATTTGTTTTATTATAATAGGTTTATAGATTTATATTAAAATAGTTTGGCTGTAACACAAGGGACCTACAGACAACATATTGTATGTTGAGCTAAGGCAAAGTTAGCATACATGTGTCTGGGACCTTTCACCTAGATAGATAGTGATGAGTTAAAGCATAAAGTCCATATATGGCTGCAACCTTTTACATAGATAGATAAAGTATGCTTTGAACCAGGTTGGCATGTGGGCTTTCCTAAGTTAATACCCTCTGTGAACAGGTACATCGCAAGGAAAGAACTGAAATAATTGGGAGGACCAAAATAACAAATGTGAGACTGATCTAATGTCATTAATATGTATGTATATGCAGTCAATATGTACAAACATACCAGCCAATACAGTAAATGTACCCCCACATTTCGGTGGGTGAAGAAACTAAGTTTAGACATTGAAGGATGGCTCAAGCACCCGTGCCCTAGAAGAGGGGTGACCCACCATGCCAAGGAAGTATCAAAGCTTCTAAGCTTCAGGATTTTCTAAGTTTTTGTTTTTCTGAGCTTCTGAGCTTGTTTTCTAAATTTCTAATCTCCAAGATTCTTCATTTTTAGTTTACTAATCTATTAGTCTGTTAATCTTAATTGTAAATTTTAAATCAGTTAATTAAGTGAAATTATAAATTAACTTCAATTACTCTTAGCGTTTTAGCTTCTCCTAAACTCTGCACCTCCCACTCAAGAATTGAGGAACCTGGACCTGAACTCTTTTGCCATGCCAGAGACGAGGCTGGTCCTTTGTCTTTTACAACCAGATTATTAAGGAAGGGTGTCAGTATATTAATCAAAAGCTTTATGGTATATAATCCTACATGCATCTTTAGAATATAGTACTGCATTTGTAACTCTGATTATTGTACCATTTGATTACTATTTGAATATAATTCCATTTATCTCAATAATAGTCTTTAAGACTATATTTGTCTCAGTGTAAATATCCTGTCATATCCCAAAGTGTCCTTTGCAAACTCTGTGCAGCCTGATTCCGGGACAAGACTCTTATTACCTTCTGATCAGATTAATCGGTGAGCCTATAACTCATATTATCCAAATTAATAATATTAACCTCCTAAAATCAGGCAACAACCAATTCTCAGTGATTATTGCCCTGGATCTGTGAGTTTGTCAGCCACTAGGCTGACAGAAAGGAAGGGGTTGGAAAGGTCCAGTTGGGGGACGTGACATTTGCCCAAGATTAATGGTTGTGCCAAGTTACAGCTGTTCTCTGCTCCTTTCAAGATCATAAACATTCAGTACAGTAACCCATCCCCTGGTTACAAAAAGGAGTCATATGGGAGTAGGCAATCATTTATATGAGGGCCGATTATGCATAAGAAGGAGAAGGGGAACCTTTGCTTCTCCAAGGAACATGACAGCAATCCTCTTTTACACTATAAATGTTTTCAAGAATTCCCAATCCCTGGTGACCAGGATTTCCCACTCAAAGTCATGCTGCACAAGACAGAAGAAAGGGGCATGCACAAACAGGTACCAGCTTTTTCCTTTGCTCAGGGGTGCTCAACCCCTGCTCATTTCTAGGCTGTGCCCCTACTCCACCCCTTCCCCCAAGTCCCCTCCTGTGCCAGGCCTCTTTTGGTCCCTGCTCCACCCTGCCAGCCTCTTCGTGTTCCCTCCCCTAAGTGTGCCCCATCCCTACTCCTTCCCTTCCTCCCAGCACCTCCTACACGCCGTGGAACAGCTGATTGAGGTGGGCAGAAGGAGCTGAGATGGAAGAGAGGAGTTGATAGGCAGGACCACCAGAGGAAGGGAGGCACTGGTGGGGGACAGGGGGTGCAGACTGCCAGTGGGTGCTAAGCACCTGGTAATTATTGTAGCACCCATGGAGTCAGTGCCTACATGCACAGACACAATGTGGTGTTCCTTTGCAGTGGGGAGATGAGTTGCTTGTGGTCCTGATCAGAAAATTCATGGAACAAAGCACAGTAGTTATCTGATTTTTTTTCTTTCCCCTTTCCTTTCTCTGCTCTTTGCTGGACAAAGGGACCAGGTTTCCTCCATTTGCTGGGTCTGGCACGGGGATGGATGAGCATTTGCAGAGGTTCACTTCTCCCCCTCCATGCAGGTTCCATCTACTATCTTACAATATAGTCTATTTCCATTTAGATCGCCTCCCAGTCCCGTAAAAATATGTCCACAAAATTCTGGTTCAGCAGAAGATGCAACTGATTTTTAAGGTTCAACTTTGATGCAAATATGCTTAGTTCACCTTCATAGCTCATTAAACCCCTCCATTCAGTGATATGCAGAGGGGTGACAAGCAGCACAAACATATCTCTGGCATAGATTGCTGGATTCTCACCATAGAACTGGAAAGCCACCTCCCTTTTCCAGTTTGGTACTTTCAAAACTGCTGTATTCTCCTACTGATGGTCAGCCTTAAAAGAAGACAGTGGGAACCATTAACATTGTCCGAGAAATAAATACACTCCTCATCCCAATCACACACTTAAAAACATCATTAAAAAAACATTAGGTGATGGTGTTGTCAAAGTTAGAATCAGGACTCACAATTTGTCAGACCACTCTGTTTATTAGCGCAGCGTTCCGCCAATAACATTCAGAATATGTGAGTGGCCATGCAAGGCCCAAACAGTCTTATTTATACAGATAAAAGAGCGGGAATTAGACAAAGGGACAAAGAAAGCAAAACAGGAAAATTCACCTGGGGCACAGCATGCATATCCTATTTCCTTACTAACTCTTATCAATTTAAGGCTAATACTTCACCAATTGCCCTTAAACGGTGCAATTGTTCTATGTTAATGTCTGTATTCCTGACACCTGGATTGCAGCATTCCAACAGTTTTGCTTAAAGGTACAGACAGCATTTCTTTAATCCTTTCTAATCTTACTATATAATTCATTCTACTTTCACAGTGTCAATACCCTTTTCAGCAGGTGCTCTTTCTCGGGGGGGTGGGGAGTGCGGGATGTGCAAAAGTTGTCTGAGAAAGAAGGATACTGAAACAACAGCATTCCTGAAATGCTGAAAAGTATCTATATCATGGTCTTCAAAAGCAAAGTTATGTTAAATGGGAGGATTTTTTATTCATTTTGAAAGGAAAGAAGAAATATGATGCTGCTCTTGTAATTGACTTGGCAGGACCTTCTGCTGAGGAGGTTGAAATCATTCAGTCCAGGAACTAGGAGCAGCAGCCCAGGGAGCATAGGGGCAGATGGATAAGGACACTTAAGGACCTACTCATTGGCTCTAACAGAAGTAGCCAGGAGCAATTTGACTTTATGAGGGAAAGGACGGACCGGGTTGTTGAATGTGAGGAATGTTTTTTTTTTCTAGAGGCAAGAGTCAGAAATGGTCTGGTTCCTGGAGCAGGATGCATGGTACAGGGAACAGGAGCTTGCCCAAAGTGACTGGGATCATGGCCCTGTTGCAGTCCCTGGTACAAATGGTGGTGGAACAGTTCTGGTCCCAGTTGCCCCAATAGCCATTACTAGTGTCCAGGAACTGGCACCTCCTCCTCAAGCTACTCCTCCTGCACCTGCAGCCCAGGATGCTACTGAGGTGGAAAATACAACTCTCCACCTTTGTGATGTGGGGGAGGCTGTCAGAATCCAGCACAACACCCTGCACTGGAACCCAAACCCTGGCCAGAGGGAGCCCTGTGAATGTACAGGAAGGGACAATGAGCCTGGGGTTGTGCCTGAAAGCCATCGTGTGTCCAGCCTTGAAACCCTGCACAGGAAATGCCCTCATTTGTCTCCTCAGATCATTTTCTCTAGCTGTTCCCCCCTTGTTCAGGGGAGGGGTTTACCCCCTTTTGGGAGAGGGGGGGATCAAGACCAAAGACATGGCACTAAAGTTTTAATGCTCTTCAGAGATCTGAGCTATTCTGCTCTCTTTCACAACTGCTTTTAAAAAAATGTTCAGAGTTACACTACATTAACTAGTTTTAGTAAATGTTATTTTTGTTTACTTATGTGCAGACCTTTCATCCATGCTGTGATGAAAGTGGAAATAGTGTTATCTCCCGTTCAGCTTTGGACCCCACCAATTGGTTGCTTGAATCACATCAATCTCAGGGGCAGAAAACTGAAAGTTCTCTTTGTCTCTCCCAAACCTGCCCCCCAATATAGTCCAAATATATGTGAATATAACATAGTAATCTGAAGACATGTGGAAAGTGCAATGTGCATAAAAAAACAGATAACGTTATTAACTGTGGAAGAAAAAAGAATGGGTAGAAAAAGTTCCCCATGTGTTTGACAGCATTGAGATCAGGAAAAATGAAGTGAATGTACCAGCACATAATGAATAGTACTAAAACAGCCCTTCCTCAAATCCCAGCCCCAGCCTCACAAACCGGGACCACTTTGAACCAATGTTCAAAGATCCCCCTTTCATAAAATCAGGGCTTCTGACAACTTGTCTTCACAGATTGAAAGATCCACTTTCAGATATACCAGACCAGACCTTTGATTTTTACCTGAAAAAAATCCTCCTCTTCCCCCTCTCCCTGCCAGCATTCCCCCATGTTCGCCTTTTCATGTTAATTTCTTTCTGAAGTCTCTGCAAGATCTTCATTGGCATTTGACTCAGTATGCCTAAAGAAAGACATACAATATGCAATGGTTTGCCAAGGTAATAAGTGTCTCCTACCTCTCATCTGGAGAAGTTGTATAAGTAGGGGCATTGCCAGCAGATTGAGGGATGTGATCATTCCCCTCTATTCGACATTGATAAGGCCTCATCTGGAGTACTGTGCACAGTTTTGGGCCCCACACTACAAGAAGGATGTGGAAAAATTGGAAAGAGTCCAGCAGAGAGCAACAAAAATGATTGGGGGCTGGAGCACATGACTTATGAGGAGAGGCTGAGGGAACTGGGATTATTTATTCTGCAGAAGAGAAGAATGAGGTGGGATTTGATAGCTGCTTTCAACTACCTGAAAGGGGTTTCCAAAAAGGATGGATCTTGACTGTTCTCAGTGGTACCTGATGACAGAACAAGGAGTAATGATCTCAAGTTGCAGTGGGAGAGGTTTAGGTTGGATATTATGAAAAACTCTTTCATTGGAGGGTGGTGAAGCATTGGAATGGGTTACCTAGGGAGGTGGTGGAATCTCTTTCCTTAGAGGTTTTTAAGGTCAGGCTTGACAAAGCCCTGGCTGGGATGATTTAGTTGGGAATTGGTCCTGCTTTGAGCAGGGGGTTGGACTACATGACCTCCTGAAGTCCCTTCCAACCCTGATATTCTATGATTCTATGATTCTAAGTTTGTCTCCAGGCACACTACCTTTGAGTGACCTGCCTTTAACTACAAGGCCTAGAGAACATAATTTTCAGCATATTTGCATAACTCCTCAGGTATTTTCTGTGCATACAGCTCACAGTGATTATGATAACCGCTGTGACACAGGCTCTCAGCAGAGACCTTACATTAACTTCTTTTGGTGAACTTTGGGCTGGATCTCTCAATGGGCAAGATCACCAGTCTGCAGGAATGGATTGTCTCTGGCTGTTTCAAGTTGTCTCTTATTAATTTAGATTTAGCAGCTGGACTATCTTCTAGGACATATGGACTGCATCTGTTCATCCAAATAAACTGTCTTGGGGATCTCCATCAAACTTTAACTGTTCAGTCTATATCAATATAGTCTGAAAATTCCTTTCAGGGAGAGAGTTGTATTATTGAAACCATCAGATTTTGTTACTGTTCATACCTGTTGTTATAGCTGTGACTTAAGAGTTGCTTGGTGTTGTTTAAAATTCCTCTTCCCAGGTGGCATTTTCCACCCTTTAGGGTATTTTTGTCTGAGGGAGTACTCACTCACTTTCTTCCTTTCCAAGTATTCTCCTCTTTTCTTCTTTGATAGCCAGCTATTTAGCAGATTATCTCCTAAAGGGAACGTTGGCAGGGCAACAGCCAAAGCTGCTTTTCTATAGACAAAAAATTCTGTGTGACCCCGACTAATGCTGTTTCAATGGAATAGCACAACAAATAAATTTAAAGTGTTTCTCTCTCAGAGAGAGGAATGGTCTTATAACCTTATTGATGAAGGTTATCAAAACTGAGAGAATCAAAATTTTTTTTCCGCACTGTGGGGTGGGAAAAGATAAAATTGTGTTTGCTCTTTTACACTGGCATTATAGTTTTGACTTTCCAAAGGTCAAATGGAGATGGTATGCTAAACAACACAGAAGTCAATATTCAAACATTGCAAAACACATATGGACCAGATTCCATAACCCTTACTCACAATGAGTACTGTTTTATTATGCTTCATATCCAACGGAAATAAGTGGGATAAGAGTATGAAAATCTGACACAAAATAGTTAACTACAAGACAGTTCCTTTTGCAATCATTGTATACACTAAACACAATCCTGTATATTTGGGTCAGGACTGTATCTTCTCCCCTAAGTCATGTTGAGCAGCACTTTACTTTACGTCAAGTGCCATTGAAGTTAATGGGACTATTTTCAAGGTAAGGTTCTACTTGGCATGGATAAGGGTGTAGGGATCTGGTCTTGTGTTTGCAAACTGCACAGCACATTTTGGCCACTGTGCAAAATTGTATAGTACTCATCATTTGGCATACCTGCACTGACTGCTTTCCCCTCTGCTTTAGAATTTTGCCTGGGGCAATGATTAATATTGAATGCTTCTGAGCTCAATTCTCCCATCTTTATTCATGCTGAGTAGCACTTAAAGGAAGCCAAAAAGCAACCAAATGGGCCTGTTTCTAAAAGGAGTTAGAAATCAATGAGCCGTGTGGTAGAGTGAGCTACTCTTCAGCCATTGTGAATGAGGTTGGAAGTTTCAGGCTCATAGAGAAGAAGGCAATTCTCTCTCTCTGCATCTCCCCATCAAAGCAAAAGGGGAATCTAGAACAAACATAAGGGGAAAAATACAATTTAAAACAAAACAAAACAACCACTAACCTCTTCTTGACTCAGACTAAGCAGGAAATTATCTTTTGCTCTAAGGTGTAACATTTGCTTACCTTTACCTTAAGCTTACCCCAGCACCCCTGGAACCCAGAACTATGCAGGAGGGACCCCACACACAGACTCTAGGGGTACTAGGACTCAGCTGGTGCCTCCCTTCTCTCTTACCATATGGCCTTGGGGACAACTGCAGAGAGGAGCCAGGCAGACATTTCAGCTGAAAAGAGAAGCAGCAGCCAAAGATGGGACCTTTGGACTTCTGGACATTCCAGTCAAAAGTGTAGAACATTATCTGACTTTCTCTGTTGGGTGCTGATTGGCTCTTTGCTCCAACCCCCACTTCATTTCCCTCACAATCTCTTCACTTCATCTTCACTCCTACCCTCTCCTACTCTGCCCTGTCCCTCTTAGTCCCCTTCCCTTTTCTTTACATTTAGCTTACTCCCTTCTAGGAGTTTCCACCAAATAAATAAATAAATAAATAAATAAAATAAATAACATTTTTAAAACTCTTGGAACTAACGTCATTTGCTGCTATCACATTGTTAACTCTGCTTGTGTGTCCTATCCTTTCCTCCACCCAGTCTCTGTTTTGTCTCTTTATACAATATTGTCGCATCATTTCCTTGTACTCACCATCTGTCTGTCTACATCCATTTGTTGTCCCTTGTCCTATACTAACATTATAAGCTCTTTGGGACAGGGACAACATACTTGTCTGTCTGTCTGTCTTTATGTTTGTTTTTCTGTGTTTGAACAACACTTAGTGCAGGGGTTCCCAAACTTGGTTCACGGCTCGCAGCTCCCAGTGGCCGTCGTTCACCATTCTTGGCCATTGGGAGCTGCAGGAACCAGCCGTACCTATGGACACTCAGGTAAACAAAGTGTCTCGTGGCTCACCGGGGGTTTACCCTGAACAAGCCGTGAATGAAGTTTGGGAACCCCTGACTTAGTGCAATGGATCCAGGTCCATAACTAGGGATCCTAGGCAGTACAATAATACTAATACATATTTTAATCATAGTACCTTAGAATCATAGATTATTAGGGTTAGAAGGGACCTCAGGAGATCATCTAGTCCAACCTCCTGCTCAAAGCAAGACCAATCCCCAAATGGCCCTTAAGGACTGAACTCACAACCCTGGGTTCAGCAGGACAATGCTCAAACCACTGAGCGATCCCTTCCCCCAGCTTGCACAGACACAAATATGATTGGAGGTAATAAAATTATTCAATCATTAATCCTCAGCATATGTGAATGCAAGTTTATAGTGCATGTACAATAGTTTAGGAAACAACTGGGTTTGGATATTTATATCAATTTAAGTGTTTAGTATTGTGTCAAAACTTTGCATATGCACATTAGCCATGATTTAAAAGTACTGACAGGAGCACTGTATCTAATTTCTATATCAAGAAAGAAAATTAAATAAATATTAGACTTACTCAGCTCTAATACTAACATGTTCTGACAGCTTGTGGCAAGTCACTTAAGGGATACCGGTTAGTCAGATATTCTTATTAAAGTCAGAAGGGACCATCATGATCATCTAGTCTGACCTCCTGCACATTGCAGGCCACAGAACCTCACCCACCCACTCCTGTAATTGACTGATACTTCTGCCTGAGTTACTGAAGCTCTCAAATGATGATTTAAAGACGTCAAGTTACAGAGAATTCACCATTTACACTAGCTGAAACTTTCAAGTGACCCCATGCCTCACCCTGCAGAAGAAGGCAAAAATACCCCTGAGGGTCTATGCCAATCTGACTCAGGGGAAAATTGCTCCCTGACCCCAAATATGGTGATCAAATAGACCTTGAGCATGTGGGCAAGACGCACCATGAAGATACCTGGGAAATAATTCTCTGTAATAAGTCAGAGTCCTCCTCATCTAGTATTCCATCTTCCAGCTGTTGGGGATTTTTGCTATAGACAGTTGCAGACGGGCCACATGCCATTGTAGGCAGTCCAGTGATACCATCCCCTCCATAAACTTATCTAGCTCAGTCTTGGAGCCAGTGAGGTTTTTTGCCCCGATTGCTCCCCTTGAAAGGCTGCTCCAGAACTTCACTCATCTGATGGTTAGAAACCTTTGCCTAATTTCAAACCTAAACTCGTTGATGGCAAGGTTATATGTGTTTGTTCTTGTGTCAACATTGGTGCTTAACTTAAATAACTACTCTCCCTCCCTGGGTTTTATCTCTCTGATGTATTTATAAAGAGCAATCATATCTCCACTCAGCTTTGTTTTGGTTAAGGTAAACAAAACAAGCTCTTTGAGTCTCTTCTCATAAGATAGGTTTTCCATTCCTTGGAGCTTCCTAGTAGCCCTTCTCTGCACCTGTTCCACATTGAATTCATCTTTCTTAAACATGGGAGACCAGAATTGCATACAGTACTCCAGATGAGGTCTCACAGGTGCCCTGTATAATGGTTCTAACACTTAGAATCAAAGATTCATAGAAGCTTAGGGTTGGAAGAGACCTCAGGAGGTCATCTAGTCCAACCCCCTGCTCAAAGCAGGACCAACTCCAACAAAGTCATCCCACCCAGGACCCTGTCAAGCCAGGCCTTAAAAACCTTTAAGGATGGACATTCCACCACCTCCCTAGGTAATCCATTCCAGTGCTTCACCTTCCTAGTGAAATAGTTTTTCCTAATATCCAATTTAGACTGCCCCCATTGCAACTTGAGACCATTGCTCCTTGTTCTTTCATCTGACATCACTGAGAAATAGTCTTTGGAACCCTGATGCAGGTAGTTGAAGGATGCTATCAAATCCCTCCTCATTCTTCTCTTCTGCAGACTAAATAATCCCAGTTCCCTCAGCATCTCCTCATAAGTCATGTTCCCCAGTCTCCAGAAAATACTTTTAGTTGCCCTCGGCTGGACTCTCTCCAATTTGTCCACATCCTTTCTGTAGTGGAAGGCCCAAAACTGGATGCAATACTCCAGATGTGGCCTCACCAGGGCTGAATAGAGGGGAATAATCACTTCCCTCGATCTGCTGCAAAATACTCCCACTAATGCAGCCCAATATGTCACTATCCTTCTTGGTTACAATGGCACACTGTTGACTCATATCTGGCTTCTCATCCACTGTAATCCCCAGGTCCTTTTCTGCAGAACTGCCGCTTAGCCAGTAGGTCCACAGCCTGTAGCAGTGTATGGCATCCTTCTATCCTGAGTGCAGGACTCTGCACTCGTCCTTGTTGAACCTCATCAGATATCTTTGAGCCCAATCCTCCAATTTGTCTAGGTCACTCTGGACCCTATCCCTACCCTCCAGTGTATCTACCTGTTCCCCAAACTTAGTGTCATACGTAAACTTGCTGAGAGTACAAACCATCCCATCATCCAGATCATTCATGGAGATGTTGAACAAAACCAGTCCCAGAATAGACCCCTGGGGAACTCCGCCTGACACTGGCTGCCAACTAGACATTGAGCCATCAATCACTAACCATTGAGTCCAACAATCTAGCCAGCTTTCTCTCCACCTTATAGTTCATTCATCCAATCCATACTTCTTTAACTTGCTGGCAAGAATATTGTAGGAGACCGTATCAAAAGCGTTGCTAAAGTCAAAATATAGCACATCCACCACTTTCCCCATATCCACAGAGTCAGTTATCTCATTATAGATGTCAATCAGGTAGGTCAGGCGTGGCTTGCCCTTGATAAATCCATGCTGACTGTTCCTGATCACCTTCCTCTCCTCCAAGTGCTTCAAAAATGCATTCCTTGAGCACCTGCTTCATGATTTTTCCTGGGACTGAGATAAGGCTGACCGGTCTGTAGTTCCTCAGAGTCTCCTTGTTCTCCTTTTTAAAGATGGCCACTATATTGGCCTTTTTCCAATCATCTGGGACCTCCCCAATTGCCACGAGTTTTCAAAGTTAATGGCCAATGGCTCTGCAGTCACATCAGCCAACTCCCTCAGCATCCACAGATGCATTAGATCTAGCCCCATGGACTTGTGCATACCCAGTTTTTCTAAATAGTCCTTAACCTGTTCTTGAACCCCTAAATAGCCCTCAATCTGTTCTTGATCACCTCCTCCCCATACTGTAATGCCCAGTGCTGCAGTCTGGGAACTGATCTTATCTGTGAAGACCATGGTAAAAAAAAGCATTGAGTACTTCATTTTTTCCAGATCATCTGTCACTAGGTTTCCTCCCCCTTTCAGTAAGGGTCCCACACTTTCCCTGACCTTCTTCTTGTTGCTAACGTACCTGCAGAAACCTTTCTTATTACCTTTAAAATTCCTTGCTAGCTGCAACTCCATTTGTGCTTTGGCCATCCTGATTACACCCCTGTATGCTTGAGCAATATTTTTATACACCTCCCTAGTCATCTGTCCAAGTTTTCACTTCTTATAAGCTTCCTTTTTGTGTTCCAGCTAATCAAAGATTTCTCTGTTAAGCCAAGATGGTCGCCTGCCATATTTGCTATTCCTCCTGCATATTGGCATGGTTTGTTTCTGCACCCTCAATAAGACTTCTTTAAAATACAGCCAGATCTCCTGGACTCCTTTCCCCTTCATATTAGCCTCCCAGGAATCTTGTGACAGATTTTCTTTACCAATCTGCCCAGGACCACAGTTGATTAGGCTGTGGCCACAGGATCTTTAGGGGATGAGATGACAATGTACACCAAGTGCCCATCAGTTCCCTGGGGGCGGGGGTCAAAGTCTGCTTTTCTAAAGTCCACAGGCTGTATTTTGCTGTCTCCTTTCTTCCTTTTTTCACGATCTTGAACTCGACCATCTCATGGTCATTGCTGCCCAGGTTGCCACCCACTTCTCCTTCCCTTGCCAATTCTTCCCTGTTTGTGAGCAGGTCAAGAGGAGTAAAATTAACAAAGGTTATGAAAAGGTTATGATTTGCTAGTTATGATTATGCTATCTGTATGTGTGTACCATTTTTGTAGCTGAAGTTGTGAATATTGGCTATGTACTTGTTTTTCAATGTGTTTTGATTCTAAGTAGCCTCAGTGAAGCATTTGGTCAGCTTCTTGAGAAAGGACTATTCTCAGTAAGTGCCCAATCCATATCTGAGCTTTCCTGGGAACGTTCAAACTAGCATGTAAACAATGGCATCAGCCTGAAAACTGAGTCATGCATGGACATTTGAATCAGTGTGATGTTGGACTTTTTGTTTTGCTTATTGTATTTTTGTTACTCAGTGTGGAATATATTTATGATTCTCTGTTTTATCTGATCTTATAAAGCACCCTGTATACTAGTTATGTGAAGGAAGCTATATACATGAGGTGGTGTTACACTAAAGAACAAAGATTCATGCCTATTTGTAAGTGGAATCTGTTATTGTGTAGTTTATTTCTCGCATAATGAAAAGTCTATTAAAACAGTACTAAGTGGTGCTGTCTGAGATGAGCCCATTTTAGCCTTATGTAAGAAATATAAAGCTGAAAAGAAAAGGAATGAAGATGTGAACTGATTTATTGACCTATTCTGTGTTGCAGACCAATAGCACATTCAAAGTATTGTTTTCTTTTCTAATCAGGATGTATTTTTCTAAATAGTTATGATACTAAATGTATAATAAGTGGCTATAAATAGTAAAAAACTTATCCATGTAAAAATATGCAAATAATGTATTGGAATAAGATGAGATGACATGCACTAAATATATTTTTTTTCTGGAGAAGAATGCTTTAAGGGATATTTATCTAAGTAATAGGAATATATAAATATTTCATTTTACTATGTGACCTGAGTAGAGTTACTGGGAGGAACAATGTCACAGTTCAGGGCAACTGCAGCTGCATTCCCTCTCTGTGGCCAAGCAAGGGAATCTACTCTATGCTTGTAGTTTCTTAATCTCTCTCCCTCCTGACCAGGGTATTTCCAGGTTGAACAGATACCTGCCTATATTGTGACCTCCCCAGAAAAGTAAGGCTACCTCAGCCAGGCCAACCTACTTTATTTTTCTCCTCAGAGATGTTAAACAGGTTAGGTAAACAGGGTAAATAGCCACAGTTAAGCTATAACAGAGATCTTTTTAGGCAAGTACATTTATTCTCAAGATAAAAGCATTACAGAGAAAAACATATTAAGAACCTACATATATACCAATAAGTTTACCAGACAGCATCCCCTGAATCCAAATAAGGTAGTGTTTCTCAAACTGGGGTCGCCAGTTGTCTAGGGAAAGCCCCTGGCCAGCTGGGCTGGTTTGTTTACCTGCCCCGTCCCGTGGGTGGCTGATCTCTGCTCTCAATGGCAGCAGTTTGCCACTGCAGGCCAATGGGGGCTGCTGGAAGTGGAGGCCAGTAAGTACCTCAGCCTGCACTGCTTCCAGCAGCTCCCATTGTCCTGCAGTGGCAAACCGTGGCCAGTGGGAGCCGCGATCGGCCGGACCTGCGGACAGAGCAGGTAATCAAACCGGCCCGGCCTGCCAGGGGCTTTCCCTACACAAGCAGTGACCCCAGTTTGAGAAACACTGAAATAAGGGCTCTGAACAGTGAACAGTCCTTCAAACACCATTGAGGGGTTTTCCTGTCCCCTTCTCTTAAGGGAGAAGCCTGTGTATTAAGAACTGTAACATCCATTGAGATGAGAAAACTGCTTCATCCAAATACTGCCTTGTGTAATAAGATTTAAGATTTAGATTGTGCCTTTTATTTTCTTTGGTAAATGTCTCTAAACTTTTTTGCCCACCACTTATAATTACTTAAAATCTATCTTTCTGTAGTTAACAAATCTGTGTTATATTTTACCTAAAACAGTGTGTTTTCATTGAAGGGCTTAGGAAATCTCAGCTCAGTTTGCAAAGGCTAGTGTGTGTCCTCTCCACATCAAGGGAGGAGTGGACTGGGTAATGAACTTACACTGGTCATGCTTCTGACCAGGGCAAAAAGATACAGATCTAGGGTGCAAGGCTGGTGGCTTGTAAGATTTGCTGTTGCCTTTCTTTGTGTGATTTTTGAGTGGCTCTGGGAGCATTTATTCAATCTCCCTGGGTGTAGGGCTCCACATGCAGTTGTGCTGAGTTATAACAGTGCCTGAAGGGGTTTGCTGCTTGTCACTAGCAGAGCATTGTGAAAGACAGCCCAGGCTGGAGAGTTAAGGGAGCACAGAGGTATCCTAGTTCCAACTTGCACCCCAGCGATCCTGTCAGAGGGGGCTGGATTTATTCACTCCCTTTCCCAAGTGTTATGCACCCACCTTATAGTAGTTATGCACCCACCTTATAGTAGCCCCATCTAAATTGTACTTTCCTAGCTTATCTATAATGTTCTTATAGATAAGCTAGGAAAGTACAATTTAGATGGGGCTACTATAAGGTGGGTGCATAACTGGCTGGATAACCGTACTCAGAGAGTAGTTGTTAATGGCTCCCAATCCTGCTGGAAAGGTATAACGAGTGGGGTTCCACAGGGGTCTGTTTTGGGACCGGTTCTGTTCAATATCTTCATCAACGATTTAGATGTTGGTATAGAAAGTACGCTTATTAAGTTTGCGGACGATACCAAACTGGGAGGGATTGCAACTGCTTTGGAGGACAGGGTCAAAATTCAAAATGATCTGGAGAAATTGGAGAAATGGTCTGAGGTAAACAGGATGAAATTCAATAAAGACAAATGCAAAGTGCTCCACTTAGGAAGCAACAATCAGTTTCACACATACAGAATGGGAGGACACTGTCTAGGAAGGAGTATGGCAGAAAGAGATCTAGGGGTCATAGTGGACCACAAGCTTAATATGAGTCAACAGTGTGATACTGTTGCAAAAAAAGCAAACGTGATTCTGGGATGCATTAACAGGTGTGTTGTAAACAAGACATGAGAAGTCATTCTTCCGCTTTACTCTGTGCTGGTTAGGCCTCAACTGGAGTATTGTGTCCAGTTCTGGGCACCGCATTTCAAGAAAGATGTGGAGAAATTGGAGAGGGTCCAGAGAAGAGCAACAAGAATGATTAAAGGTCTTGAGAACATGACCTATGAAGGAAGGCTGAAGGAATTGGGTTTGTTTGAAAAAGAGAAGACTGAGAGGGGACATGATAGCAGTTTTCAGGTATCTAAAAGGGTGTCATCAGGAGGAGGGAGACCACTTGTTCACCTTAGCCTCCAATGATAGAACAAGAAGCAATGGGCTTAAACTGCAGCAAGGGAGATTTAGATTGGACATTAGGAAAAAGTTCCTAACTGTCAGGGTAGTTAAACACTGGAATAGATTGCCTAGGGAAGTTGTGGAATCTCCATCTCTGGAGATATTTAAGAGTAGGTTAGATAAATGTCTATTAGGGATGGTCTAGACAGTATTTGGTCCTGCCATGAGGGCAGGGGACTGGACTCGATGACCTCTCGAGGTCCCTTCCAGCCCTAGAGTCTATGAGTCTATGAGTGATATGCTATGCAGACATAAACTGTATTGTAGACATAGTCTTTCACTTTAAAAGAAGAAACACAATATGCTTGCCAGTTTTCCTAGAACAAATTCCAGTTAAGTACATTACTTCCAAGTTTTCCTTAACTGTACTAGCAGTTAAGTTCTCAGTTAAGAGTTTGCAAAAGACATAACAATGATATCAGCCAGGCTAGAACCAGCAGTGCCATATTTTTGTTGAAGGTTAAACACTCAAAGATACGTATCTGGAAAATGTGGAAAGAATTAAAGTTCATGTTTCAGTGTCTGGAGAAGAGTAACGTTATGTTAAATTCAGAGGACAGTCTAATTTTCATTTTCTTCTGGTTCTCTTAGCCCATAAATTACACCAATTACATTCCCTTACTCACACACATTTACCAACACATAATTTACACATCACACCTGACCTTTTCCCACTCAGTCAAGTGAAATCTCAGTTGGTGTAACTTTTGCAAGTTTAGTCACAGATCTTATGATATGTGCTATTTTTCTTAAAGCACCTGCTTCTGGAGTACGGCAATTGTGTGAGACGCAGTTTTCACTGAAATTCTCCTCAATCCAAAAGTAAGCTTCTGGCTCCTTTGATTTTGGGAAAAAGCTAGAAGAAAATGAAATGACTGAACAGTAAAGACTGAAAACTCAAAAGGCAAATTAAAAAAACAACAACATTTATATATATATATATATATATTTAAAATCTCATAATTTTTAAACCCGGTTTATAATTTTTGAATGCTTGCTGTTGGTAATACTGTAATTTATACTCCTCTTTCAGTGTCTCAGCATGTATTAATAACAGTCTATAAAAATGAGGGCCAACTACAAGAGTAAGCTGACTACCCCAAATTTATGTTAAACCTTAGATTTGCTTCACATCTTTCATGTGTATAAGACAGTGACTAAAACCCACTTTATCAGATGACCTCCCACTTGGTAAGGCAATTCCCATCTTTTCATGTGCTGTGTATTTCTGCCTGCCTCTGTATTTTCCACTCCATGGATCCGATGGAACTTATGCCCAAATAAATGTGTTAGTCTCTAAGGTGCCACAAGAACTCTTTGTTGTTTTTGCTGATACAGACTATCACAGGTGCCACTCTGAAACAAATTAGAATGTTGCGATCAACTTGTCTCATCTCATGCAATTATGCCCTGTCCTTTTGCCCTTCACACAGCATCCAGTACTACTCAGTCCACTGACACACCTCATTATCTCTTTATTTGGATATGCTCCACATTCACAGTCTTTTTTCTCAACTGTACTTTAGTTCTGAACTGACCTTTTACTCACCTCTAGGTGCTCATTTTCTAGTTGTGCTGATCCATGTTCCACACACTTAAATTTAGACACAATTTTGCTCCAAGACTCCATTGTAATGTATTTAGCTAAAGAATGGAGGAAAGCCTAACTTTATTTAAACATATGTTCATGAAAGTGTCAAACCTCCCCTCTGGCCCACACCCACTATTGCTTCCTCACCAATTGTTTCTAACCAGAAAAGTATTTTGGCTCCTTATCGGACAAATACCTATCAGGTATTAAAAGTAATGTCTAAAACCGAAAATCTCTAGCAAATGATATATAGTTGAAATTACAAAGATAATTGAATACAAAGTATCTAGACAACCAAAATCACCTCTATCAAAGGACCTCTATAGGTGGAAATCATGCCTTTAAGCAAAACATAAACACTTTGGGCAGGTCTACACTACAAAGTTGTCAACTTTGTATAAGTCAACATTGAGCGTCTGAATTAATTAATTAATTAAATCAATCATGCATGTCCACACCATGCTTATTGTCTCAGTGGAGTGTGTCTTCACTAGCAGTGTTTGCACTGATGCACAGAGCTATGCGCTGTGGTTACATATCCCGCAGTGCAACTAGCCTCTGGATGTTTTGGGAAGGGCTTGCAAAGCTTCATAGGACTAAAAGATGGTCACTAGTGATAATGGAAACATGGCTTCGGCTTCCAATGATGAACTTTCCTCCCTCCCGTCCCTGATATAAATGGCAGACAACCCATGGTTTCTTTGCACCCTTTTTTCGAAAGCCTGGCATAGCTGTGTGTACATCATACTGTAAAAAGTATGGACCCTGCTCAACTGTGCACTCTTGCTGTAAACATTGCAAACACCTTGCACCTTATCTTGCAGTATTTCTAGATCTGAGAGGGAGCCACCATGCAGAACTTTGTGATCTCATGCAAGCAATCCTGCTGCAAGCCATAGAATGAAAAAATCTCTTGTTACTGGTGGCAGTCGCACATCAGCTGAACTTGGTGGAGCATCATTTCTAGTCCCAGGAAACAAGCACTGACTGGTGGGATTGTATCATTGTGCAGTTATGTGTTGATGAGCAATGGCTGCAGAACTTTTGAATGTGGAAGGCCACTTTCCAGGAACTTTGTGCAGAACTTTCCTCAGTCCTGAAGAACAGCGACACTAAAATGAGAGCTGCTTTGACATTGGATAAGCAAGTGATGTTCGTTCTATGGAAGCTTGCAATGCCAGATTGTTACCGGTCAGTGGGGAATCAATTCGGAATTGGTAAATCCACTGTGGGAGTTGTTGTAATCCAAGTTTACAGGGCCATTAATAGACTTTTGCTGAGAGGAGTAGTGACTCTGGGCAACATGCATGACATATTGGGTGAATATGCTATGATTTGGTTCCTTAACTGTGATGGGGTGATAGATGGCACTCATATCCCTTTCTTGGCACCAGGTCGCCTCGCCAAAGAGTATATGAATGAAAAAGGATACTTTTCAATGGTGTTGCACATGCTGGTGACCACAAGGGTCGTTTCATTGACATCAATGAAAGATGGTCAGGAAAAGTGCCTGACGTGCACATCTTTAGGAACACAGGTCTGTTCAGAAAAATGAATGCAGGGACTTTCTTTCTGAATCTCAAAATAACCACTGAGGATGTTGAAATGCTAACCATGATCCTGGGAGACCCAGGCCGCCCCTTGCTCCCCAAGCTCATGAAGCCATGCACTAGCCACTTAGACAAGAGTAAGTACCGTTCAACAACAGACTGAGCAAATGCAGAATGATGGTGGAATGTGCCTTTGCATGTTGAAAGGGTCTCTGGCAGTTTGTTTACTAGGTTAGGCCTCAGCAAAAGAAATATCCCCATTGTTATTGCTGCCTGCTGTGTGCTCCATAATATCTGTGAGGCAAAGGAAGAACAATTTCTGCCAGAGTGGGGTGTGGAGGCAGATCAGCTGGCAGCTCATTTTGAGCAACCAGATAGCAGGACAATAGGAAAAGCCCAGCAAGGGGCTCTACATCTCCATGCTTTGAAAATCCATTTCAGTAATGTATGATACTTATCTGGATTGTGCCTTCCTAAACCATCCCCTCTGTTACATTAGTTCTCCTGTAAACTACTCTCCACCTCTATGCCTGGAATAAATAAATAATATTTCTTTCTTGAGGAGTTTACTTTTATTATACTTGGGCACGCTCACACACACACACACACACACACACACACACACACCCCCGAAAGAACAGAAAAGTAACCTAGAGCAAATAGGCTGAAAAAATTGGGAGGGGAGGAACAAAGTCAGTTTTTTTTCAAAAGCACTGCACTGGGTTGGCCTCCAAAGTTCTTACAATGGGGCCTTCTGTTCTTTGTACCCTTCCACATGGTTGAGTGGAAAGGATATTGAACTGTCCTCCTCTCCTCTTCCTGGAATGTTTGTGGGCAGTTCTGCAGTGGCTAGCCTCAAGCAGCTTTTTCTTGCAGCTCAAAGAGGCACCTCAAAATGTTTGATTGGTCCTTCATAACCTGCAGCATCTCATACTGCCTTAAATGCTCCTGCTCCTGGGATGCTCTCCAGCTATCCAGTTCAATGTCCAGTTTCTTGGAGAGTGAAATCCTCTGAGCTTGGTCTCAGCTGTCCCAGAAGCATTCATTATCTCTCTAAAAAATGTCATCCCATGTCCTCTTTTCCCACCTTTTAATCTGGGAAAGCCTCTCTCCCAGAGTGGAGAATGCACCAAAGGACAAATTTTCCACTGTAAGCCATGCAAGACACAAGGCAACCCTTGCCAGTGCATACATTGTTTTTGATGCAAAGTTGCTATTAAAAAAAACCCTCTTATTGAATTTCCCTGCAAGCTATAACATAATCAAAATCCCTAGCTATTCCATGAATCAGTTTGCTGTTCCAGTCATGGTGAATATGGCCCTCAGGCATGGACAATAGGCCCTGTGCTGCAACTAGTTGCAAACCCACTGTGACAGTACACCCCATATACCTCATGGAAATATTGTTATAATATGATTATAGCATAAATATGATATGATTTGTACAAGATAAGGCATTTGAGATATCATTGGAAAGGTTATGATTTGCTGAATATGAATATCCTGTTGTTATGTATGTACCATTTTTGTAACTAAAGTTAGGAATATTGATGGTTAACCACGAGATCTTGCGTGACCTACAAAATAAAAAGGCGTCATATAAAAAACGGAAACTAGGTCAGATTACAAAGGATGAATATAAGCAAATAACACAGGAATGCAGAGGCAAGATTAGAAAAGCAAAGGCACAAAATGAACTCAAACTAGCTATGGGAATAAAGGGAAACAAGAAGACTTTTTATCAATACATTAGAAGCAAGAGGAAGACCAAGGACAGGGTAGGTCCACTGCTCAATGAGGAGGGGGAAACAGTAACAGGTGACCTGGAAATGGCAGAGATGCTTAATGACTTCTTTGTTTCAGTCTTCACTGAGAAGTCTGAAGGAATGTCTAGTATAGTGAATGCTTACGGGAAGAGGGTAGGTTTAGAAGAGAAAATAAAAAAAGAGCAAGTAAAAAATCACTTAGAAAAGTTAGATGCCTGCAAGTCACCAGGGCCTGATGAAATGCATCCTAGAATACTCAAGGAGTTAATAGAAGAGGTATCTGAGCCTCTAGCTATTATCTTTGGGAGACGGGGGAGATTCCAGAAGACTGGAAGGGGGCAAATATAGTGCCCATCTATAAAAAGGGAAATAAAAACAACCCAGGAAACTACAGACCAGTTACTTTAACTTCTGTGCCAGGGAAGATAATGGAGCAGGTAATCAAAGAAATCATCTGCAAACACTTGGAAGGTGGTAAGGTGATAGGGAATAGCCAGCATGGATTTGTAAAGAACAAATCGTGTCAAACTAATCTGATAGCGTTCTTTGATAGGATAACGACCCTTGTGGATAAGGGAGAAGCAGTGGATGTGATATACCTAGACTTTAGTAAGGCATTTGATACAGTCTCGCATGATATTCTTATAGATAAACTAGGAAAGTACAATTTAGATGGGGCTACTATAAGGTGGGTGCATAACTGGCTGGATAACCGTACTCAGAGAGTAGTTGTTAATGGCTCCCAATCCTGCTGGAAAGGTATAACGAGTGGGGTTCCACAGGGGTCTGTTTTGGGACCGGTTCTGTTCAATATCTTCATCAACGATTTAGATGTTGGTATAGAAAGTACGCTTATTAAGTTTGCGGACGATACCAAACTGGGAGGGATTGCAACTGCTTTGAAGGACAGGGTCAAAATTCAAAATGATCTGGAGAAATTGGAGAAATGGTCTGAGGTAAACAGGATGAAATTCAATAAAGACAAATGCAAAGTGCTCCACTTAGGAAGGAACAATCAGTTTCACACATACAGAATGGGAGGACACTGTCTAGGAAGGAGTATGGCAGAAAGAGATCTAGGGGTCATAGTGGACCACAAGCTTAATATGAGTCAACAGTGTGATACTGTTGCAAAAAAAGCAAACGTGATTCTGGGATGCATTAACAGGTGTGTTGTAAACAAGACATGAGAAGTCATTCTTCCGCTTTACTCTGTGCTGGTTAGGCCTCAACTGGAGTATTGTGTCCAGTTCTGGGCACCGCATTTCAAGAAAGATGTGGAGAAATTGGAGAGGGTCCAGAGAAGAGCAACAAGAATGATTAAAGGTCTTGAGAACATGACCTATGAAGGAAGGCTGAAGGAATTGGGTTTGTTTAGTTTGAAAAAGAGAAGACTGAGAGGGGACATGATAGCAGTTTTCAGGTATCTAAAAGGGTGTCATCAGGAGGAGGGAGAAAACTTGTTCACCTTAGCCTCCAATGATAGAACAAGAAGCAATGGGCTTAAACTGCAGCAAGGGAGATTTAGGTTGGACATTAGGAAAAAGTTCCTAACTGTCAGGGTAGTTAAACACTGGAATAGATTGCCTAGGGAAGTTGTGGAATCTCCATCTCTGGAGATATTTAAGAGTAGGTTAGATAAATGTCTATTAGGGATGGTCTAGACAGTATTTGGTCCTGCCATGAGGGCAGGGGACTGGACTCGATGACCTCTCGAGGTCCCTTCCAGTCCTAGAGTCTATGAGTCTATGAGTCTATCTGTACTACAAAAGTGTTTGCACCTGGGGAATGCCCACCAGACAGAATGCAATCTGTCTGGCTGGCTAGCTGGATGCAAGTCAATGGACTGTTAGGGAGAACAATAGGTCTTTGAAGATGCTAATCTCTCACCTTCCTGGGATGCTACAAATGGCCTTTCACTCATGGCTGCTTTAACACTGCGGGGTCATGTGATCATGTCACCTGGTACTGGACTCCATGATAGAATACCAGTATTTTTCCACTGGGGGTGAGGGGAACACACTGGAAAACAAAGAGAGTAGATATCAGTGGTTCACAGTCATGCTGGAAGGGCATAACAAGTGGGATTCCGCAGGGACTGGTTTTGAGTCCAGTTCTGTTAAATATCTTCATCAATGATTTAGATAATGGCATAGAGAGTACACTTATAAAGTGTGTGGATGAAACAAAGCTGGGAGGGGTTGTAATTGCATTGGAGGATAGAATTAAAATTCAAAATGATCTGGACAAACTGGATAAATGGTCTGAAGTAAATAGGATGAAATTCTAAGGACAAATGCAAAGTACTCCACTTAGGAAGGAACAATCACTTGCACACATACAAAATGGGAAATAACTGCCTAGGAAGGAGCACTGCGGAAAAGGATCTGGCGGTCATAGTGGATCATAGCTAAATATGAGTCAACAGTGTAACACAGTTGGAAAAAAAAGCAAACATCATTCTGGGATGTATTAGCAGGAGTATTGCAAGGAAGACACGAGAAATAATTCTTCTGCTCTACTCTGCCTCAATTGGAGTATTGTGTCCAGTTCTAGGTGCCACACTTCAGGAAAGATGTAGACAAATTGAAGAAAGTCCAGAGAAGAGCAATAAAAAGTATTCAGGGTCTAGAAAACATGAAAAAATGAGTTTGTTTAGTCTGGAGAAGAGAAAACTGAGAGGAGACATGATTCAGTTTTGAAGTACATAAAAGGCTATTACAAGAAGCAGGGAGAAAAAATGTTCTTCTTAACCTCTGAGGATAGGACAAGAAGTAATTGGCTTAAATTGTAGCAAGGGCAGTTTAGGTTGGACATTAGGAAAAACTTCCTAACTGTCAAAGTGGTTTATCACTGAAATTAATTGCCTAGGGAGGCTGTGGAATCTCCGTCATTGAGGATTTTTAAGAGCAGGTTCAATAAACACTTGTCAGGGATGGTCTAGATAATACTCAGCCCTGCCTTGAGTACAGAGGACCGAACTAGATAACTCTCGAGGACTCTTCCAGTTCTATGATTCTATAATCAGTGGTCATTCTTCACTCAATCCCCACCCAGGATGACTGCTGGAAAATCAAAGAAACAAAGACAAACGGGGGAGAAGGACTGAGCCCAGACTGGAAAGGTGTCTGGCCTGTGAAAGGAATATCTGGAGTTTTTAGCTGCAAGCAAGAGCCTCTTGCCTTCAGGAAATTCTGTAATCTGCATAAAACAACATTTAGGGTGAGAAATTACTACTTGTAACCAGTTTCTTTAATATCTTACTCTTATAGCGTGTTTTTGTTTTATTTGCTGAGTAATCTGCTTTAACCTGTTTGCTAACCCTTATAATCACTTAAAATCCATCTTTTCTCATTAATAAACTTGTTTTTGTTTTCTCTGAAATCAGGTTGCGGAATTCATAACTAGGGGGCAAAAAGATGTGCATATCTTCCTCCATACTGAGGGACGGAGCCATTTCATGAGCTTATGCTGTACAGTTCTCTGTGCAGCACACGGTCGTATAATTTTGGGTTTATACTCCAGAGGAGGGGGTGCACTTGAGTGCTGGACAATTTCCTAGCTGAAGCCCACCCATGAAGTGCTGATTTCAGTGTCTGTGTCTCTCTGCAGCTGGGTGAGTCCTTACCTGTGTGTGTGCTGGAGGAGGCTTGAAGGTCTGGCTCAGCAGGACTGTGTAAGAGAGACCAGGCTGGTGGAACAGGCGGGATTACTGATGGGAGGCAACCCGTCACGCCTGTGTTGTGAGCACAGTTAGACTGTTGAGCAATGCCCCCTCCCCATAGTAATATGGACACTGCTTGAGAACAGGGACAGCATGAAGAGTCCCAAATTACCATCTTTTTCCAAGGGGGCTCCTGGGGTGAGGGGCCCATGAAGCCCTCCCCCGACCCTTTTCCTAATGCTGTTCATAATAGATGGCAATCCCTTCCAACCAAACAATGGCATGTTAGGGAAAATGTGGTTGAGGGACCTGGAAATCACTGTGGCTGGTGGATCACATGCTTTATTTTTTGTGCTATGAGTACCTGTAATGAAAACTTCCCCCATTTCCCCTAGGTGATATCAGTTTCCTGAGGATAACAGAAGTGGTCAAGGGAGCAGATGCTGCAAGTGTCTGGCTACAGACCTGGTCCTTATGCTACTGTGCTGTGTGCCGCAATGATGCCAGCAGTTTTAGTACTGGAGTGGTGCGGGTAAGTGTCCTACTGTGGTGGACAAAATAAGGAAGCCCTCCCCAGAAACCTTCTGCAAAGGATTACATAGTACTTCCGTGAAAGTTTCATAGAGATCTCAATGGAGGATTCCTAGGCCATCCCTGTGCACATAAACAGTCTTTTATTGGGGAACTCCCTCCAGATCCCTGGAACGGCCACAGGGAAGCATATACTCACTTTTTGTTCTGATTACACATACCATATAATAGCATGTAACCCCAACGGTTTGCTTGGAAATGCCTTCCCCGGCATCATGGTCCTGCGACTGGCTGGGCTCCAGGGTTAAAAGCAGCGCCTGGCTGTCGAGGAGAATGGATTCACCACTTGCTTGTCTCCCATTCTCCTCCTCTTCCTCTTCCTCATACACAATTTAATCTTTGTTGTTGCCTGACATGGCCTGGAACTCAGACTCCTGGTGTAGAGGGGCATTTCAGCAACCAGCCAGGTGTCCAAGTCACTGATAATTATTGAGATGGACTATCAATTATTCTGCTTGTTGTTTTTAGCCATTTAGCAGGCCTGGGCAGGAACTTAGTGTAACTAAGGCTTGGTCTACACTACGCGTTTAAACCAATTTTAGCAGCATTAAACCGATTTAACACTGCACCCATCCACACTACAAAGCCCTTTATATCGATATAAAGGGCTCTTTAAATCGGTTTCTGTACTCCTCCCCAACGAGAGGAGTAGCGCTAAAATCGGTATTACCATATCAGATTAGGGTTAGTGTGGCCGCAAATCGACAGTATTGGCCTCCGGGCGGTATCTCACAGTGCACCACTGTGACTGCTCTGGACAGCAATCTGAACTCGGATGCAGTGGCCAGGTAAACAGGAAAAGCCCCGCGAAATTTTGATTTTCATTTCCTGTTTGCCCAGCGTGGAGCTCTGATCAGCACGGGTGGTAATGCAGTCCCAAATCCAAAAAGAGCTCCAGCATGGACCGTACGGGAGATACTGGATCTGATCGCTGTATGGGGAAACAAATCTGTTCTATCAGAGCTCCGTTACAGAAGACGAAATACCAAAGCGTTTGAAAAAAAAATCTACAGGCTACACGGTGCTGCGTGACAAGTGTAACGGGAAGCCAGAAACTCGTACGGACGGTCATGGAGGGAGGAAGGGGGTACTGAGGACTCCAGTTATCCCACAGTCCCCAGCAGTCTCCGAAAAGTATTTGCATTCTTGGCTGAGCTCCCAATGCCTGTAGGTTCAAACACATTGTCCGGCGTGGTTCAGAGAATAGCTCGTCAATTTACTCCCCCCTACACACGTGAAAGAAAAGGAAAAAAAATCATTTCTTGACTTCTTTCAATGTCACCCCACATCTACTGAATGCTGCTGGTAGATGCGATGCTGCAGCAGTGAAGAGCAGTATCCGCTCCTCTCCTCTCCCTGGTGGCAGTCGGTACAATATGACTGATATCTGTCATCACCATCAGCCCGTGAATGCTCCTGGCTTGCCCCAGGTGAGGTCGGCCGGGGGCGCCTGGGTAAAAATAGGAATGATTCCTGGTCATTCCCGGTAGATGGGACAGAACGGCTGGTAACCGTCCTCATCATAGCAACTGGGGGCTGAGCTCCATCAGCCCCCTCCCTTTCCTGTGTAAAGAAAAGATTCTGTACTGCCTGGACTATCATAGCAGCGGCATGCTGGGCTCCTCTCCTCCACACCGCTTAATGTCCTGCCTGGACTGTCATAGCACCGGGAGGCTGCCTCCCCCTCATTTTATCTCACTAACAAGTCACTGTTTCTTATTCCTGCATTCTTTATAACTTCATGACAAAAATGGGGCGACACTGCCACGGTAGCCCAGGAAGGTTGGGGGAGGAGGGAAGCAACGGGTGGGGTTGTTGCAGGGGCACCCCCCGTGAATGGCATGTAGCTCTGGCATTTCTGCAGAATGGCATTTCTGCAGGATCTGACACAGAGCAACTGTGCTCTCTGATACACTGGTTCTCTAGTACACTTGCCCCATATTCTATACAGGACTGACTCTATTTTTAGAAACCATAAAGGAGGGATTGACTTGGGGAGTCATTCCCAGTTTTGCCTTTGCGCCCCCGGCCGATCTCAGCCAGGGGCACCCATGATAGCAGCAGACAGTACAGAAGGACAGATAACTGTCATCTCATTGCCAATTTACACCGGCAGCAGACAGTACAGAACAACTGGTAACCATCTCTGCTATCATGCAAAAGCAAATGAATGCTGCTGTGTAGTGCTGGAGTATCGCCTCTGTCCACGGCATCCAGTACACATACGGTGACTGTAAAAAAAAAAAAAAAGCTGAACGGGCTCCATGGTTGCCGTGCTATGGCGTCTGTCAGGGCAATCCAGGGAAAAAGGGCGCAAAATGATTGTCTGCTGTTGCTTTCCCAGAGGAAGGAATGACTGACGACATTTACCCAGAACCACCCGCAACAATGATTTTTGCCCCATCAGCCACTGGGCTCTCAACCCAGAATTCTAAGGGGCAGGGGAGACTGTGGGAACTATGGGATAGCTACGGAATAGCTACCCACAGTGCAATGCTCCGGAAATGGATGCTAGCCTCGGACCATGGACGCATACCCCCGAATTAATGTGCTTACTGTGGCCGCGTGCACTCGACTTTATACAATCTGTTTTATAAAACCGGTTTATGTAAAATCGGAATAATCCCGTAGTGTAGAGTACCCTAAGGCAAGCCAGAAAAGGTAGGTAGCTATCACATGAAGTCAGCTTAACTCTACACTCTCTCTGATATGCTGGGGTAAACATCTGTGAAAAACAGGAGATCCAGCTATATTTTAGGACTGCCCTTATGGGGAAATATAACTGCCAGACTAAGGCTTGAAACTGCTTGCTTAACAATTTTTTTTTAGTGACATATTTTTGTAACTCTTGCTTTTGCTTACTGGTTGATATTGTGTGGTCAGCTATGTAACACTTTAGATTAACGTAGTGATGTGGTCGCCGCCAAGAATTGCATACAGCTCATCATAAAAGCAGCAATTACTGTTCACCTCCCTTGTCTTCTGATATGCTTGCTGAAGTTTTTTTTTTTATTTTCACATGGCACTGCTGTATATCCTTGGTGTAGCTCTTCTCCCCCATGCCTCGTTCAATCTTTACGTAGATGTTAGCATTTCTTTGCTGGATCTGAGCTCTGCTGGCACAGACTCTTCTCCCTACACAGCAATAAGATTCACCACCTCCTGTGAACACCAAGCTGGAGCAAGTTTGGAGCATTGGGTCTCAATGATCAGCTGTTCTGGTGACCTCTCCATGATGATCAAACAGGAAATGAAAATTCAAAAGTTCCCAGGGCTTTACAAGGGGAGGGGCTATTTATGGTCTACCTGGATGCCATGAAGCAGAGTTGAAAAGACTATCCAGATCGGTCACAGTGGAGCATTGTAGGACTTCTCTTGGAGGCCAATTAATAAGATTTATACAACATAGTATTTACAATACCCCTATTTCGACTTGTGAACATCAAACTAAGTGCTATGCCTCTTGTGGAGGTAGGCAGAGTACAGAAGTTAATGTTACAGGCAATTTACGTCAGCGGAACGAATCTGGTAGTGTAGACACATACATTATTAGGTTAATTTAAGGCAGCCTCCATTGACCTAAATTTTAGTGTAGACCAGGCCTTAGAGACAGGCTTAAAAATGATTCTGTCCAAGAACTGTTCTCTGCAGGAACAGGAACAGTAGAGGTTATATCTATAAAGTTCCAGGTGTAAATCACCAGGTAATACACAATTATCGGGCTTTATTCAAGAGGTTTGGCATTTAAAATGTACATTATTTATCACTTGGAATTAGCAATAGAATAGATTAAATTACAATAAAATCATATCATTGCCTTATTAGCCACTTTAAACTACTGACTAGTTAATACTTGACTAAGGCAACATCCAATGAAAATATTAGAAATAGTATACAAAACGTGGATTAATCACAAATCTCCTCACAAAAAAAAGTCCCTCCCAAAATAGATACATCTCATTAAGTTTGTTATCAATTTGGCACATTGGTGGCAAGCACAGTTTAAAATAAAAAATATATAAATACATTCTATCTAATTTACACTAACTGCATGCCAAAAACATTTGTTTTACTTTATTTCTTCAAAGGCACTAGAGCAGAACATAGAGGAAACTTCAGAGGAGGAGTGGGAAAATGGTCTCGGCATAGAAGGCAGCATTTCTTTTTAATCTTTCCTACTCACAGCATGTTTAAAGACACTGCATCAAAACACAGCCACTGCCAAAACAAACGAAGGAAACCCGCATGTGCGTGCGAGCGCGCACACACACACACACACACACACACACACACACACACACTCACTCACTCACTCACTTACGTACTTACTTACTTCTGCAGCCTCATTAGAAGTTCCCAGAACTATCTGTTGCCAAAGACAGGAACCGCCTTTGTCCTGAAAGTAAAATAGTGCCTGACATATTTAGCTGGTTTTGCTTCTATCATTTATGTTGATTCATGTGTTCATTAGCCCTTCAGTAGAAAGCAGAAAAATGAAAAATATAAAATAAAGGTAAAACCAACCTGCATCCACCTGTAACAAGAAAACAAGCTTAGACCAGAAGAAAACAACAAAACAGAATGAGAGAAATAGAACAAATCTAAAACAGGAACTGGAAAAAAGTGACAGAAGAACTAGAAGATATTTTCCACTTTGAAGAACTGCTGGAGTCCTTTTTTTTTTTTAATCGAAAGGATTGTCAAAACAAATGTTTTTAGGAACAGCCATGGAAATCTGAAAATGGTAAAAAACAAAGCTTCAGATTAAATGGTTGAGAGCAATAATCTTTTGGAGAAATGAATAAACTAACATTATACTTAGGTGAGAAAATGGACAAGAGAATACTAAGCAAAATTAATCACTTATGGCAATATACTATGGACTATAAAAATGCTTTAAACCTTTAAAAAAATTAAACTGATATCATGCAACACAGAGACTTTATGGAGGAAACTACATGGTTATCTGCCCTGTTTCTCAATAGCAAAATGAGAATTGGAAGATTTTAAATAAGATTGAGTACCAAGCAAATTTTAAGAAGTGACCTGGGACCTGATCTCAGAATCTTCACTCAGGGAAAACTCACATTCAAGTTTTGTAGCCATTCAATGTACAAAAGTGTCTACCACACAGTCTGGTTCTGCTGATAGTGTTAATTATACAAAACTTGTTGACTTCCTCAATAATCACCCCTGTGCTCCCAGAAATGACGTGGGAGAGCAGAGGACCATTGCACTCGGGGGGTAATTTTGACAATACAGCAGATAAAGCTGGTTATTCATCTAAGGGCTATCTATCAAAAATGCTCAGCTAGCAGCTTCCAAATATTTAAACCTATTAACTGTTAGTTTTCCACTGCCCTAGCTGATCTCAAATGCTACATATCAAATGGACAGCAAGCTGATTTGTGAGGTATGCAGGATTTAAACCATGTAGGGTTTTACAGAACAGAGTTAACTTCTTGAATTGCAAATGGAAGCACAAAGGAATCAAGGTAGTCTTTGGAAAGTGGAAAAGATTTGCTCAAGGTCACACAGCCAATGTGTAGAGCTGGAACAAAACCCAGGTCTCGTATTCAGATGCTAATGCTCGAACCAGGGCCGGCTCCAGGCACCAGCTTAGCAAGCAGGTACTTGGGGCGGCCACTCCAGAGAGGAGCGGCACATCCAGGTATTTGGCGGCAACTCGGCAGAGTGTCCTTCGTTCCCGCTCGCACGGAAGGACCTCTGGCTGAATTGTTGCAGATCCCGATCACGGCTTTTTTTTTTTTTTTTTTTTGGCTGCTTGGGGCAGCAAAACCCCTGGAGCTGGCCCTGGCTCAAAGCACTGGACAAAGCTGTTTTTTTCCACATTCATGCCACATACTTTCTAGAAAACTATTTTAGAAATGTTTCAGGGAGTTTTTAAATTTACAGTTGATTGATATTATTTTCCATACCCCTATACCTGTAAAGTCAGGCTTCCCTGTTTACAATGAGTTCAAATTTATACTGCTTTGTAGGAGAGTAAAATCATAGCTAATACATTTTAGAAAGTATTACACATTACCTAAAATAGCTTTTTGTCCAAAATAATGTCTCTGATTTAAGTACCAATATGTTACAATCTTCCAGAACAAAACACTGTGTACCCCACTGCAAAGCTGGGAATTACCCTTTAATAAAGTTACATTGCTAGCTCTAATATATCACAAGATATGTCCTTAATTCTTAAATCTGTAAGTAATTCAGGACTGAATGTTGCCCATTTTGTGCCTCAGACCAGTGTAATGAGGCTAATAGAGGGCAGTGGGGGTGGGGAGGCAAGGGGTTTCCATTGTGGGGAGAGATCAAGACAATCTTTTTTTAAAGTGTCACTGCTTGAAGTTGCTCTCAGATTTTCAGTATTCAGAATAGTCTTGGTAGTAATGAATTGGTAGGTAGAATTCAGGTGAGGTGGTCAACAGTGCATGATAAATTCAACTCATCACATCAATATCTTTATCTTATCTGCATCTAGCAGAATAATGATGTGCAAGCAGCAGCTCATCATTTTTTTAAATAGCCATTATGAAGTTACTGTATAAACTCTGAATGGCATGGAGGACAATCAGCAGCAAATGTCCTTTATATTGGCTATTGTAGTTCTACAAAGAGGCAATTACTCGAGGCTGTAATCCTCATCTAAATTCATATTTAAAACAGAATACTCATGACAAACATTTTTGAACTTTAGCTTGCTGGCTGTCTTGCTCTTTCATTTGGCTCAAACAAACACTCAGTTTTTCCCAACAAATAAATATAAGAAGCTCTAAGCATATTATTAAGGTGGCTTAGCTAGTGTGTCTTTTCCCTAGAATACTTTGCTTTATGGCTATGGTTTATTTTTCTGTGTTTTCTACAGTTTAACCCTCTATGCCTGGAAGTACTTACAAATGATGCATTTAGTGAATGACATAGCAAAATTTCCTGTATAAATGTAATTTATATCAATAAAATATATTAATAAATCTTCATTATATGTTTTAGCTTATTACATCGTTGATATTGCTACAATGAATGCCAAACAAGTTAATGATTGCTGCCAAATTATGTTAATTTGAAATGTTTATCCTTTATTTTCTGTTAGCTGTAGAGGCCCTAATGTGAATACTTTAACGTGTGTGTATAATACAAGTAATGTTACATGCAATAAACATGCATACACTTTTTATATTGCACAGGTATCCCTGAGTTATCAGTCATGAAATTCTAACAAAGAGATAAGATGAGTGAGATAATATCTTTTATTGGACCAAATTTTGTTAGTGAATATTACGTCACCCACCTTGTCTCTCTTATCTCCTGGGACAAGCTTAGCTACAACAACACTGCACACATGAAATTCTAATGTTTGTTTCCCACATGTCTCTGTGCTTTATGATACACTTGTTTCTAAAAAGCAGCTGAACTGTGTGGGTGGAGAAGGTAGGAATATCAGCACAGAACAGCTCAACTTTCTCGATGTCTGGTGAAGACCTATATAATTTACAGTAAGCAGATCATATTTTTGAAAATAAACTATGCAATCCACAAAACTTTCTTGGGGAGAAGAGTGCTGCAGAGGATAGCATAGCAGGCTGGCAGATAGGTGACCTGGCTTAGATCCCAGCTCTGTCTGTGACCTTGGGCAATTCACTTCACATCTATTTCTCCTTCCTTCCTTTTCACTCATCTATTGAAGTGAAGCAAGAATCCAACACCAATTGTTTAGCTAGCTTGCAGGCACAGTTTTATAACCGTGGGGCTAGGCCAACCATATCGTTTGTTGTGTTGCCTTGGGAGAGACAGTGATTAGGTGAATCAGAGGAGGGACTAAACTGCACCTAGCCTATACCCAAACAGCCATGATGCCATGGTTCAGCTATGCTGCCATTTGCTTCAAATGAACAAGGTTGGATCTGCCTCCCTCCAGCTCCCTCCTGCACCTTCCTTCCCCCCTACACACAAAGAGGGAATGTAACAGCTCTATGAAGCTTCCTATTGCCAAATGCCTGGAGCTGTGCTCTGGTACCAAAGGACAAGAGAGGGCCCAATGATACCTTTTTTTCCTTGCTCTTGGATGCTGAGCAGGCCACAATCTGGCCTGTAATTGTGAATTAAATGCATTCATTTATTTAGATAACTGCTTGATAATTAAATGAGTCTAATTTGGTTACCAAAGTATTATTACTGCCTGTTCCTCTAAATCTAAAAACATTATTAAAAATGTTCTGAGAAGAGAAGTGGAAAAGAATTAAATTATGCACAGGAGTTTAAATTTAAAGTAATAAAAATGTCAATATTAATTATACTACTAGAAACCTGTATGCATCCAGCCCTTGCTATTAGTGACAGAAAGTTATCATTTGATAGCTTTCTGGGGGCCTGTGTGAAATAAACTGATGGGATCAGACCTGTTCCTAGAAGACGAATGTTTGTCACAAAACACACCACCAAAACTGACCCTCTGTTAGCAGGCTCAGCAGAAAGGTCTAGGAACAAATGGTTCTTTTAACTTCGAAAGGTAGTCCCCTCCAGGAGAGGTGTCACAGCCTGCCCATTCCTGGGAACACAACTTGTCCAACACCAGTGTATCTAGGGCGCCAACATAGCCTATTTACCACATGAATCTTCTTCCCAAGACACTTGCTTGTAACTAGCAATTGATCCTGGCTGCTATTCTTAACTCGATTTTAAGAGTCCTGCAGCTCTTTTCAAAACCCACTGACTGACTACTCCTCCAACTACTGGGTTTGAAAAACCACTCAACTTTTCCTCAACCAGATGAAACATAACAAACATAACCCTGGTGTTCAGTAACTGTTCTATTCCTTACTCCCAGAGGGACAGCCTGATTCTGTAGAAGCATGGCTCTTCCTGATCACAGGCTCTCTCTTTGACCCCCCTCTGTGACCTCCTGTGATCCTCCTTCTCTCCTTGGGAACCAACCAATCACTCTTCAAATTTAACTCCCTCAAAGTTCCATAAATGCGGTCTGAATTCAGCTTCCATCCAGGAGTAAAGCCTCTGTGTCCCCAGTGCCAAATCCTCTTTTTGGTCTGTGTCCCACAACATACCCCAACATACACAGTCACATAGCACGTATCCTCTAGCAGACTGTCATATCATACAATTTCAGATTAACATATCCCCTTCTCCACAGCACGTTAGGGAAATTAAAAGGATTGTGTGAGGAAGCTTTCTGTGTCGTGCCTGCCCTGTATCTGTACTCTGCACAAATACAGGATTTCCCTTCCCAAGACTCTTGGATTTCCCTTCCCAAGACTCTCAGTTGATCGTGACCCTTTTGTGGCAGGTTTCGGGTTTGCAGTCAAGACCTCAAGCCTTGAAAAAGGCTGCAGAACTTCTTGAGTCCAAAAAGGGTTTGGGTTTAAGTTGTTGGTTTGGTCTCAGGCAGGTAAGTTCCTCTGGATTTGATCACCAAAAGTGGGGATAGATTGATGAGTGCTGTGGGCAACTGTCACTTCTCTTCTTTTTACTTATCCCAAGATAGCTTGTCTTTAGAAACAAGCTTTTTTGCTGTTTAAGCTATAATTAAGTTGTGGTCACTTGACCAAAAATTCTTTTGCCTATGTCTGTCCTTATTGGTCCCTGCCATTTGCAACAACAATTTATGTATAACAGATACAGGATGTAAACAGTACATCTGCTTCAGTTTACTTTAGAAAAAAATGATGATGATAATTACTAGCAACTAGCTTCTTTGCCAATATGTACAAAATAGCCATCTATAATGATAAGCTCACACACTTAATTTCTTAAGCTCATATCCTGCTCCCAACACCACTGCCATCATTCCAGTAAACCCCAAAAGCTTGTTTCCACTAAAATGTCCATTTTTCCAATATTTTTTCACCAAAATCAACCAAGTTCTGGCCAGAGTGGGGGCTGTGGAGTCTACTAATCTAACCCTCAATTCTCTACCTCACCCCCATATCTGGAGGGTTTGTCTACACTGCAGTTACACACTCATGGCAGGCGATACCAGCTGACTCAGATTTGCAGGGCTCAGGGTAAATGGTTGTTCAATTGCAGTGTGGACAGTCAGGTGTGGGCTGCAGACTGAGCTCTGGAACCCTCCCACCTCGCAGGGTCCTAGAGCCCAGGCTCCAGCCTGAGCATAAATGGCTACATTGCAATTAAACAGCCCTTCACCCCAAGCCCTGAAAATCTGAGTTAGCTGGCATGGGCCTGCCATGGATGTGTAACTTCAGTGTAGACAAACCCAAAGTGACCAAATGGTGATTTTAGTGGAAATCAAGCTTTTCTAATATTCGCCAAGATCAGTGGGGTTCTGCCTATTGGTTCCTGCAATGTTCCCTGAAATTTTGGAAATGATCACATGTGTTTAACAAAAGTTACTACATTACAGACAGAGAATCTCATGAAACTGAGTGTAGTGACTTGCTTTGCTTTGCCAAAAATTTAGATACATAAGAATGTTCATACTGGGTCTGACCAGTGATCCAATAGCCTAGTAGCTTGTCTTCCTACGGTGGCTGGTGCCAGATGTTTCAGAGGGAATGAACAGAACAGGACAATTATTGAGTGGCTATTTCTTTGATACTTGAGCAATCAAGGAAATTCAGTTGCCCCCTAACATCTTTGATCCTTCTAGAAAAAAAAATCACCGCCAGTGAGGTTCCCCAATGTCTGTGATTCGGGGGGCGTGTCATAAACAGATAGTTAAAGGTTAATGTCTCTTTCACCTGTAAAGGGTTAACTAAGAGTGAACCTGGAACACCTGACCAGAGGACCAATCAGGAGACAAGATACTTTCAAATCTCGGTAGAGAGAAGTCTTTGTTTGTGTGTTCTTTCTTTGTCCGTGTTCTCTCTGGGTTCCAAGAGGGACCAGACATGTAAGCAGATTCCTCCAATCTTTCTGAAAAAAACTCTTCTCTTCTAAATTTTAGTAAGTACCAGGAAAAAGGCGAGTTTAGTCTTTTGATTGTTTTCTGTATTTGCAAATGTGTATTTTGCTGGAAGTATTTTAAATTGTATTTTTGCTAGGGGGAGGCTTCTCTCTAGTGTCTATAAGCTGAAAGACCCTGTAATATACCATCTTGAATTTACAGAGATGATCTTTACTCTTTCTTTCTTTTATTAAAAGTTTTCGTTTTAAAAGACCTAATTGATTTTCCCCTTGTTAAGGCTCAAAGGAAATTGAGTCGGTACTCACCAGGGAATTGGTGGGAGAGAGGAGGGGTGGAGGTGGAATTCCTCTGTGTTTTAAAATTCAAGAAGTTTAAATCACAGTGATCTTCCAGGGTAACCCAGGGAGGAGAAGCCTGGGAGAGGCAACGGTGGGGGAAAGGGTTTACTTTCTGTGTGTCAAGATCCAGGGGATCTGGGTCTTGGGGTCTCCAGGGAAGGGTTTGGCGGGACCAGAGTGTACCAGGCACTGTAAGTCCTGGTTGGTGGCAGCCTATTAGATCTAAGCTGGTAATTAAGCTTAGAGGAGTTCATGCTGGTACCCCATCTTTTGGACTCTAAGGTTCAAATTGGGGATTTAAGCCATGAAAGAGGGAATGAACAGAACAGGACAATTATTGAGTGGCTATTTCTATGATACTTGAGCAATCAAGAAAAGTTCAGTTGCCCCCTAACATCTTTGATCCTTCTCTTCTGACTTCTGAAAAGCAAAAAAAAAAAAAAAAAATTGAAAAAACAATAATACATTTAATGCTGGGAAACACCTCAGATAGTGACTTATGCAGCAGACCTATAGCATAGACATAAGGTGATGGTAACATAACGATGGGATATGTTCATCCCTCCATCCTTGCAGCAGGAGAAGGAAGATATGAACAGTCTGGATGTTTAGGAAGACAGATTCTGGGTTTGTTTTTCAGTCTTTCTAATAACCGTGCAATGAAATATTAGCTGATAATTTAATTTATATAAATAAATTGAACAGAGGGATGTTGGAATACATCTTATAATAGTCACTGTCACCAAAGGTAAATAAGTTCAACATCTCTCTGGAGACATCAAAAATCAGCAGGGAATTAAGAACATACCTATTTCATTATTTATTAGACTTACCTACAATATGTAATACACCTTACAAGCCATATAAACATGTTATCTGCCTTCAGGACTTTACCATTTAAAGGCTACTATTACACAAGAAGTGAGAGCTACAAGAACTAAGTGAGGGTGATGGACAAAAGGGTGCAGTTTGGCTCCAAATTAAATTATATTATTAAATAAAAAATATGCTATGGAAACAACTATGAATTAGACTATGAAACAGAAACATTTTCATTAGGGCTTTTAAGCTGTATCTGTGACAGAGTGGGGTATGTTTGTATCAAAAAATGAACTGCTGCACAAATGTCTAATCTTGCCCAAGGCTAGTCTGTCAAATTGCATTCTAGACAGTGCTTTGCTCAGGGAAAGTGCTTGGCATCTCATTGAAGCACTAGCACTGAGAAACCATTGGATGTGATTTTCATCTGCTGGCCCTCCACCATAGAACAGTGTTGTTATTTTTCTGTTTTTAAAATGGGGAGGGAATGGGAAGGGAGGAGCATGGCTTAAGAGGTGGGTCTGTAATACTATGGATGAATAAGAATTGTTGTGACCGCTGAGTATCTGACCCAAAGCCCCCTGAAATCAGTACAAGTCTTTTCTTCAAATTCAATGGACATTAAAAAGTCATTTAAAATGTTATATCCCAAAATAACATTTTAAATGGCCTTTCAATGTCCATTGAATTCGGAGTAAAGACTTGGGCTGATTTCAGGGGGCTCTGTGTCATATACTTAGTGGTCACAACAATTCAGCTTCTATACATATATATGCTCCATCTCCAATGTAGAATTGTGGCCAAATGCCTCATCTATGCACATTTTCACCTAGCCATATTATATATATTGTGCAAATCAATTTTGCGGTTATACAAACTTTTCTTTTAAATGACTGCTGTGAGAATATCAGCAAATTCCCTTTATTTTGAAATTTATTTTAAAGTTCTTTGATTTTTTTAAAAAGAGAAGTTTGAAAAAGCCCTAGTCTAATTGTGTTAGGAACAAATAAGATCTGCCACATTTTTATATGACAGAACAATGAAGTGCTATATTATTTTCATTTTGAATTTGTGTTGTACAGAAGGGCCAGATGGACAAGAGATCAATATAAATGATGTTTTCATCATCAAACAAAGCTACAGATTTTTTTGAAGATTTACTACCTGAAGAAGATATGGTTATTGAAAATCTCCAGTACCTTCCAATATCCATTTTAAGGCTGGGGGAGAAGTAACCTGAATCAACCAAGAACATGGACTGCTGAAAAGGCAACAAATGGCTGGAAAACAAAAGGATTTAAAAAAACAAACAAACAGTTGATTAATATTCCAAACAATAGTGGAGAAAATATAAATCTCACTTCAAGGGAATTGGAAAGAAGATTCCTAAATATTTCTGTCTTTCTGCTTATTTTCTTGTAAGTGTTTTTAAATAAAGCAAAATCAATAATATTACTAGTACAGTAGACAAAAGAGAATGGAAATGGTGAAATTTAAACAAGAGTCTAGGAAATGGGGACTTCTTAGTTCTATTTCTAGCTCTGTGAAAGTGATATTGTACAAATCACTTATGGCCGGGGCATTAAGCCAGAGCAGAACATTGGGGATGGAGCAGATGCACAGGTCCAAGGAAAGCAACAGGCTTGGAAACAGACATGGGGAAAATGGAGCAGCCTTCCAAGGCCCCTTGTCTGTACCAGGCTTGCAATATCAGTCTGCTTCCAAAGCAAGGAGATAAAGGGGGAGGAAAGGAAAAGCCAGCCACTACCCTGGGCTGTGCCACCCTTGCTCACTGGCAACCCCTAGCAGCCTCTCTTCCTGACCAATCTCTTCACCCATTGCAGTAGAAAACTTTATCTTTTTAAGCTCCCCTTCTCCAGGTGGAACATGTTTTTACAGGTGCACTAATTGGTGCTGCCTGAATGCAGGAGTGCTCCAATGAATGCCTTTTTATCAGTGGAATGGCAGCATGTCCCATCACATACCCTCACCCTCAAGAGCTCGAGCATCTCCTCAGTCCCAATCTCCCTAAAATAAAAAAAAAAATCTGCATTTGCATTCTCTTTCCCTGCTCGATGTTGCACCCAGAAGCAATAGGCCTGAAGTCCTAGATAGCAGCGCATAATCCAAGGATTTAAGTCTTTCATGGAGTGTAGCTACCACAAAGGCAGCTGGTCTGTGACTAGGAAAAAGAGACTCTCCAACAGGTATATCTGAAGGAGTCTACAGCCCACTTAATAGCTAAAGCTTCCTTCTCAATAACTGAATATGATCTCTCCCTAGGGAACAACTTTCTGCTTAAATATAGAACTGGATGGTCTTCTCCCCAAAAGTCCGCGGAGAACACCACTCCCAGGCTGACATCAGAAGAATCCATATAGAGAATAAACTCCTTGGTGAAGTGTGGTTCGGCACATACTGGTGTCTGGATCAATCACACCATCACGATATTAAATGTTTCATCGCACTGGTCACCACACTGACTTCTTGGTGGTTTTGCCTTTTAGCAGGGGAGCTGTGATAGATGTGAAGTTGGAGGAGACCAAAATGATCTTGACAAATTGAAGAAATGGTTTGAATTAAACAGGATGAAATTGAGTAAGAACAAATTCAAAGTATAAGAAGGGTGAGTTAATATCTTTTATTAAGCAACTTCTGTCAGTAAGAGATGAGCTATACAGAGCTCTTCTTCATATCTTAGAAACATATTTGCAGTGCCACAACTAACTATAAAATCAAACAGACAGCTTAGCACATATTCTAAAGCAGGGATTTTCAAACTCTGGGTTGCGGCTTCACAGGGTTAGCTGCTGGCCGACCAGAGATGTTTTGTATACCTGCAGAGTCTGCAGGTATGGCCAATAGCAGCTCTCAGTGGCCACAGTTCGCTGTACCCAGCCTATAGGAGCTGTGGCAATCAGCGTAGGCCAAGCTGCCACTTCCCGCAGCTCCCATTGTCCAGAAACGGCCAACCACAGCCCCTGAGAGTTGCAATCGGCAGTACCTGTGGATGCTGCAGGTAAACAAAGCATCTCCCATCCGCCAGTGGCTAACCATGCGAAGCCACAACCCAGAGTTTGAAAACCCCTGTTCAAAAGGACCATTCAAGGTGAATTGGGACATTAACATCCCTGCAGTTTTAGGACAAAAAGGGGGATTACTGGGTTACAGATTGTTGTAATAAGCCATAAATCCAGTGTCTTTATTAAGATCATGACTTTTAGTGTCTAGAAAAATTATGAATTTAAGCTCCCAGGCTCATCTTTTGAATAGATGCGGACTGAGAGGTCAGATATAGACTGATCGATTTGTAAAAAGTGTTCACCCACAGATGTCTTTATCATTTTCCTGTGTGAGTTCATTTGAGAGTGTAGTGATTGTCTGGTTTCACCCACATAGCTGTTAACACTCTACAGCCCACATTCACCATACTAATAAGATTATAGTATGATTATGATATAATTATGTGGCATCTTGTACAAAGTATGCCTTGTAAAGTATCATTTTAGAAGTCTTGATCTGTTGAGCATTAATATCCTGTTGTATGTGTTATAATTGTATGTGAAGTTATAAAGTTTTGCTATGTATGTGTTATTGAAAGATGTTGTGAAGTTGGGAACACTTACAGCTAGCCTTTCAGGTACAACAGTGAAGAAGTAAGACAGTGCTAAAGGCCCATCAGCAAAAACAATGGACCATGGAAAAGGTTTGTCCTCATCTGGGAAAGTTTCAGCCAGCCTCTGACTAATGGCTGTTATGACTCAGCAAGACATGCAAGGGCATGTGACCAGATCACATGATATCATACTCTATTTTGGTATGAGTATTTTTCCACAAACTGAGCTGCTAACTTAGCATGGAACAAAGGATTCCAACCATATGGATACACTATCTAAGGTGGGAAATGACATCATGATATGTCTTCACTCCCCCACAACTCAACACCTGAAAGAATCTTTGGAACACAAAGGTCTTGGAATGGGGGAGGGGGACCCAAGCAGCAAAACAGATTCAGCTTGTACCTGAAGAATCTGTAAGACTTCTTGTATGATCAGTCAGGGTAAGATAGTGGTAATTCAGATCCTATCTATCTAGTATATTAGGCTTAGTTTGTGGTTTTGTTTATTTGCTGGGTAATCCGCTTTTATCTGTTTGCTAACTTTTATAAACCCTTAATATCTATCTTTCTCTACTTAATAAACTTGTTTTATGTTTTATCTTAACCAGTATATTTTGAGTGAAGTGTATGGGAAAATCTCAGCTCTGTAAAAATGGTTGTTCCATATCTTCACCACATTGAGGGGGGAGCTAATTAATTAATAAGATTTCATCGTATAGATCCCTGTGCAGTGAGACACCGCATAATTGGGTTTATATTCCAGTAGGGGTACAAGGCTGGGGAGCTGGGAAGTTGACTGGGGAACTCCTGTTTGTCCATGAGTGGCTTAGGTTAAGCACTCAGGTAACTCAGTTGGGTATGTGGCACCGCCTGCTGTCAAGTTGGGTGATAACAGTCCCTGGAGAGGATGGTTGTGAGTCACCAGCAGAGCAGTGTGAGAGTGGACATCACATCTGAATGCTTAGGGGGCACAACAGTTTCAACAGCTCCCAGACTGCACCCTGAAGAGTGACAACTCATCACAGAGGTACACCATATATTGCAATAGGGACATGTAGCACCCTTGGATATTGATATGTGTGTTGAGGGAAGTGTTGATCATTGTAGCAGTACAGAAATGTCTGCAGATTTTGCATCTGTTAATCCAGCAGGATCTGGTGCCACTTTTAGTTAGAATGTCTTGGTCTGTGGGGAGCTTGCTTCTGATAATGAGCTTGGAGAGGCTGGTGGGTTGTCTGAAGACCAGAAGAGGGTGCTCAGGAAAGATTTCTTTCAGGATAGGGTTGTCATCAAGTATGGATTGCAATTGTTTGATAATGCCCCTCGTGGCTTCCAGTGTAAGGTGCTAGGTAAGAACTAGGAGTGTGCAGTTGGAGGGGCTTTCATTTCTGTGTTATAGACTCATAGACTCATAGGTCAGAAGGGACCAATCTGATCATCTAGTCTGACCTCCTGCACAACGCAGGCCACAGAACACCACCCTGCCTGTTGAAGCAGATTCTCTTGGGGTATTTGGGTGGCCCATTCCATGATGCAATCTATTTCTCTAGTGGGGTCTCCTTGTTTATTGAAGGCATTTTTGAGTGTGTCAAGGAGTATAGCCCAGATTTTCTCCGGGGTGGAAATTGCTTGTTGTGTTTGGGGTTATTACTGGATCTTTGAAGGCAGGTGTGTTTATCCCTGGGTTTCTTATCTATAGTATTCCATTGTTGAAGCTGATTGTGGTGTCTAGGTGTGTGGGTATATTACAGAGAGAGTTTAATCAACGAGTGGTTGTTGTTGAAGTTGTGGTGGAAATCTATGAGGGAATTTAAGTCATTTGTCCAGAGGATGAAAATATCATTGATGTAGCTCAGGTTTTGAGATGCCTTTGTCCAGAAATTCTTCTTCAAGGTGGCCCATGAAAAGCCCTTCACCAGAATTAAGCTCACCACAGACCAGGACACATCAACTCAAGGTGGCAACTGACCCTGCCAGAAGAAAAGATGCAAAACCTGCTAGCGTATCTCCACTGCTACAATGATTAACACCCTGAACAGCACACCTTTCAAGATCCATGGGTCCTACACATACCTCGGCATTGTGTCAGCATCAAACTTTATGATGGCATTGACCTTCTGAAAGTCCATACAAAATCAGGCACTTCCACCTGCTCTGGGGAGTAGGCTTTATAGTCCTACTTGCTCTTAGACTTCTCAAGGGACTCCCATTTTTAGCATTGCCTACACCTCTTCTTTTAGTGTGAGGTTAGGGCCAGGTATTTTCCCTAGCCAGTTACCCTTGTGCTGTTTCCAGATGATTGTTGTATTATGTGTGTTCTCTATGGACTTGTGGAGAACGCTATAGCAAAATCTTGGCTCATTCAAACCAATTAAATCTTCTGAACTGGTGTAAGGACCTCACTTAACAGAATGCACCCAGATTACGGAAAAAACAGCTACCTCAGGTCCAAGTTCAAGGCACACCAGCCTAGGGTCTATCAGGAGGATTTCCTGGGTCTTCCATAGCTAGAGAAAATTTACATGGTAAACCTTACTCTCTTTCCTCCTCTTATAGTCTACCAGGTCCATTTGCCTAAGCACCTTGAATGGGCCCTGCCAGCGACCATCAATTTGGACTCAGAGGTAGCAACAGATTCCTGCCTCCAGTCTGCAAAGTTCCTTAAGCATGCCTTTTGAGTGTGCCCTTGTTCTTGCCTCTGTTGAGCCTGGATGAGATTCTCTTTTACAAAGTTGCTCAACAACTTAAGATGCTCCTGTAGGCAAACAATGTACTGTGTTTTGCCTAGCGAGTTTGCATCTTGCTACTCTGACCATTCTCACAACACACCAGAATTCCCCAGGGCTGGCATCTCTTGATCAGTTCAAAGAATGAGAACCCATGGAGGGTTGGGGTACCTCTAGCATGGAAAATTGCAGTGGCAGAAGGATTGATCCCAGTACTTAGGTTTGGTTCTGACAAACAACTTCAGCATATTCCTCATTGTTTTGTTAAATCTTTCCACAAGGCCATCTGTGTGCAGATGGTGCACTGATGTTCTCAGAGCCTTGATTTTAAGGAGGGAGTATAGTTCATGCATCACCTGAGATGTGAAGTTGGAGCCTTGATCAGTAAATATTTCCTACAGAAAACCTACCCAGGCAAAGAGTCTCATAAGCTCAGGATCAATTGCTGTCACCTTAGCCAAATGCAAAAGTATGGCTTCTGGACAGCTAGTGGTGTAGTCTACCACAACATGTCTATTGATTTCCTAGGGAGCTCTTTTCTGTAGGCCCAACTATGCTCATCCTTATTCTCTCATATGGGATTTCCAATAACAGAATTGGGAAATAAGGAGCTTTTGGGACATTTTTAGCTGTGGAATACTGACAGAGTAGGAAGAGAAATATTCCATAACATCCTGCTACACCCCTAGTCAGAAAGAGCAGGCCTGTAACCACTCCAGAATCTTCTCTCATCTTAGATATACTACCCAGGGAGTAATGTGAGCTAGCTGTATTATGGCCCATCAGTACTTATGGGTACGAGTAACAAAATTCTTATTAACCCTCACTGTGGATTTCGTTCCAGGCTATAGAGCCACTCCCTCTCCTGCACAAAGCAGGGTACTGTCTCAAGCACTGGAGGTTTGTGCTGTGACATCCCCCTGGGTACAATCTAGGTTGTAGAATCATGGTGCCGCCTTTAACTCTTCTGTCCAGGAAGTCTTCTAGACTGCTGTGCTGGTGAACAACAAACCCCACATGTCTCTGTTCACTCAGCCATCAGCATGCAGAGGCACACCCAGCAAAGTTACATGAAGACTCTCATGGCCACTCATGAACTGTATACAAGAAGACAATAGCAAATTCCCTCAGGCTCAGCCTTGCACCTAAGAAATGTGTGTCTTACACTGCTCAAGACCCTCTGGATCAGAATAAGCTGATTAATTAATTTGTCGTACCTTCAAAGGGTATGAATATGCACCAGCTTTTATACCTGAGCCGATTCCCCAAACTTCAATCAAAAACATAGTGTCTTAGATAAAACGTTAAAATAATTTTATTAACTACAGAAGGGCAGGTTTGAAGTGATTTATAAGTGGTATAGATGTAGGCATTCAGAATTGGTTAAAAAAAAAATAAAATCATAGTCTAATTCCTAAACTTTATCAAATATGCAAGACTCATTTAGAACAAGTTCTAATTTTTCATTTAGTACTGGAAAGAAAACAATATTATTAAAGCAGAGATCAAAGGGAAAGGAAAATGCAGCTGACAACTTTGTAGACAAAAATTAGTAAATTTCCAGTAGATTTATTGGAAGTAATTGATTGTCAGTTCTTACCAATAAAGAAATTTCAAGCAGCTGAAACAGGGTTGGCAACCTCTGGCACATGGCTCGCCAGGGTAAGCACCCTGGCGGGCCGGGCCAGTTTGTTTATCTGCCGCGTTGGCAAGTTCGGAGGACCGCAGCTCGCACTTCATAAACACATCTACATTCTTAGCTTTTTCCTTCTGAGATATTTCTCAAGATCTTTCTGGATAAGTTGATCTTGAAGCTTATCAAACCTATAGAGACTTGGCAACTTTCTTACTGAACAAAACCAAACCCTTGTCCCGCCTCTTCTCCGAGGCTCCGCCCCACTCATTTAATCCCCTATCCTTCCATCGCTCACTCTCCCCCACCCTCACTCACACTCTCATTTTCACTGGTCTGAAGAGGGTTGTGGCAGGTCCCTTTTCAACCGGGTGTTGACTTTACAGCTTGATTTAGAACATGGAACAAGGAAGCACAATGGCTCTGCCTGCGAAAGACTTATTTCAACAATGTTTTGTATATTATAAACCCTTTGCTGAGTTATGAGTGAAAGATAGAAAGGAAAACCCAACTGTAGAATGCACAGTGCAGAGCTGGATTCTTCCTTCTTCTTTTTTTTTTTTTTTTTTTTTTTGCAATTGTTTTTAGTTTAGAAAGTAGAAGTTTGACACATATTTATCTTAGGATAACATTTTTTGGCAGAGTTTTTCCAGAATCAAAAGAAGTCATGGTGTTAGCAGCTGTTGGACTCCACCATAGGTTGCGTGATGAAAGGTTGTAAGTGCTGCTTATTTAGAAATGTATACAGAGCTCCTTGTGTTAGGTATGCAGTGTTGCAAAGCAAGCAGTATTGCCACTTCTCATGTAGAATGGAAAACTGATAATTGTTAATATTTGGTTTGTATGTATTAATTTTAGTTTGTTTATAGGGGTGGTTTGTTGGTGGTGGTCCAATACTTCTCCATGGCTAAAAGACATAATGGTGTAAAAGTCTTAAAATGGGGAACAATATATACATGTAAGGAGAAAACAGAAAGAACCTGAATGGAAAAGTAAAGGAAGCTCCTTGTCTGAAATCATTAAGAATTGGAACCCAAAGGACTATAGAGTTAGTTTCTAATGTTAGGAAGTCACTCTAACCTAGGAATTTATTTGAGATCAATAGCTTGCGTAGGTTTGAGTTCAGCACAAGAGTTTCAGTTCAGTGCCTTATTGTCCTTAAGGATACATTTTATAAAGGGGAGATTGTATCAGATGTCAAGTTACTGGGATTCTATAAATTAAAATGGAGCTTTTTTATGCAATCTTAAACTACGTCTCTTATTTTCATATTTATCAACAGAGCTGAGCAATATTCATTATTTCCACCCTATGGGAAACTGACATTCCAACATTTGTTTTCATCCCAAATGGGGTGAAAAATTGAAATTTCAAAACTTTATATGGAACAAAAATTCTGAAAAATGTTTTTTTTTTTGAAAATGTTTCATTTTTAAATCTTTGATTAAAAAAAATTTGGTCATTCTTGAAGTGAAACTGTTTTGAGTCAGATCAACTTTCAACCACATTCCCATTGCCTTATGAGAGTTATGATTTACCCTTCCTTTGTCTTCTGTAGGCTGGGATCCCCAGAGAACTGCAACTCCCACAATGCAAAGTAGACCTAGCTGAAGGAGTTGTGTGGTGTATCTTGGGAGTCACATGACTCTGGATGCATTAGAGGACATGTAGTCCAGCCATGGCTTCTTGCACATAGGGAAGAATGGGGACACTAGGCTCCATGGTTGAACATCTTTCACGCTGCATCTATAATAACATGATTCCCAAGATGCACCACACAGCTCAATCAGATAGAAATCTACATTGCATTGTGGGAGATGTAGTCCTTCAGGGAGCTTGGACATAGGAGACTATGAAGGTCCAAACTGCAAGTCTCATAAGTCAATGCACTAAGCCAGGGGTCCCCAACGTGGTGCCCACAGGTGCCAGGCTGCCCGCGGGGGCATCTAAATGCGCCCGTGTCCTGGCCGGCGGTGGAGCATCAGCCGAAATGCCGCCGAATTTCAGTGGCATTTCGGCGGCGACACCTCTCGATGATGCTGCTTGCTGCCGACAAGTGATTTCATCGAGAGGCGTCACCGCCAAAATGCTGCAGAAATTCAGTGGCATTTTGGCAGATGCTCCACCACCGCCACGGTCCTTCGTCTGGCACCCACGATGAAAGGTTGGGGACCACCGTACTAAGCAAATATAGTGTAATAAGTTTTCTTAGCCAACTGAAAATGAAATGTTTTGATTCAGGTCAAATCAGCCTGAAAAAAATAAGTTCCAAACAGCTCTCTTTATAATTGACTCCTGGCTTTCTGCTTTCCCTGACTTCACTGTACTTACAAGTCTTTGACTCATACAAGAAATGTCATGTGACAGGACCTAACCATGTCTTTCTTCCATGAGGGGCAATTCTTCCTCTCCCAACCCAGCAGAAGAATGCAGCTCACACTCCACTAGGGAACACTGCAGTTTTTCTGCCTACACATAAGATAATAACTTAAGCCTTTATAATTACTGCATGTGTAATCATTTCCTAAACCCAGTGTTTGCCAAAATTGAACACATCTACCTGAATTTTCAATCTGAGATCTTAGAACAGGGTAGCATTTTTCTGCAAAGTATGCCGTGAATTTTACAAGATGTTTAGCAAACAGGAATAGCAGGGAGTTTCAGTTATGGAATATTTTCCTGATGTCTTTTTGACCATCATAATATGTCTCAGGCTAGAAATTATACATTTGTTTTAGTCGGATTGTTTTGGTATTTGGAGGTTTGTTGTTTTTACTAGTTTGGAGGGATTAGAGGGGATTATTTAGTTATGAACAGCTGTTTCCATGTACTTAATGAAGTCTGATCTGCATGGTCAGCATACAATTTATGAACCACACATTGGGGCCATATATCAGCCAAGCAGATTGGTCTCTGGGCTTTCCTACACACAAGAGTTGTACTGCTTTAACTATACCTGTATATTTCAAGCGGTTCAACCCTCCCTACTGCGAGTGCAGCTATACTGGCTATAAACATCTTTATAAACAGCATAACTTGTTCTCATAAAGGAGGGGAAATAAGCTATACTGATAATAAGTCATCTTTATACTGGTGCAACTTTGTCCATACTAGGGATTTTAATGATATAACTGTGCTGGCAAAGAAAAAATATCACTTCTCTAGCTGAAATAGTTATACTGGTACAAAAATTACATCTAGACCAGGCCTCAGTCCATATATGTAGCAGGCACATCTTAGGATATCAGTTCACAGTCTAAGGCCATGTCTACATCTAAAACTTTGCAGCGCTGGTTGTTATAGCTGTATTAGGACAGCTGTATAGGGCCAGCGCTGCAGAGTGTCCACACTTACTGCTAGCAGCGCTGTAAGTGCTGTTAGATGTGGCCACACTGCAGCGCTGTTGGGAGTGATGCATTGTGGGCGGCTATCCCACAGGGCACCTCGTCCCACAGCGGCGCTGGGGCTTGTGGGAAGGGGAAGGAAGTGTGATTGTCCTTCTGCTTCCTGTTCCTGTTCCAACGGCCAGCGTTGCTTTGGTACACATGCGGAGCACTGTGGCAGCATTGTGACTCTAAAGCGGTTTTTCTGCATTATCTTTCAAGAATGGATCCTCAGGTACTGAATACCTTACTAATGACTATTGCCAGCACATCTCGCCTTACTGTGGATCTAATCCTTAGGCTGCTAAATGTGCGTGTGACTGACATTGAGGAGTCGGACGATGGTACTGAATCGCATCAATATGCAGACAGTACAATGCTAGTGGCAATAACAGATGTGCTCTGCTCCGTGGACCGGCGCGTTTGGGCTCGGGAAACCAGCACTGAGTGGTGGGATCACATCGTCCTGCAATCATGGGATGACGAGCAGTGGCTGCAGAACTTTCGTATGAGGAAAGCCACTTTCATGGGACTTTGTGATGATCTCGCCCCCAACCTGCGGCGCATGAACACGAGATTTAGAGATGCCCTTTCTGTGGAGAAGCGGGTGGCTATTGCAATCTGGAAGCTGGCAACTCCAGACTGTTTCCGATCTGTGGCGAACCAGTTCGGAGTGGGAAAGTCCACCGTTGGAATGGTGCTGATGCAAGTTTGCAGGGCCATTAATCGAACACTGACAAGAAGAACCGTGACTCTTGGTAACGTGCAGGACATTTTAGATGGCTTTGCAGAAATGGGCTTCCCTAACTGTGGAGGGGCAGTAGATGGGACGCATATTCCTATTATCTCTCCACCCCACCTGGCATCGGAGTATATTAATCGCAAGGGGTACTTCTCTGTGGTTCTGCAAGCGCTTGTGGATCACCGTGGGCATTTCACTGACATTTACTCTGGATGGCCTGGAAAGGTGCACGATGCACGCATATTTAGGAACAGTGCCCTGTTCTGGAGGCTTAGGGCCGGTACCTTTTTCCCAGATCACAATATAACAGTAGGGGACGTGGAAATGCCCATCGTGATTCTGGGAGACCCCGCTTACCCATTAATGCCATGGCTCATGAAACCATATACTGGGAAGCTTGACAGGAGCAAGGAACGTTTCAACTACAGGTTGAGCCGCTGTAGAATGACTGTGGAGCGTGCTTTTGGCCGTTTGAAAGCTCGCTGGCGCAGTCTGTTCGGGAAGCTAGATTTGATGGAAAGCAGCATTACCGCAGTTATATCCGCGTGCTGCACCCTCCATAATATTTGTGAAGGGAAGGGTGAAAGGTTCAGTGAGGAATGGACCTCCGAGGTTATACGTTTGGAGAATGAGTTTGCTCAGCCAGAGAGCAGGGCTAATAGGGAGGCCCAGGAAAGGGCTTCAAGGATTAGGGATGCTATAAGGGAGCAATTTGATGCTGAGAGCCAGCAGTAATGTTTGGTGCATGTGTTGTGCTTTGCTTTACCTTGCTGTGTATAATTAGCCATTTCTATCACCAATAAAACATATGGAAAGAAATACAAACCAAAACCTTTTATTTGTCATACAGTAAAAAACAGGTAAGGGGGTATGGGTGGTTCACAGTACATTCAGAGGTTTTACTATTTCCTATTTTACTCAATTGTAACCGTCTGATGCAACTCACCATTACTTTGCTGCAGAATGATGGGGGTGGAGTGCACTGGGTAAGAATTAAACATATCTTGGTTACTAGGTGATGTTATAGGTGTTGGGGGCAGCTGATGATAATAAGGAACTGGGTGCTGCATAAAGCTATTTTGAGGATACACAGGGGGACAAGGAACATTGCTTTTGGAAGCCTGTGGGTTATCACGGTATATATTTGCCTGCATGGCTACAAGAGACTCAAAAGACTTGGTTTGGCGAGACAGGAGTCTCATCATCTGCCTGGCTATTCTTTTGGCAGACAATTCCTGTCTCCTGCTTTCAGTCAGCCTCCATTCCTGTACACTTTTTCTCCACTCCTCAGTCTTCCTACTTTCCCTGTTGTAGTGGTTCAGAACGGTCTTGATCAGCTCCTCTTTTGATTTCCTAGGATTGCGCCTCAAATTCTGCAATCTACGTGAGGCCGGTGACACAGCCGCATTACTCGAGTTGTCTAGAAAAAATAGAGATAGAGACATGTAATACACAGGGGCATCATTGTTTATTATCAACTTTTGAAGGACATTGGAAACTGTAGGTAGCATCCCTCTCACATACCTCACATAACACTGTAGAGTTCAAGAAAGCTAAGACATGTCTAGCAATGGGGTGAGTACTTTTGCTTAAAATTCTCCCATGTTAGCGGGATGCCTTGGTTCCTGCTTGGAAGGGGGGATCGGTGAGGAAGAAGCACCCTGCAGGACACGGTTCCCGCTTGGAAGGGGGGGTGGGGGACGGACAGAGCACACTGCAGGGCAGGTTTCACGCTTGGAAGGGGGGATCGGTGAGGAAGAAGCACCCCGCAGGACATGGTTCCCGCTTGGAAGGGGGGGGTGGGGGACGGACAGAGCACACCGCAGGGCAGGTTTCCCGCTTGGAAGGGGGGGTGGGGGACGGACAGAGCACACCGCAGGGCAGGTTTCCCGCTTGGAAGGGGGGGTGGGGGACGGACAGAGCACACCGCAGGGCAGGTTTCACGCTTGGAAGGGGGGATCGGTGAGGAAGAAGCACCCCGCAGGACACGGTTCCCGCTTGGAAGGGGGGGTGGGGGACGGACAGAGCACACCGCAGGGCAGGTTTCCCGCTTGGAAGGGGGGATCGGTGAGGAAGAAGCACCCCGCAGGACACGGTTCCCGCTTGGAAGGGGGGGTGGGGGACGGACAGAGCACACCGCAGGGCAGGTTTCACGCTTGGAAGGGGGGGGTGGGGGACGGACAGAGCACACCGCAGGGCAGGTTTCACGCTTGGAAGGGGGGGGTGGGGGACGGACAGAGCACACCGCAGGGCAGGTTTCACGCTTGGAAGGGGGGATCGGTGAGGAAGAAGCACCCCGCAGGACACGGTTCCCGCTTGGAAGGGGGGGTGGGGGACGGACAGAGCACACCGCAGGGCAGGTTTCCCGCTTGGAAGGGGGGATCGGTGAGGAAGAAGCACACCGCAGGGCAGGTTTCCCACTTGGAAGGGGGGGTGGGGGACGGACAGAGCACACCGCAGGGCAGGTTTCACGCTTGGAAGGGGGGATCGGTGAGGAAGAAGCACCCCGCAGGACACGGTTCCCGCTTGGAAGGGGGGGTGGGGGACGGACAGAGCACACCGCAGGGCAGGTTTCACGCTTGGAAGGGGGGGTGGGGGACGGACAGAGCACACCGCAGGGCAGGTTTCACGCTTGGAAGGGGGGGGTGGGGGACGGACAGAGCACACCGCAGGGCAGGTTTCACGCTTGGAAGGGGGGATCGGTGAGGAAGAAGCACCCCGCAGGACACGGTTCCCGCTTGGAAGGGGGGGTGGGGGACAGACAGAGCACACCGCAGGGCAGGTTTCCCGCTTGGAAGGGGGGATCGGTGAGGAAGAAGCACACCGCAGGGCAGGTTTCCCGCTTGGAAGGGGGGGGTGGGGGACGGACAGAGCACACCGCAGGGCAGGTTTCACGCTTGGAAGGGGGGATCGGTGAGGAAGAAGCACCCCGCAGGACACGGTTCCCGCTTGGAAGGGGGGGGTGGGGGACGGACAGAGCACACCGCAGGGCAGGTTTCCCGCTTGGAAGGGGGGATCGGTGAGGAAGAAGCACACCGCAGGGCAGGTTTCCCGCTTGGAAGGGGGGGTGGGGGACGGACAGAGCACACCGCAGGGCAGGTTTCACGCTTGGAAGGGGGGATCGGTGAGGAAGAAGCACCCCGCAGGACACGGTTCCCGCTTGGAAGGGGGGATCGGTGAGGAAGAAGCACCCCGCAGGACACGGTTCCCGCTTGGAAGGGGGGGTGGGGGACGGACAGAGCACACCGCAGGGCAGGTTTCCCGCTTGGAAGGGGGGATCGGTGAGGAAGAAGCACACCGCAGGGCAGGTTTCCCGCTTGGAAGGGGGGGGTGGGGGACGGACAGAGCACACCGCAGGGCAGGTTTCACGCTTGGAAGGGGGGGTGGGGGACGGACAGAGCATTGCAATCTACTTACCACGAGCACGATCCTCAGCTTCCTCATCAACGTCCGCTTCCAGCTGCTGTGACTGGCTAGTCTCCTCAGGGCTGGAGAAGAGCTCCTGGCTGCCTGTGTCCTGAGACTCTGGGGTGTCCCCCTCAACGCCAGTAGCATCACTGTATTCATCCTCTACACCATCCCCCACTTCTCCCTGCTTTGAACTCTCCATCGTGCTCCTAGGATTCACGGTGGGGTCACACCCAAGTATGGCATCCAGCTCCTTGTAAAACCTGCAGGTTGTGGGGGCTGCTCCTGAGCGTCGGTTTCCCTCACGGGCTTTGCAGTATGCACTCCTCATCTCCTTAATTTTTACTCTGCATTGCAAGGCGTCCCGTTCGTGGCCCCTTCTCAGCATGGACTGCGATATCTGACCATAGGTATCGTAGTTTCTCCTTCTGGAGCGCAGCTGTGTTTGAATAGCCTCATCTCCCCACACACTAATTAGATCCTGCAGCTCTGCATTGGTCCATGCTGGGGCTCGTTTGTTGCGTGGAGGCATGGTCGCTGAATGATTGATTGATTAATTGCACTCCACGCCTGACTGAGCAAACAGGAAGGTGATTTTTTAAATTTCCCGGGGGATTTAAAGGAGGGGTCAGGTGAGCACAGGGCAGAGGAGTTTTCTTGATTACCAGAGAGGTATCCTCAGGTATGCTGGGATACCTGCTTATTCCACGGAGGTCAAGAAAAGCGCTGGTAAGTGTCTACATTGCATTACCAGCGCTGGATCACCAGCGCTGGATCCTCTACACCCGAGACAAAACGGGAGTACGGTCAGCGCTGCAAACAGGGAGTTGCAGCGCTGGTGATGCCCTGCAGATGTGTACACCTTCAAAGTTGCAGCGCTGTAACTCCCTCACAAGCGCTGCAACTTTCTGATGTAGACAAGCCCTAAGACTACTCTTGGATTCCTCACTAACACCTGTTTCTCACATCATAGCAGCAGTGAGTACAACAGATAGTTCAAAAATTTCAGCATAGGTCTTCAGGTGGTGTAAATGGTAACTCTATTAAAGTCAATGGAGCCATATTGATTTGCACTTAGATGAGGATCACACGCATAACTAATACACTCACCTTCCCAATAACCTCTAGACCAGGGGTCGGGAACCTCTGGCACGTGGCTTACCAGGGTAAGCACCCTGGTGGGCCAGGCCAGTTTGTTTACCTGCCACGTTGGCAGGTTTGGCGGACTGCCGCTCCCACTGTCCACAGTTTGCCATCCCAGGCCAATGGGGGTGTCAGAAAGCGGTGTGGGCGAGGGACGTGCTGGCCGCTGCTTCCCACCACCATCATTGTCCTGGGACAGCGAACTGCGGCCAGTGGGAGCCAAGATCGGCCAAACCTGCTGACACGGCAGGTAAACACACTGGCCCACCTGCCAGGGTGCTTACCCTGGTGAGCTGCGTGCCAGAGGTTGCCGATCTCTGCTCTAGACTGACAAGCATCTAAGCATGATTGTCAAGCCTGAAGAAAAGGCACACCTTTGAAAGCACCTTCCTCCCATGAAGCTCACACACAACGTAATTATGGCATTAGATCTCTGTGGGCCTTTCAGTCCTACCTACTCCATTCATATGAAACATAATTCCAATCCAACCTTGGCGTAGCTAAGGATCTAGCACTGTCTAAACAGGTTTCAGTATGCTTTTTATCACGCACATGCCATGCAGTCCATTTCTGCAGCTCTCAAACCCCTGCCAGCATTCATACACCATTCCAGATTGATGAGCTGGAATACGTCAGTCCAGAGCTTGGATCCAATACTTTTCTGGAGGGCAAAAGGAAGGTCTAGCAACATATGCTTTGGAAAAAAATTTGGTATAGCATGCCCAAGGCCAGTTATCAACAATGACATGAAAGAATGAATGAGATTGCAGATAAGGAAAATCTGTCTTTCAAGAAAATTCTACAGAGAGATTCATCTTGGTCCCTTTGAAGTCAAGGTTCCCATTTACTTTTATTGGAACAAGATTGAGCTGTAGTAGCAGGTTGAAGGTGCTTCTAGTGCATCATCAATAGTGACTAAAATATCAGAATGAATGGTTTTATGATGAGATGCTTACTGAAATATAGTCATTGTAATTCCTGGAAAACTGAAGGTGACATGCATTCTTGTGTACCTCTAATAAAGTGATTGGCTTCTCTGAATGTTAGACAATATTGTTCTTATTTTGATCACATATAAATTACTCTCTTTGATGCACAGTATTAAAGTTGTAATTTGCCTGTGTGCCTTATCATTAATGTTTTGCTCTTCTATAGCACGTTCTAGTGCAGAATATCAACATGATTACAATAGTTAACTAATTTCTTCTCATGTTACACTTGGGAGCCAAATAAATAGTATTAACCCAGTACTATAGATGGAGCAATTGAGCCACAGATTGATTTAGCACCTTTGAAAACCAGGACATCTATTTTGGAGCCTATACATAAACTGAGATGCTTAACATCAGGCACCAGTTTTGAAAATGTTGAGTCTAATGACCAGTCCAAACTCATGGAAAGAATCTATAGCAGAGCAGAAAATGGATTGTGGGATTCCTGACTCCCAATTACACACTAGAGTCACAGTACCATCATTTCCTTCTTAACAAAATAAATACTCTACTTGGAGGAGGTTTGGGAGTAGGGAAACCACTTAGTGCACAATGAGATCCTTAGTGCACAATGAGTTCCTATCGGAAAGCAAACACATATCCAAACATAGATGAGATGTGCTCAGGTGTTTTATAAATCAGTTCCTGAGCTTAGCTCCTCTGCTGTGTACACATCTTGTGATGTGACAGTTACTCCTAACAAATTTTTGGGTGAAGTATGGTCAGTGATGCCCTCTCATGGCAACCTTGCTCTACAACCTCAAGGAATTTAAAGCAAAATCAATGGTAGTTAGGTGCCTAAATACTTCTGAGATCAGAGCCAATGTCTCGAAGTTCCTGCTGGGATGTTGCATCTCCACACACATCCATAAGAAAGGACTTTGCAATAGAGACACAATGTATCCCCTGCACATACTGTACACTATATGTACACACAAAAGAAAATATTTATTTAATGTTACAGTAAAGCCTCAATTGCATTGCACAAATAAAATGTAATAAAGTCAGAATGATCTGAATGACTGTTGACAATAGGACTCTAATGTATTTACAATGTGATATTCACTCTGAATAAATGAACCATATGTTAAAAGAAATAATGTATGTTGACAAATATACCAGTAGAACTTACAAGCTATAATTAGGACTTTAACTTGAGTTAGCAATTAACAAGGAAAGTTTGATGAGGAGGGGGATGATATTTGTAAAATTAAAAGACAATTATTGGAATTACAGCAGTTAGGCACTAATAATAGCATTAAATTATTTCTCTTCCTCACACTACAACTATTTCAAAGTCAGTGGATTTCCTACACAGGGGTTTTCAATCTGCTGGTGTTTACATCTCCTTCAGTTTTGCTTTGGGGTTCAGGTTTGTACAACATGTCAATTTAAAACTCATTTGAAACCACTGAACTTAACTGAATTTTGTTAGAAACCAGGTAAAACTGAATTCCATCTCACCTCAATGGAAAATGCATAAGTACAAAATGGCTTGTAGCTGGCTACGAGGTAGTACTGCTGAAAAGGCTCGGGGTCATAGTGGGTCACCAATTGAATATTAGTCAACAATGAGTGAAGCAGTTGTGACAAAGGCTGATATCATTCTGGGGTATATGAAGAGGAGCATTGTATGTAAGACATGGCAGGCAATTGTCCAGGTTACTCAGAAATAATGAGGCCTCAGCTGGAGTAGTGTCCAATTCTGGGCACCACACTTCAGGAAAGATGTGGCTAAATTGAAAAGAGTCCAGAGGAGAGCTCCAAAAATGGCAAAAAAAAGTTTAGAAAACCTGAGCTATGAGGAAAGATTTTAAAACTGGTCATGTTTAGTCTTCAGAAATGATAACTGAGTGGTTTTCTGATAACAGCCCATAACATATTTGAAGAATGTTACAAAAAGAGGACAGTGATCAATTTTTCTCCATGTCCACTGAAGGTAGGCAATGGAGATTTAGGTTAGATATTAGATATAAGGCTAGTTAAAGGTTGAAAAAAAACTTTCAACAGAGTTTGTAGAATCCTTATCATTGGAGATTTTTAAGAAAAGGTTGGATAAACACCAGTCAGGCATGGTCTAGGTACAGTTGGTCCTGCCTCAGTGCCAGGGACTGGAGTAGGTGATATCTCAAGGTCCTGGGCCCTTTCTAGGATTCTATGACAATCATAATCAAGCTGAGGTTTACTCAACAGTTTAGTGAATGTTAGTAAATTTTATGTCAAATTTGCTTGGAGGCCCAAATTCACAGCCCCAAAAGGGATATTTTCAGGATTTCAGGTTTCATTGTGAATATTTAGCACATATCTAGTTCATATTCTAAATTCTCCTGTGCATTTGCAAATGAAGAAAAAATACTTATCAGCTGAGTTCACCCACAGAAACCATAATGTTCTCCAACACATGCAAGTTGTCATTATCACACTGACCTACAATTGGGGCATATTCTGCTTGACTTGTTAACTTTAGTCGGTTTACTTCCATAAAGCAGTTAGGATTCGGGGCAGAAACTTCAGCTCTCACATAATTATAAACATTAAATTGAACTGTTTTGTATTTCAATATCCCACAGTAAAAAATAAATACTAGAACAGTTAATTAAGTATTACATAAGATTTTATATTTACACCCATTCAATTTCAATTCCTTTCATCTTGAATACAATTTTATAACTTGAAAAGAATTTCAGTCAAATCAGATATGTAGGAAATTAATAGTATTTTTAAAAAAAAAACTACTTAAAATGTATTATAGGGAGTATAGGTGGTGACACCTATGCTAAGGTTGCCCAACACTTCCCATTCTAAGATCCTGTTTTAAGTTGCTTATAACTTTGCCAAATTTTAACCATTTGGGCTGACATTTTTCATGCTCAGTGTCTGCCTCAAGCTGAATATTATTAATTATTATCATTATTTAAGTTTAATCACAAATGGTTCCATCTTTTTTGAGATGGAGGCTAAGAAAAAAATAAGTTGTTTTGTCCATGTTAAAAATGTCTTTTGTCTGGTTTGTTGAGAAGTTCTTGCATCTTCATATATTGGAGCTGAGACTTGAACTTTGGCAAGGTGGGTTAACCTATGGTCAGAGATGTGTCTTTTTATTATCTATTAAAATCCACCTAAATTTGGCCAACTCACAAGCCTCAGAAAGCCTCCATTTTTTTCATGCTCAGTAGAGGCTAAATAGAGTGTGTCAGTTACGGGAGCTAAGTAGACATTTCCTGAAATTGCTCTTCCTGGCTGCCAGAGCTGCTGTTGCACTAAATACAGGAGTTGAGAACAGAGTGACTTCCTTTTTTGGGCTATTATTACTCCCCTGGGTGCTGCCTGGGCCTAATGAGAAGGAGGAACTCCTCTGCATTCCAGCCTAGAGCCTGAGAAGCCACGGCTTGGGGAAGAATGTGCAAGTGGGAGAGAGCTGGAGCTAGAACACAGAGCTGGAGTAGGAGGCAGAGAGAAGGAGACTGGGACGAGGAGAGGAGAGGGGTGCAAAGAAGAAGACAGGGACAAGGACAGTCTAGAGAGGTGTAGAGGAGTGGTTACCTACTCCTACCCTGAGGGGTTTAAAAACAGCACAGGAGAGGGCTGTGGCTGGGACAATAAGCCTGGGCTGATTGGGGAAAGTAGGCTTAGCTGTGGCCATGCCACAATCAGGCCCAGCTGGCCCCTAGAAGAGGCAATGAGCAAGGACCTAGACAGTCTCCCTCTGTTTGTAGAGGGAGAAGAGCCTGGTTGCAAGGTGCCAAAAAGGGAACCTAGATTGGAGCAGGGCTGGGGAAAGGCCAAAGGACGTGGGGATCTCCAGCCTAGGAAAGCCCCAGGCTGCAGGCCTGATAAGGGCTATTAGGTACCGGGTTGCAGCAGGCAGCCAATGGGTAGGCAGAGGCAGCAGGTCGGAACGCCCTTTGCCTACAATGAGTGGCTTACACTGCAGTCCGCCCCAGTGAGCGGGGGCTAGACTGAGACTGGCAGGAGCCTACCACTGAGGCAGAGTGAGGATAGTGGGTGGGGGTTCCCTTGGGAGGCAGAGACCCTGAGGCTGTGAGGGGTTACTGCCAGAGAGGCAGCACACCAGGTAAAAGGGGCAACGGGTCTTGGGAGGGACACAGGCCAGCGGTAAGGTGGATCACTGGCCTGCAGAACGCACTCCTGGCTGGAAAAAGAGCTAATTCTGGGAAACAACCAGCATGAGGCACCGCAGGGTGAGTCCACAGCACTACAAGAGGCTATGGACAGAAGAGTCTGTAGCCACTGGAGTCCATTCCCTTCAGAAACTGAAACAAAGCCCCTGATTCCAGAATCTCAATATTCTTCTCATCTGAGCAAATAGTTGTGAACTTAGGCAAAATACATTTCTCAGCTTTCTCTAGTACAGGGATTGGCAACCTTTGGCACAACGCCCACCAGGGTAAGCCTCCTGATGGGATGGGATGGTTTGTTTACCTGCTGTGTCCACAGGTTCAGCTGATCGTGGCTCCCACTGGCCGCAGTTCGCTGCTCCAGGCCCATGGGGGCTGTGAGAAGTGGCAGCCAGCACATCCCTTGGCCCGCGCTGCTTCCCGCAGCCCCCATTGGCCTGGGACGGCGCATGTGGCCAATGGGAGCTGCGATTGGCCGAACCTGCAGACGTGGCAGGTAAACAACTGGCCCGGCTCAGTAGGGGACTTACCCTCTTCCCAGGAGGCAGGGCCAGAGCGAGGACATGGCTCCAAGGGGTCGTGGACAGGGATAAGGGGGCTGAGGCTGCAGCTGCAGCTGGGAGCGGGTCTGGGGCCGGGAATGGGACTGAGGCTGGGCGCAAGTCTGGGGGAGGGAGCAGAAACTGTGGTCAGGCCATGGCTGGGGGCCAAGACTTGGAGCGGGGCTGGAGCAGACCTGGGAGCAGAACAGGGTTATGAGATCTCTGTCTCTGCCACAGAGGGGTCCTATCAGACCTTAGGCAAATCACTTATATCAAAGTTTTCACAGACGGTCCTTAATTGTATGTTTCTCATTTTCTGGGTGCCTGACTAGAGACACTTGTGGTCTGATGTGCATGAACTGAGCATCCTGAGCTGCAACTGAAATTACTAATAGCTGTCCTCTGAAGCAATAAAGTCAAATGCAATCTGAAGTACTTTGAAAAATCAGACAATGGAAATCTCAGCTGAGTGGATCACGGGTATCTCCTGAGCACTCTGCGAGCGTTCGGCTTCGGACCCTGATTTGTGGGTTTTCTCCAGGTGCTGTACGGTTCTGCGGAGTGTCCGTGGCAGCTGGGCACTGCTCGGTCTCCGAGTGGTCTCGTTCCTTGAGGGTGGTGTTAAAGTCCCCGCCCAGGACCAGGTACTCAAGAGGATCCAGGGAGCCGAGGAAGGCGGACGCCTGCTGATAAAAACGCAACCTCTCCGGGCCTGATGTCGGGGCGTAAATGTTGACAAGATTAACCACAAGCCCCTCCATACGGACCTGGAGGTGCAGCAGGCGGCCCGGCACATCCTTGGCGACTCCCAGCACCTTGGGCCATAGTTCGGGGTAGAACAGGGTCACCACTCCAGCCGTGTGGACCGAGAGGTGGCTAAAGTAGACCTCGTCCCCCCACTCCAGCCGCCAGCTAGCTTCAGCGGCTGGATCCGTATGGGTCTCCTGCAGGAAAACCACAGAGTACCCCCCACTCCCGAAGGAAGGAGAGCACCTGGCTCCTGCGGAGACCCATCCTACAGCCCTGGGTGTTTCATGTGGCAAAGAGGATTGGTGCCATGAGGAGGGCTGGGGGGGAATCCTCGCCAGCAGATGAGGTGGAGGGGACTAGGACAGGGCTGGCATCAGGAATAGGGCAGGGGACAGGAGTAAGGCGGAGATCAGGAAGGGAACTGGGGAGGGGGGCAGAAGTAGGATCCTGAGCCTCAATAATCGGGCCACTGGAAGGTGGCCCCTCCTGGTTAGGCTCAGAAATCTGGGGAGTGGGAAGGAGACCCCCAACGATGCCGGGCTCAGCCACTATAGTTTGAGCAGTAGCCCTGGCATCAGGAGATGGATGGTCATCAACGAGGTCCCTGCCCGGGAAGGAGGTTGGGTGCTCCACATCCAAGAGGGACACCCTCTGGGAATCGGGTCCCCACAGCGGAGCACCAGCCGTCCCCTCAATGGGCTCGGTGGCAGTCAGCAGGGTGCCACCTGCAGCCAGGCTGATGGAAGAATCCAGGGGACCCTCAGAGATGGGAGCAGAAGCAGCGGTCAGGGGAAGGGAACACGGGGACTGGGGGACTGGGGTGAAGTCACCCAGATCGAGGCCCGATGGCAGAGAGTCGTCCTCCCCCTGCATGACTGGGGTCAGACTCAGGGCCTCGATCTCTTCGTAAATGGAAGGGAGATCACCGTCTGCCCCCCCCGAGGCCCTCCCCGCCAGTACCGGAGGCGACGCCCACCTCAGTGCTCGCAGGGGTCTCAGATGGAAAGAGGGCGAGAGAGGCTCCCTCGGGGGCTACCACAGGAAGGGACCCCGGAGGAGGGGTGGTGTCACCTTCCAGTGCTGCCACAGCATCCCCAGCTGGTACCACACAACGGGAGTCGTCAGGGGGCAAGGCAGAAGGCTCATCATCGGTGCCTCACTTCCTGCTCTTCCGGGGGGTCTCCGAATCCAAAGGATGTAACAGGGCTCGAGCCTTCCGCTTGCCCCGCTTCCCCTGCACTAAGGACCAGCCCTCCATGGCATCATCTGGGGGCTGTCTAACAGGAGTCGGGTCGGGGGGTAAAGGCGATGGCACAGGAGATGGTGGGGTAGCAGGAATGAGGGAGGAGTTTCCCTGGCGTGAGCCCTCTCCCACGCCTGGTGGTATCTCTGCTGCACCCTCCTCCACAGCGGTGGACCGAGAAGGAGGAGGGGCAGCTTCGTGTGCCAGGCGACCAGGGTCATCGGCGATGACAGGGCCAGCGCCTTGCCAGGGCTCGGGGGTCTCGGACGGTCCTTTGTGCTGGGCCAAGGGGTAGTCCCTCTGGATGTGCCGAATCGCCCGGCAGAGGTAGCACCGGGCCTCCCTCGTCGAGTAATGCACCCAGTAGTGGGCTCCCTGTTAGGGGACCAGAAAGGACCCCTTGAGCGCCTCTCTGCCATGAGCCGCCGGCGGCAGTTGAAGCTGCACTTACCGGCGGAACGAGAGGACGTGACGGAGGGCAGGGTCCTTGCATCCCAACGGGAGAGGGCTGGTGACAGAGATAGGGCGCCACAGGGCAGAAAGGGTGGGCAGCAGGGTGGCATTGGGTAGGAAGGGAGGGACGGAGGTCAGGACCAAGTGGACCCCCAGGTCTTCCAACGGCTCCAGGGGGACGAACATGCCCCCAACCGCCAGGCGCGTCTCTACCGCCTCTTGGGCAGCGGCCTCCGATGCCAGGAAGAAGACTACCCTTCCGTACATTTTGGAGGCCACCACAATGGCCGTGGGCCCAAGCACCCTTGCCAACGCCCGCACGTAGGTCTCCACGTGGGGCGAGGCAGGCACCAGGAGGCAACGGACGCCGTGCTTCCTAGTCAAGGTGGGGAAGGGGCCCCGGCCACTATATATGGTAGCAGAAGCAGCAGTCGAAGGAGCAGCGGCAGGTGGGGGGGGGCTGCCGCCACCTGGGCGTACGCCTTGGGGGCCAGGGAAGGGACACCCGAAGAGCTGGTGGAGGGAGCAGCGGGGAGGGGTGCCGCGGCCGGTAATGGGGCTGCGGCAGCAGGGGCAGTCTCTGCCATGGAAGGCCTGGCCTTTTCAGTGAGGCCCTTACCCTTCTTCTTACCCTGATCTTTCCCACCGGCTGGGGGGGGGCTCCCCCTGAATCGGAAGGGGCGAGGGACATGGCAGCAGCGGAGGTCTCCCCGGTACTCGCCGCCGCCGGTGCCTCAGTGGGAGCGGTGGCAGGTGGACCAGCAGCGGCGGTCGAGGTAGAGGCCTCGGGAATGGACACGGGGGCAGGTGGAGGAGGGGCGGTGGGAGCATTGCGAAGGGTCACCCCCGCCACGTCCCCCACCATAACGAAAGCGGGGAGGGGAACAAACAGCAAGGGGAGGGGAGGGAGAGGAGGTGACCACCCCTCCCCACTAGGCTGCAGGCAGGGGAAGAGGGTGCCAAAAAGGGAAGGCTAAAGGAGTGTGAGGAGAACCAAGGACCTAGGGGCGGGAGGGTGTCAGGTCAGCGATTCAGAGGGGATTCCGGCTCCTCCAGTTGCACTAGGGGATATGGGGGGTCAACAGCATAAGCGAGTGCAGTGAACAAGGGCAAACTCAAATGGGAGAATTGCACAAGTGAAGGGAGGGGGCATGGGCGCATGAGGGAAGGGACCAATCAGGGCTGGGGGATCACAGGGTGTGTGGAGAGAAGGACGAGCTGGGAACGGGATGGAGGGACCATGGGGCTAGTTGCAGGTCTGGGGCAGGACTATCAGGGCCGCAGAGGGAAACAGGTGAGGCGGATAAATGTGGCAAAGGAAAGGGGGTCAGTCCAGGGGGTGGGGAAAGGTGGTTCGCCCATGGGCACTTGTGCAAAAGTCAATGCTTGGCTGCTGCTGCTGCTGCAGGCCCAAATGATGGAAGCGGGCGTGGTGAGCCAGACAAGCAGCTCAGTCCCAGAGGCAGGAGTCCGAAGCAGAAGGAAAACAGCCAGCGGGGGTGGTGGAGAGGCAACAATGGTGGTGGGGGCAAAGGGGAACACTGATGGACCGGGGGCAGGCTCCATGCCACACCCCCGGTGTCCCAATAGACACAGTCCAAACCCCCACCTCAAGAGCACAGTTCGAAAAAGACTCAGTCCAGAAAAGCCCACTCCACAGTGGTCCTCACGTGGTCTTCCAGCAGCGGGTGGTCCTCTTGTCCTCCTCCTTCTCCTCGGGGCTCCAACAGCTCCCCAGCAACAGCCGCAGTAGTCCCAGCAGCGCCAGGTGGTGGTGGTCTGGTGTCCAGGCAGGAGGGACCCCGTTCATATGGTGTCCTCAGCAACAAGAGCTAGGGCCCCTCACTCCCCTCCTCTCTGGGAAGCAGGCCAGCAGCCTTCTTCCCCCCTCCCCCAGGGCTGTAGGTGGAGCAACAGCAGCAGTTGGGGGTGAGGGGATCAGCAGCCAGCCAACTAGAGGGTAGTAGAGAAATGGGGAGGAAGAGATGGAAGTGGTGGTGTCTGGCCCAGCCAAGGGAGCAGCAGGAAGAGCAGCAGCAGCAGCAGCGAGGGCCCAGTGCTCAGCAGGAACAGCAGCAGCAGCCCTCTCCTTCCTTCCCTCTATAGCAGAGAAATAGAAGGGAGATCTACTGGCCACAGGAGAAGCAGGTTTCTGTTCCCTGAGTTACCAGAGCAGGGGCTGCACTAGAGTAATCAGGAACCTGCTAGAACCAATTAAGGCAGACAGGCTTATTAGAACACCTGCAGCCAGTCAAGGCAGGCTAATCAGGGCACCTGGGTTTAAAAAGGAGCTCACTCCAGTCAGGTGGGGAGGAGCTAGACGAGAGGAAGTGCATGTGAGGAGCTGGGAGCAAGAGGCACAAGGAGCTGAGAGTGAGAGGGTGTGCTGCTGGAGGACTACGGATTACAAGTATTATCAGACACCAGGAAGAAGGTCCTGTGGTGAGGATAAAGAAGGTGTTTGGAGGAGGCCTTGGGGAAGTAGCCCAGGGTGTTGTAGCTGTCATGCAGCTGTTATGAGAAGCACTATAGACAGCTGCAATCCACAGGGCCCTGGGCTGGAACCCGGAGTAGAGGGCAGGCACGGGTTCCCCCCAAACCTCCCAACTCTTGATCAGACACAGGAGGAGTTGATCCAGACTGTGGGGAAGATCACTGAGGTGAGCAAACCTGCCAATAAGCGCAGGACCACCAAGGTAGAGGAGGAACTTTGTCACAATATATTTAAATCACTGAACATTATAGCTTCCAAAATTCAGGACTGCATATTAAGGCCACTATACAATTTAATGAGTGCCAACATTTTAATAAATGTCTATAACTATTTTTTCTAAGGAAAAAAAGTGATTATTTCACTTTTTCCCCAACAAGTTCATTGATTTGGGGATTTGTTCAGTTCTAAACTCCATCTAAATGAAGCAGAGTAGATATAGGATTGATCTATCAGACACATGAGTAAATGCAATCTTGCAAGTAGTTCCACTGTAGTGTTAACAGGGTGGGGACCTATGTATGTCTGCTATCATCAAGGCTTCATGTCTAATGTATTATAAACAAATGTCTCAATAATTTAGCTTTTTGCCAAGATGCCATATTGGGTAATTCCACCAAAAAGGCCATTTTCCTATCTTTATTTCCTTAGTTTGCCTGTACTTCTTTCTCCCCTTAGATCGGGGTCAGCAACCTCTGGCGGACCGGGCCAGTTTGTTTACCTGCCACGTCGGCAGGTTCGGCGGACCGTGGCTCCCACGGGCCGCGGTTTGCCGTCCCAGGCCAATGGGGGCGGGAGGAAGTGCTGCGGGCCAAGGGATGTGCTGGCTGCAGCTTCCCGCCTTCTGTATGCCAGAGGTTGCTGACCCCTGCCATAGATGAATGTTTGCCTATGTTTCCCCCACAACCTGTATAATTCTGTTTGCTTCCTGTCTCTCTTTATGCACTGCTGTCCTGAAGAGAATATAAAGTGGAGGGCAGTGAGAGGGAATCCATTGCCTTCCAGTGGAAGCAACCAGGATGAGCAATATCGACCTTTTGTCTCATGCAAGGAGATAGAAAAGGCTGGAGAATTGACTCAGAGAGAAAAGCTTAGAGAAGGTGTTTGAGGATATTACCCAGCACCCTCAGAATTTTATCTTGAATCTTAATGATATTTGACCTCTTTCTCTATGACATCTCATTGTGTGAAAAATCTCAGATTTCATTTAAAAAACATGTTTCTAGCCCTTATAGTTGTTTAGAAAAACTTGAAATCATGACCTGAGTACAGCCTAAGGACTCAGATCTAAGACAGCAAAGAAAAAATACATAGACCTCTATGTAGATATACAAAAGGTAAATCTCATTATTTTTGAGAACTTGGGGTTGGCAATACTCAACCATGCAGCCAGGGTTCTACTGTGGTGAGGCTAAGATCTTCACTGAGCAGCTGCTTTGCCCTGCTGCATAGCTCCTGAACAGAGCAGGCTCCTGTGTAGCTTAAGAGTGGCACAGTTGTCATAAACAGATAAGTAAAAGTTAATAGAACAGAAGTACTTTATATCTCTTTTGCCTGTAAAGGGTTAACAAGTTCAGTGAGCCTGGCTGTCACCTGACCAGAGGACCAATCAGGGGACAGGATACTTTCAAATCTTGAGGGAGGGAAGTTTTTGTGTGTGCTGTTAGATTTTGGTTGTTGTTCTCTCTGGGTTCTGAGAGTGACCAGACGTGCAACCAGGTTTCTCTCCAATCTCTCTGATACAGTCTTTTATATGTCCAGAATAGTAAGTACTAGGTAGATAAACCGAGTTAGGCTTATGTTTGTTTTCTTTATTTGCAAATGTGTATTTGGCTGGGAAGAGTTCAAATGTGTATTTTGCTGAAAGGATTTTAATTTGTACTTGTATACTTAGGCTGGGAGGGTATTCCCAGTGTCTATAGCTGAAAGACCCTGTAACATATTCCATCTTAAATTTACAAAAATAATTTTTACTGTTTTTTCTTTCTTTAATTAAAAGCTTTTCTTGTTTAAGAACCTGATTGTTTTTTTTTTCTAGTGTGAGACCCCAGGGGATAGGGTCTGGATCCACCAGGGAATTGGTGGGGAGAAAGGAGGGAAGGGGGAGAGAAAGGTTAATTTCTCTCTGTGTTAAGATTACTTTCTCTCTCAGGGAGAGTCTGGGAGAGGGAGAGAGAAGGAGGGGGGAAGGTGAATTTTCCTCTCTGTTTTAAGATTCAAGGAGTCTGAATCACAGTAATCTTCCATGGTAACCCAGGGAGGGGAAGCCTGGGAGAGGCAACGGTGAGGGAAAGGGTTTACTTTCCTTGTGTTAAGATCCAGAGGGACTGGGTATTGGGGGTCCCTGGGCAAGGTTTTAGGGGGACCAGAGTGTATCAGGCACTGGAATTCCTGGTTGGTGACTGCACTACAAGTACTAAGCTGGTAATTGAGCTTAGAGGAATTCATGCTGGTACCCCATCTTTTGGACGCTAAGGTTCAGAGCGGGGAGTTATACCACGACAACAGTATTGGAAGGTAGTTGTCATGAGATGTCTGTAAGTCCTGCAAGAACAAGGCACTGTTCCTGCATGGCATAGGAGCTGCTTATCATGTGACAGGATCTACCACATTGAGCACCTACGCCTAGATTAACAGAATTATTTAGGTGTTGATCTGCTGAGTATTGCAGCATCTAATTTCTTGGTGCCTGATGCTCAGTGGAATTCCCAGCAAGTTAGTTACCGAGGCTTCTCGTTCAATGCAAAAGGAGAGTTAGGCATCTAAGGAAGTGATCTTCAGAAGCCAGCAAGCTGAAAGGGCATCTCCCTTAGCTGGCCAGGGTGTGAAATGCAGAGGAAAGGACTGTTGCTTAAGCCCAGAGCCTCATAGATAGTTAGGAACCTAACTCCCATTCATCAGGGCCCCTAGGTACCTTACTGATAGGTCAAAGGGAGGCACCTGCCTCCAACTGGATTCTGAGCCATGGACTCCCAGAGTTAGGCACATAAGCCAAGTCAGTCACTTATCATGAAAAAACACAGTATACAGGGAGAAGAGCCAAGACCCCAAAATAGTCAATAGCCTAATGGTTAGGGCATGCTTCTCAGATGTGGGATATGAGAATTGATTCCCTACTCTGCCTGCTTTGGAACAGGGACATGAACCCACAACTTGGTGAGTGCCCTAATCACCAGGCTACTGGCTATTCTGGATTGGGAATCTCTCCTGTTGAAGTTCTTCCACTTTATATAAATTTAAATATTCAATGGAGCAGCGACATGAACCCAAGTATTTTACCTCCCAGGAGAGGACCCAGATCACCAGAGAACACATCCACATCCACTTGTGACTGTTTGCCCAGGCTATCTCTTTTGACAGGTGTGAAGCCTTAGGGGCACTCAGAGCACATCTATGAGATCAGGCTTCACTATCAAGATAGTCCAGGGAATACCTAATTTGAGAATCCTGCTTTGAGGACTTCGAGTTGAGTTTAGGCTCTGAGTAATTCATTACTGTGGGGCAGTGTTCATGCATAGACAACTTGACACATGCCTACCATTGGATACTAACACAATGAGAGGCTTTGGGTGCCAGCTAAGCAGCATTTTGAGAATATCAGGGGTGCCTAAGTATTGGGCTTGGGTATCTAAGTATCCTTTGTAAATTGACCGGACTATATAACTGCAAACTAAGTACCCTTTAGAGTGCATCAGCAAGGTCTATATGAAGCAGTTAGAACACAACACATGGAAGTCCTCTACAAAGCAAACCCTTCTACAGCTCTTTGCTGGCACTGTGTACAAGCTCTTAGGGTACACATATATTTTTCTAGAAGTCTGCATGCTGAGGTGATTGTACATCCTTTCAAAGAAGGAAGGATGGTCGAGGTTAAGTCTCTTGCTGCACCACAGACACCCTGTGTGACTTGGGCAAGCCACTTCAGTTTATAGCCGTAAAGGTGAATTAGATTAGATGTTGCAACACAAAGTTTAGGTGCCTTTCCACCTCCTGGAAACCACAATGCCAAGATTGGTGCCCAGGCTCCATATACAATACATGGAGAGAGTTTGGTTCCTAAGAATGGGATCCACAAAAGCCAGCATACTGAGCAGGCAGACACCTAAACTAGCCAATAGGAAATGTCAAGTAGAGGGGTGAGACCTAAGCCCTTCCCTCAAAGGGAGGTAGGTGATTAAATCTGGACTGTTGGGAGATACGTCCCTCCATTTGGGCTTCTCCTCCATCCACTCTCACCAGGAATTAGCCAGTTAAGCCTGTCATCCCTTCCTCTCAAAAAAACTAAGGCAGTGATGGTGATGATGATGCCCCCACGTATACCCTATAGCAGAGATCGGGAACTTTTGGCACGTGGCCCATCAGGGAAATCCGCTGGCGGGCCAGGAAGGTTTGTTTACCTGCAGCGTCCATAGGTTTGGCCGAGCACAGCTCCCACTGGCCATGGTTCGCCGTTCCAGGCGAATGGGGGCTGCGGGAAATGGCATGGGCCAAGGGATGTGCTGGCTGCCACTTCCCCAGGCCTGGTTTACCTGGAACAGTGAACCACGGCCAGTGGGAGCTCTGATTGGCCAAACCTGTGGATGCTGCAGGTAAACAAACCATCCCAGCCTGCCAGCGAATTTCCCTGATAGGCCACATGCCAAAGGTTTCCAATCCCTGCCCTATAGCCTAGTGATCACAGCACTTACCCATGATGTAAGAGGCTTGGATTCATAGCTTCATGGTAATGTATACTGACAATGAGTATCACTGGGCTAAGAAAAATAGGTGAGAGTGACTCTATAGCCTGGTGGTGTGCACACCGACCTGGGAGATAGGAAACCCAAATTTCTTATATCAGGCAGAAGAGGGCATTGAATGTTGGTCTTCCACATCCCAGGTTAGTGCTCTAGCCACTGAGCTAAGTATTAAAAGGGAGGCTGCTATTTGAAAAATATTTTGAGTGGCCGAAATAAACTATTTGAAAAAAATAAATTACTCAGCTCCGTTTGACATACATGTTTTATGATCTATTTGGGGAAATGGCATATTTGTCTTTTCTTAGACCAGTTACTGTTTTAATAATTTGTGAAAATAAAAATCTATTCTTTTTATTTTGCAATAGAAAAAGTAAGGACCCTGTCCAGCTCCCATTAAAGTCAATGGAAAGGCTGCCATTAGCTTCAAAGGCAGCTGGATCAGACCCTAGAAATATATCTTCTGTGATGTTGGCCATTTCCTTTTGGCACCTGTGATCATTCTTCTAAAGACTTTGAAACTGCAGTGTAGCACTGTTAGTAATTTAATGTGATTTTTATCCCTGTTCCTTTGGCAGCTTCAGTAAAAATTGAATTAAACCTTCCTCTTCTTAGCACTCCTATTAATGACTAAAAAAATGTGTCAGGACAGTGTTTATTATTAAAGAGCAGAAATATTTGTCTTTGTCTTTCTTCTTTTTCTTTTTTCCTCAGATTTTTAATACTTTTATTAAGTCCTGAATGGGCTGATTTTGTTCTATATCCTATTCTATCACTTCTCCTTAGCCAGGATACTGTCTATTGGTTAACTCTTAACCAGTTTTTTTTTTCACTTAAATACTTCTCTGCAATCCCTCCTAAATTAACCCCATCAGGCGGTTGATAGTTACTCAGACATTGAAATCTTGTAGCCTTAAGACTTTATTCAGACTACCTGCAAATATCTGCAACTATATTGGTACACAAAAGTAAGGCTCTCCATATACAAGGCTTTTAAGATCAAAAAGTTGTCATTCAGGCATTGAGATCTGACACTTCAAAGCCCACATTAATAATAAAAGGATGGGTTTTTTTCCAAAATGACTGGGAATTTTGTTTTTGTTTTTTAAAGCACTATTAAGTGAAGAATAACAGTTTTCATTAAAGTAAAATTATATTTAACCCTCCAAGTACTGAAATATATATATATATATATATATATATATATATATATATATATATATATATATATATATATAATTTCATAGACTTGACAGGAAGATTCTTCCATGCACCAGGTACAGCTGATGGGAATCCAACACTTTGAAGAGGTTGTTTTGCTTTCTATGCTGGAGCAACATTTCAAAATGTTGATAGATTAAGCCATAAAAACTAGGTGTCTTCTCTTATTAATGCCATCTTGTCTTCTAACAGTTCCCACGTGGCAAAGTTCTTGGAACAGTAATGTGGGGAGAAGAGCCTTCATTGTTCAAAATAGCAATTTCAGTGACATCAGACCACAATAAATCCAAAGAACATTAACATTTGAGAGCATCCCATTTAAATATCATACTTTTGTCTTTATTTTAAATGGTTGTCTAAAAGTACACTGCAGAGACAAACATTTTTCAGCTATGAATAGGTGTCTGAACTGAGTTCAGTTTTTACTGGTAGGTGAACTCAAGACAGTACAACAATTTACGTAGGAGAAGTGGTCAAAAATCTGAACCACGTCTAAACTGAACCCTTCTTGGATCTACACGATGAGACAGGGAATGAAATGATAATAGTATTTTTGTGGTATTTTAGCATTCCTGCTGTCAGCTAGAGCCAGAAAATGCAGAGGTGCATTTAGCATTTAGATAATATGGTGGCTGCTTCAGTAATATCTAAGATGGACATATAGGTACGCCAATGGAATGATAAGCAGAAATGTCAACTAAACTATTTCTGGTCTTATGTTTTGTTTGAGTTCTGATCAAACTTCATGTTTATAATTGTGTCTGGATTGCTTTGCCTCTTCCTTATAATCATCATATTACAAATCCATTGACAGTCTAAGATCCCTAGAGGCAGAGAGAGAGAGAGAGAGAGAGAGGTGATTATCAGGGCCGGCTCTAGCCATTTCGCTGCCCCAAGCATGGCGGCACGCCACGTGGGGCGCTCTGCCACTCGCCAGTCCCGAGGTCCAGTGGACCTCCTACAGGCATCCCTGCGGAGAGTTCGCTGGTCCCACGGCTCCGGTGGCTCTCCCGCAGGTGTGCCTGCGGATGCTCCACCGGAGCCGCAGGACCAGTGGACCCTCCGCAGGCATGCCTGCGGGAGGTCCACCTAAGCCACCTGCCGTCCTCCCGGCAACCGGCAGAGCGCCCTGAGCGGCAGGCCGCCCCAAGCACGCGCTTGGTGTGCTGGGGCCTGGAGCCGGCCCTGGTGATTATGATAATTATGGTCCACAAAACAGATTAATATTTGCTTTCTTGTGATAAACTAATCCATAATATCAGAGTTTGTGTCATCTGGGTCTCTAGTACCACAAGCAGAAGGTGTCAGATACATTAAAACTGCTCATGTGATGTAGAGATGCGCATGCTCACACACATCTCCCTGCATGTTACAGTTCTGATTCACTATTTTAAGAGAAATCATAGAAGGAGGTAGTAATTCCTGAAAATGGAAAATGATTAATTTTCTAGAAGGGACCCCAAACTATAGCACCCGGCCAAACCCAAAACTTTGTTACTGTTAGATGTATAGGGAGACATTTGAAAGGGAGTGTTGTTGTGATTTTGTTGTTGTTGTTGTTGTCAAAAGGAAGATATTAGAATTACATGCAACTTATGTGTCTTTATTTGGACCAAATGGTGGCCCATTCTGCAGACGGGAGTAAGGTAATTCCTCATGCCAGGGACAACAGAGCAGTGGGGAGAGCAGTCTTCCCAAGGCCATTATACTACTGTGCTCATGTGGGTGGGGAATAGTCGGAGCCTTGGCTCCACCCCACGAAGTGCTAGCAGGCCAGAGGACATCCACAGGGTTGACACAGGATACTTTCTCCCCACAATCCAATGGCACCAAAACAGAGGGTACACCATGAGGCAGAGTATGACTGATTTACAATCTGCTTCATAGAATCATGGAAGATTAGGGTTGGAAGAGACCTCAGGAGGTCATCCAGTCCAACCCCATGCTCAAAGCAGGACCAAACCCATCTAAATCATCCCAGCCAGAGCTTTGTCAAAACCGGCCTTAAAAATCTCTAAGGGTGGATATAACATCAACTCCCAAGAAAACTCATTCCAGTCCTTCACTATCCTTCCAGAGAAATAGTTTTTGCTAATTCGTAGATTCTAGAACTGGAGGGGACCTCGAGAAGTCATCAAGTCCAGTCCCCTGCCCTCTTGGCAGGACCAAATACTGTCTAGACCATCCCTGATAGACATTTATCTAACCTACTCTTAAATATCTCCAGAGATGGAGATTCCACAACCTCCCTAGGCAATTTATTCCAGTGTTTTACCACCCTGAGAGTTAGGAACTTATTCCTAATGTCCAACCTAAACCTCCCTTGCTGCAGTTTAAGCCCATTGCTTCTTGTTCTATCATTACAGGCTAAGGTGAACAAGTTTTCTCCTTCCTCTTGGTGACACCCTTTTAGATACCTGAAAACTGCTATCATGTCCCCTCTCAGTCTTCTCTTTTCCAAACTAAACAAACTCAATTCTTTCAGCCTTCCTTCATAGGTCATGTTCTCTAGACCTTTAATCATTCTTGTTGTTCTTCTCTGGACCTTCTCCAATTTCTCCACATCTTTCCTGAAATGTGGTGCCCAGAACTGGACACAATACTCCAGTTGAGGCCTAACCAGCACAGAGTAGAGCGGAAGAATGACTTCTCGTGTCTTGCTCACAACACACCTGTTAATGCATCATAGAATCACATTTGCTTCTTCTTGCAACAGCATCACACTGTTGACTCAGATTTATCTTGTGGTCCACTATGACCCCTAGATCTCTTTCTGCCATACTCCTTCCTAGACAGTCTCTTCCCATTTTGTATGTGTGAAACTGATTTTTCCTTCCTAAGTGGAGCACTTTGCATTTCTCTTGGTTAAACTTCATCCTGTTTACCTCAGACCATTTCTCCAATTTGTCCAGATTGTTTTGATTTATGACTCTGTCCTCCAAAGCAGTTGCAATCCCTCCCAGTTTGGTATCGTCTGCAAACTTAGTAAATGTACTTTCTATACCAATATCTAAGTCGTTGATGAAGATATTGAGTAGAGCCGGTCCCAAAAGAGACCCCTGCAGAACCCCACTTGTTATACCTTTCCAGCAGGATTGAGAACCATTAATAACTACTTTCTGAGTACAGTTATCCAGCCAGTTATGCACCCACCTTATAGTAACCTCATCTAAATTGTATTTGCCTAGTTTATCGATAAGAATATCATACAAGAACATATCAAATGCCTTACTAAAGTCTAGGCATACCACATCCACCGCTTCTTCCTTATCCACAAGACTCGCTATCCTATAAAAGAAAGCTATCAGATTGGTTTGACGTGATTTGTTCTTTACAAATCCATGCTGGCTATTCCCTATCACCTTACCACCTTCCAAATGTTTGCAGATGATTTCCTTAATTACTTGCTCCATTATCTTCCCTGGCACAGAAGTTAAAGTAACTGGTCTGTAGTTTCCTGGGTTCTTTTTATTTCCCTTTTTATAGATGGGCACTATATTTGCCCTTTTCCAGTCTTCTGGAATCTCTCCTGTCTCCCATGATTTTCCAAAGATAATAGCTAGAGGCTCAGATACCTCCTCTATTAGCTCCATTAGCTCCTCTATTAGCTCTAGAATATCCAGCCCAGACCTCCCCCACTGCAACTTGAGACCATTGCTCCTTGTTCAGTCATCTTCCACCACTGAGAACAGCCTAGATCCATTCTCTTTGGAATCCCCCTTTAGGTAGCTGAAGGATGCTATCAAATCCCCCCCTCACTCTTCTATTGTACAGACTAAACAAGCCCAGTTCCCTCAGCCTCTCCTCATAAGTCATGTGCTCCAGTCTCCTAATCCTTTAGTTGCCCTCGGCTGGACTCTCTCCAATTTGTCCACATCCTTTCTGCAGTGGAGGGCCCAAAACTGGAAGCAATACTCCAGATGTGGCCCCACCAGTGCCGAACAGAGGGAAATAATCACTTCCCCTAGTCTACTGGCAATGCCCCTACTTATACAGCCCAATATGCTGTTAGCCTTCTTGGCAACAAAGGCACACTACTGACTCATATCCAGCTTCTTGTCCACTGTAATCCCCAGGTACTTTCGTGTAGAACTGCCGCTTAGCCAGTCGGTTCCCAGCCTGTAGCAGTACCTGGGATTCTTCCGTCACAAGTGCAGGACTCTGCACTTGTCCTTGTTGAAACTCATCCGATTTATTTTGGCCCAATCTTCCAATTTATCTAGGTCACTCTGGACCCTATCTCTACCCTCCAGCATATGTAACCTCTTCCCCCATCTTAGTGTCATCTGTGAACTTGCTGAGGATGCAATCCACCTCTTCATCCAGATGATTAATGAAGATGTTGAACAAAACTGGCCCCAGGACTGACCCCTGGGGCACTCCTCTTGATACCAGCTGCCAAGTAGACATTGAGACGTTGATCACTACCCATTGAACCTGACAATCTAGCCAGTTTTCTATCCACCTTATAGTCCAGTCATCCAATCGATACTTCTTTAACTTGCTGGCAAGAATACTGTGGAAGACTACATCAAAAGCTATGCTAAAGTCCAGGTATATCACGTCCATTGCTTTCCCCACATCCACAGAGCCAGTTATCTCATCATAGAAGTTGATTGATCAGGTTGGTCAGATATGACTTGCCCTCCACGTTGACTGTTCCTGATTACCTTCCTCTCCTCCAAGTGCTTCAAAATGGATTCCTTGAGGACCTGCTCCATGATTTTTCCAGGGCCTGAGATAAGGCTGACTGGTCTGTTGTTCCCTGGATTCTCATTGTTCGCTTTCTTAAATATTTGCCTTTTTCCAATTGTCCTGGACCTTCCCCGATCGCCAAGAGTGTTCAAAGATAATGGCCAATGGCTCTGCAATCACATCAGTCAACTCCCTCAGCACTCAGACTCATTGCCTCAATTCCTATGTCCAGACTTTTGCATGTCCAGACTTTCTAAATAGTCCTTAACCTGTTCTTTCACCACTGAGGTCTGCTCTTCCCCACACTGTGCTGCCCAGTGCAGCAATCTGGGAGCTGACTTTGTCTGTGAAGACCGAGGCAAAAAAAGCATTGAGTACTTCAGCGTTTTCTGCGTCATCTGACACTAGCTTGTCTCCCCCTTTTAGTAAGGGTCCCACACTTTCCCTGACGTTCTTGTTGTTGTAGAAACCTTCTTGTTACCCTTCAGATCCGTTGCTAACTGCAACTTCAATTGTACTTTGGTCTTCCTGATTACACTCCTGCATGCTTGAGCAATATTTTTATCCTTCTCCCTAGTCATCTGTCCAAGTTTCCACTTTTTGTAAGCTTCCTTTTTGTGTTCAAGGTCACCAAAGATTTCTCTCTTAAGCCGAACTTCTTGTTGCCTGCCATATTTTTCTGCAGATAGGGATGGTTTGTTCCTGCACCCTCAATAAGGCTTTCATCCTCATATTAGCTTCCCAGATGATCCTGCCCATCAGTTCCCTGAGTGTGTCAAAGTCTGCTTTTCTGAAGTCCAGGATCCATATTTTGCTGCCCTCCTTTCTTCCTTTTGTCAGGATCCTGAACTCGACCCTCTCATGGTCACTGATGCCCAGATTACCACCCACTTCTCCTTCTCCTACCAATTTTTCCCTGTCTGTGAGCAGCAGGTCAAGAGGACCACGTCCTCTAGTTGGTTCCTCCAGCACTTACACCAGGAAGTTGTCCCCAACACTCTCCAAAAACTTCTTGGATTTTTTGTGCACTGTTGTATTGTTCTCCCAGCAGATGTCAGGGTGATTGTAGTCCCTCATGAAAACAAGGGCCTGTGATCTGGAAATTTCTATTAGTTGTCTGAAGAAAGCCTAGTCTACCTCATCCGCCTGGTCTGGTGGTCTATAGCAGACACCCACCATGACATCATCCTTGTTGATCTCACCTCTAAACTTAACTCAAATACTCTCAACAGGCTATTCTCCAGTTTCATACTGAAGCTCTGAGCAAACATACTTTTATCTTATGTACAGTGCAACTCCTCCACCTTTCCTCCCCTGCCTGTCCTTCCTGAACAATTTATACCCATCCATGACAGTGCTGAAGTCATGTGAGTTACCTCATCAAGTCTCTGTTATTCCAATCACATTATAGTTCCTTGACTGTGCCAGGACTACCCAGTCTGCTCCTCAGGCAATGCAACTACATACTGCCCCAGAAACACTGTTGATTATAAACCAACGACTATGTCCTGTGTAACTAAAGGCCACAGATTAGTTGTGGCTATAATCCCATTAGGAAAAATTTTGCAAACTTTAATCACTTTGAGTAGTTTCGTTGATTAAGTTTGGCAAAGTCTGGACAATGATAAATTGAGAAGGTGCTGCTGCTATATCCACTCCAATAAATGACTTTGGAGGATGCTGCAGTTGTCTCATTGTTTTTGAGAAACTAAGGCCCACTTTGGTTAAAGAAATCTGTTATTAAAACATTCATTTGTTCTTATCTATCCTTAAAGTCCCACAACCACTTAATTGAATCATTCCCCATGATCACATCCTATCTCTAAAATAACACTTGCTAAAGGGTTTGTCTACACAGTCCACGGAGGCAAGCATCCCAGCCCAAGTTCATTGATGCGGTCCAGTGGAGCTCATTCTATCACTCTAAAAATAGCTGTATAGGCAGCACTTTGAAGTTGCAGTTTGAGCTGGAGCGCGGGTAGTGAAGCCCATCTCTAGGCTTCAGGGCCTGAGCTTCAGCCGAAGTCACAACATCAGAGCGCTGTCTACACAGCTATTTTTAGTGTGCTAGCCCAGCTCTGAGCTGGGAGGCTTGCTTCTGTGGACTGCATAGACATACCCAGAATAGTTAGGAAATACCTGAAGGGTATTTATATAGATATAATCACTTCCAGTTTATTTGAAAATTTAGTATGTACCTTCATTCTTTGTCCCATGCAGCCTCACATCCTCAGGAGCAATTTCCTGTAAACATCCACAAAGCTACCTCAGTATCTCCCTTCAAATACCTGCTTAAAAATCTCTTTTACTACGATGCCTACAAAAATATAGACAACATGTAGGCTGTTGGGCAGGTCCATAAAGGGACTTAGGAACTGCAATGCTGTGACTAAATTTTAGGCACCAAGAAAATCACAGAAACAACACTGCAACTCACAAAGCCTGAGACAGGCACTTAGGTTCCACAGACAATGACTAGGGAGAGATAGGTGTCTTAGAATGCAATCTACAAAGACAGCACCCTAGGCAGGGAGCCACCTAAACTAACCAATGGGAGATGCTGATCAAAGAAGTGTGTGCTAAGACCCACCCCGTCATAGAAATAGGTGCCTTAATCTGGGCTTCAGGGAGGCTCTTAGCTCTGCCAGAGAGCCACAAACTGGGGAAAGAGAGGCATTTGACTGCCTAAGCCATATGCATAGCTCGATGTGATAGGTGTACTCAGAGGTGACCTAACTCTACAAAAGGGTTTTTGGGAGAAGAGGTGGCTTTCCCTTGTAATATTTATCCTAGTGGGTAGGTTAGTTATCCAGGATATAGGAGACCCCAGGTTCAAGTCCTCCTTACTTGGAAAGGGGTCTGCCACCACTCAGGTGAGTTCACTAGGCTATTCTAGAGTCTTTCTCTTTGACTGGCCCAATTAATATTTAATTATTGAATTAAAGTGGAACAACTTCAATAGGAGATATTGCAAAAAGCCCACATCAGAATATTCCATAGCCCAATGGTTAGGACAGACACCCGAGAGATTCCTGTTCATATCCCATCTTCTCATCAAACGGAGGAGGCAGAGATATTTCCCATATCCTGGGTGAGTACCCTAACTACTATGCTTAAAGATGCTAAGGGTGTACCTCCTTCTTCCACCTTGCTGCTTCATGTGAGGGGCTCAAGTTGGTAGAAACCTGTGAGCATGCCTACTGGATTGGCCCCTGCACATGACTTAGGCAGCCAAATGCCTCTATTCCCCAGTTTGTGAATCACTCCTGCTCTAGGCAGGAGACAGGTGCCTAGAATGAAGTAGCAGAGCATGTGCCCAGAGGCAAAAATTTAGGCACTGAGTGATCTTAGGCACCTACAGGGTTAGGTGTCAGCAGAGTGAAGGTTTCTAGCTTGCAAGCTGTGCCTAAAAACAGGGCTGAGGTGCCAAAGGACCTTTGTGGATTGCACCCTGGTTGATCAATATTATCTCACTATTCACTTGAACTCCTCTGTCTGCTAGTATCCATCTGTTGTCTCTTGTTTTATACTTAGATTATATGCTCATCGGGACAGGGACTGTTATCTTATTCTGTGTTTTGTATGGTGCTTAGTACAACAGAGTCCTGGTCCATGTCCAGGAATCCCAGGCACAATAGTTATGCAAGTAATAAGTACTATCGGAAGAAAGAAATACCAGCAAAAAACTATATCCATTAATAAATGAATAGATCAAAACAAAACTGGTATGGGCAATTAGGAATTAATTAAGATTTTGTCAGCATGGCTGTTGATAAAAGCATGTAAGGAATATTTGGAAAATCTGAGCATATATAAATAAGCAGATCAGTATGATATGAATCTCACAGTCTTAAGGGAATTAACTAATAAACTCACTGAACCACTGGCAATTATGTTGCAAGCACTATTGAGATAAAAGAAATACCAAAGGGTTTGAAAAAAGCAAATGCAGAAATAATGAGATCTATAATTAGACTATGGTTCAGCATCCTAAGGGAAGTGGCAAAAATCCCAATGCTTGAACCATTTAAACCAAGATTGGACAGAACACTCAAGAATCATGATTTAATCCAATGCACATTGAAGTCAATGGAAAGAAAAACAACTCTATGTTATTTGCAAAAAAAATGGATATACCCTAAAATGACTTTTAAAATTCTCCAAAAGTGGAATAAAAATTATACAACAAATCACACAGCTCCCCAGAACAAACACAAGGAAAAAGCCCAGTCCCATGCTTACTAAACACAGCCAAACTTTCACCCATTGAACTGGGTTTTCTGGCCCTGATGCGCAAAGGATTGTAGGCACCTAAACCCTAGTTTTAAGTACCATTACAATCGACAACTCCTGTTGTTGCTGCTGCCTGTGAGCGCCTTTGCTTCTGTTTCTGGGCATACACACTGCTGCCTAACTTCAGATGTATGGGCGCCTATTTCCCACCAAAGTCTTAGTATGATCCACAAACCAGACAGAGGTGCACCTCCGCCTATTTTGCCTGCAGTGACTGATCCAGTAGGCATGCTCTAAGCACACCTAACACCACACAAAATGTTCAAGGAGATGCATCCTTATAACATTTAGCCTGTGTATTCACCCAGGATGTGGGAGACACTGTTAATTCCTCCTTCTGCCTGAGGAAAAGGGATTTGAATAGGGGTTCTTTTTCAGGTGAAAGCTTAACTTTTTCTCACAAGAAACAGTTTATGTGCCTAAGCTGCCTAACTTTAAGAGCATGGTTCCTGGTTGTGGATTGCAGACAGAAATAGGTGCCTCCCTGCAGCCCAGACCTAGGCTCCTAAGTTTGTGATGGGGCTGGGCTTTAGAAGCACTCTCTCATCTACTTGTGAACATCAACTATTTCTTCTCCTAGCCCTAATGCACTCCTGCCATGCGACAGAATGTTCGTTTTTAATGTTGGTAAAAAACCAATATACCATTCTTAGGGAAAATACCCCCCCTCCCTCCAATAAAAATACCACTTGAATTCATCAACTGTGCTCTAAAATAATTAAAAAAAAACAAAAACAAAAACACACCCACCTTATCTAAAGGTAATTACATATACATTTTATATTTACCTTGATAATTAAAGTTGCAAGGGTAAAGAGATCTAGAAGCTTCATTTACATTTTTGCACTTAGTTTAAAAAAATGGACTTTAAGAATATATTATTTAGAAAATATAAATTTATTTGTTTGTTTTTTTTTCCTGTAATATATAAAATCCCTTATTTCTACTCTCAGCTGAAAGCAGGCTTGGCCAGTGACTATGATTGAAACCAGAGCCATACATCACAGCGGAGGGTGGGTATAGGAAGTTAAAGGGTCAGTTCCACATGCTGAGAAAGATTTCAAAGGTAGAGTTTTACCTACAAAGTAGGATCATCAGAGTGCTCAAATTCACAGTGCAGAGGCATCTGCAGAGCAAAAAAAGCCCCATAGAAATGGTATTGAAAAGATTATAGTTAAAGTCCCTAAAATTCACATTTGTTCATAAGTATGATTTTCTGTTGGGGGAGAAACATTTCCGAATCTTATTGTCAGTGTTTTGCTGTGGGAAGGCAAGTTGGAATGGAAGTGGGAGAGAGTGAATGCTTTTCTATTTTTTTATCCTTTAAGCAAAAAGCCGCTGAAAGCATATTAGAAGGCAGTAGTCAGAGCTAAGAAGACAGTTAAGTAGCAACAACAATGTTGGGAGTAACAGGTCAGCTGCTGTACAGCATCTTCTTAGAGCTATAATTCCCCTATGGTTTTATAAAAGCATGTGAAGGAGGGGTGGTAGCATGCCCAGGCCTGGTGCCTGACCCAAAAGTCACATAGCTGGTTTTTCTGACTTGGTCTCCTGCTTCCATAATAATTTAAAAGTATAAGGCATATAGAATGGAGATGCAGCAGGGTCAGTGGAGGCTAAAAATAAATCTCAAGTCTTTGCTTTTACAAAGAAATAGCACCTGCAGCATCTTTCTTCTTCAATGCAGCAAAAGTAGCAGCAAACAGCATTAGGATGTTACGGACTCAAATAATATGAAATCCAATGGTTTTGCTTCAGTCCCACCTATTTCACTTTGTGTTCTGATTTCAAATGAGGTCAACATCTCATAGCAAACCAAAGTCAAACAATCACTGACTTCCAACTGCTTTCACATCAAATCCACGGAAAGCTATCCATGTTGCATGATTCTGATGCAAAATACAAAAATATTATTGTGCAACTAGAAGGGTACTTGCATATGCTGTTTACCCTTTTTGTGCAAACCTCCCCCCCCACGCCTTTCCTAGATGTGAAAACCTTGATCCTGCAATTGATCCAGCACAGAACTCAGCAATTGAGTTTGATCGGTCAGTTATAGGATTGAGCATTAATCAGAGGGCTCATCCATATTTGGGAACTTGTCTGTTACTGGCTCACTTTACATTTTCAATAGTCGTAAATTGTTGATCACACACATGAGACCTACACTCACTAACCAAGTAATCTTAGTATAGCTTTGCCATAATGCTGTCAGGAACATTAAGTATGACAAAACTAACAAAGATAAAAATATGAAGCCCTGATTTTGAGAACTGCCAAGCACCCACAACTTCTTAAGAAGTCAGCAACTCTCAGGATCAGGACCGTAATTTGCTAAAGGACAAAGTGCTGGAGATGTTACAAAGCGGCTCCAGAGAAAACCCACACAATGGAAGCTGTCAGCAGCCTATGTTATCTTATAATGCATGAGAACAATACAGGTTTGTTCCAAAGCAAGAAATGAAAATAGGTGAAACGAAAACAATTTTAAAATTCTATGTGGCAAACAGTCAAATCGTAAAATTTTCATTTGAGAACTACATACTGAGTTAGGCTCTAGTGCCAGAATAACTTTTACAGAAAAACATCAAAGCCTAAAAAGATCTTTCCATCCAAGAATAAAATTAAAAGCAAACTGACTCCAATAAAATAAAATAAAATAAAATAAATAAAGCAATGCTCCCTCTTTACATTTGCCAACATTACTACCATGGACTCTGGGGTCAAGGTAGTTGCCTGTCTTTCTTAAAAGACTAAATGAAAATGGTTTTTCTGTGCAGCTAATTGGTTACTAAGTGATTGAAAGGTAATTTATCCATTACACAAATTGGTTACTCATTAAAGAATACAGCCCTTCAGCCAACTAGCAGCCTACCAACAAAATAGACTGATGATAGAAACTCTGAAATTTGGATTATATATAAATCTTGTTTAAAGGCCTGATCCCACAAATGCCAAAACTCTGCTAACTTTAATAGGTCAATTCACACAAATACAGCAATATAATAATTTAGCCCTTGAAGGAAAATTACCCAAGTTTGTAAGTTTTTGCAGGATCAAGTTTTAAAATTGCAGTTAAAGAGACACATTGAAGATTTTCAGGATCAAAACGATAACTGACCTACTTTAAAAATGATAAGAGTTTCTGAATTTTAAATGTAGTTTTTAGAAGAGAACTTTCAGAAACTATTTATTTTTTTGTCTGGCAAAAAACAACAAGAATGGTTGTTGTGCCCTCTGCTGGCTCTGAAGTAGTAGCTAACTGTTGTTCCATCAATTGTTGAAGATAAGTAAAGCATAAAACAAAATGATTGGCATGAGAAGGTTTAATAGAAATTAATCTTTTAAGACAAAAATCTGGCATGTGAATTTCATATCCCCTCAACACATAGGAAAATGTTTGCTAAATGGAGAAGCATAAGACTGATATAGTGGATAAAATATAGATACTTTCCAAGACAGTCATTAATTAAAATCCCACCTATTAAAACAGAAATAGGAAACCATTGTTATGTTTTTGCAAGCTTTATTTCTGTTTTGTGAGCTCACAAAAATTATCTCAAATGTTGTGAAAACTTTATTTCTCTTCCTATAAATGTACCCATATGTTTTATGAGGGCTGTTCAATTAATTTGTAACTAAGGATGTGATGCAAACAATGTAGTAAACTGTGAAAAAATATCTTTGCATGCTGTTTTTTTTTGTTTGTTTTTTCTGTCCAGGAACATAAATAACTGAACAGACTAATGATGAGTTGTCTTGATCTCTGCAGAAGAGGCAGAAAGTGAATGGGTGGCACTATATATCAAAACTTTACAATACTAGGGAGCCACAAGCTGACAGTGTGGTTAACACATTTTAAGTAAGGTTACAATAAATAGAAACCAACAGAGGAATGGTCATGCCCAACCAATATGGATATTAGGGGAATGGCGAGGATGGAAACCATGTACCCATTCTTAAGGCCACATTGTACCCATCAGGTATTTTTACTGTCCAAACATCTATTATACAATACAGTCAAAACATAAGAGGTTCCCATGTTACATAGATGGCAACTTTACAGTCCAAAAGGTAGACTGTTTGTTTCTTACTGACAGTCTGTAACTGATTGAGTCTGTATGCATCTACTTTGATGGACGTCTTAAAACTGTCCATTTCTGGATCTGAATGCAATAATCTAGATAGCTTAATCTTGAAAGGTTACAGCCATATTATTACTCTTAAAAGCAAAGATACATAGGGTGACGAGTATATGGAACACCCAAGTTGTGGTGCCTGTGTACACTGTGTCTCTGCAAAGCAAGTTGTCTTCAGGATATTGAGGGGTACCAAGAAACAGTGGTACTTGCTTCACATGTAGAAAAGGCAAGCCTCTGGTCATTCCCACACTATATCCAGACACTCTTATCTGTTTCATCAGCACATCTGGATTTCCATAGATTATACTAAATGATCACAATGGTCCCTTCTGGGTTTAAAATCTATATGACTGTGAAACTGTGTCTGTCTCCTGCAGGGGAGTGTGAGGAAGAAGAGACTTGCAATATTGTCTCCTGCCACCAGTGTATCCACAGAGGCAACTATGATTTAGGTCTTAGCTTTTGAATTCCTAAATTGCTCACCAACAAATACAGATGTCTATATAACAATCCTTCCAGGCCTTTCTCCACTCTTAATAGCATTGCTACTGTGGCTTAAGGGAGACAGAAATCCTGTACTGAAGAAAATAACATGTCCGGGCGCTGTGTTTGTTTACGGCAAGAAATTTCTGCTCTCTGCTCTATGGATTAAATTACAGACAATTTTGTGCTGTCAGTCCCCAGGGGGATGACAAAAGAAACTGCATGGATAGAGGACCCTGGAACTCTGCAGGGTTAATTTTAACTTGTTTATGCTTTGGTAGGGGATTTCCTGATTTGTCTTGTTTAATTGAGATGAAATCAGGCTTGCAACTGAGGGTGTGAAAAAACACCCCCCTGAGCGCTGCAAGATACAGCGCTGTAAAGCGTCAGTGTAATCAGGGCAGTAGCGCTGGGAGCACGGCTCCCAGCGCTGCATGCTACACCCGTAAGGGATGTGGTTTACATGCAGCGCTGGGAGAGCTCTCTCCCAGCGCTGCTGCTCCGACTACACTCACACTTCAAAGCGCTGCCGGGGCAGCGCTTTGAAATTCCAAATGTAGCCATACCCTGACCAAGCATACAATATCACAGGGTGTTATAACCTATTCCCAGATTTGGACCTTAGCGTCCAAAATATGGGGGTTAGCATGAAAACCTCCAAGCTTAGTTACCAGCTTGGACCTGGTAAAGCTGCCACCACCCAAAAAATTAGAGTGTTTTGGGGCACTCTGGTCCCCCCAAAAACCTTCCCTGGGGACCCCAAGACCCAAATCCCTTGAGTCTCACAACAAAGAGAAATAAACCTTTTCCCTTCCCCCCTCCAGGTGTTCCTGGAGAGATACACAGAAGCAAGCTCCGTGAATCTAAACAGAGGGATTCCACCCTCTCTATTTCCAGTCCTGGAAACAGAAGTACTTCCCTCTTCACCCAGAGGGTATGCAAAGTCAGGCTAGTAAATCTAACACACACAGATTTTCCCCCTGACTTCTTCCTCCCACCAATTCCCTGGTGAGCACAGACTCAATTCTCTGGAGTTCCCCACTAAAGAGAAACTCCAACAGGTCTTAAAAAGAAAGCTTTATGTAAAAAGAAAAAAAATACATAAAAATGGTCTCTCTGTATTAAGGTGACAAATACAGGGTTAATTGCTTAAAAGAAATATGAATAAACAGCCTTATTCAAAAAGAATACAATTCAAAGCACTCCAGCAACTACACACATGTAAATACAAAAAAACAAACCTATCTTTTTGTACTTACAACTGGGAAACAGGAGATTAGAAAGGCAGGAAACAGAAATCCTCTCATAGCCGAGAGAGAGACAGATTCAAGACAAAGAACAAAGGACTCAGATACAAACTTCCCTCCACCCAGATTTGAAAAAGTCTTGTTTCCTGATTGGTCCTCTGGTCAGGTGTTTCAGGTTACTTCTTTCCAGGTGAAAGAGACATTAACCCTTAGCTATCTGTTTATGACACAGGGATCGACAATCTTTTGCACATGGCCCACCAGGGTAAGCCCCCTGATGGGATGGGCTGGTTTGTTTACCTGCCGTGTCTGCCGGTTCAGCTGATTGCAACACCCAGTTGCAGTTCATTGTCCCCAGACCAATGGGGGCTGCGGGAAGTGACATGGGCCAAGGGATGTCCTAGCAGCTGCTTCCTGCAATCCTCATTGGCCTGCAGCAGCGAACCGTGGCCAGTGGGAGCTGCGATTGACCGAACCTGCGGACACAGCAGGTAAACAAACCAGCCCGGCCCACCAGGGAGCTTACCCTGGCAAGCTGCATGCCAAAGGTTGCCGAACCCTGCAATATCAGAAGTCTGTGGATACGAGTGTATATTCTAATAGAACAGAACTGCTACCAGCATTGTTAAAAAGAGAACACAGAAGTAGCCTGTTTAACTTTGTTTGTTGTATATTTGACCTTTTCTAAGCATAAACTCCTCTAGTTTGCTTGCTCTGGAACTCAAGGCTCCTGTGAAGCTAGCTGTCTACAGTAAGGCTCCTATTTGTACTCTGCAGTAAACAATTCTCTTTGTGTGGTGTTCAGTGGTAACTTAGTCCCAAACCCACAAAGAGACATAGCCAATGAGTGCTGCAATGCCTAACTTGTAGACACCTAACCACACAATAGAATCCACAAAGCCTGAGTTTGGCACCTAGGCTCCATATACAATGCAAAGGGAGAGACAAGTGCCTAAGAATAGGATCCATAAAAGCAAGCACACAAGGCAGGGAGCTGCCTAAATTGGCCTAAATTGGGAGTAGGATGACCATTTTTTCAAAAGGCAAAAGTGGGACACATGCAGGAGCCCTACTTGCTCTGTTACCCTGCCACTGCTCCTTCTCTTCCCCTTGAGGCTGTGCCACCTGGCCAGGACAGACACCAGAGCTGGATTGTGGTAAAAGCCACTCAGGGAGCTCAGGCTGCTGTGTGGAGCTCCAGATGCTCCACCTGCCGTGGGTTGGGGGCCGGGGTTCCCAAGAACAGCCCCCAGCCTGTGTTTCTACCCCTTGGGGTGCACCATTCTGGGCAGGTGGAGGGTCTCAGTGTTTAAGGAGCTTGCCAAGACCTGCTTTTTCTGTATTTTGTTTCAGTTGGTTGTGCAGAACAACAGGAGCTTCACAGTGCTCCACACCTACTCTCTGGGAAGCTGAGCTCTTAAAGGCAAAGTACCAAGTACCACAGTATAGCCACATCAAGACCGCTTTGTTTACATTCACAGCTTCTCTTCCTCTAAGCCAGTAAGATTATCCTGCCAATTACATAGTACTCTCCAACACAGTTGTGTTGCAGCATTTTATTTCATTCCATTTTTCCTTTCTCCCTTTTGTTCTTTTCATTTAAATACAAAATGCCAACTCTTCCGTCACTATATTTACATCCATCCCAGATCATTACAATTCCACACATAGACCTCCAATTATTTTGTACAAAGATCAAATGTAGAATAAAGTCATTAATATGTAATAATGAAGCTTAACAATTTTCTCAGACTTAGTTAAAGTACTCTATAATCTAAAAGCAAGAGAGACTGCAGGCAGGAACAAACTTGATATTCAGTATAAGAAGACAAACCGGTCACCCGCTGGGCTAATGTTTTGCTTAATCATTAATTAACATTAGGCTTAATGATGTATTTTCCAGACAGTTTATTAATAATCTCCAAATGAAAATGCACGATTATCATGGATTTAACATAGTATGACTATTCTCAATATGCTATATAGATGTCATGGGATTTACCCCTACACCATTAGCCTGCTGCAGGATTTATTTGTAGAGCTGTTGAATGAGAAGCACATGGAAAACACTGTCTTCAGTTCATTTGATTCAGGGCATGTCTACACTGCCCCACAGTTTGGTCTAAGGGGATGTGAGTAGCACTGTGCACCAAAGTGCTGCATTTAACTCCCCCGGGTCCCTAGTTCACACTAACATGGTTTTCGTTGAAGAGTTTTGTCAATATCTAAATTGTCCAGTGTGTGGGTAGGAAAGACTGTGATTGATTGTTCCATTAACGAAACAGAAACAAAATATTCCATGTGGTTCGAGTCAACATTATTTTCTGTGTCCACTCAACCTCCATTGTGCCTGTTCTTATGCTGTGCTTATCACTGTGACATCTGAGTGTATTAAGACACATGACTGTGTTTATTCTCTCATCCTCTCCCTCCACCTCCCAACCCAAGGAGGAGAAGCATGCATAGTGGAGTGTACTGTTTTGGTGATGGTATTTTTTTTTTACATGTACATGAGGAAAAGGTAGATATGGTAAGGTTTGTGATGGCCAGGGGAGTTCACTCCACTATCTTGGAGCAGCCCCTGAGAAAGCTGCAGCTCCCACACAGACTCACTTTTACCTTTATAGTAAAGAGGTCCATTGTTCCTGAGAAGCATCATTGTAGACCACAACCTTCATCCCAGAGATACAGAAAGTCTTTTAGAAAACACTGTCAGCTACAGAGATAGACTGACATGCATCGTGGGAGATGTAGTCCAGCCGGGGGCATGGATCATAGGAAAGAATGGGGGCAGGAGGGACTGGAGTTACAGCTCCCATGAAGCACCACAGTAGCTCAAGTGCATGTAAATTAACACTGACCTTTCTCTAAACAACATTTTTCAACATTACCAAATAAAAAATTTTCTGAACTTTTTGTTCCACAAAAAATTATTGACATCCCAATTTGGGTTGAAAACAAATGTTGAGATGACAGAATTTTCTGCAAGATAAAAAATCTGTTTTTCAATCAGTTGTACTGAGAAGTACTTACTCTTAGGAGTAGTCTCATCGGCTCATTTTACTCAGCAAGATCGAAGAGGGGAAGAATCAATCCCAAAGTTAATTTTCTTCAGAGCCTTTTAGGTTTCTGCCAGTTTAAATATACATTTCTTTGCCCTTTTGTGTTACTAAGGGCTAAATTTTCTGGCCATTTTATTTAGATACCTAAATGTAGTTGTTGGCTGCTGAGCATTTTTGAAAATCTGGCCCTAAATGTTTTGAGGCTCTGCATGCCACATACACCACCTTGCTTTGACACTGCCCTCAGGTCCATCTGAGGTAAATGTCTTCTCTTCTTTCTCTGACTCTTGAATTCTCCTTGTCATGTCTCCCTTTCTTCCTGTCAATGAGTCACGTGATATGGAATATATGTTGTTTAGGGTTACTTTGAGGTTTTTTTTAAAGAACCTTCCTGATATCTACTAGTCTGCTGGGATTTCTTGTGGTGGTGTTTCTTTGTCTGATTCTGTTAACTCTGTTTAAGTCATGGGTGTGAGTGAGAGGGACAGAGAATGACTGTGTAGCTTTAAATGTAAAAAAAAAATGCGTGTAATTGGAGAGCTGAGAGTAGCTTGCTGCCCTCAGACCAACTAAAAGGAAAAGGAGAAACAAGTATTAGGTGAAGGACCTGTGCACTTTCCAGTTTACTTTTTATGTGTCTGTTTTCTTGATGCAAACACAGTTTAAAAGGTGTTTTGGTTTAGGAAAGGAAGGTACTGCCTGATGCAGAATCAGAAGTGTGTATAACCAGCGAGCTGAAATGTACACCAATCTTTCTAATGAGTTGCTAGATGAAGAAGGTGCAAAAATTCATCTAATCTCTTAGCACTTTTTAGTGACCAAAAAAAAAAAAGTGGATAATTTATCCCTGTTATAAAATCTCATAATAAAAAATTTAACTAAAATATGCATTGGCTCCTACTACTATCATAGACATACTGCCTTAAAATGCAGTGACTAGAATTTCTGTTTCATATTCTTCTAAACATATTTTAAGTGCCTAGAAGATCTTCTGTGTAAATGTTAGTGATGGGCAAACTTCAAAAGGTTCATTTCAGATGCACCCACTGACTATTATCTGAACTGTATATAGATCTGAAGCTTATCTGAATATGTCTGAATCTTTTCTGGCCTCTATTCATTTTTTTCCCTAACTCTTTCCCACCTTCTGCATATTTTTTTCACTTTCCTCTGTGTTCAATGTTCTTTCTTCATTTATTCACCCTCATTCTTCCATTTTCCTGAAACTTAGTGAAATCACCTGTGTCCCAAATTCTTTCCCCCTGGCTCCTAAGTACCTTGCTCTCTTTGGTGACATTCAATTCAAGACCGAAGTTATCAAAGGGGGCTGGAGGAGGGGGCAGAGATTTGTCTCATACAATAACCTTCAGATAACTCCCTCCTATGCCCTAGAAAAGGGGTTGCTAACTGGGAGGTTGTGGTGTCCTGGGGAGGTGCATCAGACTTTCGAGGGGGGGAAGTACAGTGAGCCTTCTGATAGTTCGATGGGTATGGCACAGGTGAGGGTTTGGCACTGTCAAATTTGAGTGAGCGGCATTGTGACTGGTGCATGGGATCACAGTATCTCTATGCTTTGGCCTGGCCACCCCTTCTACTCTTGGCCGACTCTGTCATCCTTAGGATTGCCAGGTGTTGTTAAAACTCTGGTCGGCAGCACAGTGGGGCTAAGGCAGGCTCCCTGCCTGCCATGGCTCCATGCAGCTCCCAGAAGCAGTGGCATGTCCCCGCTCTGGCTCCTAGGCATAGGAACAGACAGGGGGCTCTGAGCAATGCCCCCACCCCAAGTGCCAGCTCTGCAGATCCCATTGGCTGGGAACTGTGGCCAATGGAAGCTGCAGGGTGGCATCTGTGGATGGAACAGCGCACAGAGCTGGCCGTGCTTCCATGTAGGAGCTGGAAGGGAGACATGCCGCTGCTTCCAGGAGCTGCCTAAGGGAAGTGCCAGAGCCTGCCCCACATCCTTCCCTTCCTCCCCCAACTGTGATCCCCCTCTTACCCTCCAAACCCCTCAATACCAGCCTGGACCCCACTTCTACACACCAAACCCCTCATCTCCAGCCCCACCCGAGAGCCTTCACCCCCAGTTGGAGCCCTCACACACACACACACCTGCACCCCAACCCCCTGACCCAGCCTGGAGCCACTTCCTGCACTCCAAGCCCCTCAGCCTGAGCCTGGAGCCCCCTCCTGCACACCAAATCCTTCATCCCTGGTCCCACAACATATCCTACACGCCCAGCCAGAGCCCTCTCACACACACACCCATACCCCAACCTCTTGCCTCAGCCAGGACCCCCTCCTGCACCCTGAACACCTCATTTCTGGTCCCAACCAAGAACTGATGCTCCTAGTCCAGGGCCTGTACAGCCTCCCACACCCCAACCCCCTGCCTCAGCCTACAGATTTCTCCCATACTGTCAACCTCTTAGCTCCACCCCCCAGACCAGAGCCCCCTCCCACACCCTGAGCTCCTCATTTTTGGACCACCCTGGAGCCTGCACCTCTAGTCAGAGCCCTCAACCCCTTCTGCCCCCCAACCCCCTGAGCCAGGCTGGTGAAAATGAGTGAGTGAGAGAGTGTGGAGAGAGCTAGTGACAGAGGGAGGGGAGTTGGAGTGAGCAAGAGGCAGAGCCTCAGAGAAGGGGTGGGGTCTCAGAGGAGGGGAGGGGCAGGTGGTGGGGCAGGGGGTTTTGGTTTTGTGCTAGTAGAATGTCGGTAACCCTAGTCATCCTAGGCAGCTGCCTAGTTTGCCTGTAGTTACAGTGGGCCCTGCCTACTTATAAGTGGCCAAGTCAAGGCCCACATGAGCCCTACCACCCAACTCTGCAGTTTATCTAGGAGATGAATTCTGTCCAGCTGTTCTTATTGAAATCTTGCATTGCTGGGAGTCTCTCAGGTAAGGGGGACCTAAGAATATATTTCCCCTCCACTTTCTTAAACTTGTGTGATAGATGAGCCACCTGCCCAGCAGAGAGTGTGAGACCTAAAAAGGGACATAGATGAATTTCAACACAATTGATGACTTATGAAGATTCAGAGAAAGGAAAGGAGGTACAGATTTAAATGTTATGCTCTAGTTGTTGGTCTAGCTGAAAGAAGCACTGAATGAAATGTATGGCCTGTTTGTAGGAGTCAAGCTAGATAATCATAAGGATAACTTACGGCCTTACAAAACTATGAATCTGGACCTAAATAATTGTGGAAGTAGTGAAAGAACTGACGGGAATTTGTAAGGGATCTTAATGCATGACAGTCTCTGTTAGCAAGAGTTAGGCTAACTGTAACCCTAATAACGTGAGATTTGTTGAAGTGAGGATTGTGTGAGGAGAGTTGAAAAGAACTGTGTGAGAAGTTGTTTTGACCTTGTGTAGATAATGTGTAGATAATACGAAATGTAGATTGGAGTCTCTTAAGTGAGAAAAACAAGATATCAGGATGACCTATGTATAAACAAAATGCAGCTGTTGCTTATTATTGTCTATAACAAAAGTATAAATGCTTGTTGTAATTGTTTACCTGTTAAGAGACCTGTCCAGGACTGGGGCGACCCTGTGTCCTAGGGCACTCCCTCCCTCAATTGCAATTGCTTGAGAAATAATGAAGTATCTGACTGTGCTGCACCCAAACAAAAAGTGAGAACTGAGTTTTTCTCCGACATAATTGTGAGTTTTGTTAAAATTCTGAGCTTCTAAAATTATTCACACATCTCTAGAAAATATTCCCTCCTCCTAGTAAATAAAAACTTGCATCATTCCGTAAGATTATCATCATGTATTATATATTGAGTACTGAAAATGTACTTATGGATGTCCAATACATAGAGGAAAACATTAACCTTTACCCAAGAAATGTATAAGGTTGTATAAATACAAAATCAAAATGTTTTATCTGTTTTGTAAGTCAAATTAAATTATACATTAGTAGTACAGATACATAATAAATTGCTGGACTAGATGGAAGTGCAAGCTAAAAGTTATATAACATTCAGAAAAATATGTTGTACTTAGACAAAAAATCCACTGATACCCTGGTACTGTTTATGCTACCTACTTTCTACAATATAGGGTTTGCAAGTGGATGGCCTCTTCTTGGCGATAATTGCCATAATTGGAAAAGATATCTGTTTGCCCAGGCAGTGATCAGCAAGCTGCTGCTGTGATCAATGCAGTGTTCTAAATAAATAAATAAATAAATAAATAAAACATTTCAATCAAATTAGAAGAGTGTCTGTGCTGGATGAGACACCAGAATGTGCTGAATTGAGGGATTTTTGTTTTGTTTTGAAATAGCTGCTTAGTCATAGCAAACTTTGATGAACAATAATGTAGTGTTCTTTACAGTGTGCCAGCTCTTTTACTGATTCCTTTGCTTTCCTAGCAGTCAATCAGTAATTTTTATCCTATTTTATAATATTGTTGCCTGTTTTTGGCCCAAACAGCTAGTCGAAGTTTGGGGTCCTGCAGAAGTTCCATTTGGGAGCAGAAACTGATGAAGGAGAAGTGGAAACTGGTGTTTTCTTTGGTACACATTAGTATATTTAAAAAGAATATACAAAGTCCCTCTTCTCCAAATGCATGAGAACAACAACAACAACAAAACAAACAAACAAAAAAGAGTAGGGTTTTTTTTGCTTATAGACCCAAGCTTCTCACAGCCAGCATCCTGACCCAGAATTCTTTCTAGGTTTTTCCCAGGGCCATACTGTCACAGTGCAGGGCAGTTGTACCTGTATTCTACTCAGTGGTTCTGCAAGGGCAGTCACCTCAGCTTCCAGCTCCTCAGCTGTTGTCTTTCTGGGTGAGGAATCAAATCTTTCTCTATTCTGACCAGGGTTTTCCGTTCACAATTCCCTGCCCTTACTGGATATTTCCCAGCAAAACAGTCTGACTAAACAGACTTCCTTGATTTCTCTTCAGTGACAGATAACAGAGTGATTGCTACAGATCTAAGTTATCACATAGCTCTTTCTAAGCAAACTCACTTTATTTGTAGGTAAAAAACCTCACAGTGAAAAAAATTGTTAGGAACATTGAAAGAACCTGCACACATGCTAATAAGCTTATCAGGCATCACCCCTCTGTAGGGGCTTCTTTGTGTTTACAAGTTCATCACAGCTTCAGCTGAGAACAAGCACAGTCTTATGGGGCCTCAGTAAACTAAGTCCTTCAGATCTTCCCCTAAGGATTTTGGCCCTCCATAGACTAGGAGTCCTGTCCATTAATTGGTTCAGAAAGAAGGCCCTGAGTCATTTTAAAAGCCAGGCTTTTGTCCAAAAATCTTTTCTTTGTCTGTTGGTCTCTCAGGAATCCAGTTTGAACCAACATATGCATATCTCCCCGGATGGTGGTTTCAAAGGATGACAACAGGGGAAGTTCATTAGCATCCCCCCTTCTTACTAGAGAAGGTACATAAAATGCCACACTACCACACACACAATTCTGTTTTGAATGCCATGTTCCCCAAAGCTATTAATCCTAATTCAATTAGGTTTAACTTAATTCTGTAATGTTTGTTCAGGATATTACAGGATATAGTCGGTCTGCCACACACTCCATGCTCCAGACTTCTGCTGGGCTTTTTTTCCCTCCCTCTCTTCCTGAGTCTCAGTTTCTTGTGTATACTCAACTTGTGTTTCACACAAAGAGACACACACAGTTCCATTAACCAAAGCCTCAGTCCTTGCATTTTAAAACCCTTCAGTTCCATGATTCAGCTTCTCAGCGTGTCCATCTGCCTGTGTTTTTGGGTGCTATTTCCATTTTTTTTCCAGCCATCTGACTCAATCACCCAACCAATAAAAATGTAATAATTCAACCATTTACATGTGGAATGGCCTCAGACTAAATTTTCTTTGCTTTCAAAAAGTATAAGCTAACAACTTTAACACAGTGGCCTTATTTCTTGCTTTTTGATTTTTTCTGTATTACAAGATTACTGAACAATTTTAGATGCTTCATAGTAGGATGTCTTGGAAAGGCATGGGTAAGGTTTATTTTAAATTGGCTGGAGCAGCAACTTTAAAATACTATAGATAAACTTGGGGGTGAGGTGGGGAGGGAGAGTCTAAAACAGTGGTGGGGAACCTGCGGGCCCATGCCACTTCCCGCAGCTCCCATTGGCTTTGAATGGTGAACTGCAGCCGCTGGGAGCTGCAGGCGGCTGTACAAATGTAAACAAACTGTCTGAAGGCCCACAAGTGGACTACCCTGATGGGCTGCATGCTGCCTGTGGCCCGCAAGTTGTCCACCACTGGTCTAAAACGTTCAAACTCTGTTTGTGTATGTAAAACTTTGCATATATACAATCTTTTGCACATAAACTTTGCACATAGTATCACTTGTGCCAGCTTCATTTGTTTAGTGATAACAGACAAAAATGTGCTTAGAAATGGAGGCCAAACTGAGGGATACATTAGAGATTTGACCTCAACGGTGATGAGGGTTTTTCAGTCTCACACGTTACTTGCTGATATTTTTCACCTATTCTTACCAATATGTTGCATTGTACTCTTAAACTGGTAACGTATAGGGGCCTTTGTGTGGAGGCACAGGGGGATTGAGGATACTAGGGTTAAATGTGCAACCTAGGTAAGACCCAGAGACAGCAGCAAAAAGTTGACTTTCAGAGGTGCATGTTTTGTCAAGAGTGTGGATGTGGGGAAGCATGGTTGTGGAACTGCATAAACTCTGCAAGAGAGCAGACTGGACACACCATCGGAGAATGGGGGGATAATCACAATCCCAAGGAGTTGGTCAATCTTTAGGCTCACTATATGAATGAGACTATATCATGAATCAATCAGTAGTGTGTCATGATCTAGGTACTTCTGTTACCCTGAAATTTAGGCTTTGGTGCATCCTAGAAGAAACTGCCTATTGCCCCTCAATCTGCTCTTCCTGGGATATCAGTCTCCAGAGTAGGTAAGAAAATCCTTGAAGGACATGGATATAACCTTCTGATAAAGTGATTGACATAGATAGCATGCTTTCCAAAATAAAGTATATTTTATTAATGTAACCAACAATCCCTACTGCAATGTAATCTAAAATCCTAAACAAGATATAAATCTCTTTCACAAATCCTTTACTCCACACTAAAGAACATTTAAACTACAACAGCATACATGACTCTAAGCATACATACATTAAATGACTCTAAGCAATGTGCTCTATAGCAGATGGTCAATGTGCTCTAGATTGCAGATAGAAATTCCTAATATGCCCAAAATTTTACATAGGTAAATTGCAATTAATAACAGAATTTATGCATTCTTATTAACACATACACACTACCCTATACTTATGCTATATTATAATTAAAGAACTAGAAGACTTAGAGTTTAACAGGGCTGTACTGAGAGCCCAGCACCAGTCCTATTTTTTTTCCTTTGAGAAAGAAGGAGTGAGCAGTGAGAATCTTCATGGAGACACTTGGAGACATGAGAGTCTTTTGGTAATACTCTTTTCAGAAACAGGTTTAGATAAGAACTAATAAATATTATACAGTATGAGTTCTTTTGATTTTTTTTCTTGCACATTAGTTTTCCACCCTAAATACATGTACAGTTACTTCCCTGTTTCATGGGCCTATTTTATTGTTTATATTTAGAGCCCATAGTTTTAGAGCTGGAAATAAGAATTAGCTTGTCTTTTTGTTCTCACTTTATATAAAAGCTGGTCAGATGCTAACTGTTAAGTTAATTAATCAAGAAATGCTGCCATATTTTATTCAATACATGTATTTGATCAACCATTTCCCCCCACTCCCCTTAGTTGCTTTGAGTAGAAATACTGGTAAGAAGAAACTACACAATAAATATAAATCCTATTCCTATAAAGACAGCCTGAGGTTGGCTCTAACTATTGCCTCCAGCCAAGAACAATTGATTTGCAAACCCAGATCCTGTCACCTCAACCCTTTTGCTGACAAAAGTTCAGGCAAGATCAAAGTGGGATTTGAACTACTAGGTTCTGAGAAGGGAAACTGGAAAATCTATCCTGAGTGAGGGTGTAAGCAGATACAGGGAACAACAGCTATTTTATGGAGAACAGAGACTATTTCACTTCCCCCAGATAATTCACTAGATCAAGCACTACATTGCTGAAATGCTGATATAGCCTAGACCTACATGCTTGATATAATAATGAATTCTGTCACATTTTTAATATTATAAGTGGTTATATGCTATAAAGGAGTAGGATGCAGGGGGTACAGAAAACTCAAGAGACTTTAAGGAAAAAGTATCTGACTGATGAGCTACATGGTTAAGCGAGTCAGAGGTGAGAAAGGAGTCCTGGAACTACAAAATCCTTTTTTGTTCACTGTAACTCAACCTCACAGGACCCTATCTAGATGCAAGGTGTTGGACTAGATATGTTATTCAGAGCATTTCTTTTGTTTTAATACGAATCTCACTCTATTCTTAAATAAATCTTTTTTTTTTTTAAATTAGACAGACCACTTGCAGCATGGGGGACAGGGTGGACTCTTAGTTTCATGTAAGTGGATGTCACTACATTGACTTCAATAGACTTATACCAATTTACACCAGTTCAGAATCTGGCCGACTGAATGTTCAGGGAATCTCACAGACTATTTCAGAAAAGTTAAACATACAACCTCTAAGACCATAGTGAAGATAGGGCGCAGACTAAAAAGTCCTCTCACAGAAGGTATTTCAGCCTGTTAGATGCATGGAAAAATCACCTAGACCCACAGGCACAAACACTGGAGCACCCACAGAAAAAAAAATGATGGGTGCTAAGCACCCGCCAGCTGCCCCCCTATCAGTGCCTCCCCCTCCCTCTAGTGCCTCCCACCCACTGTAATCAGCTGTTCCATGGCATGCAGGAGGCATGAGGGGGAAGGAATGAGGGCTAGGAGCACTTGGGGAAGGGAGTGGAACGGGTGGAAAGAGATGGGGTGGGGGCAGAGCGGGAAGAGGCAGGGTGGGGGTGGGGTTTGGGGGAAGGGTGGAGCAGGGCCTGGGGCAGAGCCAGGGGGAGCACTCCCTGGCACATTAGAAACTCAGCACATATGCCTAGACCCAAGATCCTCAACAATATTTAGGTGCTGTCATAAACAGATAGTTAAAGGTTAATGCCTCTTTTACCTGCAAAGGGTTAAGAAGTTCACCTAGCCTAGCTGACACCTGACCAGAGGAATCAATGGAGGAACAAGATGTTTCAAAAGGAAGGAGGGAAGTTTCTTTTGTTTTAGAGTCAGTTTCATTTTTGGCCGCAGTGGAAAATATCAAGGAATCAGCCTCTTATCAGAGTAGTGAGTATTAAGGAAGGAAATAAATAGGTTTATGTTTATTTTCTTTTTGTAACTTGTCTTGGCATTAAGGCGATAATCAAATTGGGTATTCTTGTGTGTACTATGGTTTTTGCCCAGGGGAACATCTTGTGTTTTGAATTTGTTGTCCGTGAGATCAGCTTGTATGCTATCTTCCAGAGGTTTTTTTTTCTTTACCTTTCTTTTCTTTAATTAAAAACCTTCTTTTTTAAGAACCTGATTGATTTCTCCTTGTTTTAAGATCCAGGGGGTTTGGATCGGTGTTCACCAGGGAATTGGTGGAGGAGTCTCTCAAGGCTACCTAGGGAGGGAAAGGTTTTGGGAGGGAAGACAGAGTTTTCCAAAACACTCAAATATTTGGATGGTGGCAGCATATTGATCTAAGTTGGTAATTAAGCTTAGGGGTTCACATGCAGGTCCCCACATCTACACTCTAAGGTTCAGAGTGGGGGTGGAACCTATGACAGGTGCCTAACTCTCTTTTGAGGATCTGAGACCTAAAGTCCACAGACAAGAACTGGCTGAAGGAGGGAAAAGTGACAGGTCTTTTTCAGTATAATAGTGGGGGTGGGGAGAGGCGGAAGAGAGTTCAGCCATGGAAGAAAGGGCATCCAGGAGAAACTACAAGAAAGAATAACTTAACAGCTCAGCTGATTGTTGCATTTCATGTGTCAATGGCCATAGGGATGCAGCTTGTTTTAAAAGACATGGTTTGGTAGAAGAGACGAGTACAAAGCTGGGTATCTATTTCACTCATTGGAAAGAAGGCAGCCTTGTTCCCTTCTTGTTCTTGCTCTTCTACAGAATCACAGCCTCAACTCCCTTATGCTCTGCAGGACACTCATCTCCTTAGTCCCCTCTCAGTCATGGCCCTCTCCAGTTTCCTCTTTGACCAGTTATGGGGTTGAATGATATTTGCAGGCCAAGATTTTCAAAAATGAGTGTCTAAAATTAGTGGGTGTCTTAAATCAATATTTAGATGCTTAAATAAGTGGCCTGATTTTTAAAAAAATGTAGATCAGCTTGCAATTCCCATTGATTTCAGTGGAGCTGCTGAGCAATCAGCACTTTAGAAAGTCAGGGGACCAATCTTGTTTTCAGTCATGTGACAGTCAGCAGCAACCCCCTAACAGCGAGTAGCTTTATAATAGCTGGCAGCGGAGTTTTATTACCTCCGGTGGCACTAAAGTTGCACATGGGCCCTTAATTCTGGAACTATTAAAGGCTGTTCACCTGCCATCTGAGATTGCCATTATTCATGTTCATGCCCACCAGAAGGGAAATGATCCCACCGTCCGTGGGAACCATTTGGCTGATGCAGCATCAAAAGCTGCTTCCCTACAACCTTATATTACCAACCAAATGGTGTTTACACCCTCTCCTCCATCAAAACTGGTCGCATTTGTCCCTAAACCATCACAGGTTAGTCGCTGGGAGGACGCAGGGGCCACTAAGACACCAAGGAGGGAGTGGCAGCTACCTGATAGGAGAAGAGCCTTGCCCCGGGCTGCTCGGCAGCCTGCCCTATTTAAACTACACCAAGAAACACAAGGCGGAGCAGAGACCATGGCAGCTATTGTGAACAGACTTTGGTATGCCCCTGGGGTATTCCAGGAAGCCAAAAGAGTCCTTTCCACCTGTGACATTTGTGCAAAATTCAATCAATTGGGGGAAACAAAAGGCCCCCCTGGAGCAAGGTTATGGGCATATATGCCCTTTGAACGGCTCCAAATCGACTACTCAGAGATGCCCAAGTGCCAAGGCTACAAGTATCTTCTTTTAATTGTATGTCACCTGACTGGCTGGACCGAAGCATACCCAACTAGATGAGCAAGTGCCTTGGAAGTGGGGAAAACCTTATTGAAACATGTTATCCCTAGGTTTGGTCCTCCTAGATCTATGGATTCTGATCAAGGGACTCATTTCACTGCCCAGGTGAATACATTCAATACATTGCAAAGGCCCTAGATATCAACTGGCTTCTACATACTCCTTGGAAACCACCATCTTCTGAGCAAGTGGAAAGAATGAATCAAACTTTAAAGTTTAAGCTCTCCAAAATATGTTCACAGACTGGGTTAAAATGGCTTCAGGCTCTGCCTTTGGCCCTCTTGGCAGTTAGAACTTCCCCTAGGGGTCGGCTTGGTCTCTCACCTTTTGAACTTTTATTCGGCAGGTCTTACACCGGATTTGCTGACCCAGGACCTGTAACTGATTTAGCCACTTGGGGGGAGGAGGAGTTGACCAGATACATTGTTTCCCTCTAAAATACTCTCATGTCTCTTCACAGGTATGCAGCCCAATTTCAGTCCTTACCCGCTGATGTACCTGCTCACTGGATCCAGCCAGGGGATTGGGTCTATGTAAAACAGTGGAAAATCGAGCCTCTCCAACTCCGGTGGGCTGGCCCTTTTCAAGTCCTTCTTACCTCCCACACTGCAATTCGAGTAAGGGAATGGGATACCTGGATACACTACACCCGAATCAAGCTAGCCCCTAGGCCTGGGCCAGAAGCAGAAGACATCGGACTTCGAGGGAGCACTGCTAGCTCTCCCCACCACGACCCAGAAGAGCCAGAAGCAGATGATACCTGGAAGGCTGAACCTCTTGAGGGACTAAAGCTTTTGTTCCAACAAACAAAATCCTGAGACTTTGTCACTATGGGTTCTCAGATGGTGCTGCAGTGACTATTATTTCTGAGCCTGCCCCTTGTACAAGCTAACCTGCACCCAGCGGCTAAACCTCTTCAGTGACTGGCCACGTTGGACATTTGTCTGACTGTTGGTTGTGTCACCGAACTTGTTCTGAGGAAGGAATAGAACTGTGGGGTGTACCTTTAAACCTCTCTGAAACTCTCTCCCTACAAGTGGTGTGGAAAGCTGAGTGGTGGTGGAAAGGAGAATACCAGTCTGATAAGTATGGGAAAAAGCCTGAGGTTTGGCATCATAGCTGGGAGGCCCAAGGGGTCCATCTCTTCGATATCCTTGGGTTTGGGTATAAGCTGGTCCTATGTTTTGAGGCTGTTGACAGGACCAGGAAGCAACTGGGTTACGTCCTCTTAGAAGCCTGCTATCAAACCTTTCGGTTTAGTGTTAGAAATGGAACGTTTTACCCCTTAAAAATTCGTGTAGACACCCAGAGACCTCCCTGCCAGTTTCAAAAGGCCTATACTGCAAAATTGACAGACGAACGTTATCGAGAGGAGTAGTTTCCTGCATTCCTTCCCTTGGGTCCCATAAATAAGACCCATGCATATTACACTGGTCTACAATTTTTGAGAAGTCGTCTGCTTCAGAGATAAAATGTGATATTTATTATGTATTTTGATGTGATGAATTCAAATATGACAATTAAAACAACTGATTGGCTACTGTTTCTAAGATATTTAAGGTTTTTACATTTTATATCTATGTATATTGTGTAGATAGTAGAGTTTTAATCACAAATTGTAAACCTAGGTCTTTTCATGTGTTTATGGTTGCTTTACATGATAATATTTCACCTGTCCTGTTTATGTAACACTTTAAAAATCAGCAAAAGGGTTATATAAATAAAATTTATTATGAAACAAAAGGCAAAAAACTATTCTGTACATAGTTTAGTCCTATTCAGTGTCTACTCGGCACTTCTTGGCTTGTCTCTTGTTTTCATTCAATGGAGCATCTCTTGTCACTGTCCAGCAATAGTCTGCAAGCATTGATGGGCTCCATTTGCCATGATAGCCTGCCAGGAGATTCCACTGCTGTAGTCTGGAGCCCAACAGCTCTGCCTTACTCTTGGGTAGTTCCAAATCCCTGACAAGGTCATTCAGTTCACCTTGTGTTGTGAGGTGTGGTTCAGAGGAGGAGGATGGGAGAAAATGGGGGTCCTGTGACATTGATGGTTCAGGACCAGAAGTTTCATCCTCTTCCTCTTCCTCGTCTGACTCAAGTGAGAATGATTCTGGTGCATCAGGAACCGGCAGTCCTTCTCCGTGGGGTACTGGGCGTATAGCTGATGGAATGTTTGGATAATGCACAGTCCATTTTTTCTTCTTTAACACACCTTTCCCACCTGGAGGCACCATGCAGAAGTAACAATTGCTGGTATGATCTGTTGGCTCTCTCCAAATCATTGGCACTGCAAAAGGCATAGATTTCCTTTTCCTGTTCAACCACTGGCGAAGATTTGTTCCACAAGTGTTGCAGCATATGTGTGGGGCCCACCTCTTGTCCTGATCTCCAATTTTGCAGCCAAAAGAAAGGTGATAGGCTTTCTTTACCATAGTGCTTATACTGCACTTTTGGGATGCAAAAGTCACTTCACCACAAACATAGCAGAAGTTATCTGCACTGTTCACACAAGTACGAGGCATCTCTGCTCACTTTGGCTAAACAGAAATGTGTCCCTTTGCAAAATCAACACTGACAAATAAGAGAGCATGACACTGTATGATTTCTAGAGCTGATGTAGGGCAATTTGTTCAGCAGAGTGATGTAAGCTTCTTCATGATTGCATCATCCATGACTTCTAGGAAGAACATGATGCAATTCATATCATGTATGATGCAATACCAGCTTCAGATTGCATCATTTATTGTTTTGCCTCAAAAGCAAGTACTGTCCAAACCCAGTCATAGATTTATTCATAGATCCAGTCAAAGATGTATTTTAGTCATTTCTGGTTTAAATTGAGATCCCTTCCCTTTATAAATATCTTATCCTCTGTCATTCCCAAGTCAAGGGTCGTATATACTGACCCAATAGCATATCTTGAAAACTAGAGCCAATCAACAATTTTAAGCATCATTTTCGTTCTCAGTGACCCAGAATTAGTAAAGTTGGACTACATTTATTTCAGAAGCATTTTGGCTGTAGAGCAGTGTTATATGGATGTCTCCTCTGGCATTTTATCACCTCACTCATCCCTTGTAAAAATCTCTGAATGCCAGGGGATGCTAGTAAGCTTTACATCACACTTGTTTGCTGTTACATACTGTGAGGGTATCTTAAACAACACCCACACCACGGGACATTTGAATGCATCCCATTGGCTGTGCAGGGGCTAGATATTTGCCACCTCCAAACATCGAGATGTTATGGTAGATTGGTACCACCGAGTCGCAGGAAGCTCCCTCACCCTTTATTTACAGAGCTCTGGTCTGTATTTTATTTTTGGCCATAATGCTTTTAAAGCTCTCCCACCGGGTTGGCATGGCCGGTGTGGTGTGGCCAGAGTATTACCAGACGTTCAAGTAAACACCACACTGGACTCACACCAAATCCTCCACCTGGGGACTTATTCTCACAAGCTCTTCACACTCTTGCAAGGGGCTGGGGTTAAACGTGCCGACAACCCCCCTAGTAATCAGGCAAACAAGATTTCATTCTTTTATACATGGACTTATTCCTGGATTGGAGGTAGTGGAGCTGGAAAGGGCAGTGGTAAACATTTTTGCAGAACTTGAAAAAGCAGCTAATGCTTCGTTGGACGTGTTCCAAAAGTAACAATGAGAAATTGATGACATAGCAGAAGTAACACTGCAAAATAGGCGTGTGCTAGATGTCATGAATGCTGAAGTAGGGGGGTCCTGTGCTCACATTTGGGAAAGATGCTGTTTTTATATTAATCACTCTGGTTTAATTGAGTGGGATCTGCAGGCCATCAAGGATGCAGCTGTTGCTTTCCACACTGTATCTCTTGATCATACCCTTAATTTTGAGGACCTCCTCCCAGACCTTGGGTCATGGTTTACTGGCCTTTTCCGTAAAATTGTCAAATGGATAATTTTATTTCTTTTCTTTCTATGTGTCATTTGGGTAATGTTGCAATGTGCAAAATGTTTGTGTAGTGCTGTTACTAAGGGCTCTACTGTCTGTAGGAGAACACAATATCTCTCCCTCCAGCTTGATTGCAAATTGCGTAATAGGCCTGACAATTTGGATTATCAGGCCCGAAGTAGAGACTGTGACAGTCAGCAGCGATCTCCTAACAGCTAGTAGCTTTATAATAGCTGGCAACCATTAGGGGAAATTGGACACCTCACGGACCAGTTGCCTGAACTTTTGAACTTTCTTCCCTTATCAGTCTTGAGGCAGTTGAAGCTGGTCCTAAGCCAGTTTTTTCTGAGCAGATTGCAGAAGTGCAAGGTTTGCTAACCACCAATCAAATGCTAACACTTCCGAAGCCTGTATGTGAGTGTGTATAAAAGATTCTTGGTTTTTGTATGGAGTAGAGTTTTTTTGTACCAAGGTTCAGAACTCTCCTTTCTTCTGCAGAATAAAGCAACCTTTCCTTATCCCTGTCTGGCTGTCATTGGCTCTCAGCTAGGCAGATCCAACATTTTGGTAAAAATCCTTTCCCCTGTCCACTCCCACCTGGGTTTATCTCTCCTTTTTCCCCCTTCCTGATGTCTCCTCAGCTGTATGTAAGTCTTTAAGATTTTACTAGCTCCATCTGGATCACTGCGTTCTTATGGTTTTGAGTTTCATAGTGGACATTTCGCACAGCTCACCACTATATAATCTCTCCTGCTCTTTTATCTCCTCTTTTGCCCTCTTTTTGTCTTCACTATGTTTGGTTTCTCCTTTTTAAAGTTTGAATAACTGCAAATAACTTCAGACTTTGCATATGTATCTGAGTTCATTCAAGAATGCAAATCCAAAAGTGGATTTGCGCAAAGCAGAACAAATTACTTCTATTCTGAATGCTCTTTTCCCTTTTCTTTCCCTCTTATAAATACTGAGGTCTGAAAATTATCAGGATGTTGAGCTTTCAGTTTAGAATGGTATACAATTATTGGAATAATTTATTTTTAGGATAACTCTAGTATTTCAAAATGAAGTACTTTAACTGAACTACTCTAGTATTTTAAAATTGGTCTATATTGAACCCTTTAATGAATTTGTATCATTCTCAATGTGTAGTAGCTCTAATAATGTTACTGAACAAAAATATTTTGGAAATGCTTAATTTGGAAAAAATGTAATGGTTACTTTACTTCAGTGTATATTTGTTTGACGACATAATCTATAACCTTTCCTGATGATTATCAATGTCTTCTGGCCATTTCTATCTATTTGATATTTATAGAGATGAATTGTTTAATTATAGTTGGTAAAAACAGTTAGGGGGAGGGATAGCTCACTGGTTTGAGCATTGGACTGCTAAACCCAGGATTGTGAGTTTAATCCTTGAGGGAGAACACTTAGGGATCTGGGGCAAAAATAAGTACTTGGTCCTGCTAGTGAAGACAGGGGGCTGGACTTGATGACCTTTCAAGGTCTCTTCCAGTTATAGGAGATAAGTAGATCTCCAATTATATAAAATTAATAGACTTTATTTTAACATTTTATTGGTAGGTGTATCAACTTTAACCCATCAATAATTCATCTGTAATATAGAGTAAAATCATGTTAATATAGAATTACTGAAAAATAGCAGCAAAGAATCCTGTGGCACCTTATAGACTAACAGATCTTTTGGAGCATGAGCTTTTGTGAGTGAATACCCACTTCTTCAGATGCATGTAGTGGAAATTTCCAGGGGCAGGTATATATATGCAGGCAAGCTAGAGATAATGAGGTAGTTCAATCAGGGAGGATGAGGCCCTGTTCTAGCAGTTGCGGTGTGAAAACCAAGGGAGGAGAAACTGGTTTTGTAATTGGTAAGCCATTCACAGTCTTTGTTTAATCCTGAGCTGATGGTGTCAAATTTGCAGATGAACTGAAGCTCACAGTTTCTCTTTGAAGTCTGGTCCTGAAGTTTTTTTGCTGCAGGATGGCCACCTTAAGGTCTGCTATAAAGTGGCCAGGGAGGTTGAAGTGTTCTCCTACAGGTTTTTTATATTGCCATTCCTAATATCTGATTTGTGTCCGTTTATCCTTTTCCATAGCGACTGTCCAGTTTGGCCTATGTACATAGCAGAGGGGCATTGCTGGCATATGATGGCGTATATTACATTGGTGGACATGCAGGTGAATGAACCGGTGATGATGTGGCTGATCTGCTTAGGTCCTGTGATGTGTCGCTGGTGTAGATATGTGGGCAGAGTTGGCATCGAGGTTTGTTGCATGGATTGGTTCCTGAGCTAGAGTTCCTATGGTGCAGTGTGCAGTTACTGGTGAGAATATGTTTCAGGTTGGCAGGTTGCCTGTGGGCGAGGACTGGCCTGCCACCCTTTCACAGGCCTTATACACAGGCAATATACAAAAACCTGTAGGAGAACACTTTAACTTCCCTGGCCACACTATAGCAGACCTTAAGGTGGCCATCCTGCAGCAAAAAAACTTCAGGACCAGACTTCAAAGAGAAACTGTGAGCTTCAGTTCATCTGCAAATTTGACACCATCAGCTCAGGATTAAACAAAGACTGTGAATGGCTTGCCAATTACAAAACCAGTTTCTCCTCCCTTGGTTTTCACACCTCAACTGCTAGAACAGGGCCTCATCCTCCCTGATTGAACTACCTTATTATCTCTAGCTTGCCTGCATATATATACCTGCCCCTGGAAATTTCCACTACATGCATCTGACAAAGTGGGTATTCACCCACGAAAGCTCATGCTTCAAAACATCTGTTAGTCTATAAGGTGCCACAGGATTCTTTGCTGCTTTTACAGATCCAGACTAACACGGCTACTCCTCTGATATTTGAAGAATAGCAATCATTTCTATTGTAAGGTAAGACCCTAAACCAGGGACAATAAACATTTGAACAGAGGTTAGTTAGCATGCCACAATGATTTCCTCAAAGAGTAGACAATCACCTTGAAGGTTCAAGAATGATAATTTGAGCTGAGATATAATTATTCTGGCCATAAACTTCCAAAAGAATTTTTTGATAAATATGAGAGGTAGGGAAAAACAGGAACCCTGACCTGTTTAGGAGAAGTTAATGATTACTATAGTGAATGATTTAAAAAAACAGCACACCGTGATGTTACATCCCTATCTCAGGGATTGCCTATGTAAATACCTTTAATAAAGGAAGATGAAATGTATTCAGATCAAAGAAACTGGGAAAGTATATCAAACTGGACACCAAAGTCCATTTTTCAACAAATAACTTCCTAATGATATAGGTTTTACCTTAAACAATCAAATGAGACCTTTAATCAGTTCCAGCAGACATGAAAGGAATACAGCCAATGAAAGATGATGCTTATGAATTCTGAACCGTCCCTATTAATATTGTATAGTGTAGGAAAGGGCCACTGTCACTTAGAGAATCCATTATGTGCATGGGAAAAAGGCTGAATAATGCATATACAAGTGAGATTTTGCTTCTGAAACAATGGCTAATGATACAGGCTTGGATAGTAAAAGTTCTATTGCAAGTGGCCAGAAAATACATTGCTCAAGAAACGTGAGTGACTCTGGATGGGGACTACATTGGGAATGTAAGAGCTTCTGTTGTGGATATCGGGAGTGCTATATTTTCTGGAGAGCTGCTAACATGAATGTTCATTAAAATTAGAACAAGAGGATGTCAAAGCAAAGTAGTTTAAGAATCTGAATGCTGTTCACTTTCATATACATTTAAAATGTGGGGCATAAGAATGACCATGCTGAATCAGGACAGTTGTACATTTAGATCAAGCATTTGTCTACAGTAATAGCCAATACCAGATGCTTCAGAGAATGGTGCAAGGATTCCTACAATGAACAGCTATAGAAATATCTACCCATAGGGGAAGTTTCTTCCCAGTGCTTGACTAAAGTTAGTCATAGGCTTATAACCTAACGTATGAAGGTTTATATCTCTGATTTTTTTTATTTTATTTGGTAGAACTGTGTATGGTTTCATTAACCATATAAAGTGCAATCCATTTTTGTATCCTACTCTTCTCTTGGACTTGTTCCAGCCTACATTATGGGTGAAACCCTAGCCTTATTGACATCAGTAGCAAAACTCCCATTTACTTCAGCAGGGACATGATTTAACCTCTTTGCTATATCTACTCCCCTTTTACATCCTTATTCTTCTTTCCGATCACACAATCTCATCTGTGTTGTTGGAATGACTTTTTCCACTGAAGCTCCTGCTAGCTTGAAGAGCTTTCATGCATCTTTCTAGCCCACCAGATCAGTATCTACTATCAGATTTCACCTGTAATGACAAATTATCTTGAATTTATGAACTGGAACTTCTCATAAGAAGTAGCATATCTACCATGAAGAAAGGTAACACAACCTCCAAGGGTTGGAAATTGTACCCTAACCAGTCTGTTTTATAAAACTATATTATGAAATGTATTTTTACCTGAAAGTTTTATTTCTTTAGTCTGATTCGATCTAGTCCACATTAGTATTTTTAAATATTTGTGGATGTAATGGTTCAGGATTTCTGTAAACAAAATTCTAGAAGGACAAGGCACAGAATATAGAATTCGCCAACAGTGATCCAAGGTACTGTTTCTATGAAATTTCACCATACAAAACCGCAATTTGTAACTGAACAATACTAAGCAGTAGAAAGTGCTGTAGAAAATGGTGTGGCCTCATCTCTGCTCCCCACCTCTGTCAAGGTTCCTTCTCCTGGTGAACACAGATCCAAACCCCGTGGATCTTAAAACAAGGAGAAATTAACCATCCCCCCTCTTTTCTCCCACCAACTCCTGGTGGATCGGGATCCAACCCACTTGGATCTAAAAACAAGAAAAAATCAATCAGGTATTAAGAAAAAGGCTTTTAATTAAAGAAAAGAAGATAAAAGAAAACGCTCTGGCAGAGATTAGCATAGCAGCTACTCTCACAGACAACAGATTCAAAACACAGAGGATGTTCCCCTGGGCAAAAACTTAGTACACCAATGAAAATACCCAAATACCCAATTTGATTCTACCTCTAATTGCACAAGACAGGTAACAAAGAAATAAACATAAACCTATTTATTCCTTTCTAAAATTTACTACTCTGACAAGAGGCTGGTTCCTTGATCTTTTTTACTCCGGCTGAAACTGAAAACTAACAAAGGAAAAAACCTTCCTTCCTTTTGAAACATCTTGTTCTCCCATTGGTTCCTCTGGTCAGATGTCAACTAGGTGAACTTCTTAACCCTTTACAGGTAAAAGAGGCATTAACCCTTAACTATCTGTTTATGACAACCCCAAAGAAAGTAAGTGCCTAACTCCAGATGGAAAGAGGCACCTATCTTTGCTTGGGATTCACAGCTGGGAATAGTCTCAGCATTAGACTCCCTAAAACAGGTGTTATAGCACAGGACATCCCTGAACATCCCCTTGAGGTCTGCTGTGGGATTGCAGGTAAGCACTGCCTTGATTTCCCTTCACATGGGGTATAAATATGTCCATGCCAAGATGCAGGTACTGAAGAACCACTCCCTTTGGAGGAAGTCTTTTATTTAACATAAAAGATCAATACAAAGCATATGAAAAACCTTGGCTCAGCTTCTCCAACAGAAAACCTTCTGCCTCTGGGTTTATCAATCTTACATCTTGGTCTTTTAGCCACAGATCACTCTCACACTGATTTCCTCATCTGAAGCCAGGGTCTCTTCAGGATGTTCTGCTGGCTGCTCCTTTTCATAGAATCACAGAAATGAAGGGCTGGAAGGACCTCAAGAAGTCGTCGAGTCCAGCCGCCTGCATTGTGACAGTAAGCCTAGACCATCCCTGACAGCTGTTTGACCAACTTTTTTTTTAAAGCTTCCAATAATTGGAACTTCATGACCTCCCTCAAGCATTTAAGTGCCGGCGCTCAAGCAATTTTTTTTCTTTCATAACTTTCATAACTGATGTTATGAAAATGCCTGGGTGATGAACTGCCAAGCCCAGTTTGTTTATCACATCTGCTGCTTCACTCCATCCATTAGGTTGGTAACACTACCAAAAGAAGGAAATTAAGTTGGTTTGGCACGATTTGTTCTTGACAAATCCATGCTGCCTATTCCTTATAACCCTATTATCTTCCAGGTGCTAACAAATTCATCATTTAATAATTTGGTCCAGTATCTTTCCAGTTATTGACGTGAGACCTACTGGTCTATAAATCCCTGAGTCCTCCTTGTTCCCCTTTTTAAAGTTAGATACTATGTGCACTCTTCCACAATTTTCTGAGACCTCTCCCCTCCTCCAGGAGTTCTCAAAGATAATTGCTAATGGTTTTGAGATGGCTTCAACCAGTTCCTTGAGCACCCTAGAATGAATTTCATCAGGCCTGGCTGACTTTAACATATTCATTATTACCAAGTCTTGTGTTTTGGATATTTCTGTTGCTTTAGAAATGCCTCATTTACCTTCTCTTCATTCAGTGATCTATAGTTGACCCCCCCACACACACAACATAATATCTCTCCTATTTTTCAACCCTGACAGTACATCTCTCTTTGCTCATTAAGCCCCAAATAGTTATCTGAGAGGTTTCTTGATGGATCCTTCTCCCAGGAAGCTCCCTTTTCCCTCCCTGTGAGTCTTCTTCCCATGAGCCCCTTCTTTCTGGGAGTACTCAACCTAACTGAGCTTGGGCAACCTTTTTATAAGCACCAAGTTCTCAGTTTCCAATTATCCATTAAGAAGCCACTTGGGGCAGTCAGTTAGTCCTAGGTGGGCCTTTAGAAGGCAATCTCAGGCAGAAAGGGCCATGACTTCCCTTAAAGGGGCATGTTTTGTGTAGCACCAGGTCAGTCATTTAAAAACAAAACAAAATAACAAGATAATGACCAGTGATTAGTGCCCTTGCCCAGGATGTGGAGCAGGAATTTGAGTGTTCATAAGAATAGCCATACTGAGCGAGGCCAATTGTCCATCTTGCCCAGTATCCTGTCTTCCAATCATGGTCAGTGGCCAATGTCAGATGCTTCAGAGGGAATGGACAGAACAGGACAATGTATTGAGTGATCTATCCCCTGTTTCCACTCCCAGATTCTGGTTTAGGAACACTCAGAGCATGGAGTTGTATCCCTGACCAGCTTGGTTAACAGACATTGATGATCCTGTCCTCCATGAACTTATCAAATTCTCTTTTGAACCCAGCAAAGAATCCTGTGGCACCTTATAGACTAACAGATGTTTTGGAGCATGAGCTTTCGTGGGTGAATACCCACTTCTTCAGATGCATTAACCCTTAACTTTTGAACCCTTTTGAACCCAGTTATACTTGTTGCCTTAACAACATCCTGTGGAAGTGAGTTCTACAGGTTGACTGCAAGGTATGAAGAAGTACTTCCTTATGTTTGTTTTAAACCTTCTGCCCATTAAGTTAATCAGATGACTCCCTCATGCTTATTATGATGCTGGCAGACCAGGTGCCGGCCCCTGCCCAGCTGAATACTGACAAATTCATTGCTGGAAACCAGTCTGTTGTATCTGCGAGTTAGTATGGTTAAGATGGGTAGTGAACTTTAAAAATGTGTTTAGTGTTTAGACTTTATGAAGTGCTTATATATTGTCATGTGCATTAATCTCATTTATAATACCTTTATCACATGCTATAAAGTAACTGCTATAAAGTAATTGCTTTGTGACTATAAAAATCTTTGCTTTGAAACTGTGAACCCAGTCAGGACAGATCATCTTCCAACCATCAAAAAGGGTTATCAAAACTAAATGGGCCATTATGGGACAACACAATACAAAGATTTTGTTAATTGCCCTTTCACACCCATGTGGAGGCTTCATGCAAAACAGTTCATCCCATAAACTTGAATACTGGAAGACGGAAATAAATATAGCTGATGTTTTTTTTCTTTTCATTTCTTTTGCTGTTTGGACTCTCACAGGACTGGAGCTATGAAAAAGAAGCAGAAATCCCCCAAATCAACCTGGATTAGCCCTAAAAGATATTCAAAGATGATGGATTAGTACAACTCCATCACCTTTAAGAGCATAGACTGTAACTCATTTGTGTATATATACTTACCTGCTTTAACCTCTCATTTATTTTTTCCTAGTTAATAAATCTTCAGTTAGTTTATTACAGGATTGGCTACAAATGTTGTCTTTGGTGAGAGATATGAGGTACACAATGACTGGGTTAACTGACTGGTCTCTTAGGACTGGAAGCAACCTAGATATTTTGTGATCTTTGATGTGTACCAATCAACTATCCTGGGTGGCAAGATAAACTGGACTGCCCAAGAGGACTGTCTGTGACTCCATGATAAGACTGCTAGAGTGCTTCAGGAGTTCACATTTGTTACTGGGTTGGTGAAATCTAATTATACAACATACAACCAGTTTGGGGCCTCTGCCCTGAGGTTGGCACTCACGGTCATGAACAACTCCAGACAGCATGACACTTGTGCTACGTGGAATACTGAGTGACACTTCCTCTACACCATACATGATTTTATAGACCTCTATTACATCCCCTTTTAATCCTCTCTTTTCCAAGAAGAACAGTTTTCTCCTCTATTGACACCTTAATTTCAGACAGTTTCTCCAATGTGTCACTTTAAAAGAATGGCTCGGGTGTGGAAATCTCCCTCACATCCCTTGCAGTGAAAGCTGAAACAAAGAAGTAAATTATCTTCTCTGTAAAGGCCTTGTCTTCCCTGAGTGCACTTTCAGCACCTCAGCTCTTTAGTGGCCCCATTGATTGTTTGGTAGTCTTCCAGCTTCTGATATATTTCAAAACATTGCTGTTAGTTTTTGTGTCTTTTGCTAGTTGCTCTTCAAATTCTTTTTTGGTGTGCCAAATTATATTTTTAAACTTGATTTGCTAGAGTTTATTCTCCTTTCTATTTTCCTCAATACTATTTGACTTCCAATTTAAAAAAAAGAGGCCTTTTTGGTTCTAATTGTCTCTTTTACTTAGTGTTTTTAGCCAGGGTGGAATGTTTTTGGTCTTCTTACTTTTCTTTATTTGTGGTATGCATTTAGTCTGAGCCTCTCTTATGGTGTTTTTACACAGTTTCCATGCACCTGTCAGGCATTTTACTTTTGTGACTGTTCCTTTTAATTTCTGTTTCTCTAGCTTCCTCATTTTTGCATAGTTACCTTTTGTGAATTTAAATGCTACTGTGGTAGATTTGTTTGGTATTCACCCTCCCACACGCACACAAGGATGTTAAATTTAATTACATTATGGTAACCATTGCCAATCAATTCAGCTATATTCACCTCTTGGACCAGATGCTGTACTCCACTTAGGACTGAATAAAGATTTGTCTTTCCCTTTGTGGTTTCCAGGAATAGCTGCTCCAAGAAGCAGTCATTAATGGTGTCTAGAAATCTTATCTTTGCATCCTGTCCTGAGCTGACATGTACCTAGTCAATATGGGGGTAGTTGAGATCCCTCATTATTACAGGGCTTTGTGTTTTTGTAGCCTCTCTAATCTCCCTAAGCATTTCACATCACCATCGCCATCTTGGTCAGGTAGTCAGCAATATGTTCATACTGCTATGGTCTTAGTAGTCAAGCATCTACTAATCTAGAGGGATTATATGGTACAGTTGGATTTATTTTAAATTTTTACTATATTTTCCTCTATGATTTCTTTCACATATAGTGCCACTCCTCTATCAGCATGTACCTATTCTGTCATTCTTACATATTTGGTACCTTTGTATTGCCACATCCCATTGTTTATCATCATTCCAAAAAGTTTCTAATTTCATACATGGAACTCAAGTTCACCCATCTTATTATTTAGACTTCTAGCATTTGTATACAAGCACTTATAAAAATTTGCCAATATTTAGTTATCTGACTTCATGTGTTGCAATTCAATGGGATTCTGTTTCATTTCACTGTTTCTCTTCAGTTTCTGCTTATACTTTATCAACTTCTATCTTCTCCTCTTTACTAGGATATAGAGTATCCCCTTTAATAAATCCTCCCCTAAGGGATCCATCTGTATGAACTGTGTGATTCTCGGTACCTGTTAGCTTAACTCCAGACCTTAGTTTATAAAAATCCTCTACAACTTTTTAAATTTTAAATGCCAGCAATCTGATTCTGTTTAGACCCAACCTTCCTGAATCATAAAATCATAGAAGACCTCAGGAGGTCATCTAGTCCAACTCCTTGCTCAAAGCAGGACCAACCCCAACTAAATCATGCCAGCCAGGGCTTTGTCAACAGGGTCCTCCTTTCCCAAAAGGTTTCCCAGTTCCCAATAAACCTAAATCTCTCCGCTCAACATCATCATCTCATTCACACATTGACACCCTGCAGTTCTGCGTCAGTGCCACATCACATGGAACTGGAAGCATTTCAGAGAATGCTACCACGGACATCCTAGACTTTAATCTCTTACCTAGCAATCTCATTTTGGGCTCTGGGACCCCTCTCTTGCTTTTCCCTATGTCAGTGGTGCCTACATGTACCATGACCACTCCCTCCTCCCCAGCACTGCACCTAAGTCTATCTAGATGTCTCGAGAGGTCTGCAACTTTTACACCCAGGCTGCTATTCACCGCACAGTTCTCTTGGTCATCACCAACCCAACTATCTGTATTTCTAATAATTGAACCCCCATTATTGTTATCTGCCTCTTCCTAATAACTGGGGTCCCCTCTTCCACGAGTATATCCTCAGTGTGAGTGGATACCATGACATTATCTGCAAGGATGGACTCCACTTGTGTCTCCATATTCTAGAGCAGCTAGAACATTGGTATTTTGTCCTCCCCTGTATAAATATAATGTAATTAGAGCAGGACAACTGGAACCTGGGTCTCCCACCTCAGTCCTCTAACCACTGGGCTGTACAGTCACTCTGGCCCAATGGATACTTAATTTGTATAAAGTGGAACCGCTTCAACAGAGCATGCGAGAAGTTAATGTACTTTTCTAGGAGGGAGGAGACCCAAGTTCGTATCTCTGCTGCACAAGAGAAAGAGAGATCCATGTCCCGGAGGAGTGCTGCAACCACTGGGCTAAAAGCTAAGGAGACCACTACTTCCTCCTCTGGCTGTTTTTTGTGGGTTTAGATAGGTTCTGAACACACCTACTAGATCAGACCCTTAAGGCAAGCTACGAAGGATTTAGGATAGAGTTAAGTACTAAGTTGCTGGGCAATGTCAGGATTTAGGCAGCTTCGTGTATACCCAATCACTGAAATATTAGAGCCTTGGGGACTTTAACAGTGAACATTTAGGCACCTAGGGAACTTAGGCATCTACAGTGTTAGTCAGCAGCTAAGCAGGGCTTTTGTGCATGCCAGTTGTTCAGTTTAGGCACCTGAGTCCCCCTGTGAATCCGATCCGTACATCACATATACAGTTGCCAAAGAGGTTGTGTGTTTACAGATTCTAATGCCGGTATATTCAGATATTAATATATAAAAAATGCTTAATTGAGAACCCACTAAAAATCAGGCATGTGTATTCAATACAGATACAGTTTAATGGATTCCTTATTTTTGTCTTTGTATTTTATTGTTCACCAGTTTATTTCTAGCCATCATTTTATATCAGGGGTCATCAACCTCTGGCACACGGCTCGCCAGGATAAGCATGCAGGCAGACCGGACCAGTTTGTTTACCTGATGTGTCCACAGGTTTGACCGATCTCAGCTCCCACTGGCTGCAGTTTGCCGCTCTGGGCCAATGGGGGCAGCGGGAAGTGGCGGCCAGCACATCCCTCAGCCCGCACCATTTCCAGCAGCCCCCATTGGCCTGGAGCAGTGAACTGTGGCCAGTGGGAACAGTGATTGGCCAAACCCACGGCGGCAGTAGGTAAACAAACTGGCATGGCCCACCAGAATGCTTACCCTGGAGCATGCCAGAGGTTGCCGACCCCTATTTTATATGAAATCTAAAGGCCAGATTTAGCACTGGTGTCACAACATTCTCTTCAATAAGCTTCATTCTCTTACACTAGGGATGAATTCAGCCTCTTGTATATACAAAAGTCCAGATCCCTTATCATACTCTTCAGCTTCCCATTAACAACCTGCTTTACTATGCATTACTGTGTCAGGGTTAATCTCCAGAATTCCTGACAAGTGGAAACAAAAATTAGGCAAGACAAAAAATTGCCTGGCCTAGCTTCACTTGTTTTTATTTCTTCTCGTTTTCTTGATCTTGACCTTCATTAGTCACAGAGCTTTCATTAGATAACTAAAGAAAGCTCAGTTGCACAGGAAAACAAGGCAATGCAAAAGTGCTATCCAGTACATCACAGAAAGCATGAAATATCAGCTGAGTTATTACTGAAAAGCTCAAAATCTTTACAATTATCATGTTGCTCATTATTTAAATTATGTAATTTTATCCATAGAAATTAAAGTGGTGAATTATTGGAAGGGTAATTAAAGGAGCAGATGAGAAAGTGAACTGCAGTAAGGAGAAGAAAAGGCTGTGAATTAAGATTACTTGATTTTTCCAACTTTTAATGGGCTCTCCTAGAAATATTGTGCCAGAAGCAAACACAATGTTTCCAGAGGGCACAGGAAGACTGAAAATGCTGCTGTAAAAAAAAAAAAAAAGAAAGAAAAAGCAAACCTTGTAAAGATAACCCCATTTGCTCTACTTCTAACAGAAGAAAACAAATGTTTTAGTGTAGGGAGCTGCACATATGGGGTTGGCATCTGATACCTGACAATAGGCTTGATCATGCAAGGTGCTAAGCACTCTGCCCCCCCTCTAGCAAAGCAGCTTAGCATGTGCTTAACTTTAAGCAAGAGTTCAGAACATGCTTATGTACTTTGCTGAATTAGAGCCAGAATGTTGAACATTTGACATCATTGAGCCCTAAAAGAATGAGGAGACCATATCAACTAGCCATTCCTGTATTTAGAGCCTAAACTTGGAACAATAAAGTCAATGGGAGCTTTACTCTTGATTTAATGGGTACAGGATCAAGCCCTGAAATCTGCAGAATCGATCCAATCCTGAAAAGTGAGGACATTACAAGAGTAAGGAGGCATATAATGGATGAGAAACTATCCAAAATGAAACAGTAGGTGAAAATCCAGTGACTTAGATTGAATAAATTCCTTGCCTTTGGGAGGTGAGAAACAAAATGGATCTATGGCCTGGTCACAGCAGGGAACACATAGAGCACTAAATTGCAATTCCACAGAATCCTAGTTAATGGCGTATACTACAGGATATACATATTAATGTGATGTATATAGTTATATTACCATGAACCTACTGAAAATGTAGACCTTTTCAAGATGCTTTTAGTATAATTTAGAAAATCAACTTTAGACAATTATTTTGGATTAGGTAATGGAAAATGCATGATAAATAAATTTAAGAAGGCTCTTGAGGATATGAAACTATTATTAAATTAGAACTTCAACTAAAATGATAAGGCCAGGTGATTACAGTTTCATTAGTTGTGTATTCGACAGTATCACCTAACAGCTTTGTTGATTGCACATAATTGACGGTGCTTTCAAAATTCAGCACAATAGAGTCTCTCTCTTTAAAAAAAAACAAAACAAATAAAAAAACTCCAATGTTTTAAAATCCTGACAGTTTCATTTAAAGGGGAACTGCAAGGCTCGAATGAAAGTAGAATTGAGTCCATATATTATTATTTTATATGTATTACGCACATGCACAACGACTGGCAAATGTTGGGATCACTCGGAACATAAATATGTTTAAACTTACTTTTCATGAAATTATTTTTCCTCATTGCTTCTTGGTTCACTAAAGTCATCCCAGAATATATTATTCTGACACAGCTGATAAAATCAGCCCCATGCAGTGCATTCAGGCTGGTTGTTATTTTCCCCTGAATGATTTCTCTTACCCATCCCTAGAGATGTTTCATACCTAGTGCTCTACTCAGCCAAAAAAAAGTTAATCCTGCTTATTATGGTAGAGCTTAAGGACCAACCAAAATAGGGGCCCCATTGGGCCAGGCACTGTCCCTTTCTCAAAAAGCTTACAATCTAAATGGACAAGACAGACACAGAGTAGAGGAGGAGATCTAACACAAGTAGAGTGATCAATGTGGTAGCAGCTAATGGCATGAAATTGCCATATTTTCAGGGGTGGGTTAGTTAGGATGGGTTACAAAAAATGGAAAGAAAAAGTGACAGGAAAGGGGTGAGGAGGACAAGGCAGAGTAGAAAAGTGTAAGAGGGGCAGGTGTGGAGTAAAGCTGAGGCAAAGATATTGTGAAGGGGCTTGGCAAGGACAGCCACAGGGCAAAAAAAGTCCAGTCAAAACTACAGAAAGTAGTCTGAATGTCCAGAAGTCCCTCCTTCTAGCAGTTTCTGCAGTTGCTTCTTCCAGCTGGAGTCTGTGGCTGGCTCCTAATTTTTATCCCTAGGCTAGGGGAGGGAGCAGCACCTGGATCATAGTGCCATGTAGCAGGGTAGTCACCCGCTCCGGCCCTGAAAGGGTTACAGCCAGCCCTGGGAGAGGGCTGGGGATGCCAGCCAAAGAGGAGGCTGATGGGGAAGGCAGCCAGAACTGAGGCCATGCCCCATTCAGGCCACAGCTGGCCCTATAAAAGGCTATGTGCCAGGAGCTGAGGCAGTCTCTCTCTCTAGCTGTGGAGAGAGATGGGCCTGGCTGCTTGGGAGCTCAATAGGGTAACTAGAGAGGAGCAGGGCTGGGGGAAAGGCCAGAGGACCTGGGGAGCTCCAGGCTGGAAAACCCCCAGGCTGCAGGCCTTAGTAAAGGCTGGGAAGGGCACTGGGGTTGCAGAGGTGCAGCCTAGGGTAGGCAAAGGCAGCAGGTCCAAACCCCCCTTGACGATGATGAGTGGTATAGACTTCTGTCTGCCCCAGTGAGTTGGGGCTAAATGGTGACTGGCAGTAGCCACTAAGGTGAGGTGGGGGTAGAGGGTTGGGGGTTCCCCTGGGTGAGGGAGACCCAGAGAGTGGAGGTACTGCCAGGGGGCAGAACCTAGGTAAAGGGACACTGGGGTCCGGGAGTGACATGGGGGCCTAAAGCAGGCGGGACATCAGCCAACAGAGGGCGCTCTGGAACTGGAGAGCTAATTCCCAGGATGACCAGCAAATACCTGAGAATATACACTTTAGATTTGGGAAGCACTTGCTGATAATCATAACCTCTGATATTTCATGCCTATTATTATTTTTTATTTGCTTTGACAGTTGTATACAGGAACTCCAATATTGTAGTGATGGATGCTATTTGTGGCAGGAAAGAGACTACTTATTTTGAAGGGGTGCAATTTTTGGGTACTGAATTTGAGACAATTTAAAAGAGCCTTCTTTTCAGAGGATGGATACTCAGAACATTCTGAAAGCCTCCACAGGGCATCCCGAGTTAGGTGCCCAAAACAGAAACACTTAGAATCCCCAGTCATTTTTTAAATCTTGACCAAAATGAATTTGAAAAAGTAATTCCACATTACAATCGTGTTAAAACAGACCAGCTTTTAACTAAAATCCTAGAGCCCAAATGTTCCACCTTGAGACTTGAAATATGGATCTGGATTTTGCAGCTTGGGCCCATTATTGATTATAATTTTGATGGAACAGACAAAGCCGATTGAGTGCTCCTGCATATGTGGAAAAGAGACTACAGTATTGCAGTACTACAATAGAAAACATTATCCTAACTTTATTGTCCTCAGACAATAAATGCACTGCAATTCAACAAATTTTTCCATTACTTTCTGTTTCAGATTTCTACATTATGAGCTATTGTCCAAGGACAGAATCAGCCCACAATAGAAGTTATTAAGCACAAAATAAAACTTACAAGAATATGGAGTCTATTAACTTGTCTGGAAGTAGCTCCGCTCAATTGCACCTGCCTCATTGATTAGCAGCTGTCTTGGTTCACTGAAGTTTACCTTATGTATATAGTTGGTCTGTAAGACTCCTACTAGGAGTGCCCCCTTTTAACAGATTGGGGTGTTTTCATTTTCCCTTTCACCTTCCTAATGCAACAATTGTGCATGCCTTTATTCAATAAATGACGTCTCCAAAAAACTGTTCCTCATGCAAATTTTTTCTTGTCTTTCTCTCAAAAATAGAATTTTAATATAATTGTCCTATTTTTGTCCAAGAACAGCAGCTGTTTTGTTGATATATTGCAATATTGTCACAGAACAGCTGAGCAGTACTTGTGAGTCCCTCATGAAATTCCAGAGTAATTGCTGCCAGTAGCATTTTATTTCTTGTTATTTATTAAAAAAAAATTTCAAGTGAACAGAAGCAATTAATTAACAAGCAAATATGAACAAGCACATGATCTAATGTCCTGTGGTCTTGTTTACTTCTTATTGTCCATCTAAACATTGGAAGAAGAGCCACTATAGACACACTCTAACTGAGACCTTCCAAACACCTTATTAGCATTTAAAAATATACTATTATGAGAATGCAATCTACTTCTCAATGTCTTTCACATTCAAATCCCTAAGAGTTCCAGTGCTCCTCATGTCTTTGAGACTAAGTTCAAATCTATTACATGTATCCCAGACAATTTAAAGTCCAACAGAATGTTGCATATTTACACATATTTCAACTTTAAATATTCAAAACATACAACTATAAAGCACCACATCCCTTTCATGTCTTTCTTATGTCACTGCTGTACAGCCAAAATGCTTCTGAAATAAATGTAGTCCAACTTTACTAATTCTGGGTCACTGAGAACGAAAATGATGCTTAAAATTGTTGATTGGCTCTAGTTTTCAAGATATGCTATTGGGTCAGTATATACAACTCTTGACTTGGGAATGGTGGAGGATAAGTGAGTTATAAAGGGAAGGGATCTCAATTTAAACCAGAAATGACTAAAATACATCTTTGACTGGATCTATGAATAAATCTATGACTAGGTTTGGACAGTACTTGCTTTTGAGGCAAAACAATAAATGATGCAATCTGAAGCTGGTATTGCGTCATACCTGATATGAATTGCATCACGTTATTCCTAGAAGTCATGGATGATGCAATCATGAAGAAGCTTACATCACTCTGCTGAACAAATCGCCCTACATCAGCTCTAGAAATCATACAGTGTCGTGCTCTCTTATTTGTCAGCGTTTGATTTTGCAAAGGGACACATTTCTGTTTAGCCAAAGTGAGCAGAGATGCCTCATACTTGTGTGAACAGTGCAGATAACTTCTGCTATGTTTGTGGTGAAGTGACTTTTGCATCCCAAAAGTGCAGTATAAGCACTATGGTTAAGAAAGCCTGTCATCTTTCTTTTGGCTGCAAAATTGGAAATCAGGACAAGAGGTGGGCCCCACACATATGCTGCAACACTTGTGGAACAAATCTTCGCCAGTGGTTGAACAGGAAAAGGAAATCTATGCCTTTTGCAGTGTCAATGATTTGGAGAGAGCCAACAGATCATACCAGCAATTGTTACGTCTGCATGGTGCCTCCAGGTGTGAAAGGTGTGTCAAAGAAGAAAAAATGGACTGTGCATTATCCAAACATTCCATCAGCTATACGCCCAGTACCCCACGGAGAAGGACTGCCGGTTCCTGATGCACCAGAATCATTCTCACTTGAGTCAGATGAGGAAGAGGAAGAGGATGAAACTTCTGGTCCTGAACCATCAATGTCACAGGACCCCCATTTTCTCCCATCCTCCTCCTCTGAACCACACCTCACAACACAAGGTGAACTGAATGACCTTGTCAGGGATTTGGAACTACCCAAGAGTAAGGCAGAACTGTTCAGCTCGAGACTACAGCAGTGGAATCTCCTGGCAGGCTATCATGGCAAATGGAGCCCATCAATGCTTGCAGACTATTGCTGGACAGTGACAAGAGATGCTCCATTGAATGAAAACAAGAGACAAGCCAAGAAGCGCCGAGTATACACTGAATAGGACTAAACTATGTACAGAATAGTTTTTTGCCTTTTGTTTCATAATGAATTTTATTTATATAACCCTTTTGCTGATTTTTAAAGTGTTACATAAACAGGACAGGTGAAATATTATCATGTAAAGCAACCATAAACACATGAAAAGACCTAGGTTTACAATTTGTGATTAAAACTCTACTATCTACACAATATACATAGATATAAAATGTAAAAAACTTAAATATCTTAGAAACAGTAGCCAATCAGTTGTTTTAATTGTCATATTTGAATTCAGCACATCAAAATACATAATAAATATCACATTTTATCTCTGAAGCAGACGACTTCTCAAAAATTGTAAACCAGTGTAATATGCATGGGTCTTATTTATGGGACCCAAGGGAAGGAATGCAGGAAACTACTCCTCTCGATAACGTTCATCTGTCAATTTTGCAGTATAGGCCTTTTGAAACTGGCAGGGAGGTCTCTGGGTGTCTACACGAATTTTTAAGGGGTAAAACGTTCCATTTCTAACACTAAGCCTAAAGGTTTGATAGCAGGCTTCTAAGAGGATGTAACCCAGTTCCTTCTTGGTCCTGTCAACAGCCTCAAATTTATGATTAAAACTCTACTATCTACACAATATACATAGACATAAAATGTAAAAACTTAAATATCTTAGAAACAGTAGCCAATCAGTTGTTTTAATTGTCATATTTCAATTCAGCACATCAAAATACATAATAAATATCACATTTTATCTCTGAAGCAGATGACTTCTCAAAAATTGTAGGCCAGTGTATTTTATATAAACATAGAAAGATGCTTTACAATTTTGTAGGCCAGAGCCTCAGTTTTATATATTAGCATAGTTCAATTGACTTCAAGAAAGCTATTTCCATATACATGAGCTGAGGATCTTGCTTTCTGTTTTCAACAACTGGAAGTGCTCCTTTTCCACCAGTCTTCCTCCTTGCCCTCCCCTTTATATTATATTACATTACATTTATCACAGGGATCAGCAACCTTTGGCATGCGGCAAGCCCGGATGAGCCCCCTGGAAGGCCACGCTGGTGTGTTTACCTGCTGCATCCGCAGGTTTGGCCAATTGGAGCTCCCACTGGCCAGAGTTTCCCACTCCAGGACAACGGGGGCTCCAGGAAGCAGCATGGGCCGAGGGATGTGCTGGTTACCACTTCCCGCAGCCCCGATTGGCCTGGGACAGTGAACTGAGACCAGTGGGAGCTGCGATCAGCTGAACCTGTCGACGTGGCACATAAACAAACCAGCCCAGCCCCCTAGGGTGCTTACCCTGGCAGACCGCATGCCAAAGGTTGCCGATCCCTGTTATATTATATTATATTATATTATATTATATTATATTATATTATATTATATTATATTATATTTCAAAAGGATAAAGCTAGATGTGTTTTATTTTGTTTTGGATTGTGAAACTGTTTTTAAAAGGTAAGTTACAGAATTATATATTTTTTAAAAGTAACGATAGGCACATCTACACAACCCAGAGCAGGGAGCCTCCCAGCATGGGTCAATAGACTTAGGCTAGCAGAGCTTGCACTAGTGCTCTAAAAATAGTTGTGCAGACAATGCTTTAAAGTTGCAGCTTGGGCTCTGAGGCCTAGGGAGGAGGGTGAGCTTCAGAGCCCAAGCTCCAGCCCAGGTACAACTTCAAAGCATTGTCTACGTGACTGTTTTTAGAGAGCTAGCACAAGCTGCACCAGTCCAAACCAATCAAACTGGACCAGGAGGCTTAAACCAGACCAGGAGATTTATTGTTGCAGGCTGTGTAGACATATCCTATAAGGGTGGATCCAACTTCACTGAAGTGAATATGAGTTTTAATATTTACTTCAATGGCAGCAAATAAGTCCCATTGTGTACATGAAAAGTATCAACAGTCCTAAAAACCAAATTTCTTTATTTAACTGTGTGACAGAGCCCACTCACCCCTGCCTCTGTTCAAGCCCACAAACAACTCAGAGACCTTTACGTTAGTAAAACACCCAGTGCAGTTTATTTACAGTGTAAGTTCCCACTACCCTTGTACATTATATAACCTTACTCTTACAGTCATAGGGGGCTCTCAGGTCCTGAGGCAAACAGGAAGAGCAAGTGAACAAGAAAGCACTGGCTCACTCACACACACTCTCTTTTTATCTATCTGCTTCCCCTCCCCTTCCTTCCTTTTTGTAGTCTCTTCCTAATGGTTTAATTAGCCTTTCATCACTCCTCCGCTCATCAATTAGCCACAATTCTTCTTAACAAGGTCTCTTCTGCACTGTTAAATTGGAGCCACAGTGATCAGAGTGCTGGCTCAGGCTATGTCTACACTACCAATTATTTTGATAACTTATGTTGCTCAAGGATGTGAATAATCCACCTTCCTAAGCAACATAAATTATACTAACCTAAGTGCCAGTGTGAACAGTGTAGCCTATCGGATTAGCCTATTTGCTTGCATATATATGTATTTCTTATAGTTTAAGTAATTGGTTTATTGTAATAGGCTTATAGATTTATATTAAAGTAAATTTGGCTGTAATGCAAAGGGAGCTACAGGCCATATCCTGTATGTTAAACTAAGGCAAAGTTAGCATATCTATATTAAAACTTTTAACTAGATAAGCACCCACACATATGTCTAAGACCTTTTATCTAGACAGACAGACAATGGAAGAGTGGTCTAAGGGGGTTTCCAACTTGGTGCCCACCGACTTAACAGGTACACCACAAGGGAAGAACTGAAATGACTAAAAAGAACAAAAATAACATATGTGCATAGGTACATGTCATCAATACGCACAAACATACTAGCCTATGAAGTAAGCATACCCTAACATTTTGTGGGTGAGGAATGAAATTTGGGCATAGGAGGAAAATTTCCAGCACTTGTGCCCTATAAAAGAAGTGACCCACCTCGCTAGAGTATTCTATTTTTACTCTATCTCTCTTCCTCCTCTATTCTATTCTATCTATCTACTATGACTACTACTATTAGTAGGCTGTACTTGTTCTTCTTAACTTTCTAAGTTTCAACGGAACTAGGCTAAGCTTGGTTTCCCTAAGCTTTTGTTTTTAGTTTTGTTTATTAGGTTTTGATTTTAAGTTTAAGTTAGTCAATAAACCCTAAGTTACCTTTGATAGCTGTTAGCATTAGCTTTTTCTGAGCACTCAAGAACTGAGAAACCTTAGCCGCGAGGCTGGTCCTGTGTCTCTTACCACCAGGTTAGCAAGGAAGAGTGAGTATATTAACCAAAGCTTTGTAACATATAATACTATTTTACCATATGTATCTTTTGAATAGCAATAATGCAATTGTAACTTTGTAACTCTGATTATTTTACCATTTAATTACTATTTCATTGATTTTAATAAAAAGTCTTTAAGGCTATATCTGTCTCAGTGTGAGCTTCCTGTCATGCCCCTGAGAGTCCTTTGTAAATTCTGTGGAGCCTGATTCGGGACAAGAACTTGTATCTTCTGATCAAACAGATTGGTGAGCCTAAAACACATAGTATCCAAATTAATATTATTAACATCCTAAATCAGGCAACAACAGCACTATGTCAGCAGAAGAGCTTTTCCTGCTGACATAGCTACCATCGCCCAAGAAGTGAGGAGTTATTAAGCCAACAAGAGTGCTCTCTCCTGTCACCTTAGAGCAGGGATCAGCAACCTTTGGCACGTGGCTCGACATGGTAAGCCCCCTGGCGGGCCTGGCCGGTTTGTTTACCTGCCATGTCCGCAGGTTCGGCCAATCGTGGCTCCCACTAGCCATGGTTCGCTGTCCCAGGCTAATGGGAGCTGCGGGAAGAGATGCTGGCCAAGGGATATTCTGGCCGCTGCTTCCTGCAGCCTCATTGGCCTGGGATGGTGAACTGTGGCCAGTGGGAGCGATCGGCCAAACCTGTGGACACGGCAGGTAAACAAACCAGCCCGGCCCACCAGGGTGCATGCCAAAGATTGCTGATCCCTGGCTTAGAGGGCTTCACGAGAAGTGCTACAGGAGCACAGCTGCATCAGTCCAAGTGCACTGCTGTAAACGATTTAGTGTTGACATAGTTTCAGTTGTTGTTGCCCAGCATTCTGTCAGAAACTGCAAAATATATCCAGTGTGGGCAGTAGAGGGGCAAGATTGCATGAGGTTGTCATTCTACTCCATGCCACGAAGGAGGGGCCATATCTTAGAGAAAAATAATAGTTCATGCTCTATGACTAACCCCTGTCCCATGCTTGTGATCCTTGCTGAGATTGCCAATAATTCCAATTGTGATGTGAAGTTATTGTATTCTCTTGGAAATGAGACCACTTCACAGAGGGCACCAAATGTCCATGACTTTTGGTCTGGAGTGCATTTTTGATACCCAGGATTATAGCAAGTGCCAAGAGGCTGTTCTGTCACATCTTTATGGTCTGTTTGCAGAAAGGTATATAGAAAGGCCATGTCTACAAGAGCATTTATGTTGGCAAAACTTTTGTCACTCAGAGGCATTAAAAACACACCCCAAGGCAACAAAACTTTTGTCCAGCAAAAATGCTTATGTGAACAGCACTATGTCACTCTCCCACTGACATTGCTACTGCTACTCATTGAGCTGGTTTTATGTCGATGGGAGTGCGCTCTCCCATCAGGCAGCTATATGAGCGATATAACTGCAGCACAGCTGTATTGGTACAGCTATGCCACTGGAAGCTTTTAAGTGTAGACATAACCTAAGAAATACAGAAGCCACTATGACGTTAACCTGGTGTTAGCTGGACCGGTGATCTACATGCCTCTGGCATGTAAACTGCTCCTTGGATTGTGCAACCGAATGATACGTGAGGTCCCAGACACAAACCTAGGAACCTATGGCTTCCAGTGTCCAGTTATGCCCACTGGACTCTGCAAGCTTAAATGAGTTCATCAATTTAACAAAGAAATTGATATGTACCAGGCTTGTTATCCCCAGGGGAGTCTCTGACACACTTCAAACCAAACACACTGCTTCAGGTAGAATAAACAAACAAATTTATTAACTACAAAAATAGATTAAAAGTGATTCTAAGTCAAAGCACAAGTCGGATTTGGTCAAATGAAATAAAAGCAAAACAAATTCTAAGCTGACCTTAACGCTTTCAGTGCCCTTACAAACTTAGATGCTTCTCACCCCAGATGGGCAGGTTGCCCTTCAGCCAGGCTCTCCCCTTTGTTCAGGGCTTCAGTCGCTTTGTGGTAGTGGTGTCTGCAGATATAGATGGAAGAGAGAGGAAGAGCATGGCAAACGTCTCTCCCTTTTATTATGTTCTTTCTTCCCTCTTGGCTTTGCCCCCCTCCCTTTCAGAGTCAGGTGATCATTACTTCATCTTAGTCCCAAATTGACCAAAGGAATAGGGTGTGGGGGTAGGTGACTCACTCAAAATACCAACATATCCTTTGTTGCTGCCTAGGCCAATGTCCTTTGTTCCTGTGAGGTTGTGCTTGGTTTGTCCCACACATGCCGTGATGAGGTGTAAACTGCCCCTCTGCTCTTGGAGAGTTTTTGCCTGGGCTTTTTTTAAGCCATAAAGACACATTTTCAAACTCATAACTATATATATGAAATTACAACCTATAATATTGCCAGAACAACAATGCTCAGTGAATCATGATCCTTCTGAAGACATCTGCCAGAACAAACTTTGCATTGGATACCACACTATCATTTTATAAGGATGAACATGGGGCTGTACCCCGAGGTACAGAGCATCATAGCCACTTTTATTTTAACTCCCTTGTAACTATTCTCATAGCTTGATGCTTCTTTTCTGTTAGCATTGAGAAGAATATAAATCAAGTTTGTGTATTGACTTGGATGTATTTCCCAATTCAGTTGCTAGACAGTATTCAGCAAATCTGGACATTCTGCAAAGATTTTCCAGGGCTTTGAAACAATCTCAGGACCGGTGAAACAGGTACTTTGACAACTGCACATATAGTTTTGGCAAATAAACAACTGTGCACAGAAATTCAATAAAGGAATGTTGAAACACTAATGTCTACCTCCCACGTCTGTCTCCCCAGATGTTTGCAGCTAGGGTTTATTTAATACACTACCCTAGTCCCTATTGCATAAGAATTCTGCCAGTTGACTGCATTTCTACAACAAAAACAAATGGTGGCACAGAAAAGAAGTGACATATCATAAATACACAGACTGTCCTTACAGCCACAGCACCATACATCCCCTCTGACTCATCTTTCTCTGTTTTCCTTCTCAAACATTGCTGCTTTGTACAAGGGAAAGGCAGAATTTAAAAAGAACCTCACCTATCACATAAAAATAAGTAAGAACCTGATTCTGCAAGCTGCTGAGTACCTTCAACTCAACTTCCATTAAAGTCAACAGGAGCTGAGGGCACAAAGCACTTTGCTGGATTGGGTCCTGTGACAGAAACAGCATTAAAAATATCCATTAACCATTCTAAATAGCCTGGAAGGATAAGATTTTAATTAGGATGTATTTACACTACAAAGTTAAATCGACTTAATTTAAGTTGACATCCAGCTGCTGCAGTAATTAAGTCGACTGGGCTTATCCATACCATGCTCATTGCATTGGTGGAGTGCCTCCTCACTAGCAGCACTTGCATCAATGCACAGAGCAGTGTATTGTGTGTAGTTATCACACAGTGCAACTAGATGCAGAGGATTTTGGGAAGGGCTTGCAATGCCTCATGGGACAAAAACATTGTTGCAGGGGGGAATGGGAACATGGTTTCAACCTCCCTTGATGCAACTGACTCCCTCCCTCCCTCCCCTGATATCAACAGCAAACAAACCATACTTTTTCATGCCTTTTTTCAAAAGGCTGGCTTAGCTGTTTTTATGCCATAGTCTGAGAGGCATGTATCCTGTTCAGGTATGTAGTCTTGTTTTGAGCATTACAAATATGTTGTGCCTTATCCTGCAGTATTTCCAGAGTCAAGACAGGAGCCACTGTGCAGATTATTGCAGTGTCCTTCAAGCAACTCTGCTGCAAGTGATAGAACAAGGGTTAGCAACCTCTAGCACGTGGCTTGCCAGGGTAAGCAGTTTGTTTACCTGACGCATTGGCAGGTTCAGCCAATCGCAGCTCCCACGGGCCGCAGTTCACTGCTCCAGGCCAATGGGAGCTGTGGGAAGCCGCAGCCAGCACATCCTTCGGCCCACGCCGCTTCCTGAAGCCCCCATTGCCTGGGACAGCGACCAAGAGAGACACGGCAGGTAAACAAACTGGCCTGGCCCACCAGGGTTCTTACCCTGGTGAGCCACGTGCCAGACATTGCCGACCCAATTTCCGACGAAATTGTTGCCGACGAAACAATTTCTGGTTGCTTGTTGCAGTCCATCATTATGCAGTTATGGGATGATGGGCAGTGGCTATAGAACTTTTGAATGCAGAAGGCCACTTTCTGGGAACTTTGTGCAGAGGTTTTCCCATCCCTGGAGCACAACAACACTCAAATGAGACCTGCTCTGACAGTGGAAAAGTGAGTGCTGAATTCTGTGTGAAAGTTTGCAACGCCAGACTGCTACTGATCAGTGGGGAATCAATTTAGAGTTGGGAGCTTTTGTGATCCAAGTATGCAAGACCATTAATCAACTTGTACTCAGAATGGTACTGACTCTGAGGAATGTTCAGGACATACTGGATGTTTTTGACATGATGAGGCTCCTTAAATGTGGTGGGGCAATCAACGGCACTCATGTCCTTATCTTGGCACCAGTCCACCTTGACGGAGAGTACATAAACCAAAAGGGATACTTTTCTGTGGTGTTGCAAGCACTGGTGGATCACAGGGGGTGTTCCACCAACATCAGCGTGAAATGGTCAGGAAAGGTGCATGACATGCACATCTTCAGGAACACAGGTCTGTTCAGAAACCTGCAATCCGGGACTTTCTTTATGGATCACAAAATAAGCACTGATGATGTTGAAAGGCCAATAGTGATCCTCAGAGACCCAGCCTACCATTTTCTCCCATAGCTAATGAAGTTGTTCACTGGCCACCTGGACAGCACTAAGGAGTGGTTCAACAATAGGCTGAGCAAGTGCCAGTTGGTGGTGGAATGTGACTTTGGACATCTAAAGGGTTGCTCATGCAGTTTGCTTTCTAGGTTAGATCTCAGTGAAACCAGTATCCCTATTGTTATCACTGCCTGCTGTGTGCTCTATAATATCTGTGAGGCAAAGAGAGAGAAGTTTCCATAGGGGTGGGGTTTGAAGGCAGATAGGCCGGCAGCAAATTTTGAGCAGCCAGATACCAGAGCAATAAGAAGAGCCCAGCAAGGAGTTCTGTGTTTCTGGGAGGCTTTGAAAACCCATTTCAGTAATAAGCCATAGTAATGTGTGCCACTTATCTGCTTTATGCCTTTTCATACCATCCTCTCCATTGCATCGATTTCCCTGTACCTCTCACCCTCCCCAGCCCCGCATCCCTGGAAATGTTGACTTTTATTGCACAAACATAAAGAAAGTGATAATCTTGGACAAACCATGAGATAAAATTGGGAGGGGAGAAAGCAAGTCAGCTTGTCTGTGATAGCACAGTAGTCTTGACCATCAAAGATCTTTGAAATGCCTTCTTTTGTTCTTAATACCCTCCCCCCGGTGTTGAGTGGAAAAGATACCTCTGTTTCCCCCCTGCACCTGCCCTCCTGACCTCCTGGAACATTTGTGGGAGGAGGATTAGAAATATGGTGATGTTTGCAGGCCATTGTGCAGGGGCTGCAGAGAGCATCTACCCTCAAGCTGTTTCTCTTGAAACTCAACCAAACACATGTCTGATTGGTCCTTCATAATCTGCAGCATCTCATCCTGTGTGTCACTCTGATGCTCCTCAGCTGCTCTCCTCCTCTCACTCTAAGCTGCATGGTCAGGCAGCCACCCAGGAGTGATTCAAGTGCCTCACGCTTGATTAGCAGAGCTGCACACATCCAGCAGTGTGTGTTCAGGTGCCCCTTCCCTCACTGCTTTACAGACACATTGCTCCTGCAGCTTCTCCTGGGACCCTCCTGCTGGCTGTGCAGTGCGGGAGAGGGGAGTGCTGATGTCATGGTGTTCCTTTCCCCCTGCTTGCTTCCTGCTCATCTACCCCATCTCCACAGAGCAGGGGAGAGGGGAGAGGACTCAGGACTCACAACAGCTCTGAGGTCTGAACATGACTTCTGAGTGGTGAGTGAATGCCTTAAAGAGACAGTGCTCAGTCTCTGAGACTTCCCCAGCAGCCACCACACAGTATCTGTCTCTGGCTCTCCCTCTCTCTCTTTCTCTCTCACACACACAAACACACATTCTGTCTCTCCTCCTCCCCTCTGCCCATGTACCCTATCTGCGGGGAAGGGGAACCTGGCTCAGGAGGAGCAGGAGAGCTTTCAGTGAGTGCTTTAAAGAGGCAGTGCACAGCATCTCTCAGAAACTTCCCCAGCAGCCAGCACACACACTGTCTCTCTCTCTCTCTCTCTCACACACACACACACGCACACACACATAGTCTCTGTGTCTCACACACACACACACACAGTCTCTGTGTCTCACACACACACACACACACACACACAGTCTCTGTGTCTCACACACACACACACGCACGCACACACACACACACAGAGTCTTTCACACAACTCCCAACACATACTTGTATTAATGTTGTTGTTACTTCTTGGTACTTCCTGCAATGTACGTATATCCTCTGTCATTTTATTCTTTCTAAGTGTGCTATTTTAGTTTTTTGACTGGTCTGTTAATTTCATAATTTTTATTTCTCTCTTATATGTAAATTTAATCTGAGTAGAAAATGCCTAACCTGTCCTAGCTGGAGTAATTATTCCTATAGTAACTTTTTAAAAATATATATTATATCTAGGTTTTTTGTATCTACTGGTGGTGCACATCTGCACATACCCTCAGTACACATATCAAAATTTATTCCACACATGGATGTAAAAATTAAAGGGAACATTGTTCCATGCCCACGTCCAGTTTTTCAGACAGTGAAATCCTCCAGGCTCTTAGCTCCGAGTCAGCTGTCCCAGAGGAATTTGTTATCCTGTTTAACATGTCACCATACATTCTCTTTTTTTCATGTTCAAATCTGGGAAAGCCTCTGCACCAGTTTGGAGGATGAGCTGAAGGCTAAGCTTTCCACTCTAAGGCCTGGTCTACACTAAGCTGTTAACCGATTTTAACAGCATTAAATCGATTTAACGCTGCACCTGTCCACACTACACTGCTCTTTATATCGATTTAAAGGGCTCTTTAAATAGATTTCTCTACTCCTAGAAAACGAGAGGAATAACGCTAAAATCGATATTACTATATCGGATTAGGGTTAGTGTGGACGCAAATCGATGTTATTGGCCTCATTATTTTACAGTAGCTACCCACAGTGCATCGCTCCAGAAATCGACGCTAGCCTCGGACCATGGAGGCACACCACCGAATTAATGTGCCTAGTGTGGACGCGCACAATCGACTTTATAATATTTGTTTTATAAAATCAGTTTAAGCTAATTTGAATTTATCCTGTAGTGTAGACGTAGCCTAAGGTATGCAAAGCACAAGGTAACTATTATCAGTGCATACCCAGGGTCTAGTACAGGGATTCTTAAACATTAAACCACCACCCCCTTCTGACAATAAAAATTACTACATGACCCCAGGAGAGGGGACTGAAGCCTGAGCCTGCCCAAGCCCTACAACCATGGGGGTGGGGAGAAGCTGATGCCTAGGGGCTTCAGCCCCAGGCACTGGGCCTGTAACCTGAGTCCCAACGCACAGGGCTGAAACCTTCAGGCTTTGGCTTCAGCCCTGGGCCACAGGAAGTCGAAGTCAGCCCTGGAGACACCATTAATATGGGGTCATGAGCCACTTCGGGGTCCCGACCCACAGTTTGAGAACCACTGGTCTAGTATAAAGTTACTACTTACAAATCATTCCCCTTATTCCACTGAAGTGCAAGACAGAACATAATCAGTATTCCTAGCTATTCAATGAAGCATTTTGCTATTCCAGACTTGGTGAGTATAGCCCACGGGCCTGGGCAACAGGCCTTATGCTGCAACTTGTAGGCAAAACACATCGAGAGCACAGGTGGGCAGGTGGACAATGCCCCCTTCCTTTAGCAAAGTGGACAGTGTGCAGAGACCAGGGACCAGTGTTGAGCCTCCCAAAGTGTGGTCTATGTCCAAGATGGCTCTGGAAGTATGGGGGTGGGTTGTGGCCATGAGAGGAAACCCACTCACCCCTTCTTTTCATGCTACTGGTAGCAGTCTCTCTGGGCTTGCAGATTCTTAGGTCAATGCCAATTCCTGCCACCTAAACCACTGCCATATTAGGGAAACTGAGGTTGAGGGACCCAAAAATCACCATGGTTGGAGGTCACTTTCTCTATTGTTTGTGGTTTGAGCACTTGGAATGAACACATCCACCGTCTCTCCTAGGTGACCCTGTGCGATTTCAGTCTCCTGAGGGTAACACAGGCAGTTAGGGAACAGATGCTGCAAGCATCTGGGTGTAGACCTGGTCCTTCTGCTACTATGCTGTGTACTGCAATGATGCCAGCAGAATTAATACTAGAGTGGCGTGGGAAATTGTTCTAGTGTGGTGGAAGAAATAAGGCAGCCCAACCCAGAAACCTTCTGGAAAGGGTTGCAGACTACCTCCGTGAAAGTTTCCTGGAGATCTCCATCCTGTGCACATCAAATTCTTTTCCAGAGGGCACCCTCTGCATAACTGGAGAAGCCCCTGGGAATCAGATACCCACACCATCTCACTTTTTCTTCATATTAAACATAAAATATAAGGGCATGTAACCTTTACAGTTTGATTGGAATTTCATACTCACCAGAGGTGCTTTCCCCATCATCATGCTCAGCCACAGTGCTGTCCTGCAACCAGCTAGACTGCTCAGAGTTTAAAAATAGCTCCTTGCTTTCGGGAAGAATGAATCCCCCCCACTCACCTGTCTCCCATTCTCCTCCTCCTCTTCCTCATCCTTTTGTTTTAGCTCCAGTTCCCCAGATTCAAGCTGGCAAGTCTTAATGAGACCTACCAATTTTCATATATTTGTATTTGCATGAAAGGTCTGTTTTATATTGCACTGATTTCCTGTTTGGGTTACTATATTGTTGGCTGTTAATCAGGGCCGGTGCAAGGATGTTTCATGCCCTAGGCGAAACTTCCACATTGCACCCTCCCCCCCGCTGCGGCCCCACCCTGAGGCGCCCCCCCGCGGCAGCTTCCTCCCTCTGCCCTGAGGCTCCTCCCTTGTGGCAGCTCCCCACTCTCCACCCTGAGGCATCCCCCACCACCCCAGCACACCCTTGCTCCGCGCATGATCACCCCGAGCACGCCTTCGCTGCTTCACTTCTCCCACCTCCCAGGCTTGCGGCTCCTAAGCTGACCGCTGCCACAAGCTCCCTACTCCCCACCCTCCACCCTGAGGCACCCCTCACCACCTCAACTCACCCCTGCTCTGCACACAAGCACGAGCACCCCAAGCAGGCCTTTGCTGCTTCACTTCTCCCACCTCCCAGGCTTGCGGCGCCTAAGCTGATTGGCACCGCAAGCGTGGGAGGTGGGAGAAGTGAAACAGCTCATCCCTGCCCCACCTCCTCCTCAGGCAAGGTGTGGCGGCTTCACTTCTCCCTTACTTGCTGCAGGCGGCCCTCCCCGTGATCCCCTGTCCCAGCTCCCTCCGTCTAAATGCCTGCGGCAACGGGGCTGCCGAAGATCTGGCTGCCACGGTCGCTGCCAAAGAAAATGGCACCCCCCAAATGCCAGCAACCTAGGCAACCACCTAGGTCGCCTAAATGGTTGCACTGGCCCTACTGTTAATCCTTTGATTGGAATGGATTTGCGTCATTGGCCATTCCTCATAACAATGACATGACAGGGAAAGCAGAGCTAATTTTTGTGTTGATTTGTTTATTATTGTTTCAGTAATTTTCATTATTTTTCTTAAATGTGACACTTTTTTGTATAAAGGTTTGAAACAACCAGTATTATTTAAATATGTGGAAATGTTTTAGATTAAGTGATACAAAGATGTAATTTTGATTTATAACATCCACCTTATTAATTAACATTGTGTACTCTGTGTAGACTGAGATTTTTAAACTGTGTAATAAATGTTGCAGCCTGTACAGTGTATGCCAAAATGTCTCTAGGGTCCCAGTTCAGCAAAGCACTTAAATATGTGTTTAGCTCCCATTGACTTTAAAGGAGCTTAAGAGTGTATTTAAATGCTATGCTAAATTGGGGCCTAAATATGACACAAATTAGCTGTATTAAAAACATCTCATCTGCTGCTCCTGCTCTTGCTAGGACTAATCCTGCAGAGTTCTGAGTTCTCATGCAATGTCATTAAGAAGCAACAACTCCTATTTAGCTAATGGGAGTCAACGCCTCTGAGTATCTGAGAGGATCAGGTTTGAGGCACTGGGTACTACATTTGTTCTCTTTCTCTGAAATTAACTGAAGCTTTTGGGAGTGGGTTGTTGGTTCTGGTGAGTGGGGGAAAGATATTTTTCCCTATTGGACTAGTTCAGCCAGAATTTTTTTGCTTGATACAGGAATTGCTGGCTGAAATGCTATGCCTTGTGTTCTGCAGAAGGTCAGAGTAATGATCATAATGGTCCCTTCTGACTTTACAACATATGAATCTAGAATTTCATGGTGGGTTGAGGGGTATCTCAGGCTGTCGCAGATGGAGAAAGCCACCAGTATTTTGCATTTTCTTTAAAATTTTCAAATGAAAATAGAAGTTTTCACACATGAGGAAAACTATAGATGTTTAAAGTCAGGACTGACATTTCTAGGCATCTAATCTGACCTCCTGCAGAACAAAGGCCATAGAAAAGATTTTCATTAAAAATTCCTGCATCAAGCCCAATAACTTGTCACTGAACTGGAACATATCTTTTAGAAAACACATCTAATCTTGATTTAAAGACTACAAGTGATAGAGAATCCACCATATCTCTTGTTTTTCCAGTTTTTAACACTATCTTTGTTAAAAACTTGCACTTTATTTGTAGTCTGAATTTGTCTAGGATCAACCTCTTGCCATTTGTTTGCTTTGTTTGCTAGAGATAAGAACCCGCTACTATCAGTTGAGCTGTACGCCCATAGGTCAGAGGTCGGCAAGCTCTGGCATGCGACTCATCAGGGTAAGCACCCTGGCAGGCCGGGCCAGTTTGTTTACCTGCCGCGTCGGCAGGTATGGCTGATTGCAGCTCCCACTCGCCGCAGTTCACTGTCCCACACCAATACGGGTGGCAGGAAATGGTACGGGTGAGGGAGGTGCTGGTCGTGGCTTCCTGCCACCCCCATTGGCCAAGGACAGCGAACTACAGCCAGTGGGAGCCATGATTGGCTGAACCTGCAGATGCAGCTGGTAAACAAACTGGCCCGGCCCAGCAAGGTGCTTTCCCTGGTGAGCCACATGCCAGAGGTTGCCAACCCCTGCCAAACTAGTCCCATTAATCACATGAAATGTTTGCAGGATTGATGTGTATTTTCTCTCCTTCAGAATTCCCTGCTTCTCCCTTTCCATGTTTCTCGCCATCCTAGAAACTCCTTAATTCTCAGAATCTTGCTTTCATCTGCAGCCTCAAATTCTCTGTCTTTTTTCTTCCTGAGTCTTGATACTCTCTCACACACACTCCTTCATTCATGCATCTATAGCTGAATCACTTGGTAATGGGGACCATAATGTAATTAAATGTAGCTTTCTCATGAGGAGGAGATACCAGAAAAACCCATCACAGTAACAATTAACTTTATAAAGGGGAATTATGAAAGAATGAAGATGCTAGTTAGAAAGAAATTAAAAAGAGCAGCTGGAAGGGTAAAATGCCTGAAAGCAGCAGGAAGACTACTTAAAAAGACCACAATAGAGGCTCAAACTAAATGTAAACCCCAAATTAAAAAAGGTAGGAGGACCAAAATAATTCTGCCATAGCAAAACAGCACAGTAATGAAGGTCATTAGAGGCAAAAAAAAAAGGCATCATTTAAAATTTGGAAATCAAATCCTAATGAGGAAAATAGGACAGAGCACAAACCCTGGCAATAAAAATATAAAAGTATACTAAGGCAGGCCAAGAAAGAATTTGAGAAGCAATTTGCTAAAGATGCAAAAACTAACAGTAAAAATTTATTTAAGTACATCAGAAGCCAGCCAAATAGACAGATGGGCCTATAAATGATAAAGGTATTAAAGGAGCACTCAGGAAGACAAGGTCATTGTAGAGAAACTAAATTAATTATTTTCATTGCTATTCACTGCAGAGGAAGTGGTAGAGATATCCATATCAAAGCTATTCTTTTTGCACAACAAATCTGAATTACAGTCCCAAATGGATGTGTTGATGTAAGAGGTTTTAGAACAAATTGATAAATTAAACAGTAATGTCGTAGTATAATTCCCAATTCTGGACCTTAGCGTCCAAAATATGGGTACTAGCATGAATTCCCCTAAGCTTAATTACCAGCTTATGTCATAAACAGATAGCTAAGGGTTAATGTTCTTTTACCTGTAAAGGGGTAACACCAGTAACCTGAAACACCTGACCAGAGGACCAATCAGGAAATAAGACTTTTTCAAATCTGGGTGGAGGGAAGTTTTGGGTGTGAGTTCTTTGTTCTTTGTTTTGGGTCTGTTCCTTTTCTCATCTCTGAGAGTGATCTTCCTGTCTCTTGGCTTTCTAATCTTCTGTTTCCAAGTTGTAAGTACAAAGATAGTAAGACAATAGGTTTATATTGTTTTCTTTCGTATTTACATGTGTGTAGTTACTGGAATGTGTTAAATTGTATTCTTTTGGAACAAGGCTGTTTATTCATTTTTTTTCTTAAGCAATTGACCCTGTATATTGTCACCTGTATACAGAGACTATTTTTAATGTCTTTTTCTTCCTTTTTTATATAAAGCTTTCTTTTTAAGACCTGTTGGAGTTTTTCTTTAGTGGGGACTCCAGGGAATTGAGTCTGCAGCTCACCAGGGAATTGGTGGGAGGAAGAAGTCGGGGAAAATCTCTTTGTGTTAGATTTACTAAGCCTGACTTTGCATACCCTCTGGGTGAGGGGGAAGAGAGATTAGATCTCTCGGTACTTGTGTTTCAAGGACTGGAAGCAGGGAATCTCCTAGGGTCGTCCAGGGAGGGGAGCCTGGGTGGAAGTAACAAGGAAACAAGGGGAGGGGGTTATTTCCCTTTGTTGTAAGACTCAAGGCATCTGAGTCTGGGGGTCCCCTAGGGAAGGTTTTGTGGAGACCACAGTGAGCTAGGCACTGTATAATTCCTAGCTGGTGGCAGCGATACCAGGTCCAAGCTGGTAACTAAGCTTGGAAGTTTTCATGCTAACACCCATATTTTGGACGCTAAGGTCCAGATCTGGGAAGAAATGTTATGACAGCTTAGATCTGATAGGCTGCCACCAATCAGGAATTTTTAGGGCCTGATACCCTCTGGTCCCCCCAAAACCTTCCTAGGGGACCCCAAGACCCAGATTCCTTGAGTCTCACAACAAAGGGAAATAAGCCATTCCACCCCCTTCCCTTCTTCCTCCCAGCTCCTTCCCGCCCTGGGAACACTAGGGGATCGCCTGATTCAACTTCTTGAATCACCACACCGAGAGGAGAGTTACCTTCCCCCTCACCCAGAGGCAATACAAGCTGCGTGAATATAACACAAAGAGAAAAATTATCCTTCCCTTCTCCCCACCAATTTCCTGGTGAGTACAGACACAATTCCCTTGAAGCTTAACTAGGAGAAGAAAAAAAATCAAACAGGTCTTAAAAAGCAAAACTTTTAATAAAAAAGAAAGAAAAAAAGTAAAAGGTTTATCTCTGCACTTTAAATGGTAAACAGTTACAGGATCTTTCAACTTATAAACAATAGAAAGAAACTTTCTCCAGCAGAAACACAATTTAAGCTACTTCCAGCAAGTACACATATGCAAATAGGAAAAAAAAACAAATTAAAAGACTATGACCGCCTTTTCTCACTTACAATTCTGAATAGATAAGATACTGTATCAGGAAGATTGGCAGAAACCTGGTTGCACCTCTAGTCCCGTCCAGGACCCAGAAAGAACAAAGCCAAACCCAAAACCCACAAACAGAGGCTTCCTTCCACGAGTTTGAAAGTATTTTGTCTCCTGACTGGTCCTCTGGTCAGGTGTTTGCAGGTCACTGTTTGTTAACCCTTTATAGGTGAAAGAGACATTAACCCTTAGCTATCTGTTTATGACAAGTAATAAGTCAGCAGCTCTGGATGGTATTCACCCAAGAGTTCTGAAGGTTCATTAACCAATTGAATAAAGAGGTTAAATATGAGGTGGCAAGGTTTGCAGATGATACAAAGTTATTCCAGATTGTTAAATCCACAGCAGATTGCAAGGAGTTAGAGGGATCCCGCAAAACCAGATGACTGTGCAACAAAATGACAAATGAAATTCAAGACAGATAAATGCAAAGTAATGCATATTGAAAAAAGAATCCCTAATGTACACATACAAAGATTGGTCCTAAATTTGCTGTTACCACCAATGGAAAAGATCTTGGAGTCACCACAAACAGTTCTCTGAAAACATGTGATCAATGCACAGTAGTGATCAAAAAGGCAAACTGTATGCTAGGAACTATTAGGAAAGGGATACATAAAAAGAGAAAAAAATAAAATATCATAATGTTAAAATATAAATCCATGGTATGCCCACACCTTGAATACTGTGTTCAGTTATGTCCATCTCAGAAAGGATATAGTAAACTAAAAATGGTTCAGGGATAGCTCAGTGATTTCAGCATTGGCCTGTTAAACTCAGGGCTGTGATTTCAATCCTTGAGAGGGCCACTTAGGGATCCAGGGCAAAATCAGTACTTGGTCCTGCTAGTGAAGTGAAAGAAGGGACCTGAACTCAATGACCTTTCAGAGTCCCTTCCAGTTCATGAGATAGGTATATCTTCATAATTCACTGTATGGAATGGGCTTCCAAATGAGGAGATACAATAAAATTTAGGACTGTTCAGCTTAGAAGAGAAAGTACTCAGGAGAAATACAATAGAGATCTAAAAAGCATAAGTAGTGTGAAAAAAGTCTCATTTGCCCTTTAATACAATAAAAAAAAAGGCATCACCTGATGAAATTAATATACAGTAGGTTTAATACAAACAAGAAAAAGTACTTTTTCACACAGAACACAACTAAGCTGTGGAACTTATTGATTTGGGATGTTGTGAAGGCCAAAAGTATAACTGGGTTCAAAAAAATCAATTGCTGGCAGCCTAGGTGGTCAGTTCATGAAGGATTAGTCTATCAATATCTTGTAGCCTAGGTGGTCAAGCTAATGCTTAAACCTCTGACTACCAAAAGCTGGGCATAGAAGACAAGTGTGGATCACTCCATGATTGCCCTGTTCTGTACACTCCCCCTGAACCTCTTGTACAGGTCTGTCATAACCTATTCCCAGATTTGGACCTTAGCGTCCAAAATATGGGGGTTAGCACGAAAACCTCCAAGCTTACTTACCAGCTTGGACCTGGTAAAGCTGCCACCACCCAAAAAATTAGAGTGTTTTGGGGCACTCTGGTCCCCCCAAAAACCTTCCCCAAGACCCAAATCCCTTGAGTCTCACAACAAAGGGGAATAAACCATTTCCCTTTCCCCCTCCAGGTGTTCCCTCCCTGGGTTCCTGGAGAGATACACAGAAACAAGCTCCGTGAATCGAAACAGAGGGATTCCACCCTCTCTATTTCCAGTCCTGGAAACAGAAGTACTTCCCTCTTCACTCAGAGGAAATACAAAGTCAGGCTAGTAAATCTAACACACACAGATTCCCCCCTGACTTCTTCCTCCCACCAATTCCCTGGTGAGCTGCAGACTCAATTCCCTGGAGTTCCCCACTAAAGAAAAACTCCAACAGGTCTTAAAAGAAAGCTTTATATAAAAAGAAAGAAAAAATACATAAAAATGGTCTCTCTGTATTAAGGTGACAAATACAGGGTCAATTGCTTAAAAGAAATATGAATAAACAGCCTTATTCAAAAGAATACAATTCAAAACACTCCAGCACTACACACATGTAAATACAAAAGAAAACAATATAAACCTTACTGCCTTACTATATTTGTACTTACAACTTGGAAACAGAAGATTAGAAAGCAAGAGACAGAAATCCTCTCATAGCCGAGAAAGAGACAGGCACAAGACCAGAACAAAGGACTCACACACAAACTTCCCTCCACCCAGATTTGAAAAAGTCTTGTTTCCTGATTGGTCCTCTGGTCAGGTGTTTCAGGTTACTCCTTTCCAGGTGAAAGAGACATTAACCCTTAGCTATCTGTTTATGACAAGGTCTCTGTTGGAGACAGGATACCAGGTGAGATGGGCAATGCTCTGACCCAGTTTGGCAGTTATTGTATACTGCTAATAGTAAAATATGGAGGAGCTAGGGGTTCAGATATGGATCATGCCTTTTTTTTTAACTTACAGGTTAGTATTTGGGTTCATAGTTGATTACATTGAAATCTTGCAAGCTGTTCTTTGTTTGTTTTTAAAGAGGGTGTTTTGGCACATCCATACCACATCTGGAAAACAGTCTCTTCTAGTTTTGGATCTCATCTGGAAACAGGTTTGGATCTTAAGCTTCCAATCTGAACCCTCCTGAAAATTCAAAAAGATCTGGATATAAGGCTCAATTTTTGCCAAGATATTGGTCATCTATCTTTCTACCCCAACACCTTCTGTGTTACCGTGTTGGTTTTTCAATGATGCTGATGCTTCAAAAGATAGTAGTTATGAAGTGCTTTCCCTAGTTTACAATTTTAAGGAACATTCCAACAGATATGTTTAGGTCTTTCAAATGGTTGATTCTGAGAGTAAGTTTTGAGCCCATAAAGTCTGGTTTTGTAATTTATTTGAACTCACTCTTCCATCTCTAATAGTTTCCTGTGAAACAGATTGAATTTGACTGAAGACTGTTTCCAAAATTCTTATTAACCAAAGTTTTCTTGTGAATGATTTATTTGTTTTTCTACTTAAAAAACAATAAGTTCAGAGATATTAATCATAATGAGTGCAATGTAATTGAATACTTAAGAACAAAGACATCATTTATAATAATTGAAAATCATTTAATTAAAGATCTACTGTGCTAATTGTGCAACATCTCTTCAGAGATGAGTACATTAACTGTTTAATTTGCTTTGAAAGTGTTTGCTGGCAGAAGACTTGGATAATGTAGATGTTGTCCACATAAATAGATTTAAGTAATATTGTAAACTACAGGCACTGCTCTAAAATGAAATGTACTTTTTAAAAGTATTATTTTTACATTCTTAATGAGGTTGTGTAAACTAAAATGAAATTAAACAAAAGCAAATTGTTGATTTGTTTTTCTGAGGATGAAACTACAAATTATTTTATACAGTAAGTGGAGCATAACTGAGAAAATACAAGTTAGAATAGTGAGAATACTGTGCAACAAATCCTTTAACTGGTTCCAATTACTGTAAATAAAAAAAAAAGAATACCTATCCTACAACACCATTGGTAGCAGTGCCAGACCACACATTTTTACACTTTGTAAAATAATTATTCCCTTTTTGTAAAAACAATCCCTCCACACCAGCGATGAGCAACCTGCAGCTCACAGGCTGCACGTGGCCCATCAGGGTAATCTGCTTCTGGGCTGCGAGACAGTTTGTTTATATTGACTGTCCGCAGGCACAGCCGCCGCAGCTCCCAGTGGCTGTGGTTAGCCATTCCTAGTCAATGGGAGCTGCAGGAAGCTTCTCTCTCAAACAAAACCAGAATTGATTCATGGAGAGAAAATCCAATCATAAAAATGTAGGATAAAGGGAAGAGTTAAAACCCCCCAAAGCTTTATATGAGAACTTTTATAACAAATCAAGTGTAAATGTGCCTCTGTTTCTATAAAGTATGTTTACAGAGAACTGAATTCTGAAGACTTTTAAACATCAGGGTTAGGTGATGCACAGGACCTTGTACATATACTTAAGTGATCGTTGTAGAAGCACACCATATATTGTATTAAATGAACTTTATCCATTAGCAAACATTATCCCAGACATTATACCACAAAGGCATCAGTTCAAGAATTGCAGAATCCTCCTCAGATTTGTTGCAGGGGAATTTAATAGTCATGTCATTACATGGGATTTATCATTAATCTTGCCAAGCCTGCAGTTCCACTTTTCTTTGGAACTTGCAATCTTGCTTGAGAAATTTAAAACGTGTAGTCTCTAAGAATTTGTCTTAAGTCTGAACCAGAACTTTGGGCATATTCCTTTAGTTACTCTTAACAATAATACAGATGTAAGCAGAGTGTGAATGAGCTCTCCCCTGACATCTTGTGGTGAGCTGTGGAAAAGGACTACAGGAGCTGATCTCGTTTGCATGGGCACACCCAGTGTGCGTAGGTGATCAGCATGATGGGATTCCTTGCCCAAATGGTCACTTTTGGCTGGGATCCCATCTTCTTGTTATTGGGACAGGAATAATAAATGGTTGTTATCTTTGTTGTGTGAATCAAGGGCAGTGGAACTGTACTCGGCAATTCCCAATTGAGGGACTCACCCTCCACTAACAGCAGTTGCTAGGCAGGGAACATGGATTCTAAAGCCCAGTGACTTGTGAAAGGATGGTGATAGGTCCTTGCACCTGGTGATGTGGCCCCAGATCCCATTTGACACTTCTTCTCTTCACTGTGCGACATCAGAGCTAATTTAGACTCAGTTGAGAGACTTGTTACATGCTGCAGAGCTGATGCAAGTGACTGCCCAGTGTGCTCCAGCAGTGAGGCTCCCCATCTAACAACTGAAATCATTGAGAGCTTTGTTAAGTGGGATGCCCTGAAGACATCTTGGTGTGGCTGGCAGGGAGGTGGGGTGAGCGGCCAGCAGGGCAGCTGGTGGAAAGTCATGGAGTGGCCAGCATAGTGGCTGGCAGAGAGTACCAGAGCAGATCCCTGTAGAGAGGAGTGGCAAACTGAGTGCCCTAGCAGTGGAGTGAGTAAGATGCCTACTTACCCAGGGTGGAAGGTCATCTCTGCAGATGCTCCTCTGAACTCTGGGGCTGCACTGGCCAAGGACAGCAACTGTGAGTGGGGTGGAGAGAAGGGACAGGCACATTAAAGGGACTTTCGGGTTGCTGAACTTAAGAACCTGAGGGGAAAAGGACACTGCTCAACTTACTTGGTAGTGGGTCTTTTGATCATGGTTTGTTTATAAAACCTGTTTGTGATGTTTCCCCAAATTAATGCTGCATTATTTCCCTCCTTTTAGTAAAAGTTTTTTGCTACACTCAGACTCTGTGCTTGTGAGAGGGGAAGTATTGCCTCTTAGCGATGCCCAGCGGGTGGTATGTAATTGTCCCAGGTTTCTGGATGGGGGCTCGATCCAATTTTGTGTTGAATTGTTGAAAAGGAACCCCTAGATACCGAACCTGGCCCTTGTTGCTGGCAACTCTGACTGGCAGAAGGATTACACAAAGTTTGATTGTGACATTTGCTATCAATATAAGCTTTTGTATTCATGGCTGCTCAGGCAACATGGCTCACAGCAATATAGTGTGTAAATGATTTATATTTATCTTTGTCTCTTTCCTATAGCAGCAGCACAATTCCATCATTTAATCTATTCCTTCAATTAAAATATCCTTATCTGATAAAATTAATAGAAAAATAGTTTCTATAACTGCAAGAAAATCTTTGGTGTCTTTTCTTTCAGCCATTTTGGAAGTCACATTTTTATTTGCATCCTTTTTTTGTCCTGTACTGTGTATTTCTGTCTCTTCACTCTTTTTTGTAACCTGCCAATTAATGGAGCAACACTCTTTTAATGAAGAATAAAAACTAAATTGTAGAGCTCAGTAGTAAAGCTACATATTATTCTCTGCTGAGATTCTGACTTACATAAAGAACCAGACTAAACTGATATTCTCATCTGGCCTGTCATTTTCTGATCTTTACACTATTCTTTATCTTTCATTATCTCTACATGATATAAATGACTAAATCATCATGAATTTTGAAGTAAATTTAACAGCTGGGTCTTTTCATTCTCATTATCCAACAGATCTAAAAATAGAGAAGGAAAAGCAGAAACTCTCATCAGCTAAAACAGATGCTACCTGTGAAAGGAAAATGATTTTTCATCCAATGTGCTCAATTACTCTCCTTTGCTATAATGCAGTCATAAAGAAACATTGTCTGAGTAGGGTTTTAGTGCTTGTTTTGGTCGGTTGTTTTTACAGAAGCAAGCTTAGTACCCAAGACTATAAAACTATATTGTTCTCAGCAGATACATCTTGGTAGTTACTTTGCATTTGCTACACTAGACTGTAACAATAACCTTCATGTTACTCCCTGAAACTGTATGGATAATTGACTTTTAATAATTGACAAGACTTCTAATATATTTTTTCTTAAACAAGCATTTATTTCAAAATCTTATGCTGTTTGGGGAAAATTGATTTGTCACCCAGAAAACAGATAATTTTGCAGATATACTTATTGTTGAGGATTCCCTCTAAGACCTCTTTCCACTCAGAAAGTTAATAATTAACACATGGAGAGAGGCCTGAGCTGTACTTACTAAAGGTTTTAGAATGTTAGTGGAGTTTACTGTTTTAGGAAGTTTATTCTCATTTAATTTATTTCCATGAGGTAATATGCTTCCTTATAGTTTTTGTTTTGCAGTGTGATTTCATTTAAGTGGGCTAAACGGTAATAACTTTTCATAACATTTTATTTGCTAACAGGAAAAAAGGAAATGTTTGGGCTATTGAATGTAAAGGAAATCTCTTCATCAGCCTCTGAGGTCAGTTTGCACCACTCTTGTTCATAACTCTTAGAGCTATCTAAATACCTTTAAAAATTCACAAACACTCAACTGAATAAACAATAAATGGACATTGTGTGATTTTTATGCTCTATTGCTACTTGTCGTCTACAGATATTCTAAGGGAGTATGATCCTTTAGTAAGAATATTTGGAAAGAGTGATTTAAGAAAAAAAATAACAATATTGCTAGAAAGCAACATTTTAACTTATTTGCACAGAACGCCTAGGATGAAATTCTGGCTCCACTGAAGTCAATAGCAAAGCTCCCATTGACTTGATTGGGAACAGGATTTCACCCCTGACTTTCTTATACTTCTCCATACCATGTGACCTGTTTCCCCACAATTAAAGCTAATAAGCACAACTCAAAATATTCAAATACTTGCTGTGGTCTATTACAGACACATGAAATATCTTTGTGATTATTGTTTCAACTTTATACATGTTATATGTATCTGTGTGGGAAGAGAGGTTACAGGAATTACCTGGAGGAACTAAAAGCACTGGGGTGGGGGGCAATTATCGCAGATCCCAAGGCAGGCAGCAAGTCTGGAGAAGTCTCCTTCACTTAATCCCAGGGGAAATTGCATATTCAGGGTAGTACTGAGAACTTTATAAAGGGACCAACCTGGCATAAGAGAGGGATGTCACTCACACTGGTATGATACTCTAACCAAGAGAGACCGAGCCAGTGGGAAGAGTTTGAAGTATTTTGTTCTTATCAAGCTCTTAATGTGGGAGATGCATGGCTTCTTGGTAAACTCAGACCTGCATGCAAGCTGTTTAGAATTTTTAACATAAGCATTTCAGAAAGAACCTTTGTTCTGAATAAATAATACTTTGCTTTAAATGAAGGGTAGCAGGTCTTTGATTAAACCTGTCATTGCTCCTGAGAGAACAGGACTGCAGGGGCTGAACTAAGTCAGACCTGCTAAGATAATCATAATGAATTGTAGGAGGTGTAAAAGGTGGGTCTGGGGTAAAGATAGTTCCCATCAGAATAATTCGGAGAACCGCAAGGGGCGCGGCAGACTCGGAAGCTGCATGTGCCCTAGTAGTGATCACCACAGTGGCAACAAAGACAGATGATGATAACCATCCCACTGTGCCTATATGGAAAGGAATATTTACCCTGTTGCCTTCATTCCATTGGAGGTGGGAGGAAGATTTAAGTGGCAGAGAGTAGGTGTATTAAAGTCACTATCCTATGTGATCATGATAGGAATGGAACAGACTTAGTTTCCCTTAATAAAGAAGAGAAAAAGATGGTAGAGAAAATCACAAATGTAGATCTTCCAGGTAGTCCTCAAGAGGACATGAAAAAGCACCCTAGACATAGGTTAACAAGCCCAGAAATAACTAAGACACTGGAGGACTTGGTGGGGGCAGAAAAACTCAAGAGGGGAAAATAGACCATGGAGTGCTAAAAATCAGGGAATACTTAAGAGAAGGAGGCTCAGCTGACTCCCAAAAGGAAAAAAGACATGGGCATGGTCAGAGGTAAAGGGCATGTTGAGGAAGGGGCGTAGAGTCCTGTTAATGAGGGCTCTTGAATTAACTAAACCTGATAGTCCTGAGTCAGGAACAAGATAAAACAAAGGAGGACACAGATCAAGGAATTGAGGTTCTGGAGGGACAACTTACTCTGGTGTGTACAAGCTATTGGCAAAAGAAACCAGAGTTGAGATCAGTGGGGTGTGATTGGTGCAATGACTTATAGGTCGAGAGGAGGTTGAGGGGAAACCTCTTCCTTCAAAGTGCACTTTTTGTGGGTGGAAAGCAGGAGATCCTCACTGATGGTAAATGGAAAGCCAGTCTGAAAGGACATGAGAAGCCCCAGTAGAACCCCAACTCCACAAAGCGGATAGGGCTTGAACAGTGAAGAAGACCTCCCAGAAGGCAAGAAAGAGTTTCAGCTGAAATAGGGGAGAGTTAGGTGACAGAGTGCTAGCAGCAGCACCCTGATCAATGACATTGCTGCAACAAGAAGAGGTCTGCAGGCTCAGCTGTGAGTGATGAAATACTTTCTGTTGGAGTATTATGAGCACCTAAGTGGTAATTACTGAGCAAACGATGTAAGCAGGAGGACATAAGTGGAAGGAAGAGGAAACAAGGGTGAGGGCTCAAAAGATGAGCTATGTAGAAAGATACTGCTACAATAGGCCTATGTTAGCGTGTGTGTGTGTGTAAGAGGGAAGGAATAAAAAGTACACATGGTGAAATGAAAATAGCCTGGACATGTTTGAGAGCAAGGTAATAAACAGGCTAGTCAGTGCAACATAATGGGCAGTTGAGAGGGTATTCTGTGACAAGGCTCAGTTGTGCTTTTAAGTAACAATCCTATATTGAGGGTAGTGTGAAGCTGCACTGGCCCATGGGGAGCACTTGGATCTGAATCCAGCAAAGCATTTAAGAAAAAGCATTACTTTATGCGTATGACTAATCTTACTGGGGGGTCTTAACTGACTTCAACAGGAATACTCATGTATTTAAAGTTATGTAATCTGCTTAAGTGCTTTGTTGGATCAGTTTTAGAGTTATTTTTTTTCTCCCAGAGCACCCTATTTGTAGAGGAAGCACTTCCATGGCTATGTCCCCCTATGAAAGTTAAGTAATTCACAAGCTTGTGTCTTGGCCCTTTGCACAAGGGTGACTTTCACAGCATAGGGATGATGACTAGAAAGACTCTTATTGACTTCTGTGGCCTTTGAATTAAGATCAGCTAGTCATCCATGCACAATGGCAATAGAGTGTTGAAAATAAGGCGTATTCTACCGAACTGGTTTGGTCAGCTTTCAGATAATTATTTCATTCATTTTAAACAGACACTGGAGTACAATTTTGTTGTTTTAATATTAACACAGCTTAACAGTCTTCATAACATAGCAGAAGTTATCATCGTGTTGCTGACACTGATTTTTTCAAATCAGTTTTCAGCTAAATTTCCCTAAGTATTGGTACTAAGCAATTTTTAAAATGCACTCTAAGCAAGCCTGATGCCTAGTTTGCTAAAAGAAAATACAGTTAACATACTCTAGCAAAACTGCAAAGGTAATAATTTGCTTTTTACATGACTTTCTACAGGAAAAAAAAAACAAACAAAAAATCGCACACTGCTTGACATCAAACACCAAAACTCTTCAGCTTTATGCAGTAGATCTCTGGCCTAGAATACTACAACCAGTGGAAGTGCCCATTAGAGGGAGCTCTCGAGTAGGACACTCCGCTAGTTCCCCAAACTCCATTACAACCTTGAAAAAAGTGTTTTTAGCTTTAAGAACTCAGCAAACAGCCAAGTCCTAATCGAATCAGAAGCTTTTGGCAGCTGAGTCCTCATGAATAGTCTGCCTGGTTAGTTACATCCACTGATTTTTCCATCCAGTTCTTTTTCTAGTTTTGAAGCAAAGCCTTTTTGGAACCCAAAGAACAAAATCTTAACTATCGTGCTGAGCCAGCAATCAACTTCTGCACTGTCTTATCTGTACATAAATTAGTGTTTGCAGGATCCAGGCATATGTTAATACTTTATTAGCAATTACCAAATTTAGTTAATGGCTAAATATTAGACTGTCAATCAAATGTCAGTTAAATCTTCCTTTAATTATTATTAAATAATATACACTAAGTATCATACCCAACTAGATAATTATTTTGATATAAAGATTCATAGCTAAAAGTTGTTTGAAAGAAATATGGAGGGATCAGAGACGATACTCTAACAGCCTGAGGTTTAGGTTATGTCTACACTACAGCAGCATAGCTACAGTGATGGATCTGTGTAGCTGAAAACCTGTAGTATAGACTGTTCCTACATCAACAAAAAGTTTTTTTTCCTGTCAGTGTAGGTAATCACTTTCTCAGAGGTGACAGTTAAGTCAACAGAAGAATCCTTCTCTGAGGGTAGGCCAACTAATTATGGTTTTTATGGTGCTTAGGTCACAAAAAAAAATTATAAGGTCTGTGGTATGACTGAGACTTAGGTCAACCAAGCTATGTTGCTCAAGGCCAAGAAAAAAGTTTATAGCAAAATGAAAAAGTAAAAAATAATGGTTTTGACTCCCAAAAGAAAGATTCATTTGACCTGAAACCAGGAGCAGCGTGAGGGTTTTTGGTGCCCTAGGCGCAGGGCCAGCTCGCTGGTCCCACGGCTCCAGTGGACCTGCCGCAGGCGTGCCTGCGGATGCTCCACCTGAGCCGCAGGACCAGCGGATTGTCCACAGAAAAGCCTGCGGGAGGTCCACCAGAGCAGTCTGCCGCTCTCCCAAATCCTGGTGCCCTGAAGGTAATCATTTGCTTTTTACATGACTTTCTACAGGAAAAAAAAACAATGTAAATGTAAGATACAAGGGACAACAGAACAAATTCTCCTATTGTGCCTCAAACTTGCACAGTCATGGTTGAAATCTAACTCTGTCTTTCCGATAAACATTACTCAGGTTCCCTGTCAAATTTCTTGTTACAGACCATAGGTCAGGTCAGGGAATAAGCTACTACTAGCTGCTGTTTAAGGAGGAAATGGTACATTTCAAAATAAACAATAAAGTGTATTTTAGCAAATAAATGTAACAAGGTATCATAACTATGTCCATGAAAATATTGCAAGCAACCTTTACTAATCAGTGATATAGCTAGCTAGACAATATACTATGCACTAATGGATACCCTACTTGTTCATTCTAGTGATCCATTTATAATTCCTTCCCTGACAGTTCATATTCTGGTTTACATAAATCTAGACTTTTGCATTTTAATGTCTTATAGATGCATTATTCTTATGTTACAAATCATAAATTTAACTCCTATACAAAAGACCTTCACAGAGCATTAATCTTTGTTTGCCTGGCCTCTTCTTAGAGTGTTTTCATTTTAATCTTTATGCATAATTCTAGAGAATCAATATTGCAATTTATTCCAAGTACCAGCACCACTAATATACCCTAAAGAGTACACTTATGAAGATAAAGTAGACTGCTACCCAACGGTCTAGAAAAGATATAAAACATGTTCAGTAGTTCAATAAATTGTTCAAAATTGGGAGTGGGAGGAGACTTGCTTATATATTTAGTATTTTTGCAGGTCTGAGTACCTAAAGGAAGAAAATAAAAAGAAGAAGAAAATTGCTGCAATGTGCAACCCAAATTTTCTATATCACCCCTTTTAGGAGCCAAGAAATATTTTTATAAAGAATGTGAGAGACTGTGAAAAAATTATTAAGATTTAGCTCAGACAGTATTACAGTGCCAATATATTTTATACTAGAGTGTCAGAAATGTGTTTCAGAGGGATTTCAAACTAACTTACACATTTTTTAAAAACATTTCCCAGGAGAAAAGGATATTTTGTAAATCTAGTTCTTGATAGTTGTCATAACCTCGTCCCAGATTTGGACCTTAGCATCCAAAATATGGGGGTTAGCATGAAAACCTCCAAGCTTAGTTACCAGCTTGGACCTGGTAAAGCTACCACCACCCAAAAAATTAGAGTGTTTTGGGGCACTATGGTCCCCCCAAAAACCTTCCCTGGGGACCCCAAGACCCAAATCCTTTGAGTCTCAAAACAAAGGGAAATAAACCATTTCCCTTCCCCCCTCCAGGTGTTTCCTCCCTGGGTTCCTGGAGAGATACGCAGAAGCAAGCTCCATGAATCTAAACAGAGGGATTTCACACTCTCTGTTTCCAGTCCTGGAAACAGAAGTACTTCCCTTTTCATCCAGAGGGTATGGAAAGTCAGGCTAGTAAATCTAACACACACAGATTTCCCCCTGACTTCTTCCTCCCACCAATTCCCTGGTGAGCACAGACTTAATTCCCTGGAGTTCTCCACTAAAGAAAAACTCCAACAGGTCTTAAAAAGAAAGCTTTATGTAAAAAGAAAAAAAAATACATAAAAATGGTCTCTCTGTATTAAGGTGACAAATACAGGGTTAATTGCTTAAAAGAAATATGAATAAACAGCCTTATTCAAAAAGAATATAATTTAAAACACTCCAGCAACTACACACATGTAAATACAAAAAAACCATATAAATCACTATCTGATCTTTTGTACTTACAACTGGGAAACAGAAGATTAGAAAGGCAGGAGATAGAAATCCTTTCATAGCCGAGAGAGCGTACAGGCAGAAGACAAAGAACTCAGACACAAACTTCCCTCCACCCAGATTTGAAAAAGTCTGGTTTCCTGATTGGTCCTCTGGTCAGGTGTTTCAGGTTACTTCTTTCCAGGTGTAAGAGACATTAACCCTTAGCTATCTGTTTATGACACGCCCCCCAAATTGCAGACAGTGGGGAAGCTCACTGGCGGCGATTTCCTCCTAGAACTTTAAAATAAACAGATTAATACAACACATGCACCTTTACATATACCACTAAGCATATAACTAACAGACTTCTACATTTTAAGAACACTTTTTAACTACTGGATTATGGGAAACTATCACGGGAGAGTGCATCAGCTACTTTGTTAGAAGCTCCTGAGATGTGCTGAATTTCAAAATTAAAATTTTGGAGAGCTAAACTCCAACGAAGAAGTTTCTTGTTGTTCCCCTTGGCAGTATGAAGCCACTTTACCGCAGCATGGTCAGTTTTTAGCTGGAACCGCCGTCCCCAAACATATGGGCGTAGCTTTTCCAAGGCGTACACAATGGCGTAGCATTGCTTTTCACTCACTGACCAGTGACTTTTCCTTTCAGTTTCTTGCTGAGAAACACGACAGGATGGAAGATGTGATCCGTTGCTTTTTGCATGAGAACTGCTTCTATAACACGCTTAGATGCATCCGTGGTTACTAGGAATGGCTTGTTAAAGTCCAGGGCCCTGAGCACAGGGTCAGACATGAGCGTTGCCTTAAGTTGGGTTAAGGCCTTTTGACACTCATTAGTTCACTGAACTGCATTTGGCTGGGTCTTTTTGGTCAGGTCGGTCAGTGGGGCAGCAATTTGGCTGTAGTGTGGTACAAATCGCCTGTAGTACCCGGCCAAGCCTAAGAAGGATTGGACCTGTTTCTTTGACCTTGGGACAGGCCACTTTTGGATAGCATCCACCTTGGCCTGTAGGGGGTTTATGGTTTCTTGACCCACCTGGTGCCCCAGGTAAGTCACTTTGTTTTGGCCTATTTGACACTTTTTGGCCTTAACAGTTAGTCCGGCCTGCCTGATGCGCTCAAAGACCTTTTCCAGGTGTAGTAGGTGTTCGGGCCAGAAGTCTGAAAAAATGGCCACATCATCGAGGTAGGCAACTGCATATTCTCCCAGTCCTGCTAGTAGACCATCTACCAGCCTCTGGATGGTGGTGGGTGCATTTCGAAGGCCGAAAGGAAGGACATTAAATTCATACACCTACACATGGGTGACGAATGCTGACCTCTCCTTGGTAGGTTCATTTAGCGGTACTTGCCAGTACCCCTTGGTTAAGTTTATTGTAGAGATGAACTGGGCACGTCCCAACTTCTTCAGTAGCTCATCGGTGCGTGGCATTGGATAGTTGTCCGGACGAGTTACCGCATTTAGCTTACGGTAGTCCACACAAAAGCATATTTTCCCATCTGGTTTGGGTACCAGAACCACTGGAGATGCCCATGCACTGGTAGATGAGCGGATTATACCCATCTGTAGCATGTTCTGGATCTCCCGTTTTATAGCAGCTTGGGCATGAGGAGACACCCAGTAGGGTGGGGTTCTGATTGGGTGAGCATTACCTGTGTCAATGGAGTGGTATGCCCATTCAGTCCGTCCTGGGGTGGCTGAGAATAATGGGGCAAAGCTAGTGCACAGCTCCTTCATTTGTCGCTTGCAACAGGCCGCTGCAGACGTTCCAGGGTGGTTGAGAGGTTCACCTCTTCCACGCCACCGTCTTTTTTCCCGTCATAGTAGACACCGTCAGGCCACTCAGCATCATCTCCCTGGACTGTAAACTGACAAACCTGTAAGTCTCTGGAATAGAAAGGCTTAAGAGAATTAACATGGTACATTCTGGGCTTTAGTGAGGAATTGGGAAATGCTATGAGGTAGTTCACAGTTCCCAGGCGCTCTTGGACCGTGAATGGCCCTTCCCATGATGCTTCCATCTTATGGGCCTGTTGCGCCTTTAAGACCATAACTTGGTCTCCTACCTTGAAGGAACGTTCTCTGGCATGTCTGTCATACCAGGCCTTTTGCTCTTCCTGAGCATCCTTTAGGTTCTCTTTAGCAAGGGCTAAGGACTGTCGGAGGGTGCTTTGTAGGTTGCTTACAAAGTCCAGAATGTTAGTTCCTGGAGAAGGCGTAAACCCCTCCCATTGCTGCTTCACCAACTGCAAAGGCCCCTTAACCTCGTGACCATACACAAGTTCAAACGGTGAAAACCCTAAACTGGGATGTGGTACAGCCCTGTAGGCAAACAGCAACTGCTGCAACACTAGGTCCCAATTATTGGAGTATTCGTTGACGAATTTACGTATCATGGCCCCCAAAGTTCCATTAAACCTTTCCACCAGGCCATTGGTTTGATGGTGGTACGGGGTGGTAACCAAGTGGTTCACCTCATGCATTTCCCACAGTTTTTGCATGGTCCCTGCCAGGAAATTAGATCCTGAATCAGTAAGGATGTCGGAGGGCCAACCTACCCTGGCAAAAATGTCTGTTAGGGCCAGGCACACAGTGTCAGCCCTGGTGTTGCCTAGAGCTACTGCTTCCGGCCATCGCGTAGCAAAGTCCACGAAAGTCAGTATATACTGCTTTCCTCTGGGCGTCTTTTTTGGGAAAGGACCCAGAATATCAGCAGCTACTCGCTGAAATGGGACCTCAATTATGGGGAGTGGCTGGAGAGGGGCCTTGACCTGGTCTTGAGGCTTTCCCACTCTTTGGCATACCTCACAAGACCGGACATACTTGGCAACGTCCTTGCCCATCCCCTCCCAGTGGAAGGACTTCCCCAACCGGTCCTTGGTTCTGTTCACCCCAGCATGGCCACTGGGATGATCATGGGCTAAGCTTAAGAGCTTCCCCTGGTACTTAGTTGGAACCACCAACTGTTTTTGCGGCTGCCATTCTTCCCGGTGTCCACCAGAAAGAATTTCCTTGTATAAAAGTCCTTGGTCTATAACAAACCGGGATCGATTAGAAGAGCTGAGAGGTGGTGGGGTGCTCCGTGCCGCCGCCCAAGCTTTCGGAAGGCTGTCATCTGCTTCCTGCTCAGTCTGGAACTGTTCCCTTGAGGCTGGGGTCACCAGTTCTTCCTCCGACTGTGGACTTGGGCTTGGTCCCTCTGGAAGCGATGTAGGGGATGGGGTTGTTTCCGTTGCTGGTGAACCGCTCTCCGCTGGTGCACCTGAGGGTATTTCAGGCTCTAGCTGAGCCTTTCGGGTATGGCTGTCTGTTGCTTCTGCCAGTTTTGGCTCGCTGGCGCCCTCTGGCATTGAGTTTGAAGATGTGGTTGCAATTGCTGGTGCTGGTTGCTGTTCCAGTTCCAGGTCTGGGACTGGAGGCGCTGTGGCTGTTTCAGTGGTTGGCATGGAATCCGGGTCCACTACCTGTGTCTGGGTCTCTGGTAACACAGACGGGGCCCCTGTGGACAGCTCAGGAACAGGAATGGGTCTGGAAGCTTGCCTGGTTTGGCTACGTGTAACCATTCCCACTCACTTGGCCCGCTTCACCTGGTTGGCCTAGTCTTCCCCCAGTAGCATGGGGATAGGATAATTGTCATAGACTGCAAAAGTCCACATTCCTGACCAGCCTTTGTACTGGACAGGCAGTTCAGCTGTAGACAAGTCTACAGCTTGTGACATGAAGGGGTAAATTGTCACTTGGGCCTTTGGGTCGATGAAATTGGGGTCTACGAACGTTTGGCGGATAGCTGACACTTGTGCCCCGTGTCTCTCCACGCAGTAACCTTCTTTCTGCCCACTCTCAAATTTTCCCTTTGCTCCAAGGGTATTTGAGAGGCACCTGGGCCTGGGGATCTTTTGGGTTATGGTGGTGTAATGAACTGCACTCGGATGGCGTTCTTTGGACAGTTGGCCTTGATATGTCCCAGTTCATTACACTTGAAGCATCTTCTATCTGATGGGTCACTGGGTCGAGGTGAGTTACTGGAGACTGGTAAGGTGGAAGAATAGTGTGTCTGGGGCTTTACTTGGGTTGTAGGTGGGGTTTTTGGCTGCCCTCGGTTGTAGGGTTTATGGTCGGTGTGCCCTCTGGGGTATTCGTTCCCCTTGACAGTAGCTTTCTTGCTTTCTGTCACTTCCATCCATCGGGCTCCAATCTCCCCCGCCTCAGCGACATTTTTGGGTTTTCCATCTTGTATGTACCGTGTGATGTCCTCAGGAACACCATTCAAGAAGTGCTCCATTTGTATGAGGAGGTGCAGTTCTTCCAAGGATTTAACATTGTGTCCTGATATCCAGGCCTCATAATTTTTCCCAACGTAGTAGGTGTGTTTGGGAAATGACACATCTGGTTTCCACTTTTGGGTTCTGAAACGCCAACGGGCATGATCCGGGGTTATCCCCATTCTGTATCTGGCCTTGGTTTGAAAAAATTTATAGTCGTTCATGTTCTCCTTAGGCATTTCAGCTGCCACCTCTGCTAAAGGTCCACTGAGCTGTGGCCTCAATTCTACCATGTACTGGTCTTCAGGGATGCGGTACCCAAGACAGGCTCTTTCAAAATTTTCCAAGAAGGCCTCGGTGTCATCACCTGCCTTGTAGGTGGGAAATTTCCTGTGCTGTGGAACAATCATTGGCGCAGGGTTGTTAGGGTTGGCTGTGTTTTGCTTAGCCTTTTCTAATTCCATGGCCTGTCGGTGGGCTTCCCTCTGGAATTCTAACTGTTTTTGGTGGTCTGCATCTTTGGCGTCTTGCTCTCTTTTGTAGGCCGCCTCTCTGGCTGCTTGTTCTCTTTTGTAGGCTGCCGCTCTTTATCTTTCTCTTAGTTCCATCTCTTTTTGTTTTATTTCCAGTTGTCGCCTGTGTTCAGCTTCTTTGAATTGTTCTTCTGCCTCCCTTTTTTCCTTGGAAGTCATGGTTCCTGTTTTCTTGTGTTGGGGTGCCCTATGATTGTTGTCTGAACAGCAGGTTCTCTGTTGCCTCCTGGGGTCTGCCTAGCAACGGTGCCTTTTTCCCTTTCTTCCTCTAGCTAATCTTTTAAATGTAATGTAAACCAGAAAAACCACTGTATTTACATGTGTATAGTGCTGGTAATTGCCCCCTAATGGGAGTGCTATTGTCTGACAAAAGACCCGTGATAGCTCCTTAATGGTTCCTTGCTTAATATGCAAGCCACAACTGCAAGAGAGAGCAGAGAAAAAAAATTCTCTCTGGTTCCTTTTAAAATCAAACTGTTTCTTTCCGCTTAAAAGCCCCTAGCAGAGAAAAGAAAAATATAATATTCCTGCTGGTTTTTGTATTTTATCTTTCCCACAAACGCTGCCACCATGTCATAACCTAGTCCCAGATTTGGACCTTAGCGTCCAAAATATGGGGGTTAGCATGAAAACCTCCAAGCTTAGTTACCAGCTTGGACCTGGTAAAGCTGCCACCACCCAAAAAATTAGAGTGTTTTGGGGCACTCTGGTCCCCCCAAAAACCTTCCCTGGGGACCTCAAGACCCAAATCCCTTGAGTCTCACAACAAAGGGAAATAAACCATTTCCCTTCCCCCTTCCAGGTGTTTCCTCCCTGGGTTCCTGGAGAGATACACAGAAGCAAGCTCCGTGAATTTAAACAGAGGGATTTCACTCTCTCCATTTCCAGTCCTGGAAACAGAAGTACTTCCCTTTTCATCCAGAGGGTATGGAAAGTCAGGCTAGTAAATCTAACACACACAGATTTCCCCCTGACTTCTTCCTCCCACCAATTCCCTGGTGAGCACAGACTTAATTCCCTGGAGTTCTCCACTAAAGAAAAACTCCAACAGGTCTTAAAAAGAAAGCTTTATGTAAAAAGAAAAAAAAATACATAAAAATGGTCTCTCTGTATTAAGGTGACAAATACAGCGTTAATTGCTTAAAAGAAATATGAATAAACAGCCTTATTCAAAAAGAATATAATTTAAAACACTCCAGCAACTACACACATGTAAATACAAAAAAAACCATATAAATCACTATCTGATCTTTTGTACTTACAACTGGGAAACAGAAGATTAGAAAGGCAGGAGATAGAAATCCTCTCATAGCCGAGAGAGCGTACAGGCAGAAGACAAAGAACTCAGACACAAACTTCCCTCCACCCAGATTTGAAAAAGTCTGGTTTCCTGATTGGTCCTCTGGTCAGGTGTTTCAGGTTACTTCTTTCCAGGTGTAAGAGACATTAACCCTTAGCTATCTGTTTATGACAATAGTGAGTAGTGTTAAAAATATTGGCGTCAGTGTTGATGAGTAGTGATGTCTGTAGATACAGTTTTTGTGTTTGTATGAAGGAAGCTGAGGAAGATGGAAAGCTGCTAGATCAAAGGAAGAAATCTGTAAAGAGAAACCAAAGGGGTCCAGACAGGAACATAGAAATGGCCATACTGGTTCGTAGCCATAATCCAGTTAGACCAGTATCCTGTCTTAGGCAGTCGTTAGTATTGGAAGCTTCAGAGTAAGGTGCAAGAGCCATGTAGTAGGTAATTATAGAATAACCTACCAAACATTTTTTCCTAACGTCCAAACTTAGAAGGTGACTGAGCCCTGCAACAAGGGGGTTTATATCCCTGTGTTATAGCTTCCAAAAATACTTGTTTAAATACATCATTCTTATAGTAACTCTGGATGTTGCTTTTATGCACATAAATACATAAACTTTTCTGGGAGCCTGCTAAACTCTTCGCCGCAATAACATCTTATGTCAATAAGTCCACAGGCTAATTGTGCATGATGTGAAAAAGTATTTCCTTCTATCCCTTTTAAATGTGCTGCCTTTTAATCTTATTGACTGACCCTTTGTAAACAGAGATGCCCATTCTACCTTCTCTATACTTTAAACTAATTTGTATACCTTTCTTATGATCCCTATTATTTATCTCCTCTTTATTGTGAACAATTCCAATATTTTCACTATTTGTATAGAAGTTTTTCCAGGTCCTAATAATTCTTGTTGCTCAGTTTTGAACCTTTTCCATTTCTGCTCCACCTCATTTGAGATAGAGTGACCAGAACGGGACAGTGTACATGAGTAGGTTGTATCATTCAGTTACATGATAGCATATTTTCAGTATTCTCCATCCCCTTCCTGATAATTTCTAACATTATGTTTTGGTTTTGGTTTTAATTGGAACTACATATTGAGCACAGCGCTTCATTCAACTTTTCACAATGGTGCCTAGGACTTTTTCCTGGTGCTTTCATTTTAAATGTAGAACCCCACAAGGTGTACAAGTAGCTAATGATTTCTACGAAATACATTATCTTCCATTTGTCAACATTCAGATTTAATCTGCCCACTCATTTAGATTTGTTAGAGGTCCCTTTTGATGTTCCCCTTGTCTTGACTAACTTAATTTTGTGTAATTTGAAAATTTTGCTGACTTATTGCTCACTCTCCTTTCTAGATCATTAATTAGTATGTTAAACACTACTAGTCCTCAGAGGGAAAATTCACTGGTAGTATCTCATCATTTTTACTTGAAAAAAAATGCGTGCGAGATAGATAGCTCCCTAATCTCATGTCATGAAGATGAAACAATGAAATCATTTAGCTTTTCGGCAATATCTCCATCCTCCTAAATTGCTCCCTTTATTCCTAGTGATCCAGCGAACCTACAGATTCTCTTACAGTCCTTGCAGATACTGATCTACTTAAATAATTTATTGGAATATTCTTTTCTTTCAAATCTTTTGACATCTGCTGTTCAAATTCGATCTTAGCCCTTTTAATATCAAGATCTTGTATGGTAATTCCTATGTGTCAATTCTGATCAAAACCTCTCAAGATCAGGTCTAAGGAATGGAGAGGCAGGAGCTTGTTGGATTTAGGTGGATTAGAAGACAAGGAACTGAGGCCTGAGAGGGATGAATCTCTGACTTTATGAATGTCATTTACTTAGAACTGTGTTGAAATTGGAAGTTCTTGCATTAAGAATAGGGGTAGGGGAGGATTTCAAGTTCTTGCTTGCATGTTAAAGGTCACTAGCAGGACATCTGAGCAGCATTATACTGGAAAGAGCCATCTTATAGGCAAAGTGGGATGAGTTGAGCTTTGCTGCTTTAGAGAGCTTCCTCTTTTCTCTTTCTCTCTCTGAGTTATTGTGGGGTTTTTTCCCCCTGAGGCTTGGCCCCAGGAAGGCTCCAGGAAATATAAATGTCTTCATCACCTTTCTGGCATTGATAATGGCATAACAGATGCCTCGTCTCATTTTGAGATGCACAGATTTCTGGAGCTGGCACAAGAAGCCATCTGGGAACCCAGGCAGATGCTGCTAGCGCTATGGAACCTTGGCATAGGATGGTCATCAGTGTGGTGCAGAGATCAGTTGCTCCATGCACATGGCAGAGTTATGAAACGAATTTTAATGATTTCCTGCAATTTCAGGATCAGGAAGGTTGGTCTACAATATGGTACATGCTGTCACTGGAACCCATCAACTGGCATTCCCAACAATCTTCAATCACCTTTCTGCTATTCAATCGTTAGTAGGCTAAATCATTATCCAGATCCTTGCAGCATTTTTTCTCTTTTTAAGTTTGAAGATTTTTGGCAGGCTGGTGGAAAACGAGTGGCCCCTGGGAGGATTAATGTAATCCCATCACAATTTATATGCTCAATTATCTCGTGCAGAGCAGTTCCTTGGCATTGTGTGTCACAGACGTAGAGGACAGGATGTAGCCTTGTTCAGGACAGCATTCTTGATAGCATTTTTTTGTGCTTTCAGGATCAGCAAGCTAGTCCTCTAGGGACTCTATGGGAAGGACTTCGGAACTGTGTGATGTACAATAGAATGAACATTCAGTGATATTATTCCTGAGCAGGTCAAAGATGGATCAAATAGATCAGAATGTTTCTGTTATCCTATGGGAGGACAGAGAGACTGAGGTCTGCCCTGTGCAGGCTTTGAGGGCCTATATGGTGATACAGCTTGGGGTGGGGTTGTTACAGTGTTGAGAGGGGAACTGATGAGGTTGGGGGCTTAACAAGATTTGGTTCCCACTCACTCAGAATTGGGGCAGTAACAGCAGCAGCACAATTAGGTATGGGAGCGGAGACAATTCAAGCAATTGAGTGATGGCCTTCAGAAGCATACCGAATGCATGTGAGACCTCAGGTGGGCAGTCAGCATTAATTGGTGTTAATCTCATTCCAGTTGTTGAACGACCAGCCATGGTTGTGTGGATATGCGGGCAAAATATTGCCTTTTGGGCACATAGGCATGTGTCCGGTTGCCTGAGGATTCACAGTAGGGGTTCAGCAGTGAAGCAATACTGAGTTGGCATGGAAAAAGGGGCATGTAATGGGATCAACTGATATCACTGCTGTATGCTGTAGGGGCCTGTAAGCAGCCACCAGGTATAATTGCAGTGCATCTTGGGGAAAACAATTTAGAAATTTGTAAAGGGGTCCAATTAATGCTCAGAGTAAAGGGGAACTTGAGGCTCATCCTTGAACTTTTCCCAGGAATTGCAATTGTATGGTCAGACATACTTCAACGCAGGGTCTGTTGGGGAGCCATGAGTCCCATCCCACACCAGGGTGGACAAGGCAAGGAGGTATGTGAACAGGAAGGTGGCAAAATTCCTTGGGACCATAGGAGAGGTGGTAATTTCACATTCTGGCATAGTGTACGGGGCACCAGAGTTATTTTGGGAGAATGGGGCTCACTTGCCAAACTAAGAGGCTGAAATGTTTTTGAGTGATATAAAAGAGGGCATTCGGAGATCTCTGGGGACACAACTGGGTTTGCAGAGGAGGCAGCCAAGCTAATTGCTGGTGCCCCCTTATGGCGGTTGTTCAGTGCAGGTACTCCACAGGGAAGGAATACAGTAACTGGATAAATGATTTGCAGAAGGACTTAAAAGAAGGTGTTTGCTAAAGGAATGAATGAGGGGAGGGGCTGGGGACTCCTATGATTGGTATGGCAGAGAGCCAACCTGCCTTTCTTATAGCCCACCTTAACCCTCCTATGAAGTTGGGTGGATGGTAAAGTCCCAGCAATAGATTAGTTGTGGGGACCTGGATGGAAAAAGTGGGGGAGCTGGCAGAAGCCCCTCAGGTAATTATGGAATAAACACGGAGCTGAATACACTGCACACTTTTATCTGCCGGGTAGTCCCAAACATCTAATAACAAAGTTGCAGCCTGATTAAACCCATATCAAATGACTCCTGTCCTTCTTTCAGTGTAGCCAGACAATATTTAATCTGCCCTGAGTGCAGAGGATTGGACTAAATGACCTCTTAAGGTCCCTTCCAGTCCTATGTTTCTATGATTGACTTCAGTTAACTGTGACTCAGATCAGCAACACATTGTGATCATAATCAAATTTTTTAAATGAAAACTCATGTGCAATATTTGAAAAGAGAGTCACTTTTCCATGAGATTTTTTTAAAGTGTGAAATATATTCTGTAGTATTAAAGTGGTCAGCTGCAAAGAATTTTCTGCAATTTCTCTTAAAGGAAACTATATTTATTTCACAACTCTGGTGACTCAAAATAAAATTCAATTTAATTTATTTTTAAAACTTATGCCCAGATTTTATAATTACTGACATGAGCTTTGTCCACAGGGATCAATTTACATTGAAACATCTAGCATAAAGAACAATGAATGAGAGCATCACTTTCACATAGTGTCAAGTGGCAGATGGAAAATATTTTATAGAACAAGGCTGTCCTGCAGATATATTGGTGATTATTGTACAATTCCCAGCCAGGACAAATTCTCTTTCTGTATAGATGTACTAAAACTTGTCAAATAGGTTTTTATTCATAAAGCAAATCAGTAGAGAACTTGAAACAAGTGGTTGTGGTTTCATCTCAAAGCTTAAGACAAACAGGAATAACTTTAAAATCTTTACAACTGAATTCTGCTGTGGGGTAGAATTACAGTATGTATAATTAACGTTTCTGTGATTTTTTTGTTAAATTGTACTGTGACTGCATAATGGATAAAACAAAGCTGAATGAACAATTCATTTGACAAATTTCTCTCCCCTTTACTGTTTGCAAGTTGTCCATATGGAGTTTGACTTCATTGGTTATTTAAAATTAGTCACAGAAAAAATGACCAATAACACTTGCTTTGTAGATTGTTCACCAGCAGCTCATTGCATTTATTCAGTATTTGAAATATGAACTGTGCTGGCTAGTCTTGACTGGACACACAGGTTATATGGTTGTGGTTGTTCTCTTATTGGAGGAGCATAACTCTTAGAATTAGGTTTTGCATGTGAATCTGATTAATTTAAAAGTTTGCATCTCAAGAATATATTGATTTTAAAGTTAAGAGCAAGTAAAATCAGCTAGCCTAACCTCCTCCATAAGACATGCTATAGAACTTCACCGAGTAATTCCTGCATCAGGACCGTAACTTCAGATTGAGCTATAGCATTTATTTTAGAAAGATATCCAATCTGGATTTGAAGACTTCTAGTGGTGGAAGTTCCACTACATCCCTCACTAATTAACCACTGGAGTTGCTTGCCCTCACTGCTAAAAAAAAAAGTTGTACCTTATCTCTAGTCTGAATTTATTTAGATTGAGAATATGTTCTACTTACTGTTTTGATGAACATTCCTGCCAGTAAAATTGTTCAGAGTATTCAAAGTGAATACAAAAAAGATTTAACTCAGTTTATGGAATTCATTTTTCTGATCAAGCAAATATTTGTGGAAAGTGTTAATTATTTGTCCAGTCCAGTCTTAACATATATAGGAAAAAGACTGTAGTTCACTACAAACAATATAGAGTGAGTATACTGCATATCCAGAGGGAAAGCTTTCTTTCCATTGCGGAACACAAACATGTGATTTTGACTTTTCATCCCAATTTGGGACAGGAAAAAAATTCAAAATCTTGAACATTTTCAATGGACAGAAAAACCATTTCCCACTCACCTCTAGTTTTGTGAAGGCTCTTTTCACCGTAGGTGTAATTCATCACTATGCACAGGAAAAAAAAGGGAGTAGGGGGAAAGAAGAAATGACTGGTTATAAGAAAAGAGATGTATTAATATGAGTAGATATATTCATATTTATTAAAGTAAGACAATAATAGTTTCCATATAAAACTGGTGATCTGTATACTAATCTTATAATTAGCTGTGTCATTTATAGAGGTTTTTATGATGCACTGCGTCTGACTTTAATGTCAATTATTTTTGCAATGATAATGTTTGATAATGTTGCATTTTATATTTATTATCTTTGTATGATTTTAATGGTAATTTTTCATAGCAATAAAATTGTTCTTCATATTCAGATAACTGAATTTAAATTCTCATTTTTCTCTTTCAGTGACTTGTGAAAAGATATGTCTTAATATGCAAAGTTATATATTTTTAAATCAATTGTCAAATTACTTATTTTTTTAGGAAAAGGTAATATGATCAGACAAGCTGTAAATTTCAACACAAACTTTGTTTTCTTACTGGAAGTTTGCAGCATAATAGTATTTCATTTTTTCAGAATTCAGAATGGTAATATTCAAGAACCCCAAAAGAAAGACACAAAGCAGGCTGCTTCCTTCAGCAGAAGCTGAGGATGGCCGACAGGGGATCAATAACTTGATGATTACCTGTTCTGTTCATTTTCTCTGGGGCACCTGGCATTGGCCACTGTCAGAAGACAGGATACTGGGCTAAATGGACCTTTGGTCTAATTCAGTATGACCATTCTTATGTTTCTAAAGCAGAGAATCACAACTCAACCCACCTTGTTCCAGGATAGCTTGCTGCACACTGACTGACCACATGCTTCTGTATGGAGCTCCCTGCTCTGCAAGCAGGACCAGGAACCCCTAAATATCAAAGTGACAGCTTGCCATTTTAACAGTTTTCATACACCATACTTTCCCCCAATTCTTTATTGAAAACCAAATGGCTGGACATCTGAAAAAAATACAACTTAGAACAAGAAAAATTTTGTCCTGCCCCAACCCTCTAAAGGAGAAACCTTTTCACTGTTGGAGAATGCTCCTTGTAAGATCATTAACCCTAGTCATGGCTGAGTGAAGGATTGTTCAATGTTTGTTAATAGCTATCCATAGCTGCAATATTCACTGAGCTTTAACCAACACAGACCACTCCTTAGGCAGCAACTCAGACTACCGCTGTCGATAAAGCTGTAGGACTCAAAGCCAATTTAATTGTTCAGCATAATCAGCATCTGGAAGCTTCATACCATTTTGCAAAAATAAAGAGAGCATTAGCAGATAACAGCAAATGCAGATAGGTTTGGGTGTACGCAATGAATATGTTAAAGAGTGCACTAGTTTCTAAGAGCTCTCTTATATTTGCAAAGGGATCTGCCCAGGTGCATTTTTGTATTAGGGGCTAGAGAGTGAAGAGATCATGAGGCAGCTAATTGCACAAATGTTATAGCAGAAAATATTTTGAGAATGGTTTGCTCAGCTTTCTATTTCTCCTGTGACCAATACAATCTAAGGGTATGTCTGCACTGCACTAAAACACCCACAGCTGGCTCAGTTAAGCTGACTCGGGAGCATGGGGCTCAGGCTTTGGGGCTATAAAATTGCAGTGTAGATAGTTTGTCCCAGGTTCCACTGCAGTTTTATAGCCCTGCAACCTGAGCCCTGTGCACCTGTGTCAGCTGATCTTGGCCAGCCACAGGTCTGTTAGTGAAATGTGGATATACCCTGAAACCAAACCAAAATGTGGACAGCCAGGCTGTGCACCATGGCAGATCCTTTCACGGAATGTTCCCCAAGCCACTACAGCAACTGTAGAGTTTTCCAGTAGCTGCAATTCCAGCTGTTGCATGTCTCCTAACCAGGGGACAATAGCCAGTGAATCCAGTGTACTAAGGTGACATATGCACCAGACTTAACCAGACCCTTGACCTACCCTGCTCTCAAATTCTTTCTACACAGTAAAACACAGGGAACCCAAAGGATTTAACTATTATGTGCCAGGTTTGCATATTACCTGTGCAGGCTCCTTAAATTCTCTCCCTCTGCCTCCAATACAATGTAATTACATTGGTTCTTCTTTATGAATGTCTACCACTGCTACAAAAAGTGGGAAGGACTTACAGCGAATAGCCCAGTTCAATGGAAGCTGTGCATCTAAATGAGGACACTTTTAGCATTTAAGTAACTTTATTGCTCTGAGTTTTCTTAGTAGCATGGCTCTCCAGCCTCTTTGCAACATAAGAACAACACAAATGTGCTGGTGTGAGAGGGATTATAGGAGTTGTAGTCATGCTATAGTAATGAGAAAACACCTGACATCAATCAAGAAGAGTTTGGCCCAAGAAGTTCCCCTTCCTTTTGAAAGTGAAAAAGATGCCAGCTGAATTCCTACTCAGAAATTCACACACACACACACACACACACACACACACACACACACCCACACCCACACACCACTTTGTCCGATCAGCCAATGCCATTTTCAATAAAACATAACTCTACTAAGATTCCCATCAGCTTCTACAAAGAGTAGACACATTATAAAATGTCAGACATAGAATATATTATCTATAGGTAATGAGTGAAAACTTTAAAGCGTTAAATATATTAGATACATAGCACAAGCAAAATAGGTGAAGTGAAGAGAGTATACTATCAGATATAACTTCACTCATTTGACAATGACAGTACAGGAGACATATCAACACATTACTATATATTCAATTTTTTCAGTGATGGAAAGTCAGCTTTCAGGACTAAACTACAAGCAATAAGATTCATTTTGTTCCCCAGAGGTTATGACTTTTGTATAATCTTTTCTGCAATGCATAAGTTATATGGTCTAGACTGCTTCCATTAAGTTGCTTTTACATAGTACTTCAAAACAAAGGAATTATTTAAATTACCAAATAAAATCACCTCTGCCATTGTGAGTTAATCTCTTTATTAAAAAGAATGTGTACTACATAGATTAACATTCCTTTCAAAATAGTCCAAAAATATGGGGATTTGGATTAATGGTATCAATATAAAGGGTGGAATAATGCCTCTACTAATTCCTGGAGCAGGGGAACTAAATGTATCATAGAGATTGATAATGAGGTATAAAATCTTACATTTCTAAGTCAGCAGTTCAAACCCAGCTAGCTCTTTCTTCTAGTGAAGTCTCTCTAGTTGCTATGGTTGCCACAGTGGTCATGAAATCACAAATGAATCCTGAAAAGCCAGCATTAGCGCAAAGAATGAAGTAACATACCACATAAGGTTTGGGTGATACCAAATAACCCTTCAAACACAGTATTCTAAAAATCTCAACTGTGATTTATGGATATATGACCAGAAAAAGAGATCATTATGAGTTCACTGGAAAAATGTTCAGTCCTTTATGAACAATATAGTAAAAATTTACCACAATATAGTATTTTGATTTGTGAAGCAATGCACAAATCCTTGGAATACTCACTGAGTGGCCAATACTCTTTATGTACCATAGTTCTTCAATAGGTTGACACCATAAAGGTTTCCCTCCCTCCCCCTGTCTGACTTCCTCTTATCTGTGGTCAGGGCATCTCTAAGCACAGATGGAGTTCAGTCATATTGAACGGTTTATTATTATTCTACCGAACTGCAATTCAGCTGTAAGTGGAAATATATGGTCAGTGCTTCGATTAATTTAATTCCCAAAAGAATATTAAATACAAGGGTGAGAACTAATCTGAGAAAAAGAGAACCTTTCTGGAAGCTTTGCTTTCATACCATGAAGGTTCAAGAAAACTTTAGTTTCTCCCTGAATCCATGGCTCACTATCCTTCCCCCTTTTCCCCTTCAAAACCCAATCAAACAAAGCATGCACACATATACACACCTCCAATGTATGCTTTCTTTGGAGATGAAGTACCCTTCTCCTTGTTTCCATGGTAGGTTTTCTTTTTAAGTGAATAAGAACCCCTTTTATCAAGACAGCAAGAGTTTATGAGAACCAGTAGCCTTTCTAATGAATCCTTTTCTACCACTTTCAAATTCACAAAAGGTCCTCTATGGCTGAGTTCAAAATGTGGGAGCCACTGAGATCCTCAAAAGCCTGGTTAGACTTCTAATCCTGTAGGTACCTAAAATATATATGCATATAGATTTTCATGGTAAAAGTCCCCTATACACCTAGATTTCTGCTTGTAGGCATACACACTGCTTCCTAAGGCAGACACCCAGGTGCCTCTCATATGCCTACGCTCTAGTATGATCCTCAAACCAGGTGTAGTTAGGCACCTCACACAGGGTTTGTGGATTTCTCTGGTTTACTAGGCACCTTAAGGTTCAGCACTGCAACACAGTCTCTTTTTGGATCTGGGCCTTGGTACTATCAGGTTATTTGTACTCCAGCCATCATTGCAAGTTTCCACCTCTGAAAGTCCAGAGCTGTTTGAATACAAGACATTCTGGGATTTCAGAATGTCATGATAATCTGGAGTTCAAGTATTGGAGAATTCTAGACTGTTGCTAAAACAAAAGTTCCAGATGAATGGCTAATGGATCATATCACCATCTGCTGACAGCAAAAAGGCAAGATGTCTCCTTTGCTTCCCAAAGCTTTAGGAAGAGAGAATGAACTCCCCAGCCTCTCTAAGGGATTGTATATACCAGAAGGGTATAAAATATTAGGTCTTCCTCTGAAGAACACCAACCTTCAGGAATAGAGATGGTGGATCTCCCAAGACAGGACCTTGCATAGATTGTCGGAGGGTGTTTATGGATTGAATTTGGAGCAAAGGACAGGAGCTGTCCTCCTTGAACCCACCAAATCCCTAAACTCTTGAATTCCTTGCTTAGTTAGTGGGACCTCATGCCCCTCGGTGAAAAACCAATACATAATGCATTTGTTGGGGTGCTTGTGCAACATTAAATGCCCTTCTCCCCTCCAAAATGGCTCCTACCTAGGTGCGAGTTCCATCTTGGAACAAATGAACTCCTCTGTGTATCTCTGCAGTTCTGGATACTGGCTGACTCAAGAAACAGGAGAGTGTCAAAATTTTATCAGAAAAATTGTTCTGACAGAATTTATGGCCTGACAAAAAACAGGAAGTACAAAAATAATGCAATAAACCCTGTTTTGGCCTTCTTTCCAGCACAAAATAGTTCAAATACTGAAGTTTGATGGAGATATGGATAAATATCCAAATTGCTGCATATGTAGCCAAACTGAAGTAGAACATTTATGAAGTTATAATCTTCATGTTCTAGAACATGTATAAGGCAAACAAACAATATTCAGGGATCCAAAGTAGCCTCTTTTCTAGTAGGGAATCTGTTCTGCACCTCATTGATCCCTTGATTTGTGTCCACCAAATATACAGGTAAGTAGCTCACATGATCTAGCATGTTAACTTACATGTCTGATGCATATTTTGGTACCCAAGTCTTTGCTTCCCAAAACAGTGCCACTTTGACTTTACGATATATATTTACCAGAATGGGCATACCCTTGACCAACAAATAGAGGCATGCCATTTTAGTATGGCAAGCTGTAGGTGGATGAAGATGCTAACTCAGGGATTGGCAATCTTTAGCACATGGCCCATCAGGGAAATCCGCTGGCGGTTTGTTGACCTGCAGTGTCCACAGGATCTTCCAATCGCAGCTCCCACTGGCTGTAGTTCACCATTCCAGGTCAATGGAGGCTGCGGGAAGCGGCGTGGGCTGAGGGATGTGTGCTGGAGCCCATTGACTTCCTAACCTAGCCTCCAAATTACCAGGAGGACAGTATTTATGCTATCTTGGAGCTCAGCTTTTCTTGCTCCTCCCTTATTTATTCCCTAGCAAGTGGTCTTTGGGCTCCAAGGAGGTGTCCCAATGATATATATATAGAGAGAGTATTTCTTAGTGGCATGGAGCTGGCTTTGTAATTCTCGATCAATGCAGGAAAAAAGAATCATTTAAATTTACTAAGTTTTTCTTCATTCTCACTTATGACCTTATTAAGATGCTAAAGAGCCTATATTCTCTTTTTTTGGATTTCATTATAGGTCTCCCTTGACCTTTCCAGGTACTTCTAATAGTCAGCTTCCATCTATTCCTTTGTGCCTTGTAACGGAAATTATTTCTGTTTTTATCCCCTTGTTTGTTTTTTTACCTTCCTTGCCCTCCATTTTAACTCCCCGTCTGTACCATTATTCCAAATAACTTGCTCTAGCAAAATATGTCACAAAGAACAACCTCCAACACTACCATTTTTTCATGGATGTGGTCTTATATCTAACAGCTTTGTAGAAGACACACAAGCTATTTAGCAAGACATGCTCTAAAGTTATACAGCTGTAAACACAATGCTGTTTAAACAGTACAAGCTTGATAATCTGCTATGATTTAGGGGATGTGCGGGGGAGGCGAGGGAAAGCCAAGGAGTTTATAATTCTTTAAAATATTTAGGGAAACCACATTTTACTTATTCTATTACTGCCACTAATTTTTTGTGCAGTATGTGAAATAGAACTTCTTTAGCTTCTCAATATTAAGGTTCAGAACAAAGGAAACATTTAGCTCACTAGAAGCAAACCTCTCTTGGTATTAAATCCTCTCTCATTCTGACATCTCATTTTCAACCCCCTTGACATTATGTCATTACAGCTCTGTAGGTTAGAATCTGCTTACAACTCATGAGAGGACTGCTCTGTGGAGCCATATATACCCTGCAGCTAGTTTAAAGTAATAACTAAAAAGCACCACTTTGTAAATAAGCTAAAACCGTATGTAAAAGAAAGAAAAGGGATCTAGATACAGTATATTCCACATGGGTAATATTTGTCAGATTCTGAGCATTGGATCTGACATTCCACAGTAATATTAATGAAATTAGGGAATTTAAGATATTTATTAAAAAATGTAATATTTAACAGATTTTAAAAAAATACATGGAAATATGTAGTATTCATCACCTCTACATTTAAGGTCCTGACCCATCAACGCATTTAAGCTTACCCTTAAGCACATGAATAATCCTACTGAAGTCAGTGGAACATGACTTATGTTTAAAGTAAGCCATGTTCTTAAGTGCTTTACTGGATTCAGGGCCTTTAACATATATTTTCTAGTACAAAGCAATGGTTCCTTGATTACTTTTATTACAGCTACAGGATGGATACAGTCACAAAGGTGCCAAATGTGGAAATAACTTAATAGATTGCCTATCCTCCTCTTTTCTCAGTAAAAAATATTTTTCTGACAAGGCTAGACCAATTAGTCTTAGACTAACAGCACAGGGTGGGGAACAGGTCTCATTCTGCAAGGAAAAAGTCAATAGGGCTGAAATTATTCAGGACTTGGAGGACATAATATTCTGCATTAAAGTTTTAATGCCTTTCCATGTTCAGATTATAGCCTGGGTATTCTGGAAGATGCAGCCAGCCTCAATATATTGATCCCAGGTTTTAGCTGAAGTAATAAGTGGAATGGAATAGTCTACTTAAAAATCAATAATTAATGAGCCAAGGAACTTCAGCATGGTTTGAATTGAAATCAGAGTTTAAGGCAAGAAGGGACCGTCAGATCATGATCTCCTGTATAATCACATGCCTATAACACCACCCTGTGCCCGCATGTTAAACCCAATGACCAATTAGCTTAATTGCAACGTTAAAACTTGGTGCTACAAATCATGGTAATTTATTTAAACACTACCACCACCATCACCACATTTACTTCAAACAAGTTGCTATAAATATATGTTTATAAGCCACCTGCTATCCACCTAGGTAACATTCCACTCTGTCAAAATATTTGATACCACACCCATCACTGGGGGTGGGAGAGGGAAGGAAGAGGGGAATGTAACCTGCTATGAAAGCAGAAACCACCAAGGACGTTCCAGGCCTCCCCCTTAATCCCACCCCTTCCACAGCTTGTACCACAGTTCCTAACTATCGTCCTGCGTGCCTGAAGCCCGCTTTCTCTTTCTGAGACTTTAGGGAGTACTGAGGAAAAGTTATTTATCCAAAAAAGCAAAATGCAAAAAAATTCTCCTTATTCCTCCAACACTACTGCACAGGATGCATTCCTAGTGCTTTGATCTTTAACTTTACCTCCATGATTTCCCCATCTGTTGTGAATGAGGTATTAGCGCTAAAAATCAACAGGTTTTCATAGATAATTTTGTCCTTGAAAGTTAGTGTATTTTTGTGCAGTAAAGCCTTTTGAAAACACTGAAAAATAATATTTATAGCTAAATGACACTTTATAGAGTTTTAAGCTCAAAGCCATTTATGTGTTGAATGGTTTCCCCAAGAGCTGTAGTATTGGATTCATCCCGATATTACTGTATTTTCTCTCAGTTTGCATATCTCTTTATGATAATATAAACATTGAAGCAGTGTAAAATACTAAAGCATGAGGGAAAACTGTTACATGCGTAGGGTCAAATTAATTGCTGACATAAATGGATACCTAGCCATTAACACCAATGGAGTTTCATCTACTTTATGTAATGTTGATAAAGCATGAAATATAAGCAGTGCTGGACTGAAAATCCAAGGAGGCTTTAGGTTTAGTCTTTATAAATAACTTGGAAATGTATGAAGGAGAAGCTTCAGTTGACCTTCTTTTTGTGATTAAACATGTGCATGACACACAGTGGCAGAAGGGTTAGAGAAGAGAATGTTTTCATCAGTGCCCACTTCTCATCTAATATTTGTGATGATGTCAAACACTCCTCAGTTTCCATCACATTGTGAATAATCTGATGTATGTTAAGGTTACAGAGAGTTCATATCTTGACAGGCACTGGATATAACCCAACAGCATTCACTATTTCATGAATGTAATGCGATGTGAAGTGTAGCCTCTGCAATTCAGGTCTATGATAGGGTCTAGCCCAGAAGTACATGTGATGTTTAATTTCTCATTTTTCTTAAGTGTGCTGCAAAATCATTGTTCCTAGCCCAAAAACAAATGCATCACTGCATTTCATCTCTTTGAAAATGATCCTGAACCATGCAGATCACTTTTAATACAATTAATAATTTATCGAGTTACTATTGTGAGGTAAGTCTTATAGATGGATATCTCCCATTGTATATTTAAATGTATTTTAAATATTGTACAATAGTATTCAGATATTTAGAAAAGATAGATATTTAGCCCACTAGTTGAACTGAAAAACGTGTTCAATCCTTTCTAGTAAGTGTTCTTGTTTTCTATACGTGCTACAGTGAACTGAACTGCTCATTAAGAACCCAGCATCTTTCCAAATAGCATTTTATATTACACCTCTTCCCCACCCTTGACTCCTTGTCCCAATCACAATGTCCTTGCCTACCACAGTCCCAATCTCCATTCTTCAAGTTTCTCATCCCATTCTCCTTGCCCAGCCAGAGCCCCCATCCAGTGTCTCCCACATTCCCAGTCTGAGGCTAGGTCTACACTACTGCGCTAAGTTGACTTTTGCTACGCAACTCCAGCTACATGAATAACATAGCTGGAGTTGATGTACCTTAGGTCAAGTTACCACTATGGGGGGTCAAGAGGAGAAACTCTCCTGTTGACTTACCTCACTCTTCTTGCCAGGTTTTCAGTAGACCTGCTAAATTGACCACCAGTGGATCAGTCTCAGAGCGTTGATCCTGGCTGTAGTGTATATGTAGCCTCAGTCTCTTTGCCCAGCCATTCCTACTTCCCCCTCCCATCACCGCAGGTCTTTATACCCAGTCTCTTTGCCCAGCCAGTTGCAGTTTCGCCTTCCAGATCACTTGTTTGATCAAATCATGCCCCTCACATACACTCCCAAAACCTACATTCCCCATCCCAACAGACTCCTCATTCCAATCTCCCTCCACAGGTTAATTGCTGTATCTTCCACACCACAATTCCTTGTCTAGTCCCATTATCCACCCTTGGTTCCTCATTTGACGTCAGTCCCACTCTCCCATCTCTTCTCTCCCCAGCCTCCAGTCCCAGGCTCCTTGCCCAACTAGTCTCAGACTCCTCTTCCATGCCTCCATTCCCAGGTACCCTACCCAGTCATCCTCAGTCTCAGCGTCCACCTCCCCAATTCTCAGTTCCAGTTCCCCCTCTTCAACTAGGGTCCAGTTCCAGGCTCCCATTGACTACGTCTCTTTTCCCCTCTGTATTAGAATAAAGCAGCTTTCTCCTCCATGCTGCCTGGACATTGAGAGCACAGAAAGAAGAAACTGTGCCCCTGTCGTTTCAGGTGCAGTGCCCAGCCCATAGCTGCAATTGCAAGGAAAGTCTTGCTCAACCCTTGTCTGGAGTGTGCCCAGTATGCATGGAATCTATGGGGAATTTAGTTGTGGAGCTCTAGCAAGTCTCTAAAGAGAATGCAGAAATCTGATTTTACATAAGCTTAATTGGACAAATTTGAACAAATTTTCTTGGGGAAAGCAAAAGGCACATCCCTGACACAATGACCTCACAACTACTAAATTTCTGAAGCATGGGGGTATTTTGAGCTTCTCAAAATAAAGATTACCAGATTTTTTGTAAAAAACATGAATTAAACAATGTATTTTCCCTAGACTTTTTCTCAGAAATGGCTGAGTCATCTTTACCTGAAATTTGGCATTTATCCCCTCCTCCCCTCGCAAAACTGAACCTGAGGCAGACTTCAGTAGGGAAAACTTCAGACCAAAACAGATGAGGTTTCGCAAAGTTATAAGCAAATGAGAAACGAGTCTTATGATGGGAAGTTTCTGGCAACATTATTAACATGCAGTGCTACCAATACTTCCTATAATAGGAGAATCAGAAATATGAAGAATCCAAATTACTATTTTTCATTAGCATTCAAAAATCAAAATAGTTACCTCTCATTTTCCCTTTTACTTTTGCACTACTGGTAATTCTTTCATTCCTTTATATAAAATATAATATTTCCACTACATGTATACTTGTAATAATATTTTCACTATATATACTTGTAAAAGAACAACAACAACACAATCTTGAATCCTAATAAAAAACAAATTATTTTTATTTGTATTGTAAAATATCTTGTTCACTGAAAGATTAGCAATGGCTCTGGAATAATAAAGAGAAAGTGTTGTCATTCCGATGAGCTCTGAAGTTTAACCCAATATGGAAAATTGGATTATTGTCTCATGGAAAACAGCATTATCATTGCTGTGCATGTATAGCTATTTACATCTAAATCTTTTTTTGTTATATTAATGTTTTACATATACCAGTGAAGATTTCATTAAGGCTTTTTTTAGCTGTTGTAACCCCAAATATACCTTTACTGTGTGTCTTTCAGAATACAATTACTATAATTCACTGAAAACAAAGAATCACTAATCTGGCTTTCTGTGGTATTGTCCCTGGAGAAAAGGTAAGTGTGTGGAGTTGGGGAACCAAACACCTATACTTGAAATGAAAGAGGAAGAAAGCAATCAAACAGTATACTCAGAGTCAGAGTTTGAAGGGAAAACAGAAGGACAGATATAGGGACAGAGGCAAGATGGTCCAATAGTTAGGACACTAGGCTGTGTCTTAGGATCTGGTTCAATTCTCTGCCACAGATTTCCCATGTGACTGTGGACAAGTCACTTACCCTCTCTGTGCCTCAGCTCCCCATGTGTAAAGGATAAATATGTTAAACATTATGAGGAGTTTGGATACCACACTGACGGGAGTCATATAAGTATCTAAGATAAACTACTATTACTGAGTTAGTTTTAGCCATAGGAAATAAAGAGGTCTTTTACAGTTGTATAGTACATTAGGGGAAACTAAATGGGCTGGTATCCACCTTTAACCACCTTTTCCAGGCATCCCCTCTCCCTTGAGAGAGCAGTGTGCCAAACTTCTCTCCCACAGAATATGGATGATATAGTAGGACTCACCGAATGAAAAGAGATTTCGGTGGAGGGGCCGGAGTTGGTAGGAGAAATTGTATGCTAAGCATATAGGGTAAATGTGAGGGAAAATTCTGAGAAATGCTGGGTCTAGGTAAGAAAGAATGTACCGTAGATGCAGACTGGATGGTAAGGGTGAAGGAAGCTGCTAGTCTGGGAAGGAGGAGGAGGAGGTGTGGGACTGAAAGGTAAGTGCCAGGTAGAACAGGGCTTAAGTAGAAGGGAGGGTGATACAGGTCTGTCATCTGCTTCAGAACAAGCCATAGAGGAGTAGTTGGTCACTGGTACTATGGAGAATTTTTTTTTGAGGAGGTAGGGGATGAGAGTTGTGGCATGGAAGAGCAATGTTATAGAAAGGGAACATAGGGAAACAATGCAGCTTGTGCAGGGAAGGCCTTGTCACAGAAGGAGGCCTTTGTGCTTATGAATAACCTATGGGGATGTTCAGGGAGTGTTGATTGTAGAACCACCTGGCCAGCATGTGCCAAGCCGTCAGCACTTGAAGGGGAACTTCAGTTCTAGTGCCTCATTTCCCGTGCACATAGAGATTGATTTACAGTAAAACACAAGATGCCCTGGCACAGGGCCCCCCAACAACAGGGGGCCCCAGGGCCGGGCAGATGCAGGGGCAGAAGCTTGATCCTGACGGCTTCTGCTGCAGGCTCCGCACCCACCAGCAGCCAAGCTTCCCCCTCCCTCATCTCTTCCCCTGAGCATGTCTCATTCCTGGATCCCCCCCCCCAGTGCTTCTCCTGCCACTGAACAGCTGCATGCCTGCGCTCAGGGAGGGAGTGGGAGAAGCGGGGGCCACAGCGCACTTGCGGGAGGAGATGGAGAAGAGGCAGGAGTGGGGCCTTCGGGAAGGGGTTGGCATCGGGGCAGAGCAGAGCAAAGGCTGGGCCCCCACACTCCTCCTACACATACCCCGCCATCCCCCTGCCATGAACCACTTGGGGCAGGGCATTGGGAGCACCCCCATGACCCAAGCCCACACCCCCTTTACCCTGCCCTGACTCCTTCACCCCCCCCACCCTCCATGCCCTATTCCTGCACTCCCTCACACACATCCAGACCCCTGCCATCCCTGACTCTTGCACCCACCTCACATACACCCAGTCCTGACTTCTGCACCCCTCTCACACATACCCAGAATACCACTAGCCATCACCTACAGCCCCCAGCTAAAACCTTTCCAGTGCATCATCAAGGACTTATACCCTATACTGAAGGATGACGCCTCACTCTCACAGATCTTGGGAGATAGGCCAGTCCTTGCTTACAGACAGCCCCTGAACCTGAAACAAATACTCACCGGAAACTATACACCACACAACAAAAACACTAAACCAGGAACCAATCCCTGCAACAGACCCCATTGCCAACTCTGTCCACATGTCTAGTCCAGGGACGCCATAATAGGACCTAACCACATCAGCCACACCATCAGAGGCTCGTTCACCTGCACATCTACCAGTGTGATATATGCCATCATGTGCCAGCAATGCCTCTGTCATGGTATAATCCCCACTCTAAACCTTAGCGTCTAAAAGATGGGGTACCAGCATGAATTCCTCTAAGCTCAATTACCAGCTTAGTACTTGTAGCGCTGCCACCAACCAGGAATTCCAGTGCCTGGTACACTCTGGTCCCCCCAAAACCTTGCCCGGGGACCCCCAAGACCCAGTCGCTCTGGATCTTAACACAAGGAAAGTAAACCCTTTCCTTCACCATTGCCTCTCCCAGCCTTCCCCTCCCTGGGTTACCCTGGAAGATCCCTGTGATTCAAACTCCTTGAATCCTGAAACAGAGAGGAAAATGCACCTTCCCCCCTCCTTCTCTCTTCCCCTCCCAGATTCTCCCTGAGAGAGAAAGTAATCCTAACACACAGAGAAATTAGCCTCTCTCTCCCCCTTCCCTCCTTTCTCTCCACCAATTCCCTGGTGAATCCAGACCCAGCCCCCTGGGGTCTCACCAGAATAAAAAAACAATCAGGTTCTTAAACAAGAAAAGCTTTTAATTAAAGAAAGAAAAAACAGTAAAAATTATCTTTGTAAATTTAAGATGAATTAGGTACAGGGTTTTTCAGCTACAGACACTGGGAATACTGTCCTAGCCTAAGTATTCAAGTACAAATTAAAATCTTTTCAGCAAAATACCAATTTGAACTCCTTTCAGCCAAATACACATTTGAACTCCTTCCAAACAAATACACATTTGCAAATAAAGAGAACAAACAGAAGCCTAACTCACTTTATCTACCTAGTACTCACTAATCTGAACTTATAAGAGCCTGTACTGGAGAGATTGGAGAGAAACCTGGTTGCACGTCTGATCCCTCTGAGCCCCCAGAGTGAACAACCACCAAAACTAACAGCACAGCACAAAAACTTCCCTCCCTCAAGATCTGAAAGTATCCTGTCCTCTGATTGGTCCTCTGGTTAGGTGACAGCCAGGCTTACTGAACTTGTTAACCCTTTACAGTCAAAGAGATATAAAGTACTTCTGTGCGATTAACTTTTCTTATCTGTTTATGACAGCCTCTCTACCATGTACATTGGCCACACCGGACAGTCTCTATGCAAATGAATAAATGGATACAAATCAGACATCAATAATTATAACCTTCAAAAACCAGTAGGAGAACACTTCAAACTCCCCAGACAGTCAATAACAGACTTAAAAGTGGCAATTCTTAAAAAAAAAAAACTTCAAAAACAGACTCCAACGAGAATCTGCAGAACTGGAATTAATTTTCAAACTGGGTACCGTCAAATTAGGCCTGAGTAAAGACTGGGAGTGCATGGGTTACTACAAAAAATAATTTCCCTCTGCTGATACTCACATCTTCTTGTCAACTGTTTGAAATGAGCCACTTTGATTACATTGACATCATTAGCCCATTCACCCCTTCTTGTCAACTGTTGAGAATAGCCCACTTCCACCTTAATTGAAGTGGCTCATCAGTACTTACCCTCCAGTTGGTAAGGCAACTCCCATCTTTTCATGTGCTGTGTATTTATACCTGCCTCTGTATTTTCCGCTCCATGCATCTGATAAAGTGGATTTTAACTCATGTAAGCTTATGCCCAAATAGACTGACAAAGGTTGACTTTAGAGATAGAAGGTAGGTGAGGTAATATCTTTTATTGGACCAACTTCTGTTGGTGAGAGAGACAAGCTTTTGAGATACACCAGGGATCGGCAACTTTTGGCATGTGGCCAGCGAGGGTAAGCAGCCTGGTGGGACGGGCTTGTTTGTTTACCTGTCATGTCTGCAGGTTCAGCCTATTGCAGCTCTCACTGCAGGAAGCGACACGGGCTGAGGGATGGGCTGGCTGCCGCTTCCTGCCTGGAGTGGTGAAACGCGGCCAGTGGGAACTGTGATCGGCTGAACCTGTGGACGCAGCAGGTAAACAAACCGGCCCGGCCACCAAGGTGCTTACCCTGGTGGGCCGCGTGCCAAAGGTTGCCAATCCCTGAGCTACACAGAGCCTTCTTCAATTCTGAGAGAGCTTATTCAGAGAGTCACAGCTAAATATAAGATGGAACAGATTGTTTAATGTAAACAGTTAACACATTTCAAGGAACAATTCAAGGTGAATTGGGGAATGGCAGCTGGGTTAGGGGAGGTTGAACTTTACTGTTGGCTTTTCCTTTCAGTGATAAATTCTGAACAAATAATGGAAATAACTGCTTGTGTTGGCATTTATCATTAAAACGGTGGCCTATGTCAGAGATTACAGAATAAATGTGTGTGAGACATCTGGACTTTGTTTCTGTGGTTATTTAAGCTAAAGAAGCCACATCTCTGCCCTGCCATTATATTTTTGGAGGAAATTTCAAAAGAGCTCATTTTGAAAAGTTTTATTTATATAACTAAATATATAAATGGAAAATTACATGTGTCAGTGAATAGCGAGAATATTAAATTTGGAGACTAGGTTTAATCTTTAGAGTATAAAATGAGAGATTTACTCCTGTGTTAAGTGCAAGTCTCTTGACTATGTAGTTCTAGGGCACCACCATAATACCTGCAAAAAGACAATCAAATTTTCTTGCCAGGAGTATACAAAAGTACTGAATGTACACTCACAGCCCTAAAAATTGATGTTTTATGATGTACCTTTGCTCAAAAGTCACAGAACTGGGTACATAGAAACCTCATATTCCAGGAACTGCTTTCAGTTTAAAACATTCAGTAACTGACAGCCTGAAGTCACATCATCTGGACTTTTAAACATCTTACAGGATCTTTATTTTTAAGTGACTGAATTACCTTTGTGTTTCTCTTCCAGCCACTGGTAATTTTCATTGGCTTCTTTTAGGCTGCAATGGAGAAAAACACTAATCAACTTCATAATGAGACTGCACAGGAACTAAGCATCTGTCTAGAGAGCTGAACACAATGCAGAGTACTAGCCCACACAGATTTTTGAAACAGCAGTTGGAGATGTAATTTGTGAATAGCTTTTACAATAGCCAGTAGGAGAAAATAATTTTTCATTAACATTGTTTGTAGCCTGTTGTAAGCTTCACTTGGGTTACAGTGCAGTAAATGAAAAATAACCAGGAGTTATGACAAACACTGACAGGATATAAAAGCCATTAGAGCCAACAGAAAATATCAGTTTGACAGAAATGTCTGTCCTTGTTGACTGTATATGATTAATTTTGACATCCAAGAGCCGTAGTACACAGTATTAAAATAACCTGTTAATATAAAGTCATTTACAATGCAGCACAGAGGCCTGAACCAAAGCTGTAAAACATGATATAAAACAATATACAAACTTGGTGCCTTGTAATAGCTACAGGCTCACCTTGTAGGATGAATTCCATTCTGTGCTACTGCTTCAACTGATCTCCTGGGATGGCTAGATTTTCAACATAGCTCATTAGTTCCCAGACGGGACTGATTATATGATGGTATTGACCCTGTGAGGTGTCATGCATATTCCAAACATATAAGAATTCATCAGGTAGACAAAGAAGGATCAAGAGCACCTGAGAAGATGAGAGAGACTGAAAGTGGCTCAGCAGTATCACAGAAAGGATTCACGTGGCTCCTGTATTCCATATTCTCACATTCCACATAGCGAACAGGCAATATTGTGAAGAACATGGAGATACATTATTTATGTTTTGTATGCTACTGAGGAAACAGGGTTCGTGATCAGGAGTAGTGTAACCAAGAGACTCAGTCTAAATACAGGTGAGTCATGGACTTCCATAAAGCCTAATGCTTCAGAGGGGTGCCCAGAGAGTGGAGAGAGGTCAAAAAGTTACTGTTTACTCTGAACCACAGCACATAAAGACCATATATGTGGCACAAATGTTATCCCTACTTCCAACAAAGTGTTCACCATAGTTTGGGGGAGGGGAGGGGAGGCACGTTAAACTTTGGAAAGGTCTTCTTCACTTGGCCTGAATAACCTGGAATGTGTTGACCTTCAAGGCATACTGCAAAGCCCATCTCTTTGCAGGTTTTTGGTTAGTGCTGGTTCAAAAACAAGAATTCTGTTTCACAAAAAAACTGAGATTACAAAGATTTTTGAGTTGATGCAGAACAAAAATGGGAACTTTTGAAATGCAGTGAGCGCAGTATCCCAGAATAGCCTGCAGGTTAAGGCACTCACCTCCGATGTAGGAGACAAAAATTTAAGTCTTTGCTCTGAATTAGGCAGGGCAAGGACTTGAACCCAGGTCTGTCTGGTGAGTTCTTGTGAAGGGAGGCATGATAAGTGCTGATTTTTAGTAGAAGAATGGAATTGTGTTTAGAGTTAGTTTTACTGTAGCTCTTTTTTTTTCTGGCTGGGAGATTAACAACTCTTAGATACTGGTTTTATTTTTAATATTTGGCAGACTAGGTATGTCAATCAAAAATATAATAAAATGTAGGTACCCCACATAATTCAGGAGTCACAGACCATGAATGAGTTGTACCTGGGGACTTTAAAATTAGACTAGGACATCATTATTTGGAATTTTAGCATAGTGATAACTTTCACAAAGATTCTCTGCAGTTCTGGTGGCTGCTCCTAGGAATTACTACATTCTTGCTTTGATAATTGTGAGGGAAACTGTAGATAACTGAGCATAAAAATCCACAGGATAACCATTTTTATCTTGTCTTTTGATCTCAGAAGATGTTGACCAAGGATTTATGTCACAGCTCCAGGATAACTGCACCTTTGAGTCCTTCGTGGCATCCTTGAGGTCTCCACTCCCTCAAGTATCTGGCCTCTATCCATCACCTGTCTTGGCACAGGGACTCTCATGCCTTTTCATCCAGTTGTGGGACTTACACTGCAATCTGCTTGCAATTCACTGCACTTATTCCAGCAGGTCTGACTTTAGTCCAGTGCCTGCAGTTGTGCTTTCTTCCATAAACTATGACAGGATTACCAGTAACCAGTCAGCTTTCCCATAGCGCAGTTTATTTATTTTAGGACATAGCATAAAGCAATGAATGGCCTACATACATGCCAAGCTTATCAAGGGTCACACATCTTCCACACAGAGACCCTGGCGGTTCCAGTCATTCAAACCTTTCATGCAGGCTTTTGCCCCCTTGGGGTACCTTTGCAATGCAATAAAACACCTGCAGATGGCCCAGCTTAGTTGACTCAGGATGTTGGGGCTCAGGTTGTGGGGCTATAAAATTGCAGTGTAGACATTTGAGCATGGGCTGGAGCCCAGGACTGGGGACCCCCAAAATGATGGAAGGTCTTAAAGCCCAGGCTCAAGCACAAACATCTACCTTGCCATTTTATAGCCCCAGAGCCCTAGCCTCGTGAGCTCAAGTCAGCTAACCTGGGCTAGATGTGGGTGTCTTATTGCTGTGTCAACATACCCTTCGTTATAGTCTCATGTCAGTTAATGGATTGAGTGAGGGTATGTAGTGAGCCAGGACACCAAGATAATATACTCCTTAGGACATTCATGGCTATTATCAATATGTGCCCTCTCAATATTAGCGTCTGACATTTCCACGCTTCCAGTGTCCCATCTCCCCCATAAAAGAGAAAGAAGTTAAGACCTTTATACGTGATGGGTAATCATATAAGATGGAGGGAAAAGTTACACATATGCTTTCATAAAAAATGAACTTTTCCATTTCTTCACAGTACAGTGTGAGACTAGACATCAATCTACCTGACTGTTACCAAAATTCTGCATCTTTGGCAAGTTCTACATATTCTGGTGACTTTTCTATGGTAAGAAGATTAAAGGTGACCATATCTCTACAAAATGAGAGCCAAAAATCAACCTAACAGTACACCGTTCATGTCACTGATCTTAATGAGGTAAATGGGACAGAACTGAGCTCAGGAAAACCTGACTGGGGAGCAAATGGTGCTTTTGAAAAGGGCAGTAAAAGTATCAGATTTACTAGATTAGAGAGGACTTAATCACACTTTGAAAATACGAACCCAACACAACTGGAATTCAGAACACCAAATAATTTGGCTGCAACATTTGACAGTGATCCTGAATCTCTTTTGTTTTCCTCAGATTTTAGACTGAGGATATTAAGTGATAATTGTGACACTGGCAAACCAGGTGCCAGCTCATGCCAAGTCCCTGGCCTCACTGCATACTGACAAATGCATAAATGGAAACCAGTCTAGCTCGCCTGTGTGTTAGTATTGTTGAAATAAATATTAGAGTTATAAAATGTCTAGACTTTATGAAATATTCTTGTAAAATGCTGCATGTATTAATCTTAATTTTGATGTCTGTATCCTGTGTTATAAAGTAATATTTGTTTACTCTAACTATAAAAATGTTTTCGAAGACTGTAAACCCCCACAGACAGGAGAGATGCATTGTCAAATGTGAAACGTTAGTTTACCACAAGAGATGTTATCTTCACCCGAGCAAAGGAAGGCCCATGGACACCAGACAAGACATTGTGGAACATCAGTGGATAAAAGACTTTGTTGGTTGCTTCCCCACAACCCTGAAGAGCATATGTGCATAAGCCCTCATCCAGTCCAGCTTGAACGTTGGTGGAAGGGAATAAACATCCCCGTTAAGGAGAAATTGAATTCCTCTGTTGCTTGAACTCTGAGGAACAAAGGTTTCTAAACATAAGCAAGGGCTCCTCAGCTGTTTAGCTTGGTTAGCATTATAGGACATATAAAGCTTGCATATTATAGCAGCTACTATCAACTTTGCAACCTCAACTAACTCGATGTATGTTCACTTTCTTTAATCTTGTACATAACTAATTCCTTTTTCCTACTTAATAAACATTTAATTTGTTATAGGATTCTCTTCAAAGTCTGTCTTTGGTGAGGGATCTAGGGTCTTACCTGGGATAAGTGACTGGCCCTTTGGGACTGCCAGTAACCTGATTCTCAATGTAATTTTTGGTGTGAGGGACCATCTATCACAATGGTAACCATGCCTTTGTAGCAAGACAGACTGAAGTGCACAAGGGGATGGTCTCTGACTCCTTGGTTAGGGTATATAGTGCTTGAGGAGTTCACACTTGATACTTATTTGGTGAAATCTAAGTTTAGAACACACAATCAATTTTCGGTTTGTGCCGTGTTTCTTGGCAGTGTGCACTGAAGTTGGCATCCATGACTGTGAGCCACTTTAGACAGCTTGATAATATATTTTAAAAGCTTGTTTAACTGTGAAATTATGCAATGGACTATATTTATAAAGGACGGTCCTCCTTATCCACCCTAAGAAACTGGGTTGTGATAGGTACTGCAGTTGACTTAGCTCTGGTAAACATACAATTGTTCATATTAGCAAGTGAAGAAAGAAAGGGATGAGCTGATCCTTCAAGTTGTTTGCTAGTATCACTATTTACTGCATTTGAATCTGTCTATATCATCCTATTACTCTGCTTCCAGATCACACTTCAGAGCAGAAGTGACAGCAGGGGTTTCAGGCTTGCCACAATTTATTTTGACATAAGAATAGAAGCAGTATAAGGATGCCAGAAAATTTTTTTGTATATTTTTATTGTATAATATATTTGTACTGCAGCAAACAGTCAAAGGCCCAGATCATGATCTGAGGGCCCATTGTGCTAAGTGTTGTACAAAGACATAAGAAAACAGCGCCTGCCCTGAAGAATTCACAGTCCTATAGAATTACTTTTCTTCAGTTCATCACATTACACTAGTATCATCCTTCCAACATGGTCTGGAAGATAATGTTTGAAAGGATGCTTGGAAGTATCTCTTCAGAGATATGGCCTCTGTTCTGTCTGATCATGTGGAAATAAATCTCCTGCCAGAATCACTGAGTCTCTTGCTAAAGATGCAACTGTCACATAACCATAACTTTGTGATGAAAATGCTGTAATGATAGCTTCAGTACTCAGAGAAATTTGAAAATATTTAAAAATATAATAGAAAGATGACATTGGAAATAATTACATAGGATATGCAAACTAATAGAAGATAAGTTTTAATGTAAATTTTAAAAAACTCATAATTTTTCTGGAGTTGTTTTAGTTTTAAGTGTATACAATGTACTAGGAATATACACATAAGGGGAAAATTCTTACATAGTATAATTTAATTTCAATGAAACTATATCACTTTTCACTGGTTGAAGTTCTACCCTCTAGTTCTTTTGAAGCTCTCTTTTTGATATGCACAAAGGATATGTTCATTTAAATCTAGAACTTTGTGTTACTGTAGCAGCTAGGAGCCCTAGTAATGGATCAGGTCCACAGGGCGCTTCGTGATGTACAGACACAGAACCAAAAGATGGTCCCTGCCCCTAAATAGCCTGTTAAGTTTTTTTATAGGCATCATGGCAAAGAAGAGTTGTAGAGAGGGTTATATAATAGTAAAAAGACATTTACAAGTCTGTCTCATCTTATGCTGGGGTTATGCTGTGCAGTCAGCACGTAAAGCGAAAATCATGTATAGTCAAAATTACATTGACTGTAATGGCGGGCGAAATCGCCCGCACTACAGGTACACTATTAAAATTGTTGTTTTTCAGCGTAAAGCTGAAATAGCGCATGTTAAATGTGTGTAAGGTGCAACAGACCTGTATATTTCACACCAAGGGCCTGATTTTTCTACTTTTATTACGTTGAGTAATGGTTACATTAATGATCCCATTGAGTAGTATAAACTGAATTCAGTGAACTACTCAGTGTAAATGTGCAGAATCAGTTCCTAAGATTATTAAGGTTAATAACAGTCATGTAACGAACCTTTGAGATTTACTCATCATCAGAGGAGCTAAACTGGAGTTATGGTGCAATGTCATGGTGCAACTTTTTGTTGCATCTGTTACTACATATAGCAAATGTATATTATGTAAGCTCTAACTAATTAGAAATTCCTCTGCCAACACCCACTCTTTCAGAGAGTTTGGTGCAACCTAGAATTTCACAGTATCTCATATATGTAATTGAATTAAAAGCTTTGCTCCATAATAATTCATTCATGTGACATCTTTCCCTCTGAAATCTGTAATGTATTCTGACAAAAAATAGTATGAATGTGAAACAAATTGTCGCCTTCAATGAAATAATAAGCCTTCTAGACAAGACAAAAACCAAATACTAATTAGTGCTATCATCTGTGATAAAGATGGCTTCCATATTTCTATTTTAATTCACCAAGAGGCAACAGAAGCATCATCTTCTATACAAATGTGATACAAGAAAGACCTTCAGGGAGGAAACTCAGATAGGAAGGACTTAGAACCTGATACCTACTGACAGATCTGTAGATTCCTTAATATCCAAATAAAGGAGTCAAATAGTTTTTTAACAGATTTCTCCATAAGCCACGTGAGAGAGAATATTATTTAATCATATGGTGTATTCAAAATTATAAATATATTGGAAATTATGTTATCAATCTCTGTCTGCCAGGTAGGGCTGAAGTAACCCACCCTTGACAAAGGAATGTAGTTCTGGCATGTTGAAGGTACTTCCAAGGTACATTAAGGACACAATGGGAATACAACTTACAGAGAAGGTAAACAGGACCATCAAGCCAACAAAGGGAGGAGACAACTACTCAGCATCATGGCAATGGGAGGAAATTACAAGAAACAGATCAATTTGCATTTTAGCAAACACCAGTGGGGGAAGAAACCAGCATGAAACTTCCTTCACCAGATGACTCCATGTCATCTTCCTCACAGTTTCAATGAACTTCAGAAGGACTCATTTCAAAGGTTCAGTGGACTATAGTAGAGAGGGGCAAAGACCCAAGTTATCTTTCAAAGGAACTGAGTACTTTGGACTTTGTGGAAGATACTGACCAGAAGGATGATCGGTGATCTTGCTGGAAGGTAGATTGGTAAGGAAACTACCTTGAACAAAGGCTGTAGCTTGTTTTAAGTCTTACCCTCTATAAAGTGTTTTTCACTTAATTGCTTGTAAGCATTTCTAACCATGTTCTTTATATTTGGTATTACTTAAAATCCTCTCTCTTTTTATTAATAAACTTGTTTTATTTTTAATCTAAATCAATCCAGTGCTGTGGTGATAGTTAATTCCAGTTAAAGTGATAAGCTGTACTTTTTGTCTCTTTAAAGTAACATTTCTCAAATGCAATCACCAGCAGATTTTTTGCAGCCATGACAACCTCCAGGGTATGGGTGGATATTGAGGAGGACAAAGCAGTGGCCTATCCCTGCAGTGCCCAGCTTTTGCTCCTGAGTAGGCGTTACCAAAGGCAGTGAGATGTACCGTCTTAGTGTTTGCACTGGTGCTGCCAGCAGGGATCAGCATCCTGGACTGCACAGATTCCTTGGGGGCTCCAGGCAGCACATCTGGATACACGTGGGGTCAGTGTGCACAGTGCTGGAAACAGCTTGTCAGTGAAGGCGGCTGCGGTGTTCAGTCACTGGGGCACTCCTCCGATAGCTCCTGCACTCCCGTCCAGCTGGGGTATGGGGAGTGTGGAACTCCAGAAGCGGCCAGTGTGTTCCCGTCCCACCTTCCCTGAGGCAGGCTCTTGCTGAAGGGCCGCAGGAGGCAGCAACAGAGAGATGGGTCAGCATTTCCCCAACCTGGGGTCTCACTTGCTGTTGACAGTTGCTGTAGCTACTGCTGCAGTTCAACAGCTCTGGTCTGCTGCAGGGCTTGGCAGCTTCCCAGCAGGGTGAGGGACTCCTGCTCTTTGACTACTCCAACAAAAGAAGAGGAGCAAAGTCTGAGTGTGCTAAATCGAGAACTGTACTTCCTACCGCCTTCCTACTACATAGATTACAATGATTTGGAAGGGTATATAGTGGATATTTATTTTTATTTTTTCTAAAGTTAATTAAGTATTGTAGGAAAAATTCTCAGAGTGGCCACCAGAGAGTTAGTGGCTACACTCTGAGGCCACCAAAAATGTGTTCTGAGAACATCTGCTTTAAAGGGCCAACCTGAGCTTATTCTTCTGAACTGGACTTCCAGGAAAGGGTTGGACATTGCAGAGCACATAGTTTTGGGGAAATTTGGCACTGAGGGGTGCTGGGCTTATCCTACCACGTGTAACCAAAACTGATGTATATCAGTGTGTGGCTGAGATGTAACAAGCAGGCTGCTGGAATCAGCTGCTGAGGCAGAGCTGCTTGATACATTGACATTCAGTGCAAGCATGTCTCTAGGCCATCAACGTGCAGGCTGTGAGACGCAGCAGCAGAGCATTTAAGGCACCAGAGTTACAGTGCAGGCACTGACAACCTCTCATTGATCTGGATGCACCCCAGAACATGACACTGCCTAAAACATGTGTGGGGCCTGATCCAGTAGGCATACTTGGAGCACTTGTACTGGATCAGACCCCTCAGGAAAGTTTGTATAAAACAGCTGGAGGAGGACTTCTCTCAACTTTTAGCCCAGTGGTTAGAGTACCACATCCCTGATGAGGAGACTGCCAGTTCAAGTTCCCCCTCCAACAGAGGGAAAAAAGGGGAATTTGATGAGGGATCTGTCATCTCTCAAGTGAGCACTCTAATCACTGGGCTATGACATTCTGACAAATAGGCTTCCTCAGTGTCTCCTGTTTAAGGTGTTGCACTCTCAATAAAGTTCTTGGGAGCAGAGGAAGTGGATTCTGGGTCTCTAGCTTTCCAAGTGAGTGCTCTAACCTCCTGGCTACAGCAACAACATGCTTGTGCGCTCTCTCAGGCTCAAATAACTCTCAGAGAGAAAGAGCGCATGTGTATCTAGCCTGGTGACTGGAGCACTCAAGCGGGATGTGGGAGACCCAGGATCCACTCCCCTTACTCAAATGATTCTAATTCTTTATCCACTGTTGAAGCTTTTTCACTGAAGAGAATCAGAATAACCCAAACCCCAATGATTAGAGCCCTCATCTGAGAGGTGGCAGATCCCTGTTCAAATCCATTTCCACCGTCCCTGCCATCAAGAGGAGTGGGGATTTGGACCAAATTCCTCCCATATCCTAACCACTGGGCTAAAAGTTCTGAGGAAGCATTTCCTCTTCCTCCCCCAATCCTTGCTAACAATGTAGGTCTCTAATGCCAAGAGACGGTTTCAGCTGAGAATTCCAAGTGACATGCTTTTGTGCATCCAGGCCATAACTGTGACTGCGTTTATTTTTAGCATGTGTGTAAAGCTGTGATAAGACATCCTCCTACATGAGAGCAAGTTACTTGTGCTTCTGTTTTATTTGTGAATCATTCTAAACCTCTTAATCTAAGGTTTTAATAAAAAGTGTAATTTTCTCTATAAGAGTACATAGAGAATGTCTAGGATAAACTCTTCAGTTTAAAACATAAATAGCCATCCAGACTACAAGCTTATCCACAGGTAAAATCTCTTCATTAAAATATTAAATTCATAGCTTTTATTACTGAAGGAACAACATAGATAATTGAGATTAAAATGATGGTAACGATAATAGTCTCCACTTTTCTTGCGTTTAGTAGAAGTGCTTTGTTAAAAAGCATTAAACAAAATAGTGGTTCAATAACTTGCTGTATATTAACTGTAAAATAAGTTTCTGTGATTTGTGAACCAAGAAAATAAGCAAATAGAATATTTAATAAAAACATACATTGCAAGAGAAAAGACTGAGAATACTCTATGCCAAAGGGTCAGGTGAGAAACTCCTAAGTCACACTGGTGAGTGATTTTTCGTGATAGTAGTTTCACTGAAGCTGGGACTGCTCCTGTGAATACCTGCTTACCCAAGTAAGAACTTGACAAGCTGATCCAGAAAGTTTATCTTTAAGGGTGACAATATGCACCCTTTAAGTTACATTAGAACCACCATCATATGTCTGAGAATGATAGGACTTGGGCTTTACTGTAAAAAGTATTCATTTGTCCATTTTTATTGCTTTAAATATATTAAAGTGTTACATGAAAGAGAGTTTAAAAATAGCATTAAAGGCCATATTTGCTGTAAAATTTCATTAAATAGGTTGTTCAATTACTGGAGATGATTTACTGACATTACTAGTGTCTCTAGCAGTGGCTAATGGTGGACCAAAAATTCAGTGAGGTCTGGTTATAGTCTTTTGGCTCCTTTCATATGAAGTTATGAATAAACTACTCAGTTTTATGTTAAATACATTTTTAAGCTTTTTACGCTTAACATAATCTCCTTCCCTCCCCCCACCCCCCAAAAAAGCCTTTAGGAGATAGAAAATAGATTATTTAAATTGGAATATTAATGATATCTTTTTTCCATATGAAGTTTTATGTTCTGACTCTATTACAGATTTAATATACTGATATTTCTTAAAGGCCTGGATTTGCCACTTTGCTGTTGATAGTAGTGTCTTTGAAAGTAGCCCTACTGATATCAGTGAGATTATTCTGCTCAATAATTGTTCACCAATATGGCTAAGGGTTACAAATAGGGCTATGCTTTCTTATAAATCCTTTACCTTTGAAATAATGGAGGAAGCAAAGGGCCATTGCTTTGCACAATTTCTTATGAAAAAGCCTGTTAATATTATTGTATATTGAAGTTACTGTTGGGGCAATGGGCCTGTTTTGATGAGACCTCCTTGGAAACTACTGGAACCAGAGTTTCTAAAGGGCTCAGAGGAATAAGATTGTTCTTCTGACAAATCACTGTTGATTGTTTGAATATTACACTACTCTTATTGCCAATTGTCAATAAAGCCTCTCCTAGGATCCCTCTTGCCACGTTTTGGCATCACAGGTCTCTTCAGTTATCACTGGCCATGGGAAAATTAAAGATGGCAGATGCATCAGTGACTGAAATCTTAACTTGAACCAGATTGATTATGAAAAAGGTATTTTTAAGTTATATATTATGGTTCTGACAGAGAGAAATAAAAAATGTTTGCAGCCCCTATAGCACCCACAGTCAGCAACTTTTTTTCAGGTTGAGGGCAGCATGGGTTAATATAATTTCTGACTTCTTCTGACCTCTCATTGTGAGAAAATCTTTTCCTAGTTTACATAGGAAACTCTGATTCATTTGGTACTGTCTAACTCTGTGGAATCAGACTACATGTTTGAGGGAACAAACCCTGTCTTCTTAACTTGAATTTTGACCAATGTCATTCTCTGAAGAACTGGAGGGGCTAGGGACACTGACTATTAAATTGTACATGAAATCCATATCTTTCTTGGCTGGTAAAAGCCTACAAGGACATATCAGGCCCACTGTTGTCAGAGATTGTCCATGACTATTTGAGGGAGGGCAGAAGAATGAAAGAGGAGGAGGAGATGCAGATGTAGGCAGGAGTGGAGTTGTGTATAACCTTGGCAGTGATACTGAGGAGTTTGAATATGATGCAAAATTGGAGGTGTGGGACAATAGAACCCCTCCCTCTTCATCTCCTCCCCTTCTTCCTGCCAGTCCAGAGTCTTTTGGGGGTGGAGATATTTATCCACCAAATGCACAATTCCAGAATTGGAGCAGACAACATAGGCCACAGAATGATCAAATTTTCTTTGGAAGGCCTAGGATATTTATTATACCAAGGAGAAGAAGAAGAGGAGGTGTCAGTTACCCATTGGGTGAGGGAGTTACCAATAGAACTTAAGAAAATTGAGTTTAAACTGTCTGACACAACTGAAAAAGCAAGAGACTGTGGATTCTCATGTGGCTCAGGACAGTAAATTATGGAAAATCAGGGATAGAGTAATGTATTTGAAATTAACATCAAAAAATCATGTCCTGGGGTCTGGATGGGTTGGACTATTTTCCATCATGAATAAAATTTCACCTATTATAATGAAGATTAACCTGGGAGGAAAGGGAAAGTGGGTCCACACATGACAATTAAAGTTATGGCCTGAAGATTAAATGATGTTCCTTTCTTTTTTCTTTTTAGTTTATTTTGCAGAGGGGAAAGGATGCCCAATTACACCAGAAATTATCCTGTACAGACCTTGGATTTTGAGTGTGAATATGGTGCTGGGATTTCTGTAATTGACTTACTGCTTATGCTTGCTTGGCTTTGCATTTTTTGCTTAGAAGAATTGTGTTGCATGTATTATATTTTAGGAAGAAAAAAAATACTGGATTTTGAGCGAAGATAGAAGAGGCCAGTGTAAGTGTTTAAAATAATACGTCTAGAAGCATCAGACATTGTTACTATGGAATGATGGCCCTAGCTTCAATATCAAGGATCCTAATAATTCAGGGGAAATGGGAAAATCAGTGTCACCTGAAGGGTGGAAATATGGATTTTGACTTTTATATTTTATGAATATGGCTACATGGATATACATATGGAACTACCTCTAGGATGGAGGTGTGGATTAAAAAGGATAATACATTTGACTACTTGTGGGACAGAATGGGAAAAACAGGACCAAATAAATCCAGATCTGAAGAAAAACCTTTTGAGGTAAAATTTGAAATATGGTGATGATGGCAAAAATTTGACGTGGGAATAGGTAAAACCAAATGGTTTGGAGGACCAATGGAGATATTTTTATATCCTAAGGGGAGAAGATCAGCTAATGTTTAGATTTAGTTATGATGAAAATAATCTGAAAATGAGTACTCTGAACTATACCTTTTGGAGTTTGGGATTTGACGTAGTCACCCTAGATGTGATTCATGAAAAAGAATTGTCTAATATTCATGTGGGATGTAATGAATCAATGGCTGTCAAATTATGAAAGTATGGTATAATGGTGCATTCTTCCATAATGATAAAATTTAGAGTTGCTTCTGAAAAATTAATGAGGGAGCATATTTTCGGGGATGTGGTAGTTATTTTATGTTTATTAATCAAATACCAGTAAACAAAATTGCATCAAGCATCATGGAGATGAGCACTCATTTAGAACGGGAGAAGTAATTGAAGCCCCAACTATTGTGGACCAAACAATTTGGTTGCAAGTAACACAAATAAACATAAGTGCATCTGGCGTGTATGCCTTACCTCTATTACAAGTGTGGCAACAACAATGGGGAGATGAGACTGTGTGAAAAGAAAGAGGTGTAGGGAATATATCATAGGTGGCATTGGAGCTGGAGCTGGAGTTTTAAACTGATTTGATATTAAGACATTGCAAGAGGAAATGTCAACCTTGGGTAAGATTTGTAGCACAAAATTTTGGTGCATTTTCAGAGCAAGGAATAAGAAGTGTGGAGTTCCAATTGAAACAAACTCAAGCCTTCGAAACATCTCTAAATGTAAATCTCTTTGGTGCACCTGAAATTAACAATAAAACTGTACTAGCAATACGATGTGTACAGATGCAAACTTATGGGATACAATATATATAGAGAATGGTCAATCTGTAAAGTAATGGGCAATGGCCTTTTGAAGGATTCAAAGATCTTGTATATGGAATCAACAAATTGCAAGATGGAAGAAATATATGGAGGTTAATTGGAATCAAGCCACTTTGAGAGGAGAGTGGAAAGGCAGAATGATGTGACACTACACAGGGAAGCAGATAAAAGCAGCAATGGCCTGGGTGTTGCTAAAAGTTATTAATGAAGAATTATGGCAAATAGAAATAAGTGGGACCCATTTTTTTCAAGAAGAAGGGGGTTATACATTAGTAAAATTAACAAAACATTGTGAGGAGTGGGAGAGAAAGAAATGGGTGTGCCCACAGCTAACTTGGTCTGTAGAGGGATGTCATTTGAACCACTCAAATGGACAATGTACCATGCAATACTTAGACTCTAATGGCACAAGAGTTTTGATTTAGGCAATGGGTGTATTTGTGTGGCAACCACTGAAAAACATGTATTTTGGGAAAGTATGTCAGAGAAAGGCCCAATTGAGTTATGTAAATGTAATGTAACAGAGGTCATTATTGATGGAATTATTTATCGAAATCCTCTATTTTTAAAAAAAGAAATTGTTTGGGAATCAAAATATGTGGACTGGCCCTTTGATCTGGAGATACATTGGGAATAACAGGAAAATGGATTGATGAAAGTGAAAAAAGTCAGGCAATATGCAAAACATGTATCTAAATCTTCTCAGCTGGGAAAAATAAACTTTCTTGTCCACAATGCTCAAATATTAAAACTGGGGAAAGAAGGAGAAGAACTGGCAATTTCTCATCGGTCTGATGTTTTTAAAGGATGGTGTCCCAGTCTCACAACTCTTCTAAATTTAATGCTACATCCTATTGTGATATTATTTTCACTAATTATTTTGTTAAACTTTATTATGCCATGTCTATATTGTCAAATAAGAAAACGACAAGAAGTTCTGAAGCATTGGAATGAAAACAAAATCATCTGGCTATTTTTGCTAAACTTAATTATAGAGGATTGTCAGTTTTAGATTGAAAAGGTCAGGATTTTGATCTGAGTCTCTCTGAAAGTGACTGGGCAGTCCCCCTGGGACCTCAGAAATCCTCCCATTGAAAACTTAATTGAAATAAATATGTCACTGCTAAATGTTATGGATTTGATAAAACATCATATTTCAACAAAGAATATCTTATAATCAGAAATGTTCCAATGAGCTCAGTTCCCTACTTTTGTCCAAAATACTCGTATTCCTATTGATTATGGGAAGAGAAAACAGAAAATGATATGGAATTAGAACAAAGCTGGTTCCAACTTTCAATCTGTAGAATAGATTCTGTGTCATTTTGGTGTGTGTTAATTAACAAAGAACAACTATAGTGGAAAAATTACCACAAGAGATATCTATTTGCATAGTTTCAAAGGACCAGCTAAACTCAGATTAAGAAAAGGAAGAGCATTTTTCTGTAGGTTGTATTTATGTTTGGGAGAGTTCAATAATTCTTGGGTCTTTTTAAGAGTACATTTTGCTTTGTTCAGTAGGCTAAAGCTATGCTCTTCACACTATATAATGGTTCAATGGTCAGATTTCACGAGTCCACATTTAAAGAAACCATAATGTAAACAAAGGGATAAATGCTTTTGAACAAATATGCCAAGATCCTTTCAAGTACTGGGGAAAAAAAGTAAATTTGAAATGTATTTTTCTTCTTATCTGAAATAGGTTCTCAGACCTTCCTGATATTTAAAATACAATCTTAAATATTTCAAAGCAAAATATCTATGAAAAAAAGCTATATCTACTTATTCTTTAGACCGTGGCCCCCAATTAAGTCTAACAAAAATAAAAAAATAACTTTTCTTCTAAATTACAATAAACTTACCTAGTCAAAAATCATTAACGGTGTGAATGATACTTCCATTTCTTGAGCCAATCTTCCCTCTTTATTTTCCCCTCACCTCAAGACCTCTTGTTTTTATTAGTCATTCCATTTACATATTTTGGAGATTTGATATTTACTGTAGTCAAAGAAGAGTAGCAGCACACAATTATTATAATTTCCATAGAATAAAACATTCAATAACCTTTCATACATTTTGTGCTTTCTAGTAATGTTTATAAGATGAGACATAAAGAGGTTCAGCATATTTGTCAATAGATTTTTGAGCCTGTGTTTGGCTATGTGTTTCTAAAATGCTTGTTATCAATATTTTGGTTGTGGTTCAGATGCAGAGAGTTCACCCGCCATATACTTTACAGGTTAGAAATTTGAAAAAAAAAAAAAAAAAAAAGCTTTCCATTTTCACCTTTAGTGTCTTTCTTGATTTTTGTAGAACTGTTGTAACACACCCTTGTCTAGTCATTCAGGGCATTCAAGAAATCCCACTCATTAATACATGGCTAAACAAAAGCTATTCAAAATGGCAGCCCCTGCCCTCTTTAGTAATGGTAAAATGGTAGCCCTGCTCCCTCTCCTTCACTGGCTCACAGACCAAAGCTATCACACCTAGAGAATTGATCTGCTCTATCTTAGGGCTTGTCTATACTACCTGCTAGATCAGCAGGCAGCGATTTTGGGGCAGCGGAGGTTGATTTATCACATCTAGTCTATCACACACAGGCGAAGTCGATGGGAAATCATCAGCAGTCAACTCACCACAGCCAGCACACAGGTATACAGGAAGACTTACAGGTAAAACACAGCCATTTGCAGACAATGGTCCTAGTTAATGGGAGTCATCAAGATTCCAAACCACCATTAATGGCCCACACTTTACATAATTACAATAGGCCATCAGAGTTATAGTTCAAATTTCTAGTTTCAGATACAAAAGTGGTACATTTACACAAATAGGATGATTGCACTCAGTAGATTATAAGCTTTGTAATGATACCTTGCAAGAGACCTTTTGCATGAAGAATATCTCAGTTACATTATATTCACTTATTATTAATTTTTTACAAAACCAGTTGACTTCTTTGTGAATGAAATATTAGCAAGCAGACTAAAGATTCTGTAAGCTTCTAGTAAAGTGTCCTATACCATACTTTGATTAAAATATCTGAGTCCTTCAACAAATGTCTGTTCACAGTGACTGATCAGTAATGTTGGTAACTAGTTGGAAAACTGGTATTTTTCCTCCATTGAAAAGAAATTTCAAATGAAAATTTGTTTAAAATATTTTAGATATTGCTTTTTCCACAGGAAATTTTGTATTAATTTGAAAATGAAAACTTTTCAGTTGAGACTTCAAAATAAAACTATCATTTCAAGTTGCAATGAAATTTTTGTTAAGGTGTTTAGGTTTAAAAAAAACCAAAGTGACATTTTAAGTGAAAATAATCAATAGCCATTTCAAATCAGCATTCTGACATAAACAGTTAAGGGGTTTCTGTTTTTTTGTTTGTTTGTTTATTTTGCTTTTTAAATAAAAAAACAACAAAATAATGACATTTTCAATTTCCAATGAAAATGGACATTTCCCATGGGAAAATGTATTCTTTTTCCCAATCAGAATTGACATTTTCCCCAGGGGAAAAAAAAATGTTGATTTTGACTAAACTGCATTTTTTTCAATCAGGAAAAGTTTTAACCTAAAATTTCAACCAACCATATTGGTAACTTACAAACATATAATTAAGAATTTCTAGAAAATGTTGAATAAGTGACATTTTAAATGTATGCTGATATAGTTATGTTTGTGTTTGTATTGACATGATGACAGAAACAGAACAAAACAAAAAAATTCTGGGGGTAGAAAAGGGAGTGTTCCAGTGCTAAAGGAAAGGTGGACAGATGATTATTCAAAATTGTTTTTCCACCTTTGAGGGTTAGCAGAGTTTGGCAAGACATGGGGCATTTTGTAGCCTAGGGAGCTTAGCTAACAATGACATCTTAATAGCCCACTTTCTGTAGCTACAGCAAATAGAACTTTTTTAAACAATGCAAAGGTTATTTTTACAATAGCTAATAAAGAAAAATTGTAAGCAAAGCTGATTTCCAGTACTTGGACACAACAGGGTGCCTCAATAACTACTTAATTCACTATGCTGCTCCTAGATGGATGCTAATTTCCATGTTCTTAATGAAGCCTGTCAAATCCTAAATGCTCTTACAACATATATTTTGATTAGTAAATATACATAATTTATATTGCCATTGTCTTTGAACTGTCGAATTATTTATCACTAGTCACATTAATAAAACCTTCATTTGTATAACCATAAGGATGAAACTAGCGAAGAGGGGGAAATCACATTTAAAAGCCATTGTACATTACAATTGGCAAATTGTGCATCAATGTTTATGCAAATGTCAAGAAATAGTTAAAAAATCAATTGGAGGGGCCAAACAATGTGGTAAGGCAATGACTCTTTTGAAAGATAAAACTGAAAAGGTGACAGTGCTTAGACAGTATCCTGAATTTCCTTTCTGTTGGTCAAATTGTTCACATTGTGTAGACTCTATGGTATTTAAGGTGTCATGGGCATTCATGTAAATTGCTAACACCTTTGAAGATTGAAAAAGGACCTCTTTGATATAAAGGCATGCTCCTTGTTCCAGCTCAAGCTTCAAGTGTATCTGTGAGTCCCCTAAGTTTCCCCTGAACCTTTCATGCTCTATGGTATGAACCAGTTTAAGGCTTGAAGTGAAAAGCAAAGGAAACCTTTGGCAGAAAGGAATTTTGTTTTCTACGGGCAAAATGAAGAGAGAAGTACAGCAGAGCTGTAGACTAGGCTTTAAACAAGTATGGCAGGGTAATATTAAAAAAGTTTGTGTAGTTATCTAACACATTGGACAAGCTTTGGAGGAAATGGGAGCACTGAAGTGGTACTACTAAAGCAATGATGGCTTCCTTAAGGAAAACTGATACACAGGTCCCAGGAAGCACAACAATTCTGATCAAAGGAACAGGAATGGGAGAATTTTCTGAGACAGTTTTACTGTTGGTTGAAAGCCATTTTTATTTGTAAAAAAATATATATGTTGATGAAAAAATGTCAGCCAACTCTAATTCTGTTCCTTTCTTTTATCCAATACAGTACATGTCTATTACACTGAACAAGAATAATGTTTTTTGATTATTTGGAAAAAATAAATTAAAAAGTCTGGCACATACTGGTATACCATAAAATACTAATAATTAATATTCTCCTGCCTGCCCAAGAAATACAGATTCATAGATTCCAAGGCCAGATCTGACCACTGATCAGATAATCTGACGTCCTGTATAAAACAGGCCATGACTTCTCTGGATTAATTCTTGTTGGAACTAGAGTATGTCTTCTCTGAAAGCATCCAATCTTGATCTAAAAATTGCCAGTGATTGAGACTCTACCAGAACCTCTGATATATTATTCCAATGATTAATTAACCTCACTGTTTAAAATGTACACTTCATTTCTAGTCTAAGGTGTACTGATAATGGGTAGAATTGCCATCTTTTCTTCTGAACGCCTCCTACATTGTGTTTTCTGAGAGAGGAAAGTTTGAGCAGCTCCTAGATTCAGCAATTAATAGTTTCATAGCTATTAACGTCTATTTTTCTTACACTTTTTTCAAAAGAGATGCATATTTAAATTGTTCCCTATAGGAGATTTGTTCTCTTCTTTACATCACACAATAACAGGCAATTGTATTTTGTAAAGTATCCATTCAAATTTTAGCCCTGATCCTGCAACACCCTGGAGATGGGTAACAATCTACATAGACATGGGTCAGGGTTTATAGCTCAAATTATACTGAGTGATATAACACAAGCACAAATGATATATCATTTACATTATACAAAACAGGAGACATGTACATTCATACCACAAGAGAGGTACATTTTCTAAAAAGACAAAAGGCCAGTCCTATGAAGTAGAAATTACGTAGTTAATGTGGCTACATATTAAGCCACGTAAATTTGCCATCTGATCTTAGCTTGATGAAGGGAGAATATGGTTTATGTCCTTTTAAGATAGGAATGCATATTCATATTCTCTTTGAAAATGTTCCAACAATATATTTTTAATAAGGTTCAGCTGACTATTTTAACTATAATAGGACTTCCATCAGAAAAATATCAAACTTTCTTCCACCTATCTTGACCTCCTTATTAGCATATAAGAAATATGTGTGTGGAGAAAGAAGGAAGGATGTGAATGTTTTATTAGACGTACTCACATATTCAGTTTTTAATCTAGTACTGAACAAAGGTGTCAAGACATTGCCTTATTTTTATTATTATTATTTCAGAGGCATTAGTTATGTATTATTAAAATAAAGTGTACCACAGCAGGATGCAGAAACTTTTGCTGCCTATGCATGTATGCTCTCTAGTGGCTTACCATGAAATGTGATCAATTTTGTATCCTTTTTGGTAAAATTAGTTAGATACAAGTAATTTATATTCAGAAAAAATAAATACAGGATGTTTTACCAAGCTAAACAAAAACTGTATAATGGACTATTAACTATGGCAAATTCCAGGGATCAAATCCTATTGTCCTTATTCAGCCAAATATACTGTTAAATTCTAATTAACATCAATACTACTGTTTAGTTGATTTCCAGATCTGAATTTTAGTCATTTAAAAATATTTACACCAAATTTTCAATTTATATTACAGTAATGCCTAGAGTCCTCTTCTGAGATTTTACAGTACCTACAATAATGGGGATGCAGACACAGAAAAAGACAATGCCTGCCCCAAAGAGATCAGAAGATGAAAGTAGTGGGAGAAAGGAAATTATACCGCTACATAAGCACCTCCTTCTGCATGGATGAAGAATCCACATTTATACATACAAATTTGTATTGAAAGCTGCATTATTTTAGTGACACTTGGAATTCATGACAATCAAAAAGCAAATGTGATCAAATTGTTTCACACTCGAATTTGTATTTCAGCATTCACAGATATTCTGATTATTTGGATTGGATACAGTAATCATAACTAAAAAACTAGCTAGTAAACTACTAAGCAGATTTTTAAAATACAGACATTAAAAAACAAACAAATAGCATGAACAGGTTTATCTTGCAATTACCAGCGATAGAAAATAAATTTGCTTTGAGGTGCCTAAATGCTGCCTTTTTTATTGTTCACTCCTTATTGTATGATAACTTAATTTCACAAGCTGTCCTGTTAATTCTCTTTCTGTACTGTGGTATGTAATTTAGAGTCAGTACCTACTATGCAAACTTCTGATTTGTTTTTTAATAACTTTTTGGCAATGTGAGGACATACAGTAACAAATATTCATGAGGCCAAATGCAGGTGAAATTAGTATTTCAGTCCACTGAGTTTCTTCAGTCTCATTCTTCAGCTACTGAGTATAAGAACAATTCTTTATGGGAACAGGACTATTTTCCATCTGCGGAGTGTTGAATTTGCTCCTCACCCCATGAGCATCATCTTGAGTCAGGAGAGTAGGCCCAGCACAGTTTTCATGTAATGGAAAATCAGAGAAGATGAAAAATAACATTCGGTCATCTGAATCTCAATCTCTTCTGTTAAAGCTGTTCTAATTTATATAAATAACTAAATATTAATTGGAGCAATGACTGGAAAAGAGGCGTTTCCTCCATCTCCCCTCCCCTTCCAGGGGAGAGCCCTAACCACCAGATGATAATATGTCTTCCTTTTTGCCTTATGAATATTGAATTATTTATACAAAATGGAGCGGCTTCAACAGCAGAGAATGAAAGACACCTACCACAGAATAGCCAATAGTCTAGTAGTGGGGAACTCACCTAGGATATGGGAGACCAAGATTAAAGTTCCCGATTTGAACCCAGATGTCCCACATTCCAGTTGAGTACTCAATAGCCCAGTGGTGAGGGCATAATGAGAGCACCACCACCTCTTCCTAATTTTCTGCAGGACACATAAGTCCTCCCATAAATCTAGACCTTCATTTCTAAGTTTCCTTTGTTTCCAGGTCCCCAAAATTGAAATGAAATGCTGCGTTTGACCTGTTTTGTTTTTGTTTTTTGGATTTTGATTCTCTGGTGGACTCAAAACATATTTTTTTAAAATTTTCAAAACTGCCAGCAAAAAAAATAATAAATTAAACAAGAACAGTTATTGGCACAGATCTTGTCACATTTAACAATCTGATAACAAATAAGACAGAGCCTGCAGCTTTTTAAAATGTTCTTTGTTAAGAAAAAAATCTTTGAAACAACAGAGGATGGTCCCTTAGGTAAATGCCCCTAGAAGTATCTGTATTTTCTCAGTTCCTCTCTCTGTCTTGTGAACACATTACCAGCTGAATGGGTGCATCTAGTTAAACTTAGGTCCATATAAGAGTTATATTACCTACCGATGGTGATTACAAATTATCTAGATTCATAGATTAAGGCAAAAAGGAATCATTACAATCATCTACACCAGGGTTTGGTAACCTCTGGCATGCGGCTCAGCAGGGTAAGCACCCTGGCGGGCCGGGACAGTTTGCTTACCTGCTGCAGCAGCAGGTTCAGCGGACCGTGGCTCCCACTGGCTGCGGTTCACCATCCCAGGCCAATGGGAGCGGTGGGAAGTGGCGCAGGTGAGGGATGTGCTGGCCGCAGCTTTCTGACATCCCCATTGGCCTGGGACAGTGAACCGCGGTCAGTGGGAGCCGCAGCCCGCTGAACCTGCCGACGCGGCATATAAACAAACTGGCTTGGCCCGACAGTGTGCTTACCTTGGCAAGCCGCATGCCAGAGTTTGCCGACCCCTGATCTAGACCAATGGTTATCAAAACTTGGTTTGTGGCTTGTTTGGGGTAAGCCTCTGATGGGCCGCAAGATGCTTTTTTACCTGAGCGTCTACAAATACGACTGCTCACAGTTCCCACTGGCCGCGGTTTGCTGTTCCCAGCCAATGAGAGCTGTGGGAAGCAGCGCAGGCCAGGCCACGTTTGGGAACCCCCGATCTAGACTAATCACCTGTATAAGAAAATGTAGCATAGAATTTCTTCCAGTAATTCCTGCATCAAGGCCATAACTTCTGATTGAGGTAGAGCATACGTTTTAGAAAGATCTACATTTAAGTATACGGAGTTGAAATATGTGGGCCTTATAACGCATGTTTCTCACATGATGCTGCAGCATTTGTTAAAATATGTTGTTTGTGACTTGGCTGCTCTTTTGCATACAAGTATTACCAAGATCAAAAGAAATATTTCTTTGTTCTCATTACCTTAATCTCTGTGTGAGATATATCAACTCTGGGATGAAATAGCATATTTGTCTTCTTGGCATAATGTTGTTGAGATCCATCAGTGAAAAGGAAAAAAAAATGCACTGCACCTCCTCTTTTATCCTGATCACATCCTTGTATTTGATAATCCATGATAACATAAAAATAAAGCTGCCTTTCTTTTTGTAATATTAGGATATGGGCACATTTTAGCAGGGATGAGATTCCAGAATTTAGAGGTTTGGGTTTAAGTTAGGCCAAGACCACTGGCAAGAGCTGTATCATGAACACATATAATATTAATACTATATTAATAAATCCACATTAATCTGTATCCTCTTTACAAGAGAGTGGCCAGTAAAGTTACTAACGTGACTTATATGGTAGGTCAGGCCTATTAGTCTTTCTGAGCCATGAAAAGGAAAGGTACGATGGGTTGGTGTACTGGTGCTGAGGCCAGGACAGACTACACAGGCTCTGGTTTCCAAAATCCCAAGACAATTGATGTCTCAACACCTGTACTGGCGCACATGTGTAGATGAGGGAGGGCAATCACCCATCATCTGGGCAAACAGATGTCTTCGCAGAACAGAAATTAAAGAACTGAACAAAGTGGACAGTATACCGCCTCTTCCAGATTCTTCCTTCAGTATTATGGTTGCTGTCACTCCATATTAGTCACAAAAGATACCAGTCTAAGTATTGATTTAAGGGGGCATGGGGTAGGACAGGTGAACTTCCATGGGCTGCAGCAAGACAGAACTTACAGGAACGATGGCCATCAAACTATCTACATACACTGTCCTTTGAAATCTGAAACCTATCCTTCACATATCTTCTATAACCTCCCAGATAGCATGAAAAAGTCTCAGTGGCTTGAAACAAGGAAAATCCATGCCTACCTCCAGCCTGTAACCCAGCTGTGCTACTATCACCCTCATTATCAGTCCTGGTCCTCCTGCAAAGCATCTTAAATCTGTTTGGCCAACAGCAGGCAGTAGGAATGACTTCAGCTATCTTGATGGGTGTGAAGGGAGAAAAACCAAACAATAAAGATTCAGACTTAAAACCGGAAGTTCTGTAAAGGCCCTTGCCTTATACGTACAAAGTAGCCAATCTCTGGGCCAGCAAATCATAAGCATGAATTATCCTTATATAATACCATATCTTTAGGGCATTATGGGAGATGAAGCAAAGCAAAGTTTTCTTCCAGTATCCCAGGCCTGGTATTATCAGACTCCTGGGAGGTTCACGCTATAATTATAAAAGAAAATCATTGTAATTAATGTAAACAGTGAATTTCATTTTTAACATCTTTATTTGTGTATCATAGTTATAATTACAGATAAATACACACCTAAGCGTACACACATACACACATTTCCTACAGATATAGTTTATGAGCTCTCTAGTGTCCCTCATTGTCTTGTATCTTTCAGAAGACACAATAATTCTGTCAGAGCAGCAGCGTGTATATGGATAGGCCTTGTACGTTATATGTTTTAAATAGTTATTTGGACCCCACAAAGTCCAGGCAGTTTCTTCAACACAGTGGCGCAGGAGTGCCATTATCGTCAAAGTGGCATCACGACATCTGTTTAAAGGTGGACAATTCTAGATCCTGTAAAATAGCCATGCTTAGTTAAATTTCTTTGAAATTTGGTATGGATCAGAATGCTGCAGGGTAGGGTTAGAGATCAAAAACAGAAGTAATTTGAGCCTGGAGTTTCAGAGATATAACTCCCCCCCTACACACACACCAAAATAGTCATAAGACATTTCTTGGTTTCTGTTGCTATAGTTGTTTGTCCAGAGCTAGAGATGAAACTATTAATGTGATGTGGGTAAAAATGGTCTTTTATCCAAGTTTTATCCATGGCAGAGCAGAGACCCCATTGGAATCTTTGTGACACCCAAACTAAGAATGGTATTTTTAAAAGTGTACTTTTTACAATATGCACTTGTTAATACAGAAAAACAGATAAAGGGTTCCTATTCTCACCATTTTATGTGCTTAAGTCTTTTAATTGCTCTAAAATCCAAGTGGTTGATCAGATTGCTTTGACATTTTGATGTGCCTTATGGGGGCACAGCATAGCATCAGTAATCCAAATTTAGGTTCACTTGACTGAGGGGTTCCAGAGCTACAGCCCCCACACTCAACACCCTCCCCAGTTTTCTTCTGCTGCCTTGTACTATTAAATGCAATTCACCTGCAACAACAGGTAGGGGAAATTGATAGGGCTAGCAGTGAAAGGGGGACAGTCCCAGTACCAAGGGAGGGAGGCACTTGCCAAGGACATTAGGTAGCTCCTCCAGTGAGAGTTTCTGGCACCCATTGCTCAGCTAGCGTAGAGGGGTGCTGATTGGTTAGCATTCCCCAGCTCCCAGGATTTATCCCAATGCAAGACCCATATGGAGTCTCTTCACCTCTGTTCCAGCAGTCTGTGCTACCCACCCAGCTAGGAATGGGAACCCAGTCTGATAGACACTATGGGTCTAGTCAATCACATCTTTATAGGGTCAGGAAGGAATTTTTTTTCTCCCCAGGTCAAATTGGCAGAGGATCGATAGTTTTTGCCTTCCTAGCAGGATATGCAAGCCAGAGAGGGTTAAGTAGGATGTGATGATGCGGTTCTGGTGAGCTTTTTCTTCTCTCTCAGCAGCCTCTTTTTCCAGCAGGGCCAAGGCTTGCTCCTCTTCCATTCAAATTTCTGCCAGTTTTTGCTCATGTTCAAACTGCAGGCTGTCCATCAGGGCTTGCAGTTTCATTGCTTTTGCTGATGCTTTCTGTCTCATGGTCACTGATTTTTAACCAATCAGACTCTTAATACCAAAATTTCAAATTTGGATAGCGTGGGGTTCTGACTTAAAGCTTAATTGACCTGGTTCTGTGGATCCAAGCACGACTATGCCACCATGACGATGCAGTTCTGGCAGGACCCAACTGAGAGTGCCAATTCAGGACCAATTGCTTAAACAGGCAGTTACAGCCCCAGGCTGGGGTTTTTCCACCTCTAAGACAAACCAAACCAGTCAGACAAAAAGGACTACGATTTCGCCCCACTGACTAACCAAAGTCACACAAGCAATTTTCTTAGACATTCCAGTCTCCCAGTATCACCACCAGTCCCATTTGTCCTGAGGATAAATGGTTATGAAAACCAACACCCTAATAAAAGAAAATGATTCTCTCAATTCCAATGAATCAAGCCCCAGACCCAGGTCAATATACACATCAGATCTTACCCACAAATCACACTGTTGCCAATCCTTTAGAATCTAAAATCTAAAGATTTATTCATAAAAGGAAAAAGATAGAGATGAGAGCTAAAATTGGTTAAATGGAATCAATTACATACAGTAATGGCAAAGATTCAGGCTTGTAGCAGTGATGGAGTAAACTGCAGGTTTAAATCAAGTCTCTGGAAAACATCCTCCGCTGGGATGGGTCATCAGTCCTTCATGCAGAGCTTCAGTTTGTAGCAAAGTCCCTCCAGAGGTAAGAAGCAAGACTGAAGACAAGATGAAGATGAGGCATTAGTCTTATATAGGCTTTTCCAGGTGTAAGAACTTCTTTGGTCTTACTGTGGAAAATTATAGCAAAATGGAGTCTGGAGTCACATGGGCAAGTCCCTGCACTTTGCTGAGTTACAAAGCGTATCAGCCTTCTCTCAATGGGTCAATTGTGTAGCTGATGGTCCTTAATGGGCCATCAAGCAGGCTAGGCAGAGCTAATACCAACTTGTCTGTGATGTTTCCCAGAAACACAGCACAAATTTGAAATACAGACAGTATAGGGCCAAAACTTATAACTTAAGCTGCAAAATGATATATACATATAGACACCATAATTATAACCAGCAACCCATAACCTGGTTTTAGACACCTTATATGACCCCCTTTACATAAGATTTGGTGCCACTACAGGACCTTGGTTGCAAACCATGTTCTATATGGTCCCAGTTTAGGAATTTTTTTTTCTCTCTAGGTCAAATTGGCAGAGGACCAGTAGTTTTTGCCTTCCTAGCAGGATATGCAAGCCAGAGGGAATTAAGTAGGAACATGCATGGTACCTAAGTGAGGTACTGGGGTAGTGCTGCTTACTCCTAGCAACTCACAGACTGTTTCCTGTGTGATTAAGAGAATAAAATGAATGATTGCCAGAGGTAAAAGACCTGGGATTTGACTTTTCAGGCCCAGGTCAGACCTTGTGTCCCTGGCTGGACGAGGTGCTCACCCTACTGCACGCTTTATTCCCCTCACGGTGCAGGGAGAAGGGGTGCTAGGTCTCAGAGAGCACTAATCATGGAGCAGGGGGGAGATAGGCTGAGGAAAGCCCATCCCAGGCTATGGTACGGAGTCCTGTAATCTCCACACTGTAACCAGTTAAATGCCTGGTGTGGGAGAATATGGGTGAGGGTCACATGCCCCTCCTTGGTGCTAAAGGTTTCATAAAAGTTGTGGCCCACCACTTAATTCCATGAATGTATCTGTCCTCATTTTGCTGCTGTGTCAACATCAAACTGAGAGGAATTGATGAGAGAATGAAGCACAAACCTCTTGATGGCTGTGAACTCATCCTTCAATTAACATATCTAAGGATTAGTTAATCACAAGCCCCACTTAAGAGATAAGAGGTTTTGAACTGACTGGCTAGATGTTGCTACACTGTGAATCACAAGTGGCAGTTTTATTTTGTGGGAATTTAATCAAATTATTTTTGGGGAAAGGGGATTTAGACATATGCAAGATGCCTAAGAGAAGAGGGGTATGGGGGATGAGTGCAGGAGAAGGGTTTGGGACTGCATGAGTTGCGGCTGGATGGGAGGCTAGAGAGGTTGGAGATTCAGGTGAAACGGGCATGGCATCCCACAACTGACAGTTTTGGTTTCTTTGGAAATAACTTTGTTTCAAAATGTGATATCATATTAGACATTTTATATTCTAATTATTAAAGTCAGATAAAAAAATCATTTCATCTTTCTGAAAATGGAATATTTTGATTGTCCGAGAACAAGATGTTTTTAAAGTTTTGTTTAAGGGAAAACTCATTTTCCCCCCTGTTTTGATTCAGAATAAAAACAAATTTCAATTTTAAAATAGTTTATATTCAAAATACCCACATATTTTCACTGATTGAGTTTATTACCTAAATGCTTCAGAAATTAGACAATCACGTATTCTTGCTTATTCACTCAAAGGAAAACTTTCTTCTTAATGGAAGTTGTTCATTTGTCTTTGTCAAATTTAATTTTATTGTCTATAGCCCAGTTCTCCAATTTATCAAGTTCCCTCTGAATTTTAGCTCTATCTTCCAAAGTGCTGGAAATTCCCTTAGCTTTGTGTCATCTGCAAATTTGATCAATATGATTTTTATTCCTACATCTAGGTCATTATTAAAGATGTTAAACAACAAAATCCAGAACTCCTCCCTGTGGGACCCCACTTGAGACCTCCCTCCAATCTGACATCATTCCATTAATAGTTACTCTTTGTCTGTAGTTGTTTAGCCAATTATGTATCCACTTAATGGGAGTTCTGCCTAGCCAGCATTTCTCCATCGTACCTATCAGAAAATCATGTGGGACTGTGTCAAAAGCCTTGCTGAAGTCCAGATATATTATGTCCATTGCATTCCCCCTAACCACCAAACCAGTTACCCTGTCAAAGAAGGAAATCAAAGTAGTTTGGCATTATTTGTTCTTAGTAAATTCATGCTAGCTGCTAACTGTTGAATGTTTTATACCAGGAGTCGGCAACCTCTGGCACACGGTTCGCTTGGGCAAGCACCCTAGCAGGCCAGGCCAGTTTGTTTACCTGCCACTTCGGTAGATTTGGTCGATCGCGGCTCCCACTGGCCATGGTTTGCCGTCCCAAGCCAATGGGGGCAGTAGAAAGTGGGGTGAGCAAGGGATGTGCTGGCTGCTGCTTCCCTGTGGATGAAGGACTGAGTCCTTAGCAAGGATTTTAAAGTCAGTTAAAATGATTTCATCTACCTCATTAGTTGCTATGCTGTTTTTCTCCTGAAATGAGAATTTTACAAGAATGTTTTTTGTATGTGAAACTTTGTTAATTCATTTTGGGGGGTGAGAAATGTAAACATTAGCACAGGGAAGTTCTTCAGTAGAATCGTAGGATATTTCCATGGAGTTGCATCAATGGCTGAGGAACTGGCCCATGAGGTCAGATTCTGCAGGAGTTTCACAGGACTTCAGGGATGAGTCCAGAGGAAATCTATTGAGAAGCTCATCTACTATATACATTATCTCTAAAGGAATTAGAATTATCCCCCCTCACCACCACGTGAAAGTTGCGTATTATGATTCCTAAGATAACATTTTCCATTTTGCTTCTTCCTCTCAGCAATATACTTACTTCTATAAAATGAGCTATTATGCTTATCTGAAAAGACTAGGACTAGCTTGTGTCTATCCCTAATGATGCAATGCAGACAAAAATAAATACCTCCTCCCTCATATGGATATCCTAGGGTTTACCAGACTGCATTCCCAAGTGTGTGTTCTGACAGCCAGTAGGAAGGGAAAGAGCAGGTAGAAGGCAGAGATAGCTGACGTATGGCTTAGTAGGCAATGTGGGGTATAGAACTAAGCTACTTCATAAAGGAATCATACACGTCACCTTCCAAAATGCATTAAGGAAGCCCTAGAAGGAATTACTCCTCTTAGGGTGTCTCTGAAACACATTTCTCACTTTCAAAGAGTAATATGCCTATACTGTACCATGTACTCAGGTTGTGTTTACAGGCACATTGTAGCCCTTACATAGCGGTGTATCTAGTTTGCCTTCTCTCCTGTATTTAGTTGAAGCTAAAGATTGGCTTATTATAAAAATTATCTATGAACGTCTGCAGGTAAATTGGAGGTTTGAAGCCCCTACTTACCTCAGATGTGTTGTGCAGTTCCATTTTGCGATTATATGTTTAGGGTTTTGTTTGTTTTTTAAACAGTCTCTAAAACAGGTGCTGAATTTTCTGGAGAGACATTAATTTTCCGCCCCCATATACAGTAGCTTCTGTCTTCCATGGATCTCAGAATGCTTTTGCAAATATTAACAACCACAATACTCTTGTGAAGAAAGCTGTAAAATATATTTAAAATATATGTAGATTGCCTGTTATTGATTTCAAACCATTGTAGCTAATAAAGTTATAAACTATACATATATTCTCCCTAAAAAAATAATTTTAATAAATCTAGTTTATGTTGTTCTTAAATGTGTGCTGTTTTCCACAGTTAGAGTATATATTTATCTACACCACAGGTCGGCAACCTACGGCACACAAGCCAATTTTTGATGGCATGTGGCACGGGCTGAAGCGCTCTGGGGTTCCCGCTGCTGGCCCCTTGCCAGCTGGAGTCCCACTGCCGGTCCCACTCAGCACCCACTGCTGGCTTGTGTGAAGGAACACCAGGCTGACAGCGGGCTGAGACCACAGCTGGCAGGAGCCAGCAGCTTAAACCCCAGAGCGGCGGCGGTGGGCTGAGCTGCTCAGTTGCTGCTCTGGGGTTCCGGTTGCTGGCCACTTGCCAGCCGGGGTCCCCCCTGTAGCCCCACTCATCTTGCTTCTGGTTGGAGTTCCAGTGCAGGCCCCCTGCCTGACAGGATCCAGGCCTCTGGCCCTGCTTAGCCCTACCAGCGGCCAGCTCCTCTCCTCAGCTGCTGATCTGGGGTTCCAGCCGGTTAACAACTGATCACTCAGAAGCCTGTGTGCAGCTTAAAGTATCCAAATACGCTCCAGACATTTTAGAACTTAGCAAGGAAAAGCAAGGGCAAGGATCACACTAAACTATTAAGATCTGCATTTTAATTTAATTTCAAATAAAGCTTCTGAAACATTTTGAAAACCTTGTTTTCTTTACAAATAATGGTAGTTTGGTTATATATTATAGACTTAGAGAGAGACCTTCTAAAAAAAATTAAAATGTATTACCGCACGCGAAGCCTTAAATTAGAATCTATACATGAAGACTCAGCACACCACTGCTGAAAGGTTGCCATTCCCTGAGATTCTACACAAAGATAGCATGTAATAAGAAATGTGTGAAAAACTCATGTTTACATGTTGTTCTCTATGGATGGGGGAGTACCAGTATTATGTTTATTCTGTCTCACTACCAATCCCCTTCCACAGCCACTATGCTCTGGTGTCACTTTTATTTACGTTATTGGGACCATGAAGGCCCTGATCTTGAAAACATGTGTTTAACTTGACATATTTCAGCATCCAGTTGATTTCAATGGGACTATCCAGATGTCTAAAGTTGAGCACATGGATAAGAGTTTGCAGGATTAGGGCCTTAGCTTGTAAACGCCTCAAGGATATTGAATTTTTACATGCCTGTCAGGTATCAAGCTTCATTACATGAAAGTGAGTAATGATCGTTCAGGGAAGAAATAAAGAAGGGTGGCATAAAAAAAGCTCTAGCTTAGTTGGAAGGATGGAGACAGAAAAGAGCTCAGAAGATTTAGATGTGAGCATTAGATATAGACTGAACTCATCAGGGTTAAAGTCTATGCTAGCACTGATCCATTGGTTGGGTGAAAGTACAGTCTTAAAGTATTTTAGTTCAGCCTGTCAGGGTATAATTGTGAAACAAAGACCCAATGAGAGAGAGAGACAGAGAGAGAATAATTTAGGATGCTTCTACTGATGTTCCAATAATTTCTTTAGTTCAAATATTATTTAATTAGCTCAGTTTGATGACTCAGCATTTTCTGACAGTAACTATCCACAATAGTCGACGCAAGATATCATCAGGTTTGTATGGGATACAAGATACATTTTCTTCAAATAGCCCTATATGAGACTCCTTGTCTCCTCCCTCCTCTCCCCCCCCCCACCCCGCACCTCGGTCTTAAGATATGTCCAGTGCAAAACTGCAGCTTCATAATTCTGGCTGCTGAAATCCCAGCATGGAAACAACCAAAATCCCACCTTGGATGATATTTGACTTACTCAATATTATGACCATATGATCCTGACAGTTTCTCCTCTTAACTTAGAGCAAGTCCCCATACTGTACCCATTCCCAATAGGAAATTTGAAGATGCCTGTCCTCAGAACACCTCCACTTCAAGGAACATTGATATCAGGGCCTGCCATGTGGCCCAAACCCCAAGCATCAATAAAGACATGCAACTATTATTACCAGTGTCTACCATTATAGGGTTGACTTCATCTGCATCTTTCAAGCTGAGGGATATGAAATTAAACCTATTGGCCTGAGTCTTATGACAATTGTGAAGACTTCCATGTTCAGAGACATGGGGCTATAATTACTACAACTTCCTGGTTTCTTTGTAGAATAGAGATAAGGGCAATTACTGCTCCTTTGCGTAAGGCACAGTTCTTGTTTGATTTCACTAAATTGTTTCACTGGCTGAGGAAGTAAAGTATACCCAGCTGATAAAACTGACTTCACAGACCCAGAGTCTTCCTCTACTGTTTTTCATCCCCTTAATTGTGCTAAGTGCCTTTTTTAACATTGTATTTTGATCTCATGTAGGCACTCTTTCCAATCCTCTATGAGCTTCAGAACTGAGTTTGGCGATCTTTCTTCCTTTTCTCAGTGCACAACTGCATTGAGAAAAGCTTTTATATAGGACCTTTCATACAAGACACCAGATGGTATGGAGGAGCAGAAGGGGTGGGGGGTGGCAGCATCATGCTACTTTGAAAGCAGTAAAAGGGAAAATGAGGACAACACACCCTTTTCCCCCACTCCAAAATTGTTGTTTATAATAATGTGAAGACTGGTACTTTTGAGATACTGTATATATCAGTAAATTACTATTTGGATGGAGTTGGAATTAAATGGTTTGTGATCACAAACAATTCATTCAGTCACTGCAGAATTTGTTTGTAGAATATTCCTCCTGACCAGGATATAATTTCTAATGATCAGTTTTTTCTCTCCAAAGCCTTTACAAAACCCTCTGGTTTTTTGTTTTTTTAAAAATATTCTTGGTCTTTTTTTCCTCTTGCATTGAGAAAATAAGTTCTTCACACCACAGACATTATGATTACATAAGGGCTATTTTAGTAGCATATATGAAGTCTACAAATCTACTCTCACATCCTTGATCTAATGCTCCTCCGTGTTACCCTACATACAGAATATCCTTGTTGGCCCCAGAAGACAGCAGTAATTGGTACATTGACCCTACAAATGTTAAAAAGGGTCAATTTACATTGACAAGTAAGCCTCTAGCAGAGATGGCCTTAAAAATGTGAACTCATCTCTAGTGCCAGACCTTTGTCATAATGATTTTTCTAGAAGTTTATGGGCTGGTCTTTGTAATCAGGAGTTTCTCGATTTTGGGGGTAATCACAGAAAAAATTGAAATGATAATTGGTGTTACCTGAGTCAAGGTTCCTTCCCCACTCTGAACTTTAGGGTATAGATGTGGGGGACCTGCACGAGAAGCTCTAAGCTCAATTACCAGCTTAGATCTGGTCTGTCTGCCACCATTCACAAGCACTCCCTTCCTTGGGTAACCTTGAGAAACTTCACCAATTTCCTGGTGAACACAGATCCAAACCCCTCGGATCTTAAAACAAGGAGAAATTAACTGTCCTCCCTCCTTTCTCCCATCAACTCCTGGTAGATCCAGATCCAAGCCCCTTGGATCTAAAAACGAGGAAAAATCAATCAGGTATTAAGAAAAAAGGCTTTTAATTAAAGAAAAGAAAGATAAAAGAAAACCCTCTGGGAGAGATTAGCATACTAGCTACTCTCACAGACAACAGATTCAAAACACAGAGGATAGTCCCCTGGGCAAAAACTTAGTACACCAATGAAAATACCCAAATACCCAATTTGATTCTACCTCTAATTGCACAAGACAGGTTACAAAGAAATAAACATTAACCTATTTATTCCTTTCTAAAACTTACTACTCTGATAAGAGGCTGGTTCCTTGATCTTTTTCACTCCGGCTGAAACTGAAAGCTAACAAAGGAAAAAACCCTCATTCCTTTTGAATCATCTTATTCCCCCATTGGTTCCTCTGGTCGGGTGTCAATAGGCTAGGTGAACTTCTTAACCTTTTACAGGTAAAAGAGGCATTAACTCTTAACTATCTGTTTATGACACCTGGGCTGAAGCCAGTTATGCCAGGACCACAAGTCCCCTCAGACATAGCTGCCTGCAGCTCAACCACCAAATCTGTTGACTGGTCATTGTAGCCTCTTTTGTGAATAGGAATGTACCTAGTACTCCTGGGGGAATTGTGCGCCACTGCACAGGCACAGAATTTATGTTCCCCAGAGATTACTTTTCTTCTACACAGAAAAATGACTTTCTGGGAAGCAAAGGGAAGTCACAAGAGTGGTCATGTGACCATCCCCAGCAGCATGCTTTGGGTATCCATGGCAGCTGGCAGAGAGGTAAATAACTGTGGGGCAGAGGGTGGGACTGAAGAAGATCTGGCTAGTGGCCCCTACCCTGCACTGGTCTTAGCTGCTAGTCCTGGCTGGGGAGGATAGGATTTCCTCTTCCCCTGCATGGCATCCAAGGCTGTGTCAGACGCATCTCCAGATTTCTCTCCCAGTTGTATGAAGCTCTGCAAACTCCCCTCCACTCCCTACACCTGCGCACTACCTGCACCCATCACTCCTCAGCTGCAGGGATCACTATACAGGGAGCTGCTTCCCCATCCACCTAAACCCTGTGCATCCAGACCCCCTCATACTCAGACCCTCCTGGCAGGAAAAGGGATGAATATATGCGTGGGTCTCCATCAGATTAGACTCAGGAAAAATGGACAAAAATCCCTGACAAGGAGAAATGTGATTCTCTTTGCTGCTTAACCTCTAGAAGGGACAGAATCACTAAACATATGCAAAAGGCCCCCAGCTGTTTTGTCTGTGTCAGCCCTAAAGAAAGTATGGAATTTGCTTATTATAGAAGTCTTAGATTTAATAATAATCTAAAATAAACTCATTCATTTGTATGTGTATATATATTACGTGTTTTAACTTTAACTCTTTATTTCCTTTTCCTAGTTAATGATTCTTTAATATATTACAGGATTAGTTACAAGCATTGCATTCATGAGAGTCTAGGATATAACTGACCTGGAGTAATTGAGTAAACTTTAGGGACAAGGAGTAATCTGTTGGAATACTGGTTTGATAGAGAGAGAGACGGAAATCCTGCCTGACATCCTGCTACAAGCCCAGGGGCGGCTCTAGGCACCAGCAAGCCAAGCGCATGCTTTGGGCGGCAAGCTGCGGGAGGCGCTCTGCTGGTTGCCGCGAGAGCGGCAGGCAGGCTGCTTTCAGCAGCATGCCTGCAGAGGGTCCGCTGGTCCCACAGTTTTGGCGGACCTCCCACAGGCTGCCGCCAAATTCGCGGGAACAGGGACCTCCCGCAGGCAAGCTGCCAAAGGCAGCCTGACTGCCATGCTTGGGGCAGCAAAATGCCTAGAGCCACCCCTGTATAAGCCTCCTAAGAAGCACCAGCAGCAGTTGGAAGGAGGGTGAATATGCAATATCCTTTGAGTTGGTCAGCAAGAGATGGCTGTCACAGGGTCAGAAGAGGCTGAAAGTTGAACCTCTGGACAGAGAAAACAAAGCCAGAGAACTGCCTGAGCATATAGTCCCATGAGCTCAAAGGGAAGGAGAGGAGATGCTCCTGAGGGATTGTGTCTGTTTGTTTGTTGATCATTATAACTGTAGTAGAGAAACCTGAGTGTTTGTTACTGATAGTGATGTCGAGTGATTTGTAGGTCAATTCCTGCCTCCCAAAGGAAGTAAAAGGAAGTAAAACCCCAAACTGAGGGGAGTGAGTTTCAAACTCCTAAATAGCAAAGCAGTTCCCTCACCACAGCTACTTTCCCAAGAAAGGAATGAGAGACATATGAGAAAATAGAACAGATACAACAAAGGAAGAATATGGGATGGAGGTAGATAGAATGGGTCAGATATGCAAGAAACAGAAATAGAAGAAGGAAATTAGAAAACACACTAACATTTGGTAACAATTTTATGCGTTACTTCACTGTACTTGCTAGCCAATATCCCATATCTTTGGAAGAAACATAACGATTAAAGAGAGCCAAAACATAAGCAACTGTGCTTGATTTCTCCCAAACAAAGGAGGAAGGTGCCAGCCTGAAGAATTAATATAACAAGTTTGGAAGGCATTCCAAAGAATCACTTGGCTGACCTTCCCAACAGTCTAAGGTTACTTCTGCCTATATAAATTTCTATGTTTACAGTGTAAGAATACTGTCTCTTTAAGGTTATAATTCAGATGTAAACTGAGATCCCTAGACTTGTGCAGTCATGCTTGTCATACAGTGTCATACAGTGTGAAACAGAACAATCTGCTAATAAAATATTGGAGGACCCTTTCCTTCGTGTGTGCGTTGATTTACATCTCACAAGACAAAAGGGTCAGGATTTCTTTTTTAAACAGCTGAAGCAGACTATTTCCATCTCAAATGGAAATACTAGATAAGTCATTTGATGTGTACCAGCCCTATATCAAAATAAACCACTGCACCACTCAGAAAAGAAATTCCTATTGTTACTATCTATAAACCATCTATTGTGGTTCTCTTTGTTGTTTGGGGTCTCATCCTTCTATATTATTTACAATATCAAAAGGAATAGTTGCATTAATAACCAGGAGATAAATTGTTTTCTACTGTAATTAAGAAAATATATGTGAACCAAATTTAAATAATGTTTAGCCCATCTGCAGAGTGGAAGTACAATCCAAAAGGAATGTGGAATGAGTTTGATCTGATTTATGCTCCTATTACTTCACTAACTGTAGGGAACTAATCAAAAGGGTAACATATTTACTTAGAAAAAACATTTTGCTCAAAATCCACAAAAATCTGAGTTTTATTTTAATTTAGAAAAAAAGTTAAAGGTGAAATCATGCTTTATTGGAATCCAGCTAACTCCCCAAAACAACATTGCAGTTGTGTAACTAATTGTAATGTTTATTAAAAAAACAAACATTAACTTGTCTGAAAGTGAACATTTAACAGATCCATCCTGTTCCCTATAGCCACATAATCCTTAAATACTCACTCACCCAAACTTAATTTGTCCTCTTATGTCTGCATGCATTTCCTTTTCTTCGTTCTGCTCAGTGCCTTTCTCTTAGCATTCCATTGATTCCATTTTTATAACTCTGCTTTAATGAACCTGTAGCTAATCCCTTCTCTGCCTGTCTTAATGGATAAGTATCATAAACTGGATTTTTGTTTGATGTCCCTTTACTTTCCCACAAAAACATTTTATTAAAAGTCACTTTGGGGCAAGGACAACAAAGTATATTTTGAATTCCTAGACCAAGCCATTATGAAGATGTCTCAAAAGAGTTACACCGTTTTAAAATTAAATTTCAGGTACATTTTCTCAACATCAGAGGCCTGATTTTCTGTTGCCCTGCACCATGCGCAGTCATGTACAGCAGAGCAAAGAGTGTGCAAACACTATCAAATCAGCATGATAATGACTTTACACCAACCTCGCACTGGTGTAAGTTAGAGCACAAGGCTCATTGTAATGGAGAAACTGGACACCCTAACTTTGAAATTCCTCTGATTCTTACCAGATTTTTTCCACAGAGCACTACTCTGGGATGATGCACATGATGCAAAATTTCAGAAATATTTGTTTCTTTCTGGGGAAATTTGTGGTAGGGGAAGGGGGAATTGGGCTTATTAGGAAGCAAAGCAGTCTGATTCTGGACCAGCCATTGCTGCTTCCTATATGGTAGATATTTAGATTCTCTTATTTTAAAATAAAAACCTCCTATACTTAACTATTTCACAAATAACATCCTTCCAAAAGGAGAGAGAAAAGAACTGATCATCAGCTAAGTGATGCCCCACATCATGGGCTTGGGTTTAAGTGAACCTACTTCTGGACAGTGAACAGAACTGAATATTGTATTTAAAAATCTATCAAATTCATTTTTTGATGAATACATAGACACAGTTTCTTCACCAGGACCGGCTCCAGACCCCAGCGCACCAAGCACATGCTTGAGGTTGCCGGGAGGGCGGCAGGAGGCTCCGGTGGACCTCCCGCAGGCGTGCCTGCGGAGGGTCCGCTGGTCCCGCGGCTCTGGTGGAGCATCCGCAGGGACGCCTGCGGGAGGTCCACAAGAGCTGCAGGACCGGCGAACGGCAGAGTGCCCCTTCGGCGTGCCGCCGTGCTTGGGGCAGCAAAATGTCTAGAGCCAGCCCTGCTCTTCACCCAGATGTATAAGCTGGGTGAATAATGGGAGAAAAGTTGATATTTAAAAATCACACAAAATGCATTAAAAAAGTTAATTAATATTATTCAAGCAGCTCTAGTCACAGTATTTTTTTTCCAGTCTGAGGCATTCAAGTGTATTCCCTGTCATTAGCACATTTCATAATTCTAAAAATGACTCCAGATGAGTCACTGACAGCATTTTCCATCTGGGTGTTTCAAAGCTCAAAAGTAGTTAGGATAAAATATATATTACAGTTGAAAAGATTCAGCTTTCTATAATTCTATATTTTTTAACTGAAAATAAGAAACTATGAAATAACTGAAATGTAAATTTTTCTGTTATCACAAAAACAGTGTATAAACAACATTACTATTTAGCCCATTCTGCCTTGTGAACAAGAGGTACTAAGTGGAAAGAAAACTAATGAAAACTAATGAATCTAATGAATACAGACAAGCCACTTCAACATTTGACATTTCGTAGTTAAGCAGAACAGATATGCTAATGAAGAGCACAGACAAGAGTGTTTGATGCAATTAAAGAGTTGATTTAGCAGAGGTGCTATTTTAAAAAGCTGGTAGCATAGTTGAGTACAACTTTGTTATGTTCAATCTGTTAAAAACAAGTCAAAAGAAACTTTGCATCAGCTGCCTGATAAGCCTCTTTGCTCACTTAAGACAGATTATGAAGGACACGCTAAATCTTTACAATAAAAAAAAGCAGTGTCCAATCATATTTAAATCTGTTTTATTTCACCTAGACCTTATGAGGATTACTAACTTTGGGATGGGAGTGTCATGCACTTTTAGCTTGACAGCATGACTCAGAGTTTAAGGCCATAAGAGGCCATCATGATAATCTGCCTGACCTCCTGCACATTGCAGGCCACAGAACCTCACTCACTCACTCCTGCAATAGATCCATAATCTCTGGCTGATTTAAGGCAAGTCTACACTACAGACCTAAGTCAACTTCTGTTAGGTTGACTTACAGCAATCACAGTAATTACTGTGGTGGCTGATGTCCACACTACCCTCCTTTTGTTGGTGGTGTGAGTCCTCACCAGAAGCGCTTTTGCCAACTGAAGAAAGGAAGAGTGTGTTTGGTGGGTGACTGAGATCCAGGCCTCTCAGCTCTGTGCAGCTCTCTGCCAGGACTTCAGCTGCCTCCTGGGGTCTCAGCTCCTGCCTCCCTGAGTGGGGAGATGGGATCAGCTGCCTGGGCTTCTCCTCTCTCTGACTTTCTCTAAGAGCCCTGAAATTGACAAGAGATCCAGTAGCTGATATAAGTAATAGTGTCTACATAGATACTGTGTCACCCTAACTACACCGACATAAGCCTTATGCCTCTTGTGGAGTTGTCAGTGTAGTAGTGCACGTTGGAGGACTAAGACTCTAATGTGCACACTAACATAATTAGACTAGGCCTTACTGAAGACTTCAAGTCTTCATTGAAAAATACTTCAGGTTACAGAGAATCTACCATTTACTCTAGTTAAAGCCCACAAGTGACCCATGCTCCAAGCTGCAGAGGAAGGCAAAGAAACTTCAGGATCACTGCCAGTCTGACCTGGGATAAAGTTCCAATCCCAAATATGACAATCAGTTAGACTGGAGCATATGGGTGAGACTCACCAGCCATACACTTGGAAAAAAATTATCTGTAATAACTGAGAGCCTTTCCCCATCTAGTATCCCATATCCATCAGTTGGAGACATTTACTATTAGATGCTGATGGGCCATATGCCATTGTTGGCAACCTCATCATTTCACCTCCTCAAATTTACTAAGCTCAGTCTTCAAACAAGTTGGGGCAAAAACCCCTCACTATTCCCTTTGGAAAGTTGTTCCATAACTTCATTCCTCTGATGGTTAGAAACCTTTGTCTAATTTCAATCCTAAACTTGTTGATAGCCAGTTTATAGACATTTGTTCCTATATCAACTGCCAGACTTTCTGGAGTGGATCAAGAACATGACTACCAACCTATGTGCAGACCGTTAAGAAGCAGGGCACAAACCCAAATTGGCTGGGAGTTCTATATTTAGATTCCACCAATCAAGTGTGATTTCCTCAAGCACTAAAACAGCCTGACCATAGAGTCAGACAATCCCATTGGGTACCACCCAGGCAAGCTTTCCTTTTTTATAGATGGTCCCTTCCACCAAAAAAGGTCACAACAATATTTAGGTTACTCTCAGTCCCAGAGAACCAGTCACTTACCCCAGATCAATTACACTTTTGATCTTATACCAAAGACAATGCCTGTATCCAATCCTATAATAAGTTAAATATTTATTAACTAAGAAAAAGGACAATTACAAGGTTAAAACAAGTAAACAAACACAAATGAGTTACAGTCTTATGTTCCTAGCAGTAATAGAAGCTGCTGAAACATGCAAGATCTTTATGCCCTCTAGGGCTAACCCAGGCTAAGCAGCTGTGAATCCCTTGTGTATGCTCTCCCAAAGGCAAGCATAGATATGCAGCTTCTTCCTGTCAGGGACTTTTGTTCCCTTCCCCCATTCCAAGATGATGGGACAAGTCCCGTTACATATCTCCTCTTCATGAGTGTGTAGGGAGCACTCAAAGACTTTTGTCCTCTGATGTTCCATAATGGTTTGTCTGATGTCAATGGGCCTTCTTTTGTTGGGCAGAAGTGAACACCTCTTGTGGTAAAGAAGTATTTCACACTTGATAATGCTTCTCTCCTGACTGTGAGTGTCTACAATTTCAGAGTAAACACTTAAATATTACCTTATAACATGGGATACAGATATCATAATGAGATTACTACATGCAAATTTTACAAGCATTTCATAATGTCTAAACATTAAACACATTTTCATAAACTTAACACCCATTTTAACAGTAGTAACAAAGATGAACCAGACTGGTTTCCAGCTATGCTTTTGTCAGTGTTCATTTGAGGTCTAGGGGCCTTGGCATGAGTTGGCACCAGTCTGCCAGCATCATACCAACATTGGAACTTAAATAACTCCTTATTCCCTAGTATTTATCTATCTGATCTATTTATAGAGATCAATCATATCTCCCCTCTGCCTTTGTTTAGTTAGGCTAAATAGGCCAACTTCCTGAAATCTCTTCTCACAAATTAGGTTCTCCATTCCTCCAATTATTCTAGTAGCCATTCTGTTCATCTGTTTCAGTTTGAATTCATCTTTCTGAAAGACGGGAGACCAGATTGTACACAGAATTTCAGACCTTGTACAAATGATAATGCTTGCCTATCTCTACTGGGAATACTTTACCTAATGCATTTTAGGACTGAAATAGCCTTTTTCACAGCCGCATCCCATTGGTGAAAAAGATCTCTCTCCTCTTCTGTCGCTTCCAACTGATAAATCCTCAACTTTTAGTAAATATTTGTGTTGTTGGTCCCCAAGTACATCACCTTGCACTATTAAATTTCATCCCATTTCTATTTCTCCAGTTTAAGGTCATCCACATCTTCTACAATATTCAAGTCTTCCTCCATATTGGCAATACCTCCCATTTCTGTGTCACTAGCAAATTTTATGGGCACTTTCCCACTTTTTGTGGGAAGCCCATTAATGAGACTGTTAATAAGATTGGTCCCAAGAACGATCCCCGTGGAACTCCACAAGAAACATCCCACCAGCCTAACAGTTTGCCTTTCAGTATGATCCATTTTAATCAACTTTTTAACCAGTTTCTTATCCAACTTTCAATTCTTATATCAGTCCCCATCTTCTCCAATTTAGTTAATATTTTCACCAAGTGGAAGTGTACCAGAATGACAAAGATGAACATTCCTTTTGTGGATCACATTACATCTAACTGTCATTACTTACATGCATTTGTGGTATATCAGAGGAAAGAAAAAAAAACCCTGAAAGTGATCCGTCAGGCACAATGCTTTAATCTTCACACATGCTTTTTAGGAGAAAGACTGTCTTAACTCAAGCACCAAAGTTGATGTAATGACGCAAAATAATCAACTGTGCGCCAAAACGTTGTTGATCTTCATATGCAGTTACAGAGTTCACCTGTGTTATTAGTATTATGACCTTTTCTATCTTCAGGTTTAGACTTAAGCTTTAGAAATTCCCATTTATATAAAAGTTAATGATTAAAATATTTGCATCTGGAAGAGGCGTTGAGGCTGAACATTTGTGATTAGGGAAAATGGGGTGAATTATGTGCAACTCATGCTACTTTTGCCTTCCTACACTTTATCTTAACTCATTACTGAAGTCCAGACCAGAATTCAGTCTTTTCAGAAAGTATTACAATATCAAATCCAGGGCTACTGTATTTAAATCCTCTTAACAGCTCTCATGCACCTTCTGAGCAAGAAGTACCACATAATTGTTTGATATGCAAACATTTATATTTAATACAAAGAAAACAAATACTTTGAACAGTGCTTGATATACTCTTAAAGAACTTATTACCTAGTAGCTTTTGTTTAAAATGTCTGCCAGTCTGTTCTGCTATAAAGATTTTCACAAACCCCGCTGCTTATACAATGAAAGTTACTGGAACAGAAATACGATTTCTAATATCTGTATAATTGACTTATCACTAACACTTATTTTTGCACACATGTGCACACATACACCCCCCTACTCATTCTCTCTTCCAGCTTTCTTTGGAGGTATTATACATTTGTACTGCAGTAGCTCAGAGCCCCAGTTAAGTACCAGGACCCCATTATGCTAAGAATTGTATAGACTCAGAACAAAAAGATGGTCCCTCTCCCAAAAAGTTTGAAATCTAATTTATCCATCTTTATTGTAGCCTGATGTTCAATATATGTCACCTCTTTTCTTTAAAGATTGCATAATAGCAGCAATATGCCTAGCCATATCCAAACACTTCAGCCATGTCAACAGGCAGAAAGGTTGGTCAGTGGATTCTTATGAGCAGTACTCAGTTCTTTGTTAATCGTTGATTTCCTCTCTGGAAATGTATAGCCCAAATTACAACAGGTTTTCAGATATTAGGACACGGAATATTTAACCCTCTGAATTTCTATTGTACAGGGCTCTAGTCTTTTCTCTATAAGCCCAATTGAGTCAAATAAAGGATTTTCATTTCACTTAACTCAACCTTGGTTCATTCTCTTATTAACTGAGATAGAATCCCAATTCAAAATAGTTAGCCACTAACTAAATGTGAGTTCCGCATATTCCATAGCCTCTAGGTTTGTAAAAGCTCTCTCCTGGTCCTTCCTCTTCGTCCAGAAGACACACATCAGTGGATCATACCTATTATAAATGCTTCATTGCTAGGTAAAGGCTATAACAGACCTCATCTTTTGACAAAAAGGGTACATTTTTTGAGACCCAGGACTTACATCATTGCTATTCAATTAAGTCCACTGAAAACTTCCAGTGCTTATATATACCATTCCTCTCCCCTTACTACTGTCTTAGAATAGTGCAGTGCCTTCTCAAAGGGTGAAAGGCAGGATCCTCAGCTATCTCTGATAACTTCAAGTGAGCCAATGAAAATGCTCAGTAACTGCCATATCTGCATTTAGCTGGGTACTTCTAGCTGAATCCCTTTCTCTGTTCCTGGCATGTATGTAAAAATAGAGATAACAGCAAACCCTACCCTCCACCTCACTGTGATTCTCCCTTTCTTTGGATCAGGTTATTACTGGGGTGTTCTGAGCTGTCAGTCAAGTGGGGGCTGACAGCCTGAGACCTTCAGAGTTGGGCAGTTGCACTGCCAGAAAGCAGTGGCCACTGGGTAGGTACCCAGCTCTGAAGGCAGTGCTGCCATCAGCAGCAGTACAGAAGTAAGGGTCACATCATATGGTGGGGGGAGGTTGCCACTTTGCGGGGAAGGGTCATCACAGCTTGAAATATTTTCAAAGTGGGTCCCAGCAAAAAAAGTTTGATAACCCCTGCTTTAGACTTTAAACTAAAATGCTTTAATAGAATAATAGGTGAGTGGAACATTAAAACGTACAAACCCCTACAGACACTGATTAATTAATTTATTTTTTACAATTTGCTTTTGCACATAATCTTATTGTGTTATCTTTAGTATAGGGGAACCTGCAGCAATGTTAATGACAGGCAAAACAATCTGAAATACAGTAGGCACAACTATAATTTTTACATCATTCTTTTGGTTTGAGACCCGCATCAAGCACTCTTATTCCTTTAATCAAAAAGAAAATACAGTTCTATCAAAAAAAAGTCAAGTTTGCTGGGCAGATATTGTTCTTTTATAGACACATGCTGCTTTTTTTTGTCCATGACTCTGTTATGCTCTTGCTGTTTGTGATCTTTTGCAGAAGTGGAAGAGAAGAACATAATATTTTCTTCAAATTAATGATGCATTCGAGTCAGCCACTCAGAATACTTGAAACACTCACAGAGCAGTTACTCAGGGAGACATAATACCATCTTGCAATTGTCATAGTATAATTCCCAAATTTGAACCTTAGCGTCCAAAATATGGGTACTAGAATGAATTTTCCTAAGCTTAATTACCAGCTTAGATCTGATAGGCTGCCACCAATCAGGACTTAGGTAGAGCGCCAGATAGACTCTGGTCTCCCCAAACCCTTCCCTGGGGATCCCCAAGACCCAGATTCCCTGAGTCTCACAACAAAGGGGAATAAACTATTTCCCTTCTCCCCTCCTTTCTTCCTTCCAGCTCTTTCCCGCCCTGGGTACACTAGGAGACCACCGTGATTCAACTCGTTGAATCACTCCTTTCCCCTCCCTTCTTCCCCGGAGAGACATACAGAGATAAACGCAGAGAGCAGGTTTTTCTTCCCTCCTCCCTTTCCTTTCTCCCACCAATTCCCTGGTGAGTGCAGACTCCCTTCCCTGGAGTTTTACAAAAGATAACCAAAAAATCAATTAGATTCTAAAAAAGAGGAAAACTTTAATAAAAGAAGAAAAAACAAAAAACTTGTCTCTGTAATCAGGATGGTAAATATGCAGGGTTTTTATAGCTTATAGACAATAGAAAGAAAGCTTTCTCCAGCAGAAATACAATGTAAAATACTTTCACCCAAATACACAGTAAAACTCTACCAGCCAGATATACAGTTGCAAATACAGAAAAACAATTAAAAAGACTAAACTGTCTTTCTACTTTTGTACTTACAAAATTGGAACAGAAGATTAGAGAGCCTGTAGGTATGTGTGGTCACTCTCAGAGCCTAGAGAGAACAAAGCAAAACCCAAAAACTACAAACAAAGGCTTCCCTCCACCTAGATTTAAAAGTATCTTGTTTCCTGATTGGTCAGGTGTTTGGGTCCCTGTTTGTTAACCCTTTACAGGTAAAAGAAACATTAACCCTTAACTACCTGTTTATGACAGGGGAAGGGAAATGGTTTATTCCCCTTTGTTGTGAGACTCAGGGAATCTGGGTCTTGGGGATCCCCAGGGAAGGGTTTGGGGAGACCAGAGTCTATCAGGCGCTCTACCTAAGTCCTGCTTGGTGGCAGCCTATCAGATCTAAGCTGGTAATTAAGCTTAGAGAAATTCATGCTAGTACCCATATTTTGGACGCTAAGGTTCAAATGTGGGAATTATACTATGACATGGTGTGCAGCGTGTGGGAAAGACAAGAATCCAAAAGCCAGTAAGGTTATTAATTTTCTTTTCTCTGTTAGCTGCTTGTAAGCAGAGAGAAGGGTTTTTTTTTTAAACCTACAGCCAGAGAATTTTTTTTTCCTTGCTCCTTTCTGGCTGTGCATAAAAATTGCCTCAGGCAGGGCCATTAAGTTTAACAGGGGTCTTTTGTTAGACAATAGAACTCCAGCTGTGAGTCAACTACACCAGCAGAACACACATGCAAATGAACGGGTTTTTTTTGTTCTAGTTTTATAGGGGAAGGCTACTTAGAAAAAGTTAAAAAACTGTTGCTTAGCAACAGAGCAGGCAGCAGACAAACAGTAATTCAGACAGTAAACCAGCAGAGGGCGCCCCAACACAAAAAAAAAGAAAAAAAAGCAGGAAACATGACTTCCAGGGCAAAAGTGGATGCAGAGGGACAAATCAAAGAGGCAGACCACAAGCGAGACATGGAAAAAAAACTACAAGAAATGGAGCTGAGAGAAAGAGAAAGAGAGGCTGCCCACAGGAGAGAGATGGAACTCCTGAGGGAAGCCCACCAGCAGGCCCTGGAATTAGAAAAGGCTAGGCAACAGAACCCAGCCAATTCTAACAACACTTCTCAAGTTGTTATTCCACATCCCAAGAAATTTCCCACCTACAAGACAGGTGATGACACTGAGGCCTTCTTAGAAAATTTTGAAAGAGCCTGCCTTGGGTACCACATCCCTGAAGACCAGTACATGATAGAGCTGAGACCACAGCTCAGTGGACCTTTAGCAGAGGTGGCGGCTGAAATGCCTAAGGAGAAAATGAACGACTATAAACTTTTTCAAACCAAGGCCAGATACCGAATGGGGATAACACCTGAACATGCCCATCAGCGGTACAGAGTCCTAAAATGGAAACCAGATGTGTCATTCCCCCGACACGCCTATCACATTGCAAAGAATTATGAAGCCTGGATATCAGGAACAAAGGTTAACAATCTGGACTAGCTGCACCTCCTGATACAAATGGAGCAGTTCTTAGATGGTGTTCCTGAGAAAATAGAAAGGTACATCCTAGATGGAAAACCCAAAATGGTAATCAAGGGGGGGAGATTGGAGCCAAATGGATGGAAGTGGCAAAAAAGAAAAAACCTACTATCCAGGGGAGCTGTCATAAACAGATAGCTAAGGGTTAATGTTCTTTTACCTGTAAAGGGTTAACACAGGGAACCAAACACCTGACCAGAGGACCAATCAGGAAACAAGACTTTTTCAAATGTGGGTGGAGGGAAGTTTTGGGTGTGCGTTCTTTGTACTTTGTCTTGGGTCTGTGCCCTCTCGGCTCTGAGAGTGATTTTTCTATCTCCAGGCTTTCTAATCTTCTGTTTCCAAGTTGTAAGTACAAGGATAGTAAGACAATAGGTTTATATTGTTTTTTTGTATTTACATGTGTGTAGTTGCTGGAATGTGTTAAATTGTATTCTTTTTGGATAAGGCTGTTTATTCATTTTTTTTCCTTAAGCAATTGACCCTGTATATTGTCACCTTAATACAGAGACTATATTATATGTCTTTTTCATTCTTTTTATATAAAGCTGTCTTTTTAAGACCTGTTGGAGTTTTTCTTTAGTGGGGACTCCAGGGAATTGAGTTTGCAGCTCACCAGGGAATTGATGGGAGGAAGAAGTCAGGGGGGAAATCTCTTTGTGTTAGATTTACTAAGCCTGACTGGGTAAGGGGGAAGAGAGATTGGCTCTCTCGGTACTTGTGTTTCCAGAACTTGAAACAGGGAGGGTAGAATCCCTTTGTTTAGATTCACGGAGCTTGCTTCTGTATATCTCTCCAGGAACCCAGGGAGGGAACACCTGGAGGGGAGGAGGGGGAAGGGAAATGGTTTATTCTCCTTTGTTGTGAGACTCAAGGAATCTGAGTCTTGGGGTCCCCCAGGGAAGGTTTTGGGGAGACCACAGTGAGCTAGGCACTGTATAATTCCTGGCTGGTGGCAGCAATTACCAGGTCCAAGCTAGTAACTAAGCTTGGAGGTTTTCATGCTAACACCCATATTTTGGACGCTAAGGTCCAGATCTGGGAAGAAATGTTATGACAGGAGCGAATATCCCAGAGGGCACACCAACAATAAACCCTATAACCGAGGGCAGCACAAGACCCCACCGACAACCCAAGGAAAGCCACAGACGCCCTATTCTTCCACCTCACCAGTCTCCAGTAACCTACCTCGGCCCAGTGACCAGTCAGCTGGGCAATGCTTTAAATGTAATGAACTGGGACATATAAAGGCCAACTGCCCAAAGAACCCCAACTGAGTGCAGTTCATTACACCACAATTCACACCAAAGATCCCCAGGCCCAGATGCCTCTCAAATACCCTTGGAGCGAAGGGAAACTTTGAGAGTGGGCGGAAAGAAGGTTAGTGCGTGAGAGACATGGGGGCACAAGTGTCAGCTATCCACCAATCCTTGGTGGACCCCAAATTCATCAACCCAAAGGCCCAAGTGACAATTTACCCCTTCATGTCACAAGCTGTAGACTTGCCTACAGCTGAACTGCCTGTCCAGTACAAACGCTGGTTAGGAATGTGGACTTTTGTAGTCTATGACAATTATTCCATCCCCATGCTACTGGGGGAAGATTTGGCCAACCAGGTGAAGCGGGCCAAGAGAGTGGGAATGGTTACACATAGCCAAACCAGGCAAGCTTCCAGACCCATTCCTGTTCCTGAGCCATCCACAGGGACCGCGTCTGTGTTACAAGAGACCCAGACAGAGGTAGTAGACCCAGATCCCATGCCAACAACGGAAACAGCCACAATGCCTCGAGTCCCAGACCTGGAACTGGAAAAGCAACCAGCACCAGAACCGTTGCCAGCACTGACACCAGCGCTAGCAAATCCATTTTCAACCCCAACGCCAGAGGGCACCAGCGAGCCTGAACTGGCAGAAGCAGCAGACAAACACACCCAAGAGGCTCAGCCAGAGCCTGAAATACCCCCTGGGGCACCAGTGGAGAGCGGCTCAGCAGCAAAAAAAACAACCCCATCACCTACATTGCTTCCAGAGGGACCAAGCCCAAGTCCACAGTCTAAGGAAGAACTGGTGTCTCCAACTTCAAGGGAACAGTTCCAGACTGAGCAGGAAGGAGATGACAGCCTTCAGAAAGCTTGGGCAGCGGCAAGGAGCACCCCACCACCTCTCAGCTCTTCTAATCGATCCCAGTTTGTTGTAGAACAAGGACTTTTATAAAAGGAGACTCTTTCTGGTGGACACCAGGAAGACTGGCATCCGCAAAAACAGTTGGTGGTTCCAAATAAGTACCGGAAAAAGTTCTTAAGCTTAGCCCATGATCATCCCAGTGGCTATGCGGGGGTGAACAGAACCAAAGAGAGATTGGGGAAGTCCTTCCACTGGGAGAGGATGGGCAAGGACGTTGCCAAGTATGTCCAGTCTTGTGAAGTATGCCAAAGAGTGGGAAAGCCCCAAGACCAGGTATCATAACCTAGTCCCAGATTTGGACCTTAGCGTCCAAAATATGGGGGTTAGCATGAAAACCTCCAAGCTTAGTTACCAGCTTGGACTTGGTAAAGCTGCCACCACCCAAAAAATTAGAGTGTTTTGGGGCACTCTGGTCCCCACAAAAACCTTCTCTGGGGACCCCAAGACCCAAATCCCTTGAGTTTCACAACAAATGGAAATAAACCTTTTCCCTTCCCCCCTCCAGGTGTTCCTGGAGAGATACACAGAAGCAACCTCCGTGAATCTAAGCAGAGGGATTCCACCCTCCCCTGTTTCCAGCCGGAAACACAAGCACTTCCCTCTTCACCCAGAGGGAATGCAAAGTCAGGCTAGTAAATCTAACACACACAGATTTCCCCCTGACTTCTTCCTCCCACCAATTCCCTGGTGAGCTGCAGACTCAATTCCCTAGAGTTCCCCACTAAAGAAAAATTCCAACAGGTCTTAAAAGAAAGCTTTATATAAAAAGAAAGAAAAATACATAAAAATGGTCTCTCTGTATTAAGGTGACAAATACAGGGTCATTTGCTTAAAAGAATATTGAATAAACAGCCTTATTCAAAAAGAATACAATTTAAAGCACTCCAGCAACTATAGACATGTAAATACAAAAAAAACATATAAATCACTAGCTGATCCTTTGTACTTACAACTGGGAAACAGAAGATTAGAAAGCAAGAAATAGAAATCCCCTCATAGCCGAGAGAGCATACAGGCAGAAAACCAAGAACAAAGGACTCACACACATACTTCCCTCCATCCAGAGTTGAAAAAATCCTGTTTCCTGATTGGTCCTCTGGTCAGGTGCTTCAGGTTACTTTTTTTTTTCAGGTGAAAGAGACATTAACCCTTAGCTATCTATTTATGACACGCCCCCCAAATTGCAGACAGTGGGGAAGCTCACTGGCGGCTATTTCCTTCTAGAACTTTAAAATAAACAGATTAATACAACACATGCACCTTTACATATACCACTAAGTATATAACTAACAGACTTGTACATTTTAAGAACACTTTTTAACTACTAGATTCTGGGAAACTCTCACGGGAGAGTGCATCAGCTACTTTGTTAGAAGCTCCTGAGATGTGCTTAATTTCAAAATTAAAATCTTGGAGAGCTAAACTCCAACGAAGAAGTTTCTTGTTGTTCCCTTTGGCAGTATGAAGCCACTTTAGTGCAGCATAGTCAGTTTGTAGCTGGAACCACCGTCCCCAAACATATGGGCGTAGCTTTTCCAGGGCATACACAATGGCGTAGCATTCCTTTTCACTGACTGACCAGTGACTTTCCCTCTCAGACAGTTTCTTGCTGAGAAACACGACAGGATGGAAGTTGTGATCCGTTGCTTCCTGCATGAGTACTGCTCCTATACCACGCTCAGATGCATCCGTGGTTACTAGGAATGGCTTGTCAAAATCCGGGGCCCTGAGCACAGGGTCAGACATGAGCGTTGCCTTAAGTTGGGTAAAGGCCTTTTGACACTTATCCGTCCAGTTAACTGCATTTGGCTGGGTCTTTTTGGTCAGGTCGGTCAGTGGGGCAGCGATTTGGCTGTAGTGTGGTACAAATCGCCTGTAGTACCCGGCCAAGCCTAAGAAGGATTGGACCTGTTTCTTTGACCTTGGGACAGGCCACTTTTGGATAGCATCCACCTTGGCCTGTAGGGGGCTTATGGTTCCTCAACCCACCTGGTGCCCCAGGTAAGTCACTCTGTTTTGGCCTATTTGACACTTTTTGGCCTTAACAGTTAGTCCGGCCTGCCTGATGCGCTCAAAGACCTTTTCCAGGTGTAGTAGGTGTTCGGGCCAGGAGTCCGAAAAAATGGCCACATCATTGAGGTAGGCAACTGCATATTCTCCCAGTCCTGCTAGTAGACCATCTACCAGCCTCTGGAAGGTGGCGGGTGCATTTCGAAGGCCGAAAGGAAGGACATTAAATTCATATACCCCCGCATGGGTGATGAATGCTGACCTCTCCCTGGCAGGTTCATCTAGCGGTACTTGCCAGTACCCCTTGGTTAAGTCTATTGTAGAGATGAACTGGGCACGTCCCAACTTCTCCAATAGCTCATCGGTGTGTGGCATTGGATAGTTGTCTGGAAGAGTTACCGCATTTAGCTTACGGTAGTCCACACAAAAGCGTATTTCCCCATCTGGTTTGGGTACCAGAACCACTGGAGATGCCCATGCACTGGTAGATGAGCGGATTATACCCATCTGTAGCATGTTCTGGATCTCCCATTCCATAGCAGCTTGGGCATGAGGAGACATCCGGTAGGGTGGGGTTCTGATTGGGTGAGCATTACCTGTGTCAATGGAGTGGTATGCCCGTTCTGTCCGTCCTGTGGTGGCTGAGAACAATGGGGTGAAGCTAGGGCACAGCTCCTTGATTTGTCGCCGCTGCAGACGTTCCAGGGTGGTTGAGAGGTTCACCTCTTCCACGCAACCGTCTTTTTTCCCGTCGTAGTAGACACCGTCAGGGCACTCAGCATCATCTCCCTGGACTGTAAACTGACAAACCTGTAAGTCTCTGGAATAGAAAGGCTTGAGAGAATTAACATGGTACACTCTGGGCTTTAGGGAGGAATTGGGAAATGCTATGAGGTAGTTCACAGTTCCCAGGCGCTCTTGGACCGTGAATGGCCCTTCCCATGATGCTTCCATCTTATGGGCCTGTTGCGCCTTTAAGACCATAACCTGGTCTCCTACCTTGAAGGAACGTTCTCTGGCATGTCTGTCATACCAGGCCTTTTGCTCTTCCTGAGCATCCTTTAGGTTTTCTCTGGCAAGGGCTAAAGAGTGTTGGAGGGTGCTTTGTAGGTTGCTTACAAAGTCCAGAATGTTAATTCCTGGAGAAGGCGTAAACACCTCCCATTGCTGCTTCACCAACTGTAATGGCCCCTTAACCTCGTGACCATACACAAGTTCAAACGGTGAAAACCCTAAACTGGGATGTGGTACAGCCCTGTAGGCAAACAGCAACTGCTGCAACACTAGGTCCCAATTATTGGAGTATTCGTTGACGAATTTACGTATCATGGCCCTCAAAGTTCCATTAAACCTTTCCACCAGGCCATTGGTTTGATGGTGGTATGGGGTGGCAACCAAGTGGTTCACCCCATGAGTTTCCCACAGTTTTTCCATGGTCCCTGCCAGGAAATTAGATCCTGAATCTGTAAGGATGTCGGAGGGCCAACCTACCCTGGCAAAGATGTCTGTTAGGGCCAGGCACACAGTGTTAGCCCTGGTGTTGCCTAGAGCTACTGCTTCCGGCCATCGGTTAGCAAAGTCCACTAAAGTCAGTACGTACTGCTTTCCTCTGGGTGTCTTTTTTGGGAAAGGACCCAGAATATCCACAGCTACTCGCTGGAATGGGACCTCAATTATGGGGAGTGGCTGGAGAGGGGCCTTGACCTGGTCTTGAGGCTTTCCCACTCTTTGGCATACCTCACAAGACCGGACATACTTGGCAACGTCCTTGCCCATCCCCTCCCAGTGGAAGGACTTCCCCAACCGGTCCTTGGTTCTGTTCACCCCAGCATGGCCACTGGGATGATCATGGGCTAAGCTTAAGAGCTTCCCCCGGTACTTAGTTGGAACCACCAACTGTTTTTGCGGCTGCCATTTTTCCCGGTGTCCACCAGAAAGAATCTCCTTGTATAAAAGTCCTTGGTCTATAACAAACCGGGATCGATTAGAAGAGCTGAGAGGTGGTGGGGTGCTCCGTGCCACCGCCCAAGCTTTCTGAAGGCTGTCATCTGCTTCCTGCTCAGTCTGGAACTGTTCCCTTGAGGCTGGGGTCACCAGTTCTTCCTCAGACTGTGGACTTGGGCTTGGTCCCTCTGGAAGCAATGTAGGTGATGGGATTGTTTCCGTTGCTGGTGAACCGCTCTCCGCTGGTGCACCTGAGGGTATTTCAGGCTCGGGCTGTGCCTTTTGGGTATGGCTGTATGTTGCTTCTGCCAGTTCTGGCTCGCTGGTGCCCTCTGGCGTTGAGTTAGAAGATGTGGTTGCAATTGCTGGTGCTGGTTGCTGTTCCAGTTCCGGGCCTGGGACTGGAGGTGCTGTGGCTGTTTCAGTGGTAGGCATGGAATCCGGGTCCACTGCCTCTGTCTGGGTCTCTGGTAACACAGACGGGGCGTCTGTGGATGGCTCAGGAACAGGAATGGGTCTGGAAACTTGCCTGGTTTGGCTACGTGTAACCATTCCCACTCTCTTGGCTCGCTTCACCTGCTTGGTCAAGTCTTCCCCCAGTAGCATGGGGATAGGATAATTGTCATAGACTGCAAAAGTCCACATTCCTGACCAGCCTTTGTACTGGACAGGCAGTTCAGCTGTAGGCAAGTCTACAGCTTGTGACATGAAAGGGTAAATTGTCACTTGGGCCTTTGGGTTGATGAATTTGGGGTCTACGAAGGATTGGTGGATAGCTGACACTTGTGCCCCCGTGTCTCTCCACGCAGTAACCTTCTTTCCGCCCACTCTCAAATTTTCCCTCCGCTCAAGGGTATTTGAGAGGCATCCGGGCCTGGGGATCTTTTGGGTGATGGTGGTGTAATGAACTGCACTCGGATGGCGTTCTTTGGACAGTTGGCCTTGATATGTCCCAGTTCATTACACTTAAACATCTTCCATCTGATGGGTCACTGGGTCGAGGTGAGTTACTGGAGACTGGTGAGGTGGAAGAATAGGGCGTCTGTGGCTTTACTTGGGTTGTATGTGGGGTCTTTGGCTGTCCTCAGTTGTAGGGTTTATGGTCGGTGTGCCCTCTGGGGTATTCGTTCCCCTTGACCGTAGCTTTCTTGTTTTCTGCCACTTCCATCCATCGGGCTCCAATCTCCCCCGCCTCAGGGACATTTTTGGGTTTTCCATCTTGTATGTACCGTGTGATGTCCTTAGGAACACCATCCAAGAACTGCTCCATTTGTATGAGGAGGTGCAGTTCTTCCAAGGTTTTAACATTGTGTCCTGATATCCAGGCCACATAATTTTTCCCGACGTAGTAGGCGTGTTTGGGAAATGACACATCTGGTTTCCACTTTTGGGTTCTGAAACGCCGACGGGCATGATCCGGGGTGATTCCCATTCTGTATCTGGCCTTGGTTTGAAAAAGTTTATAGTCATTCATGTTCTCCTTAGGCATTTCAGCTGCCACCTCTGCTAAAGGTCCACTGAGCTGTGGCCTCAATTCTACCATGTACTGGTCTTCAGGGATGCGGTACCCAAGACAGGCTCTTTCAAAATTTTCCAAGAAGGCCTCGGTGGCATCACCTGCCTTGTAGGTGGGAAATTTCCTGTGCTGTGGAACAATCATTGGCGCAGGGTTCTTAGGGTTGGCTGTGTTTTGCTTAGACTTTTCTAATTCCATGGCCTGTCGGTGGGCTTCCCTCTGGAGTTCCAGCTGTTTTTGGTGGTCTGCATCTTTGGCTGCTTGCTCTCTTTTCTAGGCTGCCTCTCTTTCTCTTTCTCTCAGCTCTATCTCTTGTAGTCTTTTTTCCAGTTCTCGCCTGTGTTCAGCTTCTTTGATTTGTTCTTCGGCCTCCATTTTTGTCTTGGTAGGCATGGTTCCTGTTTTCTTGTGTTGGGGTTCCCTCCGGTGTTTATTTTCTGAACTGCAGGCTCTGTTGCCTCCTGTGGTCTGCCTAGCAACAGTGTCTTTTTCCCTTTCTTTCTCTAGCTAATGTTTTCAATGTAAAGTAAACCAGAAAAACCACTTTATTTGCATGTATATAGTGCTGGTATTTGACTCCTAATGGGAGTGCTATTGTGTGACAAAAGACCCGTAACAGCTCCTTAATGGTTTCTTGCTTAATATGCAAGCCACAACTGCCAGAGAGAGCAGAAAAAAAAATTGTCTCTGGTTCCTTTTAAACCCAAACTGTTTCTGCTTAAAAGCCTCTAGCAGAGAAAAGAAAAATATAATATTCCTACTGGCTTCTGGATTCCATCTTTCCCACTACGCTGCACACCATATCATAACCTAGTCCCAGATTTGGACCTTAGCGTCCAAAATATGGGGGTTAGCATGAAAACCTCCAAGCTTAGTTACCAGCTTGGACCTGGTAATGCTGCCACCACCCAAAAAATTAGAGTGTTTTGGGGCACTCTGGTCCCCACAAAAACCTTCTCTGGGGACCCCAAGACCCAAATCCCTTGAGTTTCACAACAAAGGGAAATAAACCTTTTCCCTTCCCCCCTCCAGGTGTTCCTGGAGAGATACACAGAAGCAACCTCCGTGAACCTAAGCAGAGGGATTCCGCCCTCCCCCATTTCCAGCCGGGAATCACAAGCACTTCCCTCTTCACCCAGAGGGAATGCAAAGTCAGGCTAGTAAATCTAACACACACAGATTTCCCCCTGACTTCTTCCTCCCACCAATTCCCTGGTGAGCTGCAGACTCAATTCCCTAGAGTTCCCCACTAAAGAAAAATTCCAACAGGTCTTAAAAGAAAGCTTTATATAAAAAGAAAGAAAAATACATAAAAATGGTCTCTCTGTATTAAAGTGACAAATACAGGGTCATTTGCTTAAAAGAATATTGAATAAACAGCCTTATTCAAAAAGAATACAATTCAAGGCTCTCCAGCAACTATAGACATGTAAATACAAAAAAAAAACATATAAATCACTAGCTGATCCTTTGTACTTACAACTGGGAAACAGAAGATTAGAAAGCAAGAAATAGAAATCCCCTCATAGCCGAGAGAGCATACAGGCAGAAAACCAAGAACAAAGGACTCACACACAAACTTCCCTTCACCCAGAGTTAAAAAAATCCTGTTTCCTGATTGGTCCTCTGGTCAGGTGCTTCAGGTTACTTTTTTTTTTTTCAGGTGAAAGAGACATTAACCCTTAGCTATCTGTTTATGACACCAGGTCAAGGCCCCTCTCCAGCCACTCCCCATAATTGAGGTCCCATTCCAGCGAGTAGCTGTGGATATTCTGGGTCCTTTCCCAAAAAAGACGCCCAGAGGAAAGCAGTACCTACTTACTTTCATGGACTTAGCTGCCCGGTGGCCGGAAGCAGTAGCTCTAGGCAACACCAGGGCTAAAGCTATGTGCCTGGCCATAACAGACATTTTTGCCAGAGTAGGTTGGCCCTCCGACATCCTTACAGATTCAGGATCTAATTTCCTAGCAGGGACCATGAAAGAACTGTGGGAAACTCATGAGGTGAACCACATGGTTGCCACTCCGTACCACCATCAAACCAATGGCCTGGTGGAAAGTTTTAATGGAACTTTGAGGGTCATGATACGTAAATTTGTCAATGAACACTCCAATGACTGGGACCTAGTGTTGCAACAGTTGCTTTTTGCCTCCAGGGCTGTATCACATCCCAGTTTAGGGTTTTCACCATTTTGTGTATGGTCATGAGGTTAAGGGACCATTACAGTTGGTGAAGCAGCAATGGGAGGGGTTTACGCCTTCTCCAGGGACTAATATTCTGGACTTTGAAAGCAACCTACAAAGCTCCCTCCGACAGTCTTTAGCCCTTGCTAAAGAAAACCTAAAGGGTGCTCAGGAAGAGCAAAAGGCCTGGTATGACAGACATACCAGAGAGCATTCCTTCAAGGTAGGAGACCAGGTTATGGTCTTGAAGGCGCAACAGGCCCATAAAATGGAAGCATCATGGGAAGAGTCATTCACGATCCAAGAGCGCCTGGGAGCTGTTAGCTACCTCATAGCATTTCCCAATTCCTCCCTAAAGCCCAGAGTATATCATGTTAATTCTCTCAAGCCCTTTTATTCCAGAAACTTACAGAGTTGTCAGTTTACAGTCCAGGGAGGAGATGACGCTGAGTGGCCTGATGGTGTCTACTATGAAGGAAAAACCGACGGTGGCGTGGAAGAGGTAAACCTCTCCACCACCCTGGAACGTCTGCAGTGGCAAAAAATCAAGGAGCTGTGCACTAGCTTTGCCCCATTGTTCTCAGCCACCCCAGCACGGACTGAACGGGCATACCACTCTATTGACACAGGTAATGCTCACCTCATTAGAACCACACACTACCGAGTGTCTCCTCACGCCCAAGATGCTATAAAACGGGAAATCCAGAACATGCTACAGATGGGTATAATCTGCTCATCTACCAGTGCATAGGCATCTCCAGTGGTTCTGGTACCCAAACCAGATGGGGAAATACGCTTTTGCGTGGACTACCGTAAGCTAAATGTGGTAACTCGTCCAGACAACTATCCAATGCCACGCACCGATGAGCTATTGGAGAAGTTGGGACATGCCCAATTCATATCCACAATAGACTTAACCAAGGGGTACTGGCAAGTACCGCTAGATGAACCTGCCAAGGAAAGGTCAGCATTCATCACCCAAGCGGGGGTGTATGAATTTAATGTACTTCCTTTCGGGCTGCGAAATGCACCCGCCACCTTCCAGAGGCTGGTAGATAGTCTACTAGCAGGACTGGACGAATATGCAGTTGCCTACCTCGATGATGTGGCCATTTTTTCTGACTCTTAGCCCAAACACCTAGAACACCTGGAAAGGGTCTTTGAGCACATCAGGCAGGCCGGACTAACTGTTAAGGCCAAAAAGTGTCAAATAGGCCAAAACAGAGTGACTTACCTGGGACACCAGGTGGGTCGAGGAACCATAAACCCACTACAGGCCAATGTGGATGCTATCCAAAAGTGACCTGTCCCAAAGTCCAAAAAACAGGTCCAATCCTTCTTAGGCTTGGCCGGGTATTACAGGCGATTTGTACCACACTACAGCCAAATCGCTGCCCCACTGACCGACCTGACCGAAAAGACCCAGCCAAATGCAGTCAAGTGGACTAATGAGTGTCAAAAAGCCTTTACCCAATTTAAGGCAACGCTCATGTCTGACCCTGTGCTCAGGGCCCTGGACTTTGACAAACCATTCCTAGTAACCACCGATGCATCTGAGCATAGTATAGGAGCAGTTCTCATGCAGAAAGGACCAGATCACAACTTCCACCCTGTCGTGTTTCTCAGCAAGAAACTGTCTAAGAGGGAAAGCCACTGGTCAGTCAGTGAAAAGGAATGCTACGCCATTGTTTACGCCCTGGAAAAGCTACGCCCATACATTTGGGAACGGTGGTTCCAGCTACAAACTGACCATGCTGCGCTAAAGTGGCTTCATACTGCCAAGGGGAACAAAAAAAACTTCTTCGATGGAGTTTAGCTCTTCAAGATTTTGATTTTGAAATTCAACACATTTCAGGAGCTTCTAACAAAGTAGCTGATGCCCTCTTCTGTGGAAGTTTCCCAGATTCCACTGGTTAAAAATTTGTCCTTGAAATGTAGAAAGTCTTGTAGTTTACATATGTATTAGTGTATGTAAAGGTGCATGTGTTGTATTAATCTGTTTATTCTAAAGTTCTAGAAAAAAATCACCGCCAGTGAGGTTCCCCACTGTCTGTGGTTTGGGAGGCGTGTCATAAACAGATAGTTAAGGGTTAATGTCTCTTTTACCTGTAAAAGGTTGACAAACAGGGACCCACACACCTGACCAGAGGACCAATCAAGAAACAAGATACTTTCAAATCTAGGTGGAGGGAAGCCTTTGTTCGTAGTTTTTGGGTTTTGCTTTGTTCTCTCTAGGCTCTGAGAGTGACCACACATACCTACAGGCTCTCTAATCTTCTGTTCCAATTTTTTAAGTACAAAAGTAGAAAGACAGTTTAGTCTTTTTAATTGTTTTTCTGTATTTGCAACCGTGTATCTGGCTGGTAGAGTTTTACTGTGTATTTGGGTGAAAGTATTTTAAATTGTATTTCTGCTGGAGAAAGCTTTCTTTCTATTGTCTATAAGCTATAAAAACCCTGCATATTTACCATCTTGATTACAGAGACAAGTTTTTTGTTTTTTCTTCTTTTATTAAAGTTTTCCTCTTTTTTAGAATCTAACTGATTTTTTGGTTATCTTTTGTAAAACTCCAGGGAAGGGTGTCTGCACTCACCAGGGAATTGGTGGGAGAAAGGAAAGGGAGGAGGGAAGAAAAACCTGCTCTCTGCGTTTATCTCTGTATCTCTCTCCGGGGAAGAAGGGAGGGGGAAGGGGTGATTCAAGGAGTTGAATCACGGTGGTCTCCTAGTGTACCCAGGGTGAGAAAGAGCTGGGAGGAAGAAAGGAGGGGGGAAGGGAAATGATTTATTCCCCTTTGTTGTGAGACTCAGGGAATCTGGGTCTTGGGGATCCCCAGGGAAGGGTTTGGGGAGACCAGAGTCTATCAGGCGCTCTACCTAAGTCCTGCTTGGTGGCAGCCTATCAGATCTAAGCTGGTAATTAAGCTTAGGAAAATTCATTCTAGTACCCATACTTTGGACGCTAAGGTTCAAATTTGGGAATTATACTATTACAGCAATATATATAAAGATTCTAGACAAATGACTGCACTGGAGAACTCCATTTTAACCTCCAACTAAATTAGGGACCCTTTTACCAGAAATATTGAAACATTCATTAAAGGAGAATTTTATCCTTAAGTTATTTTTTTTCAGTTCTATGCAAATATCTTAATATGAAAGTAGAGAAACAGGTGGCGGATTATGTTCTTTTCAGGAAGAAGTCATCTTTTAGGAGTGATTTGGTTTCATGACCCACTTATGAGATTAAGAGGATAACTAGGTAGCAAAAATAATTTAGAACCGTCAAAGGAGTCACAAATCATTTGACTCTGTTGTAGTTCAGTGGCATTAACTCCTGAATAGACACATAATTACAGCGTTTCATAGATTATAAAGTCAGAAAGGACCATTCTGATCATTGAGTCTGACCTCTTGTCTAACATCAGCCATGCAAATTCCCTAAATTAATTTCTGTTAGAACTAGAGCACGTATTCGAGAAAAAAAAATCCTATCTTGATTTAAAAGTGACTAAGAATGGAGAATTCATCAGAACCCTGGGTAAATTGTTCCAGTGGTTAATTACCCTTTCTGTTAAATATGTATTCCTTATTTCTGGTCTGAATTTCCATAGCTTTAACGTTCAGCCATTGGATGTTGTTATACCTTTGTATGTTAGACTGAAAAATCCGTCTGTCATCAAATTGTCATTATCCCTAGTATGTACATATAGAGTATGATCAAGTCACCCTTTAATCCTCTCTTGATTTAGTTAATCAGATTGAGCTCCTTTAGTCTGTCACTGTATGACATGTCTTCCAATCCTTTATCTGTTCTTGTGGCTATTCTCTGAACCCTCTCTAATTTGTCAACTCATAATTTTATCATGAATCTTGCAATATGACCTGAAAATTTAAAAGAAATCCTACAAAAAGTGGAAACATGGACAAATTGCTAAGGATGAGTACAAAAGAGTAGGATGTTACCGAAATATTGGGTCTGCCTAGCTGAGAGCCAGTTAACAGCCTGACAGGGATAAGGAAAAATGCTTTATTCTGCAGAAAAAGGAGAGCCTGTACCTTGGTACAAAAGACTCTGTCTTACACAAATTTCACAAACTTTTTATACACATTCAGACAAAGACCCTTGCGTGTTAATACTTGATTGGTAAGTGTAAAATCTCATGTTTCCCTTATCTAAGTAGAACTAACTGGTTTGAAGCAGGATCTTCCTGCTTTGAGGCAGAGGAACAGAGATAGTGCAAAAATGCAGGCTACTGTGTCCATGAGCAGTACTTACTCCCCCCCTCACCTGCTGGCCGCTTGTAATCCATTAAGGGGGGTCGGCCAGCTTTCACAAGGACAAGCATATAAGTATAAAATCAGAAAGCAAAGGCACAAAATGAGTTGCAAGTAGCAAGGAACCTAAGGTATTTATAGAAACTCTTCTTGACTTTTAAGAGCAACAGAAATACAAAGGAAAGTAAATGTCCACTATTTAGAGCTAGTAATGAACATCGAGAAGACTGAAGTGTTTCATACCTGTTAAAATGAACACTGAAACAAAATGGTTAGTTGTGACAAGATACTTAATATTTACAACAAGAGAGAAGGAATGGAAGTCAAAATAAAATAATAAAATAATAATAATAATAATAATAAACAGGCTAAATAAATAATATATAGACGAATTGAATACATCTAAGTTATCAGGCCTGATGAAATTCACACTAGGATACTGAAAAAGAATGGGGACCCATTATATCGCTCCTTCCTCCTGACAGACCCAGCGTTGCTCTTGATGAGTCAGCTTATTCCATGAGTTAATTCTGTCTGACCTTTCTCAAGGGATCCAGGGAAGTGGTTTACATGAGGTTTAGTTGTTTAATTTAAGCCTTCTTAACAAGCAAAATCAAAACGTTACAAAAATTTCCTTTAAAAGTCTGTTCAGGCTAAGTAGTCCATTCCATAAGTCTGTCCCTCATGCCAGTAAGTCCAGTAACCAAATTTCCTGGCTCTTACCTCACAGCCTCAGCCATAAAGGACTCTACACAGGCTCATTTGTGTCCATTTGGTTTCTGGAACAATTCCTCTCTGCAGTAACTCCACGAGTAGTCCATTTTTTTTTCAGAACTGCGTCTAGCCTCTCCACTTTCTAGAAGTTGTTAAAGTTCCCTCCCCCATTTCCCAACCTCCCTTATAGTGGTCAGCTAATTAAGTTCCAGCTCTTTCTCAGGTGCAGCAGGTGAAGCTAATCAGCCAGCTAGGTAGCAGCTTCTGACCCCAGAGGAATGGTATCTCTTATTCCTTCACAGGTCCTAACAGAGCTAGATGAAGCATTCTCCAAAACATTAGCAATATCTTTGATAACACATAGAGGATGAGTGAGGTCCCAGAGGACTGGAGAAGGGAAAACATAGTATCTATATTTAAAAAGAGAAACAAAGAAGACCAGGGAATGATAGACAACTCAGCCTATCTTTAATACCTGGAAAGGTACTAGAACAAATTATTAAACAATCAATTTATAAGGACCCAGGTGATAATAAGATTATAAGTAAAAGCCAAGATAGATTTGTCAAGATGAAATCATGTCAAACCAACATAGGGGAAGCTGTAGTCAGGATATCTTGATTTTAGTAAGGCTTTTGTCCCCCATGAAGTTCTCAGAAGCAAACTAGGGAAACATGGTCTAAATGAAATTGTTATAACGTCGGTAGCACAGTTCAGGGAAACTGCACCTGTCTTCCCCTTCTATGGTCCAGCAAGGCACCCACCCTTAGTTTCCCTGCAATTGCATCTCTTGGTCAGAGACACACATTTCTTTCCCCTGTGAGAAGGTATTTCCAGGCTACAGAGTTCTCCCCCTATTCTGTGAATTCCCCAGCAAAGTCAGGTTGCCTAAGCAGGCCTGTTTTATTTATTTTTTCCTCAGGGATGGTACAAAGTGCAGTTGTCACATTTAGGTTATCACACAGCTTTTTCTAAGCAAGCACATTTATTTGGAATGGAAAAATATTACAAAGAAACATTTAAAATAATAAAATAACCCACATATATGAAAATAAGCTTACCAGAGATCACCCTTGACTTCAACAAAGTCTGTGGCCAGTGAACAGCGCTTCAAATCCCACCAAGAGTTTTTTCTGTGGTCACAAATTTGTAGCAGCTGTTAACTTAGAGACACTTTACCCATAGTTTAAGAGAATTATTTCTTTTATTTAGTCATCTAGAGCATGAGAGTACAGACCATACAAAACAGTAACTGCTATATAAATTCACTTGCCTCTGTTTCTTCATCACTCCAGGGCAGAGCTCGGCAACCTCTGGCACGCAGCTCGCTAGGGTAAGCACCTGGCGGGTCGGGCTAGTTTGTTTACCTGTCGTGTTGGCAGGTATGGCTGATTGCAACTCCCACTAGCTGTGGTTGCAGTTCCAGACCAATGGGGGCTATGGGAAGTGGTGCAGGCCAAGGGATGTGCTGGCCCCGGTTTCCCGCCACCCCCTTTCGCCTGGGACGGTGCTTACCCTGGCGAGCCATGTGCCAGAGGTTGCCGACCCCTGCTCCAGGGCATTTTTTGGCCTGGTGTCATAGTTCCTGGCATTGTTTAGTGTCCTTCTGGCTGTCCCTATGAGCTGCAACATGGAGCCTTCTTGCCCTAAGTCAGCTTGCTTCCTTTGTCCGTCACCAGTCTGACCTCTTTCCTGAGGCCATATAGGTCAGGAAATCAGGGATTGGCCCCTACCTGATATAGACTCTTTTATGCTGGGTTGATTTTTTCTCTCTTTTTGATCTAGAACCAAAATGGCTAAAAGCTCCAGAAAGATCAGCTCCTCACTCTTTATAAGTTTTTGCCCCCCTACCCACCCTTTGGCAGGTGGCACCCTTACCAGCAACTCCTATGTAAGCACAAACCCCTGACAAGTGACTTTATTACAAAGGCAATCTCTTTCCCACTGAACAAGTTTCTCATGATAGGAATTAGTTTATGGTCGAGAGCAATGAAATTGCAATAGAGGACTATCCCAATTAAAGACCATCCACTCTCAGCCTTATGTTGCCATGCCTTGGAATTTCAGTCCAATACGGAGACAACAGAACAAAAGAGACAACTAGCTTCTGCCTCCAAAATGGAGTTTGCAGCCACACACACACACACACACACACACACACACACACACACACACACACACACACACACACACACACACACACACACACACACACACACACACACAGAATTCATAAATTGTGCAGATCATTTTACCAGTCATCGTATACCTTCAGGAAAACAAGGTGGTCTGACATCCATGCCTTGCTCCTGGAGCTGGTAGTCTCACTTCTGTTTCTTTGGATAAGATACTAGGTGGTAGCTAAGCCCCACATTGATCCTCTGGAGGGGGACGTGGTTAAATCTTAGGTATTGTAGGATGAAAAAATCTCTAATAATGTGAGATTGGCAGCAGTGACTTATCAGACCGGTTACCTTCTCTCCCCAGTGCAAGACCTATCAAAAAACAGGTGGGAATTCAGGCAAGCAATATACAATTTACTTAAAATAATGTGCTATTTTAAATTGTTTTCTGAATAATTTCTGTGACTAATTCATGATCCATCAATTGAGGGTGAGCGGCTCATTGCAAGATTTTATTTTCAGATTGGAGTCACTCAATATACTTCTGTTCCCTGACTGAATGTAATATAACTCACAGGATCAGATTTCCAGAGCAAGCATTCACATTTATGAGTTGAAGATTCATTTCCATGAATAGTCTTCAAGTTTTATTTAAAATTAGCTAATCCCAAAAACTTTCTTGCCAAAGTCATGTGCTGGAAAATTTGCAGGAAGAACATACAAGAGGCAAAAACAAAAGGAGAAACAAATTCTATTTTGTTTTTAATTTGGGAAACTAACATGTTTATGCTTCTAGCTACTTAATTAAACAATACACTGTATAATATGAGGTTTTCTATGCAATGAGAGCTTCAGCTCAATATTTAAATTTATTTCATTTCTTCAAGGTCAAATGATTATGTGTCACCTGAGGGTTATTTTTTTTTAAAGAGTTCACCCTCATGGGAAACATCTTCTTTGGTCCGCAGACTAGAAGGAATTGCTTATGTTTTATTGCATGACTGAATCTTGTAGCTTTATATTGCTTTTGTAATCTGATCTTTAAGAGATTCCCAGAGAGGAAAATCTTTTCAGGTATTCTCCAGGGCTCCTCTACAGTAAGCATGTTAGGAATGCATGCTATTTACTTTGTATTAAGGATTAACAAACCAGAAAGAACAAAAAGTCAAAATGAAGCTCCTATGAAAGAGATATTGACCTCTATCTTTTTACAAGCAGACATAAGGACACTCAACTAAATGGACGAAGATACATCTCCCAATCCATGCACATGACTGATGATATGGATTGGATATGTTACCCTAAATGATCAGTACCGTAAATTTAATCCCTATACTCTTAAAGAAACAGACGCTGCACTTTCCCATTGGTCAACAGATCCTGCCCAATTTGCAATCAATGGTAAATCTCTCATTGAATTCAACAGTGTAGCACCAATAGTTTCAAGCCTGTTAAACAGAATACTGATTTAAAAACACTCAAATTGTAATCAAGGGAACAATATTGTTATTTATATTCAAACATGGCATACACATGATGACTAACACAAATGATTATAATAATTACAGCTGGGCAAAAATATTTGGTAATTCAGTTTGGATCATTCTCCCAGTATTTGGTTGTTTACTCCTACCTTATCTAAACTAGTCAAAACTCTTGAGTCTTCAAAATGTGGCTGGGAATTGCATCCAAATGTCATCATATTTTTGGTACTTCCTGCTTCCAGCTGGGCTGGGAAAAAAACCAACAACAATAAAAGCCTCTGTCTCAGTATTTAAACTTTTTCCATTATACCGGTTTAGTTAAACTTATAGCTCCCCATGTGAGCACTCTTTTTCCAGAACATAAGTGGAGTGTTTTTCGGGTGGGGTGCGGGGCAGGGACAAGTGGGAGGTGCTTAACATAAATCCCTTCCAAAGCAATATAAGCTAAACCACAAAAATGCCCTCTTATACTGGAATCAGAGTGTCCATACTGGGATTTATAGTAGCAGAACTATATTGGTTATATTTACATCTTAGCTTATTCCTGCAGAACTTTGCCATGTAGACCAGCCCTAAATATGAGAGAAGAGGCATTTGCTATAAATGTGTTTGCAAGTGTCCATTCCAGTACAAATTGTCATTGACATGCAAACATACAGGGTAAGTCACAAAGTGGCAGAGGATTTACTTTCCTGTTACAAGACTGCAGCCATTTTCTCAGCTATTGTCCTTAGTAATTTGCTCTGGCACAGTCCTTTTGCTTCATTTTTGGGATGTGTCTATATCTGGATTTGTAGCCCAATCCTTCACAGTGCACGTTATTTAGCTAAATGGCTATTTTCATTACCAAAGCCTCCATCTAAATTCCTATTTGGGTCCTTGGACTAGAGAAACTTAGAGCTTTCCAGCCCCACCCCTGGTCTCCTTCTTTGCAGAAATACCCGCAGAAGGGTTTTGTCTCTGTAAAGTATCCTGCACATTGATGAGAGGGATCTACTGAAATAGAGTCTCCCTTCCCAGCATTCCTTGCTGTGGTACCTACAACTCCCAGAATACCTCAATGCAGGGCAGAGGCCAGGAACTGGGTAGTGCAGGGCTATAAGCCTGCTTTAAAAGTTCAGTGCACCTCAGTAAACCCCATAATTTCATATGCAAATATAAGCAAATATAAGCATTCTATTGCAAACAAATATTTGTATATGCAGTGCATCTACTTAACAAAATAATCTTGACCATTAGTATAGATTTGGAACAAATATTTGGTATTCAGATTTTTTTCTTTTAAATACACTGTTTGAGTGGACCATGGACATTTTTTGCTATTTTGATGGAACTTTTATTTCATGAAGACAAGCAAAAACGTTTTGACAATTCTATTGATTATCCCACTTATTTTCTGTGTCAATGGAGCTTTCATCTCTGCCAGATGCTTTGTCTATCCCCATTCTGGCTAGTGAATGCTTGACATTTTCAATAAAATACTTTAAGATAATTTATTTTCCTTCACTTGTAGTTTCATTAAATACTTCTAACTTGATTATAGTGCCTTACAAAATTCTACAGTTCCTTCATTTCTACATAATGGAACATCTTGTTACGCAGTTCCTATGTATTTTATTACAATGCCCATGTGCATTAAAGATAAATATAATTTTCTATGCTAAGATTTTTTTATTCTTTTCTGATTTGATTCTCTTGAATCCTCTCTACTTTTTCCTCTTAAGTTTATGCTAAGCTTTTGAATTTCTTCTCTTAGTTTGCACTGAATAGTTTTTTGTCATTACACAAATCCCACTATCAGGCATTCCAGCTCCTTTTTGATTTAATGTCACTTTAATTTTCGTGTTTCTTTTTTATTTAGACAGAGAGAGTGACAGAGAGACAGAGACAGCACTTTCCTAACTTTTCTAATTCTTATTTTCCTGTGATTATTTTTAAATGATGTATTAAGAATTTTCAGATACTTTAATGCAATGAAAAAAAAAAGAATATACTGTTGATAAACCTTTGTTCGAGGAACAGGAAAAAGAAACAATAAAAATACTTCAATTAAATGTTATCAGTAACATCTCAGTTTTAACCGCAGTGCGGGAGTCAGACAAGGTAATAAAAAGAAAAGGTGTCTGTCACCCGAAATTAGCCCAGATTACATATAAACAGGGAAACAAAGAACTAATCAAAGGTTGTTCCTAATGTAGCATTAATTTCAATTATTTAAAAAGACAACATTATCAAACCTTATATTATTATTATCCAGCAAAGTTACAATCCATTTCTCAAAAAAAGAAGCCAAGCTACTCAAAAAACCATTCTAGGCTTATGTATAATTCATTAGCAATTATGTATATATTTGGTAAATAAGAGTCCTTGATAATATTTTCATGAAATGGGGAAATTTTCTCTAGATTATTGAGTTAACTGTTCCGAGATTTAACTCTTGGATTTGGTTCTTGTTTTTTTGTTTTGGTTTGGTTTGGTTTGGTTTTGGTTTTGTTTGTTTGTTTTGTTTTGTTTTTCAGAGAAAACCTGGTAGTTTCTTCTTTTGTCTCTCTGATAGCTTAATTCACTGAAATAGTAGTGAATAGAGGTCTTTTTATTTTTTCAGGAACCTGTCTTATATCTGTCTTCTATCTTTGAAATCATGAGAGTTTTACCGTTGACTTTAACAAGACAAGATAAAGATCTTAGTGTTTAAATCTTCTGTTTTTAATTTTCATGCTTAGAACAGACGCACAGAAATAACAGAGCAAAAATAGTTGTGACTTGTTTTTACAAAGCAGCTACTCCAAGATTAAGATTAAATGATGGCAGTTTTTATTTATTAAATAATAATAATAGCATTAAGGTCATTCTTATACTGTAAAAGGTCTCTTTTAAGGTAAATAGTCAGAAAAAAGAATGTAGAATTTGTGGGCCTGATTCTACTCTCATAGACTCATAGACTCATAGGTCAGAAGGGACCAATCTGATCATCTAGTCTGACCTCCGGCACAAGGCAGGCCACAGAACCCCACCCATCCAATTTTATAACAACCCCTATCCCAGGACCGAGTTATTGAAATCCTCAAAAATGGTTTGAAGACCTCAAGCTGCAGAGACACCACCAGCAAGCGACCCGTGCCCCACGCTGCAGGGGAAGGCGAAAAACCTCCAGGGCACCTGCCAATCCACCCTGGAGGAAAATTCCTTCCCGACCCCAAATATGGCGATCAGCTAAACCCTGAGCATGTGGGCAAGAGTCACCAGCTAGCACCCAAGAAGGAATTCTCCGCAGCAACTCAGTACCCATCGCATGCAACATCTCCCCGCAGACCATTGAGCAGACCTGTCTGGTGGTAATTTAAGATCAATTGCCCAAATTAACGATCCTATCATAACATCCCCTCCATATACTTATCAAGCTTTGTCTTAAAGCCAGGAAAGTCTTTTGCCCCTACTACTTCCCTCGGAAGGCTATTCCAGAACTTCACTCCCCTAATGGTCAGAAACCTTCATCTAATTTCAAGTCTAAACTTCCTAATATCCAGTTTATACCCATTCGTCCTCGTGGCTACATTAGTACTAAACTTAAATAATAATTCCTCTCCCTCCCTAACGTTAACCCCCTTGATATATTTACTCTGACTTACACTGGTTTGACACTTGAGTACCTCCATGACTTCAGTGGTGTTAAGTATGGTTTACATTGGTGAGAGAAAAGAAACCAGACCAATATTGTTTACCTCTTTTTCTAATAATTTCCATCATCAAATTGCTTTAGGACAAATATATTTTTAATTAACTAGTTTTGAAAACTATTCAGTGACTTTTCTCCACTGAGAACAGCACTTTGTCCTTGACATGGTGCAAAGGCTTATGTGGCTTGAGAGCTCAGCCAAGCTGGAAAGGTAAAATGGTAGGGACCAGAAAAAAGCAGACCACTGGTTCTTCAGGTTGGGAGCTGAGTGATAGGCTAAGAACCCAGACTTATGAAATATTAAGTTATGGAAACATAACAAGATAGCCATTCTGTTAAACAGAATGATATGTTCCTTGTAGTTGTAGCCATGCTGGTCCCTGGATATTATAAAAGATATAACCTCACCCACCTAGTCTCTCAAATAACATGATAGACAAGAATGATGGAGACTTTTCTGTGCCCTAAGCACCATCTGACAACATGGTAAGGATTCAGAGGTGATTGCTTTACTTGTTAGCTATTTCATATTAGCTTATCCATGTCCATTTTGCAGACTGGATCATTATAATACAGTTTGTTTGCTGCTTGCAAATCCCAGTAATCTCCTGCCCCTTTCCTTGCTGCTACCCAACACCAAGTTCTCCTGACATTTCTTCTTCTTCATCAGATACACTAACTGCTTTGCACTGAAGTCTCACAGTCATAACAATGGAGTTAACTCTGTTTTTTGTTCCATTCATGTCAAAAGATTCTAGTTTCTGAACATCTTGAGGTATGTGATTTCAAGATAGATCTCTCTTGACTAGCTTCATTATTTAGTGGGTTCACATCTTAAACTCAATAAATATCACCAATGAGATTTCAAAAGTGGCCAGCATTGGCCTAAATACTCTCATTTAAAATTGCTCCCATTAAAGTCAATGGCAGTCTACAGAGAGAGGTCCAAAACAGGCTATTGTCAACTCTTAGGACCACATTCCATCCTGGACCTATTTAACCCACAATGATTGTCACATGATTGTCCCTGCTCAGCCAAACTAGAGATTGGAATGGTTGTTTTAATAAGGAACATTAATGGGATTTGACCTTGTATTTTACATGATGGCCAAAGATGAGCTGATTCTCTTCAACCTGTCTTCAATGGTTGAGCAGCAGTAAAAGTTATGGAAGAACTGAACACTACAATAGTATCCCACATTAAGTTGCGTATGCATCTCTATCTAGTAATCCTCCCATCAGTTAAATCTACATGGTTTGTTTTACTGATAGACTGCCCAGACTAGCTTCATTCTACTCTTATTATACAAAATCAGGCCATTAATATTTGTTAGGAACATCAGGTATTAGATACAGTTTAAGTAATCTACTAGTTAAATTAACTGAGGCAGACAAAAGGGTGGTGTAAGTGGTTTGGATGCTTGACTACATTGCTGAAAATGAGAGGTTTGGGTTTTGCTTGAGCTCACTGAGAGGTCACCTCCAGTCCACCCAGTTGCAAAATGGGTACCTGATCCATTGAGTTAGTTCAGTCAAGGGGTAATTGGACATGGTGCTGGCCACAACACTCCTTTGTGTACTGTTTGCTAGGAAACTGATGTGCCTTAACCTCAGCCCATTGGCTTGGAGGAACTGTTGACTTTGAGACAGAAGTGGTCGAGTTGGGAGTTAACTTATTAAAATGATTTCTGAGCCATTAAACACAATTTCAATTTCAATTGCCCCTCATTTTTTTTAGAAAAGACTAACATTTTATTTCCAAATATTCCTCTATTCTATCTAGACCCAGTATTATGTTCTTTGATATCCATAATGTTATTTCAAGCATGAAATTATGAAGCTAAATGTACAGGAAGTCTTCTATATCCTAACTATGTCTATTTTCCCCCTAGCATGATTTGTCCTTTCTGTAGTACTTGTTGATTGGTTACTTAGTATGAAAATCTGACACTTTTTCTGTAATGTAATGAATGGGTTACTTATGATATATCCTGAAGTCTCAAAAGTATTGTGGCTTCTCTTAAGATAGAATCAATTCATGCTCTGAATGAATCAATCAATCTGATTATTTAAAGGGACATACTGTTTTTCAAAGTTGCCTCTTGAGTAAGGCAGTCAGATATCACTATCCAGAGAAGAGTTGACCCAGAAAGCCCTTTGAGAGCCCTATGAAATGGGCTTTCTGCCCTCAGGCAATGAAACTATGCTATGTTTTAAAGTGGTGGCTTATTCCAAATAGAATATTTATCAAGGGGCTTTTCAAAGGACGTGGGATCTATTTAATTAATGTTTTCATTAACCTGTCAATTTATTTGTTTCCATGAATCTATCCATGCTGTCAATATCATAGCTCCTGAGCATCTCACAATATTTAATGGTTCTTCTCCTTACAACAGCCCTTTGGGATTGGGAAAGTTTATCTTATTTTATAGATGAGGAAGTGAGGCACAATGTAGATTAAATGACTTGTCTAAAAATCACACAGGATGTCTACGGCAAGACATAAACAGCTGTCTTTTGAGGCCTACTATTGGACCTTACCCATCAGACCAACCAACATACTGTAAGAAAGCCTTCCTGTATTGTTCTTTAAACCAACATGTCTCACATTTCCTTTCCTTGACTTATGTATTAGCCTGTGCTACTGTATACCTTCTTGTTTATCAGTAACATAATGGCTGAAATGACTTTTCCTGGGGCTTGTAAAAATCTCATCCAGGGAGCAAAATAGTTCCCTTCAAATGAATAGACCAGATTGAACCAGAAAGTGGTTGATCTTGAAAGGTTTCTAGATGTAGACACTCCTACAAAGGTCTTTATCCCTTTCTTGTCCCCCTCCCTGCCTTCAACATATTGAACACTCTACAATATGGCTTGGAATTTCACAGCAGCCTATGGTGTAATAGGTGCTCAAATCCCATTTATATTCATAGTGTGTTCATCCCTTAACTCTTAGGATCCTTCAAAAATCCCAAACTAGTTAATCAAAATATTGCTACAAAAGTTCTGTTTCAAATACTGGCTGTGCATTGTTTTTGAGCTGAAGCTCTGTTTCTTGATTTATTTATAAATAGGAATACATTTGTTTTTTTAAAAGAGTAGTGGCTTTAAAACTTCTAATGTTTTAGATAGTGATTTGAATGGTCCCCTTGTTGCTGCTGTAGCATTGAGCATGTTCTAATGAAAGGTATAAAGGCACATTATGGGACACATTTCAAAGAATTGTGCCCCAAGATTTTCAGAAGTCCTCAGCACCTATGGGGCCAGATTTTCAAGAGACCTTAATTCCCACTTTAACATCTAAATGAAGTGGTCATATTTTTAACAGTGTTAGCATCCAGCAACCCATTTTTTTTTGGTGGGGGGAGAATTAAAAAAAAAAACAGGATAGAGGCCAAGCTGTGAAAGGTATTTAGGTGCCTAAAGATTCCGATAGGTGCCTAGCGGGACTTTCAGAAGAATTTAAGGGCTAGAGACAAAAATGGATGTAGATACCTGACTGCCACATTAGACACTTAAATCCAAAATTTAGATCCTCAAAATCCCTGCTTAGCTGTCACATACCCCTGTAGGTAGATCCCTGTGCGGATACAAAATGTATATCCGCGGATATAAAGTGGATATCTGTGGAGTGTCAGGGCTCTACCAAGAACTGTACCAAAGAAAGCAGCAGCATGTCAAGCCCCGCCACTCTCAGGAGCCAGTGCCGAGAATGAGCAGATCATCTAGTGTGGCTCTACCACCCCAGCCCTGCCCACAGAGGCATGCTTCCACTGAGGAAAACTAGGCAATAGCCTAGGGTGCCAGGATTTTCGGGGGGTGGCATTTTGCCGGGGGGCGGCAGGCAGCTCCAGTGGACCTGCCGCAGTCGTGCCTGCAGACGGTCTGCTGATCCCGCGCAGCTCTGGTGGACCTCCCGTAGGCACGGCTGCGGCAGCTCAACTGGAGCTGCGAACCAACGGACCCTCCACAGAAATGGCTGCGGCAGGTCCACTGGAGCAGCGGGAGCGGAGCGCGGGGCAGTGAAATGGCCGTGCACCTAGGGAGTGAAAAACTCTAGCACCGGTCCTGCACCAGGATCACCAGCAGCTTCCCCTGGTTCCGCTGATGTGTGCAAGCAGCTCACACACTCCCAAAGATGAGATACAGACCACTGTGTGAAAGGGACTCCTGTCTGGGAGCATGTGAGCTGCTTGAGCACACTAGCAAGACCAGGGACAGCTGCTGGTGAGCGTGGAGCTTGCTCCATTGGGCAGGGCTAGGGGAGGTACAGCCACAGGGGAGGAGCTGCCAAGGCTGGATGCTGGTTCATGCGAGTGGTATCCCAACATGATGCTGCTTTCGTTGCTGAGGTTCCTGGGAGAGCCCTGCAGCTCCACAGATATCCACTTTATATTCTTGGATATCTGCCACCATGGATATAAATTTTGTATCTGCACAAGGCTCTATCTGTAGGCACTTAAACTCCCATGCTGTCTAATTTTGGGGTGGTCTCCTTTGGGGACCTAACTCCTAGGGGCTTTTGAAAATCTCATAATGCATCTATCTGCATCTTTAGGCAACTAAATACCTAAAAAATCTTTTCAAGAACCTTTAAATAATACTGCACCATCCAAAAAAGAAAAAAAGCCAAAGAGTAGAAGTGTAACTGGTACCAATTGCATCTTCTGAGACCATTTCTCTTACAAAGGTGTTTGATGAGATGGGGCAAAGAAAAAACCTTTACAATAGAATGACCAAATGAGTGCATCTAGGAATAATTTATAAGTGGGGTACAAATATTTTGCACCTCAAGTGGTGACAAGGAAACCAGTGAACACAGCTGCTCTGGATTGTTTTATCATTTTTCATGGAACTCTCACATGCAAAACGAACTGTCACTTCACATCATTGTGGTCGATTTGCACAAAAAACAAAATGTTTCCTGCTCACATTTTGACCAGCCATAGGCTCAGAGAGGAAGAGGAAGAAGTTGTTTTAAGACCTTGTGGGAAATGCAGTCTGTGACAATATTCTCAAAACAGGATATACAGACCAGGGTTTATCATAATTTATTCACAAGAGAAAGAAGTGTTTAAAAGTATAAGTAAACTACCCTGTCTATGAGAAAATTTAAATGGGGATCCAGTTTCAAGCACATAAAAACATGCTTTTGCCTATTGTTAAAAGTCCCCACTGGTGTTTGAGTTTCTGGCAACAGGTATTTTTTTCAGAGAACCATGAGGGATGATACTAGTTTATACCTGTGGTGTTTTATATCCATCTGCTTCCTCATTTTGAAGATGGCAAAAAAATGTGGGAGGAGGAGCCTTTTACTTTTTTATGGCACATATCTGATTAAGCTGAAATTTTACCAACACAATCTCACCTGCAAGAAGATCGGTTTTATCAAGGTTAGAATTGGTGGTCAAAAATCAGATGTATGGATGATTAATTTCAACCTTAACTATGCAGACAATATGATATCATCTTCATATGCACTGTTAACTAATGGTCTCAATATTTCAAAATATAACCTCTTTATACCTGTCATTTTCTACAGACTGTCACTTGCACATGCATTTTTTGCAGTATTGTTTGCACTCACAAATGACAGCCTGTCAAATCATTTGTCTACATAAAATGTTTGAGGGTTCAGGAAGGGCATATACATTCTATCATTTGTCTGCATGTGATATTGTACAAATTTTGCATTTACATGAATTGTGCATGCAAAGTTATGCACAAATATATGAAGTTTTTGTTGAGACACCTTTGAAAATATGACCCAATATGTGTACTTTTAATGTAGCAATTACCACTATATATACGCACCTTGAATTTGCTTGGAAAATTAAAGTACACAATAAATAAATTTATTAAATCATCTGGGAAATGCTGCATGATAAGGCAATAATTCACAATGTTAGAAAATAATGTTTTTCCCTGAAAAGTTTGAGCTGGCAGGCATCTTAAATGCCAGCTGTGTAATGTAAGAATTTGACAAAAACTAGATAGTTTTACTTCCTCCCCCCATCCCCCAGAAGAAGTCTTACATTGGTCCTTCAAGTCTGTTACTTTTGGCTGCACTCCAGCTGATGAAAAATAAATTAATCATCTAATAATTCTTTTGATCTTTCTTATAATTGTAGACCTCTCACTGTATTGTTACCATCATGGGACAAGCTTTCTTTACTTTAAAAGAAGATATAGCTTTCTTCAGAAGAAAATAATGTAGTCCACTATTAACTTATTAAGAAAAATAACTAGGGCTAGATAATCAGCTGGTGTAAATCAGTGTAACTCCTCTATTCTTGGGTCACCAGCTGTGAAATAGTTAAGGACTTGATCCAAAGCCCATTGAAGTTAATAGAAAGATCCTAAAGGGCTTTGGACCAGCTTCTAAATGAATTGACCTAAATGAATCGAATTTAGATTAATATGATTTTGTTGTGGGTGATATAGCCTAAGGGAGTTGGAACAACCTTTAGCTCCATTTGTCTTGAGCAGTAAACCTTGATGATTATGGTGAGAAATTAATCTGTTTATGTAGATTGGATAAAAATTGTTACTGATCGATAAGATGAAATGTGAAAGATGTATTTCCTGTGTGTTATCTGTGGGTTGTGTGCATATTCCATGAGCAAGAAATATTTTTACTTCGTATGAACTCAAAGAGTTCAATCTCTCAATAATCTTTCTTTCCATATATTTTATCTATCCTGTGATCAGGCTCTATATAATTTATCCATCTACACTGCATTCAGTTATCTGTATACCATGGTGTGAATTAATTGAGGAATCTTGGGCGGGAGGGGAGGAGGACACACATAAAAATGTTTTGACAAATATGCAATTAATGTAATCACGCTTTCCTTTATACCCTATATTACAAAATAACATACCTTCAAAACCTGTTTATGAAAACCACTGAAGATTTAAAAGCTGTATTAAAATTACTGATATATATTTAAAATATGTCTTTCCTTTCATTTAGACAAATTATAAATCTCCCATTCAGAGCTTCTCCCATTCAATCAACCGTGGTTTCCAGGAAAGCCTGGGAAAATAAATGACTCTGAAGGTCAACAAATTCAGGCTAGACGAACGGACAGAGCCAGTACCAGAGCTGAAGATTCCTCATTTAAAATGCCCTACCAGAAGCCTTATATACTATGATTAAAAAGCTCACTTCCTGTCATTCACTGTTAAGGAAACCCAGCATGACCAAATAAAGAAAATGGCTTCATCTTGAGGAATACCAAGCAGCCACAACTAAAATGTAATTTAATAGTGGTTGTGGGTTCTTATAACCTCTAAACAACAGACCAAATGAGTGACACACCAAATAAGTGTTAGCACAGATTTTTTTTCAAAGATTTCAAACAGTTTAAGGCCAGAAGGTACAATTAAATGATCTAGTCTGACCTAAGTCAGAAACCTTGTATTGAGCCCAATGACACCAGTTAGACTACAGCATTTCACTTGTCAGGTGACTAAACTGTTATGTCCCACAGGAAGAGAACTGGAGAGAACGAGGTACCCTCATTACTTGAAGTCCCTGCAATTGCAGGGAACTGATTAATTGGGATATGTGTGGATGATCCGAGCAGGTGGTCTACACTCCATGCTGCAGAGGAAAGCATAAATCCTCCAAAGTTACTGCCAATCCAGTCTGAGGGGGAATTCTCCCTCAAATCTCATGATAAGTATGACCTTGAGCATTTTAGCAAGACACACAAGCCAGCCAGGCATATAAGAACATGGTTTCCCTATACCACCTCAGAACACTGATCCACACTGTCTGGTGTCCCCTCTCAAGCTGTGGCCAATACCTAATGCTACAGAGGAAAACAAACAAGTGTAACTCCTTTTGGGTTTAGAGATCATGGCCCTTTTAAATCTTTGTCGAGGGGGAGAAAGTGCTGATTGTTCCAGGAAGAGAAAATGATGTTTCCTGGGAGGAGAGTGTAAAGATGTTGCAACCCATTATATAAGTGTAGGGTGGATGACCAGTGCAGATACTCAATAGGAAAGGTGTACAGTGACCAGGTAAATGGCTAGGTAAAGGACTTAAAAAGGAGGTGTTGGTTGAAGGAACAGAATGTGGGTGGGGTGGGGCGGGGAATTGGGGTTCCTATGAAAGCCACAGCAGGGAGTCAACTCCCATTTCTTGTAGCCCACCTTAACCCTCCTATGAAGGGAGTGGATGGTAAGGTCCCAGCAATGAGTTGTTTGGGGGACCTGGATGGGAAAAGAGAAGAGAAGCCTCTGGGTAGTTATTGAATGAACGTGGAATAATCAATACTGTATACTTTTTAACTGCCAGGTAGTCTCAGACATCTAATAATAAAATTGTGGCCTGATTAAAACCATGTGAAATGTCTCCTGTCCTGCTTTTGGTATAGCTGGACAATGTTAACACCAAAAAACTATTTCCTGAGTAGTGTGTGCCCACCTACTGCCATGTCATTCCCTTTGTGTTTCTGGCTTTCTTCTGCATCTCGGCTGGCACTGAAGAATGAACTGTTCCAAAGATTCCATTGCTGAAAATTGATATGTCTGGGCTTTCTCACCCTTCCCCCAAATAAAATACACAATGAAACCAATAATATAATACAATATACATTCCACCTCAAGCTTTCTCTCCAACTTTGGCCTCTCCTAGACTTTCTCAGCCAAGATCCTCCTTGCCCAGAGTTAATCACACTTTCCTTATATCCAGGGTGGAGTTAATATGCCTCACCTTCTGCACTGAGTCAGTTCCCTGCAGGATTTCAGCACCTGATAATATGCTAGGTCAACGAAGAGTCCTGCCACTCTGTTACAATGTACTCCTTATTTCCCACCCCACCCCGCACACACACACTAAGGGCAGATTGTGATAGAGAGTTCATAGTTTTATTGTTAGTACTTAAATTCCCCTATGTCAGTACCTCCAACACTGAAGATCTGATGGTACTTAGTACTGAAGTGCCATATACTGTAGTCTCTCTCTCTCTCGACACAGACACACACCTTGCTGCAAAGAACAGTACAGAGCAAAGAATAATGGCCTCACACTGGAGAAGAGGAAAGTTATCCACCAGAGAGGATTGTATCAGGACAGGCTACACAGCCTGGATGGAAAATCTTGCCAACAAAAAAATCAGCAAGGCCCACCATACACTCAGAGAATAACATATGCCTGGAATAGTTTTACCTTGGCCAGTTCCTGAAGCAAAAACACAGGTGGCACTGAAAAAAAAATTTGCATGAGAATAACACAGTAAGAAGAAATCAATCTTGACAAACTAAATGGACTTCATTTATACTCAGATTTAAGGAAGTGAGGATGCCCACTGAATGTAAAAAGGAGATTTAGATATATCACGGATCAATTGTTTTAGTACTTTCACAGGTATAATTCTATTCACCCAGTTATTGTATGTTAAACAGAATTAACTTTATGGCTGTCACACAAGACAGCAAAGACATTAAGTCAAGGGTGAAATGTCCTTCAGCACCTAGGCACCTGTATGTTGCATGAAGAATGCAGGTAGGAAGCTACATCTTTGTGCCAATGGAGGGTATCTGGTACATTTCACTCTTAACTGTAAATCTCCTTCCCTTTATTATTTCATGTCACAACTTTAATGTTTCCTACTGATGCAGAATCACATAAAAGCAGACTATAATTAGCAACTGCAATTAATGGAGAATCTGAGGCAATGATCATGACCCTTGCTAAGGCTGATGATAAATAATAGCCTTGACAATAAGGCATCCAGCCTTCTACTAAAGGGGAAATGAAGGACTGGTTACAGGAAACTGAGAAGTGCAAGGACCAGAAAATGAAAAGTGAAAAATATGGCCTATGCTGGGTTCCATTATAGTGCATGGTCTGGAGGACAGAAGTGGTGTCAGTAACATAGAAGTCTGAGAGTTAAGTTAGGCCAAGGAACATCACATTCAGAAATACTCCTTACCACTTCTTCAAAGAGGAGTAGACTACAGACTCCTCAAGGCCTACTACTAGACTCCCAACCCTGCTCCCTTGGGGCCAGTTGTGACACTGCATGCTTTGACCAAATTTCAGTTTGGCACTCAGACAGCTGCTGGGTCTTGATCCAGTTCTGCCTTATTCTTTCACCAGGTGTGCCACCTCAAATTCAGTCTTTCCAACTTGAACTTCTTCCTCATTTCCTTTCCTCCTTAGATTTGCAAATCTGGGAATAGTGAATAAAGCCTATTCAATAGACAGACAACATTTATAGAATTTACTTCTTCCACTGCTTTCTCAGAGACTAGGGACCTGATCCAATGATGGATGAAATCAATGCCCATTGATTTAAGTATGTTTTGGATCTGTCCCCAAGTCCACTATTTTCAGGGATCAGTTTCAACTCTATCAGTTTTCTGAATTTTGTATCTGAATAAAGGTGATTTTCTTGACATGGACTGTTTTGTTTTTCCAGTGGTGAGGGATAAGGTAAGTTTCTATCATTTAATAAAATGAGGATTTTTTATTATTTGTGCAGAAACCAGAGACTTTTAAACACACACACACACACACACACACACACACACACACACACACACACACACACACACACACACACACACTTTGTAAAATTGTTTCTTTCATTACTCATCTCCTTGTCAGGCATGCCAAACCCATGAAAATAACGTAGAAATTGGGCTTGTTTTTGGCTTACATGGCTTATGAGTTGCTTGTAGCTTGTTGCCTGTTGTAGCTTGTGGCTTTTTTTTTAATCAGCTCCTGGCAAGCAGGGGCGAGGGGGGAGAGAGTTAGGGGTGCACGGTGGGCCCACCACAGTCCAAAACTGCATGCCAGGAGGATCTACTTACATAGAGTGTTGGGATTCTTAGGGATTGGCTTGTTTTGGCATTGTTTTGAAATGGGATTAGTTTGATTTTTGGCTTATTGTGAAAGTCGGGGTGCTTATTTACCACGTGAAAGTTGGCACCTGTGCTCTTTGTCTCTATGCATACATTAGCATGATGGAATTCAGGGCAAGTAAATAATAAATTAATCAGTCTGTTTTTCCTTTTCTCATTTAGATTGTCAGGTCTCTGTATTTATCCCCAGGGTAGACCTTTAAAAAGGTTAAAGTGATTTATGCAGAGTAAAACAACTAATATGCAGCAACATGAATACTGAAGATTACAGACATATAAAAATCCATTTGGGACCTCAGATGAACCTTCAAATATGAAATGAAAAATAAGCAACAAAGGAACTGATTCTGGAAGACAAATATGGGTATTTCACATGGAATTGCTAGGATTGTGCCTAGAAATCAGCTATTTGCCACCTGTACATGGAAGGTGGATGCATAATGGATGTTAATGGCTCCCAATCCCGCTGGAAAGGTATAACAAGTGGGGTTCTGCAGGGGTCTGTTCTGGGACCTGTTCTGTTCAATATCTTCATCAACGATTTAGATGTTGGCATGGAAAGTACGCTTATTAAGTTTGCGGACGATACCAAACTGGGAGGGATTGCAACTGCTTTGGAGGACAGGGTCAAAATTCAAAATGATCTGGACAAATTGGAGAAATGGTCTGAGGTAAACAGGATGAAGTTCAATAAAGATAAATGCAAAGTGCTCCACTTAGGAAGGAACAATCAGTTTCACACATACAGAATGGGAAGAGACTGTCTAGGAAGGAGTATGGCAGAAAGAGATCTAGGGGTCATAGTGGACCACAAGCTTAATATGAGTCAACAGTGTGATACTGTTGCAAAAAAAGCAAACATGATTCTGGGATGCATTAACAGGTGTGTTGTAAACAAGACACGAGAAGTCATTCTTCTGCTTTACTCTGCTCTGGTTAGGCCTCAACTGGAGTATTGTGTCCAGTTCTGGGCACCGCATTTCAAGAAAGATGTGGAAAAATTGGAGAGGGTCCAGAGAAGAGCAACAAGAATGATTAAAGGTCTTGAGAACATGACCTATGAAGGAAGGCTGAAGGAATTGGGTTTGTTTAGTTTGGAAAAGAGAAGACTGAGAGGGGACATGATAGCAGTTTTCAGGTATCTAAAAGGGTGTCATCAGGAGGAGGGAGAAAACTTGTTCACCTTAACATCCAATGATAGAACAAGAAACAATGGGCTTAAACTGCAGCAAGGGAGATTTAGGTTGGACATTAGGAAAAAGATCCTACCTGTCAGGGTAGTTAAACACTGGAACAGATTGCCTAGGGAAGTTGTGGAATCTCCATCTCTGGAGATATTTAAGAGTAGGTTAGATAAATGTCTATTAGGGATGGTCTAGACAGTATTTGGTCCTGCCATGAGGGCAGGGGACTGGACTCGATGACCTCTTGAGGTCCCTTCCAGTCCTAGAGTCTATGAGTCTATAATTGGACATATGTTTATATAATCATACAATTAATCGATTTACATCCATATTTGTGGTATTTACATACATATAGTTGGTGTGCAAAATTGTAGGTGCCTATCTTAAAAATCATGTCTAAAAATGACTTTAGAAAATAATATTGGTCTATTCACCGTATATAGTATGACATATGTTTATAAGAAAGAGATGGATTGAGATCTTCAAAGGGGCCTAAAGGAGTCTGGTGCCTAGTTCCCGTTGACAGTTACTGAGGTTACACTCCTCATTCAGGGACAAGTGCAACTGATGGTGGATAGAGGTAAAATGCTTTAATAAGGAAGAAGCATGCACACAGCTTACCCGGGCACTAAAAGGAATACATTTAGTTAGCATCATCTGTTGGCTTTTTGGACAAGGTGTAGTATGCCCTTTCAGTAGCACTGCCCCTAGTTATTTGTCTGTTTGAAGGGAGACCAGCACCAAGGCTCTGCTATGACCCTGCAATTCTTTTTGTGAAAAGTGTCTGCTTTCCACAGATAATTAAATAGTAATAATATAAATAAAATTAAATTAAAAATCAAAAAGTTTTTGGTTTTCAACTGAAAAGTGTTCTTGGACACTGTTATGGGGTATACAAACCCCACCCTGGGTCTGAAGGATTAAAGGACAATACTGGACCCAGGTAGCTCCACCCTTCTGGGTCTGCAGAGCATGCTCCAGGTGGAGTAGCAGATTAAAAAGAAGTCAGGAGCCCAGGTAATGGGGAGAGAATAAAAAGGCTGGACGGAAGACAGACCCTTCTCATGAAAAGCCACACAGAAAGTTGAATCTGGGACTAGATCCAGTGCTGACAAGGCCCACAGGCAGTACCTTTTCCAAACTTGCCCTTTTCTCTGAGAACCAGTAGGCCCTGCAGAGCTCTGCACATTTGAACTCTCTTAAACTCCAAAATGTTTGGACTGTAGGGAACCATGCCCTGAGATGAAAGAGAATAAAAGTAGGAAGTGGCCCAGGTAGCAAGCTTAGATCCTCTGTGTGGAGGACTTGGTTGGTGTTATTTTCCACAGGGACTTGGGCTGGGTTCTGGTGGAGAAGGACAGCCTGGATCTCCTTACCAAGCCCCATTTGAGAGATAGGCCCAAGACAGGCCAAGACAGTGATGCGTCCAGTCTAAGGGCAGCAATAGGCATCTCTACACACATCCCTCTTGAGACAAGAGACTGGAAATTATTTATGCTAACCATTAGCCTACCTTGCCTTCCCCTCCCTCCCCCTAGATAAACTATTACACTTGGTAGAGAATGCATATAATTTCCCAGGCCTGACAGTAGTTGTTCCCACCTCCATCCTCACTCCCCAGAAAAAGAGAAGAAAGCAGGCACTTATAGCAAATGGCAATAGAGATGGAGTTTGAGACATTGTTGAAATGGGTCCTTGAGTACCAGCAACAGCAGGCAGCTCAGCAGCAACAGCAGCAGAGTAATTACTCCAGGAGCTTGTCACCCAGCAGCAACTGCCAACAGCACAACAGCAGCAGTAGATGATTAAGAAGATGGTGATGCCACAGAAAGAGCAACAGAAGAGGCTTATCTAAAAGAGGCTTGTCCGACAACTCCTACAATGCCCTATGTGGCAACAAGTTTAACCACAGGAGGGGGCGATGCTGCCCCAATGTGATCCATACCAATAAAGCTGATGAAAATGGGTACCATAGATGACCAGGAGATATTCTTTATCAAATTCAAGAGAGTCAAAACCATGACCTGATGGCCCATGGAAAGCTGGGCCACCCTCTGTCCCTCTACTTGACAGGCCTGGCCCAGGTGGTCTACTTGGACCTCAATGTGGCAGCTGCACAGGACTACGTCAACTTCAAGGCAGGCATCCTAGATGTGCTGAACATCTCGCCTGAAGCCTGCTCACAGCAGTTCCACCATGAGAAGTTCCTGTTTGGAGCCTTAGCCCCCACACTGTCACCCAGAGTCTGAAAGAACATTGCTGGCATTGGTTCCAACTAGAGGAATTCATGGGAATTCACATGGCAGAGAAAATTGCCATTGAACAGTACCTTCAAATTCTTCCTATGGAGTGGAGTGACTGAGTGCTGGGACACCAGTCAGAGACCGTGACTGAGGCCAATGCCTTGGAAGAGCCACCTGATATCTATTGGGCCTGTAAAAGAAATACCAAAAGCCAGTCCAGGGTACCCCAAGTCCTCACGTACCACTGAGGCCTGAACCCTGCTAAGGGTATCCAGGGGAAGTTGGACACACAACTCCAGTGTAAGTGGGTACAAATGCAAAGAGGGGAGCCTGAAATCCGACCCTCAGCTAGCCAGGAGAGATTTAGAGCCACTCTGCTGGACCCATCTAAAGGAGACAACCTACTCAGGTGAATTAACAACGGAACATCCCACAGGGAGCTGTCTTGCATGTGGGCAGCCAGGTCATTTCAGATGGGACTGCCCATTCATTGACTGTAATTATGAGCAGGGTTAGACAGTAGATAACTGGCTTCAGAAAAGGGGCCCAGGGAAGATGTTAGTCCGAGGGCAGGTGAATGAGATAAAAGTACAAGGATTCTGGCTGCAAAAGATGTCAGGGAGTGGATGGTGGGGTTGAGAGAAGACTCTTAAGTCACGATCTACCGAAGGGACCTACAATCTTATGTGATGAGAGAGGTGTAATTGACTGTGCAACATGACATAGAGAGTGTCCAGGCTGGATTTGCCAATGACGTGGCCTATCTGGTCATATTTGGGTACAACTGAAAGTTTTTCAGCGAATTTGTCAGTGATGGTGCAGCACATATATAGAGTGAGTACAACTAGGACTGGAAGAGCCATGAAGACCAGAGATGGCTGTGGTGGCTCAAAGGGTGATCTGCAAGGAGAAGGACCTGTTGGTGCCTGAAGTTCCAGGAAAAGACCATCCTCATGAGTTAATGAACTTTCATATGATCTGAATCAGAGCAGTAGGGGTCTGCTATTGCCTCGCAACCTGGACCTGCTGCCTAGCAAAGTAGACTTTTGGAAAAGCAAAGGAATGACCCAACCCTGATTCAGGTTTACGAACAGCTTCTGAAACGTGTTGCTTTTGGAGTATTTGAAACCTTCCATGTCATATCCTTTGACTTTCATCTCTGAATCATGACAGTCTCTGCCTAAAAATATTTTTTTTTCATTCCTCATACTCCTTTATTATCTCTAGAGCCACGCTCGGCTACAGCGCTAACTGGAATGTGTCTAACATTTGAAATATGTTATTTGAAAACTTTGCAGGAGACTTAACCAAGTGATATCATCTTTCTCAAGAAATATTTCTAAAAGGTGATAGTCTGAATAGAGGCAATGGGAGGTAACATCATGAAGAAATGGTGAAAATCATCAAGTGTATAATACTCACCACCATCACCAAATCTGTGAGACCCAAAAGTTCAAGCATATTTCTGTGGAAAGACGAGGGCTGTCGTAACGAAGTAACACCAACACAAACATTAAATCCTCACATCTACTGTGAGTGCATTGGTAAACTGGCAGCATTATAGTGGCACCATAGGCGGCAGGTATAATAGACCAGGGGAAGTTAAGCCTCCCCTGGCACAGCTGCCTCTGCCCCATCCCCAGACATCTGGGCAATAGTGGCCCCACCTGTACTCCACCTGCACTCTGTCTCTTCCCATCCCTACTCCACTCCTTCCCTGAGGTCTCTACTGCCTGCCACTGCCTCCTCTCCTTCACTCCACCCCCTCTTTCCCAGAGGTCCCCACCACTCACTGAGTCCCTCCTCTCCTCCACCCCTCCCCTGCAAGGCCCCCCTTGCCCACCTGCGCAGTGGTGGGGTGGAGGAGAGGAGGGATGCAGAGATTGGCAGGTAGTGGGAGCATCGCGAGGGAAAAGGAGTGGAGGAGATGAGGGATTTAGCAAGTAGCAGTGGCCTAGCAGGGGAAGGGGGATAAAAGGAGGGATACAGTGGGTGGTGGGGGCCTAACTGGAGGGAGGGAAGAGGAGAAACATGGTGAGTGGTAGTGGTGGTGAGTAGGGATGGGGCTGAGTGGGGTCTGGGCAGAGCAGAGCCAGGGCTGCGGGTAGGGCAGGGATGGAGTGTGAGCAGGGCTGCTGGTGGAAGAGGCAAGGCCCCAGGCAGAAGAGGCAGGACAGTGAAATAGCCTCCTCAAGGGAAGCTTCACCTTCTGCTCATCAGTAGAACCTTTACTTATCCTTCAAAATTGGCATTTTCTCATTTAAACCCATAGCACCCAACAAATAATCTGTCATGGGATGCTTGGGCCAGGATTTGATCCGAACTGCCTATGTGATTATTAAGTCTGTTGGGCTGCAGCTACACAGTGTTCAAGTTTCCTCTGTGAATCAGGCATCTGAACAGATCTCAAAGTGACTCATTTCTGTGCCTGCTGAACCTTTTTCACCTTATTGTCCACTCATGTTTGTGGGCAATTCCTTTGGGAAGAAATAAAAGATTATCAGACACTCAGCTTCACCAAGAAGAATTAACTGTCCACAGAGCCATACCATATAGATTCCTTTCATTCATCTTCACCTTGGCTTGGATTAATTCCAACCACTTTTGTAGTGGATTATTTTGCTAGATGTCACTCCCATCCGAAAGTTGACTCTCCACTGCAGTAAGAGATTGACTTCTATCCCATGTATCTTAACAATATCATCTATTATGAAGTAACAAGTTGCCACAGAAAATCAATAGGGCTAAGCTAACTATATATGACATTTATGAATGAATGCAATGTAGTTGTTGACATGCTGGTCTCAGGATAACAGAGAGACAAGGTGGGTAAGGCAATATCTTTTATTGAACCAACTTCTGTTGATGAGAGAGTTGAGCTTTTGAGCCACACAGAGCTGACCTGAAGAAGAGCTCTGAGTGACTCGAAAACTTGTCTCTCTCACCAATAGAAGCTGATCTAATAAAAGATAGTACCTCATCCACCTTGTTTCTCTATTTATGAATGAATAAATTTGATTACAGAACTTTGTGAATTATCTATATTTTTATTTCCTGGGACTCTCCATTAAAATTCTGAAGAGCCAAGACCTTAATTGAACAGGAATCTTAACTGAATGGCGTTAACAGTAGAGCTGGAGCAACATGGTGAAAGTGGGTAGCTTTGGGGGCTGCTGGGAATGAGGGGAAAAGGGTTGAAAAGATACAAATACATGTTTATGTCCAGTAAAACTTTGTTTACATGTAATTCCAAATAACGTAGGACCTAATTTTGCAAAAACTAACTCAAGTGGAAAATTTCACTCGTGTGTAAGTGTTTCCAGGATCAGGCTTAGAGGATTTTGTGGAATGCTTATTGAGCAAACTTTGGCAAGATTCAGAATTAAATATGCTTCTATTTGGTTTAGATGAGTCAATGTTTGAATTAAGCAGACACATGATAGATAAACTGACTCATTGGAAATCATGGTTACTAATTTCCAATTGCTCTTCAAATATTACATTGTTGATAACTAATTTTATATGCTGTAGGGAATAGACATTGCTGACATACTTTATTTTCTTTTTAAAGAAGGCTACAGAGCAGAGGCAAAAAAGTCAAACATAGTACTATAACACATGTCAAGAAATATCTAAATATCACCCTCCAGACTCATTCTGAAACTGGCAGCATCAGATCTTCAAATATGCAGTCACCTCTCACCACACAACTTAATGATACAAAGCCGGTAGTAGACTATTAAAACATAATAAATATGGACAATTTTTTCTGGAGTGAGAGAAAATTAATTTCATTATGTAAGGTTTATTTAAATGGGACTTCTTAGTATCTGTGACTGTACTTCTGAATAGATGGACCTGGTTAATTGTTGCTGATACATCTAGTGTCAATCAGCTCACATTTGATGCACCTTGCCTCCTCTAAAACAAACTTTCAGGGTAGTTGTGATGGGGCATATAAACCCCACACGGGGATAAAAGGTTAAGGAAAAGTTGTGGGCTCCAGGTGGCCACACCCTACCCCAACTGAATTTCAACAAAACTGTAACACAAGTAGCAGAAAATAAAACATTGCGTTATTTATATCTAGCACATATGTCTTTTACAAATATATATTTTAAAGCACCACTATTATACATATGGTATTAATATGCTATGGATAACCTTAAACTCATTACTAAAACAATAATAGATATTTTTTAAAACTTTTAAAAAAATGTAAAGCAGAATCGATCTATGATTAAAAAAAACATTTCTAACTTTGTTAAGTTGTGTTAAGATTCCAAGGTAACAATAATTACAAAATTTACATGCCTAGAAAAGTTCAGTTAATAAAACTTATTGTGAATGTTAAAAAATGGGAAAATATGGATAATGCCAGTTGAAGATCAAAATCTTTTCACTTTGTAAATATCCGTACAAATACAGTCCCTCACCTTTCTTCAATTTGATTGGCTAAAATAAGACTGCTCAGTCTGCCATTTTCTCAAACACAATCTCCTTACATTCAATCATCCTTTAAAACAGGCCTGCACAACTTGTAAAGCAGTGAGGGCCACATTACTCCAAAGAAAACAGCTGAGGGCCGAAATCCCCCGGCCCCGCAAAAACACCCTCACACCCTCAGGACCTTCCAGCCTGGCAGAAACATCCCACCCCAGCCCTGCAGAAATAAACCCTTCTTCCCCAGCACCACCCCACCAAAACAGCTGTGGGCCAAAAAGGAAGGTTGGGGGTGGGGAGGTGATACTTGATTTTAAATCAGCCAGGGGCTCCTAGCTGAAGAAGTGGCTGGGAGCCCTCAGGATCAAATTAAAGGGCCTGGGGCTCCGGCGGCTGGGGGAACCCGGAGCTTTGTGGGGCTGGGGCAGGGATTTAAAGGGCCCAGAGCTCCTGCTGCTGAGGGGATCCCGAGCTCTTTAAATCCCATCCCCAGCCCATCCCCTGGAGCTGTGGCCAGGATTCAAAGGGCTCTGGGCTGCCTGCAGCCACTGGGAGCCTGAGCCCTTTAAATTTCAGCTGCAGCCGGGAATCTCTGCGAGCAGCCCAGAGCCCTTTGAATCCTGGCCGTGGCTGAGATTTAAAGGGCTTTGGGCTCCCCACGGCTGTGGGCAGCTCAGAGTCTTTGAAACCTGTCCGCAGCTGGCAGGGCCAGCTTTAGGAAGTGCGGGGCCCAATTCGAACATTTTCGGTGGGGCCCTGGCAGGGATGACTGGAAAAAAAAACATGTAAAAAAAAGCCTTTCTTTTCTTAGCAACTGGTTCCCTATAAAAAGTTCTGCCACAATATGTATTTTTTGTACCAATAGGGTTAGCATACGTCTGTATTTTCTTCCCGGATGGCGATTTAAGAACCAAAAAGCCTGATGTCTCCAGGAAAATACAGATGAATGTTAACCTTACCTAAAGTTCTTTTTTAAAAAGATGGGTCTGAACTAGAAATGAGCTCTGCCAATCCCTGAGGGTGTGCTAGGGTGCACATGTGTGGGTCCCAGCTGCTCCCTGCCCACCTCATTGAAGCAGGTGTGCAGGGTTACTTTCCTGGGAACTACAGGGCACCAGTGGACATGGGGCTGAATGGAGGTGGGTGGGGGAGGTGGCTGGAGGAAGGGTCTGGCTGCAGGCTAGGCAAGGGGTGTGGGGCAGGCTGGAGACAGGGGGTGTGGGGTGGGCTGGCTGGCTTCAGGCAGGGCCACAGAGGGGGTGCGGCATGGGTTGGCAAGGCTGGAGACAAAGGAGTGCGAGACTGGCCGGCTTCAGGCAGGGTGCTGTGGCAGGGGTTGGCTGGAGACAGGGCAGGGGGTGCAGGGCTGATGCGGGCAGGGCAGGCAGTGCGGCAGGGGCTGGCTGAATACAGGGCAGGGGGTGCTGGGCTGGCTGGAGACAGGCTGGCTACGGGCAGTGGGTGCAGGGCTGGCTGCAGACAGGAACTGGTGCAGGCAGGGCAGGAGGTGCGGGGCTGGTGCAGGCAGGGGGTGCAGCAGGGGTTGGCTGCGGGCAGCTGGTGAAGGTACAGGGGGTACAGCCCATCCTGTATGGTCAGTGCCCTCTCCTCCTCCCTCCCCCACCAGGGTAGCAGCAGCAGCCTGGAGCTCAGGGGCTATTTAAAGGGCTCGGGGCTCCCCTGCTTCCACTGCCCCAGTCCTGTAACTAGCTGCGGGAGCCCTGGGGAAGTGATGGGACTCTGGGGGCTATTTAAAGGACATGAACAGCAGAGGCAGCTGGACCCCCACCCCCCCCCCCGCTGCCCCAGGGCTCTGGGGGCTATTTAAAGAGCCCAAGGCTCCTCTGCTTCTACTGCCCAGCCCTTTAAACAGCTGAGAGAGACCTGGGGAAGCGGTATGGCTTCGGCGGCTATTTAAAGGACCAGAGTGGCAGAGGCAGCTGGAGCCCTGGCCCTTTAAATAGCCCCCAGAGGCCCCCGCTACCCCAGAGCTCTGGGGGTATTTAAAAGGCCCAGAGCTCCCCTTCTTCTACTGGCCCAGCCCTTTAAATAGCTACGGGAACCCTGGGGAAGCAGTGGGGCTCCGGTAGCTATTTAAAGGGCCAGGGCGGTGGAAACGACAGGATCCCTGGACTTTTTAAATAACCCCCAGAGCCCCACAGCCCTACCCCAGGGCTCCAGCAGTGCTGCTGTGGTGGCAATTTAAAGGGCCTGGAGCTCCAGCCCCTGATGGGAGCCTCGGGCCTTTTAAATTGCCCCCTGGGGAAGCTGGGCCACCTTGGTACAGCGCACTGGCTTTTGCCAGTACACCGTACTGGCGCTTGGGCGGGGCCGATTCAGGGGAATTGGTTGAATTGGCCTAAAGCCGGCCCTGGCGGCTGGGATTTAAAAGTCTCTGGGCTCCCTGCGGCTGCCGGCAGCCCAGACCCTTTTGAATCCTGGCCGCAGCTGGGATTTAAAGGCTCTGGGCTCCCCGACACTGCAGGCAGCTCAGAGCGTTTTGAATTCCGGCTGCGGCTGGGATTTAAAGAGCGCTGGGATCCCCGCGGCTGCGGGCAGCCCAGAGCCCTTTGATCCCCGGCCCCGAGCCGCACAGTGATCCTCCGCGGGCCGCATGCGGCCCGTGTGCAGTATGTTCTGCACGTCTGCTTTAAAACAAACTTCAAACTAAAATGTAAATACAAAGCATATGTAAAACAACAAGTCAGAGATGAGTGAAGAAATCTAAAATATCTGGTCAGATTAATGATGGATTATGTTAAAGGAAGATGAAGAATATTTGAACTGACCCAATAAATTAAACTGAGCAATTTATTATCCGTTAATAAATATGAAAAGTATAGTTGAAAGTAATTTTAATGGACCCTTTTGTCAGCAAAATACTATTTCTTACTCAAAGAGCAAGGGAAACATCCCTAAAAGAATAAAACAGTCTTCAGCAATTTGTAATTTCTTTCCATTCGTAACTTCTGGTGTATGTAATTAAACCAATGCAAAAGTTGTGACCTCCTGCAAATAATCATAGGGTGTAGCATCAGACAGGCTTACAGAGTGGCAAGGACTATGTAGACGTGGCATAAGGGAGGCCATAAGGAGATGGACATTTGATAAAGATGAGTATTGGGGGCATGCCACTCTGCTGAGGACTGTGTGCGTGTGTGTGTGCACACGCTCACATAGGAATGGTTTAATTGCATTTCTCTATAGCAATACTGTTTCTAGGTTACTTTTCCTTGCGGAAATTGATATGTCTATTCATTTATTGTCAAAAGTGCCTAGCACCACAGATGAATGTTCTGTTATTGGAACATTGTAAAAAATGAACTAACTAAACATTACATTGTTAAATGCCCAGTTGAAGAAAAAAAATAGGTATAAGAGCATGCTTTCATCATTCTTCAGCATTCCGTGACCTTTTATATATTTGCTGTAAGGCTGTATTTCAAATCAATCTAGTTAAAGTTATTTATTTTGGCAGAGTTACCCAAATTGGCTGTGGTAAGAAAATCACTACAGTATGTTATCTTGATACTTTCTAGTTTAAGCATTGTATCATCATTGTCTCCATTTGTTGAAAATTGAAAAACATGCATTTGATTGGTCAACGGATATTTTATCATGTTCTTTTTGGAATTACGAAGACATTATTATTTTGTCAGTAATCTCAACTGTGGTTAACAAGGACAAAACAGAACATTTCTTCTTGTCACTTAAAACATCTTCATTTCATCCGTTGCCAGCTACTCTTCAAGTTTGTGTCAAACTCAGCTTGACAGTCTAGACTGGTCCTGCTAAGTGAATATTCTCAAAGACCAAAGGTTTTTTCTATTTTTCTGAATGATAATTTTAGTGGGATTTTTGGAGTCTTCCAGGTTTGCTTTTTGAATAATACTTTTCTTCAAAGAGATTTATTATCTCTTTAAGATCTAATGACAGATATATATTAATTTACATTTTATTGTCTTTATTACTAATACAATTGTATATTTTATTGTATAAAATACTGCTTCTTTCACTTGCATTTATTGATATTGATGAAACTTTTGCCTTCCTATCAACAGGAATTACCAGTTTTAAGAGATATAGTTCTTTCTTTTCTTTTTTCCATAGCCCACTTGTCTTGACTCCAGCTATACTCCCAGTTGTTGCTAGAAAGCCAGACATGTTCTTTGACCAAAAAATGTCTGCCTCCACCAATATTCTTTACATTGTCAATATTCTTTACATTCAGAGATGATTTTCTAAATATTTTATGGATCTGCAGCTTTCTCTTGCTCCAGCAAAGATCTTGGTTCAAATGCTTGTGCTCTCACACCTCAGTTTCTGCTATGCTGTTTATTTTGGTCTTCCAGAATCCTCTCCAGATGGTCCAGTTAGTCCACACCATGCAGCTTATTTCATATTTTTGTCTCCCTGTTCTCTCTTTTTCTTCCCTTATCTGGCTTTGAATACACAAATAATATACCTTTACAATCTCTGTCCATTAAATGCCTAAGGATTCTACTATCTGCACACACAGGTCACTATTTTATGTTCAGTTCAATGCAGACCTTCTTAGAAGAAAGACATATTGTGCTCTATTTCTCTCTCTCTCTGAGACTTTATTTTTGTTCTTGTTTTATTATTTAAAATGGGGCAAATCTTAAATCTAGCACAGGGGTCGGCAACCTCTGGCACGCAGCTCACCAGGGCAAGCACCCTGTTGGACCAGGCCAGTTTGTTTACCTGCCACGTCGGCAGATTTGGCAGATCGCGGCTCCCACTGGCTGCAGTTCCCCATCCCAAGCTAATGGGGGTGGTGGGAAGACAAGGCCATCACATCCCTCACCCACTCTGCTTCCCACCGCCCCGTTGGTCTAGGACGGCGAACTGCGGCCAGTGAGAGCTGTGATTGGCCGAACCTGCCGACACAGCAGGTAAACAAACTGGCCTGGCCCGACAGGATGCTTACCCTGGCGAGCCACATGCCAGAGGTTGCCAAGCCCTGATCTAGCTCCTCACTCAAGTAGCAGGGAAAATACATGGGGTTGGAGGGTGGGGAGCCAGAAGAGGAGAAATCCTCCCCTTGCCAGGCCACAGAATGTCTGTACCATCAATTTCTTTTATATCCTCCTTCCATATCTTTCCTGTACCTCACTGCCATTTCCCATCTTTCCACGGCCTGTCCATGTCCTGCTCCACCTTCATTTAATGCACAGGAGAACTGTTCAGAGCTGAATTCTAAGCCTTACTGTGAATATATAGTCCCCTGGAATTCTGCACCTACTTTGACAGGGGAACAGTACACATTCCACTTTCTGAAGAATCTCCATATGCAAAGACGAGGGAGCTGGATTTGGGGACATAATCTAAAATGAAAACCTGAAAGTATTGTTGTGGGTTGTGTTAAACCTTGTTATTACAGGTTGGGTGTAACCACCTGTAGCTGGGTAGTTACCCTGCTCCTGCCCTGAAGGGCTTGAAACAGCCCTGGGGGAAGGTTGTGGCTGGGATCTGCTAAGATGAGCTGATTGGGAAGTGGCTGCATCTGGGCCACACCCCAATCAGGCCCAGCTGGTCCCTATAAAAGGCTGTGAGCCAGAGGCCTAGCAGAAGTGGAGCAGGGCTGGGGACAGGCTGAGCAGCTGCAGCCTGAAAAGCCCCAGGCTGTTGCCTAGCAGAAGGCCAAGGGGTACTGGAGGTTGCAGAGGGCAGCCCAGGGGTAGGCCAACAGGTCCAAACCCTCCTTGCCAGTGATGAGTAGGCTGATACTGTGGTCTGCCCCAGGGCATGGGGCTAGATGATGACTGGCAGTAGCCTTATACTGAGGTGAGGCGGAAATAGTGGGTGGGGGTTCCCCAGAGAGGGGAGACCCAGATCGGAGGGGTACTTCTAGGGGGCAGCACCCCAGATAAAGGGGCACCGAGGTCCAGCGAGGGACACAGGGGCCAGAGGACAGGCAGCTCACTGGCCTGCAGAGGGTGCTCCGGAGCTGGAATGAGCTAATTCCCAGAAGTCACCAGCAGGAGGCGCCGCAGGGGTGAGTCTGCTCATCTACACCATCCCTTTTCACTCAGGATGAATGTAAAGAAGTGACTGAAGTAAAAGCAGTCTCCAAACCCAAAACACAGGCACATCTCTCTGTCCAAACCAAAGGCAAATGCAAGGCTTCACAGAAATTTGAATGACCAGGGCACAGGGGTTTGCTAGGTATAGTTTGACCAGTGGGGAGCAGCTTTGTGCTAGGAGGCTTCCAGGGGTAAAGGCAGGAAAAGCAAACAGTGTGTGCTAAACAGTAGGGTTAGAGAGAGACAGAGACCAAGACAGCTGCCTCTTGGTGATTGGGAAGTGGGGCCTGCACTGAGGTTTCTGAAAGAGGGAGTTGCCTGGGTGAAGTTAGCTACTCCATATGTTGTAGTACAAATGAATTCTTCATACTTTGTAAATAATTTCTTTAATACCTTACCTCTGCAGCAGCAATTTCCACTGCAATGGGAAAGTGACCTGCATGGCCACTGAAATCTGCTGCTGCTCAGCAAAGAGACAACAAATGTACATGTTATGCTTTTGACAAGATGTCTGTAACACACTCTATATAGGGCTACACATTTTATTCCAGTATATTTTATTAAGTTATCACACTTTGCCCATCACTATGATATCTGAGTACCTATGTGACACCACTTTGAATCTCTGCAGTGCATAGCACTACAGACCCCTGATCTCCCCCACAACATTTCCCTCCTGCCTCTGTATTCTATACAAGGATTTGCTGTCAGGGATGTGGGGGTGGGGAGGGGCGGGGAGGGGTGCACATAGGGCAGTGTGTGTCACCCTGCACAAAGTATTCCTGGGGGAATTTTGCACCACAGCACAAGAGCAGAATGTTCCCCCCTCACCTCCCGCACATATTTCTTTGCTTTCCTACAGAAAAAAAAAATGACTTTCTGATAGGGAAACAAAAGGAAGCCACAAGACCAGTCATGCAACCCTGCCCAGAAGTATGTTTCAGGTGCCCAGGGCAGCCAGCAGAGAGTTAAATCACTGTGGGGCAGGAGACAGGACTGGGGAAGACCCAGCGAGTGGACCCTGCTGGACTAGGCTGCTTATCCCAGCTGGGTTGGGGAGGACAGGACTTCCTCTTCCCCTGCACAGCCTCTGGGGCCAGGTCAGACCCACCCCCCAAATTTCTCCCCCACCTGTAGAAAGCTCTGCAAACTCCACTCACTCTGCCCCAGTGTTTCCTGCATCCATCGCTTCTCAGCTGCCGTGAGAGGGATCGCTTTACAGGGAATTGCTCCCGCATCCACCCACTCCCTCTGCACCTGGGCCACCCCGGTGAGCCACCCACACCTGGATCCCCACACTACTGAGCCCTAACCAGCTGTACATGGATCCCAATCCTACTGATCCCAACCCCCTCACCCCACTGAGCCCCAACCACCTTCACCTTGACCCCCTGGCAGAATCTCATTACCATTGCACCCAGAACCCTCCAACAAGCCCCAAGTCCAGATCCCCCAACACCTGGATCCCTCACTGAGCTGGCCACACCCTGATTGCCTCACACAGAGCCCTCTCAACCCACACCTGGATCCCACACACTAAGCCCCTTCACACACGGATCCTGCATTGCTGAGCTTGGCTGCCCACATCTGGTGCACCTGGCCAGGGCTGGCCCTACAGGTTTTGCAGCCCCAAGCAGCCAAAAAAAAAAAAAAAAGAAAAAGAAAAAGCTGCGATCGCGATCTGTGGCAATTCAGCGGAAAGTCCTTCATTCCGAGCGGGAGTGAGGGACCCTCTGCAGAATTGTCACTGAATACCTGAAAGTGTCGCCCCGCTCCAGAGTTGCCGCCCCCAAGCACTTGCTTGATAAGCTGGTGCTTGGAGCCGGTCCTGCACCTGGCACAGAGGGGCAGGGCTCTGGGGTGTTTCTGGGGAGGGGCAAGGCTCTGGGGTGTTTCTAGGGCAGGCCCGGTCCTTGTGCTGTGTCAGGATTGGGTGCAGCCTCACCTCTAAGTCTGTGTTCTGGGGCGGTGGGGAAAGCTGCACAGTGATCTCTCACCTCTGTGCAGCCAGTGGGCTGTGCTCCCCAGTGCCATGCTGGAGCCTCCACATTACTTTGACAAAAAAAATGCAGAATTTTGCAGAATTTTAAAATATTGTGGGCAGAATTTTTAATTTTTTGTTGCAGAATTTTTAATTTTTTGGCACAAATGCCCTGAGGAGTAACAAAGCCTTCACAATAGAGAATTATCCTCTGGCCCGCATTGCTCTCTAATGGCTTTTTTCACACTGCTGCAGCAGCATATAGGGTCCACAGCTGAACCTTTGTGCTTTGCTAGGTCTATCTTCTATGAAAGCTCACAGTGTGATGAAGGAATACACTTCTATTGTTATTTTTTATAATCTATAATTCAGTCCAATGGACTAGATAAGACCCAATATTGTCACTGTCTAGATCTGCTAAATTAATTTAGCAGATCATTAGTACCCTCCCATTAACAGGTTGTTTAATTTCAATTGTACTGTGGTGAATATTATCATTAGTAAATACAGGCCCTTCTGTCTTGCACAAATTAAACAACCATTGATGGAACCAAAGGTGTTTCAACATTTATAAGGTATAAAGTACAATCCCCCCAAATCAAAAGGAACATGAGAATGAAAACTTCAGTTAATGAATCACTGAGAATCTGATATAAAGAGACAAATACAATTGATCTTAAAACCTCCAGGCCATGCTTCCTCAGTGCTGCACAAACAATCTATTTCCATTTTCTCTGTGACAGGTGACTTCAGAGGAGCAGTCAGCCAAACGTATCACATATGATCTCAAAGGATACACTGTTTAAGGTGGGTGGTACACTTTTGATTTTGTCTTCAATTGTGTCAGAATTTAAGAAACTCTCCCACAAAAAAAGGACTAGGGGTCTGAGTATTAGTTACTGTATTCCTGCACTTGTAATCTGTGGCTGCACAACCCCCCACTGTAAGACCCAAGTTGCAGGTCTGCTTAATTTATGTTCTGCTTCCCCTGACCTCTACTGGCTTTGGGAAGCAGAGAGTAGCTATGGTGCAATGAATCTGACCAGGCTCCCACCCCACCTCTGATTCACTCCTCCACTGTGGGCTGGGAGTTCTTACATCAGTTTTACACTGAATAGGGAGGCCCCAGTGCAGTGGATGTTCTTGGGGGCTGACTCAGCTCACTTTATGGCCCCTTCACTCCAGCTGTCAGAGTGGTAGGATCCTAAGTCTAACTGAGAATCAGGCTCCTTGGGATGTGACTAGAATTCAGAACTACGTGTAATATATTTGATTACTAGAACTTCTTGGTTTAAGAAGGATGAAAATTGTTTATCTGCTGTTAAAAGGTATGTAAACTATCTCCATTTGTTTATGGGGGAATTGTTCATTTGATGAACTTGGAGGGAAGACAAGAGATGTTAATGCAAGTTATCTGACTGCTGGCATAATCAATTTCATTCATGGTTTTGGTTGTAAATTACTCACATGTTGCTCATTTCTCATTTGATTAAATTAATCAGAGGGAGAAGAATTAAGGCCATAGTTTGCAAAGCACACAACGTGCATGGAAATCTATTAATAAGAGAGGAAAAACAATATGTACAAAGAAAATGACTAAATTAAATATTTATCAGAAGCAATATACTATTGTAATGTTATAATTAGAATTTTACATTGTACCAAAATGAAACCACTGGTTTATTGTTCCCTGGGCAATAAACCACTGGTTTATTGTTCCCTTGGGGTACTGGTTGATAGCAGGATGACTATGAGTCGCCAATGTGATACGGCTGTTTAAAAAAGCAAATGCGATTTTGGGATGCATCAGGCGGGGTATTTCCTGCAAGGATAAGGATGTGTTAGTACCGTTGTATAAGGCGTTGGTGAGACCCCATCTGGAATACTGTGTGCAGTTCTGGTGTCCCATGTTCAAGAAGGATGAATTCAAACTGGAACAGGTTCAGAGACGGGCTACGAGGATGATCCGAGGAATGGAAAAACTGCCTTATGAAAGGAGACTCAAAGAGCTTGGCTTGTTTAGCCTGGCCAAAAGAAGGCTGAGGGGGGATATGCTCGCCCTATATAAATATATCAAGGGGGTTAACGTTAGGGAGGGAGAGGAATTATTTAAGTTTAGTACTAATGTAGCCACGAGGACGAATGGGTATAAACTGGATATTAGGAAGTTTAGACTTGAAATTAGACGAAGGTTTCTGACCATTAGGGGAGTGAAGTTCTGGAATAGCCTTCCGAGGGAAGTAGTAGGGGCAAAAGACTTTCCTGGCTTTAAGACAAAGCTTGATAAGTATATGGAGGGGATGTTATGATAGGATCGTTAATTTGGGCAATTGATCTTGAATTACCACCAGACAGGTCTGCTCAATGGTCTGCGGGGAGATGTTGCATGCGATGGGTACTGAGTTGCTGCGGAGAACTCCTTCTTGGGTGCTAGTTGGTGACTCTTGCCCACATGCTCAGGGTTTAGCTGATCGCCATATTTGGGGTCGGGAAGGAATTTTCCTCCAGGGCGGATTGGCAGGTGCCCTGGAGGTTTTTCGCCTTCCCCTGCAGCGTGGGGCACGGGTCGCTTGCTGGTGGTGTCTCTGCAGCTTGAGGTCTTCAAACCATTTTTGAGGATTTCAATAACTCGGTCCTGGGATAGGGGTTGTATAAAATTGGATGGGTGGGGTTCTGTGGCCTGCCTTGTGCAGGAGGTCAGACTAGATGATCAGATTGGTCCCTTCTGACCTATGAGTCTATGAGTCTATGAGTCTATAACTTTTTTTTTTTTGTATGTTGCAATACTTAACTCTTAAAGATCATAATCCAAACTCCACTGAAGTCATTGGAAAGACTCCCAGTGTCTTCAAAGGGTTTTGGATCAGTCCCACATTACATTTTCAATCTCCAAAGTGCACAACAGACTCGTGGTCAATGGCTGCTTGCCTTGATCACAAAAGTTCAGTGGGAAGATGAACAGGATCAGCAGATTCAGTTACTAATAGTCTTTGTGGTAGGTATTATTGTCCACATTTAACCTATCAAGAAAACATGCCAGAAAGGTTAAGGCCTACATTTTCGAAAGCAGATTCTAGTTTTGGGTAACTTGGTTTAGGTGCCCAATATGACATTTATATTGCCTAATTTACAGAGTTACAAAGCACTCCCAATTCCAGTTGGAGTCAATGGGAGGTGCAGATGATCAGCATCTGAAAATTAAGGCCCATGTGTCTCAAGCAGGATACCCCAAAAGTGAGACACCTAAAATTATAGACCACTTAAAAAAATATCCCTAAGTGATGTGCTCAAGGCATGGTGGCAACCATTGCATGAGATGGGATTATAGTTTGTGAATTCCTGGCTCCTAGTCCCATGCTCATAAATCTGTGGAAATCTTTCTGTAGTGTAATCTGTTATTGTGTATAACTGAGCAATGTGATTGAATTATGGATGCTGAAGAATCATGAACCAGATCTTCAGCTAGTATAAATTAGCATGGCTCCAAAAATGTGGAATTTCCTGATGTATGTATATGTCACATCTCAGTCACAATGGTGTATTAATGTACTTGTCTTTCAATGTCCTTAGATGTTTCTGATAACGATTTTTTTTATTAAGAAAAGGTGCATGAAGATAAATGTATTACAGGCAGTGTGAAAACAACATTTATTTCAAATATATAAAAGAGAAAATTATGACATCACATTGAAAAAGATACTACTGCCTTGTTTACACTCAAAAGTTTCTTACCTACCCAAGACAAAGTTTGATGGCATGTGTAAGTCTAAACTAGAGCCTACATAGTTGGTGATGCATTGCTGTCAAAAGTAAATAAGAACGATCTTAGTGTAGATGTAATTTAGAGGTCCTATTCTGTGTTCCTGCCCTGAAACCCTAACTTGCTTCAAGCAGGCCAAGAATTCAGAGTATGGCCCTACATATAACTCAGTGAACGGACTGAAATTCACATGGAGGTGCCCTAAAACAAATGCATGTATTCTCAGATTTGAATAAACATGTCACATGTTTATTTGCATGTAATCAATAAGGTGAATGTGACTGAACCTTCAGATGTTTTATTAATTCAGCAAAACACCACACTTCACTGGATAATTTGTGCACCAAAAAAAAGATCAGTTTGGGGGAAAAAAATGAAAACAATCCCCACCCCCCACCAAGAAATAGATGGAAATTTTTGTTCATGCTCAGAAAACTCAAAAATGCCCCTTTTGGTTTAGGCCAAGTTTTATCCCTATGATGTTCAAAATGTATTTTATTATTAAAAGCATTAACATGCTGCCCATCACTATATACTCTGGATACACTTAAAATAGTGTGGCTTGGATGCAAACATATTTCTCACATAGAAAGAAGCTAAAAGCCCACAATCCCTCATAGTATTATAAATAGAAGGGCTGGATAAGAAGAAAAATCTATAAAATGGGATTAGAAATCTCTCGTGCCCTCAATCCTTAGTGGCCTTGATTGGCCAGCCCATCTAATGTTTTCTATTAATATGTAGCACCATTTTCCACCTGATCGCTACCTTTAATGCCAGTTTCCTCATGGGTTTTGATGGACAGGACAAGCTTCATCTGGATCCCACCTGGAGCTCATCAGGGAGTAATTTCCTTATTTTCTTCCCATATGAATTCACTTGGCAGTGCCTCCACCCCCATCACTCCTTCCTGGAATGGTTACCAGTGCAACTTGGAAGGAAAATTCTAACCACAGTGTAACCCCTACTTGCTTGCCTCAGAGTTGTAGGCTCCCAATAAATATCATAAACACACACAATATAACTAATAGAGTAAATGTATTATAGAGGAAGGAAATGTAACAGAATAAAACACAGCATCACCGATGCCCACACTTATAATATCCATTCATGTCCTTAGTCAAGTGACCTGCTATAGTGAAAGGTTGGTATGCAAACTTTGTAGGTGCCCTCAATGATTCTATCACAATGATATCTTCTGTAGCAGCAATAAGCAACTCACACAGGGGATAAGATGGTAAGTCCTTCAATAGGTTTAATAGGCAGCAGTTAATAAAATCCCCAAGCCCTTACCCTCTTGGCTTGAGGACACAGTTCAGGGAATAGAGGAGTCTCACAAACATGTTTCCTGACCATATGGCTTTAAGATGCTGCACTCACAACTCCATGAATGAGCCTCCAGTGCAGATATGATTTTCTGCAAATGCAGATAGGTTGACAATCGCAGTTGACAGGGGTTTGCTTCATGCAGGAATGAGGCTCCTTCTGTTCTCAAGATTTCTCCAGATCAAGAAGGGATGCAGGGATCAGGTGCAGATTGTTAATAAGTATCCTAAAAATCCTAACTCTTATCTCCTACCCCAGCACACAGAAACAATCACAGCAAGTGAGATCTAAACTAACAGCCAACACAGCACTTGCCACTTGGTAACTAATTTATCTAGGGAGCTGAAGGACTAACACACACTGGCTGGGTAGGAAGTTTTCCCAACAAAACTCTTTAAACTGGGAGTTACCTTGAACAGATAAAGGATCAAGCTGAGGGATCTTGCTTCCAGACACCCAGAGCTAGTTCTCAGGGGGAAACTTTCATGCACCTTACAGCTCACCAAAAAGCAAGTCCTTCCCTTTCAGTGGTTGGCTCCATATGCCTCCTAAATGGCTTCTTCCCTCTTCCAGTTCTTCCATGGTCAGGGCATCTCACTGAGGACCTTCCTCATCAGTCATGCTAGCTCTTCCTCCTGTGCTTTTATTATCAATCATTTGACTCTAATCCCTTTTTTCTCTCAGACTCTGCTCCTCCTCAGAAAAGGCATATTGATGGCCATTCAGGCACTCCTGCTAGACTCTCCTGACCAACAGGGGCCCCTATCACTTGAAATAGCCTCTCTTCCTCTTGGTGGTCTAGTAGACTCTGAGTCTGCACTTGGGCCCCCTTCTTCCCAGGGACATTGTACCTCTCCTTAACTTACTAGCATTGAGAAAACAGGAACTAAGGTAAGATCCTTCGGGATTGTAGTTATAAGAAAGCATTGAATGGAAAAGTGGTTGCTGAGGTTATTAGCAATTCAGATGGATAATTATGGGCTGGGAAAGAGACTCTAGCATGGAAAAAATGAGTTATTTACCCTGGCCAAGACTTACTCCACCCCGCATAAAGGTATTTTGCTGATGTATCATAGCTGAGGCAAAGGGTTTATTGAGTTGATAAATCATATGTATTTATGATTTACACCATAATTTATCAATGTCTATCTCCAGTCAGAAAACAAAACAAAACAAAAAGATTATTTTCAGCAAGATAACATTTTGAAATAGTGTCATGGGAAAATTTAAAATATACAGGCTGAAACCAATTTAAATATTGCTCCAGCTATTAAAAATGAATTGTGCAAAGGTAGACACCTAAAGCAGGCATTGGATCTTACAGGGAAAAAATGTAATTCACAAATGGAATGCTTCTTTGTAAAATGTTATGTATGTTTGTTAAATATATTTGATGCAGGAATAATGCTCTTTTTAATTGTATGGAGAGAAGATTTATCACATGAATTGCAATGAATTCATATTTCAGTCTCCAGTTAACAGTTGCATTTTAACCAGCTTCTTTTCTCATATTCAGAATCTTACGTGTAATCCCTGATATCTCAAGATTAAACTTTTCAGTGAAGAATATTAAAAAAAAATTGATTACTTCAATACACACATTCTTCTTACAAAATTAGTTGTCTGTATTTATTTTTCTTTGTTAGTTTGTGGGAAAACATTCTGTCAAAACACACAATGGTAGAATTATTTGTACAAAATATATAACTAGTTAGTGTAACAATTAATTATTGTAGTACAATAAAGGAACAGAGAAAGAATTAACTATTGGTTAAATAACTTTGAAAAAATAGCAACTACAAAATTACTTTTGATTTTTTTATAGCTAGAATTTTTAAACATGGGCAAAAAAGAATGTCCTTATAATCTAAACCAAAACATTACAATTCTGGAAGTGTCTACTTAACTTAAATATATTGACTCATTCAGAAAATAAATGGATATTTTATGATACTTCTTCTTTTGTATGGGCTCAGAAACAGCAATGTTAGATGTCCAAGCCCAGATTGGCAATCCATTTAATTGCATAGGTGATGCAAAGTGAATACAATATGATCATTTAGGACATTGATTTATGACATGTTGCATAGTTTGAAGTCCATTTCTTCAGACACACATAGGCTTTGTCTAAAGTTCCCATTTATGGAGAAGGAAGGTAGAATGTCAGTGAAGCCAAACAGCAAAAATTAAGATGTCTATACGCTAATGCAAGGAGCTTAGGTAACAAAATGGAGGAACTAGAGCTACTGGTGCAGGAAGTGAAACCGGACATTATAGGGATAACAGAAACATGATGGAATAGTAGTCATGACTGGAGTACAGATATTGAAGTCTATGTGCTGTTTAGGAAAGAGAGAAATAAAGGCAAAGGTGGTGGAGTAGCATTGTATATCAATGTTGAGGTTAACTGTAAAGAAATAAGAAGTGATGGAATGAATAAGACAGAGTCTGTCTGGGCAAAAATCACATTGGGGAAGAAAGTTACTAGAGCCTCCCCTGAGATAGTGCTTGGGGTGTGCTACAGACCGCCGGGATCTGATTTGGTTATGGATAGAGACCTCTTTAATGTTTTTAATGAAGTAAACACTAATGGGAATTGTGTGATCATGGGAGACTTTAACTTCCCAGATATAGATTAGAGGACAAGTGCTAGTAACAATAATAGGGCTCAGATTTTTCTGGATGTGAAAGCTGAGGATTTATTCACCAAATAGTTGAAGAACCAACAAGAGGGGATGCCATTTTAGATTTGGTTTTGGTGAGTAGTGAGGAACTCATAGAAGAAATGGTTGTAGGGGACAACCTTGGTTCGAGTGATCATGAGCTAATTCAGTTCAAACTAGATGAAAGGATAAACAACAAAAGATCTGGAACTAGAAGTTTTGATTTCAAGGGGGATAATTTTAAAGAATTAAGTAAATTAGTTAGGGAAGTGGATTGGGCTGAAGAACTTGTGGATCTAAAGGCGGAGGAGGCCTGGAATTACTTCAGGTCAAAGTTGCAGAAACTATCAGAAGCCTGCATCCCAAGAAAGGGGGGAAAAATCACAGGATGGAGCTGTAGACCAAGCTGGATGAGCAAGCATCTCAGAGAGGTGATTAAGAAAAAGCACAAAGCCTACAAGGAGTGGAAGATGGGAGGGATCAGCAAGGAAAGCTACCTTATTGAGGTTAGAACATGTAAGGGTAAAGTGAGAAAGGCTAAAAGCCATATAGAGTTGGACCTTGCAAAGGGAATTAAAACCAATAGTAAAAGGTTCTACAGCCATATAAATATGAAGAGAACAAAGAAAGAAGAAGAGGGACCACTATCCACTGAGGATGGAATGGAGGTTAAGGATAATCTAGGTATGGCCCAATATCTAAATAAATACTTTGCCTCAGTCTTTAATAAGGCTAATGAGGAGCTTAGGGATAATGGTGGGATAACAAATGGGAATGAGGATATGGAGGTAGATATTACCACATCCGAGGTATAAGCCAAACTCAAACAGGGGAAAAACAACTGAGGAGAGTTGGCAGTTTTTCAAAAGACACTATTAAGGGCCCAAAAGCAAGCTATTCCACTGGGTAGGAAAGATAGAAAATGTGGCAAAAGACCACCTTGGCTTAACCACGAGAATTGCATGATCTAAAAAATAAAAAGGAGTCATATAAAAATGGAAACTAGGTCAGATTACGAAGGATGAATATAGACAAACAACACAGGAATGCAGGGGCAAGATTAGAAAGGCAAAGGCACAAAATGAGCTCAAACTAGCTATGGGAATAAAGGGAAACAAGAAGACTTTTTATCAATACATTAGAAGCAAGAGGAAGACCAAGGACAGAGTAGGCCCATTGCTCAGTGAGGAGGGAGAAACAGTAACAGGAAACTTGGAAATGGCAGAGATGCTTAATGACCTCTTTGTTTCGGTCTTCACTGAGCAGTCTGAAGGAATGTCTTACATAGTGAATGCTTATGGGAAGGTAAAAGAAGATAAAACAAAAAAAGAACAAGTTGAAAATCACTTAGAAAAGTTAGATGCCTGCAAGTCACCAGGGCCTGATGAAATGCATCCTAGAATACTCAAGGAGCTATAATATAGGAGGTATCTGAGCCTCTAGCTATTATCTTTGGAAAATCATGGGAGACGGGAGAGATTCCAGAAGACTGGAAAAGGACAAATATAGTGCCCATCTATAAAAAAGGAAATAAAAAGAACCCAGGAAATGACAGACCAGTTAGTTTAACTTCTGTGCCAAGGAAGATAATGGAGCAAGTAATTAAGGAAATCATCTGCAAACACTTGGAAGGTGGTAAAGTGATAGGGAATAGCCAGCATGGATTTGTAAAGAACAAATCGTGTCAAACCAATCTGATAGCTTTCTTTAATAGGATAATGAGTCTTGTGGATAAGGGAGAAGCGGTGGATGTGGTATACCTAGACTTTAGTAAGGCATTTGATACGGTCTCGCATAATATTCTTATCGATAAACTAGACAAATACAATTTAGATGGGGCTAATATAAGGTAGGTGCATAACTGGCTGGATAACCGTACTCAGAGTGTAGTTATTAATGGTTCCCAATCCTGCTGGAAAGGTATAACAGGTGGGGTTCCGCAGGGGTCTGTTTTGGGACTGGCTGTGTTCAATATCTTCATCAACAACTTAGATGTTGGCATAGAAAGTACGCTTATTAAATTTGCAGATGATACTAAACTGAGAGGGACTGCCACTGCTTTGGAGGACAGGGTCATAATTCAAAATGATCTGGACAAATTGGAGAAATGGTCTGAGGTAAACCAGATGAAGTTTAATAAAGACAAATGCAAAGAGCTCCACTTAGGAAGGAACAATCAGTTTCGCACACACAGAATGGGAAGAGATTGTCTAGGAAGGAGTATGGCAGAAAGGGATCTAGGGATCATAGTGGATCACAACCTAAATATGAGTCAACAGTGTGATACTGTTGCAAAAAAAGCAAACATGATTCTGGGACGCATTAACAGGTGTGTTGTGAGCAAGACAAGAGAAGTCATTCTTCCGCTCTGCTCTGTGCTGGTTAGGCCTCAATTGGAGTATTGTGTCCAATTCTGGGCACCGCATTTCAAGAAAGATGTGGAGAAATTGGAGAGGGTCCAGAGAAGAGCAACAAGAATGATTAAAGGTCTTGAGAACATGACCTATGAAGGAATGCTGAAAGAACTGGGTTTGTTTAGTTTGGAAAGAGAAGACTGAGAGGGGACATGATAGCAGTTTTTCAGGTATCTAAAAGGGCTTCATAAGGAGGAGGGAGAAATCTTGCTCACCTTAGCCTCTAAAGATAGAACAAGAAGCAATGGGCTTAAACTGCAGCAAGGGAGATTTAGGTTGGACAATAGGAAAAAGTTCCTAACTGTCAGGGTGGTTAAACACTGGAATCAATTGCTTAGGGAGGTTGTGGAATCTCCATCTCTGGAGATATTTAAGAGTAGGTTAGATAAATGTCTATCAGGGATGGTCTAGATAGTATTTGGTCCTGCCATGAGGGCAGGGGACTGGACTCGATGACCTCTCGAGGTCCCTTCCAGCCCTAGAGTCTACGAATCTATGAATCTATAAGCTTAATGGGACAAAATCAGAAGGCCCAGATAATCTTCATCCAAGAATATTAAAGGACCTGGCACATGAAATTGCAAGCCCATTAGCAAAATTTTTTAATGAATCAGTAAACTCAGGGGTTGTACCGTACAACTGGAGAATTGCTAACATAGTTCCTATTTTTAAGAAAGGGGAAAAATGTGATCCAAGTAAGTATAGGCGTCTTAGTTTGACATCTGTAGTATGTAAGGTCTTGGAAAAAATATTGAAGGAGAAAGTAATTAAGGACTTTGAGGTCAATGCTAATTGGGACAAAATACAACATGGTTTTACAAAAGGTAGATCGTGCCAAACCAACCTGATCTACTTCTTTGAGAAGCTAACAGATTTTTTAGACAAAGGAAATGCAGTGGATCTAATTTACCTCGATTTCAGTAAGGCATTTGATATGGTTCCACATGGGGAATTATCAGTTAAATTGGAAAAGATGGGGATCAATATGTAAACTGAAAGGTGGATAAGGAACTGGCTAAAGGGGATACTACAAAAGGTCATACTGAAAGGTGAACTGTCATACTGAAAGGAGGTTACTAGTGAAGTTCCTGATGGATCAGTTTTGGGACCAATATTATTTAATCTTTTTATTACTGACCTTGACACAAAAAGTGGGAATGTGCTAATAAAGTCTGCGGATGATACAAAGCTGGGAGGTATTGTTAACACAGAGAAGGACCGGGATATCATACAGGAAGATCTGGATGACCTTGTAAACTGGAGTAATAGTAATAGGATGAAATTTTATAGTGAAAAGTGCAAGGTCATGCATTTAGGGATTAATAACAGGAATTTTAGTTATAAATTTGGGACGCATCAGTTGGAAGTAATACAGGAGGAGAAGGACCTCGGAGTATTGGTTGATCACAGGATGACTATAAGCCTCCAATGTGATATGGCCGTTAAAAAAGCTAAAGCAGTCTTAGGATGCATCAGGCGAGGTATTTCCAGCAAAGATAAGGCGGTGTTAGTACTGTTATACAAGGCACTGGTGAGATCTCATCTGGAATACTGTGTGCAGTTCTGGTCTCCCATGTTTAAGAAGGATGAATTCAAACTGGAACAGGTTCAGAGACGGGCTCCTAGGATGATCTGAGGAATGGAAAATCTGTCTTATGAAAGGAGACTCAAAGAGTTTGGCTTGTTTAGCCTAACCAAAAGAAGGTTGAAGGGGAATATGATTGCTCTTTATAAATAAATCAGAAGAATAAATATTAGGGAGAGAGAGGAATTATTTAAGCTTAGTACCAATGTGGACACAAGAACAAATGGATATAAACTGGATACTAGTTTATATCCACATGATAGTGTTAAATTGAGAGTTGAGAAGTGATGTGAAATGGTTACTTTAGACTTGAAATTAGATGAAGGTTTCTAACCATTAGAGGAATGAAGTTCTGGAACAGCCTTCCAAGGGGAGTAGTGGGGGCAAAAGACATATCTGGCTTTAAGACTAAGCTTGATAAGTTTATGGAGGGGATGGTATGATGGGATAGCCTAATTTTGGCAATTAATTTGGCAATTGATCTTTGATTATCAGCAGGTAAGTATGCCCAGTTGTCTGTGATGGGATGTTAGGTGGGATGGGATCGGAGTTACTACAGAGAAATCTTTCCTGGGTGCTGGCTGGTGAGTCTTGCCCACATGCTCAGGGTTTAACTGATCGCCATATTTGGGGTCAAGAAGGAATTTTCCTCCGGGCAGACTGGCAGAGGCCCTGGAGGTTTTTTGCCTTCCTCTGCAGCATGGGGCATGGGTCACTTGCTGGAGGATTCTCTGCAGCTTGTCGTCCTGTGGCACCTTATAGACTAACAGATGTTTTAGAGCATGAGCTTTCACAGGTGAATACCCACTTCGTCAGATGCATGTAGTGGAAATTTCCAGGGGCAGGTATACATATGCAGGCAAGCTAGAGATGATGAGGTAGTTCAATCAGGGAGGATGAGGCCCTGTTCTAGCAGTTGAGGTGTGAAAACCAAGGGAGGAGAAACTGATTCTGTAATTGGCAAGCCATTCACAGTCTTTGTTTAATCCTGAGCTGATGGTGTCAAATTTGCAGATGAACTGAAGCTCAGCAGTTTCTCTTTGAAGTCTGGTCCTGAAGTTTTCTTGCTGCAGGATGGCCACCTTAAGGTCTGCTATAGTGTGGCCAGGGAGGTTGAAGTGTTCTTCTACAGGTTTTTGTATATTGCCATTCCTAATATCTGATTTGTGTCCTTTTATCCTTTTCCGTAGCGACTGTCCAGTTTGGCCTATGTACATAGCAGAGGGGCATTGCGGGCATATGATGGCGTATATTACATAGGTGCAGGTGAATGAACCGGTGATGGTGTGGCTGATCTGGTTAGGTCCTGTGATGGTGTCGCTGGTGTAGATATGTGGGCAGAGTTGGCATCGAGGTTTGTTGCATGGATTGGTTCCTGAGCTAGAGTTCCTATGGTGCGGTGTGCAGTTACTGGTGAGAATATGTTTCAGGTTGGCAGGCTGTCTGTGAGCGAGGACTGGCCTGCCACCCAAGGCCTGTGAAAATGTGGGATCGTTGTCCAGGATGGGTTGTAGGTCCCTGATGATGGGTTGGAGAGGTTTTTGCTGGGGACTGTATGTGATGGCCAGTGGAGTCCTGTTGGTTTCTTTCTTGGGTTTGTCTTGCAGTAGGAGGCTTCTGGGTACATGTCTGGCTCTGTTGATCTGTTTCCTTATTTATTCATGTGGGTATTGTAGTTTTGAGAATGCTTGGTGGAGATTTTGTAGGTGTTGGTCTCTCTCTGATGGGTTAGACAAGATGCTGTTGTACCTCAGTGCTTGGCTGTAGACAATGGATCGTGTGATGTGCCCGGGATGGAAGCTGGAGGCATCAAGGTAGGCATAGCGGTTGGTGGGTTTTCGATATAGGGTGGTGGTAATGTGACCATCACTTATTTGCACCTTGGTGTCTAGGAAGTTGACCTCCCATGTAGATTGGTCCAGGCTGAGGTTGATGGTGGGGTGGAAGCTATTGAAATCGTGGTGGAATTTTTCCAGAGACTCCTTCCCATGGGTCCAGATGATGAAGATGTCATCAATGTAGCATAGGTAGAGAAGGGGTGTGAGTGGATGAGAGCTAAGGAAGCGTTGTTCCAGGTCGGCCATAAAAATATTGGCATATTGTGGGGCCATGCGGGTGCCCATGGCTGTGCCACTGACCTGGAGATATATATTGTCATTAAATTTGAAATAGTTGTGTGTGAGGATAAAGGCACAGAGTTCAGTAGCCAGTTGTGCTGTAGCATCATCAGGGATACTGTTCCTGACAGCTTATATTCCATCTGTGTGTGGGATGTTCGTGTAGAGAACCTCTACATCCATGGTGGTTGGATGGTGTTTTCTGGAAGGTCACCAATGCATTGTAGTTTCCTCAGGAAATCAGTGGTGTCACGGAGATAGCTGGGAGTGCTGGTGGCATAGGGTCTGAGTAGAGAGTCCACATATCCAGACGGTCCTTCAGTGAGACTGCCAATGCCCGAGATGATGGGGCTTCCAGGATTTCCGGGTTTGTGGATCTTAGGTAGTAGATAGAATAACCCTGGTCGGGGCTCTAAGGGTATGTTGATTTGTTCCGGTGTTAGTGTAGGGAGTGTCCTGAGTAGATGTTGCAGTTTCTTAGTGTATTCCTCAGTGGGATCTGAGGGAAGTGACCTGTAGAATTTGGTGTTGGAGAGTTGTCTGGTAGCCTCCTTTTGGTAGTCAGACCTGTTCATGATGACAACAGCACTTCCTTTATCAGCCTCTTTAATGATAATGTCTGGGTGGTTTCTGAGGCTGTGGATGGCGTTGCATTCTGCACGACTTGGGTTATGAGGCAAGCGATGTTGTTTTTCCATAATTTCTGCCTGTGCATGTCAGCGGAAGCATTCAATGTAGAGGTCCAGACTGTCATTTCGACCCTCAGGAGGAGTCCATGTGGAGTTCTTCTTCTTGTGCTCCTACCTGCCACATGGGGCCACAACCGTGGTACCCCCAACCCACCCAGCAATATCGTCAATCTATCCAACTACACACTCAGCCCAGAAGAAAAGTCTGTCTTATCTCGGGGACTCTCTTTCTGCCCTGCCACCCCCACCAACATGATACAGTTCTGCGGCGATCTGGAAGCCTACTTCTGCCATCTCCGACTCAAAGAATACTTTCAGGACAACACTGAACAGTGCACTGATACACAGGAACCCTCCCACCAACAGCACAAGAAGAAGAACTCCACATGGATTCCTCCTGAAGGTCGAAATGACAGTCTGGACCTCTACACTGAATGCTTCCGCCGACGTGCACATGCATCTGACGAAGTGTGTATTCACCCACGAAAGCTCATGCTCCAAAACGTCTATTAGTCTATAAGGTGCCACAGGACTCTTTGCTGCTTTTACAGATCCAGACTAACACGGCTACCCCTCTGATACTCTGCAGTTTGAGATCTTCAAACCACAATTTGAGGACTTCAATAACTCAGACATAGGTTAGGGGCTTGTTATAGAAGTGGATGGGTGAGATTCTGTGGCCTGCATTGTGCAGGAGGTCAGACTAGATGATCATAATGGTCCCTTCTGACCTTAAAGTCTATGAGCCTATGAGTCTATGAGGTGTATCTGCCATTTGATGTGCAGAGTCAATTCAAATAGGACCATATTTTCTGAGGAAGTGAAAAGCCACTGAATTCTTCGGTTGGATCCTCGATGAGGTGTTTGTTTAGGAAAGTGGCCTTGATAACCATTGATCTTTGGGAGTGAAACCCAAGCCTTCAAGCTCTTGCACTGCAAGCCAAAAAGGTATTTGCAATTTAAATTGGAATCTTGGTATGTCATTTAGATTCTCATGTATTGGAAGATTCTTCATCCCACAAATATGAAGGAAAAGTATTCTCATGTCGCAGTGGATTTGGGATGGGAGGATGTGTGGCAATAGGGGAAGCCTCATCTGAGGCATTGTTTTTACTGTGCCTTACAAAAATCCACATGACAGTGTTAAATTGAGAGTTCAGAAGTGATGTGAAATGGTTACTTACTATAACTATTGTTCTTTGAGATGTGATTCAGCTGTGTATTTCACTTAGGTGTTCATGTACCCAGGATGCTAGAGCTGGAAACTTTTTCTTAGCAGTACCCATAGAGGGCTAGTGCTTGCACTTTTTGGCTGTGGCCTCTCCCCTGGTAAATAAGGCAGTGTTGCCCGAACCCAAAAGCTCATGAAAGGAAACTCTCTGATGCAGAGGGAATGGAGGATGAGTTGTGGAATACACATCTGCATCACATCTTGAAGAACCAGTTACAGTAAGTAATCATTTCTTCTTCTTCAGGTAGATGCGGACATGTATTCTACTTAGTATACAAACAGTATCCCAAACCAGAGGTGGGGCTCAGAGTCTACTGAAATAGAGATTGCAGAACTGCCCTTCTGAGGCTTGCATCTGCTCTGGAGGATGTGGTAGTAGCATAATGGTCTGTAAACATTTGTATGTATAACTACATGGCAACTCTGCAAATGCCCAGTCACTGAGGAACACTATCAACACTGCTTGTTCCTTCATGGAGTGAACTGACCGCAAGACCTGATTTCTGAAGATGTAGCAAGGACTCCACGATGTCCTGGATGGAAGCCCCTTTCAGTTGAGTGTCACAGGCCAAGGACCACACCAAAAACTTCTTCCACTCAGCTAAGTAGGCCGTCCTCATGGAGGACTTCCTCCTGTTGAGTATGACTTTTTGACCACCACTGAGCACTGCTCTTCTGCTTCATTCTGCCATGCAGCAGCCACGCTATAAGATGCAGGGAGCTTAGGAGGGAGGGTGTGGCTATGGTTCTGAGTGAACAGATCGGGATGGAGAAGAAGTGATATGAGAGGCTGAACTGACAGAGCAAGGAGGTCGGAGAACCTGAAAATCAGCACTGTCTTGGCAACACTGGAGCAATGAGGATGAGCTTGGCCCAATTTGCCTTGAGCTGGTCATTGCTGCCAATTTCATTGCCAATTACAAGCTTCTTTGTTTTCATAGATATTTCTCAGGTGCTGTTGGTAAGACTGTATACTAATGTCATATCAAGATATTTCACGGTGGGATCATGTCTCATCTGCCTTATCTTAGAGGCAGATTTTACTGGAATCTTGCCTGGAGTGTGTGTTGGTGAGGCTCATACGTGGGCAATTGAGCTGCAACCTGGCCAGAAACCCACCTGTTTACTTGGTACATTGCTTCTACAAGCAGCAGCATCCCTACCAGCAATATCCTCTTCATGAGCTCCTATGATGTGCAGAGGAGTGATATGGGCTGATACAGTGTGGGATTATTGATTGCCTTCCCAGGCTTGGGAGTAGAATAACCATAGCCTTGTACCGGATTCTTGGGATAAACCCTGAGGAATATATATTAGAGAACAGAGCTGTAAGTCATTTCCATTTGTTGCCTCCGAGGTTTTTAAGAGGTTCTGTACCCTTCCTGTCTTTTGTGAGTAACAGGGCCTTGATTACGTCCTCAACAGTGAAGGGCTATGATGAGGGGGTTGAAGGGGGATGAGTCATATAGTCAGATATTTGTCAGAGCTCTCTGCACACTTTGTATTTAATACACTTGTCTTCTAGAGCTTTTGAAATCATAAGATGTGTTCTTGTGATTGAATCAGCGAGGGTGCAGCGTTTTGATGTTTCACTGGATCTGTAATCGCCAGCTGACAGAAAAATATACAAGCTTTGTTGCTGGAGTGAGTAAAGTCACGAACTTCAACCATCTCAATCCACCTTTGACAGAAAACTAAATTCAGTGACTCTAATAGGAATGTTGCAGTTTTGGGGTAATCTGGTGTTTGGTACTCCTTTAACAGCCTCTCTGTTTCTAGATTTCAACATGAGGTATATCTTCTACAATAGACAATGGGAATGCTTTTTTTTTCTTGTGGCTTTTTGGATGATACAGATGAAATTATCAAAATGCTGTATGATGTGTTGAGGCACAAGCAATGTCATGAAATTGGCATTCAAACACCACTCAGCCAAGTCCCAAATTGAACAACAATGGAAATAGCTCCCCTACAATAAGTGACTCCTTCCACAGTCACTCTAAGACTGGGATCGGAAACCTTTGGCATGCGGCCCATTAGGGAAATCTATTGGCCGGCCTGGGGATGTTCTGGCCGCCACTTCCAACAGCCCCCATTGGCCTGGAACAGTGAACCACAGCCGGCGGGAGCTGAAATCAGCAGAACCTGCGGACACTGCAGGTAAACAAACTGTCCCAACTTTCCAGCGGATTTCCCTGATGGGCCACGAACCAAAGGTCGCTCTAAGAGAACCACAGGCTTAGCTCTATAAATTGCCAGCTACAATCTCATCTCTTCCCTCCATCATCCTAAACACTAACTTGCCACATGTGTCAAACAGGACACTAAAAACAACAGCATGCTAGATGCCAGGAGCAATTCTGGAACATATATCATCACAATAAGAATTGGGAACATAACAATAGTTAATGTACTTAAGCCACTGAATACAGATTGGTGTTTTCCACCACTACCACAACTTTATCACCTGGCTATATATGTAGGTAATTTTAATAGCCACCACATGATTTGGGGCTATAATAGCAATGATAGAGAGGGCAAGATAGATGAAGAATGGTCATTGAATGAAGACACAACTTCCTTTTGATGCAAGAGAGAAAGACATTTTTCATTCTGCCTGCTGGAACTGAGACTACAACCTAGATTTCTGCTTCCTCACTAAAGACCAGTTTGGAACCCTTCAGTGAGGCCTGGACAGTGCAAAATACATGTTTTGGGCAAAAAATAGGACTGGGAGCGTGTGGGATAACCCTGCAATTAGCACCCAAGGCTGGTGGAAGCTAGAGTGTGACTGAAGTGTTGCTGTCAGACTGCTGGGATCATCACAGTTGCTGGACCAGGGCTGCAGCTATACACAGATGCTTAGAGTGTGACCTGCATCCTTTTAGGCTGTTTTTGAGAGTCTCTGATTGGGAGATACAAGAGCAAAGCATCATGAGACTGACAAGGATGGGGCAGGTGGTGACACAACCTTGCAGTGGTCTGAATTACACCTTGAAATGTGAAAATTCAATCACTGTTATACAAGCAGAAATACCAGGTAATTACCAAAATGCACCAGCTTTTAACTCCCTGTGGAGGTGATCGAGTTGCCACTCACATTAAATGTTCACTTAGCTGATCTGGTAAAAAAGAAATGCAGTAACTATAAATTAAGATCTGATAAGATGCTGCAATTGCAATATACTAGAGGGATTATTTTAAATCTTTTCTTTTTCTTATGATTCTACCACAGGAGTATTAGAATAAAAATGGCATGATGGACTACAATTCTATTAATTCACATATAACTAACAATCAGCGGCTAAAACAAATCAAAATTTGGGGAATTCACCAAATTAGGTGGCTTTATGTCTTTAAAGGTATTGACAAAATCCAGTGAACTAACTTTCCATCATCATCTGTTATGGGACTTGAAATGAAGGGAAGAGAATGGTAACAAGGACATAAATGTATAAAAAAGGAGGCCCACAGCCTGCAAATCAAAAGTGTATGTGTATGTGTATACACATGCACAACATATGGTGTTGTGGAGGGTGACAACACTTGTCTTCCCACACACCTTTCTAACTGTGATGTGCTGGGAGTGGAAATGAGACTGTCAGTTTTCCCTGGATCCTGGTTAGAGAAAGAGAAGCCATTGTTCTGAACATATGGGGCGGGGGCGGGGAAGATGTAAGGAATGGGGTTTAGTTAAGTCACGACTTTATGAACTAAACTCATCTGGAAACTAATTGGCAACGATAATACAGTGCAGGTCTTGATTCCTTCCTTAATTGTTTCCACCTGCTGGAGAGCGCCTCACCCTTCCACGGCTGGTCTCAGCACCAATGCTGTAACCACTCCCCACTCCACATTACTATAAATTAGGCACCCCAGCCCCATTCCCCAACTTTGAGATTGCACTGTCAGAGTTTCCCCTTTCCCCTGGAACAGGTGAAGAGCTAGATACAACAGGAAAATGTGAAAGGGTAGAAATTTACTGCTTTTGAGTTAGAAGAACAAAAAGAAATTTTAGATGCAAATTAGAATACTTTTTATGACTTAAAACTTAAACTCTTTGAGCCTTTTTCTTTAAAAAAAAAAAGGCTTTAAGTTTCAGAATGAACCCAGCAATTTTCAGGCCAAGCCAGTTTTGCGAGCCAAAGACATAGTGGGGCTAGATATAGCACTTATGGCATGCCTGTCTGCAACTTTAACTATTATCTCTCCATAATAGGGCAAACTGAAAACTTACCATCTGAGATGTTCTTATAGTTCAGTTTATAAAATGATATCTCTAGAGACTTTATTTCAAAATACCATAGACAAGTCCCTTCCACTTTAGTCAGTCAACAACGAAGAATCATTCAACTTCAAGCATTAGGCAATAAGAATACCAGCTTTTGTTGGATGATTTTGAAGAGTAGATTTTTCTTCCATGAGATGAGGTACATGCCATTCCAGGAAAAAAAAAAAAAAGATTTTGACTTTTCTAATTTAAAGTACTTCTACAGTTTTTGGTATATATTAGGTAACTCCAATATATCTTACAGATATACCAAGAGAACTTTACTGGACCTGATTCTCCACTGCCTTGAACCTTCTCATTTACACCTTTCTGATCTGGTAATGTTTTATACCCATTTTGAACAGGTTTAACTTACTCCACAAGACCAGATGGAATCAGACTCTATACAGTGTACCTAATCTTTTAGGATATTCAAAAACATGAGAATGAATTAGTTAATATATTGGTTTGATATGGTGGGCAGTGGTTGTTTCTCAGACATGAGACATTTGCAAGCTCCGTACCTGGGACAGACTATTTGCTGTGGATGGCATGCTTGCGGATGGAGCCGAAGCTTTGCCCACTTACCACTCCTGCCTGCTTATCCCTCACCCATGTGGATGAGAAAGGGAACAATGATTCTACAATGGACACGTTCCCTTCCACTTCAGATATGGGTAGTTTTATCCCTGTTTGGGAGTTTAGCCAGGGTTACAATCTTTAAGTTTCAATGCTAACATAATTGTCAAAGCATATCAAATGAACCTCATTCTTTGCCATGACATGGGTCAGTGTCGTTAATTTGAATGGTATTGCCTAGAAAATATATAGCAAAAATCTGCAGTTAGTTACACCCATGTAATTTCATTGAAATCAGTTGGGATGCACTGGTAGTGATGGCCAGTTTATTTCTTTGTGGAGTTCAATTGTCTTCAGCAGAGTTACATCAGGGATTAACTTGATTTATAGACTTTGCTATATTTTTAAAAATGTTGCAGGTTCTTCAGTTGCTAAGCAACTGGCTGATTTTAGAGAAAATAAATCCTGTTTTCCTCTCCGTATATTAAAAAAATCCTTTCAAGAATGGTTTTGTAGTGGAATCTTACATGTTTGAATTCTAAAGCAATTAGTCCAGCACTAGATTCTTCTTTCATAGACCAGGAAATAATGTGATTGAAAGGCACAGCTTGCCTGAAATACAGAACAAAGTCTTTCACTGAGCATCCCTGCTGAAAACAGTCCCATGGCAATATTTTCCACCAAAGTGTTTGTTTTGTAAGATGTAGTTAGGCTGGAACAATTATACAGACCCATTTTTTTCGTATTGCTCAAAAACAGGGTTATGTGTTCCGAAAACTTATGCTGTAGTAGTGTGGGACTGGGGCATAATAGCCATACCTAAGTGCATTGAGCTAGGGAAGTGGATTTTAAAGTTAGGCAGGAAATGGTACAGTTTGACAATTTTGACTTTTTTGTTAAAATCAAATGAGGAGATTTTTCAAAACTGACCCTTTCCCATGAACAGTTCTGGTTTGGACAAATCAGAATTTTCTATTGAAAAACCATTGTTGGAAAATTCCTAATTATCTTTAATGGATTCCACCTTGACTCAAGCATGGGTGGATGACACTTCTTGGGCAGGCCTGGTGTTCTCTGTTTACAAGGAGGCACACTGTTCTAATACATCGTGCAATAGCTTGGTGTAGCAGCCATGGAAGGGATGGATTGCAAGTTCTAGGCCAATGTCTGGATTTCACCTCCTCAAAGCCTTGTGCTTTCTCAGCAGATAACTTGTTTCATCAGCAGCTATGTGCAAAGTGGTTACCATCTTAGTAAATCACCATAAATGACAAAAAATATAAAGCAAAAGCTTTAGTACAAATACCACAATGGTCTGATAAAGATTACAAATGATTCTGTGATGTCCTTCCCTTTAAATATTTAAACACACCCCCAACCCAGTGAAAAAAGTCTCAAGTGTGTGTTGGTTTCAATTTTGCAGCTAGAACAATAAAAGTTGCCATGGCAGCTAGCTGTGCTTAAAGGAGCCCCTTCTGTCTGTATCACCTTCTCTGCTGGGTCCAAATATATCATTTGGTGACTAGGGATTTATACACCCCAGTGGTGTCCAGTGCTGCTTCTTCCTGAATAAGAAAAAAGAGTAAGCAAATACTATAAAAAAGGGTAATGTTTACCTAGAGGTACAAGGTGACAGACTGCTGCTTTTGCTACTGGGACAGCATGAATCAACCAGATGGAGAGGGGGCTGTTGCCCAGAGCTATTACAAACAAAACTGAAATGGGACCTCACTGAAGCAGGCAGACAGAGAAATAGCTTAACCTGCACTGTGGGTCTGTAGTGGGAGGAGAGAGCCCAAGTACAGCCAGCCAAAGGAAGAATTCTCCAGTCTACAGTGTTGGCACTCAGCCAGAAGAGGCAGGTCAAGTGCTGTAACAAAAATAACAGTTTCCCTATGACAGAGAAAACATCCATTAAATGTGAAGTCCAACAGGAGAGCAGAAATATGGCAATCTTTGTGGGCAATGTTGGTGAATTTGATGACAACCACAAACAACGGGTGCTAAAGCGCAAATGTTTGGAGCAATTTGTGACCTGAAACACCATTCCACATGAATGAATTAAACCTTGCTGACAGTGATGGATCTGAAGGCACATGGCCTGCTGAAGGACCTATTGTCTCCAGCTGTGCCTGAAACTATTGTACAACTACTGTAGTAATCCAAGAACATTTTTCTCCTACCCCATGAATGATAGGAGAATAATATCGGTTTCATTAATGATGTAAGAGAAGTGGAGAATCAGTTGCACAGTTAGTTGTTGCTATACAGAAGTAGCCAGAGCATTGTTAGTTTGGACAAACTCTAAATGATGCCCTGTGTCAGCTAGGCTAGGTGAACTTTTTAACCCTTTACAGGTAAAAGAGGCATTAACCCTTAACTATCTGTTTATGACACCCTGCATGATGAGTTTGTCTCTGGATTATGCAGTTACTAGATCTAGAAAAAGTTATTGCTGTATAAGTGGTTATATTCAGAAAGGCTGTTGAAGTAGCAATTGAAATGGAATCCACAGAGAAGGGTGCCTGGAATTTAGTATGAACAAAAAGTTCGTTGCCTGAACTGGTGAGGCAGAAGACCCGCAGAAATTTCAGTGTGGCAGTTGTGCACAAACTATGCATTCTGAGAAGGATTGCTGGACATATCAACTTATTTGCAGAAAATGCCAAAAGAAAGGACACATCACCAGTAGCACAGTTCAACGACCAGCAACACACAGGAACTGTCCATCCAAGAAGATACCCATTAAGACTGAATCTAAGAAAGGCTAGAATTCAGAATAATGAGGGGGAAAAAAACACTCTAGTGACACTGACCAAGATCTAGCACTACATGTGTTAGCAGAAGCTAAAGTAAGAGATGGCATGAGGTTCCTTGAAGCTAGAATAAGAGATAGCATGAGGTTCCTTAATTGAAGGAGTCTTTGTAAGAATAGAGCTTGATACTGGACTTGCCATTTCACTGATTTCTACATCTACCTATCGCCAGACTCTGTCACAATTTACTCTGGAAGAAAGCTTCATGGTTTTGAAGACTTATATCAGAGTAAGATAGTCCCAAAAGGGATACTCTAGATCAGGGATTGGCATCCTTTTTCACGCGTCCCATCAGGTAAGCACCCTAGTGGGCCGGGCCAGTTTGTTTACCTGCTGCATCCACAAGTTCGGCCTATCACGGCTCACACTGGCCACGGTTTACCGTCCCAGGCCAATGGAGGTGGCAGGAAGCAGCAGCCAGCACATCCCTCAGCCTGTGCCACTTCCCGCTGCCCCCATTGGCCTGGAGTGTCGAACCACAGCCAGTGGGAGCCATGTTCAGCCAAACCTGCCAACAGGACAGGTAAAGAAACTGGCCCAGCCTGCCAGGATGCTTACCCTGGTGGGCCACATGCCAAAGGTTACCAAACTGCTCCAGATGAAAGTTCAACTAGATGGACATACAGTTATTCTTACCCTTGTATTTGATTGAAAGGAAGTATCCATCATTATTTGGCAGATCTTGGCTTAAGAAGCTCAAGGTAAATTGGACTGAGATCAAAAGGATCATGAAAGCACCTTGAAATCTACAAGAAATACTGGACAGATACATCAAAGTTTTGCAATAAAGCTGAGACAGATGAGCAACATGTCAGTGAAGCCTGCTGTTAAGTCTGACAATCAGCTGAAAGATAGCATGCCCACAATTGTGCTTTACATTCTGAAGCCTCTCCTAGAAGCTGATTTGGACTGTTTAGTGAACATTGGCGCCCTGCCACTAGTTTCAAACACCTATCATACCTGTGATCAAGAAGGATGGCTCCATCATGAATTTGTGGAGATTTCAAAAAGACACTGAATCCAGTTTTATGTGCACATGACTACATGTCTACTACCATTATCCGCTACCTCAGACTGAAGATTTGTTTGCCACTTATAGTTGTAAGCAGAGTCGGGATGAGCTCTACCCTGACATCTGGTGGTGAATTATGAGGAGTGTGGAAAGAATTTCAGGGAGTGTGGAAAGGAATTTCAGGTATTTGCATTGGCACACCCACCCCACCTAGCATAGCCCATGGCAACCTGGGATGGTTATTTTGACAGCTCTGGGATCCCCAATTTCTTTGTTATTGGGGCAGGAGGAATAAAGTGTTGTCACCCTGATTATGTGAATGAGGAACTATGAGACTGCTTTATGACAGCGATGACTCAATCTCAGTTAAGTAGCACTTGCTAGACAAGGGACATGGTTTCCAAACCCCAGTGAATTGAGAGAGGTTGGGGACTGGTGTGTGTACCTGATGGTATGGGCCCCTTTAGAGGGCCTGGAACACCAATTGCACATCCTCCTCTCTCCACTGTTGAAGAGTAGAGCTAATTTTGATTCCATTAGGAGTCCATCTAGAGGTGTCTGAGCTGAATTCACATTGGGCCAATGGTGCACTAGCACTGGGGCTCCCCTACTACAAGCTGAAATCACTGAGTGCTGTGTTAACTAGTGGGGGAGCCTGAAGACCTATCACTAAGCGGCTGGCAGAGCAGAGCAGTTTGCAGCATGTTGGAGCAGCCCATGGAACAGTGAGCGGAGTGGAGCGGTTTGTGGGGACAGCTGGAGGAGCAGCACAGCTGGTGTAGTGGAGCTGGTTGTGGTGAAGAACTCCATGGAAAGGTGGAGCAGTTGGCCCTGGCCCACATAAGGTGCCCCTTAACACCTTGTGTGGGTGCCCCCCATTTCCACCAAGGCTAGGGGGGTAAAACTCTGCAGATAAACTTTTGAACTCTGAGGTGGCACTAACCAGAGACTTTTGGGTTGTTGGACTTTGGGGTGATTGGACTTAAGACCCTAAGGGGAAAAGGACATTGCCAAACATACTTGGAGGTGGGTTTTTGCTTATGGTTTGTGTTATAATCCTGTTTGTGGTGTTCCTCTAATGTGATGCCTCATTGTTTCACTCCTTTATTAAAAGGATTTTGCTACACTCAGACTCTGTGCTTGCGAGAGGGGAAGTATTGCCTCCTAGAGGTGCCTGGGGGGCGTGGTATGTAAGTGTCCCAGGTCATTGGGTGGGGGCTCAAGCTGGTTATGCATTGTGTTATTGAAACAGAACCCCTGGATACTGAACCTGGCCCTTTTTGCTGCCAACTCAGAGGGGCAGAAGGGTTACATAGTGAAGACAGTGTTTCAGTAAATTGCATTTGCTCAATGCATGCCTACAAATGAAGATTATGAGATATTTTTGAGATGCCAAATCAATACACAAAAGGTTTATTTTGTTACAACAGGTTTCCTTTCAGTATCACACTGGTACTTGCCCTGTTCCAGAAAGTCATGGATGGGATCCAGTAACTACTGAATGTAGATTAATGCTATTTGAATGACAACTTTGTTACAGGAAAGAAACAAGAGGATCAACTTCATAATTTGCATGCTGTTTTATAACATTTTGAAGATGCTGGATTGAGACTACATCAAGAAAAAGTGAGTTTTTCAAACCTTCACTTGAATACCTTGGTCATGTAACTGATGCCATAAGCTTAAGGCCATCACCAGGGAAAGATATGGCAGTTCTTGATGCGCCACCGCCAGAGAACATGTCACACTTCTATATTAATTGTTAGGAGTGCTTTAAAACTATGGTAAATTTATGCCTAATCTGGCAACAGCATTGGAACCTTTATATGAATTTACAAGCAAAGGAAAAATGGAAATGGACAAAAAGTGTGAATGTGCATTTAAGAAAGCAAAGAAATTTGACATTAGCCATAGTTCTTACAGACTTTGATGCTTCACTACCACAGCAGTTGGCTTGTGATGCTTCACTATAAAGCATGTGTGCAATTCTTTTCCACCTTTTTCCTAATGGCATAGAGGAAAAAAATTGCATTTGCATCATGAACGCCCTCTATTCCTGAGAAGAACTATGCACAAATACAGTGAGAAGTTCTCTATCTATGTGGTAGACATTTTACTTTGCTGCTGGATCATCACACATTAGTTTCAATTTTGGGATCAGAACAGGGAATTCTGTCATTAGCTGCTGCTTATATGCAATTATAGGCATTGATACTTTCAGCTCATTCCTATACTATTTAATTCCATAAAAGAATTCAGCTGCCACTCCTGCCATTCCCAAGCTCCCATTTCCAAAACAACTCCAGACAAAACATTTTATCCATTAATAGCACAGACATCAACAAAGAAACCCCTAAGGATGATGTGCTTTCTCTTTTGTGAAGGCAATGGTATCAAAAGGGTATAGAGTTGGATCAAAAGAATCCTCAGTTTACAAAATTCATGTCATGTCAACATGACTTATTTGTGAATTACAGTTGCGTCTTATGGGGAATGCTAGTGATCATTACCAAATCACTCCAATCTCGAGTTCTAGAAGTTCTTCATGAGGGTCATTGTAGCATTCTACAGATGAAGACTATAGACCGAAGTCATGTCTGGTGGCCAGGGATCAAGAAAGGTATTGAGAAGAAAATGAAGTGCTGTGTTACATGTCAGGAAATTCAGCATGATCCTGGCCCAACTTGTCTTCACTCTTGGTTATAGAATCGTAGAATATTAGGATTGGAAGAGACCTCAGGAGGTCATCAGGTCCAATCCCCTGCTGAAAGCAGAACCAACACCAACTAAATCATCCCAGTCAGGGTTTTGTCAAGCCTGATGTTAAAAACCTCTAAGGAAGGAGATTCCACCACTTCCATAGGTAACCCATTCCAGTGCTTCACCACCCTCCTAGTGAAAAATTTTTTCCTAATATCCAACCTAAACCTCCCGCACAGCAACTTGAGACCATTACTCTCTGTTCTGCCACCTGGTACCACTGATAACAGCCTAGTTCCATCCTCTTTGGAACCCCCCTTCAGGTAGTTGAAGGCTGCTATCAAATCCCCTCCACTCTTCTCTTCTGCAGACTAAATAACCCCCGTTCCCTCAGCCTCTCCTCGTAAGTCATGTGCCCCAACCCACTAATCATTTTTTAGTTGCCCTCCTCTGGACCCTTTCCAATTTGTTGACATCCCTTCTGTGCGTTGTGTGTGGGCGGGGAGAGGACCAGAATTGGTTGTAGTACTCCAGGTGTGGCCTCACCAGTGCTGAACAGAGGGGAATAATCACTTCCCTCTATCTGCTGGCAATGCTCCTACTAATGCAGCTTAATATGCCATTGACCCTCTTGGCAACAAGGCACACTGCTCACTCATATCCATCTTCTCTTCCTCTGTAATCCCCAGGTCCTTTTCTGCAGAACTGCTTTGTAGCCAGTTGGTCCCCAGCATATAGCGGTGCATGGAATTGTTCCCTCCTAAATGCAGGACTCTGCACTTGTCCTTGTTGAACCTCATCAGATTTCTTTTGGCCCAATCTTGCAATTTGTCTAGGTCACTCTGGACTCTATCGCTACCCTCCCGTGTATCTACCTCTCCCCCCAGCTTAGTGTCATATGTGAACTTCATGAGGATGCAATCCAATCCATCATCCACATCATTAGTAAAGATGTTGAACAAAACCGGACCCAGGACCGACACCTGGGGAACTCCACTTGGTCCTGTGGAGTTGCCAACTAGACATCGAAATGTTGATCACTACCAGTTGAGTCCGACAATCTATCCAGCTTTCTATCCACCTTACAGTCCATTCATCCAATTCATACTTCTTTAACTTGATGGCAAGAATACTCTGGGAGACCATATCAAAATACCATATTGTGGCCTTAGATTCCTTGGACACATATTCATGTGAACTTTGCTGAACAATTAGATGTTTATATGTTTTTGGTCAGAGTTGATGCCCATTCGAAATGGCCAGAAGTTTTCAGAACAACTTCTACTGCAGCTAGCAAGACCACTGGACATCTTTGTAACTTGTTTAGCCAATTTGGTTTTCTTTTACAGTTGGTGAGTGACAATGGACCTCAGTTCTGTTCTGAAGTTCCTAGCTTCAAAAGGAATTCTGCACACATGCTTTGTTCCATCCCATCAACAACTATAAACTACAAATGAACTAGCAGAATGCTTTGTACAAGTACTTGAGCATGCCTTAAAAGCTAACGAGTCTATCTTAAATCATCAACAGAAATTGGACAATTTCTTGCTTGTGTACAGGAACACATCTGATGCTACTACCCAGGAATCACCTGCTACTCTTTTCTTGAAGTGATCTTTGCATACTTGTTGGGACCTGCCACATACTCATGATATTGCCTGATATGTAGCCAAATCCCAGGCTATGCAAAGTGATTGATGACATGAGACTCTTTTAAACTGGCAGACTTAGTGAGGACATAACTATGTCTGTGGAGTTAAAATGGGTACTTGCAGAACTTGTAAGATGCATGGGACCTGTTTCATCTGTGGTAAAACTATCCAATCGTATTTTTGGAAACAAAATATGGACCAATTGCAGCCTCGACTAGTGCTGAAGTCCAAGGATGTCCGGTAGCACTTCCTTTTCCTCCAATCAAACCTTCTTCTGTTACAACTCCTAATTTCAATTACTTCTTGAGACCAGATCCAGTTGACTCCTTACCACTGACTGATTCTGTTGTCAGGACATTGCCACACTGTCATTATCACATTATCTCAAGAGATTGACAAACTAGTGGTGCACTCAAATTTACATTGTTTCGTTAGTGTATTTCGTTAGCTATTTCAGGACAGAATAATCCCTTGCAATTTGAGAAACTGCAGTAGTCCACCTGAAACTTTCGAGTTACATAATATTTCATGTTAGTCATGTAAATGATAATGTATGTGTATAGCAAGTTGTGGTTTTTTTTTTTCTCTTTAAGTAGGCTGGAGGAATTTGAAGTCCTGTCTCATTAAATATTTGAGCACTCTTCCCTGCCTCAGTTTCATGTTGCTTTTAGTTTTTCAGCCTGAACAATAAAAGTCTCCATGTCAGCTAGCTGGGCTTCAATGAGCTCCTCTGTGTCTGTAGCTTCTTTCTCTGCTGGGTCCAAATATAACAGGTCTCTTTTTCTCCCAATATGACCTATTTATCCTTCACCTGTTACTAACAGAGTGTAAACGTGGAGATATAAACTGTGGCTTTCCGTAGTACACAAGTTGTTCTTACAGCTTTTTCTTCTTTTACAAGTTGTTATTTCACTGATTCTCGTGGTACACGTGGGACCGTCCTTAGGATTTAAGGAGCCCTATGCAGTATTATTAAACTGGTCCCCCTGTGCCCAATGGCAGCTCGGGCTTGCATGTGTATTTTAGATAAGGGTGGTCTTTTGAAGGGTTTATTTTACAAAACCGTATGTCTGAAAATCCAAGCATTTAAGGCTAAAGATGAATACTCAGACTGTGCATCTAAAAATCTATTCAAGGATTTTTTAGAGATGTGATTTTATAATCGTCAGCAACACACTAGTGAAATATTTTAAAAGCAATTTTTAAACTAAGGTCCTGTAGACTAACATATTCTGAGTAAATATCACAGTAATGCACAACTGTTTTTGTCAGTAAACTCAGAAACTGACAGTATATACCTGGGGGTTGGCAAATGGCTTCAATGGCTTCGTTACCACTTGAATGGATCTTTAACAGTTTCAATGTTGGGCTAATAGGTCTGGCAGGCTGGAAGCCTTTTTCACTTTTAAGTACTAGATCCGCTCCAGAGGAAGACTCACTGGGATGCAGCAGCCAGCTTTGGTGGGAGGGATAGGAAGAGGCAGGAGGGTAGACATTAAGACCCAGGTGTTCCTCAAATTTTCAAGCGCCCTACGCAGCCAGGTATGCTGTGTATGCCAAAGGATGGCCCTGGGTACACTGAAATGTTATTAATCAATGCAGAGTACCATTTAAATTTTAAAAATATGTTAAAATTATTAATCATTTTCTGTGATGGAATCACATATATTAAAGAGGTTTATCTGCATTAATAAAGGTTTTAAAACCATTAATTTTAAAAATATTATACAGTGTGTACTACTCTCATACAGGTCATCATTCAGTTTTTCTTTGAATAAACTGACTTTTTCATATCAGGGATTTGGGGATATGGACTTCACAGTAACTAATTAGGATAAATTGTGACTCTAATATACTCAGGAGCTGTTAAGCTTTTCCTTTTAGTATCCTGAAGGTAAGCCATGCACATACAAATCTGGAGCCACATTCTTGGCTCGTATAAATGTGTGTAGCTCCACTGAATCCAATGAGGCTATGTCAGCTGAGGATGGGACCCAGGATGAATAGTAATGGGAAGGGACTGATCCATTATGATGAACACATTAGGAGAGATTATTTAGGGATTGTGTTCTGCCCTTGAAAGTGAGAGCAATGCTTCCGTGCATTATTTGGTTTTTACTTTCTGGCCCATCAGTGCGAGGCTCTCCAGTGAACTTCACCCAGCTCCCGCTACAAGAAAGTTCTTGTGAGGAGAGCTGGCTGAAAATTTTCTGACAAAAGTAAGTTTAATTGGAAAATGCTGATTTGCTGGAGCGCAATATTTCACCAAGTCTATTGCAGATTTGACAAAACCTTTTACCAGAACATAGTCCCTGATGTTCCAAGGTCAACAGCTCTGCAACAGAGAACCTGCCGGCCTCTAGAGTCCCAGCTGAAGCTGGATCTCTGTGGGCTGATATCCCCTCTCATTCCATGGCAGGGAGCCTGCTACACCTCTGAGCCCCAGATGGAGTTCTCAGGATTACCAGACTTCTCACTTGGGCAGGAGCCCTCAGAGTTTCCACAGTCCCTGCTGAATCAGAACAAAAGCAAATTCAGAAACACTGAAATGTTTCCTGAACCAAACCCCCTGAGTTTTGGCCAGCTCTACCTGTGAAGATGCTGATGAAGAAAGAATAAAGAAGGAAATAGTTTTTTTCCCTTTGATTCATAACACCACAAACCCCTACACCAGCCTCCAGTTTGAAAGTATATTTATTAAAGAGCCCAGACCAGTGTTCATAGGCAACAATTTGACATTCAGAGATCAGTCTTGAGTTTCTGGGACACACAGGTGAGAAGTTCAGCATGACAGAGGGCCTCTGAGGGGTAAAAACTTGGGAATCCTCAGAGCTCCAGAACAGGGCTTGGAAGACTTCTGTGTGTCTGGGACTGGCGGGGGGAGGGGAGAGGAAGGAAACAGAAGGTGTATGATGGATTTTATACTCTGTATATGCAAAAGTTTTCTACAAAACCATGTGTTAGATAATAGTAGTGCAGTGACTACACAGGGCAATTTGTCAGCTGGTATGTTTTCAGCAGCAGCACCCAGAAAATATACACATCAGAAAAAAGCTTTCTAGCAGATGTTGATATAATCAGAGGCTGAGAGCTCAAAATGCTCTTTCTGTTAAATCTTGAGAGTGAACTCAATTACAAAAACATTGCTTACCAGTGAAATATCTGGTACATCAATTGTGCATCACACCATACAACTCTCAGAAAACACAATGGACTCAGGGTGAATGAATCCTACATTCACCAGTTAGTGTTGGATAAAGGGGAAAGATGGCCCAGGGTGATAGCCTAGCACTGGGGAGACCTAGTCCAATTCCTTTCACCACCAGAATTCTTGTGTGCCTCAGTTTCCTCAGTTCCCAGGCGTTCTGTGAAGATAAATACACTAAAACATTGTGAAATGCTCAAATACTATGGTAATGGGGGCTATGTAATAATCCTAAGGTACTGAGTCAATAGAAACAAGGGTATGTTTCCAAGGGCTGGCAGTAGGCCAAACCTGAAAAATTTCCTTGGATATTAGGGGAAAGACAGCTAGGGGAAGTCATGTATTCCTCTGATAAATCACATTCATTAGAGATTAATCCCGCCTTTTTGTTTACTAGAAGAGCAGTGCATTACAAAGACATATTAAAATGAAAGTATAAGAAAATACATGTTATGTTACCATTGATCTTTATGAAGGTGGCACTAGTTTGGACTTTAAAAATGTAGTTGCATCTGCTTCTAATTAACTTTTTAAACAGTATTAACATTAATGAGGTGGCTGGGTTTTTTTGTTTTTTTTTAAAGATGAGTGGCACATTGTAAAGTTTATAGCTGCAGAAGATCTGAGTTCAGAGAACTGAAGTTTATGAGATTGTCTTTAATATCCCCAGGTATTTGTAGTTAGCATATTTATGAGCTTACATCTCATCAGCACTAAGCCATGAAAAGACACAAACAAAGAAAATAAATAGCTAGAAATGATGAGGAAAAGCTATTACATTAGAAAAGAACCCTTTAGAGGAGAGAGAGAACAGAAAGAGGATAAAACACAGTCATAACATGATATTGAAAAATACCCCAGTGCATAAAATACTGTCAGCAAGAGTAAAAATATCAGCAACAAAATAGTGTAGTTGTAGCTGTGTTGGTCCCAGGATATTAGAGAGACAAAGTAGGTAACGTAATATCTTTTATTGGACCCACTTCTCTTGGTGAGAGAAGCAAGCTTTCTAGCCACATAGAGCTCTTCTTCAGGTCTAAAAAGGTACTCTGAGCGTCACAGCTAAATACAAGATGGAACACTTTGTTTAGCATAAATAGTTAGCATATATTTTAAGGGACCATTGAAGGTAGACTGGCCCATTAATGCCTCTTCAGTCATAGGACTGACAGTGGGGACTAATGGGTTACAAGTTGTTGTAATAAGCCCTAAATCCAATGTTTGTCCAGTCCATGATTTTTAGTGTCCAGCAGAGTTATGAATGTAAGCTCTGAGGCTCATCTTTTTAAAGTGTTGTGTGCAGATTTCCTTTGAGGATGAGGACCTATAGGTCAGCCATGGAGTGATTGCTTTGTGAAAATAAAATATATTTATAGTAATAATATCAATAAAAAGATATTACCTCATCTTCCTTGTCTCAACAACAAAATAGAACACTTTAAGAGCTCAAAAGACTTTCCCTTACACAAAAAGTATCTTATACAACTTTTCAAAAATAGAGGGGCTGCACGACAACATGGATGCTCATTATCTAAACAGTGGGAATTTAGTCTATATAGTAGTATGCAATTTAATCTATATGCACATACATCAGTAAATTACTACATCCAAGAATCTAAGCTGACTATAACACATAATTTAACTGCTAATATAATGAGTTGACCAGATCTCCATTAAGGCCCCTGTCCAGAAAAAAATTAAACATATGCTTAACTTTTAACAGGTGGATAGTCCCGCTAAAGCAGGGGTTCCAAAACGTGATTTGCGGTTTGTTCAGGGTAAGCTCCTGGCGGGCTGTGAGGTGCTTTGTTTACCTGAGCGTCCACAGGTATGGCCAGTCACAGCTCCCAGTGGCAGCGGTTTGCTGTTTGTGGCCAATAGGAGCTGCGGGAAGTGGCATGAGAATACTCAAATTGCAATTTAGCCAGAATATTGAGGTTAATATCTTTACTGTATAGAAAATTGTCAAAGGTTCTTTAGCTACCATAAGTGGTTGAGTTTACATTTTACCAGATTTCAGTTTATGGGATATTTGTCTGTCTCTGAATTTTCAACCTTATCTGTTGTTGGGTTTAGAATTTACCTGACTGGACAGATACTGGGCTTGATTTTCTTCTTACTTCCCCTAGTTTTACACCATTGATTACCTATGGAGTTACTCATGAGCACGTGATTTATGAGGAGAGGCTGAGGGAACTGGGATTGTTTAGTCTGCAGAAGAGAAGAATGAGGGGGGATTTGATTGCTGCTTTCAAATACCTGAAAGGGGGTATCAAAGAGGATGGATCTAGACTGTTCTCAGTGGTACCAGATGACAAAACAAGGAGTAATGGTCTCAAGTTGCTGTGGGTCATCTAGGTTGGATATTAGGAAAAACTTTTCACTAGGAGGGTGGTGAAATACTGGAATGGGTTATCTAGGAAGGTGGTGGAATCTCTGTCTTTAGAGGTTTTTAAGGTCAGGCTTGACAAAGCCCTGGCTGGGATGATTTAGTTGGGGATTGGTCCTGCTTTGAACAAGGGGTTGGACTAGATGACCTCCTGAGATCCCTTCCAACCCTGATATTCTATGATTCTATGCGGTGAAGTGGTGCAAATGAGAACAAAATCACACCTACTGAGTTCTCCCTTTTCCAGACTCCAAATAAAAATTATATATATATATATATATAAATAAAATTACAACAGTTTCTTAACTAACTAAGAATTAGAAAATAGGAATCACATATTCAAAAGGAAGGGTATTCACTTCAGTTGCCCAAGATACTACCTTGAAATTCAGTGATCTGTGATCAGCTGTTCACTTTGGCAGCTAGATATTTTCTTCTGCTTTTCTTTTTTATTCTCTTAGTAGTTGCACAACTGTAACTGGCTATTCACAAAGCTAAGCAATTCCTTTCAAAAGTCATTGCAGGTAACATTCCCTTTCATACTAGATTACGGCAACCGCACTGAATCTGGGGAATGCAAACCCTATATTTTCATCAATTCTGAAGAATGATTACTGCTGCTCTGAAGTTGATTTAATTTATAAAATACAGTTATAAAATATGCACAGATGTATATTTCAGAAGGGAAATGGGTGGGGAGAGATATGCACATTTTAGAAAGGTTTTCAAAGATGCTATTCAGGATTCATCACGGCAGAACTGTGACTATCCTACTTGCAAATATAAAGTTAATTTAAGTGGTGTTACAAAGGACCTGAAGTGAGGAGGTTTTTTGGTCCTGCCGCCACCCCTGCCGGCAGTATAATATCATGACGTGAAGGATGAGAAAAGTAATTTAGATACAATAATATCAATCCAATCATTCAGCCAAATTCCAAAAGTTTTATGAATCAGAACCTTAAAAAAGTAAAACATCTTTTTTTTTTCTTTCTTTCTGATTTTTGCAGAAACCAAACTGAGGAAGTACCTGAATATCAGAACAGTAACTATTCTAAAGATATTCCCCCTGACCTGGTTGGAACCAGAAGGTATTAAAAATCTCCTTAAAATGTCCATACTCATGATATTTGTAGCCTGATTTCTGAACCAAAAGGGACTAGACAGATTTCTTTAAACTTCAGTGGAGCATTGAAACTTATCAGAATGGAACCAATAGTAACATCTATGTAGGTAAGTGGAAGGCAGTAGTCACCATCAGCTTTTAAACAGAAGAGAAATATTCTTGGCATTCAACCTATACTATGAAGCTACTTGGGGCCTGGCCTATATATTCAGAAGCTCTTCCCGCATGCATTTGACCTTCTAGTCCAGGGCCGGCTCCACTGTTTTCGCTGCCCCAAGCAGTGCCGAATTGCTGCCGTTGATGGCGGGAGCAGTCCGTGCGCTGTTAGGGCTCCATGCGCTTTTCCGCGGTGGCAGCAATTCAGCGGCAGCTTCTGTCTTCAGCTGGAAGGCAGAAGCTGCGCCGCCACGGACAGATGAACATAAAAGCTGCTGCTGATTGCCGCCGCCACTGCGGAAACGTGCATGCTGCCCTAACAGCACACGGACTGCCCCAACCGTCTCCAGTGGCAATTCAGCACGCTGCTTGGGGGCAAAAACACATGGACTGCCACCCCTTGCAGATTGCCGCCCCAAGCACCTGCTTGCAGTGCTGGTGCCTGAAGCCAGCCCTGCACTAGTCAGAAACACAGGCCCAATTATAGATGGGGCGGAAGCTGTTTAGAACCACTTATGCAAAGCTTGCCACTGAGCTCTCTTGCCTCATTGTTTGTTTCTGTAATGCTGATGCTACTCTTCCTTATCCTATATGCAGCAATGACTGGGAAAGAAATCAGGTCAGAAGGTCCAGCAGTATTCCTTGGAGTAGGACCAATAGGAAATGTTATGAGATAACAGTGTGACTGTATGAGCGCATATACTGAGGCAAAAGCTTGAGAGTTAGTAGGTATGATTTATTTTATTTTTTTTAACACTGATACTTAACACTGTGGACATGTAACTCTCAGCAGTACACTTTGTTTCTTATAGGCACTGGGAAACATCAGCAAGCTAGTGTAGGTTTCTGCATATTTACCTTATAAATGTCACCAGCAAAGCAGTAGACTGCACTAGTTTTTTTTTATCTTTACTGAGGAAAAATCTTGAAAATAGCCAGCTATTCTTGTCATTTAAATGTCTGCACATAAAATCTTTACTCCCATACACATCATTTTTGTCATTCAAATACAGATACCAAGCTGATTTGTGGGCCCTCATTCTTAAAGAGACCATAAACAGGCCTTTTTCTGTGTATGTCCTGAATTTTGAGGGTGCAGCATATAAAGGCATGTAGACACCAAAAACTACTTGATTTTCAGATGCAACCAGTTTATTATGGAGGGCAGTTTGTAAAATATCCACATCATCCAGGCTTCAGTTTAACTCTTTCATCAGATGTTATAAAGCAAATGCAACATGTAATTATAATTGCATTACTATAACTACGTCCTGATCCTCCACTTAAGGTGTGCTGACTGGCATCTATAGGGCTCCATGCAGGAATAATGTGCAGTGATCTGGGATGATGACTGGGATCTATGATATCTCTAAGGAATGTTGTTTATCAAAGTAAAATCTTGTTAATAAAATATACTGTAACCCACATGCTGGTACTGCAGCCATTGATGTTTTTAGCCCAATGTGTGGAGAGAAGCAGTGAGGAGAAGATATGGATTTATGCTGAATCCTGTGTCACTGCATATGTGCAGGGCAGAGTACTTAGTTAGAAGGCCCAGAAGCATTTAGAGGAGGATATGTGGTAATTTCTGCACGTGCACTGTAACTGCATAGATGGTTTCCATTAAGGACAAGCATTCTAGCAGGTTCCATGCACCCGCTATGTGAGGAGCTTAGTCAATCAGAGGTCATTGGAGAAAAGGTTACAAATAAGGGGAATTGGAGACAGGCTTCGGGAGTCAGTAGCTCAACAATGCTGTTCTGAGATTTGTATGCTGCATCTCAAAGCTTGTGCCACTTTGTACATAGAGTACAGACTCCCTATTTTGCTGGAAGATGAAGAGATGGCCAACTACCAATTTCATAACTGGATTTTTTTTCTAGCAATAAGGCTCTATGGACTGCTTTTCTAAGCAAATTCTGAAGGGAATAAATAGGCACTGTAGGCTGCCATTCTCCTCTGGCACTGAAAAGTCCAGGTGACAAACATGCACTTTGATGACACATTACAAACACTGAGAATTCATCTCTGTGAAACAATCAGAGAGATTGTGTGTGTGTTTGTGTGTGTAAGTACTAGGGCATACCTTGCAGTAAAATTTATACAACGGCAACAAAGTGGGGAAATGCCACTAGTTAGTGCAAAAGCATTGTTTAAGAAAACAAGTATTCAAAATGTTGGTCGCAGATGTTTATGTATATTAAATTTTATTCTTTAAGAAATCTTATGGCTTGATCTCTCAGCCATTTGACTCTGTGTAATATGTTTTGTAAAAAAACAAAAAAAAAAAAAAAAAAAGTTCTAAATAGTCTGAGCTCTGACCTGTGCTTTAGCAGAGAGGTGGGTTGAGGTGTACAAATAAGGGAGTGTCTCAATTATACATAATATTCCCTCAATACCCCCCAACCCATTATAATATTGTGCCTTATACCCTTTATCTCCCTTACCTCCAAACAAAAGTGGCAGCCACTGGGTTTGACCCTGGCTTCCTGCTTTTCACCAATTCAGTGAGTACCAGCAGAAAAAAAGGGTATGAACCATGATGAGTTGAGCTGAAGGAGTGGGGGTCAGGTTTTAGGAACGACATGGTGGGTATGATACTAGGGCTCTGAAATAGAGTTGGGGAAAAATTTTCATTTGGGGGGAGTGGAGGGGAAAGAAAAATAAAGACTTGTGTTTGCCAAATCATGTCTCAAATTTGTGTCAATAGTAGTGACTTGTTTCAGTCAAAAGTTGTCAGAAATTTAAATGTAACCCCTTTGGTGTTTAGACAGCATGGAGCCTTTAAATCTTTTTCCTGAGGGGGGGGAAGTGCTATTGGGGTGGGGGAGCAGGGAGAGAGGGGAGAACCACAGTATATGCATGTCTGAAGCTCCAGACCAAAGGGATGCAGCAAGCAGGCTCTCACAGTGAAGGAGCCAAGAACCTGTCTGAAGCCTGTGAGGAACTGAGTGGCTGACTGGGGACAGGACCCAGGAGGAGCACTGTGCCAGGGAGGAATCGCCCAGGAATGAAATAATGGAGCTGGATCCAGTATCACTGCTGCCCAGAGCTGCATGGGGACGTGAGTACTGGGGCTTGTGAATGCACTGGGAATAAGGAGAGAGGCTATTAGCTAGTTAAGTGGGGAGATGGTCGCTCTGTGTGGGTTTGCAGAGAGCAGCAGAAAAGGGCACCAGGGGGCTTGTTGGGAAAAGTTTACTGGCCCCAAAGATTACCAGGAATACTCAGACTCACCACAGGACTGGAACTATGCCCATGACTCCTGAACTCTGAGTGTATACGCGCTGCTCGGTGCCTGCCCTTTCAGACTGTGGTACCACAAGCCCTGTGGGGCCTTGAGTTGAATGCAGCCCGTTTAATCGTTCCCCTTATATTTCCCCATTTTTCTCCTTTCATCTCTCTGTAAATAAATATTTCCATTTCCTATATTCATTGTACTCTTCTGGTAAGTGTGTGTTCACTCTGGGACATTTAAAATAGTTGCCCTTGGAGTGGAAGGACTTTCCGTGCTGCATTCCTGCATGCGCCTTGTGCCTGCACGAGGGTGCTAAAGTTACATCTTGGCTATGAGGGTGCTAAAGTTACATAAAAGATTGTTTATTTTGACATTTCCAAAATGAAACATTTTGATTTTTCACAGGGAGACTTTTAGGCCCCAGGCACAAAGTAATTATGTGCGTGGTGGAGGGGAAGGGTTACTGGTTGTCTTATACCGAATATCCCAGTAATTAGGACTCTCATTTAGGGCATAGAAGACCTAGTTTCAAATACCTTTTCTAGAACAGGGACTTTCACCCTATTTTCTTTATCTCAGCTGAGAGTCCCAACCATCAAGTTATTAGTTATTCCAGGGTAGTTCTCTGTCAATTTCTCCTGTTGATGTTGTTGAACTTTGTATAAATAAATACATATTAATTGGAGCAGGGATTGAAACTTTGGCGTTCCCCCAAAGCAATGTATGCCTTAACCAGGAGGCTACAGAATCATTCTCACTCTCTGCTCCAATGAATGTTTAAGTATGTTATGCAAAGTGTAACATGTCCAAAAAGGAGATCTTAAAAGCTGTTCTCCCCAGAATAGCCTGGTGCTTAGTGCCCTCACCTGGCTTATAGGAGACCTGGTTTTAAGGCCCTACTCTAGAAACAGGATTTGAACCATGGTCTTCTACATCTTATGTGCATGTCCTCCAAACAAGTAAGCCTAGTGGTAGTATCATCACCTCTGTTTTCTGAATGATGTCAAAGGCCCCTGGTAAATCTAGTCTTTCATTTCATTTTATTTTATTTTAAAAAGAGCCTGAAATCAAAACACAACATTTCATTTGGCACAAGTGGCAGCTGCTGTCACCAACTCTAGTGTCTGCATACTCAGTAAAGATCTCTTCCTGTTATTCTATCTACTGCTAATGAAACTTACAAGTGAGATGGGGGTGCTCTTCCCTAGTTGTCAGAGCAGGAGTCAGACTGGGTCAGATGCCAGAAGGTCAGAGTCTGAGAAAAGCCAGAGGGCAAAACCAAGAGTCAGCTGCTGGGAGTCAGGCAGGGTCAGGTTACCAGGGGGCCAGTCAGAGCAGGTATTGCTGGGGAAGCAATCCTAATCTGGGAGAACCCAACTGCACAGATCATTTCCTGTTCCTGTGTTTAGTTTAAATAGAAGCTGGGAACCAATCAGGACTCCAGCATTCTGCCAATCAGATCCCAGGACTGGCATCCTCTGTCGGAATTCAGATTGTATTCTGACAACTACTAGTAGGTTAGTGGATGGCAGGTTGGAACTTACTAGAGCTGAAGAGCCATATAGGCCAGTATTCAAGATGCCCAGTCCCTAACAGAAACACACCAGGGGCCTGATCCTCCACTGGCCTTGCATTGGTGGAGGATCAGCTCTTCACACATTCCACACCGCCCCTACACCCGTCCCCAATACAACTCTTTCTTCCTCTTACACTTGCACAGGAGGCAACCTCCACTAGCAGACAGTTTCTCTATACAAAGGAAATTCTCCATAGGCTCTCTGGCTGCTTTAAGACTAAGTGGCCTTAGGAGACTGAAAAAGCCATCCCTTAGTTTCCACCTGCATTCAACTGACTAGCCAACCATTAATCTAGAAATAGGAGATAATATGTGTTTTGATATATGGTAAGAACAATAAACACAGGAAACAATACTGTACATGATACTAACAGAATTTCTCTGTGCTTTTGAAAAAAAGTGATTTAAGTTGTATTTATTTTTTTTTTATTTTGCCTATGATTTACATTGTACTCTAAATAAGGTTATATACAATCTGATGTACTGTTACATTATACAGGGAGATTTTGGCAAACCAGTAAAGTGCCTGAAACCACTATTGCTTATTGCTAAAAGCAGCCATGTCAGCAGGCTGTAAATTGGCCATGCAGCAGCCTTAGCTTAACCAAGGCAGAAGGGGAGGGGGTACTGGGTGCCACAGAAAGGGCAACATGACCCTGCATCCGTCTTGGTAAGAATTGTTTTGAAATTGCTGATACATGCATTTTACGAGCCAAGAGGCATGCAAATTCTGAAAAAAACCCCCACATATGGTTAATCAATAATCAGAAGGAAACCTCTTGCTTGACATTTGAAACTGCTTGCTTAATAAGTTGTCTTTAAGTGACATGTCAGTGTATTACTAATGTATAAATTAGGGGGGAAAGTTTGAATTAGGACTCTTCCAGAGGGTATCTTCAGGGACCGTCCCTCTGGACTCATCTTATGGTCCCTACCAGCAGACTGAAGATTTGGGCACTGGAAGATTGTGCCACTCAGAAGGCACGCTCAGCTTCAGTAATTAGCGAGGGTTTGAGGTGTTTTACTAAACTGTTGTGGACGTGTGTAAGTGCTTGAGACTAAATAAAGTTTAACTTTAAGTGAAAGCACTCTTGTGTTGCCCTGTTTGTGCCAGCCATCTATTGGTCGGACGGCCATGTTTCCCTTGATTTATTTCCTGACACCACATCACACAGAGTAAAAGTTACCAAGAGCTTTGGGTTGAAAGAACCTTGGGTAACAACATTACCATTGTGACTTTGAGAAGTTTTTGGATGAAAAGGTATCATCTTATTGCCTGTATGTCATTTAAACACAAAGATAAAAAAAATGTACGTCTGAGTTTCTCTATGAAAGTCTGAAAAGTTGTTTCTTCTTCATATCTGTAGTTTTGCGGGTAGCTGCTTGATAGCAGTTTGGTAGCCAGACTTTTTTTTTTTAAATCAAGTCTGAGTACACCCAAATTGCCAAATGCGAAAAAAAATTATAAACACATCTTTATTCATATGAGCAGTCCAACTGTGAAACCGCTCACACAAGTGATGTTAAGCATGTGTGCAAGTGTCTGCAGGATCAGGACTATAGCTAATAAAATTGATAAAGTACTTTGGGATACGGAAGAATGAAAAGTATTAATTATATGAAAAAGGACCAGATTGTATCCAGGCCCTACATAGCTATGCAGGGGCATTCTCACATTCTGAGGGTAAATGTGTAAGTGGTGAGCTCCAATGAAAGCTGAGGGTTACTGTGATTTCCATGGTGAATACAAGCTCCCTGAATGGCACACCTGTGTCATAAACAGATAGCTAAGGGTTAATGTCTCTTTCACCTGAAGTACCTGACCAGAGGACCAATCAGGAAACAGGATTTTTTTTCAACTCTGGGTGGAGGGAAGGTTGTGTCTGAGTCTTTGTCTGTCTGCCTGCTTTTCTCTCAGCTTTGAGAAGTGATTTCTGTTTTCTAATCTTCTGTTTCCAAGTGTGAGTACCAAACATGGTTTTGTTGTTTTTTGTATTTACATGTCTATAGTGGCTGGAGTGCTTTGATTTGTATTCTTTTTGAATAAGGCTGTTTATTCAATATTCTTTTAAGCAATTGACCCTGTATTTGTCACCTTAATACAGAGAGACCATTTTTTATGTATTTTTCTTTCTTTTTTATATAAAGCTTTCTTTTAAGACCTGTTGGAGTTTTTCTTTAGTGGGGAATTTCAGGGAAATTGAGTCTGTACTCACCAGGGAATTGGTGGGAGGAAGAAATCAGGGGGAGATCTGTGTGTGTTGGATTTGCTAGCCTGATTTTGCATTCCCTCTGGGTGAAGAGGAAAGTGCTTTTGTTTCCAGGACTGGAATTACAGAGGGTGGACTCCCTCTGCTTGGATTCACGGAGGTTGCTTCTGTGTATCTCTCCAGGAGCACCTGGAGGGGGGAAGGGAAAAAGGATTATTTCCCTTTGTTGTGAGACTCAAGGGATTTGGGTCTTGGGGTCCCCAGGGAAGGTTTTTGTGGGGACCAGAGTGCCCCAAAACACTCTAATTTTTTGGGTGGTGGCAGCCATACCAGGTCCAAGCTGGTAACTAAGCTTGGAGGTTTTCATGCTAACCCCCATATTTTGGATGCTAAGGTCCAAATCTGGGACTAAGTTATGACAATCCAGGCCCTACATAGCTATGCAGGGGCATTCTCACATTCTGAGGGTAAATTTGTAAGTGGTGAGCTCCAATGAAAGCTGAGGGTTACTGTGATTTCCATGGTGAATACAAGCTCCCTGAATGGCACACCTGCATCTCATCAGTGTCAATTGACTGTCTCCCTTATAGCTTCTTTTTGAAAGTGACTTCCCACTGCTAGTGAGACAATTCTGTTTGCTCCAAGCATCTGACCTAATTGCACAAGTAGTAGTCATGGAAGCATCAATGACACCTGTAACTCTGCCCTCTGCCCTTCCTGAGTAGCTAAAGACGCCCAATCATAGTAATTAAGCTTTTTACAACACATCCAATTAGGCTCTAGGTATATATGCAGTGAACCCTTTCTGAGGTGTGAACTTTCTGGGCACAGAAAAAGAAAAGCAAATATGTTTGTTCTGTACTGCATAGAATTCTAGGTCAAATCAAAACGAACTTCCTCTCAAGTAAAGAAAGTCTTCTCAATGAGGGCTACTTCCATGACAAATTCCACCTTCCAAATTCTACCAAATTGTTCTGATTGTAGTGCTGGTCAAAGAAGTGTTGCCAAAAAACAAAACAAAACAAACAAAAACAACAACAAAAAAATCTCCTCACAACAACTTACAATGGGAAAGGGATATATTTTTTAATTTATTGTACTGTTCCCGAGCTCAGAAACAGATGAACTACTTTTCTCCAAGCTATCAAAGAAAATCCACATTGACCTTGAGACCAAATGCCTGAGCCCTAGGTCAGGCCAAATAGTCCTCAGCCCAGTTTCCAGAGAAGGTAGGGAAAAGCATCTTCCCACTTCCTTGATCCTGGAATCAGTGAGGGAGCCAAAAAATCCCCTGAAACTCTGTAGTCTGCAGCATAGCACAGTCTCTTATGAACTGCTGCACCACCACTGGCAGGGATCACTAGTGGTACACCAACAGATGGTCCTTATAACAAGTGAGGGAGAAAAAGGGTGGACATCAAGGACAGGTCTACACTATGGGTCTAAGTCGACCTAAGTTACACAATTTCAGCTAAAGTCGACACACTTAGGTTAATATATTGTGGTCGACCGGAGAAACTCTCCCATCGACTTACTTTATGCTTCTCATTCTGGGGGAGTACTAGAGCAATTGATGGTCGATTTAGTGCGTCTTCACTAGAACTGCTAAACCGACCACCAGGGATTGTTGCGTGTCGATCCCTTGGTAAGTGGAGACAAGCCTCAAGTCACATCACCCCAGGATTCTCCCTACATTGGGGGAATTGCCAGTTCCCTTCTCAGGAAAGCACTATATTCCCTTTGAATTGCTGGAGCAGTACTAAAGCGATATGCCTAGAGATCAGAATCTGGCCCCAAGAATGGAAAATTCCACAATGTAGTTCAAAAGTTGAATGCAATTCAGATAGAAAATCATAATGAAAACTTAATGTAGCATTAACTGTGCCTACCACCCTAGCTATAGTGTAATGCTATTTACAAATTGTGTTCAAAGAATTTGGCAGCATAAAGAGTTAGGTCACATGAAATCAGAGCAAAGCTGGCCAAAAAGAACTACTTGAAAACATTACAATATGTCTGATAATATATGGTAGGATGCTAGACCCTAAAAAGTTCTCTTTTTAATATGTATACTTGACTTTATTAGTTACAGTAGGAGTTATGCACATGTATCAAGGATATAGTGGAAAACTGACATAGTTCAGTTTGACACTTAAACTGTCCAGATATGGATATTAAATGCATCTTTTTCTCATAGGCTCAAAGACTTTAAGGTCAGAAGGGACAATTGTGATAATTGAGTCTGACTTCCTGCACATTACAGGCCACAGAATCTCACCCACTCACTGATGTAATAGACCCCTAACCTCTGGCTGAGTTACTGGAGTCCTCAGATCATGGTTTAAAGACTTCAAGTACAAGGAATTAACCATTTACACTAGTTAAAACCTGCAAGTGACCCGTTCCCCATGCTGCAGAGGAAAATGAAAACCCCCCCAGGTTCTCTGCCAATCAGACCTGGGTAAAAATTCCTTCTTGACCCCAAATATGGCAATCAGTTACACCCTGAGGATATGGGCAAAATTCACTAGGCAGATATCTGGGAAATAATTATCTGTAGTAACTCAGAGCCCTCCCCAACTAGTGTCCTGTCTCCAGCAGTTAGGGATTTTTGCTACTAGCAGTTGCAGATGGGCCACATACCATTGTAGGCAGTCCAATCATACCATACCCTCCATAAACCTATTAAGCTCAGTCTTTAAGTCAGATAGATTTTTAGCCCCCACTCTTTCCCTTGGAAGGCTGTGCCAGAACTTCACCCCTCCATGGGTTAGAAACCTTTGTCTAATTTTGAGTCTAAACTCACCAGAAAGTTATTTTTAAATGTTTTAACAGCAGAAATAAACTGCATAGTAAAGCTGATTCTCCCTCCTCTCTCCCAAAAAATTAGGTTCCCGGCCTCAACAGGAAGCAAGAAGCATCAAGTGAAATTTTCCAGTGGATGCACATTGATTAGACTTTTTTTCTAAGAGAACACCTCCCATCCATCACCTAATTTATCTTCTTTAAATCACAAATGTGGAAGGAATGAAAATAGTATGGTGATGATGGGAATGTACAAAAACAGGAGAAATATTAGAAAGATAGAAAAGTTCATGGCCCCTCAAAGCACATTACTTATATATTTTATTTTGCAGAGTGGGATCTAATTATTCCTTGAATGATCCTGGCATTTCTAACTCAACATGTGCTAGGCACTTCTGCACATTTATTATTCTTCAGGTGAAAAAGTACTTCTTAAAGTCTATTCTGAATTTATTTCTTTCATTCCCACTTAGGCGCACCAATCCTGTCATCTGAAATCAGCTAGAAATATTTACTTGGACTGCTATTATCCACTTCATTTAACACTATTGGTAACTGAATGTGGCTCACTCTTTTCTAACTCATATTCTTTTTTTAAGAGAACACAGGGTTCATTCTTTACAATCTTTGTCATTTGTAATAAATTAATTAATGTTACTGTGGTATTCTTATTTTACCAATAGAGAATACCATAACTACTATATTCTCTGCAAGAGGTAAAAGCTGTAGTGATTTTGTGGCAAACACTGTATATATAGTTAATGGTAGAAATGATTAACAGTTTACCAGGAATTCAAGGCACGCCTTATAAAAGGGGGCAGTGAAAAAGTTTTTGTTAGCATGTTGGAAGATTGTCCCCTCCATTATGGCTCATGGTATACTAATCATGAATATCAGACTCCCAATATAAATCACTTTGGAGATAAAAGCTGTACTTCTAAATACTGAAGAAGAGAAGTATTTTAAGCAAGGCTTCTCCTCTTCTTTCTTTTTGTGGTTAGCAGGTCCCCAATATTATGTGGCTTTCAAGGACAAAATGATTGAGCAAATGGGCTGCTACCTGTAAAGATTAAGAGAAAGCAAGTGGAAAGGCAAAGTCACAGGAGATCTGAAGGAGGATTAAAAGGAGTTGAAGCTCAGTTGCTCCCACTGATCTTCCTTTCCCAATGAAAAATAATTAGGTTGTGAAGAGAAGATGAGCTATTCATGGAAGAAGAGTAGGGATAGTTTAGTCAATGCCAGCGGCTTATTAAGACTTGTAAGCAGTTCATGGAAGATGAAATGTCAGCTATAGCCATCAAAAAGAAGAATGAATAGAGTATATGATAACTCATTTGGACTGGATCAATCCAGGATTAATTGGAAAGGTTTATAGCTACTGAAAGGACTAGGGGTGAAATCTTGGCCCTGCTGAAGTCAATGGGAGGTTTATAGTGGCCAGGATTTGACTGTAGCTTTTTGTTGCCTCTATACCAGTGGTTTTTCAACCTTTTTTTTCATTTGCAGACCCCTACAAAATTTAGAATGGAGGTGAAGACCCCTTTGGAAATCTTAGACAGAGTCTGCAGACCCGCAGGGGTGCATGGCCCACAAGTTGAATACTTCTGCTTTACACCAACATCATAGCTGGTGAAGCGATGCAGAGATTGTTACTACTGCTAGAAGGAAAAGTAAAAAAGATTTAGCAAGACTGCATAGGACAGGGATCGGCAACCTTTGGCATGCAGCCTGCCAGGGTAAGCACCCTGGCGGGCTAGGCTAGTTTGTTTACCTGCCGCTTCCGCAGTGGGAGCCGCGATCGGCCAAACCTGCAGATGCAGCAGGTAAACAAACCGGCCCTGGTGCCCTGGCGGGCTGCGTGCCAAAGGTTGCCGATCCCTGGCATAGGACTTGAAATTGTGGATCATCACCTCTCCACCATCATTAGAGTATTCTTTGATGATGTTTAGATAAATTCAAGAAGAAAATTTTTGTGATAGAATATGTGACTCCATTTCAAAGTCACCTGCATGTCCCTGCTGATCACCTGAGGCAAGGACTAATAATGCTGAAATCCTGTCTCCATCCAAGTCAATGGCAAAAGTCTCATTGACCTCATTAGGACCAGTGTTTAGATTTTATAAGCTGAATATTGAGTTTATTTAAGATACAGCACTTAAGCCCACTGTTCACATAGACCACCTAATAGAGATCTAGTCAGCTCTCTGCAAAAGTGATGTTCTTGAAAATTGTTGGCCCTGCATAAAGAGCCAAAGGTGCTTAGTTATTCAGAACATAACAAGCTTTTAGACCCTAAACACTTCAGGGTAGTTATAAAGAAGACTAAGCTTTCTTTTATATTTGGAAAGCACCTAGAAAACTTGATTTTTTTTTAATGTGCAGAGTCAACTTCTCCACTTCTAGGAGAGTGGAGAGAGGGGAATTCTCTAGAAATGGGCCAATGCATACCTTCCCTGTTGGACTTTACGACTAATTTGATGACTAAATCACATTATATGCCACAGCACTACCTTTGGACACAATACTATGTTAGTTCTGCAACTTTTTTCATCCTCTGGTCCAAGTCACAAGAGAAAGATCCTCTACTATAGAATCATCTCCCTTTCTAATCCCACCATTCTCCAAATGTTTCATTCTGTGGACAACCATGGGTTGATGGACCATACTGGATGCACAGACAACATTTTGAAAATCACTACTAGTTTTATATACCTTTATCAGTTTCTCAGATGCCAGTGAAAGATGCAGCTTAGTTACTTCTACTTCACTTATTCTTTTCATTTTGCATAAGAATAAAGTGGTACAACATCCTCCTGAAATCAAAATCTTCCAAACTACCATAATTCACAGTGACAGAAAACATGGAAAGATAAGGTAATTACAGCTTACTATGAAACTTCTTGAAAAATTGCTAACAAATGAGGGAAAGAATTTCTTGACCCTATAACTTACGTTAGAAATTTTTTATATATTTTTTTAATTCTCTTGAAATATGTTCAATGATGTAAATAAAAAAGAAGAAAAGATTTTCAAGAAAAGATTAACATGGAACCTCTACTCTGCCACCCTCCCAGTTCTGATTAGAGCAGGACCCATCTAGATGGCAAAACTAATTTTCTACAGAATTTTCAAGCAGTGTATGATGGAACCATACTCCATCAGCATACCCAAGACACGATTTCTGTTTATTCATACGTGTGGTTTAACTATATTCTGATAAGATAGTGACAGATAGAGTCACTAGATGTACATAGATTGAAATAAACAAAGACAAAAGTTGATTGTTGCAGATTTTGTATCATGTATTTGAGTGTATATCAAATGCCTGATTCACCACTGCCTTGCAAACTGTGTAGTCATTGACACTTGAGCAAAGTATGCATATCACCTGTCTGAACAGAAAAGTATCATTTCTCACATTCTTGGCATTGGTATACATAGTACACAAGGTGCAAGGCAGTAGACAATCTGACCCTAAGTAAAAATAGCTGTTTGCTCTGTCATACTGATTTATTATTCTTGTGTGTGTGTGCACGTGCATGCATGCATGCATGCGCAGGTGGTCGGCTTTTTGTAGAACAGTCAATTTTAATTTAATTTAATTTGATAACTGGCACTGTGAATGGGAAGTATTGGAGACAATATGCAGGTTTGTACTGTAGATCATTTTATTATGCTTATGAAAAATAATTAATCATACACAACACTATGCAAAACTTCATAAATGATGTCAAGTAGTTTAAAGAGAATGAGTTATTTTGTGTGGCTATGGTGTACTCCGTAATATATGTACTTTGCTCATTTTGCAAAATTACCGTGATGAATTTTCAGTGCAAAATAAAGTTAAATGCCACTAGGAGTGGGTACACAGGTGCAATTCATGAATTCTGGTTTTAATCATGATAACCATCAAATTAAAATGCAAATTAGAACTAGTATACAAAAACACTTTAATGGGTTTCAAAATACAAAGGTAAAACACTGTAATATTAGCAATGCTGCCAAGTAACATAGATTTCAAGGTCTTCAAAGAGAAAATTCAGAAGGGAAAAAAAGACACTTCTAATGCAATTCTTCTTGTGCATGAAGCTCACATCACTTTATGTAATTCATCTAAAATCTAAGTGGCAAATGGTTGTTGCAAATGTCAGCTAGTATTCACAGTGTCACAGAGAGTCTTCAGAGGGTATCCTAGGTGCAGGAGAGGGAGAATTTATTTGTAATGATTCAATCTTTTTTTCTGTGTGGTGTGCTTTAGGTTCTATATTCTGTTCTTGATGGTTACCGCCTGAATGGTCTCATTTGACAAGCTGCACTGAGATGATCATTGGGAAACTTTTGCAACTAACTAATTGCTGAACTCATTAGAAAATGTTAACTATCTCAGCAACAACAAATTGGATGAATAATCCTATTTTATATCATCTAATTTTATTTTGATCCAGGTTACATAACTAGAGGGCATAAAGGAAAATGATGTGTAATGTATATTCAGTGATGATATAAAAATGGTTCTTCAAAACCAGTCATATTTTCTGGTTTCTCTCTGTCACAGTGCTTCTTCAGCTACCCAGTGTGCCTGGTTGCCTAGTCTGTCTCCACGGTCCCTCAGTAACAAACATACTGAGGCTGTTTCCCCTTCTCCAAATATAACTTTACTCCTCAGATCTCTACCAAACTGCCCATGACACAGGTATAACGCAGGAAAAAAATTTTACACCCTTTGTCTTCTCTGCACAGCTTTCCCTCCTACTGCCTGTTCCTCCCCATTATATCCTCCCAATTACTTCTAATCATACCACTGGTGCTGCAGTTTCCATTCAGGTGTTCATAATCCCCCAACAGAAAGTGTATAATCGCTCACGGATGAGCCTGCAGCCTTTTCTGGGCTGCAGTAACGGTAGTGATCAGGGTGCTGCAGCTAGCACTCTGTCATAATCTCAGATCAATTCAGTGACCCTTGCTTGTTTGTTTATATATTCAATCAATTCCTAGATGAATTTAGAAGCAGGACAATCATTTGAAATACTACACTTAGTAACTCACTGACTTCTATTTGGCTAAAAATAAATGTTTCTTTTACTAAATTTGTCTTGAACAACAATCTCCCCCCCCCCAAAAAAAAAACAATTCAAAACCCCAAAATTAAATATACATTACAAACCTCAAAGGGAAACAAAGTTATTAAATGTTTTAAAAATAATTACATAGGAATTGCCATGATTACTGTTTCATATTCTATAATCTCTTGTCTCTGATTGTGGCCAATAACATAGGCTTCAGAGGAAGATGCAAGAAACCTCATAATAGGTAATTTTCTATAGGAGACCCCATTTGTTTGTCTTATTTGTCAGCATTGACTTTTGTTTGTTAGTATTTAAAAAGCTATATAAGTAACTTCTCTGTATTGTAACGTGTAGTTTATAACTAACTAATCTCACTGGTCTCAGGTCTCCCACCCTTACATACACATATTCTGTTAAAATCTTGATCCAATTTAACTCAATAAAGTCTCCTACTGACTTCAGTGTGGCCAGGATTTCACCCATTAAGTACTAATTTAGTACACAAAGGGCCTGATGCTTCATTCCATGATATCTATTTTACCCAGATGTAATCCAATTTGATGTCAGTGATTACACTGATGTGTAGTAAAGTAGTAGTTAACAGGAGTATGAGTAACAGAATCAGGGCAACTATTAGTAATCTCTATAGTAAAATATCTCTAGTATTGTGCTATTTATAACATATTATAAACATGCTTGTTTACAGAACTATAATAGACTATTAGTACATTCAATGTATTATCCTAAATAAAACTTAGTAAACTGGAAAGGCTTAGAGTAAATAATATTTATTTTAGTGGACTCTAACGATCTTTCAGTTTTAGTTCTCACGTTTGAGTTTCTGTGCCATGTGTACTTGAAGAACTGCAGTTTCTCTTATACTAATAACTGTGTCTCAGTATGCATACACCATACACTGAGTCACTGAGTTAAGCGTTACAGAAAAAATCCATCGTCGTCACCGAAGAGAATAATTCTTAAACTACTCAGGCATAAAAAATCACACTGATCTAAGACAAAGTTAATTGAGTGAAAATCCAATACTTACTTTGTTTGGTTGAGTAAAAGTATGGCAAGATTTCAATGATCTGCAATCAGGGGAATGTTTTCATGTTAATGCTAATACAAGACCAACAGTAGAAGTAACAGCCTCTGTTTATTTGTTTGGTTACCTGTTAATATTATAATAATAATATTTCTCCTAACTGAAAATTTACAATAGCATTGCTATATTACAGGGGATTATATTGTAGTGTAATGCTCAGGAGGATCCAAAACATCTGTAAAGATTAAAAAGGAGTATGTAAATATGTTCAACTGACCCAAGTGGTTATATTATTTGTAACTGTAGACTAGTAAATACAATTTCTGACATGTGCTCTAACTAAGGATTCTCTTCCAATTTCAAATGGAACTTTGTTAGTAGTTGTCTGTCTGGGGGTCTATGACTGATTGCCTGTTTACAGCATAAATTGAACTAATCATCTTCAAACTGTGTCACTGTCATTGGTTGTAATATTTCTTACATGACAGCTTTGCATTGGAGAAAAGAAAAAACATTTATAAAGACTTGTCTGAATTACTTATCAGAGTGGATGAATAAGCTGGCAAATAAATTGCTTCAGACAACAACAGAATCTTGACCTACCTCCAATATATTATGTGAGGGTGTCCAGGTCTGTATAACTTACAATAGGGCATTGTGTTCTTACATATGTTAAGGACTAAGGTTAGCTGTTATAGGTATAACTGGGAAGATTCTAGTACCTCTATAATGGAGTATTTAGGTATGCATCTGCCATGTCCTTTACCATACCAACACCATATACTTCTGGAAGCAGCATTTTTAGAAATGATAATGCATGGTTCTTCAGAGAAATGGGACCTGATGTAGTGTCCATTGGAGTCCACGGGATCTTTTCTCTTGGTGTCTGGAGAGTGGTGAACATAACCCTTCTTTTAAACCTGTTTTTAATAGAAAATGGAAGAAATCCAGTATGTTAATATCTCTGAAGTTCCTCCTAACAGGATGCACATTGTTTTCCACAATATATGTTTGTTTCTAAGGACAAATTAATGCCACTTCAGAGAACATATAAGACCAGATCTTCAATTTGTGCAAATAGGAATAGTTTCATTTCAGTGGAGCTATGCCAGCTCAGGATCTAACCCGCAGACTTCATTTTTTTGTTTAAACACACCACAGTAGTTAACTTGAGAAGTAAGATTTCTTTTTCTTTCTGTGCTGAACAACTGTTTAGAAGGTCAACTTAGAGAAAAATTTCCACACATACTTTCCAAACAAGATAAATCTAAATGAAAATAGAAGTTGCTTTTTCATTCATCTTTCAATATCATATCTAATATTTTTTGTATAGGCAAGCATTTCAGTATTGAACTAGCGAAGTAACATAGGGCCATTTGATGGTGTGATATGTGTTTCATATCTCACATAAAAATGAAAGTTATGACTTTTATTACCAAAAAAAGGTTACTTGTGAGAGATATCTGGGCTGACATGATTCAATCAAGAAAAATCATACATCAGGGGCCTGTTTCTATCACCCTTACATTACATAGTACCTTAGTCCCCACTGAAGTTCCATTGAAATCAGTTGTTTTCTATTTAGATTTCCTTGGCCTTCTGTTGTGTACAAACCAGAAATTATTCTGTCTTTTACAAATGACACATGCACTGTTGATGGGTGGAGCATAAGAACCTAAATAAAATAGAATAAATAGAATATGTTTGAGTTCATTGAGTTCAATGCATAACACGTAATCCAGTGTAAGCAAGTTTTGGGGTAGCTGTGTTATTAAAGAACAAGAAGTTCGGTGGCATCTTAAAGACTAACGGATACATCTGAAGAAGTGAGGTTTTTTACCCACAAAAACTTATGCCCAAATAAATCTGTTAGTCTTTAAGGTGCCACATGGACTCCTTATTATTACCTTTGTTTTTAATTATTGCCAAGTTCTCTGAAATATTGTAGGCACCTCACAAATGCCCTGATCCCATTCTAAAGAGCCTATCCATCAAATCTGAGATGATACACCAAGTGAGGTTATAAAACATAGAAGGAGAAAAGATAGGGAATGGAAGTACAGGGCTATGCAATAAATTTTTCAGCAGTGTAAACCCAATAATATATAGAGTTACAGCCAATATCATGTATGTATGAATTTGCAATCCCTGTATCTTTTCTACTTGAGTACATGGAGATCAAGGAAATATACAGTGATAGGATGTTGGGATATGTTTCTATACCTTATATATTTTGTGGAAACAGTCAGCTTCAACTCCAATTCTGCCATATTGGCTTACACTGGATTACATTTTATGTTACATGCAGTATCTCCATTATTTTCCAAATACTGCATCAAAACATAAAGTTTCACAGTTAAAGACACTGAAGTACCTTTCTTTATCTTCAGAAATCTTCACCATAAGGGGAAAAAAAGTACATACACAAAAGAGGCAAAGATTGTATGAAGTCTTAGAGATACATATGCAGAAATCAATAGTTTGTGCTTTGGAAAAAGGAAACATTTTAGACCAATTTTACGAAATGAGTTAGAAGGAGTAGAGAGTTCTCTGCCAGTAGCATACTCCCTCTAATAAGTATAACATTTAAACAGGAAAATACATTTTATTGATGGAGCTTTTCCACAGAAAAGAAAAATTCACAGATCTGTTTGCATTCCAAAACAATAACATACACAGATTGAATCATTCTTATTTATTCATTGTCATTGTACAATGCTTGCTCCTAAGAAGTCAGCATCTAGCAATGCTCAAAGAATAGGAATTTTTGAGAAACAGCAATTCTCCTATTCCAAGTATAGGAGATTAATGTATTGTCTTTGATATAGATACCAGAGTAAATGCTAGTAAATGTTGAGTATTTTTCTGAGACCCAATCTCTATGTATGGTATTTGTAGACCTCTCTCAATGTTCTATGTGAATGTAAACATTAAATTACATTGCTTTACTGTGTAGGTGTGTTTGCATTCAGGACTATGCAGATAAACATACTGCCATTTTAGCAATTCTTTTGTTAATGGTTGGATCATCCACAGCCACAATGATCTGAACAAAAAACCAGTCGGAGACATATGCTTTCACATCATCAGTGTGAGCTAGAGATACTGAGCCAGAGGCCCCTCAATTATCTAAGTTTCTGAGTGAACACACAACAACCTATGCCTTGATATAACCCTAGCAAGATAGGAGCACTGAGCCAGTAACTTCACTGATGCCCAGGCATTGGTATCAGTCCAGCAGCTGGGTGTGCCAAGTCAGTGAGCTCATTGTAACCTGTGTCTTGACATCAGACCAGTAACCTAGATATGATGAGCCTGTGACAGTGGCATGTCCCCTGGCATCACCCTCGCAAGTCAGAGGTGCTGAAAGCTAAATTCAATCTTTTTATTTTTCTGGATATCAGCACAATAATCAAATGGTTTTGAGTCAGACACCTGTACCTAGCAACATACAAATTTTGAACCAGTCAAGAACTTCAAAAGCCCATGCTTTTACATTATACCAGCAGGCTGATGAGGCTGAACAGTGGTTAAAAAAAAATATATGTGAGTTCAATTCCTATCACCTACTAAAAGAAGGTTCCCCTCTTCTCAACATGGGAAGCTTGTCTCGTCCAGAGCTTCCCCCAACCCTTTCCCTGTCTGCTGAAATGAGGGCTCATCAGGCAAAAGAATATGGGGTCAGAGCAGCAGAAGGAAGCTGGTACTTGGCTGAGAGGTTTATAGGGCATCCAAACCTTCCCCATCATCAATAGGTGGAAAAACAGCAGCTCCCAGTGGGAGAAAATTGTTTTATCTAGCTGGGAGTCCTGCATCAGGCTAATTTCTTGCATCAGAAGTTCTGTCTCCTTGTTGGATTCTCAAGAATGACAAATAGGGGAATGAAGCAGTTCCCTCCCTGCCAAGGAAGACAGGAGATCTTGCCTCCAGCTTTCTTTCAGCTACCTAGATTCCATTAGCAACAGAAAAACCCTATCAGTTCCCTCTGTTTTCCTGGCTCTCCAGAGTGAGAAAGGCAGTTGGGACCATAATCATTGTCCCACTACACAGCTGTATGATCAATGTGTGTACACTCAATTTCTTTGTCTGACTCTGTGCCTATTTGTGGGCATGGACTCCATTTAGGTACATTCATTCCCTCACTCATTTTGTCTCCCTTGTACCATATACCATCATACAAAATGATTTGGTGTCTACATGAGATCAAAACTAGAGCTGGTCAGAAAGTGAGCTTGTTTTTTCTAGAAACTTTACATTTCTTTTTGGCAAAAGATCAAAAATTCAACATTTTTTGTCTTCAAAAAATTATTGGCCCCAAACTGAAAATTGATTTAGAAATGTTGCTATAGTGCCTCATAGCCAAACTAAATTTCCCATAATGCAATATGTCTCTGGTCTTGCTGAGCTACCACAGTGCATCATGGGGGATGTAGTCTGGAAGAGGAGCCTCGGCCACAGAGGAGAATGATGGCATGACACAACTAAACTACAACTCCCAGGTGGCAAAATGGCACATTTTCAAATCAATTTTTGTTTTTATTTATTTTTCCAGCCAAAGAGATAACATTTTGGTTTAGTTTTTACCAAATTTCCAATGGAAAGCAAACACTTCTAGCAATTTTTTAATTGTTTAATTGATACTCCAATTTTCCTTCACAAAACAGTTCTGATGAAAGATTTTCAAGCAGCCATGATTGATTTTCAACCATGAACGTACAACCATTAATAGTAGTGAAATTATGGCATAATTAAATATACGTTAGCCACTGGGAAAAGAAGAGAATAAAGGGTAAATGATCTCTGTAAGTATCCCCTTATGGATTTCCACATTCCATCATGGAGCGTGTGTACCTCTGTGGAATCAGGAACCTACACACTTGACAGATTCCCAGGGATCTGCAGGGAGCCAGAGCCAGAACCACCCACAAAGAGAAAGAGGCTCTGTGCCAGTTCTGTGTCCCTAGCAAGTACCTCTAACTACATGGTGATATAACTCCCACCAGGAACAATCTCATTTTGGCTGTCCCAGTAACCCTCATTTAAGAGTGATTCCTTATTATAGAGAGAGCTTCATAAGAAAGAAATACAGCCCCAGAAGTTCTCAGGAGGGGAACTGGGGAAAGGGAGCCCCTAGGAAAAACAATCAACCTCCCTTTATCAGAATATGCTGTACATTATTACCTTTTTCACTAGCCACAGGCCTTGTGGAGAATTGGAATTTTCATAAAAGCCAGTGTTACAGCTTGAGGCATTTACACTCCCTCACAGAACTTCAAAGACTGTTAACTCCCTCGGGCCTTTTATAAAAGAACAGTTCAAATGCCTATATGTATTTTCAAACTCAACCCCCTGGGTATGCTGAGTTTAATGGAATTCTCCTGAGTTAACATGTATATTTTTGCTTAATGAGTCTCAGCAAGTTTGTATATTATGTACTGTATCATGACTTCATATACGTTCTGTTGTATAATGCCTTATCCTGCTCCCCTGGAGTCAATGGGAGTTTGTCATTGACTGCAGTGGGAGCAGAATCACACCATATGAGTACATGATCTTTTTAAAAGGAGTAAAACATATTCAGTCAAATATTCAGTATACACCTCTTATTTCCACAGTACTACGGAATGGTACTTGTTTCTTTAATACATCTAAAAGTTTGTCTCAGTCTTGCTTAGTAGACCATTTTAAGAAATGCAATAGATTTTTATATAAAAATATTTCCTTATGGTTTCCTATTTCGACTTCTTGCCAGTTCATACTCATTAAAAATATTTTTAAATTTATTTTTGATATTTTACTAATTGTAACCCAGACATTTTTAAAACAAAAGTTTCTGTGAGCTTTTCATTATGGTTAACAGAATGGTCTGATCTACCCAAGTGCTAAGAGCTCTGAAATGCGAGTGGTCATGCAATTAAAGTTGTGGAGCATTCCAGTTCCAATGTGTTCAAATAAAGAACAGTAATTTTTGAACAAGTGTCATGTGTATTGCAGTCCTTTATAGAGGAAAGACAATCAGGAGACCCAGATTCCATTCCCTACCTTGTCATAGACTTCCTGTGTCATACTGTGCAAGTCACAAAGTCTCCCTGTAATTTAGTTCTCCACCTGTAAAATGGGGATATAGTACCTACCCTGCATGGGGAGATTTTGGCAAACCAATAAAGTGCCTGAGAACACTATTGCTTATTGCTAAAAGTAGTCAAGTCAGCAGGCTGTAAATTGGTCATGCAGCAGCCTTAGCATAACCAAAGGTAGGAGGGGAGGGGGTATTAGGTGCCACAGACAGGGATGCCTGAACCCACATCCTTCCTGCTAAGAATGTTGAAATTGCTGATATATGTATTCTAGAAAACACAGGAAGCTTGTCTATAATGTACCCTGAGGAATGTTTCTGTCAGGGTCCCAAGACATGGGTACTCTGAATATATATATAATAATTATGTATAATTATAATATATATAATTAATTGATGAGCATAAGGAAACCTCTTACTTGACCTTTAAAAACTGCTTACTTAGCAAGTTTTCTTTAAGGGATATGTCATTGTATTACTAATATATAAATAAGGGAAAAAAGTTTGAGGTAGCTGGACTTCTCAGAAAGGGCTCTTCAGGGACACTCCCTCTGTACCAAGGATTGGCAACCTTTGGCACACAGCCCATCAGGGAAATCCGCTGACAAGCTGAGATGGTTTGTTTACCTGCAGCATCCACAGATTTGGCCAATTGCAGCTCCCACTGGCCATAGTTTGCTGTTCCAGGACAATGGGGGCTGCGAGAAGCAGCGGCCAGCACATCCCTCTGCCCACGCTGCTTTCCGTAGCTCCCATTGGCCTGGAATGGCGAACCGTGGCCAGTGGGAGCTGCGATTGGCCAAATCTGTGGACGCTGCAGGTAAATAAACTGTCCCAGCCTGTCAAACGGTAGGGGACCTTATCTTACACTGATGCTGCTATTACAGTTTTCTATCTCCAGTCAATGACTTCCTTCACAGTAAACTTTCACTTTTTAGCCAGGTTGATATAAATATAACAGCAGAAGCCTGTCACTGTGCCACTTGAGAGCCACACTCAGCTTCAGAAATTATCGAGCTTTGGAGTGATTTACTAAACTATTGTGGATGTGTGTAAGTGCTTGAGACTAAGTAAAATTTAGCATTAAGTGAAAGCACTCTTGTGTTGCCCTGTTTGTGGCAGCCATCTATAGGTCGGATGGCTGTGTCTCCCTTGATTTATTTTCTGACGCCTCCTCGCACAGAGTAAAAGTTACCAAGAGCTCTGGGTTGAAAGAACCCCGGGTAACAACCCTACTGCAGTGTTGTGGGAACAAATGCATTAAATTGTGATGTGTTCAGATCCTGTGGTGATGGGAGCCATATTAATGCTTAAAACAGATAGGCTCTGAATCTTCTCATACAGGGTCTGATCCAACTCCCATTGAAATCAATGAAGATGTTTTAACTTCAACAGGAGTTGTATTGGGTTTTAAATGTCTAATGCCCTGATCCTGCATGGTGTTCTTCATGGGCAGACCCCTGATTTCAATGAGATTTTACATGGGTACAGGGGGTTGCCCATGCACAGTGGCTTCAATTATAGAATTGGGTCCCATGAAGTGTGAGGACTGAAGATATGTTTAATTTTAAAACCCTCTGAAAATAATTCTCTCTTGTTTTGTGCCCAAGGATTTCTCAGAATTCTTTATCTTACACTGCTGCTGCTATTACAGTTTTCTATCTCCAGTCAATGACTTTCTTCACAGTAAACTTTCACTTTTTAGCCAGTTTGATACAAATATAACTTGTAAAATGACTCTATTCATAAAATGCAGAAATAATAAAATTGCTGTGAATGATGTTCTGTCATACAGATGATAAAACGTAATTAAAAACAAGGGCTACAGTGATTGTAAACATGGATCCTAGATCAACACGCTACACTCTGGAAATGAGTAGAGGCAAGCATTTGACAGCCTTATTTTGTCAGTGCCAAGTGCCCATCAACATTTTGACATCATTAAATATAATGTGAATTAGTAATCACAACTGCTATTTAAGGAACCAAGCAGTAATAGTTAGCAGGGATAGCCAACAACAGTGTGTTTAGTCAGATACAGTTTTCAAGGTACTGTTTGGGGACGCATGACTGGGAAAATGCTAAGCAGACCTCAAGTAGAGTTACTGTCTTGAGCAGCAGCAGCCCTTTCAAACCTGCAGGAGTTTTCCCACATAACATGCTGCTGACATTGGCTCCTTTCTCCTCCCCACCAGTGCTTGTGGGGATTACAGTGGATGAGAAGTTGGATATGTGTCAGCAGCATGCCTTTGTTGCCAAGAAGGCTAATGGCATATTGGACTGCATTAGTAGGATGATTGCCAGCAGATCAAGTGAAGTGATTATTCCCCTCTATTCAGCACTGAGGAGGCGACATGTGGAGTATTGAGTCCAGTTTTGGGCCCCCCACCACAGAAAGGATGTAGAAAAATTGGAGAGAGTCCAGTGGAGGGCAACAAAAATGATTAGGGGGCTGGGTCACATGACTTATGAGGAGAGGCTGAGGGAACTGGGCTTGTTTAGTCTGCAGAAGAAAAGAGTGAGGGCAGATTTGATAGCAGACTTCAACTACCTGAAGGAAGGTTCCAAATAGGATGGAGCTCAGCTGTTCTCAGTGGTGGCAGATGACAGAACAAGGAGCAATGGTCTCAGATTACAGTGGGGGAGGTCTAGGTCAGATATTAGGAAACACTTTTTCTCCAGTAGGGTGGTAAAGCACTGGAATGGGTTATCTAGGGATGTGGTGGAATCTCCATCCTTAGAGGTTTTTAAGGCCCAGCTTGATAAAGCCCTGGCTGGGATGATTTAGTTGGTGTTGGTCCTGCTTAGAGCAGGGAGTTGGACTAGATGAGCTCCTGAGGTCTCTTCCAACTCTAATCTTCTAAGATTCTATAATTGAGAGTCCTGGTGTCGACTTGCCTATTTCCCAGGAATTCTCAGGGTATGTCTGCACTGTAATTTAAAAAACAGTGCTTGGCCTGTGCCTGCTGATTTGGCCTCACAGGGCTTGGGGTAAGGGTCTGTTTAATTATGATATAGACATTCAAGCTTGGGCTGGAGCCCGTGCTCTAGGACCCTGTGAGGTGGGAGGGTCCCAAAGCTTGGGGTGCAGCCCAAACCTGTACATTGCAATTAAACAGCTCTAACCAGTGCAGATCATGGAACACAGATACTTCATTAAAACTTATTCCTGAATTGCTCTATGTGTAAGCAGCAGTTCTGCATTTGAAAAAAATGATTTCAGTCAAACAGACTTAGGCAGTAATCAAACTTGCCTTGACAATATGTTCAGGTTCCAAAAAGAACTGGATCACAACTAACATAACATTCTCCAAGATTTGTCTATATAGTCAACTGTGCAGAACTTATAAGGTTATCTGTAATGGTCTCAGTTGGTAACTCCCAGTAATATTACATATATAGCTTTGGTCCAGTCTTCAGCTGAATGAGAAGGTGCAAGCTTCCCCGTCCTCCCAACAAAATGATTATGTTAAAACAATCCACATTTAGCAAATATGGCTAGATAGGAATGCACAAAGGCCTAGGATGCAAACCTGAGTAGCGAACAGCAGCTATACATCCTCTCCCAGATTTATCTACGGTGAGTGTCAATCAGCTAGCCCTCCGCAGTGCCCAATCTCTCCAGCATTAGGTAGTTTCACAGCCATAGTAGACTGGTCAGATAAAATGGAGTTACTGAGTTTGGTGTCATCCACATATCAAGAATACTTCAGACCATATTACCTCACTAACCTTCTTAATGGTCCTGTACACTTTTTGAACAGGAGGAGTAAAAGAATTAACCTGTGTCGAATACTATGAGGGAACAGACTTCAGATGGACAATAATTTAATATTGCCCTCTGGAATCTGTCAGAAAGAAAGAAAGAAAAAACGATGAATAATTTCAGAACTAGCACATCTATCCTGTTAGTGTCTGTGGATAGGTCAACTATTTATGGTCAACTTTATCAAAATTTATTAGATGACAGTCAGCATGGACAACTGAATTTAATCCATTACTCAAAGAAGAAAATCACTCAAAATAACTAACATAGTGTACATTAAATATCCAGTCCTAAAAGCAAATTATCTTGGGTTAAAGAGATCTGTGGACTCCAGATATTTCTGGAATTGCTTCACCAGGAGCTTCTTAATAACACTACCCTGAAAAAGGAAGCTTTGAGGGAAGTGTAATGAGGAAACCCTTTAGCAGTGATCAGGAAATTTTGACAAAACTTCTCTCTCTCCAATCAGAAGACGCTGAATTGTAAAAACTGAATTTTTTACAGGAAAGAGTTGGTTTTGATTTTTTTTTACCTGAAAAATTTCAAAATTGCCTAAACAGTTCACTTAAACATTTTCAAAATGAAAAAAACCCAAAACAAAACAAAAATTTCCAGTACAATATGACTTTTTGGTTTGAATTGTAAGCTAATTATAGCTATATATTTAAAAAAATAAAAGATGGTTGAAATCTAAATGAAAAATTTAGAAAGTATTGAACCAAAATGTTTTGATTGAATTAATCTTTTTTTTTTCTTTCAGATTTTTGGGTCATGAAATCTTGAGATTGACTTTTTAATCCTCATTTGGGGCAGGTTTTTTGTTTTCTCTTATTTTGGGGGGTTTTTGTGGTCTGGAAAAATTTTCACAGGATGGGGAAACCATTTCCCAGTCAGCTGTAAAACTGTGTCTTTAAGAGAAGCTGGCATCTCCAGCCAATCTCTTTTTTGCTCTGTCCCCACCCCTCGTGAAAGAAAGAGTGATCCTACTGCTCTGCCCCTTCATTTTCCTGCAAGTGTTTGTTTAGATTGAGAAGGGGTCGGGGGAAGGCAGCACTGGAAGTTCTTCATATCTTCCCCATAGGCCTGCAGGAAGTACCAGTCAGTAATCTCTTCAGCCCTCTCACCCCGCAACCATGGAAGTCTTTATGCCAGGCATGGCCTAGCGGGTGAGGGAGGTAGAGGTTTCTACAATTCATCCCTATGCTAACTGGTCTGGCACAGACAACTGAGGGTGAGTAAGTCTTTTCACCTGCACCAAAGCCTGACTGGGAATGTCAGCTGGGTTTCTCTTCACATGCATTTTCTCCTAGGCCTGAGCGGGGGCAAAATGCAGTCGCTCTATCTCTACCCCAACTGAAGTCAGTGGAAGTTTAACACCAGCTTCCTGGGAACAGGATGAGGCCCCAAAAGTGTATGTTTTTCCAATCACTTCCACAAGGAGTTAGCCTTTCTAATTTCTCATAAGCAATCAACAATAAGTCAGTACGTGATCTTGAATTATCCTCCGGGTGTCAAAGAGTAAAAAAAAAAAATTAAAAAAAAAAAAAAGATCTTCTAACAAATTGAGACTTTAAAAGCAAAAGAGTAAAAGTCATTAACAAATAATGTGACTCATCCCTACAAGGGATGACCTTCTACAGGGAGAGCAAAAATCAAAATGTTGTACAAGAAAATAACTTTAATTTAAAGAACAAAACAGCTTAAGAACCTCCGAATACTAAATAGGACCCTAAAGACACAGGGATTAAGAACAAGGCTTGCTGCTCATTAGTTCCTGGTCTTCCTCTGAGGCAGTCTTCCTTTGAGATGGTTTTCATTACAGAAAATGAAAAGAAATGGGGAATATTATTGTATTGATTTTACAGGGAACGAAACAAGTTCATATTTAATAAAAAAAATATAAGCTTGCCAGTTTCTAAGCACAGTGTCTGCCCAATTTCCTATAGTGGAGTGATATTAATTCTTATGATGCACTGTTTTTACTACATGATAATCAACTTTTGCAGAAAAGTCCTGGAGGAGATGGAGCTACCTGAATATATGGGATTAGATCACCTCTTTGTTAACCAATAGAGTATAACAGGGGTCGGCAACCTTTAACACGTGTGTTGCCAGGGTAAGCAGCCTGGTGAGCCGGGCCATTTTGTTTACCTGCTATGACTGCAGGTTCGGCCAATTGTGGCTCCCACTGGCCACGGTTCGCTGCTCCAGGCCAATGGGAGTGGCGGGAAGCAGTGGCCAGCACATCTTTCAGATGGGACGGCCTGGGAAAGCGAACTGTGGCCAGTGGGAGCTCTGATCAGCTGAACTTGTGGACATGGCAGGTAAACAAAATGGCCCGGCCTGCCAGAGTGCTTACGCTGGTGAGACATGTGCCAAAGGTTGCCGATCCCTGGAGTATAATGTAGTAACTGAAGACATCTTCTTTGAGAAGAATAAATAACATTAATTTCCTCATCCTTCCTTGGATAATATATATTCCCTTTCCAGCATACTGTCATCCGATACAAAGGAAACATTGAAGCCATTCCTCCATAGGGCATTATGCAACAAGGAAACTGTTCTTAAGTTCCTGAAGCTGAATCCAAGGACAGTTGCTAATACAGTTATCATTCATAATTTTATCATGGATAAATTCATGGAAATTCTGGGATTGCAGCTGATACAGCAGGAGATTCCTTAGCACAGTAATCATGTGTCAGTGCACCTGGACCAACATAGGTCACAGGAGGATCAAAGAGCTGACAAGTTCAGTTTGTCTCTTAGCTGATTCCTTTGACTGTGTTCACTTCCTGCATGACTCATGACAGGAGTAAAGTGAGAGCAGTCGTAATTCAAAGCCCACTCTTCTATACCTCAAACTTTCTCAATGAACTGAATATGTGAAAGCTTTGCTGTGGGACTCACCCAAGTGTACTGTCTTGGAAGACTTCAGTGATGATGCAGATAATGGTTCCTCATGGTTGGCCCAATGTCCTATGATTGCCATGAGAACAAACCTTTTGCAGATGATTTCTGACTGAAATCATAAAGGTTGATTCCTACTGAAGTCTAAGACTTTGTGATGTATAAAGGATTCTCAATTGGACCCTTAGCTGAATTTAGCCCTTGTTAGTTAAGAACTAATAGAACAAGTTAAAAACTGGAACAATGCAAGTAATGTTGAAACTACCTATGATAGGTTAGATCAGACCAGGGATAAATTACCTGCCTGTCACATGATTCAGCAAGGGGTTAAAGGAATGAATGTGTCCCTCTTCCAATGGAGGAGAGACAGTTACACAGGAAAAGGCTTGTGTAGCCTGTTTTGTGAGTTTGTGTCTGAGTCAATAAACATGCCCTGAGGAAAGAGTCTGAAAGATGTGGGAATAGAACTGAGTTTTCCTAGGCAGGTGAGGGTGCTTACCAAACTACTCTATTCTACAGAGCCCTAGAAATGCTACTCAGCCTTGACTTGCTAAGCACCAAGGGTTTTTGGGTCTCCTTTGATTAGCAACTGATTATATGCTGAATTTTGATCTTCAGAGATTGTGCGCAACAGGAATATGAACATGCACTCAAGTTTCCAGAGGTGAATGCATTAACTCACCAGCAACCTACTTCCTCCTGGGCCACCAATTTCTTTTTAATTGTTGTCAAGCGCTATGGAATATCTGGTTTATGAAGTCAAATTTCATTTCATTCTGCAAGAGCATAGTAATTTTAATGTTTGATCTTGACATAGCTCAGTGACAGAGTTTTTGAATAATACAGAATTTAATTGTATAACACAAATGTATTTATCAGCTTCCTGGGATTCAAAAGTGATTTTTGAATTTTTTTTTTCAGTTCATACATTCAAATAGCAAATGTTTTTAATGGTTTCTTAGATGTCCCATGTGCTCTTAACTTCACTTATAAAAGTCAAACATTTCTGAACTCTAGAATATTTTATTTATAAAAGCATGAGTGTAATGGGGCCTACAAACACCATGCTGAGCAGAGACAGAGGTGGGAGAAGAGTCTCTCCTGTTTATGAGGAAGCAGCTTGATCACACCCCCACTCAGCTGCCAATCATGGAGGCAGGTACCCATAGTTGTAATATAACAATAACAAGGTCTGCTGTGAAGGGGAGGTACAGAGATGGAAGAGGAGGTAGAAGGGCCTGGGACAGCAAAGGAGTGAGAACCCTGCACCAGGTTGCCTCCAAGAAAACAGCTGAGGAGGACAATGAAAGTTTTAAAATTGAAGGACTGATAGACTTAATTGGTGGTGAGAATCCAGGAACTGACCTGACTGAGAACAAAATTAGGAGGGCCAAACAGGAGAAACAGAGACCTCTCAGAAGACCACACCAGAAGATAATGACAGTGAAACATTTACTTATTTGAATCCTTTTTGAAAGTGAGCATTCTTTAGCACAGCACTATGAAAATTATAATATATGATAGTAGCATCTAAACAGACAATGAACAGCATGTTAGTGTGCTCTAGACCAGTGGTTCTCAAAGCCGGTCCGCTGCTTGTTCAGGGAAAGCCCCTGGTGGGCCGGGCCGGTTTGTTTACCTGCCGTGTCCGCAGGTTCAGCTGTTCGCGGCTCCCACTGGCAGCGGTTTGCCACTCCAGGCCAATGGTGGCTGCGGGAAGGGCAGCTAGCACATCTCTCAGACCGCGCCACTTCCTGCAGCCCCTATTGGCCTGGTGCGGTAAACTGTGGCCAGTGAGAGCCGCGATTAACTGAACCTGCGGACATGGTAGGTAAACAAACCGGCCCAGCCTGCCAGCATGCTTACTCTGAACAAGTGGCGGCCCTAGTTTAAGAACCACTGCTGTAGACGTACACTCCATCTTGCCACACACTAACTCTCCAGCTAGACACCTCAACATCTAGGATCTTGGTTATTTTGCCTATTATGTTCTATTGCTTGTAAACCAGAGCCATTGTTCTGCCAGGTACTGAGCCCTCAGCTCCAACTGACGTCAATGTGGGCTAAGGACAATAAATCAGGGTTTCTCAAACAGGGGTCACTACTTCTGTAGGGAAAGCTCCTGGCAGGCTGAGTTGGTGTGTTTACCTACCCCATCTGCATATCCGGCTGATTGCAGCTCCCACTGGCCGCGGATTGCTGCTCCGGGCCAATAGGAGTTGCCGGAAGCGGCGGCCAGTACGTCCCTCGGCCCGCATCGCTTCCAGCAGATCCCATTGGCCCAGAGCAGTGATCCACGGCCAGTAGGAGCTGCGATCGGCCAGATCTGCGATGAGGCAGGTAAACACACCGGCCCGGCCTGCCAGGGGCTTTCCCTACAGAAGCGGTGACCCCTGTTTGAGAAACCCCTGTTCTAGGGAATCTTGAAAAGACTGGACGCTTATGGCTATTATTTATTTGTAAGGTAATTGCTGAGGGTTTTTTCTTTGGTTAAAATTAGTCTAATCAGATTTACATGTAGTAGAGGTTTCACCAAGTAATAATAGCGCATTGTATGTCTCACTGATCTCTAGTTATAAATAATGAAACAGGAACACATTTTCTAGTTTTGCATTATAAATAATGTAACTCTTTGAAGGAAGAGATGTAGCATATTAAGAGCTCAAAACAGTTTAGGTTTTGTAAGATATTTCTGAACTCAAACTTGATTATGCTGTTAAAACCACAAGTAGTAGTGCAGCTATAGCACTAGTGGATTTTTTTCCCCTCAATCTATAACTTGCTATCTGATGTGGACTTTTAGTTATAAATATAACTATATAACTATATTAAAAAGATTAACTGGAACTATGAAAATAGTAAACATCAGAAAATTTGATAAGTATAGAAGATTTTCTTGGTTAAAAGAGAAATCAAACTTAGAGATAGTGAAAAGTTTTAATTAGCACTGATTTGAACCAGAACATGGTCTCATACACAAGGCACAGGAATGGGAATCAGGACTAGTCATAGAACACAATTAGTCTTTTATTACATGTGACCTCAGCCAAGTCACTAAACATCCATGTGATTTAGTTTCCTGTCTGAAAAGTGGGGTAATAAAATGTTCCTACCTCATAAGGGAGCAGTAGGGATAAGCATACTACCACTTGTGAGTTCACCAGACATCCATTGACTGAAATGGGTTTAGATCAGGCCTGCACTATAGTGGTGAGTGCTTTAGGAAAGACTATAAATAAATAGCCTTTAGCACCTTCATTATGAAGGAAATTAGTTTTATACAGCCACCTCTCCAGGGAAATATACACACCTCAATCAAAAACCCATTGTGCAATGTAAATTTGCTAAGACAAAAACACCAGGAAATAGTTGCATTTTGTTTCTTCAGTAGATAGACATTTTATTAACAGTTTGGAAATGGAATTATAAACTGTCTCTTGATAAATATAAGATTTCTCCATTAGACAAAAAGACAGATGTTTTAAGATTTAAAAAAAAAATCATAAAAATTATTTAAGAAAAGATTGCAGAATTTAAACTTGAGTCACTCTGGTAATGCAGCTTCTCTTTCAGGCTGAACCAAGCAACAATTATCTTTCCATTGATAATAATGGGATGTTCATTTTCCTGAAAGATTTTGAATAACAGAATGAGCCTTTCAAAGAAGCATAAAGGCTCCTGATGCCTGTCTATATTTTTTATGCCTTATTATGGTATAGTCCAGGGATCAGCAACCTCTGGCACGCGGCTCGCCACGGTAAGCCCCCTGGTGAGCCGGACTGGTTTGTTTACCTATTGCATCCACAAGTTCAGCTGATCGCAGCTCCCTCTGTTCACTACTCCAGGCCAATGGGGGCTGTGGGAAGTGGCGTGGGTCGAGGGATGTGCTGGCTGCCACTTCCCATCACACTCATTGGCCTGGAGCAGTGAACTACGGCCAGTGGGAGCCGCGATCAGCTGAACCTGGGGATGCAGTAGGTAAACAAATCAGCCTGGCCCACCAGGGGGCTTACCCTGGTGAGCTGCGTGCCAAAGGTTCCGATCCCTGGTGTAACTTATGAAATGTGTAACCCAGCCCTGAGGTGTGCCTTCAGCCTTGTGTCTTCAGGATTATGGGTCCTGGGTTCATTTTATAATGGCATCTGATACCTGGTGCCTCTGCCCAAGGAAGCCGCTGCTCTCTCCCCACCCCCATCCCACACTGCAGAGAACACAGAGGGCCTGTCTCTTGAGAAACCATTTCACACAAATCTGTTACAGAGAAGTGCCACTCAGAACACAAATAATAAAATAGCTCTCACAATTCCCAGAGTAATAAAACAGTAACCATGGCTTCATATAGAGAGCTCTGAGGACAATGGAAAAAGTGATCAGGATAATAAAAGGCAAAAACAACAACTCACAAACTCTACCCCTCCCAAATGTACAGTCCATACAAATCATTCTGTACTCCCTCCCAGCACCTGCCTATGCAAACAGTGAGTTTTAGGCTCAGTCTTTGATGGGTTGTGCATCATTGATGTCAGTGGATGGCTTAAAACAAAATCAATATACCAGGGTGTTCTTACAAAGTATTCACACAAAGAATGTTAAGATTGTCCATGTGGCTTTTTGGTCTGAATCCCAATGTGCAGTTAGGCTGGCTCCTGGTAGCCTGACTTTGACTCTCCTGAGTTTCTGAGTTTCTGGTCTCTGCTGAGCTGACACTGCTCAATGTCCCAGAAATTCGAAAAGGACTCAGTCTGTCCTTGGGTACCAATGTGGAGGGTTGAAGGGTCCTGCCTGGCTGCAATGTTTCTCTCCCTGATATACTCCAAAATACAGCCAAAACCAAACGATTGGACTCTGAGTACTGTTTATGACTGGTTCTGGTAGTATTGCTAGCCATTTCTACCTCTACCCTGGAGCCTAGCCAGCCTGGGAAACTGAGTCTTGAGCCTCTCTAACCCATGTGCCTAACAGGGAGATATCTCTTTAACAGATATATGGGGGAGAAGGAATGAGTTATGTGTGAATCATTGTTGCTAGGCAGATGCATAATAAGCTCTCTGCACACAAGTCTAGAAACTTCTGGGTCTGGTAGTTTTGGATATGTTCACCAGGTTTCCTGTAGCTTGATTCATACTCCATGAGGGCAAGAAGTCAGGGCAGCTGTTTTGCAAAAGGCCATGTGACCTGTGTGGGTTGGGAGAACCACAGGAGCAGTCAGCAGGTTGTTTTTTCCTAACTTTGAAGCATTTTGCAGCACATTAGTGATATCGTTAACTCTCAAGAAGGGAAGCCCTGGCAGTGTTAATTAGAGAAAAGGGAAATAGGTAGGGAAAACTCATTCATTTTATTTGAATTGTACACCTTGAATATTTGATTTTAGCAAAAATGTTTAAGTTTAATTGTCTCAACTAGTAACATTAATCAACTTTTCTCTTATTTGAATGCAGTGATAAGGAAAGAGTCATTTATACATCGCTATTCTTATTTTTGTATTTTTCTTGTAACCTTTTTTTTTAAACTGAGTGGTTGGTTAATTAGTTAGCTGACTAGCTAACAGAGTGATTTCAGGAGAGGAGGAGGAGGACTCTGCATGGATTCCAGCTGGAGGTTTCTACAAGCAAGAGGAAAGAAAATATTGTTGCAGTGCTTTTGACTCAGCAGACTGTATAGCTTTTGGTGATCAAAGATTGTAATTCAGATGAACTCAACCTAAGCTTTTGGGAACTCTGAGTTACATCTCACTGTGTTTCTGTGGGAGTGATCTCTTTAGATTTATTTTTTTCTTCATTTATGCTTGTGTATAACTGAAGATAATACATGTAGATTATAAGGTAGCTATGTTATGTTGTAAAAATTTATTCATTATGTTTTATCGTAAGATTCTATAAAGTTGGTACTTATTATGTTGATACAGGTTGTACATAACTGTGGGAAGGTTGACCCTGTGCATCCTTGCTGAAAATCCTCAGTGATTGAATTCTGGGTGTTTATGTGCTTTTCTATGGGAATTTGGGTATTTAGGCACTGGAGAAGTGCAGTGAAGTAAAGATTATACCTGTGCCACCATTGCTGCTGTAGTCGAGGGGTGAATACCATAGTGTGGTATTTCAGGAGCATCATCTCCAAAGGGGTTGCAAATGTTATTGGAGCAGGGAATGAAACCTGGGTCTCCACCCCTTTCCACATGAGTGCCCTAAGCCCCAGTCTATAGATTAACTCTCTTACTGTCTTTCTGCGCCAGTAACTATCCAAATCTTTGGTACAAAGTGGAACAGCTTCAATAGGTGAGACTGAAAGAGATGTACATCAGAATAGCTAGGAGCCTGGTGATTAGGGCACTCACCTAGGTTCAAGCTCCTACTCTAGAGTAGGCATTCAAACCTGAAACTCAGGTACCCTAACCATGTGACCATTGATTGCGGGGTGGGGGGGGGGACCATGACTACCTTTTTTCATTAAACTCATTTTCTTGCTTTCATCAAAAAGATTAAACATACTCAAAATGAAATTTTCTGACATTTCTTGATTCACCAAAAATTCAGTTTTGATTTGATCTGAACCATTATTTTTAATTTTTTTCAGAATTGCCAGTAAACTAGAAACATCAGTTATTTACCCAGCTCCAGTGCTGAGTATGCAACTGGTGTTTAACAGGACCCACATGTCATAAACAGATTGTTAAGGGTTAATGTCTCTTGTACCTGTAAAGGGTTACAAGCAGGGAACTGGACACCTGACCAGAAGACCAATCAGAAGACAAGATACTTTTAAAGTTGGGTGGAGGGAAGTTTTTGTGTGTGTTCTTTGTCCGTTGTGTGTCCTTCTCTCGGAGGGTCTGAGAGAGACCAGACATTACTACAGGCTCTCTAAGTTTCTTTTCAAATAGTAAGTAAAATCAGGCGGTTTAGGCTTTTTTGATTGTTTTACTCTATTTGCAATTGTGGATCTGGCTGGTTAACTTTTATATGTGTAGTTGCTGGGAATATTTTGATTTGTATTGGTACTGGGGGGAAAGTCTCTTTCTGGTGTCTGTAAGCTATAGGACCCTGTAATATTTACATCTTGAAGTTACAGAGATAATTCTTTACTTTTTCCTTTCTTTTATTAAAAGGTTTCTTTTTAGAGAACCTGATTGATTTTTTCCCCTTGTTTCCCTTGTGTTATTCCAGGGGATTGGGATAACTCACCAGGACGGGTGGGGAGGAGACGGGAGCGGGAGAGATAGAATCTCTCTTTGTTTTCCTTGAATCTGTTTGCCTCTTTGTGGAAGGGAAGGCAGATGCTTCTCTGTATGGTGATTTAAGAGGTTGGATCAGTATCTCTTAGGATAGCCCAGGGAGGGAAATTCTGGGAGGGGGAAAGGTGGGGGAATGGTTTATTTCTCCTTGGTTTAAGAACGCAAGGTATCTGGGTTCTTGGGGTCCCCAGGGAAGGCTGGGGAGGTCAGAGTGCCCCAAAACACTATATTTTTGGGTGGTGGCAGTGCTATCAGATCTAAGCTGGTAATTAAGCTTAGAGGATTCAGGTGCTCGCATCTCATTTTCTGAACTCTAAGGTTCAGATCTGAGAACGAATGTTATGACACCACAATAAAGCATTGACCCTCTCACAGCCAGCTACTCAGAGAGGGACAACATAAAATGTATAAAGGAGACCTGGAGATCTCATTTTAGAGGCTTGCTTTATTTGTTAATGGTTGAGTGACAATATTTTTAGTGATGTGGGTCAGCTTTTCTGGAAGTATGGGAGCAGTGAGTTTAGATGAGGGATTTTAGAGGAAATAGGGAGGAGACTTTGTACACTGGGATAGGGGAAGTTGGAGGCAAAAACGTAAACTGAAAGAAACATGAAGGGAGAAGTGAGTCTGGATTTGTTGTGCAAGAGAGGAGATGCATGTTAAGAAATAAGAGAAGAGAGAACGTGGGAGTGGATGTGTGTAGGGACTTTAATTCACAGAGGATTTATCTCACTGACTTGGATAATATATTCTATACAAAAGAGAGCATTAATACTTCAGAATGAAGCTCTGAAAAGTAAAGAAACATCAGTGTTAAGGTTGTATGTTTCACTAATGTGCATATGCATTATGATTGCCTTTAATTACATAACCACTAATTATTATTTCTACAGCACCCCTGCCTTTTTAGGGTAAAATTCACTTAATCAGTCAGAGAATCCAGCACAAAAGCAGCGTAGGGAGATTGCAGGTGGAATGACCGTTTAGGGAGTGCTTGAGGAAAGGGTTATCCACACTGGTTCGTATAAGCTAGCACAGAAAGCTGCATTACATGTAGGCCATGGGAATCATATTTTTTATATATACAGAAAGAGCAGCTAAAGACAGCGTAAAGGAATGATAGTTAGCAGCCCTATACTTGGGTTCCAGGCTTGGGGCTGGATTTTGCACCTACCCATCTATGGCTTGATCCTTTTTTTTTTTTCCCATCCCAGATCACACAAGTCCAGCGTCTTATGTCCGACTCTAGCACTTGTTTCAGTGGAAGGTGCAAGAAATCCCATAAAGGACAATTATAGAAAAAAACTGCCCATAGAGGAAATTTCTTCCTAGACTCAATCCACGTATTTCAGGCTAATCCCTCTATCTGCAATATGACTGATACAAACACATCAAAACCTAATGCTTTCACTTAAAGCTAGCACTTTATTTGTCTCCAGCACTCTCATCAGAATACCTTTACTCAAAGTCTCTGCTTTATTTAGTCTCAAGCACATACAAACATGATAGGTTACAGAGTATCTCAAACAATTAGTTACCCCTCAAGTCTGGAGCGGTCCTCAGGTGGTTTCAGCTACAAATTTTCGATGGCCAGCCTTTAATCTGTGGCTGGAGATCTTTCCAATGTGTTCACAAAGTGATCCGCTTGACCCAGACCCACAATTCCCCTCTTATGCCCAAAAAGTTACAACGACAGGTCAATCAAAACTGTTATATAGCTGACCAAACAAAATCAACCATTAGGCATGTCGTAAACAGATAGTTAAGGGTTAATGCCTCTTTTACCTGTAAAGGGTTAAGAAGTTTACCTAGCCTAGCTGACACCTGACCAGAGGAACCAATGGGGAAACAAGATGTTTCAAAAGGAAGGAGGGAAGTTTTCCTTTGTTTAGAGTCTCAGTTTCAGCTGGAGTGAAAAAGATCAAGGAACCAGCCTCTTCTTAGAGTAGTAAGTTTTAGAAAGGGATAAATAGGTTTATGTTTATTTGCTTTGTAACTTGTCTTGGTACCATTAAGGGAATTATCAAATTTGGGTATTCTTGTGTGTATTAAAGTTTTGCCCAGGGGAACATCCTCTGTGTTTTGAATCTGTTGTCTATGAGAGTAGCTGGTATGCTAATCTCTGCCAGAGGGTTTTCTTTTACCTTTCTTTTCTTTAATTAAAAGCCTTTTTCTTAATACCTGATTGATTTTTTTCCTTGTTTTTTAGATCCAAGGGGGTTGGATCTGGATCCACCAGGAGTTGGTGGGAGAAAGGAGGGGGGATGGTTAATTTATCCTTGTTTTAAGATCCAAGGGGTTTGGATCTGTGTTAACCAGGGAATTGGTGAAGTCCCTCAAGACTACCCAGGGAAAAAAGTGGTGCTTGGGGGTGGTGGCAGGGATACCAGATCTAAGCTGGTAATTAAGCTTAGAAGTGTCCATGCAAGTCCCCACATCTGTACCCTAAAATTCAGAGTGGGGAAGGAACCTTGAAAGGCAAAAGCAGGAATTGCAAAAAACAAGTCACTAAAAAAACATGGTTAAGCAAGAGGTTTGAGCCATTAGATTGAAAGTTATTATGCCCCATAATGACAATCCTAAAATATAGACAAACTTCCTTTTTCTCCACAGATGTTTACTCTAGCATATCAGAGAGGGTGTAGAGTCAAGTGCACTTCATATGATAGCTGCCTACCCCTGTCGGCCTGTCTTAGTTATGCTAAGTTCCTGCGAAGGCCTATTAAATGGCTAAATGAAACAAGCAGAATAATTGATAGTCCATCCCAAGAACTGGCAGTGGCCTGGACATCTGGCTGGTTGCTTAAAATGCCTCTCTACGAAGTCAAATGTGCATTCTAGAGCTTATATTTATTTACCAAAATATCCTTTTATCAAACACAGTTTAGCTCAGCCCCAAAGTCTTTCCAGCATTTTTCAACCAGACTTTGCTGTGATCCTTTTTTTTTATGAAGCAAACCCACTGTCAGCTTTCTTCCTAAGTGAAGGTTGCTTAGTGTGTCTCTGTCCCTACAGTTATAGTCCAAAACATACGTTGTCTTCACGTGAAAATTGGACTCCTCCTGCTGTTTTATTTCTTCCTATAAATTTCCTCTCCTGAAAATTTCACAGTCCCTTCATTAGCATTTGGCTCAGATTATAAATGGACAGCCATTGAGAGCCATGCAATACTTAACTTATATGTAGCCAGACAAGGAGATAAACAAGATTTTCAGGCAAGAGATGTTTATCACCTTCTGTTGACCAGTCCCAAGTCACAGACTTTGGGAATAATATATATATATATATGCAAATTTGCAGATATCCACTTTATACCCATGGATATCCACATCTGCAGATGCAGATATCCATGGGCCATTTTTGCATATCACGAATTAGATGCATATACAAATTTTATATATGCACAGGGCTCTACCTGTAACTTTTATGCAACCCTGGTCCCTCTGACAGTCAGTGCCAAGAGGTACCCAAGTTACAACATCCTTAGGGAAAAATAGAATTATCCAGTATAATATAATTTCAGAGGTTTTCATTATCCATTTGTATGGATAGCATTAGTAAGTGGGTATTTAGGGATGACTGAGACAATTGAAGACTGAGAGGTGATTGCTTCCAGAAGAAGAGAGGAAGGGCAATGTCCTGCTGGGTTTTGGGGGTTTTTTTTGGTTTTGTTTTTATTTTATTCTTTAATGTCAAGGGAATCTAGAGTGTATGATGTAACTGCATGTAAATCAAAAAAATCCATAAAAATATGATAATCTAATCCTTTCAGGCTTCATATGTCAGTGAATTCTATAGGTTAAATATAAATTTCTGTCTGCTAATTTTTCTTTATGCTAATATTAAACACTTATTTTTGTTGTGGATAAAAATGAATTATTTACAGCACAAGATTTTTTTTTTAGAAGAGTATTAGAAAGAATGTCAGATGTACAAAATAAGGAATGCAGCAAATTTAGAACAGAATAAACTCAGTAACAACATATATGTATTATAAAAATTGTGTCAGTGGCAGGGAGATTATAACTATAAATGACAATTAGTATAGAAGAGTTAGAAGTTATTTCATCCTACTTGGGTTATTTTTCCTCAAATAGTTAATGTTAATCTAATATAACCAGTAAGCCATTCAATTTCTTTCATTTCTTTTTTTTCCTTTTCTCAGCTATATTTAGGTGGTAATTATTACAACAATAGGGTAAATTAAATTTACTCTTGGAGAGCGAGTAGAAGGCTTGTAAAACATTTAAGTGTTACTTTCGGTCACAAATGGGGTCTAAGTAGACTTTAGAGGGTGCATGTCCCCAGCCAGGGTGAATTTCACTCACAGCTGATGTGACGGCAGTTTCTAGGATTCTTGGAAAGCATGAATTTTAGGGGAGGCAAAATACCCAGAAGGAAAACATACTACTGGGCTTAATAAAAAAATGTCTATTAATTATAGAGTTAGGAATTAAAACCCAAGTGTTAACTGGGTGTTGAGCTGGCACAGGAAAGGAAGCTTTATTAGTTATTAATCTATAGTTACTGCCTTATTAATATAACATGCTCAAATAATAAGATTATAGCAATTGGGATTTATTACTGATCACCTGACTAGGATGGTGATAATGACTGTGAAATGCTCAGGGAGATTAAAGAGGCTATTAAAATTTAAAAAAAACACCCTCAATAATAATGAGGGCTTTCAGCTATCCCCATATTGATTGGGTACATATCACCTCAGGACAGGATGCAGGGATAAAGTTTCTTAACACCTTAAATGACTGTTTCTTGGAGCAGCGAGTCCTGGAACCCACAAGAGAAGAGTCAATTCTTGATTTAGTTCTAAATGGAGCACAGGATCAGGTCCAAGATATGTATGTAGCTGAACTGTTTGGTAATGGTGACATTAATATAATTAAATGTAACATCCCTCTGGTGGGGAAAACACGACAGTGGCCCAACACTGTAGCATTTAATTTCAGAAAGCATTCCATAAAAATGAGGAAGTTAGTTAAACAGAAATTAAAAGGTACAGCACCAAAAGTAAAATCCCTGCAAGCTGCATGGAAACTTTTTAAAGACCCCATAATAGAGGGTCAGTTTAAATGCATACCCCAAATTAGAAAACATAGAAAGAGAACCAAAAAGAGCCACCATGGCTAAATAACAAAGTAAGAGAAGCAGTGAAGGGTCGTCATAAGCAGACAGTCCAGGGTTAATTCCTCTTTTACCTGTAAAGGGTTAAGAAGTTCACATAGCCTAGCTGACACCTGACCAGAGGAACCAATGAGGGGACAAGATGTTTTCAAAGAGGGAGGAGGTAAATCAGTCTTTGTTCAGAAAAGTTTGTGATGAAGTGAAGGATTCAGGAATCAACCATCTAACATTTCTTAAAAGTAGTAAGTGTTTAGAGAAGGAAAGTATTAGATTATGTTTATTTTCTTTTGTGACTTCGTTTTGCATAACAGGAAGAACCAAATTGAGTGTCTTTGTGTAACTAAGGTTTTTGCCCAGAGGGACCTCCTCTTCTGTTTTGAATCTGTTGTCTGTGAGAGTAGCTTGCATGCTAATCTCACAGAGGTATTCCTTTCACCCTTTTCCTTTAATTAAAAGTCTTCTTTTAAAGAACCTGACTGATTTCTCCTTGTTTTAAGATCCAAGGATTTTTTGGATCTGGGCTCATCAGGAATTAGTCGGAGGTGAATCAATCTCAATCCTGCCAGGAAAAGGGGGATAAAGACTGGGAAAATAATTTGGGGGAAGGCAGAGTTCCAAGTGGCTCTCCCCTAAGATTTGAAACATGCTTGGTGGTGGTAGTTTAATGTTAACCTAAGATGGTAAATAAGCTTAGGGGTTATCTCATGCAGGTCCCCACATCTGAACCCTAAAGGTCGGAGTGGGGGTGACACCTTAACAGAGGTAAAAAAAAATCCTTTAAAAAGTGGAAGTTAAATACTAGTGAAGAAAATAGCAAGGAGCATAAACTCTGGCAAATGAAGTGTACAAATATAATTAAGAAGGCCAAAAAAGAATTTGAAGAACAGCTAGCCAAATACTCAACAAGTAATAGCAAATTTTTTTCTAAGTACATCAAAAGCAGAAAGCCTGCTAAACAACCAGTGGGGCCACTGAATGATTGAGATGTTAAAGGAGCACTCAAGAATGAAAAGCCATTGCAGAGAAAGTAAATGTATTCTTTGCATTGGTCTTCCTGGCTGAGGATGAGAGGGAGATTCCCAAACCTGAGCCATTCTATTTAGGTGACAAATCTGAGGAAATGTCCCAGACTGAAGTGTCATTAGAGGAGGTTTTGGAACAAATTGATAAACTAAACAGTAATAAGTCACCAGGAGCAGATGGTATTCACCCAAGAGTTCTGAAGGAACTCAAATGTGAAATTGCAGGACTACTCACTGTAGTCTGTAATCTATCATTTAAATCAGCTTCTGTACCAAATGGCTGGAGGGCTCCAAGAGGTGACCCTGGCAAGTACAGGCTGATAAGCCTGACTTCAGTACTGGGCAACCTGATTGAAACTATCATAGAATCATAGACTATCAGGGTTGGAAGGGACCTCAGGAGGTCATCTAGTCCAACCTCCTGCTCAAAGCAGGACCAATTCCCAACTTAATCATCCCAGCCAGGGCTTTGTCAAGCCTGACCTTAAAAACCTCTAAGGAAGGAGATTCCACCGCCGGCCTAGGTAACCCATTCCAGTGCTTCGCCACTCTCCTAGTGAAAAAGTGTTTCCTAATATCAAACCTAAAGTTCCCCCACAGCAACGTGAGACCATTACTCCTTGTTCTGTCATCTGCTTCCACTGAGAACAGTTTAGATCCATCCTCTTTGGAACCCCCTTTCAGGTAGTTGAAAGCAGCTATCAAATCCCCCCTCATTCTTCTCTTTTGCAGATTAAACAATCCCAGTTCCCTCAGCCTCTCCTCATAGGTCATGTGCTCCAACCATCTAATCATTTTTGTTGCCCTCCACTATACTCTTTCCAATTTTTCCACATCCTTCTTGTAGTGTGGGGCCCAAAACTGGACACAGTACTCCAGATAAGGCCTCACCAATGTCGAATAGAGGGGAATGATCACATCCCTTGATCTGCTGGCAATGTCGCTACTTACACAGCGCAAAATGCAGTTAGCCTTCTTGGCAACTGTCGCAGCCCTAAGGCATCTATTCTATCATGGTGTCTGTATGGCCAATTGTCGGTCATCTAAAGGTCACACTGGTACCGTGGTCAACACCATGGTGCTGTGTGCTATCTTAAGGTGCAGTGTGCAACATTATAGTGCCATGTGCATTTTCCTGCTCTTTTTGCCTGGTCACCTAGGGGTCAGGCTAGTGCTGTGTGCCATGAGCAAAGGAATCCAGTCTGACCAATCATAGTTCAGTTCAAACGGTCAGATTAGGGTCGTGTGCAAAACCATGCTAGTGTGCTGGGTGCAGCTTCTAGTAGCTTCTGGTGTGCCATGTGCAGATTCTATCTACATAGAAGGCACCAACTCGGAACCTGGAAGGTGAAGGAGCTAGGGACCAATCAGATTTTGACAAGTGTAAAAGAGCCTTTGAATAAAACCATGCCTCATGCCAGAATCTGCGGGAGTATCCACACACTGACTGAAGGACCTGATCAACCCTTCAGCCAGGGGTCTCCTCCAGATATAGCCGGCTCGGGACGTGACATTTATTTTTCAAAGTTATCTTCTATGGATTTGGTATGCTTCTGGTGTCTGTACTGCTGGTCAGCTGTGCTTGGAATACGGTACTTGCTTTCTAATTTTCTGTGCATACTCTGTGCTTTGCTTAGTCTCTTCTACAGAACTGTATATTGTTGTTATTCGGTATAAAGTGTGCGTATACAGCATATGAAAAGTTGAATTGTTGTATTAATAGCTATTGTTGGTGTATTTTATGATATTTGGTTAATGTGCGCACAGTTCATTTAATTTGGTGTATTTACCTTGATTTTTAGGGAGCAATTAATTTTGAATTATCTGGTTCCTTGTTGATAAATGTAAATAGATTGCTTCAAGTTGTGTGAATATTTCTTGTTCTAATAGTACTGTTAGTTGATAAAAGTGCTCCTCCCCAGCCCAAGTTGTGATTTTCTCCCTGTTAATAAACGGCCACTTGGTGTTTTGAAGTTTCAGTTTGCCTGGTCTTAATTTTCCTCTCTCAATTAAAATTCACCTGAACCCGCATTAGGGAGGGACAGCAACAAGGGCACACTGTTGACTCATATCCAGCTTCACGTCCACTGTAACCCCTACGTCCTTTTCTGCAGAACTGCTTCATAGCCATTCAATCCCTAGTCTGTAACAGTGAATGGGATTCTTCCATCCTAAATGCAGGACTCTGCACTTGTCTTTGTTAAACCACATCAGGTTTCTTTTGGTCCAATCCTTTAATTTGTCTAAAGAACAAAATTGTCAGACCCATAGATGAACAGAATTTGTTGGGGAAGAGTCAACATGTTTTCTGTATGTAGCCCATACGATTATTTTGCTAGCTATTACATCCTACTAATCCACCCAGCAGTATTATTAATTAATTTGTTTCTTTTTCTGATATTAATCCATTTTATTCCTATATTTTATCAGTATTAATTCCTTGGAATTTAGGATGTGTTGAGACATGTATTTCCTAATAATACGTTTTGCTGAAATGCTAAAATGCAAGAAGCCTACCGACTTGTAAAATCTGGTAAGATCTGCTATATAGCAAAAAGTATAATCTGTTAAAAAATATGTTAGCATAAAAGCTGGCAACCTTTGACACATAGAGAATGGTCCTTGAACTTTGGGAAACCAAAGGAAGGAACTATCCACATCATATCACAGGTTTATCTGGATTTTAAAACTGACTGGTAACCACAGGGTACACCACAGACATACATCTGACGAAGTGGGTATTCACCCACAAAAGTTTATGCTCCAATACTTCTATTAGTCTATAAGGTGCCACGTGACTCTTTGTTGCTTACCACAACTCAAGGTCATCAAGAGAGCCTGGGTTGGTAGTTTTGGAGTGAGATAATTCTTATTAATATATTTAGAAAGTAAGTGTCATAATCCACTAACCGATAGGAGAAGGGAACGCATAAATTTCTTACGGTACAGAAACAAGATTTGGGTATCGTAGGTTGGGCATGAATTACATAGATCAGGATCCTTTAAAATACCCTGTAAGGGTTGGTTAGTTAGTCTTTTAGGAGTTAGTTAGTTCTTTTCTTAAATCTTCTTCTTGTAGCTGCTTTGGAGTTAGTTCTTTTCTTCTATCTATCTAGCTTCTCTATCTTCTATCACTCTATCAGTTCAGACAGTGTATGCAGTATAGTATAACTACTCAACATTCTTAACCAACAGGGAAGCCAGCACCATTGCGTAATTGGGCATGCCAGGAGTGAGGCTGCTCCTTCACCTCCTATTACTGGGCTCTCAAGGAAAGCTATATGTGACTATATTAGGTTAAGGTACTTATAATAGAAATGTTACCAGCAGGAGTTTTGGAATCCTTTTACTGTTTTGCAGTTATAAGTTTCATTGTATTCCTTGTTTTTATGTTAGTGGCAATAAAGATTTTATCAATTGGTATTGTTCTCAGTGTATGCGTTCTTGCCAAGCACCCCGAGAATCCTCTCCCAATATAGAACTCTCTGAGTTCTTAAACTCTGTAGTCTGAATTGGATAAGAACTTATAAATCTTCTGGTCAGATGCGATCAGTGGCGAGCCATAAAAATTCACCCATCAAATTCAGATCAACATGTAAAGGGAAATCATGCCTCATCGATCTACTAGAATTCTCTAAGGGGAACAACAAGCATGTGGACAAGGGGGATCCAGTGGATATAATGTATTTAGATTTTCAGAAAGCCTTTGACAAGGTCCCTCACCAAAGATTCTTAAGCAAAATAAGCAGTGATGAGGTAAAAGGGAAGGTCCTATCATGGAATAGTAACTGTTTAAAAGATAGGAAACAAAGGGTAGGAATAAATGGTCAGTTTTCAGGATAGAGAGACCTAGACAGTGGTATCCCCCAGGGGTCTGTACTGGGCCCAATCCTATTCAACATTTTCATAAGTGATCTGGAAAAACAGGTAAACAGTGAGGTGGCAAAGTTTGTAGATGATTTAAAACTACTCAAGATAATTAAGTCCCAGGCAGACTGCAAAGAGCTACAAAAGGATCTCTCAAAACTGGGTGACTGGGCAAGAAAAAGCAGATGAAATTCAATGTTGATAAATGCAAAGTAATGCACATTGGAAAATATAATCCCAAATATACATATAATATGATGGGGTCTAAATTAGCTGCTACCACTGAAGAAAGAGATCTTGGAGTCATTGTGGATAGTTCTCTGAAAATACCCACTCAATGTGCAGCGGCAGTCAAAAAAGAGACCAGAATATTGGGAATCATTAAGAAAGGGAGAGATAATAAGACTGAAAATATCATAGTGCCTCAATATAAGCGCATAGTATGCCCACATCTTGAACACTGTGTGCAGATGTGGTCACCTCATCTAAAAAAAGATATATTGGAATTGAAAATGTTCAGAAATGGGCAACAAAAATGATTAGGTGTATGGAATGGATTCTGTATGAAGAGAGATTAATAAGACAGACTTTTCAGCTTGGAAAAGAGATGACTAAGGGGGGATATGACTGAGGTCTATAAAATCATGATAATTGTGGAGAAAGCAAATAAGGAAGTGTTATTTCCTCCTTCTCATAACATAATGAAGGGTCCTCAAATGAAGCAGGCAGCAGGCAGCAGGCAGCAGGCAGCAGGTTTAAAACAAACAAAAGGAAGTGTTTTTCCACGCAATGCATAGTAAACCTATGGAACTCCTTGCCAGAGGATATTGTGAAGGTCAAGACTACAACAGGCCTCAAAAAAGAACTAGATAAATTCATGGAGGATAAGTCCATCAATGGCTATTAGTCAGGATATGCAGGGATGGTGTCCCTAGCCTCTGTTTGCCCAAAGTTGGGAATGGTTGACAAGGAATGGATCACTTGTTCATTCCCTCTAGGGCACCTGGCATTGACCACTGTCAGAAGTCAGGATAGTGGGCTAGATGGACCTTTGATCTGACCTAGTATGGCCATTCTTATGTTCTTAACAGCAAGTTATTCATTTGTACAATAACAGACATAACAGAGGGAACTTTATTTTCTTCAGCAATAATTCAGTTGCCTTATTGAGATAAACAATTCGTCTTTCAGCATCACAGTTTATCCACCTGGGAACCAATTATTGACTTGTAAAATGCAGCGCCTCTCCCAAATATAATTTAAATTATTCATATTCTAAATTTAATACATATGCATCAAATTCATCAAGCATATTTATAAATATTAATGAGTTGTATGGGACTTTCTCCTTTATAGTTAACCTCAAAAGTTACCAGCCTTTCATTCCCACCTGCATTTGTCAGCTTAAAAAAAAAATTACACGAAGTGCTTATCCTAGATCATTGTTTTTAAATCTTTAGTTTTTGCTTACTATTTTTATACAATGCAGTAGTTGAGAGTGTTTTTATATCCTACATAAATCCCCAAACTTCTGTGTTCATAATCAGAATAAAGAGGGACAATTTATGAATACAATATAGTTCATGAAAGGTGGTGAGTCACAATTCTGATAAGCATTAATAAATCTTGATGAACATTACAAACCTCAGAACTGTTTGATTATTCAGTAGCAGTGTATGAATAGTGCTGAAAGACTGTAGTTATCAGTAAAGATTTTCTACCCATTCCTTCTGTTTCTAGTAAGAATTAACACTGACACAAATATTCTGTGCATTAAGGATGAACATTTTGTTGAAAAAACCTTAACTGCCTTTATTTGAAAAACAAAATAGAATTGCTCCCTGCAAACTCAGTACTTCTCTTCACCCCACAGCATATTTAAAAACTGGCAATGAAAAGCATCTTTGACATTTTTATTTCCTCTATCTGTGAGAGATGCTCATGATAACTCCATATCGACTACTAGCTGAAAGGGATTGTCTCTCTCTGTTAAAAGATCATTTACATCTACTCATTTCTAATTCATAAGTGATTGTCCTTATGTGGGTTTAAAAACCACAGAGGATGGGAAACTTTGTGAGTTTCCCTCGCAGACATCCCTCTGCATTACTCCCTCAGAAAGAAGGGTTTCCTGTCCACCCTAAGGAATGGGCCTCAAAACCGAATGGATCTTGCAGGATCTTCCAGAGAGGAAGATCCTTTCCCTTTAAAATAATGGATTTTAAAAATCCTTTTTCTACCTCTAACCATCTATCCAGTTTGTTTCTCTATCATTCCCATTTTGCCTGTTCTAGCTGCTCAGTTACAATCCCTGTTTACAATCTTCATTTTTAAAAGGAAATGGCTCTAACTTTGCCTGCTCCATTCTGAGTCAATCCATGTCCTTAAATCAGACTCTCCAGCTCCAGTGGCACAAAATCAATCACTTCATCAAGCTCTTTAAACAAAACATGGATTTTCTTTTTAATAAAACAATCTTCACACTGCAGTTTCTCTTCCTGTCATGGCCAGTCATTCATTCTGTCAGCTGCTCAACAAAACATCCTTTTCACTCCTTATATTGCGTATGGTTTTGGGGTTTTTTTTCCTACAGAACAATGTTCGTTTGTTTTGTGAGTTCTAAGCTAAACCATCACCCAGCTTTTGTTGACATGCAGAAGCATAATGGGAAGTGAGACCCTGCCCTTGCCCCCAAATTTAAGAGTTCTCCCTGGACCCTGGTCAAAACATATAGGGCTCAGGATTCACTGCATACATACTGCTCCCATTCTGATCAAGTGGAAGAGGAGATGGCAGAAAGCAGGGCCTTGACATTGGCTGAGTCAGCACTTCTGGAGGAGTCACTTGCTATTGATAAGGGCCAGAAGCAGACTATAACCCCATCCACTGCTATAGTAAGGGCTAGTAATAGCAGACTAGTTTATTCCTGGAGCAAGGTGATAGCAAGGAAGGAAACATTATTTCTTTGTGCATTGTTTCTGGGGTGGTGCAGCATAAACACAATCCAGACCCAAGTGTTATAATAAAACAGCCACCACCACAGTATCTGAATACATTCTTCTGCCCATGTTCCTTGCATCTTGTCTCTGATGTCATATATAAAGAAACAAAAATAAATAGAGAGGTGAAAGTACAGAAAAATACCTGAAAGTTTTAAAATTGGCTTGAAGGAATGAGAAACGCAAACAGCAGACAGCACATGGAATGAGGTGGAGATGACTTATTTTTAATTGTATTTTAAAATAAGGATTTTGAAGAATAGGTATGATTCTACAGATTTCTCAACAGCTCAATTAGGAAAGGAATTGGACTAAGGCCTGTATTTTTCCATTGAAATCTAAATTTAATCTGAGAAGATAAGGGATTAGATAGAGTTTACTGTAGTAATAAGAGGTGAGGAAAACTGGGATAAACTGACAACAGGAGCTGAACATTTTCTGTTCTGATCAGTGAGATTAGAACTGGAAGTAAATGTGCATGAAGCTACTTCCTTTGTGGTCACGACAAAATTCATTTTCCAGAGGTTATCGAGGTGTAGTTATGGAAGAATCCATAGTGTCTTTAAGATGAAGATGGTTACACTGGGAATGGGGAAAGGCAGGGTGATGTTAATTCTGTCCACCATACTACAGAATGAATTGATTCAGGGGTGGAGCAGCTGAAGTTTTGTCACAGTGAAAGGAATGAGAAGTTGTGCATAACAGCCACTCGGACGAGCTGTGTGATCTCTTGATCAGAATCCATATGAATACTCAACGGAGGTTCAGTCCATCCCATTTAATTGATTTGCTTTTCAATAGCCAGAAGAAAAGACACAATAGCAACAGAATTTGGTAGGGTTGTAAGAGAAGATAAAAGGCGAAAGATTTATACGATCTGATACTAAATAGCACAAAGGACCTACCTCAGTATAACTTACATCGCTCGGGGTGTGAAAAGTGTCCCCCCACACACAAAAGCAAAGCAAGTTTTGTGCTGTCCACACCAGCTTCTCGCTGAGATGGAGTAATTATGCCAATGGAAGATGTAGGGCAAGTCTACACTACAGTGCTATGTCTTGGAATTCTGAATTCTGGTCTAGAGTCAAATCAGCGTAGTTCTACTGAAGTCAAGGGAGTTACGTTGACTTATAATTAAGGCTAAGATTTAGTCATGGGTATTTTTAGTAAAAGTTATGGACAGTAAACAAAAATTCATGGCCCGTGACCTGTTCATGACTTTTACTATAAACACTCCTGACTAAATCTTAACTGCCTTGGGGCTCCCCTGCTCTGGGAGGCCCCAGGGCCAACCTCACCAGTGGCTGGCTGAGGGGGTGGCTCCAGCAGCAGCTGGTGTGGCTGGCCCTAGGGCCGCCTGAGGAGCTGGCTCCAGGCCAGTTGCTCAGGAATCCCTTGGGTCAACCACACTAGCTGCTGCAGCTGCAAAATTTCAGAGGTTGCAGAAAGTCATGGAATCCATGATTTCCATGACCTCCGTGACAAACTCACAGCCTCACTTATAATAGCTGAGGCCTTACCTACTCAGGAAATGCATTTTTCTGTATAAACGTAATGAGTTTATTTCAGCACAAATTGCTTTGCATCCCTACAAAGATCCATTTGTTATTTATATAGCATTTGATACAACTTTGATTAATCAGCTTTGGAAGCGAAATCACTCTATACTGGAATAAGGTCCATGTTGACATATCCATCTTCTGAATTAACTATTCTGCTTCTGGGACTCCTCCCACTGCTATCCTACACTGTGTTGTTTCACACCAAACCAACCTATCTTTATCCATGTGCCCTCTACTGCTCTGGGGTCATCTTGATTGGATTTCATATATCCATGTTTAAATTCCAGCCTGCAACCTGCTGTGTCCTTTTGCAATCCCAGCTTATGGTGAATTCACATAACCAAAGTCACAGATACCTTACAGCAGCCTTGCCTAATAATTCTATGTGGACCTGTCACAAGGTCCTGGACTTTTTGTCCTTAGTGGAGAGGCAAAGATCCAATCCCATATGAATAGCAGTCACCAAATCTCTCTTCTGAAATGCTAATGACAGCGACAAATCATTCCTTTTACTTACAGAGGTGGAAAGGGCAATAAACAAGGACAACCCTTGGACTTTGGAACATTGGATTCCTTAGAACCCTGCAACCCAATCCTGATCTAAGTGTTGAGTTGGTTGGAGGGAAAAAAAACTGGATCCTCTTGGCTCTCCTCTTCAGTGCCAGGGTGGCTTGATTTCCAGCTCCTGCCTTCTACCATCACATTGCTGTGGTGCAGTCAGAAGTGAGTATGCCTGCTGAGGACTGTCATTGCCACACAATGCAGCAGGAAGTGGTGCATGGCAGGAGCAGGGCATACAGCTGCTGCCACACAATTCTGTGCAGTAGGGGAAGAGTTGATCCCAGGGGCAGTAGGTGGCAGCAGCAATGGTGAAAATTCAGGTTGGGGGGAAGGCTCATGATTAGGTTGGAAAATGACTCAACTCTCTGAGGCTCGGGTGTGAGCAAATGTCTACCATGGTAACCCTGTAAGATTTGAGATGAGTATAAGATGGGATGTGAAGAGCTGGCCTAAATTTTAGGTGCTCTCCTTGGATCTCTCACCAACCTTCTGGAGATTCATCACAAAAGTTAAGTATTAACTTTTGCACACGCAGAGTGGTGGCTCTAGGTGCTTCAGAAAGTAGGGGGACCTCTTGCAGTATGGCTTCATTGAAGTAGCGCTCTCATGGCATCAAGAGGTAGCATCAGAAGCCACTGAGGCATTGTGGAAGCACAAGGTTTCTGTGAAGTTTGCCATCGTCCCTGGAAGGATGTATGTGTGTGTGTGTATATATATATTAGAATGGCAGTATTAATTTGATATAACAGAATTTATAAATGAATAAATGACTGCTTTCAAGTACTGCTTAATTAACCCTCAAGTAGTTATGAAATCTGCTGAGGCTCAGAACATATTCTTCATCAGTTTAATCTGGGAAAAGAAGAAGAATTTCACTGATTAAGGGTTGATGCACTCTTCAGGCCCCAGAAGTGATCACATGTCTGTTAGTCTGGAATGCAAGAAATTCAAGGGCTCAGTAAAGGATGAGAGAAGAGACAAGCAAGACTGCCTCACTGGTGATTAGAATATGTGTCAGGATTTTGTATTTTGATTTGGAGTGTTGATTGTACTGTTCTTTCGTCTCAAAGAGTTTGCACTCAGTTAGAAACATAAGTAATTGAGAAATATTAAAATGGTAATAATTGCTGGCCTTTACTTGAAAAGTTTGGTGGTTGCAGTTGATACAAATGTCAACTACTTTGTTTCAGGTCAAGTGGTTTCACATCCCTCATTTTAAGATGCAGGTTCATTTAAATCTTATATGGTGAGAGTAACTTAAGAATGAAATTGATTAATTTGGTTAAAATCTCTGTGATGTATATGGGTTCATGAAGGCTCACAAAGGTCTGTTTGAACTGAAAGAACTTCCATGGAACCAGCTGAGGAAGTTTTCATTCTGTCACAAAACAGAGTCTTGAAAATAGCATGTCAATTTGTATCCTAAGAGAGAACACCACAATATTTTCAGTTTTCACAAGGGATTTATTTACAAATTAGTAAAAAAATGTTTTTCACTTATAATTAAAAATATCAGCACCTTTATGAACTTTTCCATAAAGGGGAACTTTCATACTAAAACCAATTCATTTGCTCAATCACTTCCCACAGTCCTTCTATTATTCCCAATATTTATGTCTAGACCTTGTGCGGTGAACAGAAATTCTGTTTCACATAGGATTTTAAAATTAGTTTTTGCTCTGATTTGTAACAAAACCCATACATTTTGAAATTATCTAAAAAAAATCTCTTACCCTCAACATCCCTGACCCCGTCTCTGATCAAAACATTTCATTTTGACAAAAATCAAAATGTTTTGTTTCAGTTTAGACTTAAAATTTTTGTATGATAATACAATTCAAAATTGTTAATATTTTAAAACAAAAAGACTAGGGCTGTCAATTAATCATAGTTAACTCACGAAATTAACTCAAAAATTAATCATGACTAACTGCACTTATAAAAATAGAATATCAATTGAAATTTATTCAGTATTTTAGATGTTTTTCTACATTTTCAATATTAATTTTAATTACAACACAAAATACAAAGTGCATCGTGCTCACTTTGTATTATTATTTTTGACTATAAATATATGCACTGTAAAAATTATAAACAAAAGAAATAGTATTTTTCAATTCACCTCATAAAAGTACTGAAATACAATCTCTTTATCGTGAAACTTTAACTTACAAATGCAGATTTTTTTTGGTGACATGACTGCACTCAAAACCAAAACAGTGTAAAACTTTAGACCTACAAGTCCACTCAGTCCTACTTCTTATTCTGCCAATCACTAAGACAAACAAGTTTATTTACATTGACAGGAAATACTGCTGCCTGCTTCTTATTTACGAAGTCACTAGAAAGTGAGAACAGGCATTCACATGGCACTTTTGTAGCCAGTGTCGCAAGGTATTTACATGCCAGATATGCTAAACATTCATATGCCCTTTCATGCTTTGGCCACCATTCCAGAGGACATGCTCCATGCTGATAATGCTGATTAAAAAAATAATATGTCAATTAAATTTGTGACTGTATTCCTTGGGGAGAGAACTGTATGTCTCCTGCTCAGTTTTACCTGCATTCTGCATATATTTCATGTTATAGCAGCCTCGGACGATGACCCAGCACATATTCATTTTAAGAACACTTTCACAGCAGATTTGACAAAATGCAAAGATGTTACCAATGTGAAATTTCTAAAAATAGCTACAGCACTCGACCCAAGGTTTAAGAATCTGAAGTGCGCTCCAAAATCTGAGAGGGACGAGATATGGAGCATGCTTTTAGAAGTCTTAAAAGAGCAACATTCTGATGTGGAACCCAAACGGCCAAAAAAGAAAATCAGCCTTCTGCTGGGGGCATCTGACTCAGATGATGAAAATGAATATGCATCAGTCCACACTGCTTTTGATCATTATCAAGCAGAACCTATCATCAGTGTGGAAGCATGTCTTCTGGAATGGTGTTTGAAGCATGAATATGAATATGAATCTTTAGTGCAGGGGTCGGCAACCTCTGGCATGCGGCTTGCCAGGGTAAGCACCCTGGCACGCCGGGCCAGTTTGGTTACTTGCTGCATTGGCAGGTACAGTGGTCTACGTCTCCCACTGGCCGTGGTTTGCTGTCCCAGGCCAATGGGGGCAGCGGGAAGCACCATGGGCTGAGGGATGTGCTGGCCACCGCTTCCCGCCACCCTCATTGGCCTGGAACGGCGAACCACAGCCAGTGGGAGCCGCAATTAGCCAAACCTGCTGACGGGGCAGGTAAACAAATTGGCCCGGCCCACCAGGGTGCTTACCCTGGCGAGCTATGTGCCAGAGGTTGCCGACCCCTGCTTTAGTGCATCTGGCATGTAAATATCTTGCAACACAAGCTACAACAGTGCCATGTGAATGCCTGTTCTCACTTTCAGGTGACATTATAAACAAGAAGCAGGCAGCATTATCTCCTGCAAATTGTAACCAACCTTGTTTGTCAGAGTAATCATCTGACCAAGAAGTGGAACTGAGTTGACTTGTAGGCTGTAAGATTTACATTGTTTTATTTTTAATGAAGGTGGTTTTTGTAAATAATTCTACATTTGTAGTTCAACTTTCATGATAAAGAGATTACACTACAGTACTTGTATGAGCTGAATTGAAAAATACATTTTTTTTTGTTTTTTACAGTGCAAATATTTGTAATTAAAAATAAATATGGTCAGCACTGTACACTTTGTATTCTGTGTGGTAACTGAAATTAATATATTTGAAAATGAAGTAAACACCCAAAAATATTTAAAATAAATGGTAATCTATTATTTAACAGCACAATTATTCACCGTAATTTTTTTTAATAGCTTGACAGCCCTAAAAAGACATTTTAAAAGGAAACATTTTAACTTTTTTGAAAAAGTCAAAGTAGGATGTTTTGATATTGTGAGAATTCCCTCTCCCCTTTCTCTGAAAGAAAATTTTGGTGAAACTGACCCAATTTACATTTAGATTTTTATGGAACGGTATTTTTCAATAAAAAATTATTTCATCAAAGTTTTTCAGCAAGCTCTACTTGTGTCCTTAATCACATAGGGGAACCATACTTCTGTATTTGTAACTTCCTCAACTTTCCCCTGAAACGAATATCATGTCACAAATACAGCATATAACGAGCAAAAGAAGAGAGCCTAAAACAGGAGACACTTGTTTAAAAATAAATATGTTCAGTAATTAACAGAAGTGGCAAGAAAAAAATAGGAAAAGCAAGTGGAAGTGGAAAGGATTTTGCTTTCAGTCTCAAAGTATATGTGCACTTTTCAGGTTTAAAAGTCATTCTTTAATGAGCTTTTAAAAAATATTTGATGAACCATTCATGAACATTCATTAGCATTCTAAATTAATTACCTTCATTGTGTTGACAATATGAATGTTTTTGTGCTAAAATATGTAAATTTAGGGAGTCTGAGTGGCTCTGAGCATTGCAAAGGGACAAAGACTGATTTCTAGATTGCTGGTTCAAATTCTATCCAGGTCACGGCAGCTACTCTGTCTAAAAGTTGTAATAGTTGTATGTGAAAAGTTGGTGGTTTAAATCAGTGGTTCTCAGCCAGGGCGTATGTACTCAACTCATCTAGATATTTGCCTAGTTTTTACAACAGGCTACAGAAAAAGCACTAGCAAAGTCAGTACAAACTAAAATTTCATATAGACAATGTGCTTATATTGCTCTCTATAATACAGATGGTCCCTGGGTTATACAAACCTGACTTACACAAATCTGCACTTACAGGAAAAGTTCCATAAGCTAGAAAGCTTTTGTTTGTTTGTTTGTTTGTTTGTTTGTTTGTTTGTTTGTTTGCGTAATGGTTGGGTATACATTCCTGACTTATGCAAAATTTGAGTTATGCAAGGCATTCCGAAATGGAATGTTTGCATAAGTCAGGGAGCATCTGTATACTATGAATCATAAGTACATTTATATTCCAGTTGATTTATTTTATAATAATAGTGTAAAAATGAGAAAGTAAGCATTTTTTCAGTAATAGTGTGCTGTTACACTTTTGTATTTTTACAAAATACAAACATTTGTAAGGAAGTAGTTTTTAAATTAGGTGAAACTTGAGGATACACAAGACAAATCAGACTCCTGAAAGGGCTACAGTAGTCTGGGAAAGTTGAGAGGCACTGGTCTAAATGTCATTTCCAGTAATTACAGAAAAAACTACCACAGATAAGACTCATTGACAGCTTTAACAGGAAGGCTAATGATTAAGTGGGCATGGAGAATGACTTATTCTCACATACCTAGAGGCAGGGTTTTATACAGAGTGGAGGGAATGCTTTGCTCTTCTTAGCTTTTAGGCTTACAATCATCTATATGGAAGTGATCACTTGAAAATAACAGCCTTAGTGAGATGCTGTCATCCATTACTCCAGCTACGTCTGGGCACACCAGGCATTAGTGAAATGCTGGAAGCTTGTTATCCGAAAGGGACCCCAGAATGCCACAGTGAGATCCCGTTATATTTGTTCAAATTGGTATCCAAACATCTAAATCCTCTCTGATCTCTCAGTGATGTGGCTATGAGGTTGAGGGTGTGTCTTCCCCAACAGTAACATCAGAAAGGCACCAGCAGATGTGCTAGCCCAAATGTATTACAGGCAAATGAAAGAAATTATGAGAGCTTCCGCAATTGCCTCAAGATTTCCATATCTACTAATCTCCTCCACAACAGCAAATTGTTCCATTGTGGAGTTTCCCTCAAATGAACAAGCAACTCATAGGTTGCCATATGTAGCTCAATGGCCACTTGATCAGAGTGGGGGCTGGACCTTCATTCTTTCCTGCAGCAAATATAACATCAAGCCTGTAAGGGGCATGACCTGGAAGGTAACAAGCAGCCAGTGTAAATGCACTGACCTTATCATCACTCCTATAAACAAGAAATCACTTACATAATGAAACTGTAACTTTTCATAACCTATATGTTAAAATGTTCTCAATTAATATTGAATTGTTAAAAATACAATAGAACCTAATTTAATTTTCAGGTTCAAGCCTCTAGGTTGGTTATAGAATATTTATTTATTAGAGGACCAGTAGGCAACATTTTGAATGATAAAACCACATTTTATTTAAAGGGAAATGATAAGTTAAGAAAACAGACAAGCAATTACCATTTAAACTCAAGGATGAAATAGTGTATCAGTGGGTGATCAGTCCACTGAGAGGGATACAACCTTATCATCCTGGAACCTAACTACTCTTTTGATGTTAATTTGACTTCTCTTGCAATCTTTCAAGGCTACTACTTTGTGATCTATTACAAAACTAATTAACATTAAATTACTCTTCACAATAATTATTTTTCCACTGCCTCCTTATTGGCTCTTTATATTACACAATATTTAAATTAACATTTGCACCAATATTCCTCCCATGTTATCTCTATAGATAGCATTTTAATAAAACCTTCCAATTTCTGAAAACAATTATTAAAATCTTGCTCAAACCAGTTATAATCAAAACATAGCAGTAACATAACCCTGGATCATGTCCTTGCTAACTTGAAATCTTCCATCTTATTGTCTCCAACTGAGCTCTAACTGTCTTCATATTTGCAGCTTCAATTTCTGATACTCCTCTACTCTTAGGCTAACTTAGGCCCCAAACCTAACTTCTACATATTTCTTAGCCTAAACCATCCTACAAGACAGTGATGCAACGCGCATCTCCCTGGATACAATCAATTACAGAAGTGCACTAGATACTTCAAATGCAGCATGTGAAAAAGCATCTATGGTCATAGTCATGTCATAATAATATGCCTTGAAGATAAAAATCCAATAAGTCAAGATCATCAGAAGGCACAGGCAAGAGATGGAAGACAGGTTTAATGGGCCAGAGCAATTAAGCCAATAGAACAATGGCAATTTATACACACAGAACATCTGTCCCCATGCCCTCTTCAGGGTCATTGGCCACAGTCATAAGTCTGACACCTTTCCTGAACACTAATTTCATACACTTTTTTTTTTAAAATGACAATGATTCTGTTATGTTCCTCTACCCACCACAGGAAGGAATTGTATGTGGAAAAGAGTCAGATCACACTGGAACATGTCTGTACTGTTTGAGAGAAGAATTTTTAGGAATGTGTAGAAATGTTCTCTTTAAAAAAAAAGTGATGAGACACTTTTAAATAGTTTTAAACATTTTTAAACAGGGACATGTTTCCACTTTGTTACAAAATGGAAATGCCAGTATATTCAAAATTGTGGGTGAAATTGTATATGAAAAGTACATTGCATTTATGAGGGACAGCAAAGTTAAAAAAAAATCCTCATTTTTCTATCATGTGCTTTAAGACAGACAAGTGTAAAATGTAGGGAAAGAAAACACACATGGTGTCGTAGATATAGATGAAAAACAGAATTCATTGTAGAAAGACAAAGAATGGCCATCAGCAATGAATGTTTTGTTAAACACAATGCTAAAGGAAGACAGAACAGTTCATTTCGAAATTGATACAAGAGCATAAGCAATTCATGGTCATAGTATAGTTTTATGATAAGCTAAGCTCACAAATATTAAGTATTATAGCTGTCATAAACAGATGGTAAAGGGTTAATGCCTCTTTTACCTGTAAAATGTTAAAAAGTTCACCTAGCCTAGCTAACACCTGACCAGAGGAACCAATGGGGGAACAAGATGTTTCAAAAGAAGGAGGGAAGTTTTTCCTTTGTTTGAGAGTTTCAGTTTCAGCCAGAGTGAAAAAGATCAAGGAACCAGCCTCTTGTCAGAGTAGTAAGTTTTAGAAAGGAATAAATAGGTTTATGTTTATTTCTTTGTAACCTGTCTTATGCAATTAGCGGTAGAATCAAATTGGGTATTTGGGTATTTTTTTGTGTAACTAAATTTGTGCCCAGGGAAACATCCTCTGTGTTTTGAATCTGTTGTCTGTGAGAGTAGCTGGTATGCTAATCTCTGCCAGAGGGTTTTCTTTTACCTTTCTTTTCTTTAATTAAAAGCCCTTTTCTTAATATCTGATTGATTTTTTTCCTTGTTTTTAGATCCAACGGTGTTGGATCTGGATCCACCAGGAGTTGGTGGGAGAAAGGAGGGGGGATGGTTAATTTATCATTGTTTTAAGATCCAAGGAATTGGATCTGGACTCACCAGGGAACTGGTGAAGGAGTCTCTCAAGGCTACCCAGGGAGGGGAAGGTTTTGGGGGGAAAGGGAGTGATCCAGACGCTGAAAATTCTGGATAGTGGCAGCAATACCAGATCTAAACTAGTAATTAAGCTTAGAAGTGTCCATGCAGGTCCCCACATCTATACCCTAAAGTTCAGAGTGGAGAAGGAACCTTGACAACAGCAGTCACTGTAAAGTTTATTTCCAACCTAAGAGAGATGCTGCCCATCAGATCCTCCCACAAAGGTGACAAGTAGCATTTGGAATTTTAAATGTTCTTGACACTAGTTAATGTAGAACTGGACATAGTGGGTTTATTGCAGTTAGGGAAGACTTCAGATACAATATGTTCTTTGGTTTATTTTCTAGACTTGTACTTATCAAATTATATAGAGGTGTAGTAGATGAACTGTCACTGGTTCAAAAATGCAGTTGCGTAACTAGCAATATTTTTTTAAGAGAAAATATTTGGGGAACTGGTTAGAACAAGTTTTACAAAACTTTTTTTTTTGAGGAATTTGACAATTTCAAAATGCTCCATGGGACTGTCAATTTTAACCAAACTCTGAACAGAAACCAGGTAGGTTTCCAGTGGAACCCTGGCTGCCAGTTGGAAAGATAGTTTTGTCCCAATTTTAGACAGGTCATTTTTCAAAACTCTCAATTCTCACAAGGCAGGAAAAAACATTTCTAGTTCTACTTTCCATTTACACTCCATGTCACATGCTTACAGAAATGCATCCACACACACACAGCCCACACTAAACTATAAGATTTATTATGTACAATGCCAGGGTCTTGGAATATGAAAGAAATTGAGCTTCTACTCTCTCCTTTCAGAGGTTTGCTGTCATGGATCCTTAAACAAACACAAGGAGAGGTGGAAAGAAATGGTGTTTGTTCGCCATGCAAGTTCCAAGAGCATGTCTGTTAACTCAGGACTAAAGAATAAACATACATAGCACACACTTGGGACTAGGTTGATCTACTAGACTCAGAACAAAGTAACGGTTAGTGCAGACGCTACATCACCCCCAGAAGTAGTGCAGGGAGGAATTGTGACTCAGAGACATTCTTCCATCCTTTACTTCACCCCTTTTCAAGGTGTACTTTACTCTCTTCTCAATCTACATGGCCTTGAGTAATGGGGATTAGAGTCTCTCACTCGCCATCCAATTTTATGGAAGGAATTATTAGGCAAACACTCCTTATTCTTTGACCTGAAGCTGAACTCCAAGGAGAGTACTCAGCCAAATCAGAGAGCAAAGTGTGAGGAGGGTTGCTATTCCTCACAGCTATCCATGGATAAATATGAGATGTGATAATCTTTACTGGTATTTACTGGCACAAAAGTTCATGGATATTAAGTTTCAAAGTCATATGTCTGAATATTCATATCTAAAATGCTTGCTCAGCTAATCAAGGAGGAGAAAAGATCTCTTCTGATGAATTTCAACCAACCAACCAACACAGGTGAAATCAGGTGGCCATCTTTGTCACCCTCAGAAGGCCCAGGATGTTTGTCTGAGTAGGGACTGATTGAAAACTGAGGCTGGACCTAAAGATGTCACATTAATTTTGCACATCTGAAAGGAGATTATTCAAACTTTAAAATTACTTCAAAGCATGAACTCTTAAAGCATATTTGATGAACCAATTCAAACTAAACTGCATTATTTTCTGCACAAAGACACTCATCAGCGATCCCTGGAGGTCAAGGATGATCTCTTTCACAGGTTTTATTTTTCATGGGCTCTTTGTGATTGAGGAGTCCGACTCCTGAGCCAGAGGCTTGTTGGCAGACATTGCAGGTGATATTGGATGACAGGGTTGGGCCACGACTGCTGAATTACAGTTGTCTTTCTTTTCTTTTCTGGCATTTTCTGGACCAGGACCAGGACAAGGCAATTTTCCTCAAAAGTGGACATTCCCTCTCTGACAAGTCTTCACCGTTATCTCTATCCTGGGCTGTTGTCTCCCAGTGTGTGATGTAAATGCCATGTCTCTTGATATTTATCTTGAGGGTCTTTAAAGCATATTTTTGGCATCTTCATTTTCTTTCTTCTTTGGTGAGTTGGGCATACAGCAGTTGTACTGGTAAGCGTACAACAGGCATGTGCACACAGTGCCCACTCCACCTCAGCTTGTGCTGGATAATGAGGACCTCAATACTGAAGATATTGGTCTCTGTGAGGACACTGATATTAGTGCGATGATCTTCCCACTTTATCTTGAGAATCCTCTGAAGAAAGTGCTGGTGCTGGCATTCCAGGATTTTCAGGTATTTTCTGTAGCTCACCCAAGTCTCACAGCCATAGAGGAGAGTTGGGATTACTACTTCTCTATAAACTAAAAGTCTAGTATGCGTTCTGATGTTGTGATTGTTGAACACACATCAAGATAGTCTGCCAAAGGCAAAGCTGGCACAGTGAATTCTGTGCTGAATCTCAACGTCTGTGTCTGCCCTCTGTGAGAGGTGGCTGCCAAGATAGGCAAAGTATTCTACATTTTTCACTTCTTCTTTGTCAATATAGATCTTCCTTGCTGGGTCTGATGACTGTCCAGGGACTGGCTGGTGGAGAACTTTTGTTTTGCCAGTGTTCAGAGTTAGCCTTTTGTAAGCTTCAGAGACACAATTAAGGGCTGTTTGAAGATCCTGCTTTGAGTGTGCAACTACAGCACAATCGTCCATGTACTGGAATTCAGTTATTGTTGCTGATATTACTTTAGTTCTGGCACGGAGATGGGAAATTTTGAAGAGCTTGCTGTCAATCTGATATTGGATGCCAATGCCCAGTGGTATATGGTCTTGGGATAATGTTTTCATAGATGCTAAGAAAATGGAGAAAAGGGCGGGTGCCAGTACACAACCTTGTTTTATACCAGTTTGGATGAAAAAGGGTTCAGAAGTAGAGCCACTGCACAGGAAAGAGGCAGTCATCTGGTCATGGAGGAGTCTTACAATGGTGATAAATTACTTGGGCAACCAAACTTTGACATGGATTTTCCACAGAGCCTCATAATTGACAGAGTTGAAGGCTTTGGCCAGATTGATAAAGGCCATATACAGCTCCCGGTGTTGTTCTTGACTTTCTTCCTGGATTTGCCTGGCTGCGAAAATAATGTCAGTTGTGCCTCATGATGGTCTGATTGGGACTCTGGAAGTATGTCTTGTGCAAGAGGGAGCAGGTGATTCAGTAGGATTCTAGCAAGAATCTTCCCAGTGATAGAGAAGAAGGCAGTGCCTCAATAGTTTCCACAGTCAACCCTGTCTCCCTTTTTGAAATGGTGACAATGTAAGCATTACGTAAGCCAGCAGGGATGTCTTCAGTGTGTCAGATTTTGAGAAGCAGCAAGCAGAGCTTGTTAGTCAGTGTTTCTCCCCCCACTTTCAGTACTTCAGCTGGCATGCCATCTGGACTTGGTGCTTTATTGTTCTTCATTGGTTTAATTGTTTTGAAGACCTCCTCAGGTGTTGGTGGGTTACCAAGAGTTTCTCAGACTGGGTGTTGAGGGATGGAGTCGATGGTGTCATCAGTCACAGTCGATTCTTGATGTACAAACTTTTCGTAGTGTTCCTGGTAGTGGATTCAATACACATAAAATGAAATGGGGGAAAAATCTCTCTCTCTGTCTCTGTGTTATGGTATGTCTACATTTAGAGTAGACATCGCACGCCCAGCTAGTGCAGGTATAAATTGTAGGGTAGATGGTGAGTCATTGGTTAAGTGAGTAGAATATAGCTCCCACATGCCTGAACCCCCAGGGTATATATCCCACTTGGGCTCTCTACATGCTGAAGCAGTGCCTATCATGTCTACACTGATATTTTTAATAGTGTAATGTCCTACTGCCTCCCCACAACTGGAGCCTTTCCCCACTGTAGTGAAAGACTCCAGCAGTGAAAGGCTCTGGCAGAGGAGAGGCAACAGGAAAAGGTTCTGGCAGCTCCCTCCTGCTGAAGACTTTCCCTGCTGCCTTCCTCTGCTAGAGCTTTTCACTGTTACATGAAACTAATTGTACCCTACGCACCATTCCAAGTGTAAACAAGTTCTTAGTCAGTTTGGGTGTCAGCCTCAATCTGCTCACAATCCACTCTATTCTCCCCTTGGGCAGCATGTTAAAGGTTTAGGATCCCCTTTGATCGTTGGCTATCAGCCATGGAAAAAATAAACCTACCAGCTCAGATGGACCCAGATAGGGTCATTGATGGGTACCTCCATTTTTATCTTAATTCCTTTGCAGCTGTTTACTCCAAGTGTTGTCAGAGGTGTGTTGTCAGATGCTACCGGTGTGGTGCTCTGCTCTGCTCTCTCCTTGTTGGTATCACTCGGCTGCGTGCGTGTGTTCCCTCTGTGTGCTGCCCCAGCTCTGCGCAGATAGCTGACACAGCAGACCCGAAGAGAACCCCCAATGACCACAGAGTCTAGTAAGGTACGAAGGCACGTCGGCCAGGTTTATTGCGCTCGGACACAATTGCAGTTCCCTCTAGATTGTTACTCTACAGGGCATACTACGAGAAAGTGCCTCTTGGCAATGGACTCGGCTCAGTCAGTGGCGGGACTTTCCACTGCCCCCTAGGCCGGACAAAGACATCGCCCCAGGGATACATTTTTATACACAGGTACAAACAAGTTACACATCACTCCTGACGTATTGAGGTGCAACCCCTCTACGCAGTAAGGTACAACCCCTCTACGTAGTAAAGTGCCGCCTCTCACCTTGTACATGTTGGTTCGATCAAAACAACTCTATCCATCATATTACCCTTTTGTCCCTGTCATTGGGATGGGTCAGTCTGTTCCTTGTTATCTGTGTGGAATGTGCAAGTATGTGAATGTTCTGATCTTTAGTGTTCAGTACTTTTTAGGTACGTATCTTCTTGCAGCATCAGCCCTTTCCTTGCCAGCTTCTGTGAGCAGGGCCTGCCTCTGGCTTACAGCTTCACTCTGCTTTATGTTAGCAAAGTCTTGACCATTACTTTACTTAGTTCAGGCCTCAGGCCTCATACTGGGCCTTCACTTACTACACCAAATATCTTATTTTTGCCATTGTTTCATTTCCATAGGTTTCTTCCTTAACAGATTCCTAATATTTAATTCCTGACAGAGAGGCAGGTTAATATTAAATAAATAACCTTAAGGGGATGTGATATTTATTAAAAAAAACTGCACATAACTCATTGTCCAATAGGCCCATGGCCCTTTTTTTTCTCCTTAGCATTCTTTCTATTATCAGCTCAGCTAGTACAATATTTTTTACAGAGACAATTTAATGGAAGTCTACTCTCACAAAAAGTGCAACTCTTGAGGAAGTGATTAGTCACTCTTGCACATAGCCTGGCTTCAGGAAAGATAGATTGTTTTTCCTTTAAGAACATGGTGTAAATACTGTTTGTATAAATTTAGATCCTAAAAGAGATTAGTAATTTATTCTTCTCTTGTATGAAAGCTCAGAGTGCAATGGTCAAAACCTAATAAAGAATTAAGGAAAACATGGGGAGGAATAATTCCCCAATTAAGGGGTGAGATTTGTTTTATACTAATAATAAGCCCCCATGAACCCAAACATTTCATAGAGAATTTTGGTTATTACACCTAGTGGCAATTTGTCAGCTGCAATTAATAATTCAATTAGTTTTACATGAAGATTGAATTTGCCAACAGTCAATGTTGCCCAGTAGGAAAATGCTACCTAGAGCTGGTCTGGTTGAATATTTTCTGACTAAACAGTTTCACTGGAAAATGGAGTTTCATCAAAATCAAAATGATTCATAGGACTGTGATTATTTTGATTATATTTTCAATGGGCGACAGTTATTTAGACATTCTTTTTTGATAATGTAAAAACATTTCATTAATGTGAAAATGTTTAGTTTTGATAATAATTAAGGGTTTCATTTAAAATCTATTGTTTTAATTAATTTTGTTTTGACATATTTTAAAATAGAATACATATAAAACTAAATATATACACTAAAATTAAAATTTAATTTATATTAGCTAATAGGTTATACTACAGAGTTTCAACATTATCAAAATGATATCATTCAACATTATTGAAATCAAACATTTTGATGTTTCTGATTCAAAATTTCAGAATTTCCATCTCACAGAAAGTTGTCTTTTCATTTGAAATGTGGGAATTTCCCACAAAACAAAAATTCTGTTTTCCAACAAGTTCTAAGCTCCAAGCTCCACCCACCACAGACACTGGTTTTAGAGCTCATCTCCCAACACTCTCCCCTCTCTGTTGCTGCTTTTGCCCAGGCCTGTATCATATGTCCTGAGGGAAAAAGAGGTCTAAAATATCTTGGCTCTGATAATGCCAAGCAAATCCATATTCTTCACCTATCTAGCTTAGAAAGAAAAAAATATTGTTATGCTATAAGAATTTTCTTCACCACACTATTCTGTTTCAATGTTTACACTTCTTGTTAAGAAAGCTGAAGAAATGATTTTTCTATGAGGATGAGGCATCAATAGGATTTGAGAATAACCAACTCAAGGAAAAGGCAAAAATTGAGGTTGTTGAAGAAGAGTTGAATGCTTTGAATGAGGATGTTACTTTATTTGCTTTTGTCATAATTTGAACGAAATTATTTTTATTTAAAACTGCAATTATGTAAATACTTACGCATGTGAGTAACTCTAACTCAGTGAGATGACCAATTTACCTTTGTATTTGGCACTGTTGGAATATTGTGTCCAGTTCTGGGGCTCACAATTCAAGAAGGATGCTGATAAACTGGCGGGGGGTCAGAGAGAGAACCATAAGAATGATTGAACTTTTAGAAAAAAATGCCTCTGATTTAGGGTTGGCAGAATTCAATTTTTATTTTTTTAAAATTTAAGTGGATAATATATTTATTTTTAAGTAGTGAAAAATTATGGAAGGTCAGACATTACTTACTTAATGGAAGTAGACATAGATATTCAGAAAGTTAAAGCTTTATAATCATTAAAACACAAATTGTTAACATGCTATGTCAAAATATACAAAGCAAATATCCTTAAAATCAAACTCTAATAAGTTCTCAGGCAGCATTTTTCTTACTTTGCCTATCCGTACATTTCAATTTATTATTGACAGAAACATTTTTATCAGTTTGTGTGTCTATGGTGACATCAAATTTTACTGGCATTTACCGATAAAAATTGAATTCTTCAAAGCCTCTTTATAATAAGTCTCATGAAGCTCAATCTATTTAGGTTCACAAAGTGAAGGCTAAGGGCTGACTAGATCAGAGTCTGAATGCCTATGCAGGGAAAAAATATTTGACAGGGAGTTCTTCAATCTTGCAGATATAGGAATAACAATGTCCAATGGTTGGAAGTTGAAGCTAGACAAGTTCACACTGGAAGTAAGGCATGAATTAACAGTGAGGGTAATTAATCATGGAAACAATTTACCAAGGTTTCTGATATGACCCATAGAGCTAGCTTTAGCATTTTATTTTACTCAGCAGTAAGGCAAAGAACTTGCAGGCCTCTATCCTGTAAGGTGTAGCTTTAGCAGTTGGCATAAGGCTTTGAGGCCTATGAACTTTGGCATAACCAAGAGGTCCTACAGTGACCCTTAGTTTTAGGGAACTGGGTATAGTGTGCTTAAGTGGGGAGTTTGTACAACATGAGGAAATTAGACATAACCAAGAGAGGCTGGGGATTTTTATGAATATTCATGGCAGACCCCTACAATCCCTCAGCTCTTAAATTAGTAATAAATTGTAAATCAATAGTAATCAATAAACACTAAAAAAAACCAGGCAACAGTGGTGAATTCTCCATCATTGATCATTTTAAAATCAATATGGGATTTAAAAAATATATATATATGTTCTAGTTCAAACATGAATTATTTATGTGAAATTCCATGGCCTGTACTATACAGGAGATTAGATAAGAAGATCACAGTGGACCCTTCTGGCAGTGGAGTCTGTGATATATTAACAGCATTGTTTTGCTTTTAAGTTCTATAATGTGGACAGTAACATATTTGTATTTTCTTCCCATTACATCAATAGAGGACTTGATTTTGTAGGCTGTTTGTTAACTGGAAGTTGTCTTATATGAAAAAAAAAACACTTTGGATTTTGCTTTCTATTAATCTTTTTTTATTAAAGTCTTGTAATCCAAAAGAGTAACATGTTTGTATTGGCTTATTACATCACTAAGGACCCTTTCCACTGAATAATAACTAACCATCCATTCTATTTTTTTTAATTACACCTGGAGAATAATTTCTTGTATTTGCTTGCCATCTTATGTATGAGACTCAATTTTAATCTTATGGTTTTTATATTGTACAACCAGTTTGAATTTAACTGGTATTTAACTTGGAGATCTTTATGTTTTACATCCTTGTATGATTGCCACAGGGTGGCACTGACCATTTTTTAGGGTATATCTACACTGAAGGTGGGAGCATATTTCTCAGCCCAGCTGAAGAGACTTGTGCAAACAGAGCTTAAGCTAGAGTGATAAAAATAGCAGCTGGTATGTTGCAGTTCTGGCTCTCAAGCTAGGAGGTCATATTAGCTGACCCAGATTTGGCTTTAAAAGAGGTCACCTGGGCATGAAGGGTGAAGACCTGCTAAATCAGAGCTTGGAAGCTACAAAACACAGGACCAGCAAACTGCCAGAATCCTCTAGGAGGAGACTCAGTGAGACCTGGAAAGGATAACTCTAAAATAGGAATGCTAGAGTCCACTGGCAATGGTCACCTGAAAGGGAAAATTAGCCAGGAATTGTAGCCCAAGGTGGGTGGAGATACTGTTTTCTGGTTTTTATGTTATGACAATAAAACTGCTTAAAAGAAAGTGTGTGGAGCAGCGGGTACTTTGGGGGCTGGGAAGAAGCTAAGATCTTGTTACAATAACAATCTGAAATTCTTTAGAATTACAAGCCTCTGTTTGCAAATAGATGGATATAGGTTGTGCTGAGAGGAGTTAGCTATTGCTTTATATTTATTTTTGTACATCATAATCTTGAGAATTCAAAGAATGTGCTTTTCAATATTTTTAGTTGTATTGATTTTGAAAACAGGAGAGAAATGGACTTTCCATATTTATTGTGATCACTCATCCATGGAGGCCAATGCTGGATGTCTGCCAGTGGCCAGTACCTGATTCTTCAAGGTGAAGGAAAGAGACCCCATAATATACCATGCAGGGATGCTGGAACAATTTGTATAGTGAGGATGCTGAAAGTAGATACCATCAGCAGAAAGTTGATTTTCTTTTTTGTTGATTCAGGTTCTGTAGTTTCCGTATTGAAGTGCTGCTCTTTTAAGACTTCTGAAAACATGTTCCACACCTTGTCCCTCTCAGATTTTGGAAGGCGCTGCTGCCTTAAAGTCTGGCTCTCATTGCTTGCAGACATCATAACTGTCACTTTGTCCTGTCATCATGGTAGCCTGAAGATTACAAACACTGTATGGTGCAGGAACTGTTCATTTGGCTTTTCAAACAGAGCTCTGTTTCTTTCCCTGCATATATACAAGTTACGACGCACAGCATCAGTAACTTTGCTGTGTTGTTTTGCCTACATTTTCAGAGCCCTTCTGGGAGGGAAGTTATATACACACACATTATTCTAGGTTTGGGTTTTTGTTTTCTTTCCCTATTTCAGCTGTGTGCTGATAGCTTGCAAGCAAACAGTGCTGCTTGCTTTCCTTTTGCAGTAAGTATACTGTGGATAGTATGCTGTGAAGATAGTTGTGTCTTCATCACTGTCTTGCTAGTCCTGTTGGTATTAATTTTCTGCCAGTCTTATCCATCTGTGCTGTGTAGATAGACTCATTGGTTTTATGTTATTTTTAGGTTTGTGTGTGTAAGATAAACTATGCATACTTCCCATTGTACTCCGAAAGTCACTCATTTTTTAATGTGTTCCCAAAGGCTATATCTTACATGTCTGATGAGCAAACATTCTTACTCTAGAGAAAAGAAATTTCAGTATTCAGTTTGGGAGGTGGTGGTAAGAATATCCTTCTGAATTTTCCCTCTTTCAGTTGCTCCCTGCATGGATCCATATTGCTACATCTCCCTTCTGTTGGAGAGTATTGGCTCAGGGTCTTTCTGGAGCTTTGCAGTACTACATTTTGGTCAAAAAGGTATAGTGATGTGATGCAATCTCCCTTCCAAGACCTGAGCATACTGCCTTTACAGCAGCACCTGACCCCACTGGCTCAATGAATGACCCAGCAAAGGGACCAGAATCAAATTCCCATAGTGACAATGCATTGTACTGATACTGAATAATTAGATCACTGGTGGGTTAGCCACTGCCCCATAGCTCCTGCTTAATTTAAAACAGTGAGGCTTGCTGTGGATATTAATAAGGTCCCTGTTAAACAGAACATTGAAAGTATTTACTGCAGATAATTCTTAAAGAAAAGGAACTTGATAGTGATTTTTTTTAAATCTCCCTCTGTTCCTTCCACTCCTTATCTTCCCTTCTCACCCACGCTTTCCTTTTAAAGATGCTGCTACTGAAACCTCTTAGCATGTGCTGATGAGAGTTAATGGCTATCCTCTCCAAAATAAGTGGGTGAGATGGGAAAGACAGGTTTCAGAGTAGCAGCCATGTTCGTCTGTATCCGCAAAAAGAACAAGAGTACTTGTGGCACCTTACAGACTAACAAATTTATTTCAGCATGAGCTTTCGTGACCTACAGCTCACTTCTTCGGATGCATAGAATGAAACACACAGAAAGGAGATATTTATACATACAGAGAGCATGAAAAGGTGGAAGTATGCATACCAACAGGAAGAGTCTAATCAATTGAGATGAGCTATCATCAGCAGGAGAAAAAAAACTTTTTTGAAGTGATAATTAAGATGACCCATAGAAGGTGGGAGGAGAACTTAACATAGGGAAATAGATTCAATTAGTGTAACGACCCAACCATTCCCAGTCTCTGTTTAGGCCTGAGTTAATTGTGTCTAACTTGCATATTAATTCGAGTTCAGCAGTCTCTCCTTGGAGTCTGTTTTTGAAGTTTTTTTGTTGCAAAATTGCCACCTTCAAGTCTGTCACTGAGTGGTTAGAAAGGTTGAAGTGTTCTCCCACTGGTTTTTGAATGTAATGATTCCTGATGTCAGATTTGTGTCCATTTATTCTTTTGAGAAGAGACTGTCCAGTTTGGCCAATGTACATGGCAGAGGGGCATTGCTGGCACATGATGGCGTACATCACGTCGGTAGATGTGCAGGTGAACAAGCCTCTGATGGCGTGGCTGATGTGATTAGGTCCTATGATGGTGTCACTTGAATAGATAGGTGGATAGAGCTGACATTGGGCTTTGTTGCAAGGATAGGTTCTTGGGTTAGTGTTTATGTTGTATGGTGTGCAGCTGCTGGTGAGTATTTGCTTCAGGTTGGGAGGCTGTCTATAAGTGAGGACTGGCCTGTCTCCCAAGATGTGTGAGAGTGAGGGATCATCTTTAAGGATAGGTTGTAGATCTTTGATGTGCTGGAGAGGTTTTAGTTGGGGGCTGTAGGTGGTGGCTTGTGGCATTCTGTTATTTTCTTTGTTGGGCCTGTCCTGCAGTAGGTGGTTTCTGGGTACTCTTCTGGCTCTGTCAATCTGTTTTTTCACTTCAGAAGGTGGGTATTGTAGTTTTAAGAATGCTTGATAGAGATCTTGTAGGTGTTTATCTCTGTCTGAGGGATTGGAGCAAATACGGTTGTATCTTAGAGCTTGGCTGTAGACAATGGATCATGTGGTGTGTCCTGGATGGAAGCTGGAGGTATGTAGGTAAGTATAGCGGTCAGTGGGTTTCCGGTATAGGGTGGTGTTTATGTGACCATTATTTATTAGCACAGTAGTGTCTAGGAAATGGACCGCTTGTGTGGATTGGTCTAGGCTGAGGGTGATGGTGGGATGGAAATTGTTAAAATCACAGTGGATTTCCTCGAGGGCTTCTTTTCCATGAGTCTAGATGATGAAGATGTCATCAATGTAGTGCAAGTAGAGTAGGGGCGTTAGGGAATGAGAGCTAAGGAAGTGTTGTTTTAAGTCAGCCATAAAGATGTTGGCATACTGTGGGGCCATGCGGGTATCCATAGCAGTGCCACTGACTTGAAGGTATATATTTTCCCCAAATGTGAAATAGTTGTGGGTGAGGACAAAGTCACAAAGATCAGCCACCAGGTTAGCCATGATATTATAAACCTGGAAATCCTGGACGCCCCATCATCTCAAGAATTGGCACCTTAACAGCAAGATTGTCTGGCTATGTGGACTCTCTCCTCATGCCCTATGCTACCAGCACTCCCAGCTATCTTCAAGACACCACTGACTTCCTGAGGAAACTACAATCCATCGGTGATCTTCCAGAAAACACCATCCTGGCCACTATGGATATGGAAGCCCTCTACACCAACATTCCACACAAAGATGGACTACAAGCCATCAGGAATAGTATCCCCAATAATATCACGGCTAACCTGGTGGCTGAACTTTGTGACTTTGTCCTCACCCACAACTATTTCACATTTGGGAACAATATATACTTCAAGTCAGCGGCACTGCTATGGGTACCCGCATGGCCCCACAATATGCCAACATCTTTATGGCTGACTTAAAACAACGCTTCCTTAGCTCTCTTTCTCTAGTGCCCCTACTCTACTTGCACTACATTGATGACATCTTCATCATCTAGACTCATGGAAAAGAAGCCCTCGAGGAAATCCACCGTGATTTTAACAATTTCCATCACACCATCAACCTCAGCCTAGACCAATCCACACAAGCGGTCCATTTCCTAGACACTACTGTGCTAATAAGTGATGGTCACATAAATACCACCCTATACCAGAAACCCACTGACCGCTATACTTACCTACATGCCTCCAGCTTCCATCCAGGACACACCACACGATCCATTATCTACAGCCAAGCTCTAAGACACAACCGTATTTGCTCCAATCCCTCAGACAGAGATAAACATCTACAAGATCTCTATCAAGCATTCTTAAAACTACAATACCCACCTTCTGAAGTGAAAAAACAGATTGACAGAGCCAGAAGAGTACCCAGAAACCACCTACTACAGGACAGGCCCAACAAAGAAAATAACAGAATGCCACAAGCCACCACCTACAGCCCCCAACTAAAACCTCTCCAGCACATCAAAGATCTACAACCTATCCTTAAAGATGATCCCTCACTCTCACACATCTTGGGAGACAGGCCAGTCCTCACTTATAGACAGCCTCCCAACCTGAAGCAAATACTCACCAGCAGCTGCACACCATACAACATAAACACTAACCCAAGAACCTATCCTTGCAACAAAGCCCAATGTCAGCTCTATCCACCTATCTATTCAAGTGACACCATCATAGGACCTAATCACATCAGCCACGCCATCAGAGGCTTGTTCACCTGCACATCTACCGACGTGATGTATGCCATCATGTGCCAGCAATGCCCCTCTGCCATGTAAAATGGCCAAACTGGACAGTCTCTTCGCAAAAGAATAAATGGACACAAATCTGACATCAGGAATCATTACATTCAAAAACCAGTAGGAGAACACTTCAACCTCTCTAACCACTCAGTGACAAACTTGAAGGTGGCAATTTTGCAACAAAAAAACTTCAAAAACAGACTCCAAAGAGAGACTGCTGAACTCGAATTAATATGCAAGTTAGACACAATTAACTCAGGCCTAAACAGAGACTGGGAATGGTTGGGTCGTTACACTAATTGAATCTATTTCCCTATGTTAAGTTCTCCTCCCACCTTCTATAGGTCATCTTAATTATCACTTCAAAAGTTTTTTTTCTCCTGCTTACGATAGCTCATCTCAATTGATTAGACTCTTCCTGTTGGTATGCATACTTCCACCTTTTCATGTTCTCTGTATGTATAAATATCTTCTGTCTGTGTGTTCCATTCTATGTATCCGAAGAAGTGAGCTATAGCTCACGAAAGCTCATGCTGAAATAAATTTGTTAGTCTCTAAGCTGCCACAAGTACTTCTGTTCTTTATGGGAAAGACAAACATTGGAAAAGTGATAGAAGAGAGAAATAAAGTATGAGTAAGATTTGAGCACACTGGCTGTACATTTTACATCCATCTGAGAACTCAGTTCTAAAATAGGAACACCCTCCACCCAGAGGTGAAAGTAAGCCAGTCCGATCCGGTATGGCATACCATCAAGAGCCAGTATGCTGTACTGGACTGGACCGGCTTCTGCGGCTGTGATTTAAAAGGCCCAGGACTTCAGCTGCTGCGGTGAACTCTGGGCCCTTTAAATCCCCACCAGCAGAATAGAGAATAGAGTTAGATTGGAAGTAATTCAACCATATGGATAAAGCAGTGCACAGGGTTTAATAAAGTTCTACTTGTTCAATATAACCTACATTCAGCTTCACTCTCTGAATGAAACAACTGCTATCTGAAAATGAGAGTAGTAAAAATATTCATTCAAATCCATATTCCCCAAAATATTCTCAGTAAAGATTCCACTGTAACATTAAATGCATAGGCCGATGTTCTTAGCTCAAGCGAACCAGCCTAACTCCTTTGATTTCAGTAGTGATACTCCATTTACACTACCTAAGGGTTGCTCCTTACCTTCACATGAAGACACACTTATTTAGCATTGGAATTTCTAACTTTTCTTTTACCTGGCTTGAGACTGGTTTTCCAAAAATCTATCCTTGTCCTTCCAAAATGGTAAAAATAATACATGTTGCTTTAATTGCTGTACAGTAGGTATAAATTTGTATACCGTTTGTAGATTCATATGATTTCTAGCCTTAATAGCCTTAAAAATATATTGTTTAACATCCTAAGTTACTGCTGGAATATGCTGTACTCATTGGATAAGACAATATCTGAGTATTTCCCAAGTGTAGAAGAGAAGTATTTATTGAACATTTTACCTTTTTAGCATTGACAACTCTCCTATGTTTTATTTCAAACAGGTTCTGTCTAGTAATGGACATATACCAATTTAAAATAGATTTCTTTGTAAAAGTGCACAACTATTGAACTCAATGGGAACAAGATTCAGACCTGATTGTCAGTTATCTTTATTTCTCAGTATTCTGTGAACGTAATGATTTGGCTTATCCAATGTAGCAAGATAAATGTGCTTCAGAGTATTGATGAGCATACAGTGCTAATTGGCCAGTGCTGCATCAATGTTTTCTAATTAAGTGATCCTACTTTTTACTGTAATTTAAAAATTATTCTATTATGCACCCTATACTATGAAAGCATAAACACTTGCTGTGCTTCATTTTAAAAGGAATATGCTCAGTGAATGTGAAATGATTCATACACTAACAACTTTACCTCCACTCAAAATCTTTACTTTCTACTGTACTCATTTCCTTTTTTAGTATTTCAGCTGAATAAGTCACCATGTGGCATGATAGGGGTTCCTTTGACAAATATATCGAGATCAGTTCCGATCTCCCGTGTGTGGCACTGATGCTTGCATGGACTAGATTACAAATTTCTTACACCTGTTCTTAGATCAGATACAGATGAGAACAGTAGAAGGTTGATTCTTTAACACTGAGGAAAAGGTATTTACCTTATAACTTGCACCATTTTAAGGTATTTGCATAAATGACAGTCTATTAGCATAAGTGAAGAGTTGATGAAGAAGTTCAAATACCTACTTTTACCAGAATAAGTTTGTTAAACAAGGCATTTGTTTGAGACAATGTATGCTTCCTCACCTCCTTCCCTCTTCCTTGCATATGCATGATGTGGCTTGTAGTTGTTACTACATGTCAAACCAGCTTTAGGAGTGATAAAATGCACACAACTTAGTCCTACACAAGCAACATAGAGCAATACAAATTAATGGAAAAATGGAAACTGTACATATTAAAAAAATATTTAAGTCCAACCTCTGCTTTTAAATTTAAAAAAATTCTATCTTGGGATACAAAGGTATAACTCCCATGGAAGACACTGGGATTGCATGAAAGCTGCAACCCCAGGTCTCAAGACAGCATTAGATCCATGTTGTTGCAAT